>NW_028270165.1:8118044-9380439 GCF_037043375.1 Chiloscyllium plagiosum
AAAATCAAAAAAACATGATAACTCTCACTGATTTCTACTGTCCAGATGGACCATCTGGTCTTTCTCATGTAAGAGTCCATTGCAATAATCAATCTTCATCACGTTCCTCAAGTCAAAGGCGTCTGGTCCGGTGCACTGGACGACATCTCCTCAGCATGGGTGGTGGATAATCTCTGATCAGTCCTGGTTGCATCCATACTTAGTGGCTTTTCCCATCAGGACGTTGTACGTGATCAGAAATGTGAGGAGATAAGCGATCCCCCGCATGTCCCTCCTCTTAGTTCAAGTACCTGTAATAAGATTAACATTAGAACAACAGCAAGATTCAAAAACCCATCGACAATGGTGCAGTTGGACCCAAGCTGAGCGCCCAGTGACTGTGACCACCGTAGGGGTGTGAAGTAAAACCTGGAAGGGGCCATCCCAACGAGGTTGGAGACCTTTGCCAGTCCAGTTCTTGACGAGCACGAACGAACCAGGCTCTACCCGTGACGAGGCTGAAAGGGTGGGAACATCACTGTAGGCCGCACGCTCCTGGGAGTAAAAGGCACGCATAACACTAGTTAGAGCAAGAACATAACGAATCATTGCTTCGGTCATGTGGTGGAAGTGGACTGGGAAGGGAGTTGAATCGTTCCAAGGGGTACGGAGGCGGTGACCAGAGAGACTCTCAGCTGGAGACTGTCGTGTCTTGCCCGGAGACATGGATCACATCTGGAATAAGGCCACAGGGATTAGCATAACCAGGAGAGGCCACACTCTGCCACTAATTTGGCAAGTTTAGTCTTGAGTCTGGTTAAAACATTCAACAAGGCCGGACGCCTGAGGATAAGCTCCATGCAGTTGCCGACAAATACAAAGCTGGGAACAGAGTTCTCCGTTAATATTACCGACAAAGTGTGGTCCATTGTCCGAGCTAATGTACGCAGGTATACTGAAGCAGGGAATTATTTAAACAAAATCTTCACCACAGTCTCAGCAGTAGCATTAGGAGGAGGGAAGGCTTCAATCCACTTTGAAAAGACATCAGCAATAAGCATAACACATTTATAGTAACTCAACTCATTTCTCAAACTCAATGAAGTCCAGTTGAAGTGTCTCCAAGGGACCCTCCAGCAAGTGAGTTCTCGTAGAGATACTTGAACTAAGAGGTGGCGGATCGCCTACCCACTGACCTGTTTGATCACGTACAACATCCTGATCGGGAAAGCCACTGACAGAGTATCGATGCGATCTGGAATTATCTGAGATTATCCTGATGTCATCTGGTGCACCAGACCAGACACTTTCAACGTGAAGTCGCTTGAGCGATGGCATGAGCTGCCAGAGGAAGTGGTGGGTGCTGTTACAATGACAAGTTAAAAGGCTCCTGGACGGGCATCTGAATATGAAGGGTTCAGTTGGGTCAGGGCCAAGTGATGGCAAATGCAACTGGAGTCATAGAGATGTACGTCACAGAAACAGACCCTTCGGTCCAACTCGTCCTTGCTGACAAGATAGCCAACCCAATTTAGTCCCAGCTGCCAGCTCCCGGCCCATATAGGGGCCAAGTGATGGCAAACATGACTAGATTAATTTAGGATATCTGGGCAGGTTGGGCCAAAGGGTCTGTTTCCGTGCTGTGTGACTGTAATTGTCTTCAGTGAAAGCAGAAGTGTGGTTGTGAAGACTGGACTTTCAGAGCATGTTCTGCCTGACTGGAAGCAGAAGAGTTTGACTGAAGTGTGTCGGTGTTAATGCCTTGATGTCTCATTTTACTCCCACCTTCCCAGGGTCGTTAACCATTTTGTGTCTGGTCCTTCCTCAAGAAGCTGCATTGCAGGTTCACCCTGAATTGACACTTTTTTTTTTGCTTCCCTCAATCAGACCTACTCACTCTCAGCAGGATCCCAGTGTTGTGAAAGATATTAACTTTCAGGTGGAGGTATCCAAAATTCAGAGAGATGTCAGTCTTGATGTTTTTGCTTTTTCTGCCCCTGTAAGATCCTGAATCAGCTCCTTCAGGGGAATTAGTTAGAGCTGAGTGAGAACAGAGGGGGAGAGAGAGTGGGATGGTGCTTTCAATTTTGTGGAACAACAAAAGAATATTCCACAGAAAGTAGAATTACTTGTTCTGAATTTCTACCCTGCACTGATAGTGATGACTTTTGTAATCTCTTTTTGCAGAGTTTTTGAAAATCTGAAGAGGTAAGTTTCAAAATCAATGGATGAAGGGCTTATGCCCGAAACATTGACTCTCCTGCTCCTCAGATGCTGCCTGACCTGCTGTGCTTTTCCAGCGCTACATTTTTTGACTGACTCTCCAGCATCTGCAGTCCTCACTTTGATGTCAATGTCTGACAGTCACTCAATCCATTGGGACCGCAACGATTTTTGACTGTGATTTCTGTGAGAGGGACCAACGCTTTTTGGTTCCTGTTTGAGGACGTTTTCAGCATCAGTGGGACTGGACGAGAGACCCCACTGTTGCAGCACACTGTGCGTGGAGCCTGAAACAGTTATACGGCCTGGAAAGGGGATTTCATGGCACGGAGGGCTCTACACGTGTTTGTGTGCAGCTGAAGCTGTGGCCACGGAGAAACCTGAGGAATCCCGCCCTGTAGAGGAACCGTGGAAGTGTGGCGACTGTGGGAAAGGCTTCCGTGTCCCTTCTGCCCTGGAGACTCATCGGCGCAGTCACACCGGGGAGAGGCCATTCCCTTGCACCGACTGCGGGAAGGCCTTCAGCACATCCTCCCACCTGCTGACCCACCAGCGTGTACACCCTGAGGAGAGGCCCTTCAGCTGCCCCAAGTGCGGGAATGCCTTCAGCAATTCCTCTACCCTATTCGCCCACCAGCATGTCCACACGGGGGAGAGGCCGTTCAGCTGCCACAAGTGCGGGAAGGGCTTCACCTGCCCCTCCAGCCTGTGGAGCCACCAGCGGGTCCACACCAGGGAGAGGCCGTTCACCTGCTCTCAGTGCGGGAAGGGCTTCACCTACTCCTCCCACCTGCTGACCTGCCAGCAGGTCCACACGGGAGAGAGGGCCTTCAGCCGCCCCAAGTGCAGAAAGGGCTTCAGCACATCTTCCACCCTGCTGACGCATCAATGGATCCACACTGGAGAGAGGCCGTTCACCTGCTTTCAGTGCGGGAAGGGCTTCACCTACTCCTCCCACCTGTGGAATCACCAGCGAGTTCACGTGCCATCGCAGGGGGATTGAAGGAGTGACGGCTGAGTGCCATTATCGATTGTTAGGGAAGGGAACCGCCATTGTGGGAAAGAATTCACTCAGTCGTTCCACCTGCATCCTTTACCCGGTGTGGCTACACGTGACTCCAGACCCACAGCAGTCTGGTTGACTCTACACTGCCCCTTCCTGGCAAATGAGCAGGGAGAAACTTACTTGGAGACAGGGTATGGGTTTAAATTGCTGAGTGAGGCAATACTTCCTCCGGGTTACGGCTGTACCAAGGATCCGATTACAAAGGGACAACTGGGTGCTGGCCAATAGTAAAGACAGTGAGGGGGGTGGGACAGGGGAGGTGTGGTGTGTGCACTTTCACCTTGAGCTGTTCAAAAAGCAACTGCTTTTTCTCTGCCTTTTTGCTGGGGGGATCTGAAGCTGTAACAAAGTTGGGTTGCAATAAAGGTTACCTGAACTTACCACTGGGCTCAGATTCTCATTGAAAGCTTTGAGCTCCAAGAGGTTTTTGTTTTAAAGCTGCTCATTTCTTTCAGCCTCCTGCACTAAGTTTAGAACATAGAACAATTCAGCGCAGAACAGGCCCTCGATGTTGCGCTGACCTGTGAACTATTCTCAATTCGTCCCCCTACACTATCCCAAAATCAACCATGTGCTTATCTAAGGAATGTTTCAATCTCCCTAATGTGGCTGAGTTGACTACCTTAGCAGGTAGGGCATTCCACGCCCTTACCACTCTCTGCATAAAGAACCTGCCTCTGACATCTGTCTTAAATCTATCACCCTTCAATTTGTAGTTATGCCCCCTCGTACAAGCTGACGTCACTATCCTAGGAAAGAGTCTTTCACTGTCTACCCTATCCAATCCTCTGATCATCTTATATGTCTCTATCAAATCCCCTCTTAGCCTTCTTCTTTCCAATGAGAACAGACCCAAGTCTCTCAGCCTTTCCTCATAAGACCCTCCCTCCAGACCAGACAACAACCTGGTAAATCTCCTCTGCACCGTTTCCAATGCTTCCCACATCCTTCCTGAAATATGGGGACCAGAACTATACACAATATTCCAAGTGTGGCCGCACCAGCGTTTTGTATAGTTGCAGCGTGATATTGCAGTTCCGGAACTCAATCCCTCTCTGAACGAAACCTAACACACCGTATGCTTTCTTAACAGCACTGTCCACCTGCGTGGCAACTTTCAGGAATCTTTGTACATGGACTCCAAGATCACTGCCTTCCTGTTATTCTTCCCAAAGTGAATCACCTCACATTTAGCTGCATTGAACTCCATTTGCTACCTCTCAGCCCAATTTTGCAGTTTATCCAAGTCCCCCTGCAACCTATAACATTCTTCCAAACTGTCCAGTACTCCACCGACTTTAGTGTCATCTGCAAATTTACTAATCCATCCACCTATGCCTGCGTCTAAGTCATTTATAAAAGTGACAAACCGTAATAGTCCCAATACAGATCCTTGTGGCACACCACTAGTAACCGGACTCCAGGCTGAATATTTTGCATAAACCACCAATCGCTGCCTTCTTTCAGAAAGTCACTTTCTAATCCAAACTGCTAAATCACCCTCAATCCCATGCCTCTGCATTTTCTCCAACAACCTACCATGTAGAACCTTTACGGAGGTCCATGTCCACCACGTCAACTGCCCTATCCTCATCTACATGCTTGGTCACCTTCTCAAAAGACCCAATGAGGTTTGTGAGACACGATCTGCCCTTGATGAAACTATGGTGACTCTCTGAAATCAAATTGTTGATTGCTAGATGATTATAAATTCGATCTCTAATATTCCTTTCCAAAAGCTTTCCTTCAACAGAAGTAAGGCTCACTGGTCTATAATTACCTGGGTCATCTTCTTGAACAAGGGCACAACATTTGCAATCCTCCACTCTGGTACTAAACCTGTAGACAATGACGACTCAAATATCAAAGCCAAAGGTTCTGTGATCTCCTCCCTTGCTTCCCAGAGAAACCTCGGATAAATCTCATCTGGCCGAGGGCACTTGTCTACTTTCACTCCTTCTAGAATTGATAACACCTGTGTGCAACTAACCTTGATCCTTTCGAGTCTAATATCTCATGCATCATTCTTCTCCTCTACAATATTCTCCTTTTCCTGAGTGAAGACTGATGAGAGATGTTCATTAACACCTCTCCAATCTCCACAGGGCCCACATTCAACTTCCCACTTCTGTCTTTGATTGGCCCTATTCCTACCCTAATCATCCTTTTATTCCTCACATACCTATAGAAAGCTTTAGGTTCTCCTTTATTCTATTTGGTAAAGACTGTTCATATCCTCTCTTTGCTTTTAACTCTCTCTTTAAATCCTTCCTAGCTGATCTGTAACTCTCCATCGAGTGTGACCTCTCGTCTCCTGTTTCTAGCCACCGTTGTACTATCCTTAACTAACAAGGCCACACCTCTCCCTCTTTTACCGCCTTGGCTGTTCTTAATGAAAGATCAAAACCCTGGAACCTGCAACATCCATTCCTCACCCTGCTCTGTCCATGTCTCCGAAATGGCCACAACATCCAAGTCCCGGGTACCTATCTGTGCTGCAAGCTCACCTACCTTATTGCGGATACTCTGGCGTTGAAGGAGACACACTTCAAACCAGTTCGCTGTCTGCAAGCACATTCCTGTGACCCTGAAATCCTGTCCCTGTCCTTCCTACTCTCATCCTCCTGTGCATTGCAGCTACACCCCCGGTTCCCATCCCCCGCTGAGCTAGTTTAAACCCACTCGAATAGCTCCAGCAAATTTCCCACCCAGGATATTAGTACCCCTCTGGTTCAAGTGAAGACTGTCCTGTTTGTACAAGTCCCACCTTCCCCAGAATGAGCCCCAATTATCCAAAAACCTGAAACCCTCCCTCCTGCACCATCCTTGCAGCCACGTGTTCAGCTGATATCTCTCCCTATTCCTTGCCTTGCTATCACATGGCACGGGTAACAAACCAGAGATAACCACTCTGTTTGTTCTAGCCCTCAGCTTCCACCCGAGCTCCCTGAAATCCTGCCTTATATCCCTATCCCTCTTTCTGTGGGAGATTAGAAATGTTGTTTTTGCAGATGGGTGAGGTGGGGTAGTGGGGGGAAGGGAAGTGAAATTCTTGTAGCATGTAGCAAACATAAGGCTACAACTTTAATGAATATAGAGGGTCTTTTCAAGAAAATAGTTTTAAGCTAGGAAATAACTTTAAAGTGTTGTAGTGGACCACAAGAAGAAGCAGCAGGGGCATTTCACAATAAAGCTTATAGTATGAGAAGAGAAACTGGATAAAAGAACAAGCTGGAACAAACAAGGAACAAAGAATGCAGACAAGGACAGCAGGATGGCCAGATAAGAAAATAACTAACAAGTGGGGCAGAGTCACTTGAGCCACCACACGTAAAGGAGGGGCAGAGATAATGGAAAATGTAAAATTATGTCCCTTAGGAGAGGTTCCGATTGGGGAAGGTACAATCGGATATGTAAACACTCCCTTAACTAGCAGTGTAGGTCAGGTCTTTACAAAGGAAATGAAAAGTTTAATAGAGGATTCGGTTGGACTAGCCGAAGAATTAGAGCAATTCCTAGGGCCTAATTTATATACCTGGGAGAACTGATGGCAATTTTAGGAACGTTATTTTCAGGGGAAGAACGAGGTATGATTCTGAGAGCGGCTTTATAAGAATGGGAAAAAAGGCACCCAGTTGGGGAAGAAGGAGCCCCAGCAAAACAGAAATTCCCAAATGTTGACCCTCATTTGGAAAATAATGACAGAGAAGATAGTGAGTCAATGCGGGATCTATGAGAAATGAGAATATTAGGAATTAAAGAGGCGTCACCAAGATCATAAAACTTTGTTAAGGCCTTTGAAGTACGACAAGAGAAGGATGGAACCACTTCTGCATTTCTTAAAAGGCTCAAGGAGGCTACAAGGAAGTGTTTGGGAATGGATCCCAATAATAGGACAGCACAGGGACTCTTAAAGGTCCAGTTTGTAACTAAATCATGGCCGGACATACAAAAGAAATTACACAAATTAGATGGATGGAGTGAAAGACAGATGGAAGTGGTGTTACGAGAGGCACAGAAAGTGTACGTGAAAAGGGAAGATGAGAAGCGGAAACAGAAAGCAAAAATGATGGTGGAGGCAGTAGAAGAAATAACAAAAAGGAAACTGGGATCAATGGATAACAGGAAGGGTAGGGGAGGACACGAAAGACAAGGGTCAGATACCTGGGAAAGGAGGCAACAAACCAGAGATAACCACTCTGTTTGTTTTAGCCCTCAGCTTCCACCCTAGCTCCCTGAAAGCCTGCCTGGCATCCCTATACCTCTTTGTTTTGTGGTTAGCACTGCTGCCTCACAGCGCCAGAGCCCCGGGTTCAATTCCCCTCCCCCCCCTCCCACGTCTGCGCGGATATCCTCCCATAGTCCAAAGACGTGCAGGTTAAGGTGAATTGGCCAAGCTAAATTGCCCCGTAGTGTTAGGTGACGAGGAATGGGGCTGGGTGTTTTGCTCTTCGGCGGGTCGGTGTGGACTTGTTGGCCCGAAGGGCCTGTTTCCACACTGGAGGGAATCTGATCTAAAGTTCTGGAATTTATATATTGATGAACTGAAACCTGCAACCCATTCTAAAAGATGAAGGACTCAGCAGTGGTCCAGGTTTGTTCCAAATATTGCATCGGTTGCACGACACTGTGATGTTTTGCAATTAATATGTGTCTTATGATCCTGCAGCACAGCTACCCGCAGAAGGAGCGGCGCTAGAGAAGCCAGTGCTTCCAAATACACCTGGGTGGGCGGGGTTTACCAGAAGGTGAGTGGTTTAGATTGGAGGGCGGGCGGAGCACATGGGCGGGGCGTGTCTCGTGAAAGAGTCGCGGGCTAGTAGGCGGGGCAAGGCGGCTATCCTGGAGGCGCGCGGCTCTGTGGACGGTTGCGCGTGAAGGCAGGGGGCGTGGTTTGACTCGCGCGGGGTCCGCGGAGTGAACGAACTGCGTTCGGAAGTGGCGGGGTTTACGAGCTTCGTTCGGAAGGGGCGGGGTTTACGAGCTGCGTCCGGAAGGGGCGGGGTTTACGATCTGCGTTTGGAAGGGGCGGGGTTTATGTGCCGCTTTGGCGGAGGAGGGGGCGTGCCCATCCCGAAGCCGGAAGTGTGCCCGTGGCCCGTTTCCTCTGCTGGAGCCTCGGCTGCAGCAAGTAAGGTAAAGCTTTATCAATATTTCCTTTTACAGAGTTGGTATTTAATAACCAGTAATGGCTACTCAATATCATCATAAAGTCCCAAAATGCAATTCTTTTCAATCCATAGCAGATAAGCACTAAGAGTTAATTTTCTACGGGATTCAACAGCCTCAGCACTAAAATGGTCTCACAAGGGAACGGCTGTGAATGTTATCACTTGGTGTCCTGTTCACACAGATTCACCGATGCTGAGGTAAACGTTCTTAATTGCCTCACAGCATCCTGTTATCACTTGGTGAAACCAGGTGTCCCTATCTTTAAGTTCTCTCCTCTTTCTGAGCCTTCCTGCCGGTTTATTTTCTAGTGCAGTAAATGTATTCAATAATTCAGCATTACATTTTAGTCTGAATGTTTAAAGGCTAGTTTTAAGGCTATAGACTTTCTCACCCAGATGCCCATACCCTCATTCCTCCCTTTGATTGCACCGCGATCACTGAAAGAGAAGGCTAGTCCAAACGAATGCCCTTCAAGGTGGTCCAGCAATCAACATCCTACAGAGTGGCACCACCATCTTCGCAGCTCATCTGGTCATATTTATCATCGCCATCGACACGTGTGGGTGAGCCATCGGATCGCAAAAGGAGCATCTTCTGGGGCAAATCTATATCACTAAGGGAGCTCATAAGCCTAGCAATTAAATGCCTAACAATACCAATACTGACAAACAAACATAGCTAAATTGATAAGCCAATTGTACCATGAGCCCGATCTGCAGTTTCCCCAACTGGTCCCTTCAGTCATTCTTTGAGGAGAAAGTGAGGTCTGCAGATGCTGGAGATCAGAGATGGAAATGTGTTGCTGGAAAAGCGCAGCAGGTCAGGCAGCATCTAGGGAACAGTAGAATCGACGTTTCGGGCATTAGCCCTTCTTCAGGAAGAAGGGCTAATGCCCGAAACGTCGATTCTACTGTTCCCTAGATGCTGCCTGACCTGCTGCGCTTTTCCAGCAACACATTTCCATCCCTTCAGTCATTCTGTCAAGGAATGCCTGGATCTCTTCTTGTATCTTAGTAATATTGCCAGTGAGATCGGGAATGGCCATAGTGCATTTATCTTGGACAATGGTGCAGACCTCACCCTCCTCGGCAAGTATATAGTCGAAGGCACACCGATTCTGCACAGAGTAAAGACACAGGTCTGATAATCTCAGTTTACTCTGTTTCAGAGCCTCTTTAGTCTTATTTCCTCGAATGGTCAGGCCGCAAAAGAGGGAATTGCGGTTCTGTTGACTTGTCACCCCTGCCGATCCTTCCAACCCCAGGGTACTCTGGATTCCCCAGCCTATCGGGTGTCCTGTATTGTCACCCAGTCACTTGGGATCCTTCCAGTTGGAGCAAGGTTGGCTGAGACCGACCACTGCATCCTCCTCAGATGGAGGTTCCATCGACTTGTCCACTGGCCAGGACAAGGTACTGTTGTGGGAACAAGGGCTCCGATGGTGACCTTATGAGGGACATCTTTGCCATCCAGGACAAGGAAATTGGTAGCTTTACCTTAGCTGAAGAAATAATAATCTGGTTTGGTGTATATTAGGGAGAGTTTGTCAAAATAGGTTGCTAAAATGTTACTGAAACTTTATTGCTGGAACAGCACAGCAGGTCAGGCAGCATCTAGGGAACAGAAGATTCGACGTTTCGGGCACATGCCCTTCGAAGGGCATGTGCCCGAAACGTCGAATCTTCTGTTCCCTAGATGCTGCCTGACCTGCTGTGCTGTTCCAGCAATAAAGTTTCAGCTTTGATCTCCAGCGTCTGCAGACCTCACTTTCTCCTGCTAAAATGTTACAGCAAGGGGTCTGGTCAGGTCTACACGAGTAAAGGGTTGATGTTTTGCAAGAGGAGTTGCTTGAGCGCTGTAAAAAATGGGCCAAGTGACTCGAGCACTTGCACTGTATGGGAGACAATGGTCCTCAGAATGCTGTTCCCATTGGGCTCTCCCTTAGCTCTATTGTACATGGTCTTGGTGACAGTATCAGGTTCTGAAAAGAGAAAAGGCCTATAAATGCGCAAGGGAAGGGTTCCATTCCAGGTCCATGTGCCGCATAAGGCCTGCTGTACCAGTGTTACACCAGCTGTTTGTATACACAGACCGAAGGTATTGGAAAGTGATATTTCTCTTCACTTCGGCAGTAGGAAGTCTGATGAATAGAATGGAATCGGGGACTGGGGACGTGTCAAGTAAGTCATCTCCCGAAAGAGAGGAGTAACATACTACTGCCTCTGGGGTGAAGAGCGTTCTGTGGGCCTGTATAAATAAGTTGTTTGTGGATTGAGGAGATTCCCCTATCAGGCTTCCGTTTTCTCGAGTTGGCCCGACCTGCAAAATGGGATGGTGTTCCTGGGCGTCCTTAAAATATTTACCATAATAACGGGGTTGATCATTTTTATCCGCACGAGGCTTGCGTCTGCAGGTAAAATCAAAAAAACATGATAACTCCCACTGATTTCTACTGTCCAGATGGACCATTTGGTCTTTCTGATGTAAGAGTCCATTGCAATAATCAATCTACAACGTTCCACATGTCAAAGGCGTCTGGTCTGCACTGGATGACATCTCCTCAGCATGGGTGGTGGATAATCTCTGATCATTCCTGGTCGCATCCATACTTAGTGGCTTTCCCCATCAGGATGTTGTACGTGATCAGAAAGGTGAGGAGATAGGCGATCCCCCACATGTCCCTCCTCTTAGTTCAAGTATCTGTAATAAGATTAACATTAGAACAACAGCAAGATTCAAAACCCAACTGGACAGGGTCCACTCCTTTTGTTGGGATTCCAGGATTCTCTCCTCCTCTTCCCCCCCCCTTTTGATTGGTGCGGTCAATCAATTTCCAGTGGTGCAGGTGGACCCAAGCTGAGCGCCCAGCGACTGTGACCGCTGTAGGGGTGGGAAGTAAAACCTGGAAGGGGCCATCCCAACGAGGTTGGAGATCTTTGCCAGTCCAGTTCTTGACGAGCACCAACGAACCAGGGTCTACCCGTGACAAGGCTGAAAGGGAGGGAACATCACTGTAGGCCGCATGCTCCTGGGAGTGAAAGGCACGCGTAACACTAGTTAGAGCAAGAACACAACCAATGATTTCTTCGGTCATGTGGTGGAAGTGGACTGAGAAGGGAGCCGAATCGTTGCAAGGGGTACGGAGGGGGTGACCAGAGAGACTCTCAGCTGGAGACAGTCGTGTCTTGCCCGCAGACATGAATCGCATCTGGAATAAGGCCACAGGGATTAGCATAACCAGGAGAGGCCACACTCTGCCACTAATTTGGCAAGTTTAGTCTTGAGTCTGGTTAAAACATTCAACAAGGCCGGCCTCCTGAGGATGATAAGCACCATGCAGTTGCCGACAAATACAAAGCTGGGAACAGAGTTCCCCGTTAATATTACCGACAAAGTGTGGTCCATTGTCCGAGCTAATGCACGCAGGTATACTGAAGCAGGGAATTATTTCCTTAAACAAAATCTTCACCACAGTCTCAGCAGTAGCATTAGGAGGAGGTTAGGCTTCAATCCACTTCGAAAAGACATCAACAATAAGCAAAACACATTCATAGCAACTCAACTCATTTCTACAACTCAATGAAGTCCAGTTGAAGTGCCTCCAAGGGACCCTCCAGCAAGGGAGTTCTCGTAGAGATACTTGAACTAAGAGGTTGGGGATCGCCTACCCACTAACCTGTTTGATCACGTACAGCATCCTGATCGGGAAAGCCACTGACTGAGTATCGATGTGATCTGGAATGATCTGAGATTATCCTGATGTCATCTGGTGCACCAGACCAGACGCTTTCAACGTGAAGTCGCTTGAACGATGGCGTGAGCTGCCAGAGGAAGTGGTGGGTGCTGGTACGATGACAAGTTAAAAGGCTCCTGGACGGGCATCTGAATATGAAGGGTTCAGATGGGTCAGGGCCAAGTGATGGCAAATGCAACTGGAGTCATAGAGATGTACGTCACAGAAACAGACCCTTCGGTCCAACCCGTCCTTGCTGACAAGATAGCCAACCCAATTTAGTCCCAGCTGCCAGCATCCGGCCCAGATAGAGGCCAAGTGATGGCAAACGTGACTAGATTGATTTAGGATATCTGGGCAGATTGGGCCAAACGGTCTGTTTCCGTGCTGTGTGACTCTAATTGTCTTCAGTGAAAGCAGAAGTGTGGTTATGAAGGCTGGATTTTCAGAGCATGTTTTGCCCTGACTGGAAGCAGAAGAGTTTGACTGAAGTGTGTTGGTGTTAATGTCTGGATGTCTCATTTTGCTCCCACCTTCCCGGGGTTGATAACCATTTTGTGTCTGGTCCTTCCTCAAGAAGCTGCGTTGCAGGTTTACCCTGAATTGACACTTTCTTTTTGCTTCCCAAAATCAGACCTGCTCACTCTCTGCAGGATCCCAGTGTTGTGAAAGATATTAACTTTCAGTTGGAGGTATCCAAAATTCAGAGAGATGTCAGTCTTGATGTTTTTGCTTTTTCTGCCCCTGTAAGATCCTGAATCAGCACCTTCAGGGGAATTAGTTAGAGCGGAGTGAGAACAGAGGGGGAGAGAGAGTGGGATGGTGCTTTCAATTTTGTGGAACAACAAAAGAATATTCCACAGAAAGTAGAATTGCTTGTTCTGAATTTCTACCCTGCACTGATAGTGATGGCTTTTGTAATCTCTTTTTACAGAGTATTTGAAAATCTGAAGACTGAAGTTTCAAAATCAACAGATGAAGGGCTTACACCTGAACCATTGACTCTCCTGCTCCTCAGATGCTGCCTGACCTGCTGTGCTTTTCCAGCGCTACATTTTTTGACTGACTCTCCAGCGTCTGCAGTCCTCACTTTAATGTCAATGTCTGACAGTCACTCAATCCATCGGGACCGCAACGATTTTTGACTGTGATTTCTGTGAGAGGGACCAACGCTTTTTGGTTCCTGTTTGAGGACGTTTTCAGCATCAGTGGGACTGGACGAGAGCCCCCACTGTTGCAGCGCACTGTGTGTGGAGCCTGAAACAGTTATGCGGCCTGAAAAGGGGATTTCATGGCACGAAGGGGCTCTACACGTGTTTGTGTGCAGCTGAAGCTGTGGCCATGGAGAAACCTGAGGAATCCCGCCCTGTAGAGGAACCGTGGAAGTGTGACGACTGTGGGAATGGCTTCCGTGTCCCGTCTGCCCTGGAGACTCATCGGCGCAGTCACACCGGGGAGAGGCCATTCCCTTGCACCGACTGCGGGAAAGCCTTCAGACATTCCTCCCACCTGTTGGCCCACCAGCGGGTCCACACGGGGGAGAGGCCCTTCAGCTGTCCAGAGTGTGGGAAGGCCTTTACCCAGGCCTCCACCCTGCTGAGGCACAAGCGGGTCCACACGGGGGAAAGGCCTTTCAGCTGCCCCGAGTGCGGGAAGGCCTTCAGCAATTCGTCCACCCTGTTGACCCACCAGCATGTACACACGGGGGAGAGGCCCTTCAGTTGCCCTGAATGCAGGATGGCCTTTACCCAGGTGTCCAACCTGCTGAGGCACCAGCGTGTCCACACGGGGGAAAGGCCCTTCAGTTGCCCTGAATGCGGGAAGGCCTTCAGCGATTCCTCCACCCTGCGGAGTCACCGGCATGTCCACACGGGGGAGATGCCGTTCACCTGCTCTCAGTGTGGGAAGGGCTTCACCTGCTCCTCCAATCTGCGGAGCCACCAGCGTATCCACACGGGGGAGAGGCCCTTCAGCTGCCCCAAGTGCGGGAAGGCCTTCAGCAATTCCTGCGCCCTGTTGAGGCACCAGCATGTCCACACCGGGGAGGGGCCGTTCACCTGCTCTCGGTGCGGGAAGGGCTTCACCTGCTCCTCCACCCTGCAGAGCCACCAGCGGATCCACACAGGGGAGAGACCCTTCAGCTGCTCTCAGTGTGGGAAGGCCTTTACCCACGTCTCCTCCCTTATGACCCACCAGCGTATCCACACGGGGGAGAGGCCATTCACCTGCTCTCAATGCGGGAAGGGCTTCACCTGCTCCTTCAACCTCCAGACCCACCAGCGGGTCCACACGGGGGAGAGGCCCTTTAACTGCCCAGAGTGCGGGAAGGCCTTTACCCAGGTCTCCACCCTGCTGAGGCACCAGCGGGTCCACACGGGGGAGAGGCCCTTCAGCTGCCCCGAGTGCGGGAAGGCCTTCAGGAATTCCTCCACCCTGCTGGCCCACCAGCGGGTCCACACGGGGGAGAGGCCCTTCAGCTGCCCCGAGTGCGGGAAGGCCTTCAGGTATTCCTCCCACCTGCTGACCCACCGGCGGGTCCACACGGGGGAGAGGCCCTTCAGCTGCCCAGAGTGCGGGAAGGCCTTTACCCAGGTCTCCACCCTGCTGAGGCACCAGCGGATCCACACCGGAGAGAGGCCGTTCACTTGCTCTCAGTGCGGGAAGGGCTTCACCTACTCCTCCAACCTGCGGAAACACCAGCGAGTTCACGTGCCATCGCAGGGGGATTGAAGAAGTGACGGCCGAGAGCCATTATCGATTGGACTATCAACCCGGTTCTGGGGACTCCCGGGTTCGAATCCCGCCACGACAGATGGCAGAATTGGCATTCGGTCAGAAATGTGGAGTTCGGAATCTAACGATGAGACTGTTTCAGGGAGGGGGTGGTGCGGGGGAGAAAGCCCCCATCTGATTCACTCTCTCCCTTGTTAGGGAAGGGAACCGCCATTGTGGGAAAGGATTCACTCAGTCGTTCCACCTGCATCCTTTACCCGGTCTGGCCTACACGTGACTCCAGACCCACAGCAGTCTGGTTGACACTACACTGCCCCTTCCTGGCAAATGAGCGGGGAGAAACTTACTTGGAGACGGGGTATGGGTTGAAATTGCTGATGAGGCAATACTTCCTCCGGGTTACGGCTGTACCAAGGATCCGATTACAAAGGGACAACTTGGTGCTGGCCAATAGTAAAGACAGTGAGGGGGGGGTGGGACAGGGGAGGTGTGGTGTGTGCACTTTGACCTTGAGGTGCTCAAAAAGCAACTGCTTTTTCTCTGCCTTTTTGCTGGGGGGATCTGAAGCTGTAACAAAGTTGGGTTGCAATAAAGGTTACATGAACTTACCACTGGGCTCAGACTCTCATTGAAAGTTTTGAGCTCCAAGAGGTTTTTGTTTTAAAGCTGCTCATTTCTTTCAGCCTCCTGCACTAAGTTTAGAACATAGAACAAAGAACATAGAACAATACAGCGCAGAACAGGCCCTTCCGCCCTCGATGTTACGCGACCTGTGAACTATTCTCAGCTCGTTCCCTGACACTATCCCAAAATCAACCATGCGCTTACCTAAGGATTGTTTAAATCTCCCTAATGTGGCTGAGTTGACTACCTTAGCAGGTAGGGCATTCCACACCCTTACCACTCTCTGCATAAAGAACTTGCCTCTGACATCTGTCTTAAATCTATCACCCTTCAATTTGTAGTTATGCCCCCTCGTACAAGCTGACGTCACTATCCTAGGAAAGAGTCTTTCACTGTCTACCCTATCTAATCCTCTGATCATCTTATATGTCTCTATCAAATCACCTCTTAGCCTCCTTCTTTCCAATGAGAACGGACCCAAGTCTCTCAGCCTTTCCTCATAAGACCCTCCCTCCAGACCAGGCAACAACCTGGTAAATCTCTTCTGCACCGTTTCCAATGCTTCCCGCATCCTTCCTGAAATATGGGGGCCAGAACTATACACAATATTCCAAGCGTTTTGTATAGTTGCAGCGTGATATTGCGGTTCCCCGGAACTCAATCCCTCTACGAACGAAACCTAACACACTGTATGCCTTCTTCACAGCACTATCCACCTGAGTGGCAACTTTCAGGGATCTATGCACATGGACTCCAAGATCACTGGCTTCCTGTTATTCTTCCCAAAGTGAATCACCTCACATTTAGCTGCATTGAACTCCATTTGCCACCTCTCAGCCCAATTCTGCTAATCCATCCACCTCTGCCTGCACCTAAGTAATTTTAAAAATGACAAACCGCAGTAGTCCCAAAACAGATCCTTGTGGCACACCACTAGTAACCGGACTCCAGGCTGAATATTTTCCATAAACCACCACTCGCTGCCTTCTTTCAGAATGCCAGTTTCTAATCCAAACTGCTAAATCACCCTCAATCCCATGCCTCTGCATTTTCTCCAACATCCTACCATGTGGAACCTTTACGGAGGTCCATGTACACCACGTCAACTGCCCTATCCTCATCTACATGCTTGGTCACCTTCTCAAAAAACTCAATAAGGTTTGTGAGCCACGATCTGCCCTTGATGAAACCATGTTGACTATCTGAAATCAAATTGTTGCTTGCTAGATGATTATAAATCCGATCTCTAATATTCCTTTCCAAAAGCTTTCCTTCAACAGAAGTAAGGCTAACTGGTCTATAATTACCTGGGTCATCTCTGCTGCCCTTCTTGAACAAGGGCACAACATTTGCAATCCTCCACTCTGGTACTAAGCCTGTAGACAATAACAACTCAAATATCAAAGCCAAAGGCTCTGCTATCTCTTCCCTTGCTTCCCAGAGAAACCTCGGATAAATCCCATTGGGCTCAGGGCACTTGTCTACTTTCACTCCTTCTAGAATTGATAACACCTGTGTGCAACTAACCTTGATCCTTTCGAGTCTAATATCTCGTACCTCATTCTTCTCCTCTACAATATTCTCCTTTTCCTGAGTGAAGACCGATGAGAGATATTCATTAACACCTCTCCAATCTCCACAGGGCCCACATTCAACTTCCCACTTCTGTCTTTGATTAGCCCTATTCCTATCCTAATCATCCTTTTATTCCTCACATACCTATAGAAAGCTTTAGGGTTCTCCTTTATTCTATTTGTTAAGGACTGCTCATGTCCTCTCATTGCTCTTAACTCTCTCTTGAAATCCTTCCTAGCTAATCTGTGACTCTCCATCGCCTCATCTGAACCATCTTGCCTCATCAACACATAAGCCTCCTTCTTCTTTGTAACAAGAGATGCAATTTCTGTTGTAAACCACGGTCCCCTTACCTTATCACTTCCTCCCTGCCTGACAGGGACATACCTATATCTGTTCCTTAAACCAGCTCCACATTTCAATTGTTCCCATTCCCTGCATTTTGCTACCCTATTCTATGCATTCTAAGTCTTGCCTAATTGCATTATAATTGCCCTTGCCCCATCGATAACTCTTGACCTGCGGCATGTTCCTATCCCTTTACATCGCTAAATGAAACCTAACTGAATTATGGTCACTCTCTCCAAAGTGTTCACCTTCCACTAAATCAAACATCTGGCCTGGTTCATTTGCCAAGCACCAGATCCAGAGTGACCTCCCCTCTTGTCGGCCTTCGACATACTGTGTCAGAAAGCCCTCCTGAGCACACTGGACAAAAACTGATCCATACGACGTACTAGAGTGAAAGCATTTCCAGTCAATGTTGGGGAAGTTAAAGTCCCCCATAATGACCACCCTGTTTCTTTCACTCCTACCCAGAATAATTTTGCTAATCCCCTCTTCCACCTCCCTGGAACTCTGCGGAGGCCTATAAAAAAACTCCAAGCAGTGTGACCTCTCCTCTCCTGTTTCTAACCTCAGCCCACATTACCTGAGTAGATGAGTCCTCATCAAAAGTTCTGTCAGCCACCGTTATACTATCCTTGACTAACAAGGCCACGCCTCTCCCTCTTTTACCGCCTTGCCTGTTCTTAATGAAAGATCAAAACCCTGGAACCTGCAACATCCATTCCTCACCCTGCTCTCCATGTCTCCGAAATGGCCACAACATCCAAGTCCCAGGTACCTATCCGTGCTGCAAGCTCACCTACCTTATTGCGGATACTCTGGCGTTGAAGGACACACACTTCAAATCACTTCACTGTCTGCCAGCACATTCCTGTGACCCTGAAATCCAGTCCCTGTCCTTCCTACTCTCATCCTCCTGTGCATTGCAGCTACACCCCCCGGTTCCCATCCCCCTGCTGAGCTAGTTTAAACCCACCCGAATAGCACCAGCAAATTTCCCACCCAGGATATTAGTACCCCTCTGGTTCAAGTGAAGACTGTCCTGTTTGTACAAGTCCCACCTTCCCCAGAATGAGCCCCAATTATCCAAAAACCTGAAACCCTCCCTCCTGCACCATCCTTGCAGCCATGTGTTCAGCTGATATATCTCCCTATTCCTTGCCTTGCTATCACGTGGCATGGGTAACAAACCAGAGATAACCACTCTGTTTGTTCTAGCCCTCAGCTTCCACCCTAGCTCCCTGAAATCCTGCCTTACATCCCTATCCCTCTTTCTGTGGGAGATTAGAAATGTTGTTTTTGCAGATGGGTGAGGGGGTGTAGTAGGGGGAAGGGAAGCGGAATTCTTGTAGCATGTAGCATACATAAGGCTACGACTTTAATGATTATAGAGGGTCTTTTAAAGAAAATAGTTTTAAGCTAGGGAATAACTTTAAAGTGTTGTAGTGGACCACAAAAAGAAGCAGCAGGGGTATTTCACAATAAAGCTGAAGTATACTGATTCCGCAATAAAGTGATTCCGCAATTTGTAAACTGAATAAGAAAGCTAACATGCTCTGTTTTGGCGCGCATTTCTGCTTGATTGCAGAAGCGTCCAGTACTTAGAAGACTGTAATAAATTGTTCTTGTTTCCAAGGCTTTGTCTCAGGCTGATTGATTTGTGAGTGAGTTCTGTTTCTCACAATTGGGGGCCTCGTTCCGGGATCCAGGACTCAGACCACTCGACACTCTTGGGATGACCGTGGAGGTGCACCTCGCCGATTTCGGTGATCTCCCGACTCCCTTGCTTGTCGTTCGCGGTTTGGGCGAGTACGATCCAGACTGGGAGACCCTGGAAACAAGGCGGGTTAGGTCGGGCAGCTCTTGTGCACAGGACCCGGGTCGGGAAAGGTCTTAAAGGATATATCCGGGTGACCGGGGGCAGCGGTATTTGCTGCAAGAATTGCTGCGGGACGGGGCACACCGAAATGACCAGGTAACTCTGTGCACAGACCAAGGTCAGAAGAGAGACCTTTTATGTCTTGCCTTGGTGGTCAGGACATATAAAAGTATGGGGAATTGGCGATATATAAAATTAAGCATATGTCAATGGAAGACAGCCAGTGTCAGAATGGCTAGTAGTTGAAGGGCTACTGAGGATGCCCTTCATAACTAACTTATGACCAGACGTCCAGATGAATATTCAAAAGCTAGAGGAGTCGTTGCGGAAAGCTCAAAGTGTCTGTGAGACACGGTGTCTGTGTGTGTGTGTGTGAGAGAGAAAGAGCTGTACAGCAACTAGAAAGTTTAACCCGGTGTGATTTGGTTTGAATGCACATTTGTTTGTTGGTGATTGAATGTTTCTGCTTTGTTCCCTGGAGCTTGAGATCCGGGACTGTTTTGAATCTGATTTCTACTATGGAAATTTTAACATGATTTCTCTTAACGTTAAGGATTTTACAGATAATGAAATAAAGTGTTAACTCCTGTTCTTTTTACAGGTCTTGACTGCCTTACTATCAGTTTCTAACTAATCTCTTTTATCCTTACATAAAAGTGATTTATGGAGAACAGTTGAAGTCTCAAAAAGCATATAGTTGGTCAGATTAATTGGACGAGTAAGGTGTCTAGTCAGGACCCTGAAGGGGGTGTGGAAGAAGGTGACACCGGACCTCGTTAAGATTAATTAAATTAGCAACAATGGGAGGCACGGGGAGTTGGCTGGGTAACGATCGATCTGTAAATAACGTTAAAGGGGAATATATTTCACCCGACAGTCCTTTGGGGAGAATGTTGGGAAATTGGGAACACAACTCCCGGACGTGGGGGAAAGATAAGGCTACAATGGTAAACTATTGTTGTTTTGTCTGGACTAGATAAAATATTAAGGCGCCTGGTATTTTTTGGCCCAAATATGGGTCCGATGAGGATTGGCTGTGTCAAGATCTTAATATATATGTCAATCAGAAAGAAGCGTACAGTCAAAAAGAGTCCGATTATGCGGTTTGTTGGATAGGGAGCGCGGGAGTAAAATTATGTCCCATGAATAGGGAGAAATCAGGGAAAGAACAGAAAAAGAATGAACAAGGGAAGCCACAATGGGATCCGTTGATGTGTTTGCCGCCCCCATATACTACTCCCCGGAACGAGCCTCCAGCTCCCGAAGTAGAACCGTGTCCAGACACAGAAATGGGAACGGACTCTGAACTAAAAGATGCAGAACCTGGGGGGGGGGGGGGCAGAGTCACTCGAGCCACCACATGTAAAGGAGGGGCAGAGATATTGGAAAATGTAAAATTATGTCCCTTACGAGAGGTTCCGATTGGGGAAGGTACAATCGGATATGTAAACGCTCCCCTAACAAGCAGTGAAGTTAGGGTCTTTACAAAGGAAATGAAAAGTTTAATAGAGGATCCGGTTGGACGAGCCGAATAATTAGAGCAATTCCTAGGGCCTAATTTATATACCTGGGGAGAACTGATGGCAATTTTAGGAACATTATTTTCAGGGGAAGAACGAGGTATGATTAGGAGAGCAGCTTTATAGGAATGGGAAAAGAGGCACCCAGTTGGGGAAGAAGGGGCCCCAGCAGAACAGAAATTCCCAAATGTTGACCCTCATTTGGAAAATAATGACAGAGAAGATAGGGAGTCAATGCGGGATCTATGAGAAATGGGAATATTAGGAATTAAAGAGGTGGCACCAAGGATGGAACCACTTCTGCATTTCTTAAAAGGCTCAAGGAGGCCACAAGGAAGTGTTTGGGAATGGATCCCGATAATCAGATAGCACAGGGACTCTTAAAGGTCCAGTTTGTAACGAAATCATGGCCGGACATACAAAAGAAATTACAGAAATTAGATGGATGGAGTGAAAGACAGATGGAAGAGCTGTTACGTGAGGCACAGAAAGTGTATGTGAAAAGGGAAGACGAGAAGCAGAAACAGAAAGCCAAAATGATGGTGGAGGCAGTAGAAGAAATAACAAAAAGGAGACTGGGGTCAAGGGCTAACAGGAAGGGTACGGGAGGACACGAAAGACAAGGGTCAGATACCTGGGAAAGGAGGCAACAAACCAGAGATAACCACTCTGTTTGTTCTAGCCCTCAGCTTCCACCCTAGCTCCCTGAAATCCTGCCTTGCATCCCTATTCCTCA
Source organism: Chiloscyllium plagiosum (assembly GCF_037043375.1). Classification (NCBI taxonomy): domain Eukaryota; kingdom Metazoa; phylum Chordata; class Chondrichthyes; order Orectolobiformes; family Hemiscylliidae; genus Chiloscyllium; species Chiloscyllium plagiosum. Next base: position 8,139,633 of record NW_028270165.1, read on the forward strand.
TTTTTTTGTGGTTAGCACTGCTGCCTCACAGCACCAGAGTCCCCGGTTCAATTCCCTACCCCCCCCCCCCCCCCCCCGTGCCGCGTCTGCGTGGGTTTCCTCCCATAGTTCAAAGACGTGCAGGTTAAGGTGAATTGGCCAAGCTAAATTGCACCGTAGTGTTTGGTGACGGGGAATGGGGCTGGGTGTTTTGCTCTTCGGCGGGACAGTGTGGATTTGTTGGCCCGAAGGGCCTGTTTCCACACTGGAGGGAATCTGATCTAAAGTTCTGGAATTTATATATTGAGGAACTGAAACCTGCAACCCATTCTAAAAGCAAAGCAGCGGTCCAGGTTTGTTCCAAATATTGCATTGGTTGCATGACACTGTGATGTTTTGGTATTAATTCTGTGTCTTATGATCCTGCAGCACAGCTACCGGCAGAAGAAGCAGCGCTCCAGAAGCCAGTGCTTCCAAATACACCTGGGTGGGCGGGGTTTACGATCTGCGTTCTGAAGGGGCGGGGCTTACGCGTCGCCTTGGCGGAGGAGGGGGCGGGACCAGGGCCAGGGGGCGTGGCCATCCCGAAGCCGGAAGTGTGCCCGCGGCCTGTTTCCTCCGCTGGAGCTTCGGCTGCAGCAAGTAAGGTAAAGCTTTATCAATATTTCTTTTTACAGAGTTTGTATTTAATAACCAGTAATGGCTACTCAATATCATCATAAAGTCCCAAAATGCAATTCATTTCAATCCATAGCAGATAAGCACTAACAGTTAATTTTCCAACAGCCTCAGCACTAAAATGGTCTCACAAGGGAACGGCTGTGAATATTATCACTTCGTGTCCTGTTCACACAGATTCACCGATGCTGAGACAAACGTTCTTAATTGCCTCACAGCATCCTGTTATCACTTGGTGAGCCCAGGTGTCCCTATCTTTAAGTTCTCTCCTCTTTCTGAGCCTTCCTGCCTGTTTATTTTCTAGTGCAGTAAATGTATTCAACAATTCAGCATTACATTTTAGTCTGAATGTTTAAAGGCAAGTTTTAAGACTATATACTTTCTCACCCAGATGCCCACACCCTCATTCCTCCCTTTGATTGCACTGCGATCACTGAAAGAGAAGGCTAATCCAAACGAATGCCCTTCAAGGTGGTCCAGCCATCAACATCCTGTAGAGCAACACCACCATCTTCGCAGCTCATCTGGTCATATTTATCATTGTCATCGACACGTGTGGGTGAGCCATCGGATCGCAAAAGGAGCATCTTCTGGGGCAAATCTATATCACTAAGGGACCTCATAAGCCTAGCAATTAAATACCTAACAATACCAATACCGACAAACAAACGTAGCTAAATTGATAAGCCAATTGTACCATGAGCCCAATCTGCAGTTTCCCCAACTGGTCCCTTCAGTCATTCTGTCAAGGAATGCCTGGATCTCTTCTTGTATCTGAGGAATATTGCCAGTGAGATCGGGAATGCCCATAGTGCATTTATCTTGGACAATGGTGCAGACCTCACCCTCCCGGGCGAGTATATAGTCTAAGGCATACCGATTCTGCACAGAGTAAAGACACAGGTCTGATAATCCCAGTTTACTCTGTTCCAGAGCCTCTTTAGTCTGATTTCCGCGAATGGTCAGGCCGCAAAAGAGGGAATTGCGGTTCTTTTAACTTGTCACTCCTGCCGATCCTTCCAACCTCAGGGTACTCTGGATTCCCCAGCCTATTGGGTGTCCTGTATTGTCACCCAGTCCCTTGGGATGCTTCCAGTTGGAGCAAGGTTGGCTGAGACCGACCGCTGCATCCTCCTCAGATGGAGGTTCTATCGACTTGTCCACTGGCCAGGAAAAGGTACTGTTGTGGGAACAAGGGCTCCGATGGTGACCTTATGAGGAACATCTTTGCCATCCAGGACAAGGAAATTGGTAGCTTTACCTTTACCTTAAGAAATAATAGCTGGAAATGTGTTGCTGGAAAAGCGCAGCAGGTCAGGCAGCATCCAGGGAACAGGAGAATCGACGTTTCGGGCATAAGCCCTTCTTCAGGAATGCCCGAAACGTTGATTCTCCTGTTCCCTGGATGCTGCCTGACCTGCTGCGCTTTTCCAGCAACACATTTCCAGCTCTGATCTCCAGCATCTGCAGACCTCACTTTCTCCTTAAGAAATAATAGTCTGGTTTGGTGTATATTAGGGAGAGTTTGTCAAAGTAGGTTACTGAAATGTTACAGCAGGGGGTCTGGTCAGATCTACAGGAGTAAAGGGTCGACGTTTTAGATTAGATTAGATTAGATTACTTACAGTGTGGAAACAGTGATGAATAGATTGGAATTGGAGACTGGGGACAGGCAAGTAAGTCATCTCCCGATAGAGAGGAGTAACATACTACTGCCTCTGGGGTGAATAGCGTTCTGTGGGCCTGTATAAATACGTTGTTTGTGGATTGAGGAGTTTCCCCTATCAGTCCACACCACCCTGCCGAAGCGCAACCCACCCATACCCCTACACATCTACCCCTTACCGAACACTATGGGCAATTTACCATGGCCACTTCACCTGACCTGCACTTCTTTGGACCGTGGGAGGAAACCCACGCAGACACGGGGAGAATGTGCAAACTCCACACAGTCAGTCGCCTGAGGCGGAAATTGAACCCGGGTCTCTGGCGCTGTGAGGCAGCAGTGCTAACCACCGTGCCACCGTGCCGCCCACGGTGGCACAGAGGAGTCGCTTGAGCGTTGTAAAAATGGGCCAAGGGATTCGAGCACTCGCACTGTATGGGAGACAATGGTCTTCAGAATGCTGTTCACATTGGGCTCTCCCTTAGCTCTATTGTACATGGTCTTGGTGACAGTATCAGATTCTGAAAAGAGAAAAGGCCTATAAATGCACAAGGGAAGGGTTCCGTTCCAGGTCCATGTGCCGCATAAGGCCTGCTGTACCCCAGCCAGTGTTAGACCAGCTGTTTGTATACACAGACCCGAGGTATTGGAAAGTGATATTTCTCTTCACGGGGTCGACAGTAGGAAGTCTGATGAATAGATTGGAATCGGGGACTGGGGACGGGTCAAGTAAGTCATCTCCCGATAGAGAGGAGTAACATACTACTGCCTCTGGGGTGAAGAGCGTTCTGTGGGCCTGTATAAATAAGTTGTTTGTGGATTGAGGAGTTTCCCCTATCAGGCTTCCCTTTTCTCGAGTCGGCCCGTCCTACAAAAAGGGATAATGTTCCTGGCCATATTTACCATAATAACAGGGTTGATCATTTTTATCTTCATGAGGCTTGCGTCTGCAGGTAAAATTAAAAAAACATGGTAACGACATGATAACTCCCACTGATTTCTACTGTCCAGATGGACCATCTGGTCTTTCTGATGTAAGAGTCCATTGCAATAATCAATCTTCATCACGTTCCACACGTCAAGGGCGTCTGGTCCGGTGCACTGGACGACATCTCCTCAGCATGGGTGGTGGATAATCTCTGATCATTCCTGGTCGCATCCATAGTTAGTGGCTTTCCCCATCAGGATGTTGTGCGTGATCAGAAAGGTGAGGAGATAAGCGATCCCCAAATGTCCCTCCTCTTAGTTCAAGTATCTGTAATAAGATTAACATTAGAACAACAGCAAAATTCAAAACCCAACTGGACAGGGTCCACTCCTTTTGTTGAGATCCAGGATTCTCTCCTCCTCTTCCCCCCTTTTGATTGGTGCGGTCAATCAATTTACAATGGTGCAGTTGGACCCAAGCTGAGCGCCCAGCGACTGTGACCGCCGTAGGGGTGGAAAGTAAAACATGGAAGGGGCCATCAACGAGGTTGGAGACCTTTGCCAGTCCAGTTCTTGACGAGCACCAACGAACCAGGTTCTACCCGTGACAAGGCTGAAAGGGAGGGAACATCGCTGTAGGCCGCACGCTCCTGGGAGTGAAAGGCACGCATAACATTAGTTAGAGCAAAAACATAACCAATCATTGCTTCGGTCATGTGGTGGAAGTGGACTGAGAAGGGAGCCGAATCGTTCCAAGGGTACGGAGGCGGTGACCAGAGAGACTGTCAGCTGGAGACAGTCATGTCTTGCCCGCAGATATGGATCGCATCTGGAATAAGGCCACAGGGATTAGCATAACCAGGAGAGGCCAGACTCGGCCATTAATTTGGCAAGTTTAGTCTTGAGTCTGGTTAAAACATTCAACAAGGCCGGCAGCCTGAGGATGATAAGCTCCATGCAGTTGCTGACAAATACAAAGCTGGAACAGAGTTCTCCGTTAATATTACCTACAAAGTGTGGTCCATTGTCCGAGCTAATGTACGCAGGTACACTGAAGCAGGGAATTATTTCCTTCAACAAAATCTTCACCACAGTCTCAGCAGTAGCATGAAGAGGAGGGAAGGTTTCAATCCACTTACAAAAGACATCAACAATAAGTAAAACACATTTATAGCAACTCAACTCATTTCTCCAACTCAATGAAGTCCAGTTGAAGTGTCTCCAAGGGACCTCCAGCAAGGGAGGTCTCGTAGAGATACTTGAACTAAGAGGTGGGGGATCGTCTACCCATGGACCTGTTTGATCACGTACAACATCCTGATCGGGAAAGCCACTGACTGAGTATCGATGCGATCTGGAATGATCTGAGATTATCCTGGTGTCATTTGGTGCACCAGATCAGACGCTTTCAACATGGAGTCGCTTGAGCGATGGCGTGAGCTGCCAGAGGAAGTGGTGGGTGCTGGTACGATGACAAGTTAAAAGGCCCCTGGATGGGCATATGAATATGAAGGGTTCAGTTGGGTCAGGGCCAAGTGATGGCAAATGCGACTGGAGTCATAGAGATGTACAGCACAGAAACAGACCCTTCGGTCCAACCCGTCCTTGCTGACATGATAGCCAACCCAATTTAGTCCCAGCTGCCAGCACCCGGCCCATATAGGTGCCAAGTGATGGCAAACGTAACTAGATTAATTTAGGATATCTGGGCAGGTTGGGCCAAAGGGTCAGTTTCCGTGCTGTGTGACTCTAATTGTCTTCAGTGGAAGCAGAAGTGTGGTTGTGAAGGCTGGACTTTCAGAGCATGTTTTGCCCTGACTGGGAGCATAAGAGTTTGACTGAAGTGTGTCGGTGTTAATGCCTTGATGTCTCATTTTACTCCCACCTTCCCAGGGTCGTTAACCATTTTGTGTCTGGTCCTTCCTCAAGAAGCTGCGTTGCAGGTTCACCCTGAATTGACACTTTTTTTTTGCTTCCCTCAATCAGACCTGCTCACTCTCAGCAGGATCCCAGTGTTGTGAAAGATATTAACTTTCAGGTGGAGGTATCCAAAATTCAGAGAGATGTCAGTCTTGACGTTTTTGCTTTTCTGCCCCTGTAAGATCCTGAATCAGCACCTTCAGGAGAATTAGATAGAGCAGAGTGAGAACAGAGGGGGAAGAGGGTGTGGGAGTGCTTTCAATTTTGTGGAACAACAAAAGAAAAGAATATTCCACAAAATAGAATTGCTTGTTCTGAATTTCTACCCTGCACTGATAGTGATGACTTTTGTAATCTGTTTTTAACAGTGTATTTGAAGATCTGAAGACTGAAGCTTCAAAATCAACAGATGAAGGGCTGATGCCCGAAACATTGACTCTCCTGCTCCTCAGATGCTGCCTGACCTGTTGTGCTTTTCCAGCGGCACACTTTTCGACACTGACTCTCCAGCATCTGCAGTCCTCACTTTGACGTCAATGTCTGACAGTCACTCAATCCATCAGGACCGCACTGATTTTCAACTATGATTCTGTGAGAAGGAGCAAAGCGTTTTGTTTCCTGTTTGAGTACGTTTTCAGCATCAGTGGGACTGAATGAGAGACCCTACTGTTGCAGCGCACTGAGTGTTGAGCCTGAAACAGTTATACGGCCTGGGAAGAGGAATTCACGGTGGGGAGGGGCTCCACAGGCATTTGTGTGTAACTGAAGCTTCGGCCATGGAGAAACCCGAGGAATCCAGCCCTGTGGAGAAACGATGGAAGTGTGGCGACTGCAGGAAAAGCTTCTGTGTCCCATCTGTCCTGGAGACTCATCGGTGCAGCCACACCAGGGAGAGCCCGTTCCCCTGTCCCATCTGCGGGAAGGGCTTCAGCACTTCCTCCACCCTGCTAACCCACCAGCGGATCCACACTGGGGAGACGCCCTTCAGCTGCCCAGTGTGCAGGAAGGCCTTCAGCGATTCCTCCACCCTGCTGAGGCACCAGCGGGTCCACACGGGGGAGAGGCCCTTCAGTTGCCCTGGGTGCGGGAAGGGCTTCACCAGCTCTACCAACCTCCAGAGGCACCAGGGAGTTCATGTACCATCGCAGGGGGATTGAAGGCACGATGGTTGAGTGCCAGTATCGACTGGACTACTAACCCAGTTCCAGGGGCTCCCGGGTTTGAATCCCACTGCAGCAGATGGTGCGATACAGGGTATGGGTTGAAATTGCCGAGTGAGACAACACTTCCTCCAGGTTAAGGCTGTACCAAGGATCCAATTACAAAGGGACAACTTGGTGGTGACCAATAGTAAAGAAGTGAGGTAGGGGGGTGGTGGGGTAGCGTGTGCGTTTTGACCTTGAACTGTTTAAAAAGCAGCTACTTTTTCTCTGCCTTTTTGCTGAGGGGGTTTGAAGCTGTAACAAAGTTGGATCTCAATAAAAGTTACCTGAAATTACCCCCGGCTCAGACTCTCATTGAAAGTTTTGAGCTCCAAGGTTTTTGTTTTAAAGCTGCTCATTTCTTTCAGCTTCCTGCACTAAGCTTCCAATGTGGCGTATCAGATGGATCAGTGAATGAGCAGCCAGTTTCGTTAGAAATTGTGAATTTTTCAGGAGTGCATAGTGTGTCATTTCATCGGCGTTGTAAAGTTTACTGGCAGCATTGGGAGGTGTGGGCTGTGCTCACTAGAAATGATGTGGAGGAGCCGGTGGTGGACTCGCCTGGATGAAGTTAAAAATCACACAACACCAGGTTATAGTCCAACAGGTTTATTTGGAAATGTGAGCTTTTGGAGCACTGCTGCTTCATCGGGTAGCTGTAGAGGAGGATCATAAGACACAGATTTTATAGCAAAAGATCACAGTGTCATGCAACTGATAGCAATCTTGGTTTGTTCAATATATCCTGTTAAGTCTTTCACCTTTTAGAATGCGTTGCAGGTTTCAGTTCATTAATATGTAAATCCCAGAACATCTTTTGATTCACATTCTCAAGATGACTGAAGTTTTTTTTAAAAAAAAAGTGACAACTCAGCCCAGACAGCCCCGATAAAGGTGTGAGGTTCGAGTCTGTCAATGTCCCAATTTTGAATCAGACTGGTTCTATTTCCAAAGTAGGAATTTATAAAATATTACATGGATTGACTGCCTGCAGACTGTGCACTTTTTGAGCAAAATTGAATGTATCTGCAAACATAATTCTGCCAATACAAATTTGCCCAAAAAGTGATATGTGAGTTTATGCATGAGTGCACATAAGAGTGTGATGGAGTATATGCCTGTGAGTGTGTTGGGAGTGTATGTGTGGGTGTCTGAGAGAGCACGTGTGTATGAGTGAGGTATGAATAAAAGCAAGGGCTTGCATTTTGCTAAAGCAAGGACAGTCAGGACTTGTACAGTTAATGGTAGGGCCCTGTGTCATGCTGTAAGAGAGAGACATGGTGGGGTTCAGGTACACAGTTCTTTCAAAGTTGCTTCACTGCGAGACAGGGTGGTTAAGAAGGCATTTGGCATACTTGCCTTCATTGTTCACCACATTGAGTAAAGGAGTTGGGACATCATGTTGAGGTTGTACAGGATGTTGGTGAGGCCACTTTCAGAGTACTGAGTATGGTTCTCGTGTCCCTGTAATAGGAAGAATACTATTAGAGAGGGTTCGGTAAAGATTTACCAGGATGTTGCCAGGACTGGAGGGTTTGAGTAAAAATGAGAGGCTGGGACTTTTTTCACTGGAGCACAGGAGGTTGGGGGGGGTGACATTATTGAGATTGATAAAATCATGAGGAGTGGAGGTAAGGTGAATAGCAAAGGCTCTTCCTTAGCGTTGGGGAGCTCAAGACTAGGGGGGATATTTCTTTAAAGTGAGAGGAGAGAGATTTAAAAGGAACCCGAGGGGCAACGTTTTGACAGAGGGCGGTTTACACGTGGAATGAACTTGTTGAGGATGTGGTCAATGCAGGTACGTTTACAAAGTCTAAACGACATTTGGATGGGTACATGAAAAGAAAGGTTTAGAGGGATTTGGGCCAAACGCAGGCAAGTGAGGCTAGTTTAGTTTGGGAACCCTGGTCGCCATGGATGAGTTGGACCAAAGGGTCTATTTCTGTGCTGTCTACCTCTCTGAACCAGAAGTGATCTTATTGAAACCAGTAGAATTCTGAAAGGGGCTTGACAGGATAGATGCAGATAAAACACTCCTTTGTGGTGGGAGTCATAGAATCCCAACAATGTGGAAACAGGCCATTCAGCCCATCTATTCCACACTGGCCCTCTGAACAGCATCCCACACATACCCACCCCCTTACTCCATATTTCCCATGGCCAATCCACCCTCAGTTTCACATCCCTGGTCACTATGGGTAATTTAGCACAGCCTATCCACCCTGACCTCTACACCCTAATCTATAAATTAACTTCTCAAAAATGTAATTTAAATGTAGAGTTTTTCTCTAAGAAAAATGTTAGTCTGACAACATTCGGGTGCAGACAGAATTCACACTTATTGTTAGAAAAGCTCTGCATTTGAATGACATTCTTGAGAAGGTAACAAAAAAGAAGTTCTGGGATTAACAAACCAAAGAGCAGAAACCTATTCTAAAAGATGAAGGATTTAATCTAAAATTGTTTGATGTGTCACATTTCCATGACCCTAGACTCCTTTGGATATAAATTATGATCATGATCTCATTCTCCACAATTACCTAATGAAGGAGCGGCGCTCCAAAAGCTAGTGCTTCCAAACAAACCTGCTGGATTATAACCTGGTGTTGTGTGATGTTTAACTTTGTCCGTGGGAAACACATGAGTTGTGGGTCTGGTAAGAGTTCTTATTTTGTGATCTATTCCAAGTGAAATTTCTCCTCTGCACAGGCACGGGTGAACAGTTTGTTTTAGTGCTTTGTGCGAGATCGGGCTAGCAGCTTTTAAATCCTTATGTTAAACAGTTCAAGTAAACTGTCAATCAGCAATTATATTCCAAGAGTGGTACTTCCAGCTCTGGTAATCCTGTTGCATCAACAGAGAGGGAGAGGATGTCACATCTAAAGAGCAGACAGAAAAGTTATTTCGCTTGTTGAGTCGGTTCCTCACTCAGATGAGACTGGATACTGCTTTTATTGGATCATAAATAAATGCTACAATGGAACACCTTAAATTCAAGGAATTTTGAAAGGGCAAACGAACAGTAACTTTGAACAGAAATGTTCTTCCATTTCCAACCTTGGTGAGCCAAATGAAGCATTTTTACTGATAGCTCCATAATCATGTTCCTGCTGGATTCTTTTCAGGGCAAACAATTTCTGGTGGGAGAAATTCTGCATCCTGGGAAGGCGGGGAAATGAGAAAAAAAGCTGTTGAAAGCTTTGAACTGTGGGCCCATGAGCTCTCGTGGGAGCAGTGCATTTGCCAAAAACATTTCGGAGGAATTCTGTTTACCTGTTGGACTGAAAATAGTTTCCCCACTGAACGTTAAACAGGTATTGAGAACATTGTGCATTATAGAGTGTGTTCCTGAGGACTGGAGGAGGATTGAACTTGCCAACGTGAACCACACTTTGCAGGGAGAGGAAATTTCTCTGGATGGAATAGGTTGATGGAAGTCAACAATTGTCAGATTATTTCATGAAAATAACAGCTGGTATGGGGATCCCAGAAGAGGGGCGTCTGTAATGAGCACACAGAAACAAACCCTTCAGTCCAGGCCAACCAGATATCCTAAATTAATCTAGTGACCCATTTGCCAGCATTTGGCCCATATCCCTCTGAATTCTTCCTATTCATGTCCCCATCCAGATGCATTTTTTTCTTCAGAGAATACTTGGGTGAGAGTCAAGATATGCAATATCTCAATGTATAATAATGAAGCAGCTCATTTATTCTGAAATTATTTCAATTAGTTGGTCAATTGCCAAATAATAGCTGCATAACTGTCGTCAATATTGATACCCAGGAAAGCTATTTTGTTTAGTATATTTCCTTTGTAAAGATCTTATCCAAATTATAAAATGAATGTATTTTCATATGAAATAAAATTTGCAGTGTTTTATTCAATGGTTGAAAGTAACTTTGCACTTAATTGCTCCATTTGGGTTTAAACATTGTGACTTAGATAAAAGTGATCTTTGCTGGGGGCATCTGAAGCTGTAACAATGTTGGGACACAATAAAGGTTACCTGAACGTTCTGCCTGACTCAGACTCTCATTGAAAGCTTAGAGCTCCAAGTGGTTTTTGTTTTAAAGCTGCTCATTTCTTGCAGCCTCCTGTACTAAGTTTCCAATGTTGTGTATCAGATGGAGCAGTGACTGAGTAGCTGGTTTCGTTAGAAGTTTAAATTTTTCGGGAGTGCAGGCACTGCATCGTTTCATCGGCAGTTTACTGGCAGCACTGGGAAGTATGGGTTGTGTTCATTAGAAAGGAGGTGGAGATGCTGCTGTTAGACTAGGTGGGACAAGGTTTAAAAATCACAACACCGGGTTATAGTCCAACAGGTTTATTTGGAAGCACTAGCTTTCGGAGTGCTGCTCCTTCATTGGGTAGCTGTGGAGCAGGATCATAAGACACAGAGTTAAGAGCAAAAGATCAGTGTCATGCAACTGATATGATATATTGACAAATGTAGATTGCTGTTAAGTCTTTCATCATCTTTTAGAATGGGTTGCAGGTTTTATTTCATTAATGTGTACATCGCAGAACTATTATTAAGTCGTATTCTCAAGATCACTTAAGGTTTTTTTTAAAAACAGGTGACAGCTCAGCCCAGACAATGCATGAAAGGTGAGTCAGTATCCCAATCTTAAATCAGACTGGTTCTATTTCCAAACTAGGAATTTATAAAATATTATATGGACTGACTACCTGCATGTTGTGCGCTTTTTGTGCAAAATTGAATATATCTGTAAATATTATTCTGCAAATGCACCCCATCGTTATATGTGTGTGTGTGCACATGCTTTGTAAATGGAGTGTGATGGAGGAGAAGCCTGTGAGAGGGTGTGTACACATCTGAGAGAGAGCGTACGTATGAGAGAGGTATAGATAAAAGTGAGGGGTTGCATTTCCCTAAAATAAGGGCAGGACTTGTACAGAGGGATGGGGGGGGGGGGGGGGGGAAAGAGAGGGAGGGGTTCAGGTACATACTTCATTGAAAGTTGCATCACTGGTTGGAAGGGTGCTTCACAAGGCATTCAGCCCACTTACCTTATTTGTTCACACCATTGAATAAAGGAGTTGGGACATCATTTAGAAGTTATACAGTATGTTGGTGAAGCCACTTGTAGAGTACTGAGAATGCTTCCGGTGGCCCTGTAATAGGAAGAATACTATTACAGAGGGTTCTGTAAAGATTTACCAGGATGTTGCCAGGACTGGAGGGTTTGAGTTATAAGGAGAGGCTGAGACTCTCTTCACTGGAGCACAGGAGGTTGAGGGGTGACCTCATTGAGATTGATCTAATCATGAGGGTTCTAGGTAACATGAGCATCAAAAATAGCGAGGACCCTGCACGGTTATGTTAAGTGACTGGGGGGGGGGGGGGGGGGGGGGGGTTGAAATTGTGGCATTTGGACATTTTAAATCCATCAGGAACAGCATCTCCATAGAGCATACTGTGCATGTCAGGTGAGGTGCCAGAAGACTGGAGGTTGGCTAATGTGGTGCCACTGTTTAAGAAGGGTGGTAAGGACAAGCCAGGGAACGTTAGACCAGTGAGCCTGACATCAGTGGTGGGCACATTGTTGGAGGGAATCCTGAGGGACAGGATGTACATGTATTTGAAAAGGCAAGGACTGATTAGGGATAGTCAACATGGCTTTTTGTGTGGGAAATCATGTCTCACAAACTTGATTGAGTTTTTTGAGGAAGTAACAAAGAGGATTGAGGAAGGCAGAGCAGTAATGTGATCTATATGGACTTCAGTAAGGCGTTTGACATGGTTCCCCATGGGAAACTGATTAGCAAGGTGAGATCTCAAGGAATACAGAGAACACTAGCCATTTGGATACAGAACTGGCTCAAAGGTAGAAGACAGAGGGTGGTGGTGGAGGGTTGTTTTTCAGACTGGAGGTCTGCGACCAGTGGAGTGCCACAAGGATCGGTGCTCGGTCCTCTATTTTTGTCATTTACATAAATGATTTGGATGCGAGCATAAGAGGTACAGTTAGAGGGAGAGGCTGAACAGGCTGGGGCTGTTTTCCCTGGAGTGTCAGAGGCTGAGGGGTGACCTTATAAAGATTTACAAAATTATGAGGGGCATGGACAAGATAAATAGACAAAGTTTTTTCCCTTGGGTTGGGGAGTCCAGAACTAGAGGGCATAGGTTTAGGGTGAGAGGGGAAAGATATAAAAGAGACCTACAGGGCAATGTTTTCACACAGAGGGTGGTACGTGTATGCAATGAGCTGCCAGAGGAAGTGGTGGAGGCTGGTACGAATGCAACAATTAAGAGGCATTTGAATGGGTATATGAATAGGAAAGGTTTGGAGGGATGTGGGCCAGGTGTTGAGGGGCGGGACTAGATTGGGTTGGGATATCTGGTCAGCATGGACGGGTTGGACCGAAGGGTCTGTTTCCATGCTGTACACTTCTGACTCTTTGCTGGTTCAGCAAAAGCCACGCATGCTCTGTCTGCAGAAACAGTGCAAACCCTTCTTCAAATGGACCAATGAGAAGCCAGACAAGGAGCCTGGTCCTCCTGCCAATCAGAACTCCCCAATTGTCTGAATGCGGAAGATGGACCATCAGGTTCTGAAGCTGCTGCTTCTCTCCAAATGAAGATCGAGCTTCACCTCAGACTGCAACTTCCTTCCTCTATCCGCCATCTGTGAGTACGGCACTGTCTTTACCATTTCATTTTTTCATTCTGGGGTTAAATTGTTGACTTGCAGCAACTGAAAAGAAAGCGAGTGAATCCAGGGAGGGGACAGAGTCGGGAAACGTTGGTCCAGGTCTGTGTCTCAATTGGCAAACACACAGCAAATGCAGTCCCACAGTGTGAAGTTATAACCTCGGTTATGAAAAAATAACTGCCAAAAGGAGGTACGTTGTTCAAATGGTGACATATTGGGATGTGGAGAAAGTGAGGACTGCAGATGCTGGAGATGAGAGTCGAAAAGTGTGGCACTGGAAAAGCACAGGAGGTCAGACAGCATCCGAGGAGCAGGAGAATCGACATTTCAGGCACGAGCCCTTCCTCAGGAATGATGTGTGGATGTAAAAAGTGGCCTCAGCATCCTTCCACACCAGTCACTGCCAGTTGTCAGACGGATGCAGCAAGCAATCAGCAAGGCAAGAGGTATATTAGCAAGAGGAATTGATTTCAGAAGTAGGGATGTCTTCCTGCAGTTAGGGGGTCATTGAATATATTCAAGGCTGAGTTCATCTGATTTTGGAACAACCATGAAGTGGATGTTTATGGGGGAAGGCAAGTAAAATGGTTTTAAGACCAGTACAGAACAGTTAGAGTCATACAGCACAGAACAGACCCTTTAGCCCAACTAGTCCATGCTGACTATATTCACAAACTAAACTAGTCCCACCTGCCTGTGTTTGGCCCATATTCCTCTGAACCTTTCCTATTCGTGTACTTATCCAAATGTCTTTTAAACGTTGTTACACAACCAGCATCCACTATTTCCTCTGGACAGTAGGATCCCACCCCTACTGCCTCCACTGGCGATGCATTCGAGGCGCCCACCACCCTGTGTAAAGAACTTTCCATTTATATCTCCCTCAAACCTTTCCCCCCTCACTTTGAACTCGTGACCCTGAGTAATTAAATCTTCCCCTCTGGGAAAATAATTCTTACTATCCACACCTGTTTACACCCCTCATGGTTTTTAGGCCTCAATCATGACCCCCCCATCAACCTCCTTATTTCCAATGAAAATAATCCTAATCTACTCAATCTCTCCTTATAGCTCGCGCTCTCCATAACAGGCAGCATCCTGGTGAACCTCCTCTGCACTCTCTTCAAAAGTATCCACATCCTTTTGGAAATCTGGCGACCGGAATTGTACGCAGTATTCCAAATGCGCAAACCAAAATCTTATATAACTTTAACATGACCTGCCAGCTCTTTTACTCAATCCGTCCGATGATGGAACACGTGTTGTATACTGCCTTGACCACTCTACTGACATGCGTTGCCACTTCAGAGAACAATAGACCTGAACACACAGATCTCTCTGTACATCAATTTCCCCTAGGACCTTTCCATTTACTGTACAGCTCGCTCTTGAATTGCATCTTCCAAAATGCATCACCTTGCATTTGTCTGGATTGAACTCCATCTGCCATTTCTCTTCCCAATACTCCAATCTACATTCTGCTGTATCGTCTGACAGTCCCCTTCACTATCTCATATTCCATCAATCTGAATGTCATCTGCAAACTTGCTAATGAGGCACCCAATACCTTCACCTTTCAACCTCCTGTGCTCCAGTGAAAAAAGTCCCAGCCTACCCACCAATAGGTGTGAATTCTGTCTGGGTCCCAATGTCGAGTCAGCCTGACATTTTTTGATAGAAAAGCTCTGCATTTAAATTACGTTCTTGAGAAAGTTACTGAAAACAGGTTCTGGGATTAACATACCAAAGAACAGAACCCCATTCTAAAAGATGAAAGATTTAATCTAAATTGTTTAATGTATCACATCTCCATGAACTGGACTCTATTGGCTATAAATAGTCTAATCATGATCTTATTCCCCACAACCACCTGAAGCAGCAGCAGCAGCACTTCAGAGTGCCAGAGATCCAGGTTCAATTCCCACCTCGGGCAACTGTCAGTGTGGAGTTTGCACATTTTCCCAGTGTCTGCGTGGGTTTCCTCCCACAGTCCAAAGATGTGCAGGTTAGGTGACGTGGCCACGCTAATTTGCCTGTAGTGTTAGGTGAAGGGGTAAATGTTGGGGAATGGGTCTGGGTGGGTTGCTCTTCGAAGGGTCGGTTTGGGCTGAAGGGCCTGTTTCCACACTAAGTAATAAAATCTAAAATAAATCTAATCGCTCCGAAAGCTAGGGCTTCCAAACAAACCACGTTATGGCAGCGGCGGGAGGTGTGCATTATATTCACTAAAAACAGTTAAGCAGTTAGATAACACGTTCGAGTGGGAAGTGTGTATAACATGATCTCACAACTCCTATACTCAATGCTATGAGCAATGAAGGAAAGCAAACCAAATGCCGCCTTCACTACTCTGTCCACCTGAGACTCCAGCACTCCAAGGTCTCTTTATTCTGCAACATTCCCCTTAACTGTGTCAGTCCTGCCTGGATCGCTTGACCAAAATGCAAATCTCTGATTTCTCTAAATTAAACTCCAACTGACACTCCTCGGTTCATCAGCCGATTCCATAAATTCCAATTTATAGTGAACTCTTTCCTCTCTTATTCCCTGGAAGCTAAAAATCTCCATCCCACACTCACTCCCTCCATTTTCACTTTGCTTATAGCAGAAGAATGTAACTGAGAAACTTATCAGCCACGATTGAATGGAATGAGCAGACCTGGTGGCCTAATTTCTGCTCCTATGTCTTGTGGTCTCTTGCTGTCCTGGACACCGAGAGAATTGGGACCAGCATTGAACCGATCATGACTGGATATGGATCTACCTGCATCTAGGTGGATGGGCTGGAACTTTTTCACTGGCGCATAGGAGGTGGAGATGTGACCTTATCAAGGTTTATAAAATCATGAGGGGAGAGATGAGGTGAACGACGGGTGTCCTTCCCCTAGGGTTGGGGTTTCAAGATTAGGGAGCAAATTTTGATGGTGACAGGAGAAAGATTTTAAAAAGACTTGAAGGGCACAATTTGTTTTATACAAAGTGGTGCACATGCGGACTAAATGTCTAGAGGAAGTGATGGATGCAGGTACAGTAACGACGTTTAAAAGACATTTGGATAAGTTCATGAATATGAAAGGTTTGGAGGGATATGGGCCAAAACACTGGCAGGTGGGACTGGTTTAGTTTGAGAACATAGTCAGCATGGACTAGTTGGACTGAAGGATCTGTAACTCGGTCCTATACTAGTCTTAAAACCATTTTCTTGCCTTCCCCATAAACATTCACATAAAAATCAGATGAACTCAGCCTTGAATATATTCAATGACCCCCTAACTGAAGGAAGAAATCCCCACTTCTGAACTTAATTCCTCTTGCTAATACACCACTTGCCTTGCTCATTGCCTGCTGCACCTGTCTGACAACTGGCACAGAAGGACACTGATGCCCCTCTGAACATCCACGCATCATTCCTGATGAAGGGCTCGTGCCCAAAACTTCGACTGTCCTACTGCTCGGATGCTGCTTGACCTGCTGTGCTTTGCCAATTGTGGTCTTCTCTACATCGGGGAAAGCGAGCGTAAACTTGGGGAACTGAGCATCCCAGCTGGGTCCGCAGAGGCTGAGCAGACTTCCCATTTTAATGCCCCTTCCCACTCCCCTTCTGACATGACTATCTTTGGCTTCCTCCATTACCACAACAAACCAAACCACAAATTGGAGGAACAAAACCTCATCTTCTGTCTGAGCAGTCAACAGCCCGGAGGACTCAACACTGAGTTCTCCAGACCCACAGCAGTGTGGTTGAGGGCAAACAGCACAAGGATTAAACCAAACAGTGAGGGGGAAACAGCACAAGGATTAAACAAACAGTGAGGGGGAAACAGCACAAGGATTAAACAAACAGTGAGGGGGAAACAGCACAAGGATTAAACAAACAGTGAGGGGGAAACAGCACAAGGATTAAACAAACAGTGAGGGGTAAACAGCACAAGGATTAAACAAACAGTGAGGGGTAAACAGCACAAGCGCCAGTAAAAGCCGATGGAAAGTGAGTGTAAAATGTCACTATGACAGGACAGGACAGGCCCCACATTCCTTCCCCTCCGTCCCCCCCAACCTGCCTCACCTTTCACCTCCCGGGCCCAGTACCTTCCAGGTGGCCCCATAGTTGACACAGGGGCCGCCCCACGACCAGTAGAACTCCACCACCCAGGCGGCCGACGAGTTCCCAAGCAGGCCCTTAACCCCATCCGCCTCCAGAATGCTCACCGGCTCCTGCCTGCTGTACAGCCGGCCGGTGTGGCCGTGACACAGCAGCTGCGCCAGGAAGGCGGCGGTGCCCAGTGACGGGTGTCTGCCCCGGGCCGCACGGCGCCATTTTCCTAACGGCCGCCCTCCCGCCGCTTCCCCGCTCGAGCGACTTCTCCTCCCAACCGCCTTCGCCCCCGCGTGACGTCTGCACGGGGGGATGGGCGGGGCCGGGCCTCACCGTCAGCAAGCAACAGCCACCTCGCGCTCCAACTGCTCATTCACAAAAACAAACTCTCCTGTCTCGCTCTGCAGCTGCAGGGGGGACACTGCCACGTTTCCAGGAGCCCTGTCTACATTGGGAAAGCTCACGGCTCAATTTAAACAGATATTCCGACAACTAACGGAACGGCGTCCTATCTAAAGGGGGCAATCTGCATTTTAAAGGGACGTGGACATTTTAACGGGTATTTCTGCAAATAAAGAGGTTTAAATGGACAAGATTACATTTCAAAGGGATGTGGCACATTCAAAGGGATATCTTCATATGTAAAGTGACGCAGTTATATCTAAATGAATCTACATTTCGAAGAGACGTTGCCCTATTTATAAGTAGAGACAATAGGTGTGAATTCTGTCTGTTTCCCAATGTTGAGTCAGACTGACATTTTTCTTAGAAAAGCTCTGCATTTAAATTACATTCTTGAGAAGGTAATTTATAGATTCGGGTGTAGGTTAGGGAGAATTGGCCGTGCTAAGTTACCCATAGTGACCAGGGATGTACAGGTTAGGGTGGCTTGGCCATGGGAAATACGCAGTAAGGGGTTGGGTATGAGTGGGATAGTGTTCAGTAGGGCCAGAGTGAAACAGATAGGCTGAATGGTCTGCTTCCACATTGTCGGAATTCGATGACCCTCCCCACAAAGGAGCATTTTATCTGCATCTATCCTGTCAAGCCCCTTTCAGAATTCTACTGGTTTCAATAAAGATATGCAGCACAGAAACAGACCCTTCGGTCCAATTCGTCCATGCCGACCAGGATTCCAAACTAAACCAGTCCCACTTGCCTGCATTTGGCCCATAATCCCTCGCAACCTTTCTATTCATGTACCCATCCAAATGCTGTTTCAATGTTGTAACTGTACCTGCATCGACCACATCCTCAGCAAGTTCATTCCACATACAAAGCCACCCTCTTTCAAAATGTTGCTCCTCAGGTTCCTTTTAAATCTTTCTACTCCAAGCAATATGCCCCCAAGTTTTGAGCTCCCCGACGCTAAGCAAGAGCCCTTTGCTATTCACCTTACCTCCATTCCTCATGATTTTATCAATCTCCTGCACTCGAATGAATAAAGTCCCAGTTTCTCCTTATAACTCAAACCCCCTTCCAGTCCTGGCAACATCCTGGTAAATCTTTACCAAACCCTCTCTAATAGTATTCTTCCTATAACAGGGCCACCAGAACGGTACTCAGTACTCTGAAAGTGGCCTCACCAACACCCTGTACAACCTCAACATGATGTCCCAACCCCTATACTCAATGGTGTGAACAGTGAATGCTATGCTGCTAAATGCCTTCTTAACCGCCCTGTCTACCTGTGATGCAACTTCCAAAGAACTATGTACCTGAACACCCCCCCTCCCTGTCTGTTCTATAACATGACCCAGGGCCTTACCATTATCTGGACAAGTGCTGCCCTTCCTTGTTTTAGCAAAATGCAACCCCTTGCTTGTATTAATACCTCTCACACACACAAACATTTCCCTCCCCAATGCTCTCACAGGCTTATACTCCATCACACACTCACTTTACCAAGCATGTACACACTCTCACGCACAAACTCACATGCACGCACCCACAATTCTTTGGAGTGAATTTGTATTGGCAGAATTATATTTGCAGATACATTCAATTTTGCTCAAAAAGCATACAATTTCCAGACAGTCAATCCATGTAATATTTTATGAATTCCTCCTTTGGAAATAGAACCAGTCTGATTCAAGATTGAAATCCTGACAGACTCAAATCTCACACCTTTAATGCATTGTCTGAGCTGAGATGTTATCTTTTTTATAAAACCTTAAGTCATCTCAAGAATGTGACTTAAGAGATGTTCTGGCAGTTACACATTAATGAACCAACACCTACACCCATTCGAAGAGATGAAAGACTTGACAGCAATCTAGACTTGTTCAATATATTCCATCAGTTGCATGATACTGACCTTTTGATATACATTCTGTGTCTTACGATGCTGCTCCACAGCGACCCGATGAAGGAGCAGCACTCAAAGCTAGTGCTTCCAAATAAACCTGTTGGACAATAACCTGGTATTGGGTGATTTCTTTTTAACTTTATCAACCCAGTTTAATACCGACACCTCCACATCATTTCCAGTGAACACAACCCACACCTCCTGGTGCTGCCAGTAAACTTTACAACGCTGATGAAACAACACAGTACCTGAAAGATTTACAATTTCTAATGACACTAGCTGCTCCATCTGATACACGACATTGGAAACTCAATGCAGGAGGCTGAAAGAGAGGAGCAGCTTTAAACAAAAAACCTCTTGGAGCTCAAAGCTTTCATTGAGAGTCTGAGCCTGGTGCAAAGTTCAGGTAACCTTTATTGTGATCCAACTTTGTTACAGCTCAGACTCCCCCCCCCCTGCAAAAAGGTATAGACAAAGTAGCTGCTTTTTAAACAGCTCAAGATCAAAGCCCACACAAACCCCACTGTCTTTACCATTGGGCAGCACCAGGTTGTAATTAGATCCTTGGCACAGCCGTAACCCGGAGGAAGTATTGCCTCACTCAGCAATTTCAACCCATACCCTGTATCCTGGTAAGTTTCTCCCTGCTCATTTGCCAGTGGGGGAAGGGCAGTGGAGAGTCAACCAGACTGCTGTGGGTCTGGGGTCACATGTAGGCCAGTCCGGGTAAAGAATGCAGCTGGAACGACTGAGTGAATCCTTTCCCACAATGGCGGTTCCATTCTCTAACAAGGGAGAGAGTGAATCAGATGGGGTCTTTCTCCCCCGTACCACCCCCTCCCTGAAACGGTCTCATCGTTAGATTCCGAACTCCACATTTCTGACCGAATACCAATTCTGCCATCTGTCGTGGCAGGATTCGAACCCAGGAGTCCCCGGAACCGGGTTGATAGTCCAATCGATAATGGCACTCGGCCGTCACTCCTTCAATCCCCCTGCAATGGTACGTGAACTCGCTGGTGCCTCCGCAGGTGGGAGGAGTAGGTGAAGTCCTCCCCGCACTGAGATCAGGTGAACGGCCTCTCCCCTGTGTGGACATGCTGGTGGGTCAGCAGTTTGCAAGAATTGCTGAAGGCCTTCCTGCACTCAGGGCAGCTGAAGGGTCTTTCCCCCATGTGGACCCGCTGGTGCTTGTGCAGGTGGGAGGAATACCTGAAGCCCTTCCCGCACTGAGATCAGGTGAACGGCCTCTCCCCCGTGTGGATCCGCTGGTGCCTCAGCAGGGTGTAGGATGTGCTGAAAGCCTTCCCGCACTCGGGGCAGCTGAAGGGTCTCTCCCCCGTGTGGATCCGCTGGTGCCTCAGCAGGTTGGAGGAGTAGGTGAAGCCCTTCCCGCACTGAGAGCAGGTGAATGGCCTCTCCCCCGTGTGGACCCGCTGGTGGGTCAGCAGGGAGGAGGAATTGCTGAAGGCCTTCCCACACTCGCGGCAGCTGAAGGGCCTCTCCCCGGTGTGGACACGCTGGTGCCTCAGCAGGGTGGAAGAAGTGATGAAGGCTTTCCCGCACTCGCGGCAGCTGAAGGGTCTCTCGCCCGTGTGGACCCGCTGGTGGGTCAGCAGGGTGGAAGAATTGCTGAAGGCTTTCCCGCACTCACGGCAGCTGAAGGGCCTCTCCCCCGTGTGGACCCGCTGGTGCCTCAGCAGGTGGGAGGAATGTCTGAAGGCCTTCCCGCAGTCGGTGCAGGGGAATGGCCTCTCCCCGGTGTGACAGTGCCGATGAGACTCCAGGGCAGACGGGAAACGGAAGCCTTTCCCACAGTCGCCACACTTCCACAGTTTCTTCACAGGGTGGGATTCCTCGGGTTTCTCCATGGCCACAGCGTCAGCTGCACACAAACGCGTGGGGAGCCCCTCCCTGCCGTGAAATCCCCTTCCCAGGCCGTATAACTGTTTCAGGCACCACACACAGTGCGCTGCAACAGTGGGGTCTCTCGTCCAGTCCCAACTGATGCTGAAAACATCCGCAAACAGGAACCAAAAAGCGTTGATCCCTCTCACAGAAATCACAGTCAAAAATAGTTGCTGTCCCGATGGATTGAATGACTGTCAGACATTGACATCAAAGTAAGGACTGCAGACGCTGGAGAGTCAGTCAAAAAATGTGGCGCTGTAAAAGCACAGGGGAGTCAGGCAGCATCCGAGAAGCAGGAGAGTCAATGTTTCGGGCATAAGCCCTTCGTCTGTTGATTTTGAAACTTCAGTCTTCAGATCTTCAAATACTCTGCAAAAAAAGAGATTACAAAAGCCATCAGTATCAGTGCAGGGTAGAAACTGAGAACAAGTAATTCTACTTTCTGTGGAATATTCTTTTGTTGTTCCACAAAATTGAAAGCATCATCCCACTCTTCCCACCCCCCTCTGTTCTCACTCCATTCTAACTACAAGAACTCCCTTGCTGGAGGGTCCCTTGGAGACACTTCAAATGGACTTCATTGAGTTGAAGAAATGAGTTGAGTTGCTATAAATATGTTTTGCTTATTGTTGATGTCTTTTTGAAGTGGATTGAAGCCTACCCTCCTCCTAACGCTACTGCTGAGACTGTGGTGAAGATTTTGTTTAAGGAAATAATTCCCTGCTTCAGTATACCTGCGTGCATTAGCTCGGACAATGGACCAACTTTGTAGGTAATATTAACGGAGAACTCTGTTCCCAGCTTTGTATTTGTCGGCAACTGCATGGAGCTTATCCTAAGGCGGCCGGCCTTGTTGAATGTTTTAACCAGACTCAAGACTAAACTTGCCAAATTAGTGGCAGAGTCCGGCCTCTCCTGGTTATGCTAATCCCTGTGGCCTTATTCCAGATGCGATCCATGTCTCCCGGCAAGACACGACTGTCTCCAGCTGAGATTCTCTCTGGTCACCCTCTCCGTACCCCTTGGAACGATTCGGCTCCCTTCTGAGTCCACTTCCACCACATGACCGAAGCAATTATTGGTTATGTTCTTGCTCTAACCAATGTTATGCGTGCCTTTCACTCCCAGGAGCGTGCAGCCTACAGCGATGTTCCCTCCCTTTCAGCCTTGTCACGGGCAGAACCTGGTTCGTTGGTGCTCGTCAAGAACTGGACTGGCAATGATCTCCAACCTCGTTGGGATGGCCCCTTCCAGGTTTTACTTCCCACCCCTACGGCGGTCCCAGTCGCTGGGCGCTCAGCTTGGGTCCAACTGCACCATAGTAAATTGATTGACCGCACCAATCAAAAGGGGGGGAAGAGGAGGAGAGAATCCTGGAATCTCAACAAAAGGAGTGGACCCTGTCCAGTTGGGTTTTGAATCTTGCTGTTGTTCTAATGTTAATCTTATTACAGATACTTGAACTAAGAGGAGGGACATGTGGGGGATCGCTTATCTCCTCACCTTTCTGATCACGTACAACATCCTGATGGGGAAAGCCACTAACTATGGATGCGACCAGGAATGATCAGAGATTATCCACCACCCATGCTGAGGAGATGTCGTCCAGTGCACCGGACCAGACGCCTTTGACGTGTGGAACGTGATGAAGATTGATTATTGCAATGGACTCTTACATCAGAAAGACCAGATGGTCCATCTGGACAGTAGAAATCAGTGGGAGTTATCATGTCGTTACCATGTTTTTTTGATTTTACCTGCAGACGCATGCCTAGTGAGGATAAAAATGATCAACCCCGTTATTATGGTAAATATTTTATGGACGCCCAGGAACACCATCCCTTTTTGCAGGACAGGCTTACTCGAGAAAAAGGGGAAGCCTGATAGGGGAAACTCCTCAATCCACAAACAACTTATTTATACAGGCCCACAAACGCTCTTCACCCCAGAGGCAGTAGTAGGTTACTCCTCTCTATCGGGAGATGACTTACGTGCCCAGTCCCCGATTCCATTCTATTCGTCAGAATTCCTACTGCCGACCCTGTGAAGAGAAATATCACTTTCCAATAGCTCCGGTCTGTGTATACAAACAGCTGGTGTAACACTGGCTGGCGTACAGTAGGCCTTATGCTGCACATGGACCTGGAATGGAACCCTTTCCTTGCACATTTATAGGCCTTTTCTCTTTTCAGAATCTGATACTGTCACCAAGACCATGTACAATAGAGCTAAGGGAGAGCTCAATGGGAATAGCATTCTGAAGACCATTGTCTCCCATACAGGGCGAGTACTCGAGTCACTTGGCCCATTTTTTACAGCGCTCAAGCGACTCCTCTTGCAAAACGCCAACCCTTTACTCCTGTAGACCTGACCAGACCCCCTGCTGTAACATTTCAGTAACCGATTTTGACAAACTCTCCCGAATATAAACCAAACCAGACTATTATTTCTTCAGCTAAGGTAAAGCTACCAATTTCCTTGTCCTGGATGGCAAAGATGTCCCTCATAAGGTCACCATCGGAGCCCTTGTTCCCACAACAGTACCTTGTCCTGGCCAGTGGACAGGTCGATGGAACCTCCATCTGAGGAGGATGCAGCGGTCGGTCTCAGCCAACCTTGCTCCAACTGGAAGGATCCCAAGGGACTGGGTGACAATACAGGACACCCGATAGGCTGGGGAATCAAGAATACCCTGAGGTTGGAAGGATCGGCAGGGGTGACAAGTCAACAGAACCGCAATTCCCTCTTTTACAGCCTGACCATTCGAGGAAATAAGACTAAAGAGGCTCTGAAACAGAGTAAACGGGGATTATCAGACCTGTGTCTTTACTCTATGCAGAATCGGTATGCCTTAGACTATATACCTGCCCAGGAGGGTGAGGTCGGCACCATTGTCCAAGATAAATGCACTATGGCCATTCCCAATCTCACTGGCAATATTAACTAAGATACAAGAAGAGATCCAGGCATTCCTTGACAGAATGACTGAAGGGACCAGTTGGAGAAACTGCAGATCGGGCTGATGGTACAATTGGCTTATCAATTTAGCTATGTCTGTTTGTCGGTATTGGTATTGTTAGGTATTTAATTGCTAGGCTTGAGGTCCCTTAGTGATATAGATTTGCCCCAGAAGATGCTCCTTTTGCGATCCAATGGCTCACCCACACATGTCGATGGCGATGATAAATATGACCAGATGAGCTGCGAAGATGGTGGTGCCGCTCTGCAGGATGTTGATGGCTGGACCACCTTGAAGGGCATTCGTTTGGACTAGCCTTCTCTTTCAGTGATCGCGGTGCAATCAAAGGGAGGAATGAGGGTATGGGCATCTGGGTGAGAACGTCTATAGCCTTAAAACTTGTCTTTAAACATTCAGACTAAAATGTAATGCTGAATTATTGAATACATTTACTGCACTAGAAAATAAACAGGCAGGAAGGCTCAGAAAGAGGAGAGAACTTAAAGATAGTGACACCTGGGCTCACCAAGTGCTAACAGGATGCTGTAAGGCAATTAAGAACGTTTACTTTATCATCGGTGAATCTGTGTGAACAGGACACCAAGTGATAACATTCACAGCCGTTCCCTTGTGAAATGAATGATAGTCTTTGAATCTGACCCTGAAACAAGACTCGGTACTATCCATAGCTTTGTAATTAATGGTTGGATCTTGTCCATTATAATGGATTCTTACTCCCCCTTGCAAGCGGGGCATTCACAAAATAAATCTTTGCTGTCTTGAGAGTTCAAAAGGACACGCGAGAGAGAGACCATTTTATTGCAGAGGCTGTTGAATCCCGTAGAGAATTAACTCTTAGTGCTTATCTGCTATGGATTGAATTGAATTGCATTTTGGGACTTTATGATGAAAGGTTTTTATTCCAGGCTTCCAAAGAGTATGATCTCCAGGACAAACCAAGAGAGGGGCTTTACAGGTCTGAGTTCTCAAAGGATTCCCTGGGCCACCTCAAATCTCCACTTTAACATGGGAGGTAGGACAAAATGGCTTCTGCTTGGCTAACTCGGTGGGACTGAGTCAGGCAGATACTCACAACTCAGAACAAACAAGAAACCACAGACTGATATAAATCCAGTGAAAAAACTGCAAATGCAGAAGTAACAAATGTGAACCTAACCATCAATCGCAGTAGTAACGGTTTAATCCTAACCACCAGACAGGACAAATACGATTCCAAGAACAGGTTGTCTACAAGAAATTATGATAGATTAGATTATATTCCCTACAGTTTGGAAACAGGCCCTTCCAGTCCACACTGACCCTCCAAAGAGTAACCCACCCAGAACCATTTTCCCTCTGACTAATGTACCTAACACTACGGGCAATTTAGCATGGCCAATACACCTGACCTGCACATCTTTGGACTCTGGGAGGAAACCGGAGCACCCGGAGGAAACCCACGCAGACACGGGGAAAATGTGCCAACTCCACACAGACGGTCACCCAAGGCTGGAATCGAACCTGGGACCCTGGTGTTGTGAGGCAGCAGTGCTAACCACTGAGCCACCATACCACCCTAGGCTAAGTCAAAAATGCATGAGGACCTCGCGGGATCTGATTGGTTGTTACTATGTGATCTTGCTCAATGTCTGACTCTAAACAATGTACATAAGTTCTATCCACACTCTGTAAAAGTTGGCGGATTCTTTTAGCACTCTGGGAGTACTCATCGATGGCCCAGTGGTTAGCACTGCTGCCTCACAGCACCAGGGGTCCCAGGTTCGATTCCTGCCTCCGGGGGCTGGCTGTGTGGACTTTGCACATTCTCCCCATGTCTGCGTGGGTTTCCTCCCACAATCCAAAGATGTGCAGGTTTGGTGAATTGGCCATGCTAAACTGCCCATAATGTTAGTGCATTAGTCAGAGGGAGATGGGTCTGGTTGGGCTACTCTTCAGAGGATAGGTGTGGACTGGTTGGGCCAAAGGGCCTGTTTCCACATTGTTGGGAATCTAATCTAATCCTTCTGGGCTGATCAAAGTCTACCGACCCGGCCATATCAAAGAATAAACTATTGCTTGTGTGATTGACAAAGTCACTTCCAGGTATGTTTATTGACCAATCCCAGAAATCCGATCCAGACAGCAGTCCAGATCAGAACAACCAGATAGGAAATGGTTAATGTCCCCACGATGTGGGGAGCAAAATAAGACACCAAGGCGTTAACACCAACACCAGGGAAAAACTGAACATAGAGACGTAACAAACATTCGTAGCAAGCCAGAATCACAGATGTACAGCACAGAAACAGTCCCTTCAGTCCACGCTGACCAGATATCCTTAATCAATCCAGTCCCATTTGCCAGCACTTGGCCCATGTCCCTCTAAATGCTTCCCAATATATACCCATCCAGATACCTTTTAAAGGTTGTAATTGTACTAGCAGCCACCACTTCCTCTGGCAGCTCATTCTTTACACACACCACCCTCTGTATATAGGAGTTTCCCCTTAGGTTTCTTTTAAATCTTACCCTAAACCTATGAGCAATCCCAGATCAAAGATCTTGTCTATTTACCCTCGCCATGCCCCACATTATTTTATACAAGGTTGTAGGGTCACCCCTGTGGGATATAGGTAAAGCAGTGTTACTTCTGCAACCATAATTGCTTCTGCAAGGTAAATGAACTAACGCCAGGGTATAATTGTTTCAGCCAAGAGTGGAGTTAAGAATGAAAGCTATGTGAAGGAAATATATAATTGCTTTTGTATTGGCTAAAATGTGCATACATGAAATGTGCCTGCAAACAATGGTAGATGTTACAGACAAACAGATAAGATGCTGTGAGGGGAGGGGGTGTAGGTTAAGCTAGATATGCTCGTACAAACAGTTATAAGCATCTGTTTCCTGCTTCTGCAAAAACAAAAAAAACACAATCAAGGAGGTCAGAAGGCTCAGTGTCGGCGAAAAATGGGAGGAAATGTTGCTTTCGCAAACAAGGAAGTAGCTGGCAGTGAAAGAGGATATACGCTAACACTTTGTTCACGCACAAGGCCGGATAAGGCAAGAAATAGACAAGAGTAATGGACGCCACCGGGAAAGAATGGAGGGACAAACCGATCTTTTGAGGATCAGCTTGGAACATCAGGGCGGGGGCGGAGGAATGTGAATGAGGGAAAGAAGCTGAATGTGCTGGAGCCAAAGTGGAGGAAGAACAGAGGATGCAAAACCGGCTTGAAGCTGCAATGAGGAATATTGCATGTGCTGTACTTGTACCTGTGGCAGTTAATGGTGGGAATCGGGTGCATTTTAAAAATAAAAACAGAAAAGATATCCAGCCCTCCCCCTTCCCAATCTCTATCCTTCAGTCCCTCCTCACCTGGCTAACTAAGACACATACCTGAGTTTGCAGAGTCTGCTCCGTCCCTGCATTCACTCCAGTTGCTACAAGTGAACAATTTCCCCTCCTCCCATCTCTGTCTCCCTCCCGGGATGAAGAGTTGCCCAGAGGGCGGGAGATTCACTTTGAAACTGACAGAGCCACTTCCGCCTTGTGACGTCACAAAGGAACTAGGGGCGGGCCGCGGAAAAGTGACGGTTGAGGGGGCGGGGCATGGCCAACTGCGGGACGCCGCACTGCGCGTGCGCTGCGCCTGCAGCAGATGCGGACGAGAAAACACTTTCCAAAAAAACCCTCCCTTCAGAGAATCCCCAGTGTGGAAGCAGGCCACTCGGCCTCACCGAACCTCCCAAGGGTCACCCACCTACACCGAATCTCCTACATTTAACCCTGAGTAATGCACCTTACCTGCACATTATGCCTAATTTCGCATAGCCAATTTACCCCTACCTGCACATCCCTGGGCACTATGGGTAAGTTAGCATGGCCAATTCACCCTCACCTGCATATCCCTGGGCACTATGGGTATTTCAGCATGGCCAATCCACTTTAGATTAGAGTGGTACTGGAAAAGCACAGCAGTTCAGACAGCATCCGAGGAGCAGGAAAATTGACGTTTCGGGCAAAAGCCCTTCACCAGGAATAGAGGCTGCAGGGTGGAGAGATAAATGAGAGGACGTGGGGGTGGGGAGAAAGTAGCATTGAGTACAATAGGTGAATGGGGGTGGGGATGGAGGGGATAGGTCAGACAGGAGGGTGGAGTGGCCTGTTTGGATCTGAACTCTGCTGGTTTAAAGGTGGTCCGGAGTCAGTGTAGGATGAGTTGGTTACGGAGGCAGGTAATGAGGAAGCAAATGTGGCTGTGGTAGCGAGTCTGTTTCAGGACATGGTTGAAAAGCTTCAGGGCAGAGGAAATGACCTGGGAGTTGCAGTGGGAGAGGGATTCCTTGAGATTCTTGTAGAGAGAGGAGGAAAACTTCTTCAATGCAGGCATCCTTGCAAGAGGATTCACTGTAGGGTTAAAATCAACTAGGTAAAAACAAGGACTGCAGATACTAGAAACCAGATTCTCGAATCACACAACTCCAGGCTGTAGTCCAACAAGCTTCTTTGGAAGCAGTAACTTTTGGAGTTCTGCCTCTTCATCAGGTGGTTGTGGAGGATAAGATCCTAAGACACAATTTAGAGCAAAACATTCCAGCGTCCTGCCACTGAAATGGTATATTGAACAAACCTGGATTGTTAAGTCTTCCACCTTTTCAAATAGGTTGTAGGTCTCATTACAATGTAAATCCCAGAACTTCTTGTTGTCACCTTCTCGAGATAACAAGGCTTTGTAGCAAAAGCTCACATCTCAGCCCAGACAATGCATTAAAGGTGAGAGGTCAGAGTCTGCCTGTATCCCAATCTTGAGTCAGACTGGTTCTGTTTCCAAAGTCGAATTTACAAACTATTACATGTATTGACTGCCTGCAGATTTTTCCTTAAAAAATGCACATAGAATGTATCTGCAAATATACATCCCCCCCCCACACACACACACACACGCACAAGTTTGTTGGGTGAATTCGTACTTGCAGAATTATGTCTTACTTTGCTCAAAAACTGCATGAATCCATGTAAGATTCTGTTGGTTAGTTTAACCATTGTGGCACAGAGTCTCACACAGGGGAGCTCACACCTTCAATACATTATCTGGGCTGACGCGACACCAATTGGTAAAGTTCACTTGAGGATTTAACTATTTTAAAAGGTTTTCTGATTTACATTTGAAAGAACTGAAACTATCATGGTCATTCGAACAGATGAGAGACTTAAACAATCCTGGTCTTTTTCAATATATAGTTTCAGTTACATCACACTATAAACTGTTGCTATAAATTCTGTGTCTTACAATTTTATATTCCACAATCCCCTGATGAAGGAGCTGCACTCCGAAAGCTACTGCTTCCAATTAAACTTGTTGGACAGAATTTCTCAAGTAGGGCACCATACGAATCCTGGGAGACTGTTATTTCTTGTTTACTTCATAATGAACAAACATTAAGCACGGTCGCCAATTTATTTCTAATTTTGTTTCATTTTTCTTATTTAATTCTCTTCGATGATGTGGGAGAATTGTTAGATTTGGGTCAGCCATTTGGTCACATATTAAAGCCTGGAAACCATTTTGAATCTCAGCTTAGTGCCTGCTTGTTAAAGTTTGTGTTTCCCAGGCTCAGTGGAGACGGTTGGCCTTGCAGCTGTACTGCTTCTGATAAACAAATTCTTTCCTGACATGGGGCTTTATTTCCATCCCCCACAGTTGGTGAGTCAGGCAGGAGATACCCTGGTCCTGCCAGGTCACCAGCCGATATCCTTTGAGAGATGAAATATCTGGTTGCTGCTTTTGTTGTGTCCAAAATAAAGAGGAAAGCTGGCCAGGGACAAAAGTGCTGATAGAAATATTGATACAATTCTCCCTACTCAGCCACAAGATACTAGTGAGAGAACTAAACAGGGTCCTAGCATCTGGACATAATACTGCTGAGAGCACTTGTGCTTTACAAAATTAGTCATAAATAATTTGCGTACTGCAGGGTTATGAGAGGTGAAACCCTATTTGATAAGCCCTGGACCCACACTGAGGTCCGTGGCATGCTTCAAGATGCCCTCAATCTGTTCGAGTGCCCAACATTAGTTTTAATTGGCGAGTAGAAATCTGAAGTATAATTGCTCACTTCAGGATGTCCAGACTTGAATGAATTTGGCATACAGGAAACATTGGGCAACCATTAAAGACTCTGTTGTATTTCCCTGGGTTATGGACTCATGCAGAGACACAAACAACTTGTGTTGAAAACAGTGTTTGATTTGCAAATGGAACAGCTGAGAGGTATTTAGAGTTTGCACACTTGGTTAAGCAGCAATGTGTCACAGCCAGGATTTATGAGGCTCAACTCCCTAACTTGGGCTGTTCTGGAATGTGAGTGCCTCATTAGCCTTGGAAGGAAGGAAGGAATAAACAAAAGCTGACAAACTGAGATATGAAGAAAGTTGGAAAATGTTACAGAGAGACACACACAGGCAGAAGTTTGCAGGAAAGTTAACACTTCATAATCTGGTTTCAATGCACATTAGCCTGGGTATGGTACTGATATCACAGGGGCCTCAAATAGGGGACTCCCTCAATACTCAAACCAAAACATGGGTGCCCCCTGCTGGACTGGTTTGTGTTCATTCTTTGCTGCTGCCTATTTCAGTTGATGATGTCCATTATTGTGGCACCCAGATTTTCGGAAAGCAGCTAGGAAAAGATCTGAAGCATATTTAATTTGTAAACAAACAAGATGCATACTCTAAGGGATGCCCTGTGTTTGTTAACCACTTCCTTGCCTGGTCAGCCTTTACTGGTTTACAACTTGTGTATATAGAATCACCTCGCGAACATTGCCATGAATATTGTCTATTATGAGTAGATGTATTTAGTAGATGAATCAAAACCATCTCAATGACTGAAACAGCTGACACTGCATTGTTGGTCAAATGGGAAATATTTGCATCAGTTAATGAAAACTCTTCAAAGTTTACAGTCACAGGTACGTCAAGCTGAAGAATTAGGAGCGGGGCATATTGGAGCCTGCTTCCTTGGGCAGAGAATTCCGCAGATACACTACTCTCTAGGAAAACCAGCAGCCCTCACTTCCTCCTCTTCATCTCTGTCCTAAACCTACTCCCCCAAAGCTAGGGGCCTAGTCTCAGCCACCAGCAGAAATGACTGGATAGGGTAGGGCTTCATCCTCTCACTGCAAAGAATTCCCACTTTCCAGCAAAATCCCGGAGTTGCTTGCTGTCTCACAAATGAAAGATTTTGTTTTAACTTCTTCCGGTCCCAGTAGGGCAAAACATCTTTGAAAGCTGCTCTGAAAGCCCTGTCTTCACAACCACACTCCTGCTTTCACCGAAGACAGTAAGAGTCATACACCACAGAAACAGATCCTTCCACCCAACTAGTCCATGTCAACCATATATCCAAAATCAATCTATTCCATTTGCCAGCATGTGGCCCATATTCCTCAAAAACCTTCCTCTTCATGTACCCATCCAGATGCTTCTTAATTGTTGTAATTGTACCAGCCTCCACCACTTCCTGTCAGCTCGTTCCATAAATGCAAAACCCTCTGAGAAAAAGTGGCCCCTTGGGTCCCTTTTAAATCTTTGCCATCTGAGCTCAAACCTCTGCCTTCTAATTTTGCACTCCCCGACCCGGAGGAAAAGACCTTGGCTATTTACCCCTATCCATGCCCCTTATAAACTTCTATAATGTCACCCCTGAGCCTCCGACACGAAGGGAAAACAGCCCCAGCCTATTCAGCCTCTCCCTCTCGCTCAAACCCTCCAACTCTGACACCAGCCTTATAAACCTTTTCCAAACCCTTTCAAGTTTCACAACATCCTTCCATAGGATGGAGATCAGAATTACACACAATATTCCAAAAGTGGCCTAACCAATGTCCTCTACAGCCGCAATATGTCCTCCCAACTCCTTCACTCAATACTTTGACCAATAGAGAAAAGCATTCCAAACATCATCTTCACTATCCTGTCTACCTGCGACTCCACTTACAAGGAACTATGAGCATGCACTCCAAGGTCTCTTTCTTCTGCAACACTCCCCCTGTCTAAGTCCTGCCTGCATTGCTTGACCAAAATGCAACACATCACATTTCTCCAAGTTCAACTCCATCTGCCCCTCCTTAGCCTATCAGCCCATCCAATCAATTCTAATTTATCGTGAACTCTCTTTCCTCTCTTATTCCTTAGAAGCTGAAGATCTCCATCCCACACATTCTCCCTCCATTTCCAATTTGCTGAACCTAATCCCTGCTGTACCTCATCCTGAAGGGTCTGGTTCATGCTGATTAACAGGGCCATACTCAGGGGAGATCTAATTGAAGCATACAGAATACTGAACAGTCTGGACAGAGTGGTTGTTGGGAAGATGTTCCCCTTGATAGGAGAAACTAAGACCTAAGGGCACAGCTTTAGAGGAAAGGGAAGACTTTTTAGAATTGAGCTAAGGAGAAACTTCTTCAGCCAGAGAGTGGCGAATCTATGGAATTCATTGGTACAGAAGACTGCAGAGGCCAGGTCACTGAGGATATTTGGACTGAGATAGCTAGGTTCTTGAGTATTGAGGGGATCGAAGGTGACAGGGAGAAAGCAGCAGAATGGCGCTCAGAAACTGATCAGCCACAATTGAATGGTATGAGCAGACCTGATGGGCTGAATAGCCTACTTTCTACTCCTTTGCCTTATTGTCTCTTGCTGTCCAGGACACTGAGAATTGGGAGCAGGAGTCGGCCATTTGGTCTTTTAAGCCTGCACCAGCATTGAACAGATCACAAATGGATATGGACCTCCCTATATCGAGATGCAGAGGCTGGAACTTTTTTCACTGGAGCAGAGGTTAAGAGGTGTCCTTAGAGAGGGTTAAAAAATCATGAGGGGTATAGGTGAGATGAATGGCAGGTGTCATTTCAAGATTAGGGAGCAAACTTTTAAAGTGAGAGTAGAACGAGTCTAAAGACATGAGGAGCACTTTTTTTTTAAAGAAAGAGTGTGGTTGTTTGTGGAATGAATGTCTAGAGGAAGTGGTGGATGCAAGTACAGTTACAATGTTTAAAATACATTTTGATAAGTACGTGAATAGGAAAGGTTCGGAGGGATATGGGCCAAACACAGGCAGATGGGATTAGTTTGTGAATATAGTCAGCATGGATTAGTTGACCTGAAGGGTGTGTTTCTATGCTGTATGACTGTCACTGTTCTGTACTGGCCTTAAAACTATTTTCTTGCCTTCCCCAATAACCATCTACTTCTCTGTTGTTCAAAAATGATATGAACTCAGCCTTGAATATATTCAATGACTCCCTAACTGCAGGAAGGCACCCCCACTTCTGAACTCAATTCCTCTTGCTCATATACCACTTGCCTTGCTGAATGCTTGCTGCACCTGTCTGACAACTGGAATTGACCGGTGTAGGAGGACGCTGAGGCTCCTTTGTCCATCCACACATCATTCCTGATGAAGGGCTCTTACCCGAAACGTCAACTTTCCTACTCCTTGGATGCTGTCTGACCTGCTGTGCTTTTCCAGCGCCACACATTTTGACTTTGATCTCCAGCATTGCAGTCCTCACTTTCTCCACTTCCCAATATATCACCATTTAAACAATACATCTCATTTCTGCTTTGTTTTTTCCACAGCAAAGACTATAACTTCACCCTGTGGTATTGCACTTGCCAGGTGTTTGAGGCACAGACCTGGACCAGTTTTTCCAGAGTCTGTCCTCTTTCTGGATTCACTCCCGTTCTTCTCAGTTGCTGCAATTCAACAATTGGATCCCAGCATGAAAATAAAAGAAATAGAAAAGGCAGTGAGAGAAGAGTGTGCTGTTGGACAGAGGAAGGAAATTACAGTCTTGGATGAATCTCAATCTTCATTCAGAGAGAGAGGAGCAGCAACAGCTTCAGAAGCTCATGGGTCAAGATTAGAGTGGTGCTGGAAAAGCACAACAGGTCAGGCAGCATCCGAGGAGCAGGGGAACGGCAAAAGAAATTCATGCACCATTTTTAGACAGATAGAAGCATGTGCAGTTTTTTGCAGACACCGGCGAACATGCGCAGCGCTTGCTGACACCGAGGAGCACGTGCAGTAGGCTCTGTAGATATGTTGGTGTAACTGCCAGATTCAACTGGCCAAATGTCAATAGGAGGAAAAAAGGGTAGAGCCACAATTTTGTTTCACCTTCCCACCTCTGGCTCTACATAACCGCACATGTTCCTCGCTTTTCTCCTTACCCTCACCCCTCATGATTTTTCAAATCTCAATAAGGTCATCCCTCAACCTCCTCCGTTCCAGTGAAAAAGTCCCAGCCTCTCCCGATAACTCAAACCCTCCAGTCCTGGCAACGTCCAAGTAAATCTTTACCGAACCCCCTCTAATAATATTCTTCCTATTACAGGGTGACCAGAACTGTACTCAGTACTCTAAACAAAATGGCCTCACCAACATCCTGTACAACCTCAACACAGAACAAAGAAAATTTACAACCCAGGAACAGACCCTTCAGCCCTTCAAGCCGAAGCCGATCCAAATCCCCTGTCTAAACCTATCGCGCAATTCCTGAATCTGTATCCCTCTGCTCTCCCCCTACTCATGCATCTGTACAGATGTACCTTTTCTTTTTATAGATATTTTTATTGAAAATTTAACATTTTTACAAGTTTACAAATTAAAAAAAGACAAGTACAAACATTAATATACAATTAAATTTTAAATAAATAGCCAAAACCTGTCAAACAAAAAGAGATACAGAGAAGAAAAAGAAAAAGACAAAACTCATCTAGCTACTAATCTAACCTATAACTAAGGTAAAAACAATAACTGCAGATGCTGGAAACCAGATCTAACCGATAACTAACCAGAGTGTATGATCAAATATCTTACATTATTCAAAAGAAAACAGGATAACATAGTAATTAAGTAGTGAAGTACACACTCGTAATGAGTTAACATCAAGTTGTAATAAAACCCGTATTCATGTGGGATTCCTCTCCCAAGGGGCACCGGACCAGCCAGAACCGTTACCTCAACTAGATGAAAGCCCTTGAATGAATGGCGAAATATCTGTATCCATGTAATTCAAAAAGGGCTGCCATATTTTATAGAATAATTCAGTTTTTCGGTGCACATATTTGTAAGGAAGTCAAGGGGAACATATTCCATGATTAATCTGTGCCAATTCTGAAGTCCTAGAGGGCCCTCAGCCACCTAGTTTACTAAGATATTTTTCCTTGCATAGAAGGAGAGAATGGAAAATAATTTCCTCCCATGCACATCCAGAGAAGGTAAGCTCGAGAAGCCCAGAAGAGGAGATACTGGATCTATTGTAATTTCCGTTCCCAAGATGTCTGTCAGGGCGTTTACTACTTCGGTCCAGTATTTGTGGATCTTATGGCATGTCCATAAGCGGTGTGTAAGAGTGCCCACCTCTGTTTTAATTTGGGACACATTGGAGATACTCCTGCCCTAAATGTTGCCAATCTTTCCGGTGCCATATGGGCCCTATGAAGTATCTTTAACTGAATGGCCTGAGTTCTGTTACAAATGGAGATTTTTTTGGCATTTTCCCAGATGTCATTCCATGTTCTAAGCAGACGGTCCATAAAAATGCCTAAGTATAGGAAACCCTCCAGAGACCACCGAAAGGGGAAGTGGGATCGGTCCAATAAGTGGGACATACTAGTGAGGCGTGGCCTCCGATTTTGAAAAATTAATTTTGTAGCCTGAAAATGCACTAAATGTATTAATAATTTGGATTAAGGGACGCACGGACATCAGAGGATTACTAAGAAAAAGGAGATCATCATCTGCAGAAAGGGTAATTTTATGTTTACCTATCCCAACCCTCAGGGCCGTTATATTAGAGTCGGCCCGTATCGCTTCCACCAGTGGCTCAATTATTAGCATGAATAGCAACGGTGAGAGAGGACATCCCTGACAGCAGCCCCTACCCACACGGAAGCTACCTGAGCCTAATCCATTGGTGATCACAACTGCTTTGGGATCATTATACAGTGTTGAGACTCATTTGGCAAATACGTTTCCAACACCAAACCTTTCTAATGTATAGAACAGATATGACCATTCAACCCTGTTAAATGCCTTCTCCGCGTCCAAAGAGACTACTATTCCTGGTATTTTTTCCTGATGACAGACTTGATTCACATTCAAGACCCTTCTAATATCATTAAATTATCTATGGCCCTTAATAAACCAAGTCTGCTCCTCTTTTATGATATATGGCAGTACCCTCTCCAGCCTCAATGCTCATGTTTTAGAGAGAATGTTAAAATCTACAGTTAGCAAGGATATCGGTCTGTATCATGCACAATCTTCTGGATCTTTTCCTTTTTTGAGAATAAGGGAGATATTCACCTCATTCAGTGAAGGCAGGAGGCAGCCCTGACGATTTCTGTAGTTTTACATGTTCATAAGTGGGCCAGCTAATACTCCTGTGAACTCTTTGTAAAATCCAACCTGAAAGCCCTCTGGGCCAGGTGCCTTACCGCTCTGAAATTGCCTAATTGCATCAAGTATTTCCTGGGTTGTTAGGGAAGCATTCAGGACCGATACCTGTTTCGGGGTTAAGTCCGGAAATGCCAGGCTTTTAAAAAAGGACTGCATCCTCCTGGCTCTACCTTCACAATCCTGCGATCAGAATAAAACTTTCTGAAGATTGCGTTGATCCTTGTAGGATTGTGAGTCAGAGTACCAGCATTTTCCCTGATAGCTGTGATAGCTTGAGAGGCCCTTTTTTTTACTTGCAAGAAAAATACCAGGTTTATCACTAAATTCATATAATCTTTGTTTTGCAAATAATATTTCCTTCTTTGCCGTTAGGGTGAAAACGGTATTCAGAGCTGTCCTAAGGGCCGTAATCCTTTGTAATTTGGCAATAGAAGGTCTGTCAGCGTATGCTGTTTCAGCTGCTATTCAGCGAGTCTCAAGTAGACGCTGTTGGTTTCCCTTTAATTTTTTCTGGGTCACCAAGTATGAAATGATCAGACCTCGTGCATAAGCTTCAATAGTCTCCCACATCATTGACGGGTTACTGGCCGTACCTGAATTAATTTCCAAGAAAGCTTTAAATTCTTGAGAAAAATATTTTGCAAATTTACTATCCTTCATTAAGAAGGAACCCATACGCCAATGTCAGGGGGATGCCTCATTGTTCCTAGCCTTGATTTCCATATACACAACAGCGTGATCAGAAATTATCATATCACCTATTTTACAGGATGATATGGAATTTAAAAAACTCGAGGGGTCAAAAAACATGTCAATTCTCGTGTGACATTTATGTGGATTAGAGTAAAAAGAGAAATCTCTGCCTTGCGGGTGGAGGCACCTCCACACATCTACTAATCCTAATTCTTGATTCAAATCCGCCAATTGTCTAGATCTGGGGGATACACCCGCAGTACTCTTGGGTCAGCTGCCTATTTCCGGCTCCATAATGCAATTAGAGTCTCCCCCTATAATTGTATGACGAGCACAGAGTGCCATCAATTTGGAGAAGGCTTCCTTTATAAATTTGAAAGGATGCGCCGGGGGACAATACTGCTTTAAAATCCCATATTCCTCTCCATTTATAAGGGCTTTAATTAGTATATATCGCCCAGATTCATCTTTTATCTGACTTAGGATTTTGAAAGGGAGATTCTTCCAAATAAGAATAACTACTCCCCTACTTTTTGAGCTGAAGGAAGGAAAGAAGGCCTGATCAAATCCACCCTGTTGTAATTTCAAGTGTTCTTTATCCAATAAATGGGTCTCCTGTAGGAGAGCTATATCAACCCTTTCTTTTTTGACGTTTGATAATATTTTCTTCTTTTTGATTGGAGAATTACTCCCCTTGACATTCCAGGTGCAACATTTAATTGAATGATTCACCATAATCGTCCAGGAAGGTCCGAGACCCCCCGGGAGGAGAAACACCATCCAAAACACCACGAGCATAGACCATAGAAAATTCACAAAGAGATTCTTTATTACACTCACACTAACATAATAAAAAACTATTTCTAAATAAAAAAAACAAAAACATATTTAAATGGAGATTTTCCCTCTCATTTCCTTTCCGAAAACCCACATATCCTCTCCCAACCAGTGCCCCACCCTCGACCCAGGAACCCCATAATAAAGTGAAGAAAATTCAAGTGTATGCCCAAGCTAAAGTTAACAATGAGTACCCTCCCTACCCGCCCACACCAACACTTAGATATATTTGGTGATGTTAATACCACGTATAAACATATAAAACTATAAAATTACAGTCTCAGCAGATAATAATTAATTATGATAATACAAAATAACAGGGGGAAAACAACCCAGCTTTAAAAGAAACAGAAAAAATAAGAAAAAGCAGAGACCCCTCCTCACCTAAATCTACTAGGCCACCCAGCCTATATATAATATAATATATATAAATATATATATATTTACAAAAAAAAGGGGAAAATCGCAGAGTGAAGAACAAATAAGCCCCCTCTCCCTACTCCCCGGAGATAATATTAAGCAATAAAGTAATAAGAGAAAAAAAAAGGGTGAACCAGAGAAGGGGGAGGGCAGAACAACATCATTCACCACACGAGTTAACTCTTACGATTTATCCAAGAGGCCAAAAATTCCGTGGCCTTCTCCGGCGATCCGAAGTCATACACTGACCCTTCGTGGCTAAAACGTAACGTCGCTGGGTAGCGCAGGGAGTACTGAATGTTTAAATCCCTGAAACGCCCTCCTCTTTTGGACCAGAGATATGGAAAAGTCCTCAATCAGCATAATCTTGGATCCTTTGTAAATCATGGCTTGGGGATCTTTCCCAAGATTTCTGGAAGCTTCCAGGAGCATCTGCTTCTCCTAAAAGCACTGCAGCCGGAACAGGACTGGGTGGGGGCGCTGGTCCAAGCCGGGCCTGTGTATTGCAACCCGGTGGGCCCATTCTACCCAGACCTGGCCTGATCCAGCCTCCAGATTCAATAACTGTGGAAGCCACTGCTCCAGAAACGTTGTAAACTGGCCTTCCTCTTCCCATTCGGGAAGGCCCAGCAAACAAATATTTTCGACGACCTTGATTTTTGAGGTCGTTAATGTGATCTTCCAAGGCCCGGACTCGCTGGTCGAGAGTCCAGACCCGACCCACGGCTGATTCTGCAGCAGCCTCGGAGGTCGCAGCCTTTAGCTCCGCCCCTCCGACTCGATGTTCGATTCTTTCAATATCTTGGTCGTGCTTCTGCAGCGCGACCGAGAGCAACTCCCACCTGCTCCTGGACTCTTCTATGAAGGTGGCGATCTTCTCTTCAAGCTTAGAAATCACTGCAACAAGGCTCGCTACCATAGTTAAGTACCCTGGGGCAGCTGTGGACGCCTCTGCTGCAGCTGGGGAGGGGTTCCTATGTGCTGCGAGCTGCGGGCATTCTTTCCTTTAGTCATTTTAACGGGGCACTAAACTGCTCAAGTTTGGTGCAAAATAACTAGCTGTATTTAAATAAAACCTATTTAAATGATTTGGAAGGTGTGGTGGAGGCAGGCAGCCTACTTTGCCTGAGTCTTGGGCAGAGCACTACAGACTCAGACTTGCTGGGTCGCCGCCATCTTGGATTTCCTCCACCCAGATGCACCTTAAATGAATCTACCGTCCCTGCCCCTACTTCTGCTGGCAATGCATTCCAGACATCTATCACCCTCTGAGTAAAGTACTTTCTGTGTGCATCTCCAACATGATATCCCAACTCCTGTACTCAGCATGTGAACAATGAAGGCAAGTGTGCAAAACACCTTCTTCACCCCCGTCTACCAGTGATGTAACTTTCAAGAACAATGAACCCGAACACCCCCAGGTCTCTGTTCTACAACACGACCCAGGCCCTAATATTACCTGTACAAGTCCTGCCCTCCTTTATTTTAGTAAAATGCAAACCCTCACTTATATCCATACCTCTCTCATACACACGCTCTCTCTCAGACACACACATACACCACCCTCTCAACACACTCACCCTCTCGCAAGCTCATTCTCCATCACAATCACACTTTATCAAGCATGCACACATGCAAAGACACACTCACTGATGCACAGTCTTATACACAAACTCACATACAAACACACTTTCCTGATGAAAGTCTTTTCCCCGAAACGTTGATTTTCCTGCTCCTCGGATGCTGCCTGACTTGCTACAACACCACATTCTTGATCCTAAACTTATTACCCTTTAGTTCTGGGCTCCCCCATCCAAAGGAAAATACCATGTCTATTTACCCTATCCATGTCCCTCATGATGATATAAAAGTGTATAAGGTCACTCCTCAGACTCTGGCACACTACGGAAAACAGTCCCAGCCTATCCTTATGTCTCTCCTCACCCGGGTAACCATGACACATACCTGAGGTCGTAAAGTCTGCTCCCTCCCTGGATTCACTCCAGTTGCCACAAGTGAGCCTGCTCCACAATCATTAAGATCACGGCTGATCTGTCCATCGTCTCATCTCCTCCTCCCTGCAGTCACAAGGAACCCCTTAATTCCCCTACCAGGCAAAAACCCACCTAACTGTGTCTTGAATATACTTAATGAAGCTGCCTCTATTGCTTCCTTGGCCAGAGTATTCCATAGATTTTGATGGAAGACCTTTTGCCCCGAGGAGATTTTCCTGCTCCTCGGATGCTGCCTGACTTGCTGTGCTTTTCCATTACCACTCTAATCTAGACTGTTCCATAGATTCATGACCCTCGGGGAAAAGCAGTTCCTCCGCATCTCTGTCTGAAAGCTACTCCCTCTAACCTGGAGGCCTAGTCTCACCCACCAGCAGAAATGACCGGACAGGGTAGTGCAATGGCATTGGGAAGATGTAGGAGAGACTAGGACCAGAAGGCATAGCTTTAAGAATAAAGGGAAGACCTTTAGGAACAGAGATAAGCGATGTCGCCTTTTCTGCCAACAGCGAGGAGCATGGACACCAGCGGGCATGCGTGCTGTTGTTCACACCGAGGAGCAGACACAATATGCTCTGTGGCGATGCTGGTGTTATTGACAGATTTTAAGTGTTCAAATGCCAAGGGGAGAAATAAAGAGTAGAGCCACAGTTCTTTTTCCTCATGTGGTTCAACACTTTATAGCTTTTGCATTTTGTCTGTCTGCTCAACTATTTTTTAAATGTCTTTTCGTCAGTGTAGGGTTGAGGTTCACAACAAGCGGGCATAGGTTATAGGGTGAGAGCAGAACGATATTAAAGGTATCCAAGTTGCAACTTTTCCATGCAGAGGGTGGTGCACGTATGGAATGAACTGCCAGAGGAAGTAGTGGGAGCCGGTATAATTACAGCACTTAAAACACATCTGGATGGGTATATGAATAGGAAGGATTTAGAGGGATATGAGCCAAGTGTTGGCAAATGGGACTAGATCAATTTAGGATATCTGGTTGGCATGGACAGGTTGGACCGAATGGGTCTGTTTCGTGCTGTACATCTGTGACTTTAAATAATAAAGTCTACTTTTCCAACTAACAAACTATATCCATGTTAACAAGGCTTAGTGCACAACATGCTTTACGAACCATTCTCAACAGGTCCTGCCCCGTCTATGACTGAGGAACATATACATGCTGGTGTATAATCTCCTTCACTAGTATTTACACACTAACCTCAGCAATTGCACAAGTAACAGTAAAGGGCAAACAGCAAAAGGATTAAACCAAACAGACAGTGAGGGGGAAACAGCACAAGGATTAAACAGACAGTGAGGGGGAAACAGCACAAGGATTAAACAGACAGTGAGGGGGAAACAGCACAAGGATTAAACAGACAGTGAGGGGGAAACAGCACAAGGATTAAACAGACAGTGAGGGGGAAACAGCACAAGGATTAAACAGACAGTGAGGGGGAAACAGCACAAGGATTAAACACACAGTGAGGGGGAAACAGCACAAGGATTAAACAGACAGTGAGGGGGAAACAGCACAAGGATTAAACAGACAGTGAGGGGGAAACAGCACAAGCGCCAGTAAAAGCGGATGGAAAGTAAGTGTAAAATGTCACTATGACAGGACAGGCCCCACATTCCGTCCCCTCCGTCCCCCCACAACCTGCCTCACCTTTCACCTCCCGGGCCCAGTACCTTCCAGGTGGCCCCATAGTTGACACAGGGGTCGCCCCACGACCAGTAGAACTCCACCACCCAGGCGGCCGACGAGTTCCCAAGCAGGCCCTTAACCCCATCCGCCTCCAGAATGCTCACCGGCTCCTGCCTGCTGTACAGCCGGCCGGTGTGGCCGTGACACAGCAGCTGCACCAGGAAGGCGGCGGTGCCCAGTGACGGGTGTCTGCCCCGGGCCGCATGGCGCCATTTTCCTAACGGCCGCCTCCCGCCGCTTCCCTGCTCGAGCGACTTCTCCTCCCAACCGCCTTCGCCCCCGCGTGACGTCTGCACGGGGGGGATGGGCGGGGCCGGGGAGCCTCACCGTCACCAAGCAACAGCCACCTCGCGCTACAACTGCTCATTCACAAAAACAAACTCTCCTGTCTCGCTCTGCAGCTGCAGGGGGGACACTGCCACGTTTCCAGGAGCCCTGTCTACATTGGGAAAGCTCACGGCTCAATTTAAACAGATATTCCGACAACATATCCAAAGGGGGAAATCTGCATTTTAAAGGGACATGAATATTTGCGGAAATACCCCGTTAAAATGAAGAGATGTAGGTGGACGAGATTACATTTCAAAGGGATGTGGCACATTCAAAGGGATATCTTCATATGTAAAGTGACGCAGTTATATCTAAATGAATCTACATTTCGAAGAGACGTTGCCCTATTTATAAGTAGAGACAATAGGTGTGAATTCTGTCTGTGTCCCAATGTTGAGTCAGACTGACTTTTTTTTAGAAAAGCTCTGCATTTAAATTACAATCTTGAGAAGGTAACTTATAGATTCGGGTGTAGGTTAGGGAAAATTGGCCGTGCTAAATTACCCATAGTGACCAGGGATGTACAGGTTAGGGTGGCTTGGCCATGGGAAATACGCAGTAAGGGGTTGGGTATGGCTGGGATACTGTTCAGAGGGCCAGAGAGGAATAGATGGGCTGAATGGCCTGCATCCACATTGTTGGGCTTGTATGACACTCCCCATAAAGTATCCATTTTATCTACATCTATCCTGTCAAGCCCCTTTCAGAATTCTACTGGTTTCAGTCAACGTATGCAGCACAGAAACAGACACTTCGGTCCAATTCGTCCATGCCGACCAGGATTCCAAACTAAACCAGTCCCACTTGCCTGCATTTGGCCCATATCCCTCTAAACCTTTCTATTCATGTACCCATCAAATGCTGTTTAAACGTTGTAAATGTACCGGCAACTACCACATCGTCAGTAACTTCATTCCACATACAAAGCCACCCTCTTTCAAAATGTTGCCCCTCCGGTTCCTTTTAAATCTCTCTCCTCACCTTAAGTAATATGCCCTCAAGTTTTGAGCTCCCCGATGCTAAGCAAGAGCCCTTTGCTATTCAGCTTACCTCCACTCCTCATTTTATCAATCTCAATGATGTCACCCCCTCAACTCCTCTCCTCCAGTGAATAAAGGCCCAGCCTCTCCTTATAACTCAAACCCTCCAGTCCTGGCAACTTCCTGGTAAATCTTTACCGAACCCTCTGTGATAAGAATACTTCCGATTACAGGGCCATCAGAACTGTACTCAGTACTCTGAAAGTGGCCTCACCAACATCCCATACAACCTCAACATGATGTCCCAACCCCTGTACTCAATGGTGTGAACAATGAATGCTATACTGCTAAATGCCTTCTTAACTACCCTGTCTATCAGTGATGCAACTTCTAACGAACTATGTACCTGAACACCACTCCCCCATGTCTGTCTGTTCTATAACATGACCCAGGGCCCTACCATTATCTGTATAAGTCCTGCCCTTTCGTGTTTTAGCAAAATGCAACCCCTTGCTTGTATTAATACCTCTCTCACACATGCACCCCCTCAGACACACACACACACACACACGTATACCCCCCAATACTCTCTCAGGCTTATACTCCATCACACTCACACTTTACCAAGCATGTACACACTCTCACGCACAAACTCACATGCACCCACACACAATTCTATGGGGTGAATTTGTATTGGCAGAATTATATTTGCAGATGTATTCAATTTTGCTCAAACAGCACACAATTTCCAGGCAGTCAATCCATGTAATATTTTATGAATTTGGAAATAGAACCAGTCTGACTCAAGATTGGAATACTGTCAGATTCAATTCTCAGGAAGAAAGTGAGGACTGCAGATGCTGGAGATCAGAGTTGAAAAGGTGTTGCTGGAAAAGCACAGCAGGTCAGACAGCATCCAAGTAGCAGTAGAATCGACGTTTCGGGCATGAGCCCTTCTTCAGCCCTTTCCTGAAGAAGGGCTCATGCCCGAAACATCGATTCTCCTGCTCCTTGGATGCTGCCTGACCTGCTGTGCTTTTCCAGCAACACATTTTCAGACTCAATTCTCACACCTTTAAATGCATTGTCTGAGCTGAGATGTCATCTTTTTTATAAAACCTTAAGTC
Source organism: Chiloscyllium plagiosum (assembly GCF_037043375.1). NCBI lineage: Eukaryota > Metazoa > Chordata > Chondrichthyes > Orectolobiformes > Hemiscylliidae > Chiloscyllium > Chiloscyllium plagiosum. The sequence goes on from NW_028270165.1 coordinate 8,184,531, forward strand.
ATCTCAAGAATGTGACTTAAAAGATGTTCTGGCAGTTACACATTAATGAACCAAAACCTACACCCATTCGAAGAGATGAAAGACTTGACAGCAATCTGGGCTTGTTCAATATATTCCATCAGTTGCATGATACTGATCTTTTGATATACATTCTGTGTCTTACAATGCGGCTCCACAGCTACCCGATGAAGGAGCAGCACTCAGAAAGCTAGTGCTTCCAAATAAACCTGTTGGACAACAACCTGGTATTGGGTGATTTCTTTTTAACTTTATCAACCCAGACTAATAGCGACACCTCCACATCATTTCTAGTGAACACAACCTACACCTCCTGGTGCTGTCAGTAAACTTTACAATGCTGATGAAACAACGCAGTACCTGAAAGATTTACAATTTCTCACGATACTAGCTTCTCATTCACTGCTCCATCTGATACATGACATTGGAAACTCAGTGCAGGAGGCTGAAACGAAGGAGCAGCTTTAAACTAAAAACCTCTTGGAGCTCAAAGCTTTCAATGAGAGTCTGAGCCCGGCGGTAAGTTCATGTAACCTTTATTGTGACTCAACTTAGTTACATCTTCAGATTCCCCCCTGCAAAAAGGCATAGACAAAGTAGCTGCTTTTTAAACAGCTCAAGATCAAAGCCCACACACACCCCACTGTCTTTACTATTGGGCAGCACCAGGTTGTAATTGGATCCTTGTTACAGCCGTAATCCGGAGGAAGTATTGCCTCACTCAGCAATTTCAACCCATACCCTGTATCCTGGTAAGTTTCTCCCTGCTCATTTGCCAGTGGGGAGAGGGTAGTGTAGAGTCAACCAGACTGCTGTGGGTCTGGAGTCATGTGTAGGCCAGACCGAGTGAAGGATGCAGATGGAACGACTGAATGAATACTCTCCCACAATGGCGGTTCCCTTTCCTAACAAGGGAGAGAGTGAATCAGATGGGGGCTTTCTCCCCCGCACCACCCACTCCCTCTGCCATCTGTCGTGGTGGGATTCAAATCCGGGAGTCCCCGGAACCGGATTGATAGTCAATCAATAATGGCACTTGACCGTCACTGCTTCAATCCCCCTGCGATGGCACGTGAACTCGCTGGTGCTTCCGCAGGTGGGAGGAGCGGGCGAAGCCCTTCCCGCACTGAGAGCAGGTGAACGGCCTCTCCCCGGTGTGGATCCGCTGGTGCCTCAGCAGGGTGAAAGATGTGCTGAAGGCCTTCCCACACTCGGGGCAGCTGAAGGGCCTCTCCCCCGTGTGGACCCGCTGGTGAGCCAACAGGGTGAAAGATATGCTGAAGGCCTTCCCGCACTCGGGGCAGCTGAAGGGCCTCTCCCCCGTGTGGACCCGCTCGTGGCTCCGCAGGTGGGAGGAGCAGATGAAGCCCTTCCCGCACTGAGAGCAGGTGAATGGCCTCTCCCTCGTGTGGATGCGCTGGTGGATCAGCAGTGTGGAGGAAGTGCTGAAGGCCTTCCCGCACTCAGGGCAGATGAACGGCCTCTCCCCCGTGTGGACCCGCCGGTGGGCCAACAGGGCAGAGAAAAACATGAAGCCCTTCCCACAGTCTGGGCAGCTGAAGGGCCTTTCCCCAGTGTGGTCCCGCTGGTGGGCCAGCAGGTGGGAGTAATGTCTGAAGGCCTTCCCGCAGTCGGTGCAGGGGAATGGCCTCTCCCCGGTGTGACTGCGCCGATGAGTCTCCAGGGCAGACGGGAAACGGAAGCCTTTCCCACAGTCGCCACACTTAGAACATAGAACATAGAAGAATACAGCGCAGTACAGGCCCTTTGGCCCTCGATGTTGCGCCGATCCAAGCCCACCTAACCTATACTAACCCACTATCCTCCATATACCTATCCAATGCCCGCTTAAATGCCCATAAAGAGGGAGAGTCCACCACTGCTACTGGCAGGGCATTCCATGAACTTATGACTCGCTGAGTGAAGAACCTACCCCTAACTTCAGTCCTATATCTACCCCCCCTTAATTTAAAGCTATGCCCCCTTGTAATACCCGACTCCATACGCGGGAAAAGGTTCACACTGTCAACCCTATCTAACCCCCTAATCATCTTGTACACCTCAATCAAGTCACCCCTAAACCTTCTTTTCTCTAATGAAAACAGCCCCAAGTGTCTCAGTCTTTCCTCATACAATCTTCCTTCCATACCAGGCAACATCCTGGTAAACCTCCTCTGCACCCGTTCCAGTGCCTCCACATCCTTCCTATAGTATGGCGACCAAAACTGCACACAATATTCCAGATTCGGCCGCACCAGAGTCTTATACAACTGCATCATGACCTCAGGACTCCGGAACTCAATTCCTCTACCAATAAAAGCCAGTACGCCATATGCCTTCCTCACCGCACTATTTACCTGGGTGGCAACTTTCAGAGATCTGTGTACATGGACACCAAGATCCCTCTGCTCATCCACACTACCAAGTATCCGACCATTAGCCCAGTACCCCATCTTTTTGTTATTCTTCCCAAAGTGAATCACCTCACACTTAGCTACATTGAATTCCATTTGCCACCTTTCTGCCCAGCTCTGCAGCTTCTCTATATCCTGCTGTAACCTGCCACATCCTTCCTCACTGTCAACAACTCCTCCGAGTTTCGTATCATACTCCTCCGACTTTCGTATCAACTTCCACGGTTTCTCCACGGGGCGGGATTCCTCAGGTTTCTCCATGGATGAAGCTTCAGCCACACACAATCGAACTTCCAGCCCCTTCCTATCGTAAATTCCTCTTTCCAGGTCGTATAGCTGCTACACGCTCCACGCACAGTGCGCTGCAACAGTGGGGTCTCTTGTCCAGTCCCAGTGATGCTGAAAACATACTCACTCAGTCAGGAACCAAAAAGCTTTAATCCCTCTCAGAGAAATCAGTCGAAAATCGTTGCGGTCCTGGTGGACTGAGTGACTGTCAGACATTGACGGCGAAGTGAGGATCGCAAATGCTGGAGAGTCAGTCGAAAAATGTGGCACTGGAAAAGCACAGGGATGTCAGACAGCATCCGAGGAGCAGGAGGGTCAATGTTTTGGGCATAAGCCCTTCATCTGTTGATTGAGAAACTTCCGCCATCAGATCTTCAAATACGCTGTAAAAAGAGATTACAAAAGCCATCACTGTCAGTGCAGGGTAGAAATTCTGAACAAGCAATTCTACTTTCTGTGGAATATTCTTTTCTTTTATTATTCCACAAAATTGAAAGCACCATCCCACGCTCTCTCCCCCTCTGTTCTCACTCCGCTCTAACTAATTCCCCTGCAGGCGCTGATTCAGGATCTTACAGGGGCAGAAAAAGCAAAAACATCAAGACTGACATCACTCTGAATTTTGATACCACCACCTGAAAGTTAATATCTTTCACAACATTGGGATCCTGCTGAGAGTGAGCAGGTCTGATTTTGGGAAGCAAATACAATGTGTGTCAATTCAGGGTGAACTTGCCACGCAGCTTCTTGAGGAACAACCAGACACAAAATGGTTAACATCCCTGGGAAGGGGAAGCAAAATGAGACATCAAGGTCTTAACACTGACACCAGAGAGAAATTGAATATACTGACACGGCAAACATTAGTGGAAAGCCAGAGTCATAGAGGTATACAGTACAGAAACAGACCCTTCGGTCCAACTCATCTGTACCGACCAGATATCGTAAATCAATCTGGAACCGTTTGCTCACATGTGGCCCATAGCTGGGGTCATCCCCACCCCCCTGTCCTGAGACCTTGATGCCTCCAAGCTGACCTTCAAAGGTTTGGTTTTTCCCTCCATTCTTTCCCGGTTGTCTTTTGTCAGTTTTGAAAACTTTCCCAATCCTCTGAGTATAGGATTTGGGAAGTTATGTTGTCGCAGTACAGGACTTTGGTTAGGCCACATTTGGAACATTGTGCACAATTCTGGTTTCCTTCCTATCAGTAAGATGTTGTGAAACTTGAAAGGGCTCAGAAACATTTACAAGGATATTGCCAGGGTTGGAGGATTTGAGCTAAAGGGAGGCTAGGGCTGTTTTCCCTGGAGCGTTGGAGGCTAAAGGGTGACCTTTTAAAGGTTTATAAAATCATGAAGGGCATGGATAGGATAAATAGGCAAAATCTTTTCCCTGCGGTGGGGGGAAGGGGAGGTCCAGAACAAGAGGGCAGAGGTTTAAGGTGAGGGGGGAAAGAAACAAAAGAGATCTGAGGGGCAACCTTTTCACACAGAGGGTAGTAAATGTATAGAATGAGCTGCAGAAGAAAGTGGTGGAGGCTGGTACAATTGCAACATTTAAAAGGCATCTGGATGGGTATATATGAATGGGAAGAGTTTGGAGGAATATGGGCTAGGTGCTGGCAGATGGGACTAGATTGCGATGGGATATCTGGTCGGCATGGACAAGTTGGACCGAAGGGTCTGTTTCCATGCTGTATATCTCCATGACTAGTTGGACTTAAGGGTCTGTTTCTGTGCTGTATGACTCTGGAACTGTTCTGTACTGGTCTTAAAATCATGTTCTTGCCTTCCCCCACAAACATTCATTTCTTTGTTGTTCAAAAATCAGATGAACTCAGCCTTGAATATATTCAATGACCCCCTAATTGCAGAAAGGCATCCCTACTTCTGAACTCAATTCCTCTTGCTCATATACCACTTGCCTTGCTGATTGCTGCTGCTGCATCTGTCTGACAACTGGCAGTGACTGGTGTAGGAGGACGCTGGGGCTCCTTTGTCCATCCACACATCATTCCTGATGAAGGGCTCGTGCCCAAAAAGCCAACTGTCCTGCTCCTCAGATGCTGCCTAACCTACTGCTCTTCCAGTCCCACACTTTTTGACCCTGATCTCCAGCATCTGCAGTTCTCACTTTCTCCACATCCAATTACATCTCCATTTAAACAATGCACTTCCTTTCTACTTTTTGTTTCCCACAGCAAAGGCTATAACTTCATATTGTGGTACTGCATTTGCCATGTGTTTGCCAGTTGTGGTCTTCTCTATATCAGGGAGAGCGAGCGCAAACTTGGGGAATGGTTCACTGAGCATCATATCTGGGTCCACAGAGCCGACCAGCGTTCCCAGTCACCACCCATTTCAATTCTCCTTGCCACCCCTTTCTGACATTACCATCTTTGGCCTCCTCTATTGCCACAACGAATCAAACCGCAAACTGGAGGGACAACATTTTAATAGAGAAGGAAGTAAGCAATAAATAATAGACCCCTACAGAGTGCTGAGGAAAAAAGGGACCTTACTGTCCAAGTTCAGAGATCCCCAAAGGTATCAGTACAAGTAAAACGGGGAATGAGGAAGGCAGCTGGATGGGTATGTGAATAGGTAGGGTTTAAAGGGATATGGGCCAAGTGCTGGTAAATAAGATAGATTAATTTCAGATATCTAGTCAGCATGGACGAGATGGATTGTTTCTGTGCTGTACAGCTCTATGGCCATCCACTTCATTTTGAAATGTTTGCACTACCACTTGGAACATCCTGTTAGGGTTCAGAGAGTGCCAGGTCCTGACATCTCCTTCCTCATGTCTCCTATGTATTTTAAATCAAAAATACCATTTGTATGTTCCTGGGTTAGTACTTTAAAAACACAGACACAGTCAATATAATCAGAGTTTCTACTCGGTAGAGACAGTGATGATTTATTTCAACTTGCTAACAGGGTATCAGAAGGGGAGGATCTGCAGACAGAAATCTTGGAAGAAATTCCATAACAAGATCTGACAGGGTCACTCAATATCATTGGGGGGTTGAATCTGGAAAGAGAAATCCATTCGACCTGCTTCAAAGAGGAACTAACAGTGAACTGAGCTTTAACTGGTAACACAGAATGAGTGTATGTGTCCCAGTGAACTGACAATGGGAAGGAGCTTTAACCAGTTACACAGACAGAGAGGGGCTGGGGCATTTATTTTACCCCTGGAGCATCAGAGCCTGAGGGTTGACCGTAGAGAGGGTTATAAAATCATGAGGGGCATAGATAGGGCAAATAGCCTAGGTCTTTTCCCCCCAGGGTGGGGGAGTCGAAAACTAGAAGGCATCGGTTTAAGGTGAGAAGGGAAAGATTTGAAAGGGACCTAAGGGACAACTTTTCATGCAGAGGGTTGTGCATGTATGGAATGAACTGCCAGAGGAAGTGGTGGAGGTGGGTACAATTGCAATGTTTAAGAGGCATTTGGTTGGGTATATGAATAGGAAGGTTTTGGAGGGATATGGCCTGGGTGCTGCCAGGGGGAATTAGATTGGATTGGAATATCTGGTCGGCATGGATGAGTTGGACCGAAGGGTCTGTATCTGTGCTGGTTCTGGTTATGCTAATCCCTGTGGCCTTATTCCAGATGCGATCCATATCTGCAGGCAAGACACGACTGACTCCAGCTGAGTGTCTCTCTGGTCACCGCCTCCGTACACCTTGGAACGATTCGACTCCCTTCTCAGTCCATGTCCACCACATGACCGAAGCAATGATTGGTTATGTTCTTGCTCTAACTAATGTTATGCGTGCCTTTCACTCCCAGGAGCGTGCGGCCTACAGCGATGTTCCCTCCCTTTCAGCCTCATCACGGTTAGAACCTGGTTCGTTGGTGCTCGTCAAGAACTGGACTGGCAAAGGTCTCCAACCTCGTTGGGATGGCCCCTTCCAGGTTTTACTTCCCACCCCTACAGTGGTCCCAGTCGCTGGGCGCTCAGCTTGGATCCAACTACACCATTGTAAATTGATTGACCGCACCAATCAAAAAGGGGGGGGAAGAGGAGGAGAGAATCCTGGAATCCCAACAAAAGGAGTGGACCCTGTCCAGTTGGGTTTTTGAATCTTGCTGTTGTTCTAATGTTAATCTTATTACAGATACTTGAACTAAGAGGAGGGACATGTGGGGGATCGCTTATCTCCTCACCTTTCTGATCACATACAACATCCTGACGGGGAACGCCACTAAGTATGGATGCAACCAGGAATGATCAGAGATTATCCACCACCCATGCTGAGGAGATGTCATCCAGTGCGGACCAGACGCCTTTGACGTGTGGAACATGATGAAGATTGATTATTGCAATGGACTCTTACATCAGAAAGACCAGATGGTCCATCTGGACAGTAGAAATCAGCGGGAGTTACCATGTCGTTAACTTTTTTTTTTGATTTTACCTGCCTAGTGAGGATAAAAATGATCAACTCAGGAACACCATCCCTTTTTGCAGGTCGGGCCAACTTGAGAAAAGGGAAGCCTGATAGGGGAAACTCCTCAATCCAAACAACTTATTTATACAGACCCACAGAACGCTCTTCACCCCAGAGGCAGTAGTATGTTACTCCTCTCTATCGGGAGATGACTTACTTGCCCCGTCTCCAGTCCCCGATTCCATTCTATTCATCAGACTTCCTCCTGCCGACCCTGCGAAGAGAAATATCACTTTCCAATACCTCCGGTCTGTGTATACAAACCGTCGGTGTAACACTGGCTGGGGTACAGCAGGCCTTATGCGGCACATGGACCTGGAACGGAACCCTTCCCTTGCACATTTATAGGCCTTTTCTCTTTTCAGAATCTGATACTGTCACCAAGACCATGTACAACAGAGCTAAGGGAGAGCCCAATGGGAACAGCATTCTGAGGACCATTGTCTCCCATACAGTGCGAGTGCTCGAGTCACTTGGCCCATTTGTTTTTTTACAGAGCTCAAGCAACTCCTCTTGCAAAAAGTCGACCCTTTCCTCCTGTCGACCTGACTAGACGCCCTGCTGTAACATTTCAGTAACCTATTTTGACAAACTCTCCCTAATATACACCAAACCAGACTATTATTTCTTCAGCTAAGGTAAAGCTACCAATTTCCTTGTCCTGGATGGCAAAGATGTCCCTCATAAGGTCACTATCGGAGCCCTTGTTCCCACAACAGTGCCTTGTCCTGGCCAGTGGACAAGTTGATGAAACCTACATCTGAGGAGGATGCAGAGGTCAGTCTCAGCCAACCTTGCTCCAACTGGAAGGATCCCAAGGGACTGGGTGACAATACAGGGCACCCGATAGCCTGGAGAATCCAGAGTACCCTGAGGTTGGAAGGATCAGCAGGGGTGACAAGTCAACAGAACTGCAATTCCCTCTTTTGCGGCCTGACCTTTTGAGGAAATAAGACTAAAGAGGCTCTGAAACAGAGTAAACTGGGATTATCAGACCTGTGTCTTTACTCTGTGCAGAATCGGTAAGCCTTAGACTATATACTTGCCCAGGAGGGTGAGGTCTGCACCATTGTCCAAGATAAATGCACTATGGCCATTCCCAATCTCACTGGCAATTTTAACTAAGATACAAGAAGAGATCCAGGCATTCCTTGACAGAATGACTGAAGGGACCAGTTGGGGAAAACTGCAGATCGGGCTCATGGTACAATTGGCTTATCAATTTAGCTATGTCTGTTTGTCGGTATTGGTATTGTTAGGTATTTAATTGCTAGGCTTATGAGGTCCCTTAGTGATATAGATTTGCCCCAGAAGATGCTCCTTTTGCGATCCGATGGCTCACCCACACGTGTCGATGGTGATGATAAATATGACCAGATGAGCTGCGAAGATGGTGGTGCCGCTCTGCAGGATGTTGATGGCTGGACCACCTTGAAGGGCATTCGTTTGGACTAGCCTTCTCTTTCAGTGATCGCAGTGCAATCAAAGGGAGGAATGAGGGTGTGGGCATCTGGGTGAGAAAGTCTATAGCCTTAAAACTTGTCTTTAAACATTCAGACTAAAATGTAATGCTGAATTATTGAATACATTTACTGCACTAGAAAATAAACAGGCAGGAAGGCTCAGAAAGAGGAGAGAACTTAAAGATAGGGACACCTGGGCTCACCAAGTGATAACAGGATGCTGTGAGGCAATTAAGAACGTTTGCCTCAGCATCGGTGAATCTGTGTGAACAGGACACCAAGTGATAACATTCACAGCCGTTCCCTTGTGAAGTTAATGATAGTCTTTGAATCTGACCCTGAAACAAGACTCGGTACTATCCATAGCTTTGTAATTAATGGGTGGAGCTTGTCCATTATAATGGATTCTTACGACCCTTTGCAAGTGGGGCATTCACAAAATAAATCTTCGCTGTCTTGAGAGTTCAAAAGGACACGAGAGAGAGAGAGAGAGACCATTTTATTGCTGAGGCTGTTGAATCCCATAGAAAATTAACTCTTAGTGCTTTTCTGTTATGGATTGAATTGAATTGCATTTTGGGACTTTATGATGAGAGGTTTTTATTCCAGGTTTCCAAAGAGTATGATCTCCAGGGCAAACCAAGAGAGAGGCTTTACAGGTCTGAATTCTCAAAGGATTCCCTGGGCCACCTCAAATCTCCACTTTAACATGGGAGGTAGGACAAAATGGCTTCTGCTTGGCTAACTCAGTGGGACTGAGTCAGGCAGATACTCATGACTCAGAACAAACAAGAAACCACAGACTGATGTCAATCCAGTGAAAAAAACTGCAAATGCAGAAGTAACAAATGTGAACCTAACCATCAATCGCAGAAGTAACGGTTTAATCCTAACCACCAGACAGGACAAATACAATTCCAAGAACAGGTTGTCTACAAGAAATTATGATAGATTAGATTATATTCTCTACAGTTTGGAAACAGGCCCTTTGGCCCAACCAGTCCACACTGACCCTCTGAAGAGTAATCCACCCAGAACCATTTTTCGTCTGACTAATGCACCTAACACCATGGGCAATTTAGCATGGCCAATCCACCTGACCTGCACATCTTTGGACTGTGGGAGGAAACCGGAGCACCCGGAGGAAACCCACGCAGACACGGGGAGAACGTGCAAACTCCACACAGATGGTCACCCAACGCTGGAATCGAACCTGGGACCCTGGGGCTGTGAGGCAGCAGTGCTAACCACTGAGCCACCGTGCCGCCCTAGGCCAAGTCAAAAATGCACGAGGACCTTGCGGGATCTGATTGGTTGTTACTATGTTTGGGCGGCATGGTGGCACAGTGGTTAGCACTGCTGCCTCACAGCGCCAGAGATCCGGGTTCAATTCCCACCTCAGGTGACTGACTGTGTGGAGTTTGCACGTTCTCCCCGTGTCTGCGTGGGTTTCCTCCGGGTGCTCCGGTTTCCTCCCACAGTCCAAAGATATGCACGTCAGGTGAATTGGCCATGCTAAAATTGCCCGTAGTGTTAGGTAAAGGGGTAAATGTACGGGAATGGGTGGGTTACGCTTCGGCGGGTCGGTGTGGACTTGTTGGGCCGAAGGACCTGTTTCCACACTATATCTAATCTAATCTATGTGATCATGCTCAATGTCTGACTCGACACAATGTACATAAGTTCTATACAAACTCTGCAAAGGTTGGCGGATTCTTTTGGCACTCTAGGAGTACTCATCGGTGGCCCAGTGGTTAGCACTGCTGCCTCATAGCACCAGGGGTCCCAGGTTCAATTCCAGCCTCCGGGGGCTGGCTGTGTGGAGTTTGCACATTCTCCCCATGTCTGCATGGGTTTCCTCCAGGTGCTCTGGTTTCCTCCCACAATCCAAAGATGTACAGTTTGGTGAATTGGCCATGCTAAATTGCCCATAATGTTAGGTACATTAGTTAGAGGGAGATGGGTCTGGTGAGCTACTCTTCAGAGGTCGGTGTGGACTGGTTGGGCCTTGGGCCTGTTTCCACACTGTTGGGAATCTAATCTAATCCTTCTGGGCTGATCAGAGTCTACTGACCCGGCTGTATCAAAGAATAAACTATTGCTTGCATGATTGACAAAAGAGTCATTTCCAGGTGTGTTTATCGACGAATCCCAGAAATCCGAAGATCCGGACAGCAGTCCAGATCATCAGAACAACCAGATAGGAAACGGTTAATGTCCCCAGAATGTGGGGAGCAAAATAAGACACCAAGGCATTAACACCAACACCAGGGAGAAACTGAACATACAGACGTGACAAACATTTGTGGCTAGCCAGAATCACAGATGTACAGCACAAACAGTCCCTTCAGTCCATGCTGACCAGATATCCTAAATCAATCTAGTCCCATTTGTCAGCACTTGGCCCATGTCCCTCTAAATGTTTCCCAACATATGCCCATCCAGATACCTTTTAAAGGTTGTAATTGTACCAGCAGTCACCACTTCCTCTGGCAGCTCATTCTTTACACACACCACCCTCTGTATATAGGAGTTGCCCCTGAGGTTTCTTTTAAATCTCAGCCTCACCCTAAACCTTTGAGCAATCCCAGATCAAAGATCTTGTCTATTTACCCTCGCCATGCCCCACATTATTTTATACAAAGCTGTAGGGTCACCCCTGTGGGATATAGGTAAAGCAGTGTTACTTCTGCAACCATAATTGCTTCTGCAAGGTAAATGAACTAACGCCAGGGTATAATTGTTTCAGCCAAGAGTGGACTTACTCAGTGGGAACAGGGAGATCAGAGGACAGAGAAATCAGGTCGTGAAACCCGAGCTGACACCAGACTACCGTATGCTCAGTGCTTTGGTGAGCAGTGCCAACCCTATGCCTTTACCTAGCTTCCCATCTGACTCCCCCCTCAATTTTCAGGATCCAATCCTTGCCATCCTGAAGCCATGTGTCTGTAAGGAGTCTCAGACCATAATTATTCATTTCAATGAGTGCAATTAATTCAATCACTTTTGTTACAATGTGGCACACGTTCAGACTCAACATGTATCATTTCAGTTTTTGTGACATTAGTATCCAGTTTTCATTGCTGGTATATTTACTCTCCTTGTCCCTTTCTATTGTTCTCTGATATTCATTTCCCACATCACTACATTACTCACCGGCCTTGATTTGGATTGGCCATGCTAAATTGCCCACAGTGCCCAGGGATATGCCGGTTAATGGGTTAACCATGGGAAATGCAGGGTTATAGTTTCATAGTAATAGAAGCAGGAGTAGGCCATTTTGCCCTTCCAGCCTACATTAAGATCAGGGCTGATGCATCCATTGTCTAAGCTCCTTTTCCCTGCATTGTCCCAACTACCCTTAATTCCCTGACTTAACAGAGACACTAAGCCTTGCAGCTGTACTGCTACCTGATAAACAAATTATTTCCTTGCGTGGGAATATCCTTCTCTTTGCAAGGACCTATTGTACACTTATCAGCTACTAACCAACACTATCCAGACACTGTGTCGCTGGGCAAAGTGACTTAGGTTGCTCAATATCCTGCAATTAACAGTTTGCTAATTGTTAAATGATTGTAACCTATATAATCATACAACTCTCTGTTACTCGTCGGAGTGACTTGTGAGCTCCCAAATAGACAGTCAATAACCCAAGGTTTGTGTCATGATTACTTATCTAATACTTATTGGTCTACTACGAGTAAGTCACCCACAGCATAATCCACTTCCATCCCCAACATGGATCAAGACGCCATCCTTTTTTGCCAGACAAGTGAATGTGTCAAGCTCAGGAAACAAAGCCTGTCAAACATTAATAGACACAGATCGAAACCAACCTTTTCCAGAGTCTGTCCCTTCACCTTGATTGACTTTCTTTTACCCGCAGCTCCTACAAACCAACAGCTGAACCCAAGGATGAGAAAAGAAATGGGAAAGAGGGCGAGAAAAGAGAGTGCGGTACTCCCAGATGTTAAACAGAGGAAGGAAGTTCCAGTCTGGGCTGAAGCTCAATCTTCATTCAGAGAGAGAGGAGCAACAACAACTTCAGAAGCTCATGGTCGAACTTCCGCATTCAGACAGTGGCGGGGGTTCTGATTGGCAGGAGGACCAGGCCCCTTCCGGTCCTATAGGGTTTCCCAAAGATTGGTCTCCCCGTCCATCAGAACGACGAGGGGCGGGGCCCCATTTCGATCTCACACATGCGCACCATGAACACTCCTCACGGCCCAAAGTGCGGTTTCTTGATCGCATGGGATTGTGGGTCCTACAACAGCCATTAAAGAGATAAAATCAAGAGTCCCATATGCCTTCTTAACCGTCCTTTTTTATGTGTTAATGACGAACACGTCAAGAGCTAATCTTTAATCGATTTTCGATTGATACACTGAGTGAAACACTGCAGGTGTTTAACTCTCTATTTCCAGTTCAGTGTCAGTATAACACTCTTTATCTGTCCTCAAATAAGGACCGAATCAAAGCCCGACGTCTGCTCCAGCTGAAGGTTGTTTTTTTTAGTTTGCAGTTTCCAATCCTCCGTTTCAATCATTTATTAAAAGTTACTCGTGGTACATGAGCATTGCTGGCTGGCCAGCATTTAGTTCCGCTTGAAAAGGTAATGGTGACCTGCCTTCTTCAACTGCTGTGGTCCACACGCTGTACGGTGACCCATAATGTCCTTATGGAGGGTATTCCAGGATTTAGACCCAGAAACACTGAAGGAGCAGCAATATATTTCCAAGTCAAGATGGTGAGTGGCTTGGAGGGGTACTTGCAAGAGCTTGTGTTCCCAAGTATCTGTTGCCCTGGTCGTTCTAGAGGAAGTGGTTGTTGGTTTGGAAGGCATTTTCTAAGGATCTTTAGTGAATTTCAGTGTTGTGTCTTGTAGATCGTACACACTCCTGCTTCTGAACAGTGGGGCAGAGGGAGTGGATGTATGTGGAGATGGTGCCAATCAAGCATTTGTCCTGGATGGTATCAAGCTTTTTGAATTTTGTTGAAGCTGCACCCATCCAAGCTGGTGGGAGAGTAGTCTATTACACTGCAGACTTGTGATTTGTAGAAGATGGGCAGGGTTTGGGGAGTCACGGTATGCCTGACCTGTTGCCTGCTCTTGTTGTCATTGTGTCTGTGATTAGTCTAGTTGAGTTTCTGGTCAATGGTAAACCCCAAGGATGTTGATAGTGGGGTGTTTAGTGACAGTAACACTGTTGAATATCACGGGGCAGTTGTCAGATTCTCTCTTTTGGGGATGAGTCATTGTTTGGCATTGGCATGGCATACATGTTACTTGCCACTCCTGAGCCCATTGGATATTGTTAAGATCTTGTTGCATTTCAAACTGAACTGCTTCAGTTTGTGAGGAGTTGTGAATCGTGCTGAACATTGTGCAATTATTGGCGAATATCTCCACCTCTGACCTTATGATGGAGGACGGTCATTGATGAAGATGGTTGAGCCTAAGAAGACACTACCCTATGAATTCCTGCAGAGACGTTCTGGAACTGAGATGACTGACCTCCAACAACCAAAGCCATCTCTCTATGTACCAGGTATCCCTGAACAATTCAGATACACAACAATATTTCAAAACTAATTGAAGGAATACAGATGCAACACCCCTCTTCTGGGAGTCTCCAGTGCAAGTTTTTTTGTTCGGGAAACAATCTGATAAGTGTTGACTGTCATCAACCTTTTTGATCTTGGCCACACACAGCGCCCCCTGTCCATTCGCCCCCGCCACACACAGCGCTCCCTGTCCATTTCTTCCCCGCCACTCCAGCGCCCCCTATCCATTCTCCCTCACCACTCACAGCACCCCCGTTCTTTCCTCCCACCACCCACAGCTCCCCCTGTCCATTCCCACTGCCAACCACAGCGCCCCTTGTCCATTCTCTCTCCATCCCCAGGTTCTTGCCCATTCTCCCTCTATACTACAAACACCCTGTCCATTCTCTCTCATGCAACTCTCTGTACCCCTGTCGTTTCATTCCTCAGCCCCTGTCCAGTCCATCTCCCCACCTTCTACACCCATCTATTCTCTCTCATCCCACCCTCTGTCCATGTCCATTCTTCCAGCCCCCACCATCCATTCTCGCTCTCTCGCTCCCCCCACCATCTGCCACCCCACCCATTCTCTCTCCCCTGAAATACACCAGGCTCGGAGTCAGAATTGGGGTTCAATGACAGAGTTTATTGCACAAGGAAATACCGGGGCTCCGGGGAGAGAAACACTTTTTTTAATTTCAAAATATACTTTATTCATAGAAATAAATCTTTGGTACTTGTACAATTTGTCTTGTCGTTCATAGATATATACATTGCATGTCTTCACATTACAAAGAACAGATTAAATTAATCGAATTTACAGTTATCCTATTTACAGTTCCCTTTATTAACCATCCAGTCTCTTATTATTTAGCTGTGGCTTCAGCAGGACCCACCTACTGAGTGGGTGCCCTGTTAAGAACAGAATTTTTTTTTATTTCAAAAATATACTTTGTTCATAAAATACTTTGGTGATCTGTACAACTGGACATGCCATACATATGTAAACATTCCATTTGTTTGCATTCCGAAAACAGAGTAATCATTCCTGTTTACAGGTCTGTACGATTACATTTTTAGCTGAGGCGTCAGCAGAGCCCAAATGACTGCATGGGCCCCCTGTTCTTCTTTAGGCAGGCAGATGTTACACGGTGGTCTTTCCCCACTGCGCCTTGGCGGCAGCTGCCCCAAGCTTCAGCGCGTCCCTCAACACATATTCCTGGACCTTGGAATGTGCCAGTCTGCAACACTCAGACAGGGTCAACTCCTTCAGCTGGAAGATCAACAGGTTTCGGACCGCCCAGAGAGCGTCCTTCACCGAGTTGATGATCCTCCAGGCACAGTTGATGTTCGTCTCGGTGTGTGTCCCTGGGAACAGGCCGTACAGCACGGAATCCCGCGTCATGGCGCTGCTCGGGACGAACCTCGACAAACACCACTGCATTCCTCTCCAGACTTCTTCTGCATAGGCACATTCCAGAAGGAGGTGTGTGACAGTCTCGTCCCCCCCGCAGCCGCTTTGAGGGCAGCGTGCGGTGTGGCTGAGAGTCTGGGCGTGCATAAAGGATCTCACAGGCAGAGCCCTTCTCACCACCAGCCAAGCCATGTCCTGGTGCTTGTTGGAAAGTTCTGGCGATGAGGCATTCTGCCAAATGGCTTTGACAGTCTGCTCAGGGAACCGCTCGATAGAATCCGCCCTCTCCTTTTCCCAAAGGGTCTCAAGGACACTACGTGCTGACCACTTCCTGATGGACTTGTGGTCAAAGGTGTTTTTCTTCACAAACTTCTCCACGAAGGACAGGTGATACGGAACGGTCCAACTACTCGGAGTGTTCCGTGGCAGCGAGGCCAGGACCATCCTTCGCAACACCGGGGACAGGTAGAACCTCAGTACGTAGTGACACTTGGTGTTTGCGTACCGGGGATCCACGCACAGCTTGATGCAGCCACACACAAAGGTGGCCATCAGGGTGAGGGGAGAG
This sequence comes from Chiloscyllium plagiosum, assembly GCF_037043375.1. NCBI lineage: Eukaryota > Metazoa > Chordata > Chondrichthyes > Orectolobiformes > Hemiscylliidae > Chiloscyllium > Chiloscyllium plagiosum. Next base: position 8,200,700 of record NW_028270165.1, read on the forward strand.
AAACACACCAACAGCACAGTGTCAGCTGCGAGACTTCTCTCAACCCAGAGCACACGTCAAGAAACCTTTATACATCTTATGATACAATCGGTCAGGGATGAGATTATTGTCTTTGTAACATGATTTGTTTATGGTAATCATTCTAGAATCGTTGACCGTTTCGGTACAGTCTTTGTCAGTTCCAGCACAGCCTTTGTTAATTTCCGCACCGTCGTTGTCAGTTTCAGTGCAGACATTGTCCATTTCAATGTCTGCATGGAAATCCATTGTTGTAGTAATGGGCGCTAATTGCTCTTCCTGAGAAGGGGGATTCCTGCAGCCCTGGCTATTAGCATTTGGTATTGAGTCTGTATCATGCTGTTAGCACTTCTATAAGAGGTGTTGGCTGGACCCAGACACTTCGGCGGGCAGTGTTCGTTACTCATGTGTATTCTCTCCCCAACCCACCTTAAACTAATCACCTGGGTTGTGAGTCCATTGTGCTGGTATTCTGGTGGCCCCAGGCAGTGTTGTATCAGCTCTGTGTTTCTCTCCATATTGTGATCCGGCGGCCATCTTGTGTGTCAAGTTGGCCAACTGATGGCTCAGTGATCATCTTGTGTATCCGTGTGCCTAGTGTCACCCTGCCCTGTGCCATCTCCCACTTCTCCGCCACGCCCATTCTTTCTCCCCCGCCCAATCTCTCTATCAACCCCACTCATTCTCTCTCTGTACCCCCTAGTCTCTCTCTACCCCCACCCTCTGCCCCCCGTCCATTTTCTCTCTCTCTGTCCCCCATCCATTCGGTCTCTTTTCTCCCCAGCCCCCACCATACCCGTCCTTTCTCGAGCCTCGAACCATCTTTGACCACTGTATCAAACCCTTCAAAGGACAGAGCGAGGGAGATAATGGATAGTAATGACTCTGCCTGGGAGTCGGGAGGGGTGAGAAATGGCTGATCTTCAAAATTGAGAATACCTAAAATATATTCAGAAACATCATTAAAGTGAGAAAGCACGTTCAAGTTTTTTAAAAGAGCTGCTGAAATCTTTCTGAAACTTTCACTGAAATAAGCGCAGTCAGGCCACTGCTCAGGAGAGGCTGGAAGGGGTGAATGGGCGAAGGTGAGCATTGCGGATGCTGGAGATTAGAGTCAAGATTAGAGTGGTGCTGGAAAAGCACAGCCGGTCAGGCAGCATTTGAGGCTTTTGCCTGAAACGTTGATGTTCCTGCTCCTTGGATGCTGCCTGACCTGCTGTGCATTTCCAGCACCACTCTGATCTTGACTGTAAGGGGTGAATGGCCTAGTCCTCGTCTTGTGAAGTTGGTTCCAACTATCTAGAAATAGCGAAACAGAGCACAGAAACATACCCTTCGGTCTATGCCGACCAGATATCCTAAATTAATCTAGTGACCCATTTGCCAGTATTTGGCCCCTTATCCCTCTGAATCTGTCCTATTCATATCCCCATCCAGATGCATTTTAAATATTATCATTGTACTGGCCTCCACCACTTCCTCTGGCTGATCCCCACCAGCGTCTGTGCAAAAAGGTTACCCCTCAGAAATCTTTCCCCTCTCACCCTAAACCGATGCCCTCCACTTCTGGACTCGGGGTAAACCTGGGGAAAAGACATACCAAAGTTGAGCAGCCAGACAGAATGCAAAAGTAATACAATGTCGAATCACAGGGAAAAACAAATTGTGGCTCTACCCCTTTTTTCCTATTGGCATTTGGACTCTTAACATCTGACCGAAACACCAGCATTGAAAAGTGTGGTGCTGGAAAAACACAGCAGACCAGGCAGCATCCGAGGAGCAGGAGAATCAACGTTTCGGGCATAAGCCCTTCTTCAGGAATCTTATGCCCGAAACGTCGATTCTCCTGCTCCTCGGATGCTGCCTGGCCTGCTGTCTTTTTCCAGCACCACACTTTTCAACTCTGGTCTCCAGCACCTGCAGTCCTCACTTTCTCCAAGAAACACCAGCATCCCCAGTGAACATACTGCGCATGTTTTCCGGTGTCAGTAACGCAGTGCACATACCCACCGGTGTTAGCTAAACACTGGGCATCCTCATCGCTTTCCGCAAAAAATGGTGCGCGACCTTCCTTTGATGGTCCAATAGGGAACCGTGGAGGACCAAAACAAAACTGGTCCTCCTGCCAATCAGAGCCACCCCATTGTCTGAATGCGGAAGTTGGACCATGAGTTTCTGAAGCTGCTACTCCTGCTCCTCTCTTTCCGAATCAACATTGAGCTTCACCCAGACTGCAAACTCCTTCCTCTGTCTGAGATCTGTGAGTACGGCACTTTTTTTTCTCGCCTCCTTTTCCATTTCTATTTCTTTCCGGAGTTCAATTGTTGGCTTGCAGCAACTGAAAGGAAAGGGGGTGAACCCAGGGAGGGAACAGACTCTGGAAACGTGGTCCAGGTCTGTGTCTCAATTGGCAAAATAGACAGGCAGGAGGCTGGAAGAACACAGCAAACCAGGCAGCATCAGGAGGTGGAGAAGTCGATGTTTCGGGTGTAACCCTTCCTCAGGACTGGGGATGGGGCTGGGGCTGGGGCTGGGGCTGGGGCTAAGGCTAAAGCTAAAGTGGGGATAGGTGAAAATAGGGAGAGGGTACAGCCTGATTAGTCATTGGGTGGAAGAAATCAGGTTGGTGGCAGGAAGGAGTGGTAGTGAGGGGCACGGGGCTGAGAAGGGAGTCGGGGGATGGAAAGGGAGGTTATTTGAAATTGGAGAACTCGATGTTGGGTCCTGCAGGCTGTAGGCTGCCTGGGCGGAAGATGGGGTGTTGTTCCCTAATTTGCGGTTTGGTTCGTTGTGGCAATAGAGGAAGCCTAAGATGTTCTTGTCAGAAAGGGAGTGGGAAGGGGAATTAAAATCGATGGTGACTGGGAGGTCTGGTCAGCCTCTGCGGACCCAGCTGTGATGCTCGCCAATCCGTTCCCCAAGTTTACGCTCGGTCTCCCCGAAGTAGAGAAGACCACAATTTGCAAACACGTGGCAAATGCAGTCCCACAATGTGAAGTTATAGCTTTTGCTATGGAAAAAAAAGCAGAAAGACAGTGTATTATTTAAATGGTGATACTTTGGGATGTGGAGAAAGTGAGAACTGCAGATGCTGGAGATCAGAGGCAAAGTGTGGTGCTAGAAAAAGGCAGTAGGTCAGGCAGCATCTGAGGACCATGAGAGTCGACATTTCGGTCCCGCGCACTTCATCAGGAATGATGTGTGAATGGACAAAGGGTCTGATTCGGTGCTGTATGACTCTAATCATCTTCGGTGATAGCAGAAGTGTGATTGTGAAGGCTGGAGTTTAAGAGGAGCTTTCAAAGATGTTTGCCCTTAATGGGAGCAGAAGAAGTTACAATGAAATCTTGCATTTGTGAGACAGCAACTGAGTGAGTGAGTAAATCCGAGGTTTTGGTGCAAAGTGGGAATTCATTGCACTGTGAGGATGAAGCTCTACTTAATCAGTCATTTCTACTGGTGAATGAAACCAGGCTCAAGATTAGGAGGAGTAGATTTAGGACAGAGTTGAGGAGGAACTGCTTTTCCTGGAGTGTAGTGAATCTATGGAATTCTCTGCCCCAGGAAGCAGTAGAGACAGCTTCATTAAGTATGTTCAAGACACAGTTGGATGGATTTTTGCAATGGTAGGGGAATTAAGGGTAGTTGGGATCTCAGATGATGAATAGATCAGCCATGATCTTAATGAATGGCGGAGCAGGTTGGATGGGCCAAATGGCCTTCTCCTGCTTCTATTACTAGGTAACTGTGTAACCCTGCATTTCCCATGGCTAACCCACCTAACCTGCACATCCGTCATCATTATAGGCAATTTAGCATGGCCAATTCAAATCAAATCAAGGTGATGTGGGAAATGAACATTAGAGAAAGGGACAAGGAGAGTAAATGTACCAGCAAAACGTACCAGGATTCTAAAGATCACAAAAATTGAAACGGTGAGTCTCAACGTGTGCTGCATTGTAACAAAATTGAATGAATTGACTGCACACATTGAAGTGAATAATTATGGTCTGAGACTCCTTACAGAGACATGGCTTTAGGATGGCAAGGATTAGATTCTGTATATTGAGGGTGTTGTCTAATGGGAAGCTTGGTAAAGGTAGAGGGTTGGCACTGCTAATCAAAGCACTGATCGCATGGTAGTCTGATGTCAGCTCGGGTTTCAGGGCCTGGTTTGTCTGTCCACTGTTGATCTCCCTGTTCCCAAGGAGTATGTCGGTCTGTGCTCAGCTCTGCTGGATTTCTGCTGAAGCTTTGTCCCCTTTTTCACCTTCTGGAACAATAAAGCATTCAGTCAACCGAGCCCCAACCTACAATCTCCCAGCCTGTCAACCATCCAGGCACAGTGTAATCACAGCAGGGGATCTCACAAGAAAAATGAAACCAAATTAGAAATGACTAGGTGCTCGTGTTTAATGTTTGTTCATGAGAAAGTGGACCACAAATGGGGCTCTCCCAGGATTCTTATACTATCCTACTTGAGGAATTCTCTCTCCCTTACATCTAAGTATGAGAACCCAGCTATGATTTACAACAATATTTACACCAACAGAAGTAAGGCACCTGTTCTCAAATAGACAGAGACATACAGGATGGAAATAGACATTTTCTCTCTCATGCACGCGCACACACACACACAAGTTCACGGGAATAAATGCACATTTGCAGAGCTGAGCTCAAATGTCACTTTTTGTTCTAAAACTTTAAGTTCGCTTGATAAGGTGCTTTCCAGGAAGTTCTGGGATTTGCATATTAATGATACCTGCAACCCTTTTGAAAAGATGAAAGACTTAACAATCCAGGTTTGTTCAATGTATCATTTCAGTGGCAGGACACTGTCATGTTTTTCTATAAATTCTGTGTCTTATTATTTTATTCTCCACAACCACTTGATGAAGGAACAGCGCTCCAAAAGCTAGTGCTTCTAAATAAACCTGTTGGACTATAACCTGGTGTTGTGTGATTTTTAACTTTGTCCAGGTTAGGGGGGAATTGCTATGCTAAATTATCCATAGTGCCCAGGGATGTGCAGGTCAGGGAGTAGAGCAACAGGTGCAGGGATGTGGGTGGGTCGGTGTGGACTCGTCGGGCCGAGTGGCCTGCTTCCACACTGTGGGGATTCTGTGAAGGGAAGGAATTCCTGCAAACTATGCAGGGCAGTGCGGGCTAGCCAGCCGGTCGGCCGCGACCCACCCCTTCCTCTCGTCCCTTTTCCCATTTCCTACCCCACCCCTGACCCATTGAAGGCGTCACAACGCGGAAGTGGCCCTGTCAGTTTGCATGAAACTCCCTCCATCTCGGCAATTCTTCATCCTGGGAGTGTGTGGGGGGGAATCTGTTCACGTGTGGCAACTGGAGGCAGCAGACTCTGCAAACTCAGGTATGTGTCTTAATTACCCAGGCGAGGAGGGACAGAAGGATGGGGTGGGGCTGTTTTCCCCATCGCGCCAGAGTCTGAGACTTTTATAAAATCATGAGGGGTATGGATAGGGTAAATAGACAAGGTCTTTCCCTTGGGATGGGAAAGTCCCAAACTGGAGGGTCATAGGTTCAGGGTGAGGGCAGTGGGGAAATGTAAAAGAGACCTCAGTGGCAACTTTTTCATGAAAAGGGTGGTGCTTTTATGGAATGAGCTGCCAGAGGAAGTTGTGGGGACTGCTCGAATTCCAACAGTTAAAAGGCATCTGGATGGGTGTATGAATACAAAGTGTTCAGTGGATCGGGGCCAAGTGATGGCAAATGTGACTGGAGTCATAGAGATGTACAGCACAGAAACAGACCCTTCGGTCCAACTCGTCCTTGCTGACAAGATAGCCAACTCAATTTAGTCCCAGCTGTCAGCACCCGGCCCATATAGGGGCCAAGTGATGGCAAACGTGACTAGATTAATTTAGGAAATCTGGGCAGCTCGGGCAGATTGGGCCAATGAGTCTGTTTCCGTGCTGTGTGACTCTAATTGTCCTCGGTGAAAGCAGAATTGTGGTTGTGAAGGCTGGACTTTCAGAGCATGTTTTGCCCTGACTGGGAGCAGAAGAGTTTGACTGAAGTGTGTCAGTGTTAATGCCTTGATGTCTCCGTTTGCTCCCACCTTCTCGGGGTCATTGACCATTTTGTATCTGGTCCTTCCTCAAGAAGCTGCATTGCAGGTTCACCCTGAATTGACACTTTTTGTTTACTTCCCAAAATCAGACCTGCTCACTCTCAGCAGGATCCCAGTGTTGTGAAAGATATTAACTTTCAGGTGGAGGTATCCAAAATTCAGAGAGATGTCAGTCTTGATGTTTTTGCTTTTTCTGCCCATGTAAGATCCTGAATCAGCACCTTCAGGGGAATTAGTTAGAGCTGAGTGAGAACAGAGGGGAAGGGAGAGTGGGATGGTGCTTTCAATTTTGTGGAATAACAAAAGAATATTCCACAGAAAGTAGAATTGCTTGTTCTGAATTTCTACCCTGTACTGATGGTGATGACTTTTGTAATCTCTTTTTGCAGAGTATTTGAAAATCTGAAGTCAGAAGATTCAAAGTCAACAGATGAAGGGCTTATGCCTGAAACATTGACTCTCCTGCTCCTTGGATGCTGCCTGACCTGCTGTGATTTTCCAATGCCACACATTTCGACACTGACTCTCCAGCATCTGCAGTCCTCACTTTGACATCAATGTCTGACAGACATTCGGACCACAACAATTTTCAACTGTAATACTGCGAGAAGGAGCAAAGCTTTTTGGTTCCTGTTTGGGTACGTTTTCAGCATCAGTGGGACTGGATGAGAGACCCTACAGCGCACTGAGTGTGGAGCGTGTAACTGCTATACAGCCTGGAAAGAGGAATTGATGCCAGGGAGGGGCTTGTATGCGTGTTTGTGTGTAACTGAAGCGTCGGCCATAGAGAAACCCGAGGAATCCCACCTTTTGGAGAAACGATGGAAGTGTGATGACTGCGGGAAAAGCTTCTGTTTCCCATCTACCGTGGACTCTCATCGGCGCAGCCACACCGGGGAGAGGCCGTTCCCTTCCCCAAGTGTGGGAAGGCCTTCAACAATTCGTCCACCCTGCTGACCCACCGGCGGGTCCACACAGGTGAGAGGCCATTCACCTGCTGTCAGTGCAGGAAGGCTTACACCTGCTCCTCCGCCCTGCGGAGGCACCAGCGAGTTCACCTGTAGGGGAATTGAAACAGTGATGGCCAAGTTGCATCCTTTACCTGGTCTGGCCTACACATGACTCCAGGTTCACAGCAGTGTGGTTGACTCTACACTGCCCCACCCCTCCTCACTCGGCAAATGAGAGGGGAGAAACTTACTTGGAGACAGAATATGGGTTGAAATTATTGAGTGAGGCAACACTTCCTCTGGGTTACAGCTGTACCAAGGATCCAATTACAAAGGGACGACTGGGTGCTAACCAATAGTAAAGAATGTGAGGTGGTGGGGGGGGGGGGGAATGTATGTACTTTGACCTTGAGCTGTTTAAAAAGCAGCAACTTTTTCTCTGCCTTTTTGCAGGGGGATCTGAAGCTGTAACAAAGTTGGGTTGCAATAAAAGTTACCTGAACTAACCCCCTGGCTCAGACTCTCATTGAAAGCTTTGATCTCCAAGAGGTTTTGTTTTAAAGCTGCTCATTTCTTTCAGCCTCCTGCACTAAGCTTCCAATGTTGTCTATCAAATGGAGCAGTGAATGAGGTGCCAGTATCATTAGAAATTGTAAGTTTTTCAGGATTGTAGAGTGCATCATTTCATCGGCATTGTAAAGTTTACTGGCAGCATCGGGAGGTGTGGGCTGTGTTCAGTGGAAACAATGTGGAGGAGCCGGTGGTGGACTGGCCTGGGTAAAGTGAAACATCGCACAACACCAGGTTATAGTCCAACAGGTTTATTTGGAAGCACTAGCTTTCGGAGCACTGCTCCTTCACCGGGTAGCTGTGGAGCCGGATCAAAAGACACAGAATTGATAGCAAAAGCTCACAGTGTCATGCAACTAATAGGATATACTGAACAAACCTAGATTGCTGTTCAGTCTTCCATCTTTGAGAATGGATTGCGGGTTTTGGTTCATTAATCTGTAAATCCCAGAACATCTTTTAAGTTCCGTTCTTGAGATGACTTAAGGTTTTATTTTTAAAAATGCTTACAGCTCAGACAATGCATTAAAGGTGTGAGGTTCGAGCCTGTCACACCCCAATCTTGGATCAGACTGGTTCTAGTTCCAAAGTAGGAATTTATAAAATATTACATGGATTGACTGCCTGCAGTTTCTGCACTTTTTTGAGCAAAGTAGAATGTACCTGCAAATAATTCTGCCAATTCAAATTCACTTCTTGGAGTTATTTGTGTGTGTGCATGTGAGTTTGTGTGCATGCTTGGTATAGAGTATAAGCCTGTGAGAGTGTTGGGGGGTGTATGTGTGTGTGTATATGTATGAGAGAAGTATGAATAAAAGCAGGGGGTTGCATTTTGCTGAAACAAGGAAGGATGGACCTATACAGGTGATGGTAGGGCCTTGAGCCTTGTTGGAGAACAGAGACATGGGAGGATTCAGGTGCATAGCTGCATCACTGGGAGACAGGGTGGTTAAGAAGGTGTTTAGCACACTTGCCTTCATTGTTCACACCATTGAGTATTGGGGTTGGGACATCATGTTGAGGTTGTACAGGATGTTGGTGAGGCCACTTTCAGAGTGCTCAGTACAGTTCTGGTGGCCCTGTAATAGGAAGAATACTATTAGAGAGGGTTTAATAAAGATTTACCAGAAGGTTGTAAGGACTGGAGAGTTTGAGTTATAAGGAGAGACTGGGACATTTTTCACTGAAGTGCAAGAGGTTGAGTGGTGATGTCATTGAGATTTATAAAACCATGAGGAGTGGAGGTAAGGTGAATAGCAAAGGGCTCTTCCTTAGTGTAGAGGTGCTCAAAACTAGGAGGCATATTTTTAAAAGTGAGGGGAGAGAAATTTAAAAGGAGCCTGAGGGACAACGTTTTGGTACAGGGTGGTTTGCATATGGAATGAACTTGCTGAGGAAGTGGTAGATGCAGGTACAGTTACAACATTTAAGCGAAATTCAGATGGGTACATGAATAGAAAGGTTTAGAGGGATATGGGCCAAATGTAAGTAAGTGGGACTAGTTATTTTGGGAATCCTGGTCGGCATGGACGGGTTGGACCGAAGGGTCTGTTTCTGTGCTGTCTACCTCTATGAACCAGAAGTGATCTTATTGAAACCAGTAGAATTCTGAAAGGGGCTTGACAGGATAGATGCCAATAAAATGCTCCTTTGTGGGGAGGGTCATAGAATGCCAACAATGTGGAAGCAGGCCATTCAGCCCATCTATTACACACTGGCCCTCTGAAGAGCATCCCACCCATACCTAACCCCTTTCTCCATATTTCCCATGGCTAATCCACCCTAACCTACACCCTAAAATACAGAAGAGGAAGTGTTGGATGTCTTGAAACATAAAGGTGGATAAATCCCCAGGACCTGATCCGCTGTAGCCTAGAACTCCGTGGGAAGCTAGAGAAGTGATTGCTGGGCCTGTTGCTGAGATATTATCATCAATAGTCACAGGTGAGGTGCCGGAAGACTGGAGCTTGGCTAACATGGTTCTACTGTTTAAGAAGGGTGGTAGACCAGTAAGCCTGATGTCATTGGTGGGCAAGTTGTTGGAGGGAGTCCTGAGGGACAGGATGTACATGTATTTGGAAAGGCAAGGACTGATTAGGGATAGTCAACATGACTTTGTGCATGGGAAATCATGTCTCACAAACTTGATTGAGTTTTTCTGAAGAAGTAACAAAGAGGATAGATGAGGGCAGAGCAGTAGATGTGATCTATATGGACTTCAGTAAGGCATTCAACAAAGTTCCCCATGGGACACTGATTAGCAAGGTTAGATTTCACAGAATACAGGGAGAACTAGCCATTTGGATACAGAACGGGCTCAAAGGTAGAAGACAGAGGGTGGTGGTGGAGGGTTGTTTTTCGGACTGGAGGCCTGTGACCAGTGGAGTGCCACAAGGATCGGTACTGGGCCCTCTACTTTTTGTCATTTACATAAATGATTTGGATGTGAGCATAAGAGGTACAGTTAGTAAGTTTGCAGATGACACCAAAATTGGAGGTGTAGTGGACAGTGAAGAGGGTTACTTCAGATTACAACAGGATCTGGACCCGATGGGCTGAGAAATGACAAATGAAGTTTAATTCAGATAAATGCGAGGTGCTGCATTTTGGGAAAGCAAATCTTAGCAGGATTTATTTACTTAATAGTAAGGTCCTAGGGAGTGTTGCTGAACAAAGAGACCTTGGAGTGCAGGTTCATAGCTCCTTGAAAGTGGAGTTGTAGGTAGATAGGATAGTGAAGAAAGTGTTTGGTATGCTTTCCTTTATTGGTCAGAGTATTGAGTACAGAAGTTGGGAGGTCATGTTGCGGCTGTACAGGACATTGGTTGGGCCACTGTTGGAATATTGCATGCAATTCTGGTCTCCTTCCTATCAGAAAGATGTTGTGAAACTTGAAAGGGTTCAGAAAAGATTTACTAGGATGTTGCCAGGGTTGGAGGATTTGAGTTATAGGGAGAGGCTGAACAGGCTGGGGCTGTTTTCCCTGGAGCGTCGGAGGCTGAAGGGTGACCTTATAGAGGTTTACAAAATTATGAGGGGCATGGATAGTATAAATAGACCAAGTCTTTTCCCTGGGGTCGGGGAGTCCAGAACTAGAGGGCATAGGTTTATGGTGAGAGGGGAAAGATATAAAATAGACCTAAGGGGCAATATTTTCATGCAGAGGGTGGTACGTGTATGAAATGAGCTGCCAGAGAATGTGGTGGAGGCTGGTACAATTGCAACATTTAAGAGGCATTTAGATGGGTATATGAATAGGAAGGATATGGGCTAGGTGCTGGCAGGTGGGACTTGATTGGATTGGGATATCTGGTCGGCATGGACAGGTTGGACCAAAGGGTCTGTTTCCATGCTGTACATCTCTATGACTCTAAAAGCAATTTGTTGACAAGTAAAAAAGGCTGACCAGGCAAGGAGGTGATTAACAACCTCAGGGCATCCCTCTTAAACCATGCATCCTGTTTGTTTACAAATTAAACATGCTCCAGCTCTTTTCCTATCTGCTTTCTGGAAATCTGGGTGACACCAGGTTTGTAATACAGTACTAACCATTCCCTCCTTGCACATAATGCACATAATCAATTGAAAAAGGCAGCAGCAAAGAAGGAACACAAAGTAGTCCATCAGGGGTCACCCACATTTCGGTTTGAGAATTGAGGGAGAATCCTATTTGAGGCCATAGTTTGTGCTGCTCAGCAGGGGGCCTCCCCTGTGATTTCAGTCCCATACCCAGGCCTGGCGTACCTGTCCCCATATTGTCTCTATCTGGGTTTTGCTGGGGACCCAATGGGACCAGAAGTTTGGGGTGTCAGGCTGCCTGCTTGGCAGCAGCATCCATCTGCTCATTCCTTTGGAGACTGTATCCATTGCCTCAGCCTGAGCTGAACATCTTGATAGCTGCCAGATTGCTTGGACAAACAGCATTACTATTGATCTGCCCCCTGGGGGTTACAAATCCTCTATGTTCCCACAAGTCTCTGTAATCATGGGACACACCAAAAGCACAGTGAGAGTTGAAGATCTCAACACTGGGAGGGGTCTCTCAGTTCCAAGATCGGTCAAAAGAACACTAGGATTATGGTTTGCTTCAGCAAGGTTTCACACTTTAATTTGTAACGGCCGGGCAAAGATTTGTCCAGCAACACAGATATTAAAAGATTCTGTGTTCCTTGGAGAAACTGCATGATTAACTTGGAATAAAATATCAATTTTCATATGTTTCTTAAGAGACAGTACAGTCTTAATTACAGAGTAAATCCAATAAAATTACATAATGGACAACAGGTTAACCCAATGATATTTCCTGGGAAACAATGTTTTTTCACACGCATTATCTCCTCATACTTGTGCTTCAAGGTTAGCTAGGATGGTCAGTAATATCCTATCTAGCTGAATTAGATCCATACTATGAAGAAGGCATTGTTTGCTTAATCTGTGATTCAGTTAGCTCAGGAATGCAGAAATGCAGCTTTTAGCCATTTTAAACACAGTGTTAATGTGTAGCCTGAAGCCATGTTGTTCTATTACTTTATATTGAGATGCTATTTTGTGGTTAATAAAAGCTCCTGACAACAGCCTAAATCCAGGTATTCGATCCTCATCTGGTGTAGACTTGCTCCGTCACTCAAAAGAAAACTAGATTTACAATTTAAAGCCATACGTGCTATTCTGCTAAATTAATCCAGTTGATTTGTTTTTGTTTAAAAACGTGAAAATCTCGTGAACAGTTCTTCCAGTTAATCACTGGATATTCAAATTTCTCTTCAAATTAAAGATCATAACAGAACTGGGTGTTATTGTGGGATTTTGAACCTGGAGGGTGTGCTTGTGAAGCTTGAATGAACAATATTTCAAAGTGAATGTTATCGTGTTCAGTACTAAGACTTTCTGGAGATGAAAAATTTGCCCTTGTGTGTTTTGCAACACTTAACCAAGGTCAGTTCTATAGAATATGCATACAGGTTGATCCGAGAGTTAAGAGCTGGGGCAAACATCAGAAATCATGGAGGCAGGAGCACAGCAATTAGAGTTAGAAAGTTAGCCAAAAATATAAAAACAGGAAGGAAAGTTTCATCAGCTTTTCTTAAAAAAAGTTAAGAAAAGAAAGTGTTGGTTCTGTAGAAAATGAGTCTGGGAATTCAATAACAGAGGATAAAGAGATGGTAGATGAATTGAAAAGAGCTTGAATCTGTCTTCACTAGAGAGGATACAAGTAACACCCTAGAACTAGCTGGAAATCAGGAACTGAATGGGAAGGAGGAACTAAAGACAATTACAATTACCAGGGAAGTAGTATTGAGTAAACTGTTGGAACTACAAGCTCAAGTCCCAGGTGCCCAAAGGATTTCATTCTAGACCCTTAAAGAAAAACTAGATAGTGAAATAGTTAATGCATTGGTTTTAATTTTCCAAACCTTATTAGTTTCAGGGAAGGTTTCTTTAGATTGGAAAACTCCTTCCTTCAAAAAGGCAGACCGAGAAATGGAAACTGCACACCATTTACCTTAACATATGTCAGAGGGAAAATGTTCAGAGCTATGATTAAAGATGTGATGACAGGGCACTTGTATAAGTTCAGGCAGCGTGAATCTGTTTTTGTCATTGGGAAATAATGTGGTAATAATGTTTTGAAGAACTGCCTCTCCGCACGGCGACTGAGCTGATGAATCTCATCCTCGTTTCAAACTTCCAGCTCAGCACTGTCCCCATGACTTGTCCGACCTGCCTATCTCCTTTTCCTGGATCAATGGTGCTGGAAGAGCACAGCAGTTCAGGCAGCATCTGAGGAGCTTCAGCAAAATCGACATTTCGGGCAAAAGCCCTTCATCAGGAATAAAGGCAGAGAGCCTGAAGAGTGGAGAGATAAGCTAGGGGAGGGTGGGGGTGGGGAGAGAGTAGCATAGAGTACAATAGGTCAATGGGGGAGGAGATGAAGGTGATAGGTCAGGGAGGAGAGGGTGGAGTGGATAGGTGGAAAAGGAGCGAGGCAGGTCGGACATGTCCGGACAAGTCAAGGGGACTGGAAGTTTGAAACTAAGATGAGCTGGGGGAAGGGGAAATGAGGAAGCTGTTGAAGTCCACATTGATGCCCTGGGGTTGAAGTGTTCCGAGGCGGAAGATGAGGCGTTCTTCCTCCAGGCGTCTGGTGGTGAGGGAGCGGCGGTGAAGGAGGCCCAGGACCTCCATGTCCACAGCAGAGTGGGAGGGGGAGTTAAAATGTTGGGCCACGGGGCGGTGTGGTTGATTGGTGCGGGTGTCCCGGAGATGTTCCCTCAAGCGCTCTGCTAGGAGGCGCCCAGTGTTTTGCCCTTACTGGGAGCAGAAGAATACAATGAAGTCTTGCATTTGTGAGAGAGCAACTGAGTAAGGGAGTACATCTGGGATTTTGGTGGAAAATGGGAATTCTATGCACTGTGGGATGAAGCTCAACCCTATCCAGTTATTTCAGCTCGTGGGTGAGACTCGGCAGTTCATGCAGGCAGTCAATCCAGGTAATATTTTATAAATTCCTGCTTTGGAAATAGAACCAGTCTGATTCCAGATTGGGATACAGACAACCTCTGATCTCACACCTTTAATGCATGGTCTGAGCTGAGATGATATCTTTTGTTATAAAACCTTAAGTTATTTCAATAAAATGTCTTTCAGGAAGTTCTGGGATTTACATATTAATGATACCTGCAGACCACTCTGAAAGCTGAAAGGCTTAACGATCCAAGTTTGTTCAATATATCATTTCAGTGGCAGGACACTAATGTTTTTCTATAAATTCTGTGCCTTATGATGTTATTCTCCACAACCACCTGATGAAGGAGTAGCACTCCAAATGCTGGTCCTTCCAAATAAACCTTTTGGACGGTAACCTGGGTGTGTGAGATTTTTTTTAACTTTGTACAGGTTAGGGTGGATTGACCATGCTAAAGTGCTCACTGTGACCAGGGAGGTGCAGGTTTGTGTGAATTGGCTGTGCTAAATTACACATCGTGTCCAGGAACGGATTAGTCATGCTAAATTACCTGTAGTACCCAGGAATGTGCAAGTTAGGGTTAATTGGCCAGACTAACTTATCCAGAGTGAAGATCTAAACCCCTCTTAAGGGGCCTTTTGGTTCACGATTGATCTAAAGAATCAATGGAATGCAGTCTGTACAAAGCAAGAATATCAGTTTAATAAGGCATCTTGACACAATTCTGTCCAGCAACACAGCGGTTAAAGCTAATGTGTTCCATGGTGAAGTTGTGCAATTACATTTGAAAATTACACATTATTTATTTAAGTTTTTTTAAGAGACAGTACAGCCTTAATTTCAAGAAAATACCAATCAAATATAATAAGGTGACATGATTCACAGCAGGTTAATCCAATGATATTTCCTGGGAAAGGAGTCTTAATTACGTAAATCATCATGCCATGGTAGCAGCTCAAGGTTAGTTCAATTGGTCAATTAATGTGTCAGTGTTCATTTTAAACAAACTCCATTGTCCTCTTATCTTTGGATTTTAGCTTAATTCTGCAAAACAGCAGGACAAGTTCACAGAGTTCAATCATTATTCTCGGCCATTTTGTTCTATTATTTTAAATTGAAAAGCCATTTTGTGGTTAGTAAAAATCTACATATACTTGTTGCATGTGACAATAACCTAAATTCAAATTTTAGATCCTCACCTGAAGGATCAGAGTCTGAAGGGTGACCTTATAGATGTTTGTAAGAGGCATGGATATGGTGAATACCCAAGGTCTTTTGCCCAGGGTAAGGGAGTCCTACCCTGTTTGAGGTGAGAGGGGAATGATTTCAAAGGGACCTGAGGGGCAACTTCACGCAGAGAGTGGTGCATGTATGGAACGAGCTGCCAGAGGGAGTGGTGGCGGCTGGTAAAATTACAACATTTGAAAAGCATCTGGATGGGGATATGAATAGGAAGGGTTCAGAGGGATATGGGCCACATGCAGACAAATGAGACGAGATTAGTTTTGGATATCTGATCAGATGAATTGGACCAAGGGTTTGTTTCAGTGCTGTATGACACTAATCGTCTTTGGAGAAAGCAGAAGTGTAGTTGTGAAGACTGGGCTTTCAGAGCAGCTTTCAAAGATGTTTTGTCCTTCCTGGGAGCAGAAGAAGTTCCAATGAAATCTTGCATTTGTGAGACAGCGACTGAGTAAAGGGAGTACATCTGCGATTTTGGCAAAAAATGGGAATTCATTGCACTGTGGGGATGAAGCCGAACCCTATCCAGTCACTTCTGCTGGTGGGTGAGACCAGACCTCAAGACTAGGGGGAGTAGATTTAGGACAGAGATGAGGAGGAGAAAGTGAGGACTACTGCTTTTCCTGGAGTGTAGTGAATCTATGGAATGCTCTTCATTAAGTATATTCAAAATGGGTTTTTGCATGGTTGGGGAATTAAGGGTAGTTGGGGCAATGCTGCTAGGAGGAGCTGAGACGATGGATAGACCGGCCATGATCGCAATGAAGAACAGGGCAGGCTAGATGGGCAAAATGGCTGACTCCTGCTTTTATTCCTGAAGAAGGGCTTATGCCCGAAACGTCGATTCTCCTGACCTGCTGCGCTGTTCCAGCAACACATTTTCGGCTCTGATCTCCGGCATCTGCAGACCTCACTCTCTCCTCCTGCTTTTATTACTGTGAAACTATTTCCCACAGCTAACCCATCACTGGGCACTATGGGTAGTTTAACATAGCGAATCCACTCTAACCTGCACCCTACCTGGACACCATGGGTAATTTAGCACAGCCAATCCAACCGAATCCGCACAACACTGAACACTGGGTAATTTAGCATGGTCAATCCACCCGAACCTGGACAAAGTTAAACATCACACAACACCAAGAAGTACTAGCTTTCGGAGCACTGCTCCATCATCAGGTGGTTGTGGAGTACAAGATCATAAGGCACAGAATTTATGGAAGAAGATTAAAGTGTCCTGCCACGGAATTGATATATTGAACAAACCTGGATGGTTACACCTCTCATCTTGTACAGTGGGTTGCAACTATCATTCATATGTAAATCTCGATAACATAAGGTTTTATCACAAAAGGTAACAACATCTGGGTGGCATGGTGGCTCAGAGGTTCTTAATTCTGCCTCACAGCGCTTGGGACCCAGGTTCAATTCCAGCCACTGGCCACAGTCTGTGTGGAGTTTGCACATACTCCCCGTGTCTGCATGAGATTTCTCCAGGTGCTCCGGTTTCCTCCCACAATCCAAAAGTATGCAGGTTAGGTGAATTGGCCATGCTTAAATTGCCCAGTGTGTTACATGCACTGGTCAGGGGTAAATATGGGGAATGGGGCCTGGTGGGTTACTCTTTGGAGGGTTGGTGTGGACCTGTTGGGCCTGTTTCTGTACTGTAGGGAATTGAAGATGGAAATGTGTTGCTGGAAAAGCGCAGCAGGTCAGGCAGCATCTAGGGAACAGGAGAATCGACGTTTCGGGCATTAGCCCTTCCTCATTCCTGAAGAAGGGCTAATGCCCGAAACGTCGATTCTCCTGTTCCCTAGATGCTGCCTGACCTGTACGCTTTTCCAGCAACACATTTCCATCTCTGATCTCCAGCATCTGCAGACCTCACTTTCTCCTGTAGGGAATTGAATCCAATCTCAGCTCAGACATTGCGTTAAAAGTCAGAGTCTGTCTTTATCCCCACCTTGAATCTGACTAGTTCTGTTTCTAAAGTAGGAATTTATAAAATACAACATGTTCTGACAGCTTGCAGATTGTGTATTTTTGAGCAAAATAGAATTTATTTGAAAATATAATTCTGCAAATGCAAATTCACCCCCATGGACTTGTGTGTGCTTACAGCTAAAAAGTTTATTTCCGTGCTGTGTATCTCTGTCTATTTGGTAACAGATGCTTTATTTCTGTTGGCATAACTATTGTTGTAAGTCATAGCTGGGTACTAATAGTAAGATATAAAGCAAAGAGAATTCCTCAAGTAGGGCACTATCAGAATCCTGGGAGACCCCTATTTCTGGTTTACTTCCTATTGACAAACATTAAGCATGAGCACCTATTTATTTCTTTTTTTTGTTTCACTTTTCTTGTCTGATTCCCTGGTACGACTACACTCTGTGTCTGGTCGGTTGTCAGGCTGGGAGATAGTGGATTGGGTTTCGATTGACTGAATGTTGTATTGTTCTGGAAGGTGTAAAGGGGGTGGGGGTGGGGTGTTGGAGAATCAAAACTTCAGCAGAGCTGAGAACAGACCAACATCTTACTCTGTGGGAACAGGGAGATCAACAGAGGACAGAGAAACCAGGACCTGAAATCCGACCTGACACCGGATTACTGTGATCAGTGTTTTCATTAGCAATGCCAACCCTCTACCTTCACCTAGCTTCCCGTTTGACTACCCCCTCGATATTCAAGATCCAATCCTTGTCATCCTGAAGCCATGTCTCTGTAGGGAGTCTCAGATCATAATTATTCTCTTCAATGTGTGCAGTCAATTCATTCACTTTTGTAACAGAGCAGCACACATGCAGACACACTGTTTTCGGTTTACATTTTTCTGATCTTTGCAATCCAGTTTTAATTGCTGGTCCATTTCCTCTCCCTGTCTCCATCATTCTGTGATGTTCATTTCCCACATCACTACATTGCTCACTGGCCTTGATTGGGATTGGCCATAGTGCCCAGGGATGTGCAGGTTAGGTGTATTTGTCAGGGTAATGTAGAGCGGTAGGGGAATGGGTCTGGGTGGGTTCCCCTTCAGAGGGTCGGTGTGGACTCGTTGGGCCGAGTGGCCTGCTCCCACACTGTGGGGATTCTCTGAAGCGAAGGGATATTTGCAAATGGCGCAGGACAGCGCAGGCGCAGTGCGTGCGCCCGGCTTGGCCCCGCCCATCCGCTCCTTTCGTGACGTCACAACGCTGAAGTGACACTGAATGAATGAAAATCCCTCCGTCTGGGCTCATCCTGGGGCGGGAAAATCTGTTCACTTGTAGCAACGGGAGTGAATCCAGGGAGGGAGCAGACCCTGTCAACTCAGGTATGGGAGTTAGTTACCAGGTAAGGAGGACAGAGATTGGGAGGAGTAGATATCTTTTCTGTTTTCCTTTTCAAAATGCACCCGATTTCCACAAGTAAATGCAACAGGTATAAGTACAGCACATGCAGCTTCAAGCCGGCTGTGCATCCTCTGTTCTTCCTCTGCCTTGGCTCCAGCACTTTTGGCTTCCTTTGCCTTCTCCACCCCCCCTCCCCGCCGGGTGTTGATACCTCAATGTTTTTCCGGTTGTCTTTTGTGGGCTTTGAAAACTTTCCCAATCGTCTGAGTACAGGATTTGGGAGATTATGTTGCAGCTGTACAGGACATTGGTTAGGCCACATTTGGAATACTGTGTGCCGTACTGGTCTCTCTGCTTTAGGAAGGATGTCATAGAGTCATGGATGTTGTGAAACTTGAAAGGGTTAAGAAAAGATTGGCAAGGATGTTGTCAGGGTTTGAGCTGATCAGGATGGGGCTGTTTTCCCTTGAGTACCAGAGGCTGAGGGGTGACCCTACAGATTTCTATAAAATCATGAGTGGCATGGATAGGATAAATAGACAAGGTGTTTCCCTGGAATGGGGGAGTCGAGAACTAGAGGGTAATAGGTTTAGGGTTGGGGGGAGATTTAAAAGGGCCCTAAGGGACTACTCTTGTATTCAGAGGGCGGTGCATGTAAGGAATGAGCTGCCAGAGGAAGTGGTGGATGCCTTTTGAAAGGCATCTCGCTGGGTATATGAATAGAAAGTGTTGAGAGGGATATGGGCCAAGTGCTGTCAAATGGGACTCGTGATTGAGGATATCTGATCGGCATGGATGAGTTGGACCGAAGGGACTATTTCTGTGCTGTACATCTGGTAGACAATGGTCCTCAGAATTCTGTTCCCATTAGGCTCACTCTTAACTCTATTGCACATGGTCGTGGTGACAGTATCACATTCTGAAATGACAAAAGACCTATAAATGCGCAAGGGAAGAGTTCCGTTCTGGGTGTGTACATGGAGATGGGTATAGTTACTTATGACGCATAAGGCCTGTTGTTCCCCAGCCGGTGGAATGCAAGCCATCTTTGTACATGGGCAGGAGGTATAAGGCTCCTTTTGTCTTACACGAGTGGGCGTGACAGGTCTCAAGTAGGCAGGTGATGTTATGTGGAACATGAACAATTGCACACCCATAGCCGGTTCCATTAAAGTAATTCTCATACAACCATGCAGTAGAGTGAAAAGATGTCAGCAAACAGGTAACAGGAGGCTCATATGGTGTTGGAAAGTGATACTGTATTTCTCTGCGGAGGGTCGGCAGTAGGGAGTCTGATGAATAGAATGGAATCGGGGACTGGGGACGGGGCAAGTAAGTCATCTCCCGATAGAGAGGAGTAACATACTACTGCCTCTGGGGTGAAGAGTGTTCTGTGGGCCTGTATACATAAGTTGTTTGTGGATTGAAGAGTTTCCCTTATCAGGCTTCCCTTTTCTCGAGTCGGTCCGTCCTGCAAAAAGGGATGGTGTTCCTGGGCGGCCTTAAAATATTTACCATAATAACGGAATGGATCAGTTTTATCCTCACTAGGCTTGCGTCTGCAGGTAAAATCAAATAAACAGGTTCGGTTACGATATGATTTCTACTGTCCAGATGGACCATCTGGTCTTTCTGATGTAAGAGTCCATTGCAATAATCAATCTTCATCACGTTCCACACGTCAAAGGCGTCTGGTCCGGTGCACTGGACGACATCTCCTCAGCATGGGTGGTGGATAATCTCTGATCATTCCTGATCACATCGATGCTTAGTGGCGTTCCCCATCAGGATGTTGTACGTGACCAGAAAGGTGAGGAGATAGCGATCCCCCACATGTCCCTCCTCTTAGTTCAAGTATCTGTAATAAGATTAACATTAGAACAACAGCAAAATTCAAAAACCCAACTGGACAGGGTCCACTCCTTTTGTTGGGATTCCAGGATTCTCTCCTCCTCTTCGCCCCCCCCCTTTTGATTGGTGCGGTCAATCAATTTACAACGGTGCAGTTGGACCCAAGCTGAGCGCCCAGCGACTGGGACCGCCGTAGGGGTGGGAAGTAAAACCTGGAAGCGGCCATTCCAACGAGGTTGGAGACCTTTGCCAGTCCAGTTCTTGATGAGCACCAACGAACCAGGCTCTACCTGTGACAAGGCTGAAAGGGAGGGAACATTGCTGTAGGCTGCACGCTCCTGGGAGTGAAAGGCACGCATAACACTAGTTAGAGCAAGAACATAACCAATCATTGCTTCGGTCATGTGCTGGAAGTGGACTGAGAAGGGAGCTGAATCATTCCAAGGGGTACGGAGGGGGTGACCAGAGAGACTCTCAGCTGGAGACAGTAGCATCTTGCCTGCAGACATGGATCACATCTGGAATAAGGCCACAGGGATTAGCATAACCAGGAGAGGCCAGACTTGGCCATTAATTTGGCAAGTTTAGGTTTGAGTCTGGTTAAAACATTCAACAAGGCCGGCCGCCTGAGGATAAGCACCATGCGGTTGCCGACAAATACAAAGCTGGGAACAGAGTTCTCCGTTAATATTACCTACAAAGTGTGGTCCATTGTCCGAGCTAATGTACGCAGGTACACTGAAGTGGGGAATTATTTCCTTAAACAAAATCTTCACCACAGTCTCAGCAGTAGTGTTAGGAGGAGGGTAGGCTTCAATCCACTAAGGAAAGACATCAACAATAAGCAAAACATATTTATAATAACTCAACACATTTCTCCAACTCAATGAAGTCCAGTTGAAGTGTCTCCAAGGGACCCTCCAGCAAGGGAGTTCTCGTAGAGATACTTGAACTAACAGGTGGGGGATCGCCTACCCACTAACCTGTTTGACCACGTACAACATCCTGATCGGGAAAGCCACTGACTGAGTATCGATGCGATCTGGAATGATCTGAGATTATCCTGATGTCATCTGGTGCACCAGACCCGACGCTTTCAACGTGGAGTCGCTTGAGCGATGGCGTGAGCTGCCAGAGAAAGTGGTGGGTGCTGGTACGATGACAAGTTAAAAGGCTCCTGGACGGGCATCTGAATATGAAGGGTTCAGATGGGTCAGGGCCAAGTGATGGCAAATGTGACTGGAGTCACAGAGATGTACAGCACAGAAACAGACCCTTCGGTCCAACTCGTCCTTGCTGACCAGATAGCCAACTCGGACAGATTGGGCCATGGGTCTGTTTCTGTGCTGTGTAACTCTAATTGTCTTCACTGAACGCAGAAGTGTGGTTGTGAAGGCTGGACTTTCAGAGCATGTTTTGCTCTGACTGGAAGCAGCTGAAAATGTGTTGTTGGAAAAGCGCAGCAGGTCAGGCAGCATCCAAGGAGCAGGAGAATCGACGTTTCGGGCTTGAGCCCTTCTGCGCTTTTCCAGCAACACATTTTCAGCTCTGATCTCCAGCATCTGCAGTCCTCACTTTTTCCTGACTGGAAGCAGGAGAAGAGTTTGACTGAAGTGTGTCAGTGTTAATGCCTTGATGTCTCATTTTGCTCGCACCTTCCTGGGGTCATTAACCATTTTGTATCTGGTCCTTCCTCGAGAAGCTGCATTGCAGGTTCACCCTGAATTGACACACTTTTTTTTTGCTTCCCAAAATCAGACCTGCTCACTCTCAGCAGGATCCCAGTGTTATGAAAGATATTAACTTTCAGGTGGAGGTATCCAAAATTCAGAGAGATTTCAGTCTTGATGTTTTTGCTTTTTCTGCCCCTGTAAGATCCTGAATTAGCACCTTCAGGGGAATTAGTTAGAGCGGAGTGAGAACAGAGGGGGAGAGAGAGTGGGATGGTGCTTTCAATTTTGTGGAATAATAAAAGAAAAGAATATTCCACAGAAAGTAGAATTGCTTGTTCTGAATTTCTACCGTGTACTGATGATCCCTTTTGTTATCCCTTTTTGCAGAGTATTTGAAAATCTGAAGACTGAAGTTTCAAAATCAATGAATGAAGGGCTTACGCCCGAAACATTGACTCTCCTGCTCCCCGGATGCTGACCTGCTGTGCTTTTCGACTGACTGTCCAGCGTCTGCAGTCCTTACTTTGATGTCAATGTCTGACAGTCATTCAATCCATCGGGACAGCAACTATTTTTGACTGTGATTTCTGTGAGAGGGATCAATGCTTTTTGGTTCCTGTTTGAGGACATTTTCAGCATCAGTGGTACTGGACGAGAGACCCAACTGTTGCAGCGCACTGTGTGTGGAGCCTGAAACAGTTATACGGCCTGAAAAGGGGATTTCACAGCAGGGAGGGGCTCCTCACGTGTTTGTGTGCAGCTGAAGCTGTGGCCATGGAGAAACCTGAGGAATCCCACCCCGTGGAGAAACCGTGGAAGTGTGGCGACTGTGGGAAAGGCTTCTGTTTCCCGTCTGCCCTGGAGACTCATCGGCGCAGTCACACCGGGGAGAGGCCATTCCCTTGCACCGACTGCGGGAAGGCCTTCAGACATTACTCCCACCTGTTGGCCCACCAGCAGGACCACACAGGGGAGAGGCCCTTCAGCTGCCCAGATTGTGGGAAGGCCTTCAGGTATTCTTCCACCCTGCTGAGCCACCAGCGGATCCACACAGGGGAGAGGCCCTTCAGCTGCCCTGAGTGTGGGAAGGCCTTTACCCACGTCTCTGCCCTGCGGAGCCACCGGCGTGTCCACACCGGGGAGAGGCCCTTTAGCTGCCCCGAGTGTGGGAAGGCCTTTACCGACATCTCCTCCCTGATGAGGCACCAGCGGGCCCACACGGGGGAGAGGCCCTTTAGCTGCCCCGAGTGCGGGAAGGCCTTTACCCACGTATCCTCCCTGATGAGGCACCAGCGGATCCACACAGGGGAGAGGCCCTTCAGCTGCCCCGAGTGTGGGAAGGCCTTCAGCAATTCCTCCTCCCTGCTGACCCACCAGCGTGTCCACACTGGGGAGAGGCCGTTCACCTGCTCTCAGTGTGGGAAGGGCTTCACCTGCTCCTCCGCCCTGCTGAGGCACCAGCGTGTCCACACCGGGGAGAGGCCCTTTAGCTGCCCCGAGTGTGGGAAGGCCTTTACCGACATCTCCTCCCTGATGAGGCACCAGCGGGCCCACACGGGGGAGAGGCCCTTTAGCTGCCCCGAGTGCGGGAAGGCCTTTACCCACGTATCCTCCCTGATGAGGCACCAGCGGATCCACACAGGGGAGAGGCCCTTCAGCTGCCCCGAGTGTGGGAAGGCCTTCAGCAATTCCTCCTCCCTGCTGACCCACCAGCGTGTCCACATGGGGGAGAGGCCGTTCACCTGCTCTCAGTGCGGGAAGGGCTTCACCTGCTCCTCCAACCTGCGGAGCCACCAGCGGATCCACACGGGGGAGAGACCCTTCAGCTGCCCCGAGTGTGGGAAGGCCTTTAGCGATTCCTCCAACCTGCTGACCCACCAGCGGATCCACACCGGGGAGAGGCCGTTCATCTGCTCTCAGTGCGGGAATGGCTTCATCCGCTCCTCCCACCTGCGGAGCCACCAGCGAGTTCACGTGCCATCGCAGGGGGATTGAGGGATTAACAGCCGAGTGCTATTATCGATTGGACCATCAACCCAGTTCCAGGGACTCCGGGTTTGAATCCCCCCACGTCAGATGGCAGAATTGGTATTCGGTCAGAAATGTGGAGTTGGGAATCTAACGATGAGAGTGTTTCAGGGAGGGGGTGGTGCGAGGGAGAAAGCCCCCATCTGATTCACACTCTCCCTTGTTATGGAAGGGAACCGCCATTGTGGGAAAGGATTCACTCAGTCGTTCCAGCTGCATCCTTTACCCGGTCTGGCCTACACGTGACTCCAGACCCACAGCAGTCTGGTTGACTCTACACTGTCCCTTCCTGGCAAAGGAGTGGGGGGAAACTTACTTGGAGACAAGGTATGGGTTGAAATTGCTGAGTGAGGCAATACTTCCTCCAGGTTACGGCTTTACCAAGGATCCAATTACAAAGGGACAACTTGGTGCTGGCCAATAGTAAAGACAGTGAGAGGGGGGTCGGACAAGGGGAGGTGTGGTGTGTGCACTTTGACCTTGAGCTGTTCAAAAAGCAACTACTTTTTTCTCTGCCTTTTTGCTGGGGGGATCTGAAGCTGTAACAAAGTTGGGTTGCAATAAAGGTTACCTGAACTTACCACCGGGCTCAGACTCTCATTGAAAGCTTTGAGCTCCAAGAAGTTTTTGTTTTAAAGCTGCTCATTTCTTTCAGCCACCTGCACTAAGTTTAGAACAAAGAACATAGAACAATTGAGCGCAGAACAGGCCCTTCGGCCCTCAATGTTGCGTCGACCTGTGAACTATTCTCGTCCCCCTACACTATCCCAAAATCATCCATGCACTTATGTAAGGATTGTTTAAATCTCCCTAATGTGGCTGAGTTGACTACCTTAGCAGGTAGGGCATTCCGCTCCCTTACCACTCTGTGTAAAGAACTTGTCTCTGACATCTGTCTTAAAGCTATCACCCCTCAATTTGTAGTTTGCCCCCTTGTACACGCTGACGTGATCATCCTAGGAAAACGTCTTTCTCTGTCTACCCTATCTAATCCTCTGATCATCTTTTATGTCTCTATCAAATCCCCCCCACTTAGCCGCCTTCTTTCCAATGAGAAAAGGCCCAAGTCTCTCAGCCTTTCGTCATAAGACCTTCCCTCCAGACCAGGCAACATCCTGGTAAATCTCCTCTGCTTTTCCAATGCTTCCACAATAGATGTAAGGCTCACTGGTCTATAATTACCTGGGTCATCTCTGCTGCCCTACTTGAACAAGGGCACAATATTTGCAATCCTCCAGTCCTCTGGTACTAAACCTGTAGACAATGACGACTCAAAGATCCAAGCCAAAGGTTCTGCTATCTCCTCCCTAGCTTCCCAGATAATTCTCAGATAAATCCCATCCAGTCCAGGGGACTTGTCTACTTTCACTCCTTCTCAAATTGATAACACCTGTGTGTAACTAACTCGATCCTTTCGAGTCTAATATCTCGTACCTCATTCTTTTCCTGAGTTAACTCCGATAAGAAATGTTCATTTAGATTACATTAGATTACATTACAGTGTGGAAACAGACCCTTCGGCCCAACAAGTCCACACCGACCCGCCGAAGCGAAACCCACCCATACCCCTACATTTACCCCTTACCTAACGCTACGGGCAATTTAGCATGGCCAATTCACCTGACCCTGCACATCTTTTGGACTGTGGGAGGAAACCGGAGCACCCGGAGGAAACCCACGCAGACACGGGGAGAACGTGCAAACTCCACACAGTCAGTCGCCTGAGGCGGGAATTGAACCCGGGTCTCAGGCGCTGTGAGGCAGCAGTGCTAACCACTGTGCCACCATGCCGCCCCTCTCCAAACTCTACAGGGTGCATGCTCAACTTCTCACTTCTGCCTTTGACTGGCCCTATTCCTACCCTAATCATCCTTTTATTCCTCACATATCGATAGAAAGCTTGAGCGTTCTCCTTTATTCTATTTGCTAAAGACTGCTCGTGTCCTCTCTTTGCTCTTCTTAACTCTCTCTTTAAATCCTTCCGAGGTGATCTGTAATTCTCTATCACCTCATCTGTACCATCTTGCCTCATCAACACAAAAGCCTCATGGAACAGCATCATAAGACACAGAACTTGTATCAAAAGATCAGTGTCATGCAACTGATAGAATATATTGAACAAACTTAGATAGTCTTCATCTCTTAGAATGGGTGCGGGCTTTGGTTCATTAATGTGTAACAATGTTCTTGAGATGACTTAAGGTTTTTTTAAAAAAAGACATCTCCGCTCAGACAATGAATTAAAGGTGTGAGATTTGAGTCTGTTGGTATTCCAATCTTGAATCAGACAGGTTCTGTTTCCAAAGTCGGAATTTGTAAAATATTAGATGCATTGACTGCCTGCAGATTGTGTGCTTTTTGAACAAAATTGAATGTATCTGCAAATATAAATCTGCCAATACAATTTCACCCCAAAGAGTAGTGTGTGTGTATCTGGGTGCATGTGAGTTTGTGCATGTGTGTGTGTGCATGGTTGGGAAAGTGAGAGTATGAGCCTGTGAGTGTGAGAGAGTGTTGAGGGGTGTGTATCTGTCTGTCTGAGAGATAGAGTATGTGTGTGTGAGAGAGAGGCTTAATAAAAGCAAGGGGTTGTACAAATGATGGTCAGGCCATGAGTCGTGCTATAGAACAGGCAGACATGGGGGGGGGGGGGGGGGGCGCGGTGTTCAGGTACATAGTTCTTTGGAAGTTGCATCACTGCTAGACAGGGTGGTTAAGGCGGCATTTCGCAACATTGCCTTCATTGTTCACACCATCGAGTATCGGGGTTGGGACATCATGTTGAGGTTGTACAGGGATGCTGGTGAGGCCACTTTCAGAGTACTCAGTACAGTTCTGTTGGCCCTGTGATAGGAAGAATACTATTAGAGAGGGTTTAATAAAGATTTACCAGGATGTTGTAAGGACTGGAGGGTTTGCGTTAGGAGAGGCTGGGTCTTTGTTCACTGGAGCACAGGACGTTGGGGGGGTGACCTCATTGAGATTGATAAAATCATGAGGAGTGGAGGTAAGGTGAATAACAAAGGGCTCTTGCTTAGCATCGGCGTGCTCAAAACTAGGGGCCATTTTGTTTTAATGTGAGGAGAGAGATTTAAAATGAACCGGAGGGGCAAAAGTTTGAAAGAGGGTGATTTGCATGTGGAATGAACTTGCTGAGGATGTGGTAGATGCAGGTACAGTGACAACATTGAAGAAGCATTTGGATGGGTACATGAATAGAAAGGTTTAGAGGGATATGGGCCAAATGCAGGCAAGTGGGACTGGTTTAGTTTGGAATCCTGGTCGGCATGGACGAATTGGACCGAAGTGTCTGTTTCTGTGCTGTATACCTTTATTGCAACCAGTAGAATTCTGAAAGGGGCTTGACAGGGTAGATGCAGATAAAATGCTCCTTTGGTGGGGAGGGTCATCGAATTCCGACAATGTGGAAGCAGACCGTTCAGCCCATCTGTTTCACTCTGGCCCTCTGAACAGTACCCCAACCATACCCAACCCCTTACTGCGTATTTCCCATGACCAAGCCACCCTAACCTGTACATCCCTGGTCACTATGGGTAACTTAGCACGGCCAATCCTCCCTAACCTACACCCGAATCTATAACTTACCTTCTCAAGAATGTAATTTAAATGCAGAGCTTTTCTAAGAAAAATGTCAGTCTGACTCAACATTGGGACACAGACAGAATTCACACTTATTGTCTCTACTTATAAATAGGGCAATGTCTCTTCGAAATGTAGATTCATTTAGATATAACTGCGTCATTTTACATATGAAGATATCCCTTTGAATGTGCCCACATCCCTTTGAAATGTAATCTCGTCCATTTAAACCTCTTTATTTGCAGAAATACCCGTTAAAATGTCCGTGTCCCTTTAAAATGCAGATTGCCCCCTTTAGATATGACGCCGTTCCGTTAGATGTGGGAATATCTGTTTAAATTGAGCCGTGAGCTTTCCCAATGTAGACAGGGCTCCTGGAAACGTGGCAGTGTCCCCCCTGCAGCTGCAGAGCGAGACAGGAGAGTTTGTTTTTGTGAATGAGCAGTTGTAGCGCGAGGTGGCTGTTGCTTGGTGACGGTGAGGCTCCCCCGGCCCCGCCCATCCCCCCCGTGCAGACGTCACGCGGGGGCGAAGGCGGTTGGGAGGAGAAGTCGCTCGAGCGGGGAAGCGGCGGGAGGGCGGCCGTTAGGAAAATGGCGCCGTGCGGCCCGGGGCAGACACCCGTCACTGGGCACCGCCGCCTTCCTGGTGCAGCTGCTGTGTCACGGCCACACCGGCCGGCTGTACAGCAGCCAGGAGCCGGTGAGCATTCTGGAGGCGGATGGGGTTAAGGGCCTGCTTGGGAACTCGTCGGCCGCCTGGGTGGTGGAGTTCTACTGGTCGTGGGGCGGCCCCTGTGTCAACTATGGGGCCACCTGGAAGGTACTGGGCCCGGGAGGTGAAAGGTGAGGCAGGTTGTGGGGGGACGGAGGGGAAGGAATGTGGGGCCTGTCCTGTCATAGTGACATTTTACACTCACTTTCCATCTGCTTTTACTGGCGCTTGTGCTGTTTACCCCTCACTGTGTGTTTAATCCTTGTGCTGTTTACCCCTCACTGTGTGTTTAATCCTTGTGCTGTTTCCCCCTCACTGTGTGTTTAATCCTTGTGCTGTTTCCCCCTCACTGTGTGTTTAATCCTTGTGCTGTTTGCCCCTCACTGTGTGTTTAATCCTTGTGCTGTTTGCCCCTCACTGTGTGTTTAATCCTTGTGCTGTTTGCCCCTCACTGTGTGTTTAATCCTTGTGCTGTTTGCCCCTCACTGAAGGGGCAGGACCTGTTGAGAATGGTTAGTAAAGTATGTGGTGCACTAAGCCTTGTTAACATGGAGATAGTTTGTTATTTGGAAAAATATACTTTTTATTATTTGGAGTCATAGAGATGTACAGCACGGAAACAGACCCATTCGTCCAACCTGTCAATGCCAACTAGATATCCTAAATTAATCTAGTCCCATTTGTCAGCACTTGGTTCATATCCCACTAAACCCTTCCTATTCATATTCCCATCCAGATGCCTTTTAAATGCTGTAATTATACCAGCCTCCACTACTTCCTCTCGCAGCTCATTCCATACGTGCACCACCCTCTGCATGGAAACGTTGCCCCTTCGGTACCTTTTATATCTTTCTGCTCTCACCCTAAACCTATGCCCTCTTGTTGAGAACCTCACCCCTATTCTGGGGAAAAGACACTTAAAAAAAAAAGTTGAGCAACCAGACAAAATGCGAAAGCTATAAAATGTTGAGCCTCATGGGGGGAGGGGGAAAAATGTGGCTCAACCCCATATTTCTTCTCTTGGCATTTGAACACTTAACATCTGTCAATAACACCAGCATCGCCACAGAGCATATTGTGTATGCTCCTCGGTGTGAACAACAGCGCGCCTGCTCACTGGTGTCACCAACACATTGTCCATGCTCCTCACTGTCGGTAGAAAAGGAGACATCGCTTATCTCTGTTCCTAAAGGTCTTCCCTTTATTCTTAAAGCTATGTCCTCTGGTCCTAGTCTCTCCTACCAATGGAAACATCTTCCCAATGTCATTGCACAGTGGGGATGAAGCCCTACCCTATCCGGTCATTTCTGGTGGTCGGTGAGACGAGGCCTCAAGGTTAGAGGAAGTAGCTTTTAGACCGAGATGAGGAGGAACTGCTTTTCCCAGAGGGTCGTGAATGTATGGAATAGTCTAGATTAGAGTGGTGCTGGAAAAGCACAGCAGGTCAGGCAGCATCCGGAGAGCAGGAAAATCGATGTTTCGGGCAAAAGCCAATCATGAAAATCTGTGGAATACTCTGGCCAAGGAAGCAATAGAGGCAACTTCATTAAGTATATTCAAGACACAGTTAGGTGGGATTTGGCCTGATTGGGGAATTAAGGGGTTGCTTGTGACCGTGCAGGGAGGAGGAGATGAGACAATGGATAGATCAGCCATGATCTTAATGAATGACGGAACAGGCTCATTTGTAGCAACTGGAGTGAATCCAGAGAGGGAGCAGACTTTACGACCTCAGGTATGTGTCTTGGTGAGGAAAGACACAAGTTCTGGTTGCGACTGTTTTCCATAGCTTGCCAGAGTCTGAGGAGTGACCTTATACACTTTTATATCATCATGAGGGGCATGGATAGGATAAATAGACATGGTATTTTCCTTTGGATGGGGCAGTCCAGAACTAGAGGGTAATAGGTTTAGGATCGAGAATGTGGTGCTGCAGCAAGTCAGACAGCATTCGAGGAGCAGGAACATCGACGTTTCAGGGAAAGGCCCTTCATCAGAGAAGTGTGTGTGAGAGTTTGTGTGTAAGACTGCACGTAGGAGAGTGTGTATTTGCATGAGTGCCTGCTTGATAAAGTGTGATTGTGATGGAGTATGAGCCTGCGAGAGGGTGAGAGTTTTGAGGGGGTGGTGTATGCATATGTCTGAGAGAGGTATGGATATAAGTGAGGGTTTGCATTTTGCTAAAATAGAGGGCAGCAAGACTTGAACAGGTAATGGTAGGGCCCTGGGTCGTGTTGTAGAACAGAGACCTGGTGGTGTTCAGGTTCATTGTTCTTGAAAACTACATCACTGGTAAATAGGGGAGTGAAGAAGGTGTTTCGCACACTTGCCTTCATTGTTCACTTGCTAAGTACAGGAGTTGGGACATCATGTTGGAGATGCACACAGAAAGTACGTTACTCAGAGGGTGATAGGTGCCTGGAACACATTACCAGTAGAGGCAGGGACGGTAGATTCATTTAAAGTGCACCTGGACAGATGCATGTGTCGTTGGAGAACTGAGGGATACAGATTCAGGAGTTGGGCGATTAGGTTTAGACAGGGGATTTGGATCAGCTTAGACTTGGAGGACTGTCGGGCCTGTTCCTGGGTTGTAAATTTTCTTTGTTCTACATTTGAGGTTGTACAGGATGTTGGTGAGGCCATTTTTCTGGAGTACTGAGTACAGTTCTGGTCGCCCTGTAATAGGAAGAAGACTATTAGAGGCCGGACCAATGAGGAGCACTGGAACTCCGGAACGAGTCTGGTCCTCCTGCCATTGAGAGCAGCCCTATTGTCTGAATCCGAGACATCGATTTTCCTGCTCCTCGGATGCTGCCTGACCTGCTGTGCTTTTCTAATCTTGACCCATGAACTTCTGAAGCTGCTACTCCTCTCTCTCTCTCTGAATGAAGATTGAGATTCATCCAAGACTGTAATTTCCTTCCTCTGTTCAACAGCACTCTCTTCTCTCACTCCCTTTTCTATTTCTTTTATTTTCATGCTGGGATCCAATTGTTGACTTGCAGCAACTGAAAAGAAACGGAGTGAATCCAGAAAGAGGACAGACTGTGGAAAAGCTAGTCCAGGTCTGTGCCTCAAACACATGGCAAGTGCAATATCACAGTGTGAAGTTATTGTCTTTGCTGTGAAAAACAAAGCAGAAATGAGGTGTATTGTTTAAATGGTGATATATTGGGAAGTAGAGAAAGCGAGGACTGCAAATGCTGGAGATCAGAGTCAAAAAGTGCCGTGCTGGAAAAGCACAGCAAGTCAGGCAGCATCCAAGGAGTAGGAAAGTTGACGTATCGGGCACAAGCCCTTCATCTGGAATGATGTGGTTTAGGGTGAGAGGGGAAAGATATAAAAGAGACCTAAGGGGCAACCTTTTCATGCAGAGGGAGCTGCCAGAGGAAGTGGTGGAGGCTGGTACAATTGCAACATTTAAGAGGCATTTGGATGGGTATATGAATAGGAAGGGTTTGGAGGGATATGGGCCGGGTGGTGGCAGGTGGGACTAGATTGGGTTGGGATATCTAGTCGACATGGACGGGTTGGACTGAAGGGTCTGTTTCCATGCTGTACATCTCTATGACTCGAAGACTCTGTGTGGATGTCCAAAGGGGCCTCAGTGTCTTCCTACACCAGTCACTGCCAGTTGTCAGACAGGTGCAGCAAGCAATCAGCAAGGCAAATGCCTTCAGTTCGGGGGTCATTGAATATATTCAAGGCTGAGTTCATCTGAGTTTTGACCAACAGAGAAGTGGATGGTTAGTGGGGAAGGCAAGAAAATAGTTTTAACACCAGTATAGAACAGTGACAGTCATACAGCATAGAAACAGATCCTTCAGTCCAACTCGTCCATGCTGACTATATTCACAAATTAAACTAATTGGATCAACTTAGGCTTGAAGAGCCGAAGGGCCTGTTCCTGGGTTGTAAATTTTCTTTGTTCTATGTTGAGGTTGTACAGGATGTTGTTGAGGCCATTTTGATTTTGGAGTACTGCGTACAGTTCTGTTCCCCCTGTAATAGGAAGAATACTATTGGAGAGGGTTCAGCAAAGATTTACCTGGATGTTGCCAGGACTGGAGGGTTTGAGTTATAGAGAGAGGCTGGGACTTTTTCACTGGAATGGAGGAGGTTGAGGGATGACCTTATTGAGATTTGAAAAATCATAAGGGGTGAGGAGAATAGCGAGGAGCATGTGTGGTTATGTCGAGCCAGGGATGGGGAGGTGAAACAAAATTGTGGCTCTACCCTTTTTTCCTTCTATTGACATTTGGACAGTTGAATCTGTCAGTTACGCCAGCATATCTACAGAGCCTACTGCACGTGCTCCTCGGTGTCAGCAAGCAGTGCGCATGTTCGCCGGTGTCTGCAAAAAACTGCACGTTTCTATCTGTCAGTACAAATGATACATGAATTTCATTTGCCAGCCCAATGAGGAGCACTGGAACACCGGAAGGAGGAGCCTGGTCCTCCTGCCATTCAGAACAGCCCTATTGTCTGAATCCGAGACTTCGATTTTCCTGCTCCTCGGATGCTGCCTGACCTGCTGTGCTTTTCTAGCACCACTCTAATCTTGACCCATGAGCTTCTGAAGCTGCTGCTGCCTCTCTCTCTCTCTGTCTCTCTCTGTCTCTCTCTGTCTCTCTCTGTCTGTGTCTGTCTGTCTGTCTGTCTGTCTGTCTGTCTGTCTGTCTGTCTGTCTGTCTGTCTGTCTGTCTGTCTGTCTGTCTGTCTGTCTGTCTGTCTGTCTGTCTGTCTCTCTGTCTCTCTGTCTCTCTGTCTCTCTGTCTCTCTGTCTCTCTGTCTCTCTGTCTCTCTGTCTCTCTGTCTCTCTGTCTCTCTGTCTCTCTGTCTCTCTGTCTCTCTGTCTCTCTGTCTCTCTGTCTCTCTGTCTCTCTGTCTCTCTGTCTCTCTGTCTCTCTGTCTCTCTGTCTCTCTGTCTCTCTGTCTCTCTGTCTCTCTGTCTCTCTGTCTCTCTGTCTCTCTGTCTCTCTGTCTCTCTGTCTCTCTGTCTCTCTGTCTCTCTGTCTCTCTGTCTCTCTGTCTCTCTGTCTCTCTGTCTCTCTGTCTCTCTGTCTCTCTGTCTCTCTGTATGAAGATTGAGATTCATCCAAGACTGTAATTTCCTTCCTCTGTCCAACAGCACTCTCTTCTCTCACTCCCTTTTCTATTTCTTTTATTTTCATGCTGGGATCCAATTGTTGACTTGCAGCAACTGAAAAGAAACGGAGTGAATCCAGAAAGAGGACAGACTCGGGAAAAACTGGTCCAGGTCTGTGCCTCAAACACCTCAAAACTGAAGTACCACCGTGTGAAGTTATCGCCTTTGCTGTGGAAAAAACAAAGCAGAAATGAGGTGTATTGTTTAAATGGTGATATATTGGGAAGTGGAGAAAGTGAAGACTGCAAATGCTGGAGATCAGAGTCAAAATGTGTGGTGCTGGAAAAGCACAGCAGGTCAGACAGCATCCGAGGAGTAGGATAGTTGACGTTTCGGGTAAGAGCCCTTCATCAGGAACGATGTATGGATGGACAAAGGAGCATCAGCGTCCTCCTACACCAGTCAATGACAGTTGTCAGACAGGTGCAGCAAGCGATCAGCAAGGCAAGTGGTATATGAGCAAGAGGAATTGAATTTAGAAGTGGGGGTGTCTTCCTGCAGTTCGGGGTCATGGAATATATTCAAGGCTGAGTTCATATCATTTTTGAACAACAGAGAAGTGGATGGTTCTTGGGGAAGGCAAAATAGTTTTAAGGCCAGTACAGAACAGTGACAGTCATACAGCATAGAAACACACCCTTCTATCCATGCTGACTATATTCACAAATTAAAGTAATCCCACCTGTCTGTGTTTGGCCCACATCCCTCCGTACCTTTCCTATTCATGTACTTATCCAAACATCTTTTAAATGTTACTGTACCTGCATCTATCACTTCTCTAGACATTCATTCCACACACAAACCACTCTTTTTTTTTAAAAGAAAATGTGCTCCTCAGGTCTTTAAAATCGTTCTACTCTCTCCTTAAACGTTTGCTCCCCAATCTTGAAATGACACCTGCCATTCACCTCCCCTATACCCCTCATGATCTTTTAAACCTCTCTAAGGTCACCTTTTAACGTCCAATGCTCCAGTGAACAAAGTCCCAGCCTCTGCTCGATGTCGGGAGATCCATATCCATTTGTGATCTGTTTAATGGTGGTGCAGGCTTAAAAGACCAAATGGTCGACTCCTGTTCCCAATTCTCTGTCCTGGACATAAGATGTAGGAGCAGAAAGTAGGCTATCAGGTCTGCTCATACAATTCAATCGTGGCTGATAAGTTTCTGAGCCTCATTTTGCTACTTTCTCCATGTAACCCTTGATACTCAAGAACCTAACTATCTCGGTCTTAGATATCCTCCGTGACCTGGCCTTCGCAGCCTTCTGTGCCAATGAATTCCATAGATTCACCACTCTCTGACTGAAGAGGTTTCTCCTTATCTCCATTCTGAAAGGTCATCCCTTTACTCTAAAGCTGTGCCCTCAGGTTTTAGTTTCTCCTACCAATGGAAACATCTACCCAACATCCACTCTGTCCAGGCTGTTCAGTATTATGTATGTTTAGATCTCTCCTGTGTGTGGGCCTATTAATCAGCATAAGCCAGACCCTTCAGGATGAGGTACAGCAAGGATTAGGTTCAGCAAATTGAAAATGGAGGGAGAGCGTGTGGGATGGAGATATTCAGTTTCTAGAGAATGAGAGAGGAATTAAATTAGAATTGATCGGATGGGCTGAAGGGCTAAGCAGTGGCAGATAGAGTTGAATTTGCAGAAATGTGATGTGTTGTATTTTGGTCAAGAAATGCAGGCAGGACTTAACACAGTGAAGGGGAGTGTTGCAGAACAAAGAGACCTTGAAGTACAGGTAAGTGGAGACGCAGGTAGACAGGATAGTGAAGATGATGTTTGGTATGCTTTCCTCTATTGGTCAGAGCATTGAGTGAACGAGTTGGGAGGTCATGTTGCGGCTGCACAGGACCTTGGTTAGGCCACTTTTGGAATATTGTGTGTAATTCTGGTCTCCATCCTATGGAAGGATGTTGTGAAACTTGAAAGGGTTTGGAAAAGGTTTATAAAGCTGGTGCCAGAGTTGAAGGGTTTGAGGGAGATACTGAATAGGCTGGGGCTGTTTTCCCTGTCGTGTCGGAGGCTGTGGGGTGACATTTTATAAGGGGCATGGATAGGGGTGAATAGCCAAGGTCTTTTCCTTAGGGTAGGGGAGTCCAAATCGAGAGGGCAGATGTTTGAAGTGAGAGGGCAAAGATTTAAAAGGGACCTGAGGGGCCACTTTTTCACGTAGAGCGTTTTGCATGTATGGAACGAGCTGCCAGAGGAAGTGGTGGAGCCTGGTACCATTACAATATTTAACAAGCATCTGGATGGGTACATGAAGAGGCAGCGTTTCGAGGGATATGGGCCAAATGCTGGCAAATGGAAATAGATTAATTTCGGATATATGGTTTGCATGGACAAGTTGGGCGGAAGGGTCTGTTTCTGTGGTGTCTGACTCTAGTTGTCTTCGGTGAAAGCAGAAGAGTGGTTGTGAAGATGGGACTTTCAGAGCAGCTTTCAAAAATGTTTTGCCCTTACTGGGACCGGAAGAAGTTACAATGAAATCTTTCATTTGGGAGACAGCAAGGATCAAAGTGAGTACATCTGAGATGTTGGTGGAAACTGGGAATTTGTTGCACTGTGGGGATGAAGAATGTCCATTCTCTCTCTCTCGCCACCCCACCTCTGACCCCTGTCCAGTTCATCACCCCACCCTCTCGCCATTCATTCTCTCTCTCACCCCCACCACCCCCCCCACCTTCTGCTTCTTGTCCTTTCTCTTCCCACCAATTGCCCCCATCCATTCTCTCTCTCTCCCCACACTCTGCAGTTCCCCCATTCGGTCTCTGCTCATACTCTGGACCCCACCCCATTCTCACTCACTCCTCCACAACACACTATACCCCCATTCTCTCCCCCTGGCCCCCATCACATTCTGTCCCTGTTCCGCCAGTCTTTCTCTACCCCACACCCTCTGCCCCTTGTCCATTTTCTCTCTCACTTTCACTCTCTCTCTCCCTCCCCCCCCCCCCCCAACATTCTCTCTTTTCTCCTGTCCAATCCCCTCCATCAGCCCCTGTCCATTCCTCCAACCAGCCTCAATGCCCCCTGTCCATTTCCCCCTGCGACCCTCAGTGTCTCTTGTCCATTTCCTCCGGCCACCCACAGTGCCCCCTGTCCATTCCCCCTGACCATGCACTTTGCCCCCTGTCCATTCCCCCCACCACCCACAGTGGCCCCTGACACCAACAGCACCCCTTGTCCATCCCCTTCATCACCCACATCAGCCCCTGTCCATTCCTCCAACCAGCCACAGAACCCCCTATCCATTCTTCCCCCCCCCCCACCACCACCACCTGCAGTGTCTGTTGTCAATTTCCTCTGGCCACCCGCAGTGCTCCCTCTGCATTCCACACCGGCCACCCACAGTGCCCCGTCCACTCCTTTCCACCCCCCCCCATCCACAGTACCCCTGTCCATTCTCCCCGCCACACACTGCACGCCCTGCCCAGTCCCCCTCGCCACCCACAGCACTGGCTGTCAAACCCACACTGCCACCCATAGTACCCCCTGTCCATTTCCCTCCATCATCCACAGCTTCACCCCATCCATTCCCCCTGCCACCCAGAGCACCCCTTGTCCATTCATCCCGACAGCCTCAGTGCCCCCTGTCCATTCCCCCCGCCACCCACCGTACCCCCGTCCATTCTCCCATGGACTATAACCTGGTGTTGTGTGATTTTAAACCATATTTAGAAACATCTGAAAGCACATACTACTTTTTTTAAAAAGAGCTGCTGAAATCTTTCTGAAACTTTTGTTGAAGTCTGCGCAATTAGGCTACAGCCCCTATAAGGGTTGAATGGCCTATACTTAGTCTCGTGAAATTGGTTCCAACAATGTAGAAATAGAGTTGTCGAGCACGTACACAAAGACTTTCAGTCCAGGCTGACCAGATATCCTAATTTAATCTAGTGACCCATTTGCAAGCATTTGGCCCATATCCTTCTAAACCCTTCCTTTTCATATGCTGGAGATCAGAGCTTAAAAATGTGTTGCTGGAAAAGCGCAGCAGGTCAGGCAGCATCAAAGGAACAGGAGAATCGACGTTCGGGCATAAGCCCTTCTTCAGGAATCCTCATTCCAAACACACACCACCCTCTGTGAAAAAGTTGCCCCTTAGCTCCCTAATAAATCTTTTCCCACTCATCCTAAATCTATGCCCTCAAGTTCTGGACTCGCTCCCACTACCCTGGGGAAAAGGCATAAAAAAGTTGAATAGCCAGCCAGAATGCAAAAGGAATAAAATCTGAAGCCACAGGAAAAAATGTGATTCTACCCTTTTTTTTTCGATTTGCATTTGGACCCTTAAAAGCGGTCAGTAATAACGGCATCGCCCCAGAGCATACTGCGCATGCTCATCGGTGTCAGTAAGGCGCAACACATATTTGCCGATGTCAGCAAATCACAGCACATGTTCTTTGCTGTCCGCCGAAAAGGCGCGCGACCTACTTTGATGAACCAATAGAATGCCAAGGAGGACCGGAAGAAGACCGGTACTCCTGCCAATCAGAGCCCCCATGTTGTCTGAATGCGGAAGGTGCGCCATGAATTTCAGAACCTGCTGCTGATTCTCTGCCTCTGAATGAAGATTCACCTTCACGCCGGACTGCAACTTCTTTCCTCTGTGCGGCACTCTCTTTTCCCACCACCGTTTTCCACTTATTTTTAATGTTGGGGTCAAGGGCTCTCCCTAAGGGGGTGCTGGGGCAGGATAGTGAAGTGGGGATAGGTGAAGACAGGTAGAGGGTAGGACCTAGTTGATCAATGGGAGGAAGGAATCTGGTTGGCAGGGAGGAGTGGAAGGGAGGGGGAGGAGCTGGGACAGGAATTGGGGGACGGGAAGGGAGGTTACTTGAAATTGGAGAACTCAATGTTGAGTCCTCTGAGCTGTAGGCTACCCAGGCAGAAGATGAGGTGGTGTTCCTCCAATTTGCGGTTTGCTTCATTGTGGTAATGGTGAAGGCCTAAGATGGTCACATCAGAAAGGGCGTGGGAAAGGAAATTAAAATGGATGGTGACTGGGAGGTCCAGTCGGCCTCTGCAGACCCGGCTGTGATGCTCAGCGAACCATTTCCCAAGTTTACACTCGGTCTCCACGATGTAGAGAAGACCACAATTGGCAAACACATGGCAAGTGCAGTGCCATAATATGAAGTTATAGCCTTTGCTGTGGGGAAAAAAAAGCAGAAAGGTGTGTTGTTTAAATGGTGATGTATTGGAATGTGGAGAAAGTGAGAACTGGAGATCAGAGTCGGAAAGTCTGGCAATGAAAAGCACAGCAGGTCAAGCAGCATCCGAGCAGTAGGACAGTCAAAGTTTCGGGCATGAGCCCTTCAGGAATGATGCGTGGATGTTCAGAGGGGCATCAGCATCCTTCTGTGCCAGTTGTCAGACAGGTGCAGCAGGCAATGAGCAAGGCAAGTGGTGTGTTAGCAAAAGGAATTGAATTCAGAAGTGGGGATGTCTTCCTGCAGTTAGGGGGTCATTGAATAAATTCAAGGCTGAGTTAATCTGATATTTGAACAAGAAAGAAGTGGGCGTTTATGGAGGAAGGCAAGAAAATGGTTTTAAGACCAGTTTAGAACAGTTCCAGAGTCAGACAACACAGAAACAGACCCTTCAGTCCAACTCCACCATGCTGACTGTGTTCACAAACAAAACTAGTCCCACCTGTGTGTGTTTGGCCCATATCCCTCTGAACCTTTCCTATTCATGTACTTTTAAACCTTGTTACTGTACCTGCATCCACCACCGTGTCTGGACATTGATTCCACGCACAAACTACTCTCAAAAACAAAGGTGCTACTCCAGTCTTTTGAAAATCTTTCTCCACTCATCTTCCTCATTTGCTCCCTAATCTTGAAATCCCCACCCTAGGAAAAGGACACCTGCGGTTCACCTCATCTACCCTCCTCATGATTTTATGAACCTCTTTTAAGGTCACCTGTCAACCTCATGTGTTCCAGTGAAAAAAGTCCCAGCCTATCCACTTAGATGTAGGTATAATCATATCCAGTTATGAATTGTTCAATGCTGGTGCAGACTCGAAAGACTGAATGGCCTAGTCCTGCTCCCAACTCTCTCACTCTGTCCAGGACAGCAAGAGGCCCTAAGTCATAGGAGCAGAAATTAGGCCATTCAGCCCATCCGGTCTAATCACCCCATTCAATCGTGGCTGCTAGGTTTCTCGACCCCATTCTCCCTGTAACCCTCGTTCCCCTTGAGACTCAAGAACCTATCTGTCTCCGTTTTAAATATCCTCAGTGACCTGGCCTGCACAGCCTACTGTGGAAATAGATTCCACAGATTCACCGCTCTCTGGCTGAAGAAGTTTGTCCATTCTAAAAGGTCTTCCCTTTACTCTAAGGCTGTGTCCTCTGGCCCGAGTCTGTCCTACCAATGGAACCATCTTCGCAATGTCCACTCTGTCCGGGCTGTTCAAGATTATGTATGTTTCAATTAGACATCCCCCACTGAGTGTAGGCCTGTTAATCAGCATGAACCAGACCCTTCAGGATGAGGTACAGCAGGGATTAGGGTCAGCAAAGTGAGAATGGAGGGAGTGTGTGTGGGATGGAGATTTTCAGCTTCTAGGGAATGAGAGAGAAAAGTGAGTTCGCTATAAATTAGAATTGATCGGATGGGCCAAAGAGTGGTAGATGGAATTTAATTTGGAGAAATGTGAGTTGTTGCATTTTGGTCAAGCAATCCAGGCAGGACTGACACAGTTAAGAGGAGTGTTGCAGAACAAAGAGACCTTGGAGTGCAGGTTCCATAGTTCCTTGAAAGTGGAGTCTCAGGTAGACAAGATAGTGAATGAGGCATTTGGTAGGATGGCCTTTATTGGTCAGAGCATTGAGTAGATGAGTTGGGAGGTCATGTTGTGGCTGTTCAGGATGTTGGTTCAGCCAATTTTGGAATACTGCATTCAGTTCTGATCTCCCTTCTGCAGGAAAGACGTTATGAAACTTTGAAAGGGGTCAGAAAATATGAGCTATAGGGAGAGGCTGAATAGTCCAGGGACATTTTCCATGGAGCATCAGAGGCTGAGGGGTAAACATATAGACCTTTGTAATGGGCATGGAGAGGAGGGAAAACCTAAGGTCTTTTCCCCCAGGGTAGGGGAGTTCAAGAAAACTAGAAGGCATATGTTTGAGGTGAGAGCAGAATGATTTAACAGGGGTCTGAGGGGCAACCTGTTCACACAGAGGGTGGTGCATGTATGGCACGAACTGCCAGAGGAAGTGGTGGAGATTGGCACAATTACAACATTTAAGAGGCATGTGGACATCTGTCTGTTCTCAGCTCTGCTGAATTTCTGTTGAAGCTTTAACCCCCCCCCCCCTTTTACACCTTCTGGGACAATAAAACATTCAGTCAATCTACACCCAACCCA
Organism: Chiloscyllium plagiosum; assembly: GCF_037043375.1. NCBI lineage: Eukaryota > Metazoa > Chordata > Chondrichthyes > Orectolobiformes > Hemiscylliidae > Chiloscyllium > Chiloscyllium plagiosum. The sequence continues at coordinate 8,241,785 of NW_028270165.1, forward strand.
CAATCTCCCAGCCTGTCAACCATCCAGGGACTGTGTAGTCACAGCAGGGAATCGAACAAGAAAAATGAAACAACATTAGAAATAAATTGGTGCTCGTGTTTAATGTTTATTCATTAGGAAATAAACCAGAAATAGGGCTCTCCCAGGATTCGTGTGGTCCCCTATTTGAGGAATTCTTTCTCTCTTACATCGAACTGTTAGTATGCAGCTCTGATTTACAACAATAGTTACATCAACAGGACTAAAGCATCTGTTATCAAATTGGCAGTGATGTACAGCACGGAAATAGAGTTTTTCTCTCTCTCATGCACACACGCACGCACATGTCCATGGGGGTGAATTTATATTTGCAGAATGATATTTGCAGATACATTCTATTTTGCTCAAAAAATACACAATCTGCAGGCAGTCAACCCATGTAATATATTGTAAATTCCTGTTTGGAAATAGAACCAGTCTGACTCAAGATTGGGGTACAGACAGACTCTGACCTCACACCTTTAATGCATTGTCTGAGCTGAGATGTCACCTCTTGTTATAAATCCTTGTTATCTTGATAAGGTGCCTTGCAGGAAGTTCTGGGATTTACATGTTAATGATGGCTGCAACCCATTCTAGAAGATGAAAGACTTGACAATCCAGGTTTGTTCAATATATCATTTCAGTGGCAGGGCACTTTTTTTCTATATGTGTCTTATGATTTTATTTTCCGCAACCACCTGATGAAGGATCAGTGCTCCGAAAGCTAGTCCTTCCAAATAAATGTGTTGGACTATAACCTGGTGGTGTGTGTTTTTTCAACTTTGACCAGATGTGGGTGGATGGACCATGCTAAATTACCCACGGTGCCGAGGGATGTGCAGGTTAGGTGTAGTAGTCAGGGTTAAATGTAGAGCAATAGGGGTAAGGGAATGGCTGTGGGTGGGTTACCCTTCAGAGGATCGGTTTGGACTTGTTGGGCCGAGTGGCCTGCTTCCACACTGTGGGGATTGTCTGAAGGGAGGAGATTTTTGCAAACACACTTTTTTTTGCTTTACAAAATCAGACCTGCTCACTCTCAGCAGTATCCCAGTGTTAGGAAAGATATTAACTTTCAGGTGGAGTTATCCAAAATTCAGAGAGATGTCGGTCTTGATGTTTTTGCTTTTCTGCCCCTGTAAGGTCCTGAATCAGCACCTTCAGGAGAATTAGTCGAGGAGAGGGAGAGATGGTGCTTTCAATTTTGTGCAACAACAAAAGAAAGGAATATTCCACAAAGTAGAATTGCTTCTTCTGAATTTCTACCCTGCACTGACAGTGATGACCTTTGTAATTTGTTTTTAACAGTGTATTTGAAGATCTGAAGACTGAAGCTAACGTTGACTCTCCTGCTCCTCGGATGCTGCCTGACCTGTTGTGCTTTTCCAGCGCCACACTTTTCGACTCTGACTGTCCAGCATCTACAGTTCTCACTTTGACGTCAATGTCTGACAGTCAGTCAATCCATCGGGACTGCAACAGTTTTCAACTATGATTCTGTGAGAAGGAGCAAAGCTTTTTGGTTCCTGTTTGAGTACGTTTTCAGCATCAGTGGGACTGGATGAGAGACCCTACTGTTGCAGCGCACTGAGTGTGGAGCCTGAAAGTTATACGGCCTGGGAAGAGGAATTCAGGGTGGGGAGGGGCTCCACACGTATTTGTGTGTAACTGAAGCTTCGGCCATGGAGAAACCAGAGGAATCCCACCCTGTGGAGAATCCATGGAAGTGTGGCGACTGTGGGAAAAGCTTCCGTGTCCCATCTGTCCTAGAGACTCATCGGCGCAGTCACACTGGGGAGAGCCCGTTCCCCTGTCCCGTCTGCGGGAAGGGCTTCAGCACTTCCTCCACTCTGCTAACCCACCAGCGGATCCACACGGGGGAGAGGCCCTTCAGCTGCCCCGAGTGTGGGAATTCTTTTACCCAGGCCTCTGTCCTGCTAACCCACCAGTGGATCCACATGGGAGAGAGGCCCTTCAGCTGCCCCAAGTGTGGGAAGGCCTTCAGCAATTCCTCCAACAGGCTGAAACACCAGCGGGTCCACACTGGGGAGAGGCCCTTCAGCTGCTCAGTGTGCAGGAAGGCCTTCAGCGATTCCTCCACCCTGCTGAGGCACCAGCGGGTCCACACGGGGGAGAGGCCCTTCAGCTGTCCCGAATGTGGGAAGAGATTTACCCAGGCCTCCAACTTGCTGACCCATCTGCGGAGCCACACGGGGGAGAGGCCCTTCAGCTGCCCCCTGTGCGGGAAGGGCTTCACACGCTCTACCAACCTCCGGAGGCACCAGCGAGTTCACATACCATCGCAGGGGGATTGAAGGAGCGACGGCTGAGTGCCGTTATCAACTGGACTGTCAACCCAGTTCCGGGGGCTCCCGGGTTTGAATCCCACTGCAGCAGATGGGATACGGGGTATGGGTTGAAATTGCCGAGTGAGGCAGTACTTCCTCCAGGTTAAGGTTGTACCAAGGATCCAATTACAAATGGACAACTTGGTGGTGACCAATAGTAAAGAAAGTGAGGTGGGTTGGGGTGTGGTGGGGTAGCGTGTGCGTTTTGACCTTGAGCTGTTTAAAAAGCAGCTACGTTTTCTCTGCCTTTTTGCTGAGGGGGTTTGAAGCTGTAACAAAGTTGGATCTCAATAAAGGTTACCTGAATTTACCCCTTGGCTCAGACTCTTATTGAAAGCTTTGAGCTCCAAGAGGTTTTTCTTTAAATGCTGCTCATTTCTTTCAGCCTCCTGCACTAAGCTTCCAATGTCGTGTATCAGGTGGAGTGGTGAATGAGCAGCCTGTTTTGTTAGAAATTGTGAATTTTTCAGGAGTGCAGAGTGTGTCATTTCATTAGCATTGTAAAGTTTACTGGCAGCATCGGGAGGTGTGGGCTGTGTTCACTAGAAATGATGTGGAGGAGCTGGTGGTGGACTGGCCTGTATGAAGTTAAAAATCGCACAACACCAGGTTATAGTTCAACAGGTTTATTTGGAAGCACTAGCTTTCAGAGCACTGCTCCTTCATCGGGTAGCTGTGGAGCATGATCATAAGACACAGATTTTATAGCAGAAAATCACAGTGTCATGCAACTGATAGGATGTATTGAACGAACCAAGATTGCTGTTAAGTCTTTCACCTTTTAGAATGTGTTGCAGGTTTCAGTTCATTAATATGTAAATCCCAGTACATCTTATAATTCACGTACTCAAGATGACTTAAGCTTTTTTAAAAAAAAGTGACAACTCAGCCTCGATAAAGGTGTGAGGTTCAAGTCTGTCAATGTCCCAATTTTGAATCAAACTGGTACTATTTCCAAAGTAGGAATTTATAAAATATTACATGGATTGACTGTCTGCAGACTGTGCACTTTTTGAGCTAAATTGAATGTATCTGCAAACATAATTCTGCCAATACAAATTTGCCCAAAAAGTGATTTGTGAATGTGAGTTTGTGCTTGAGAGTGCACGTAAGAGTGTATGATGGAGTATATGCCTGTGAGTGTGTTGGGGGGCGTATGTGTAGGTGTCTGAGAGAACACGTGTGTATGAGTGAGGTATGAATAAAAGTGAGGGCTTGCGTTTTGCTAAAACAAGGAAGGGCGGGATTTGTACAGTTAATGGTAGGGCCCTGTGTCATGCTGTAAAAGAGAGACATGGTGGGGTTCAGGTAAACAGTTCTTTGAAAGTTGCATCGCTGCTAGACAGGGTGGTCAAGAAGGCATTTAGCATACTTGCCTTCATTATCCTGAAGAAGGGCTTATGCCCGAAACTTCGATTCTCCTGTTCCCTGGATGCTGCCTGACCTGCTGCGCTTTTCCAGCAACACATTTCCAGCTCTGATCTCCAGCATCTGCAGACCTCACTTTCTCCTCCTTCATTGTTCCCCCCACTGCGTGTAGGAGTTGGGGCATCATGTTGAGGTTGTACAGGGATGTTGGTGAGGCCACTTTCAGAGTACTGAGTATGGTTCTGGTGCCCTGTAATAGGAAGGAAACTATTAGAGAGGGTTTGGTAAAGATTTACCAGGATGTTGCCAGGATTGGAGGGTTTGAGTTATAATGAGAGGCTGGGACTTTTTTCACTGGAGCACAGGAAATTGAGGGGTGACATCATTGAGATTGATAAAATCATGAGGAGTGGAGGTAAGGTGAATAGCAAAGGGCTCTTCCTTAGCGTAGGGGAGCTCAAGACTCGGGGGCATACTTCTTTAAAGTGAGAGGAGAGAGATTTAAAAGGAACCTGAGGGTCAAGGTTTTGGCAGGGTGCTTTGTGTGTGGAATGAACTTGCTGAGGGTGTGGTAGATGCAGGTATATTTAAAAAGTTTAAATAACATTTGGATGGGTACATGAATAGAAAGGTTTAGAGGGATATGGGCCAAACGCAGGCAAGTGGGACTAACTTAGTTTGGGAACTCTGGTTGCCATGGATGAGTTAGACCGAAGGGTCTGTTTCTGTGCAGTTTCCCTCTCTGAACCAGAAGTGATCTTATTGAAACCAGTAGAATTCTGAAAGGGGCTTGACAGGATAGATGCAGATAAAATGCTCCTTTGTGGTGGGAGTCATAGAATCCTGACAATGTGGAAACAGGCCATTCAGCCCATCTATTCCACACTGGCCCTCTGAACAGCATCCCACCCATACCCACCCCCTTACTCCATATTTCCCATGGCCAATCCACCCTAAGTTCCACATCCCTGGTCACTATGGGTAATTTAGCACAGCCTATCCACCCCAACCTCTACACCCTAATCTGTAAATTACCTTCTCAAAAATGTAATTTAAATGTAGAGTTTTTCTCTAAGAAAAATGTTTGTCTGACTCCACATTCGGGCACAGACAGAATTCTCAATTATTGTTAGAAAAGCTCTGCATTTGAATGACATTCTTGAGAAGGTAACAAAAAAGAAGTTCTGGGATTAACAAACCAAAGAGCAGAAACCTATTCTAAAAGATGAAGGATTTAATCTAAAATTGTTTGATGTGTCACATTTCCATGACACTGGACTCCATTGGATATAAATTGTCATCATGATCTCATTCTCCACAACCACCTGATGAAGCAGCAGCGCTCCGAAAGCTAGTGCTTCCAAACAAACCTGCTGGATTATAACCTGGTGTTGTGTGATTTTTAATTTTATCCATGGGAAACACATGAGTTGTGGGACCGGTAACAGTTCTTATTTTGTGATCTATTCCAAGTGAAATTTCTCCTCTGCGCAGGCACGGGTGAACAGTTTGTTTTTGTGCTTTGTGCGAGATCAGGCTAGCAGCTTTTAAATCTTATGTCAAGCAGCAGAAACAAACTGTCGAACAGCAATTGTATTCCGAGAGTGGTACTTCCAGCTCTGGTAATCCTGTTGCATCAACAGGATGTCATATCTAATGAACAGACAAAAAAGTTATTTTGCTTGTTGAGTCGGTTCTGCACTCCGATGAGACTGGATACTGCTTATAATGGATCATAATTAAATGCTACAATGGAACACCTTAAATTCAAGGAATTTTGAAAGGGCAAATGAATAGTAACTTTGAATAGAGATGTTCTTTCATTTCTAACCTTAGTTGACCCATATGAGGCATTTTTATTGAGAGCTCCATAATCATCTTCCTGCTGGATTTTTTTTCGGGGCAAACAATTTCTGGTGAAAGAAATTCTGTATCCTGGGAAGGCAGGGAAATAAAAATACAAACGGGCTGTTAAAAGCATTTGAATTGTGGGCCGATGAGCTCTCATGGGAGCAGTGCATTTGCCAAAAACATTTCGGAGGAATTCTGTTAACAGTTAACACTGAAAATAGTTTCCTCACTGAACTTTAAACAGGTATTGAGAACGTTGCGCAGTATAGATTGTATTCTTGAGGACTGGAGGAGGATTGAACTTGCCAACGTGAACCACACTTTGCAGAGAGAGGAAATTTCTCCGGATGAAAGAGGTTGATGGAAGTCCACAATTGTCAGATTATTTCATGAAAATAACAGCTGGTATGGGGATCCCAGAAGAGGGGCGTCTGTAATGAGCACACAGAAACAAACCTTTCAGTTCAGGCCAGCCAGATATCCTAAATTAATCTAGTGACCCATTTGCCAGCATTTGGCCCATATCCCTCTGAATCCTTCCTATTCATGTCCCCATCCAGATGAATTTTTTTTCTTCGCAGAATACTTGGGTGAGAGACAAGATATGCTATTACTCAGCCTTTCCCCACTGTGCAAAACCTTTCCTTCATGCTAATTGTAGCTGGAGACGCCTGAAATCTGAAAAGGATTTCCTGAAAAAAAAAGGTTAATTCAAGATTGGGCTCAGTGATGGATTTTCTGTCAGCTTGGCTATTGCAGTTTTCAAGCTGACAGAAAAAACTTTCAGTTGTTGTTGTCCAAGGCAGAGCAGATATTCTTTTAAGGTATAATTTGAGGTATCTACATTCTTTAGTGTTTTTCTATCATTACCAGTGATTGTCCATCATTTGGTATATTGAGCATCATCTTTTTGTGATTCAACAGATATGACTTGAGTGAATTCTGTAAGATGCTTTTGTATTTTATTTAACTTTACTTGGTTCTTTGCCTTAAAGATTTACTTTTCATGTCATTGGTATTAAAATGTTTCAATGTATAATAATGAAACAGCTCAGTTATTCTGAAATTATTTCAATTCGTTGGTCAATTGCAAAATAGCTGCATAACTGTTGTCAAAATTGATACCCAGGAAAGCTATTTTGTTTAGTATATTTCCTTTGTCTTATCCAAATTATAAAATGATTGTATTTTCATTTGAAATAAAATTTGCAGTGTTTTATTAAATGGTTGAAAATAACTTTGCACTTAATTGCTCTGTTTGGGATTAAACATTGTGACTTTGATAAAAGTGATCTTTCACAATTTATGGTGAATCTATTAACAAACGAATGTTGCCATTTGCTTTTGAATTACCACAAATTCAATTTGAAATTCTTGACTGAGTTGAATTAGGGGTAAAAAGTAAATATTTATTGCACTTTTCAGAAATTCTCTGCACTGCCATTGTATTTGGTTAAACAAGATATGTGTCTTGTTTAACCAAGATGTTTGACACATATCTTGTTTAACCAAAGATATCTTGTTTCTTTGATATTTTATTTATCAGTGGTATTGCCCAAATAGCCTTAAAACATTTTTGGCATTTGGCGAAGTTGTGAGTTTTCAGTCGGGCAACATCATTCAATTGTGAAACAATCTGATGATTAAATTAAATACATATATGAACATCAACATGTAGAATTACCAATGAAATGTGAAATGTAAACTGGCTGCTCTTAATTTGGTGCAGACTGAATATCAATTGAAATGGTAAGAATAAATAGCAGTAATGGCACTGTGCACAAACTGTATGTAGCGTGAGGTCAGAATTTTTCTGATCATTTAATTCCGACACATGCAGTGACGGCAACACCATGATCTGTTTTGTTTGTTTATGGAATGTGAGCATCACTTGCAGAGCCAGTATTTGACTGCAAGGAACACAGATATGAATATTGGGTGAGGATAAGATGAGGTTGAGTTGCAAGGTCTACTGTAGCGTAACAAATTGTACTGGCTTCCACTGTACCCTGACAAGACAGAGACTTTGGGAGGAGAACAAAATAGGAATTTCTACTTAAATATTGATGCTCCCATTTAGATCTCTCAGAAGGAGATTGTTTGGTCCATCAATTCTGCAATGGCTCTTTTGTTGAATTATTTCTCTGCATCCACATATATCTGGAATCGGTTTATTTTCAAGAATTTTGCAATTACCTTTGCCATTTACTGGTTCCATCACCCCTTCAAGACCATTCCAAATCGTAACAACTTGCTTATTTTCTTAAAAATTAAACCATCTCACGGCCACCCCCACCCCCTTTTTAAAAATGGCTGCACTATTTCCAATATGGTTATGCTTTCTAAATATTACCATGGACTTCTTTTTATGAACAAGTCTTCAGATTTCAACGTATCTTTTAAACATAAAAATGCCCCTTTACATGTAGCTCAGCCCTTTAAATGTGTTATGTTCCTCTCAGCGCAATCTTGCCCCTCGATAATGTATATTTACCCCTTTAGATATGAATATGTCTCTTAAAGGGATATTTCTGCTTAGAAATAGGGCAACGTCTCTTTGAAATGTAGAATCATTTAGATATAACTGCGTCACTTTACATATTAAGATATCCCTTTGAAATATAATCTTCTCCATTTAAATCTGTTTATTTGCAAAAATAGCCCGTTAAAATGTCCACGTCACTTTAAAATGCAGATTGCCCCTTTACATATGACACCGTTCCGTTAGTTGTCGGAATATCTGTTTAAATTGAGCCGTCAGCTTTCCCAATGTAGACAGGGCTCCTGGAAACGTGGCAGTGTCCCCCCAGCAGCTGCAGAGCGAGACAGGAGAGTTTGTTTTTTGTGAATGAGCAGTTGTAGCGCGAGGTGGCTGTTGCTTGGTGACGGTGAGGCTCCCGGCCCCGCCCATCCCCCCGTGCAGACGTCACGCGGGGGCGAAGGCGGTTGGGAGGAGAAGTCGCTCGAGCGGGGAAGCGGCGGGAGGGCGGCCGTTAGGAAAATGGCGCCGTGCGGCCCGGGGCAGACACCCGTCACTGGGCACCGCCGCCTTCCTGGCGCAGCTGCTGGGTCACGGCCACACCGGCCGGCTGTACAGCAGGCAGGAGCCGGTGAGCATTCTGGAGGCGGATGGGATTAAGGGCCTGCTTGGGAACTCGTCGGCCGCCTGGGTGGTGGAGTTCTACTGGTCGTGGGGCGGCTCCTGTGTCAACTATGGGGCCACCTGGAAGGTACTGGGCCCGGGAGGTGAAAGGTGAGGCAGGTTGTGGGGGGACGGAGGGGAAGGAATGTGGGGCCTGTCCTGTCATAGTGACATTTTACACTCACTTTCCATCTGCTTTTACTGGCGCTTGTGCTGTTTCCCCCTCACTGTGTGTTTAATCCTTGTGCTGTTTACCCCTCACTGTTTGTTTAGTCCTTGTGCTGTTTGCTCTTTGCTGTTACTTGTGCAATTGCTGAGGGTAGTGTGTAAATACTAGTGAAGGAGATTATGCATCAGCATGTATATGTTCCTCAGTCATTGAAGGGGCAGGACCTGTTGAGAATGGTTAGTAAATCATGTGGTGCACTAAGCCTTGTTAACATGGATATAGTTTGTTATTTGGAAAAGTAGACTTTATTATTTAAAGTCACAGACCCATTCGGTCCAACCTGTCCATGCCAACCAGATATCCTAAATTAATCTAGTCCCATTTGCCAGCACTTCCTGTTCATATATCCATTCAGATGTGTTTTAAATGCTGTAATTGTACCGGCCTCCTCTACTTCCTCTGGCAGTTCATTTCATATGTGCACCACCCTCTGCATGGAAAAGTTGCCCGTTAGGTACCTTTAATATCTTTCTGCTCTCACCCTAAACCTATCCACTCTAGTTGTGAACCTCACCCCTACACTGACGAAAAGACACTTAAAAAAAGTGTTGAGCAACCAGACAAAATGCAAAAGCTATAAAATGTTGAGCCACATTGGAAAAAAGAACTGTGGCTCTACCCTTTATTTCTTCTCTTGGCATTTGAACACTTAACATCTGTCAATAACATCAGCTTCGCCACAGAGCACATTGTGTCTGCTCCTCCGTGTGAACAACAGCGCACCTGCTCGCTGGTGTCACCAACACATTGTCCATACTCCTCGCTGTCAGCAGAAAAGGCGACATCGCTTGTCTCTGTTTCTAAAGGTCTTCCCTTTATTCTTAAAGCTGTGCCCTCTGGTCCTAGTCTCTCCTACCAATGGAAACATCTTCCTAATGTCATTGCACTGTGGGGATGAAGCCCTACCCTGTCCAGTAACTTCTGCTGGTAGGTGAGACTAGGCCTCAAGGTTAGAGGGAGTAGCTTTCAGACAGAGATGAGGAGGAACTGCTTTTCCCAGAGGGTCATGAATCTATGGAATAGTATAGATTAGAGTGGTGCTGGAAAAGCACAGCAAGTCAGGCAGCATCCGAGGAGCAGGAAAATAGATGTTTTGGGCAAAAAGCCTTCATCAAAATCTATGGAATACTCTCTGGCCAAGGAAGCAATAGAGGCAGCTTCATTAAGTATATTCAAGACACAGTTCGGTGGGTTTTTGCCTGGTAGGGGAATCAAGGGGTTCCTTGTGACAGTGCAGGGAAGAGGAGATGAGACGATGGACAGGTCAGCCGTGATCTTAATGATTGCGGAGCAGGCTCACTTGTAGCAACTGGATTGATTCCAGGGAGGGAGCAGACTTTACGACCTCAGGTATGTGTCTTGGCTACCCGGGTGAGGAGAGACATAAGGACAGACTGGGACTGTTTTCCGTAGCTTGCCAGAGTCTGAGGAGTGACCTTATATGCTTTTATATCGTCATGAGAGACATGGATAGGGTAACTAGACATGGTATTTTCCTTTGGATGGGGGAGCCCAGAACTAAAGGGTAATAAGTTTAGGATCAAGAATGTGGTGTTGCAGCAAGTCAGGCAGCATCGCAGGAGCAGGAAAATCAACGTTTCGGGGAAAAGCCTTTCATCAGGAAAGTGTGTGTGTGTATGTGAGTTTGTGTATAAGACTGTGCGTCAGTGAGTGTGTATTTGCATGTGTGCATGCTTGATAAAGTGTGATTGTGATGGAGAATGAGAGGATGGTGTATGTGTACGTCTGAGAGTGAGTGTGTGTATGAGAGAGGTATGGATATAAGTGAGGGTTTGCAGTTTACTAAAATACAGGAGGGCAGGACTTGTACAGGTAATGTTAGGGCCTGGGTCGTGTTGTAGAACAGAGACCTGGGGGTGTTCGGGTTCATTGTTCTTGAAAGTTCCATCACTGGTAGACGGGGGTCAAGAAGGTGTTTCGCACACTTGCCTTCATTGTTCACATAGGTAAAACCTACCTCTTGCAAAAATGCCATTCTGTATTCCCAATTCCTCCGCCGTATCTGCTCCCAGGAGGACCAGTTCCACCACAGAACACACCAGATGTCTTCCTCCTTTAGAGACCGCAATTTCCCTTTCCACGTGGTGAAAGATGCCCTCCAACGCACCTCTGCCCTCAGACCCCACCTCTCCAACCGTAAGAAGGACAGAACTCCCCTGGTGCTCACCTTCCACCCTACCACCTTCGCATAAACCAAATCATCTGCTGACATTTCCGCCACCTCCAAAAAGACCCCACCACCAGGGATATATTTCCCTCCCCACCCCTTTCCACCTTCCGTTCCCTCCGTGACGACCTACAACCCACCCTCCCATCCTGGCACCTTCCCCTGCCACCGCAGGAACTGCAAAACCTGCGCCCACACCTCCTCCCTCACCTCCATCCAAGGCCCCAAAGGAGCCTTCCACATTGATCAAAGTTTTACCTGCACATCCACTAATATAATTTATTGTATCCGTTAACTTACTGTTAACTTTAGCTTGGTCGTACACTTGAATTTTCTTCACTTTATTATGGGGTGCCTGGGTCGAGGGTGGGGCACTGGTCGGGAGAGGATATGATGGGTTTTCGGAAAGGAAGTGATTCCCCCGGAAACGAGGGGGAAAATCTCCGTTTAAATATGTTTTTGTTTTTTTATTTAGAAATAGTTTTTTATTATACTGTGAATGAATTAAAGAATCTCTATTTTTGTGAATTTTCTATGGTCTATTCTCGAGGTGTTTTGGATGGTGTTTCTCCTCGGGGGGTCTCGGACTTGCCTGGATGATTATGGTTAGTCATTCGATTAAATGGTGCACCTGGAATATCAAGGGGAGTAATTCTCCAATCCAAGGGAAGAAAATATTACCAAACCTCAAAAAAGAAAGGGTTGATATAGCTCTTCTACAGGAGACTCCTTTATTGGATAAAGGACATTTGAAATTACAACAGGGTGGATTTGATCAGGCCTTCTATTCTTCCTTCAGCTCAAAAAGTAGGGGAGTAGTCATTCTTATTTGGAAGAATCTCCCTTTCAAAATCCTAAGTCAGATAAAAGATGAATCTGGGCGATATATACTAATTAAAGCCCTTATAAATGGAGACGAATATGGGATTTTAAACCAGTATTGTCCCCTGGCGCATCCTTTCAAATTTATAACGGAAGTCTTCTCCAAACTGATGGCTCTCGGTGCTCGTCATACAATTATAGGGAGAGACTCGAATTGCATTATGGAGCCGGAAATAGACAGGATACCCAAGAGTACTGCGGGTGTATCCCCCAGATCTAGACAATTGTCGGATTTGAATCAAGAATTAGGATTAATGGATGTGTGGAGGTGCCTCCACCCGCAAGGCAGAGATTTCTGTTTTTACTCTAATCCACATAAATGTCACACGAGAATTGACATGTTTTTTGCCCCCTCGACTTTTATAAATTCCATATCATCCTGTAAAATAGGTGATATGAAAATTTCTGATCACGCTGTTGTGTACATGGAAATCAAGGCTAGGAACAATGAGGCATCCCCCTGACATTGGCGTATGGATTCCTTCTTAATGAAGGATAGTAAATTTGCAAAATATTTTTCTCAAGAATTTAAAGCTTTCTTGGAAATTAATTTAGGTACGGCTAGTAACCCGTCAATGATGTGGGAGACTATTGAAGCTTATGCGCGAGATCTGATCATTTCATACTCGGTGACCCAGAAAACATTAAAGGGAGAACAACAGCTTCTACTTGCTGCTCGCTTAAAAGCAGCTGAAACAGCATACGCTGACAGACCTTCTATTGCCAAATTACAAAGGATTACGGTCCTTAGGACAGCTCTGAATACCGCGCTCACCCAAACGGCAAAGAGGGAAATATTATTTGCAAAACAAAGATTATATGATTTTGGCAATAAACCTCGTAGATGCTTAGCATTTCTCGCAAGGGAAAAAAAGGGCCCCTCAAGCTATCACGGCTATCAGGGAAAGTGCTGGTACTCTGACTCACGATCCTAAAAGGATCAACACAATCTTCAGAAAGTTTTATTCTGATCGCAGGATTGTGAAGATAGAGCCAGGAGGATGCAGTCCTTTTTTAAAAGCCTTTCCGGACTTAACCCCGGAACAGGTATCGGTCCTGAATGCTCCCCTAACAACCCAGGAAATACTTGACGCGATCAGGTAAGTTCAGAGCAGTAAGGCACCTGGCCCAGAGGGCTTTCAGGTTTAATTTTACAAAGAGTTCACAGGACTATTAGCTGGCCCACTTATGGACATGTATAACTACTCATATAAGTCAGGGCTGCCTCCTGCCTTCACTGAAAGAGGTGAATATCTCCCTTATTCTCAAAAAAGGAAATGATCCAGATGATTGTGTGTCTTGCTAACTGTAGATTTTAAAATTCTCTCTAAAACATAAGCATTGAGGCGAGAGATATGGGTCTCAACACTGTATAATGATCCCAAAGCAGTTGTGATCACCAATGAATTAGGTTTGGATAGCTTCAGTGTGGGTAGGGGCTGCCGTCAGGTATGTCCTCTCTCACCGTTGCTATTTGCGCTAATAATTGAGCAAATGGCGGAAGCTATACAGGCTGACTCTAATATAACGGCCCCGAGGGTTGGTACAGGTTAAACATAAAGTTACCCTATATGCAGATTATGACCTCCTTTTTCTTAGTAATCCTCTGATGTCCGTGCCTCACTTAATCCAAGTTATTAATACATGTAGTGCATTTTCAGGCTACAAAATTCATTTTTCAAAATCAGAGGCCATGCCTCACTAGTATGTCCACTTATTGGACGAAGGATTTCTTATACTTAGGCGTTTTTATCACCCCAGTATTTGGCCAGCTATACAAGGTCAATTTTGTGCATCTATTGAAAAGGGTAAGACAGGGCCTTCAACGCTGGGGAAACCTTCCAATTTCCTGGCTCGGTAGAATAGCCCTAATTAAAATGAATGTCTTGCCCCGTCTCTTATACCCTATGAGAATGCTTCCGGTGATGCTGCCGAGGCCGGCACTGCGCAGATTGTATGGTTGGCTGGGTTCTTTCATCTGGAATCCTAGACGGCCCCTCATTAAGTTAAGGAAGCTACAGCTTCCACAGGCAAGGAGGTAGGGCTGGACTTTCCAGACTTTAGGAAGTATCAGTTAAGTTCCTTGTTAAGCTACATAGCCGATTGGGTCACGTCTGACCCGCAATCAATCTAGATGGACATCGAGGCTTCTCAAGTACAGTGCCCTCTTATTAAACTCTTATTTTTAGATTAGATGAAAATCATTACGGACCATTGTAGAAACCCTACAGTACTAAACACAATTAAAGCTTGGAATATAATGTGGCAAAATGAGGTAATTCACATAAAACATCCCCCTATACTCCTATAGTGGGGGCATGGGGTTTTCAACCAGGGCTTACAGATGCCATATTCAAATCCTGGAGATGCAGCAGTATCTCCTGTTTAGGGGATCTGTTTGAGAAGGGTGTCCTGATGTCTTTTGAACAGCTGCATCAGGAATTTGGATTACCTAATGGAGACCTCTTTCGATACTTCTACATTCGAGACTACATACAGAAGATGACTGCGTTATTAGATGTTCTCTATAAATCAGATAGAGAAGGTAGATTGTTGTGGCCAATGGGTGTACCCTCGGTCAGCACTCTTCATCACGTAATAAATGATAAAGTGTCGGAAGATATGGACCATCTGCTTAGAACATGGGATCAGGATTTGGGGCTGGAAATTTCTACAGAAATGTGGAATGACATCTGGGAAAATGCCAAAAAAAATCTCCATTTGTAGCAGAACCCAGGCCATTCAGTTAAAGATACTTCATAGGGGCAATATGGCACCGGAAAGATTGGAGATGCTCCTGCCCTAAATTTTGCCAATGTGTCCCAAATGTAAAGCAGAGGTGGGCATTCTTACACACCGCTTATGGACATGCCATAAGATCTGCAAATACTGGACCAAAGTAGTAAACGCCCTGACAGAAATCTTGGGAATGGAAATTACAGTAGATCCAGTATCTCCTCTTCTGGGCTACTCGAGCTTACCTTCTCTGGATGTGCACGGGAGGAAATTATTTTCCATTCTCTCCTTCTATGCAAGAAAAAATCTTAGTAAACTGAATTGGCACAGATTAATCATGGAATGTATTCCCCTCGACTTCCTTATAAATATGGTGCACCAAAAAACTGAATTATTCTATAAAATATGGCAGCCCTTTTTGAATTTCATAGATACAGATATTTCGGCCATTCTTTCAAGGGCTTTCATTTAGTTGAGGTAACAGTTCTGGCTGGTCCGGGGTCCCTTGGGAGAGGAATCCCGCATGAATACGGGTTTTATTACGACTTGATGTTAATTCATTCCGAGCATGTACTTCACTACTTCATTACTATGTTATCCTTTTTTCTTTTGAATAATGTAAGATATTTGATCATACACTCTGGTTAGTTATAGGTTAGATTAGTAGTTGAGTTTTGTCTTTTTCTTCTCTGTATCTCTTCTTTTTGTTTGACAGGTTTTGGCTATTTATTTAAGATTTAATTGTATATTAGTGTTTGTACTTGGTTTTTTTTATTTGTAAACTTGTAAAAACATGTTAAATTTTCAATAAAAATATCTATAAAAAGAAAAAGGTTCATCTGTACAGATGCATGAGTAGGTGGAGAGCAGAGGGATACAGATTCAGTAATTGCGCGATAGGTTTAGACAGGGGATTTGGATCGGCTTAGGCTTGAAGGGCTGAAGGGCCTGTTCCTGGGTTGTAAATTTTCTTTGTTCTATGTTGAGGTTGTACAGGATGTTGGTGAGGCCATTTTGTTTAGAGTACTGAGTACAGTTCTGGTCATCCTGTATTAGAGGGGGTTCGGTAAAGATTTACTTTGATTTACGTTGCCAGGAATGGAGGGTTTGAGTTATAGGGAGAGGCTGGGACTTTTTCACTGGAGTGGAGGAGGTTGAGGGATGACCTTATTGAGATTTGAAAAATCATGAGGGGTGAGGGTAAGGAGAATAGCGAGGAGCATGCGCGGTTATGTCGAGCTGGGGGTGGGGAAGTGAAACAAAATTGTGGCTCTACCCTTTTTTCCTCCTATTGGCATTTGGCCAGTTGAATCTGTCAGTTACACCAGCATATCTACAGAGCCTACTGCGCGTGCCCCTCGGTGTCAGCAAAAGATTGCACATGCTTCTATCTGTCTGTAAAAATGGTGCATGAATTTCATTTGCCGGCCCAATGAGGAGCACTGGAACACCGGAAAGAGCCTGGTCCTCCTACCATTCAGAACAGCCCTATTGTCTGAATCGGAGACGTCGATTTTCCTGCTCCTCGGATGCTGCCTGACGTGTGCTTTTCCAACACCACTCTAATCTTGACCCATGAGCTTCTGAAGCTGCTGCTGCTCCTCTCTCTCTCTCTCTCTCTCTCTGAATGAAGATTGAGATTCATCCAAGACTGTAATTTCCTTCCTCTGTCCAACAGCACTCTCTTCTCTCACTGCCTTTTCTATTTCTTTTATTTTCATGCTGGGATCCAATTGTTGACTTGCAGCAACTGAAAAGAAAGGGAGTGAATCCAGAAAGAGGACAGACTGTGGAAAAGCTGGTCTAGGTCTGTGCCTCAAACACATGGCAAATGCAGTACCACAGTGTGAAGTTATAGCCTTTGCTGTGGAAAAAAAAAGCAGAAATGAGGTGTATTGTTTAAATGGTGATATATTGGGAAGTGGAGAAAGTGAGGACTGCAAATGCTGGAGATCAGTTGTGGGCGGCACGGTGGCACAGTGGTTAGCACTGCTGCCTCGCAGCGTCAGAGACCCGGGTTCAATTCCCGCCTCAGGCGACTGACTGTGTGGAGTTTGCACGTTCTCCCTGTGTCTGCGTGGGTTTCCTCCGGGTGCTCCGGTTTCCTCCCACAGTCACAAAGATGTGCAGGTCAGGTGAATTGGCCATGCTGAATTGCCCGTAGTGTTAGGTAAGGGGTAAATGTAGGGGTATGGGTCGGTGTCGACTTGTTGGCCCGAAGGGCCTGTTTCCACACTGTAATGTAAAGTAATCTTGTCTAATCTAATCAAAAAAAAATGTGTGTGGCTTTGGAAAAGCACAGCAGGTCAGACAGCATCCAAGGAGTAGAAAAGTTGACGTTTCAGATACGAGCCCTTCATCAGTAATGATGTGTGGATGTGCAAAGGGGCCTCAGCGTCCTCCTACACCAGTCACTGCCAGTTGTCAGACAGGTGCAGCAAGCAATCAGCAAGGCAAGTGGTATATGAGCAAGGAATTGAGTTTAGAAGTGGGAGTGTCTTCCTGCAGTTAGGGGGTCATGGAATATATTCAAGGCTGAGTTCATATCACTTTTGAACAACAGAGAAGTGGATGGTTCTTGGGGAAGGCAAGAAAATAGTTTTAAGGCTAGTACAGAACAGTGACAGTCATACAGCATAGAAACACACCCTTCTATTCATGCTGACTATATTCACAAATTAAACTAATCCCACCTGTCTGTGTTTGGCCCATATCCTTCCGAACCTTTCCTGTTCATGTACTTATCAAAATGTATTTTAAACATTGTAACTGTACCTGCATCCACCACTTCCTCTAGACATTCATTCCACACACAAACCATTTTTTTTTAAAAATAAAGTGCTCCTCATGTCTTTCGACTTGTTCTACTCTCACTTTAAACATTTGCTCCCTAATCTTGAAATGACACCTGCCATTCACGTCACCTATACCCCTCATGATTTTTAAATCATTTTTAAACCTCTCTAAGGACACCTCTTAACCTCCGATGCTCCAGTGAAAAAAGTCCCAGCCTCTGCATCTCGATGTAGGGAGATCCATATCCATTTGTCATCTGTTCAATACTCGTGCAGGCTTAAAAGACCAAATGGCCGACTCCTGCTCCCAATTCTCAGTGTCCTGGACAGCAAGAGACTATAAGACATCGGAGCAGAAAGTAGGCTATTCAGCCCATCGGGTCTGCTCATACTATTCAATCGTCGCTGATCAGTTTCTGAGCACCATTCTGCTGCTTTCTCCCTGTCATCCTCGATCCCCTCAATACTCAAGAACCTAGCTGTCTAAATATCCTCAGTGACCTGGCCTCTGCAGTCTTCTATGCCAATGAATTCCATAGATTCACCACTCTGAAGAAGTTTCTCCTTATCTCCATTCTAAAAAGTCTTCCCTTTACTCTAAAGCTGTGCCCTCGGATCTTAGTTTCTCCTATCAATGGAAACATCTTCCCAACATCCACTCTGTCTAGGCTGTTCAGTATTCTGTATGTTTCAATTAGATCTCCCCTGACTTTGGCCCTGCTAATCAGCATGAACCAGACCCTTCAGGATGAGGTACAGCAGGGGATTAGGTTCATCAAATTGAAAATTGAGGGAGAGTGTGTGGGATGGAGATCTTCAGCTTCTAAGGAATAAGAGAGGAAAGAGAGTTCACTATAAATTAGAATTGATTGGATGGGCTGATAGGCTAAGGAGGGGCAGATGGAGTTGAACTTGGAGAAATGTGATGTGTTGCATTTTGGTCAAGCAATGCAGGCAGGACTTAGACAGGGGGAGTGTTGCAGAAGAAAGAGACCTTGGAGTGCATGTTCATAGTTCCTTGTAAGTGGAGTCGCAGATAGACAGGATAGTGAAGATGATGTTTGGTATGCTTTTCTCTATTGGTCAGAGCATTGAGTGAAGGAGTTGGGAGGATATATTGCGGCTGTACAGGACATTGGTTAGGCCACTTTTGGAATATTGTGTGTAATTCTGATCTCCATCCTATGGAAGGATGTTGTGAAACTTGAAAGCGTTTGGAAAAGGTTTATAAGGCTGGTGTCAGAGTTGGAGGGTTTGAGCGAGAGGGAGAGGCTGAATAGGCTGGGGCTGTTTTCCCTTGGTGTCGGAGGCTGAGGGGTGACATCATAAAAGTTTATAAGGGGCATGGATAGGGGTGAATAGCCAAGGTCTTTTCCTCTGAGTAGGGGAGTCCAAAACTAGAAGGCAGTGGTTTGAGCTGTCTCAATCAGATCCCCTCTCAGTCTTCTAAACTCAAGGGCATACAAGCCCAGTCGCTTCAGTCTTTCAGTGGAAGGTAATCCCGCCATTCCAGGAATTGACCTCGTGAATCTACGCTGCACTCCCTCAATAGCCAGAATGTCTTTCCTCAAATTTGCAGACCAGAACTGCATGCATTACTCCAGGTGTGGTCTCTCCAGGGCCCTGTACAGCTGCAGAAGCACCTCTTTGCTTCTATACTCAATTCCTCTTGTTATGAAGGCCAGCATGCTATTAGCCTTCTTCACTACCTGCTGTACCTGCATGCTGGCCTTCATTGACTGGTGTACAAGAACACCCAGATCTCTCTGTACTGCCCCTTTACCTAAATTGATTCCATTGAGGTAGTAATCTGCCTTCCTGTTCTTGCCACCAAAGTGGATAACCATACATTTATCCACATTAAGCTGCATCTGCCATACATCTGCCCACTCACCTAACTTGTCCAGGTCACCCTGTAATCTCCTAACATCCTCATCACATTTCACCCTGCCACCCAGCTTTGTATCATCAGCAAATTTGCTAATGTTATTGCTGATACCATCTTCTATATCATTAACATATATTGTAAAAAGCTGCGGTCCCAGCACGGATCCCTGCGGTATCCCACTGGTCACTGCCTGCCATTCCGAAATGGAGCCGTTTATCACTACACTTTGTTTCCTATCAGCCAACCAATTTTCAATCCAATGTAGTACTTTGCCCCCAATACCATGTGCCCTAATTTTACTCACTAACCTCCTATGTGGGACTTTATCTGGACTTTCAGAAAGCTTTTGATACACTACATCTACTGGATCTCCCTTGTCCATCTTCAGAGTTACATCCTCAAAAAATTCAAGATGATTAGTCAAGCATGATTTCCCTTCATAAATCCATGCTGACTCTGTCCTATCCTATTACTACTATCCAGATGTGCCGTAATTTCATCCTTTATAATAGACTCCAGCATCTTTCCAACCACTGAGGTCAGACTAACTGGTCTATAATTTCCTGCTTTCTCTCTCCCACCTTTCTTAAAAAGTGGTATAACATTATCCACCCTCCAATCCTCAGGAACCGACCACGAATCTATCGAACTCTGGAAAATAATCACCAACGCATCCACGATTTCCCGAGCCACCTCCATCAGTACCCTGGGATGCAAACCATCAGGCCCCGGAGACTTATAAACCTTCAGACCTAACAGTCTCTCCAACACCAAATCCTGGCAAATATAAATTCCCTTAAGTTCAGGTCCTTCAGCCACTGTTACCTCAGGGAGATTGCTTGTGTCTTCCCCAGTGAACACAGATCTGAAGTACCCATTTAATTCCTCTGCCATCTTTGTTCCCCGTAATATATTCCCCTGTTTCTGTCTTCAAGGGCCCAATTTTAGTCCTAACCATTTTTTGCCTTGCACATACCTAAAAACGCTTTTACTATCCTCCTTTATATTATTGGCCAATTTACCTTCGTACCTCATTTTTCCTCTGCATATTTCCTTCTTAGTAATCCTCTGTTGCTCTTTAAAAGCTTCCCAGTCCTCAGTTTTCCCACTTATCTTTGCTATGTTATACTTTTTCTCTTTTAACTTTATATGTTTCTTAACTTCCCTCGTCAGCCACGGCCACCCATGTCGCCTCCTGGGATCTTTCTTCCTTTTAGGAATGAACTGATCCTGCAACTTCTGCATTATATGCAGAAATATCCGCCATTGTTCCTCCACGGCCATCCCTGCTAAGGTATTGCACCATTGAACTTTGGCCAGCTCCTTCCTCATAGCTCCATATTTCCCTTTATTCAACAGAAGTACTGTCACTTCCGACTGTACCCTCTCCCTCTCAAATTGCAGATTGAAGCTTAATGTATTATGGTCACTACTTCCCAATGGCTCCTTCACTTCGAGGTCTCTGACCAATTCTGGTTCGTTACACAATACCCGATCCAGAATTGCCTTCTCCCTGGTCGGCTCCAGCACCAGCTGCTCTAAGAATCCATCTCTGAGGCACTCCACAAAGTCTTTTTCTTGAGGTCCAATACCATCCTGATTCTCCCAGTCTACCTGCATGTTAAAATCCCCCATAACAACTGTAGTAACATCTTTAAGACAGGTCAATTTCAGCTCCTGATTCAACTTGCATCCGACATCCAGACTACTGTTTGGGGGCCTGTAGATGACTCCCAAGAGGGTTTTTTTACCCTTAGTATTTCGCAGCTCTATCCACACTGACTCTACATCCCCTGACTCTGGGTCCCCCCGCACAAGGGACTGAATATCCGCCCTTACTAACAAGGCCACCCCACCCCGTCTGCCTGCCGGTCTGTCCTTACGATAGCACATGTAGCCTTGAATATTCATTTCCCAGGGCCTGTCCACTTGAAGCCACGTCTCAGTTATCCCCACAATATCGTATCTGCCAATTTCCAAAAGAGCCTCAAGCTCATCCATCTTATGTCTAATGCTTCGTGCATTCATGTATAGTATTTTTAATTTGTTACTGCTCTCACCCTTCCCATCAACCCCTATTTCACTCAACCTTACAGCATGATCCCTTTGTGAGTTTTCTGCCTCATTGGTACAGTTGTCTTTCTGGACTTCTCTTGTTCTAACTTTCCCCTCAATTTCCTTTTTAACCATCTAGTTTGTCCCCTCTACCCCGTTACTTAGTTTAAATGTAGCGGTGCTGCAGTAGAAAACCTGCCTGCCAGAATGCTGGTCCCTAACCTATTAAGGTGCAAACCGTCTCTCTTGTAGAATTTATGTTTACCACAAAATATACCCCAGTGATCCAAGAACTGAAATCCTTGCTTCCTGCACCAGTTCCCCAACCACACGTTCAAGTCCATTATCTCCCTGTTTCTGGCCACACCAGCACGAGGAACTGGAAGCAAACCAGAGATAACCACTTTGGACGTCCTGCTTTTCAGCCTTCTTCCTAGTTCTCCGAAGTCCCGCTGTAGTATGTTCCTCCTGTTCTTCCCGACATCATTTGTGCCGACATGTACCACCACCTCTGGCTCTTCACCCTCGTCCTTGAGGATTTCCTGCACTCTGTACACGATGTCTTTCACCCTGGCACCAGGAAGGCAACACACAATCCTTAAATCCCATCTGCTGCCACAAAAATCCCGGTCAGTTCCTCTCACGATGGAGTCCCCTATTACCACGGCTCTGTGCGATGTCCAACTCTTCCGCTCTGCCTCTGCGCCAACTTTTGATTGACAGACCTGGCCGCCTTGCGAACTGGCAGTGTCATCAGTCTCTAATGTTTCCAAAAGCTTCAACTTGTTCCTGACAGGTACTTCTCCCGGGGTCTCTTGCACCTGTCTCCTCTCTGCCTTCCTCATCGTCTGCTCTCTTCTGGTATGGTCAGTGTAATAACCTCACTGAAGGTCTTATCCAGAAAGATCTCGTTCTCTCGGATGAGCCTAAGGTCCTCGAGTTCTTTCATCAGCGCTGCAATATGCTCGGTCAATAGCTGAATGTGCACACACTTTCCACACATATACGAGCCAGACACACCAGAGTCGTTGACCTCCCACATCAAGCACGTAGTGCACTGAACCAGCTGGGCAGTCATGTCTTCACCCTCTTCAACTGTGGTGTAATCACTTCACTCAAACTTCTTGTCAAAGATTCCTGAGCTGAAGCCTCACTCTTCGATCCAAACTTCCTTAGACCCTCTTTTTGTGGCAAGTCTGTGGACCTGGGGTTTAGAACTCACCCACTCTAATAGCAATCACTTACCTTCCCGACCGGCTTTGCGCTCCGCCTGAACTTCCGCCCAGCTCCCGCCGCTTTCTGCTGTGAAAAGAAAAGGGTTTTGGTTAACTGATACAAATATTTTCCACTTGTCCAACAATCCAATATCAGCTGTTTCAGTCATTGAGATGGTTTTGATTCATCTACTAAATACTCTTATTAGACAATATTCATGACAATGTATGCGAGGTGATACTATATATGCAAGCTGTAGACAAGTAAAAAAGGCCGACCAGGCAAGGAAGTGGTTAACAAACACAGGGCATCCCTCTTCGAGTATGTTTACAAATTAAACACGCTTCAGATCTTTTCCTAGCTGCTTTCCGAAAATCTGGGTGCCACCAGGTTTGAGTATGTTAACAATAATGTACATCATCAACTGAAATAGGCAGCAACAAAAAATGAACACAAACCAGTCCAGCAGGGGTCACCCACATTTTGGTTTGAGTATTGAGGGATTACCCTTTTTGAGGCCCCTGTGATATCAGTACCATACCCAGGCTAATGTGCATTGAAACCAGATTATGAAGTGTTAACTTTTCTGCAAACTTCTGCCTGTGTGTGTCTCTCTGTAACATTTTCCAACTTTCTTCATATCTCAGTTTGTCAGCTCTTGTTTATTCCTTCCTCCCAAGGCTAATGAAGCACACGCTTTCCAGAACAGTCCAAATTAGGGAGTTGAGCCTCGTAAAGATTAGATTACTTACAATGTGGAAACAGGCCCTTCGGCCAAACAAGTCCACACCGCCCCGCCGAAGCACAACCCACCCATTCCCCTACATTTACCCCTTACCTAACACTACGGGCAATTTAGCATGGCCAATTCACCTGATCTGCACATCTTTGGACTGTGGGAGGAAACCGGAGCACCCAGAGGAAACCCACGCAGATACGGGGAGAACGTGCAAACTCCACACAGTCAGTCGTTTGAGGTGGGAATTGAACCCGGGTCTCTAGCGCTGTGAGGCAGTAGTGCTAACCACTGTGCCACCGTGCCGCCCACAAGTCCTGGCTATGACACATAGCTGCCTAACCAAGTATGCAAACTCTCAATATCTGTAAGCCGTTCCATTTGCAACTCGAACACTCTTTTCAAAGTAAGTTGTTCGTGTCTCTGCATGAGTCCACAACCCGGTGAAATACAACGGAGTCTTTAATGGTTGCCCAATGTGTCCTGTGCCAAATTCATTCAAGTCTGGATGTCCTGAAGCAAACAATTATACTTCAGATTTCTACGACCCAATTAAAACTAATGTTGAGCACTCTAATGGATCGGGGGCATTTTATATAAATAATTATTCCCTCCGGTGTGGAAACGGGCCCTTCAGCCCAAAAAGTCCACACCGATGCTGCGAAGAGCAACCCACCCAGACCCATTCCCCTACATTCACCCCTGACGAATGCACCTAACACTATGGGGCAATTAAGCATAGCAAATTCACCTCACCTGCACATCTTTGGGCTGTGGGAGGAAATCCGCTCAGACACTGGGAGAATGTGCAAATGCCACACAGACAGTTGCCCGAAGCGGGAATTGACCCAAATCACTCCAAAAGTTACTGCTTCCAAAAATAGACAAATTATTTTCCCTGGGATCGGGGAGTCCAGAACGAGAGGGCATAGGTTTAGGGTGAGAGGGGAAAGATATAAAAGAGACCTAAGGGGCAACCTTTTCACGCAGAGGGTAGTACATGTATGGAATGAGCTGCCAGAGGATGTGGTGGAGGCTGGTACAATTGCAACATTTAAGAGGCATTTGGATGGGTATATGAATAGGAAGGGTTTGCAGGGATATGGGCCGGGTGCTGGCAGGTGGGACTGGATTGGGTTGGGATATCTGGTTGGCATGGACAGGTTGGACCGAAAGGTCTGTTTCCTTGCTGTACGTCTCTGACATTCCAAAAGTTACTGCTTCCAAAGAAGCCTGTTGGACTCCAACCTGTAGTTGTGTAATTTTAACCTTTATCCAGGTTAATAAGTGGATTAGCCATGCTAAATTCCCCATAGTGCCCAGGGATGTGCAGGTTAGGGTGGATTGGCTATGCAAATTAGGCATAATGTGCATGACTCAGGGTGAAATGTCGAGCAGTGGGGATAGGGGAGTGGGTGTGGGTGTGACCCTTGGGAGGGTCGGGTCGGTGAGGCCGAGAGGCTTGTTTCCACACTCTGGGAATTCTCTGAAGGAGGGGTTTATGGAAAGTGTTGTCCTTCCCCTGCTGCAGCGCAGCGCAGCGCATGCGCAGTGGCCCGCTGACGGTCTCGCCCAGTCCTCTTTCCGTCACTATTCTCGCCCGGCCCCTGGTTCCTTTATTGACGTCACAACGCGGAAGTCGCCCTGTCAAAGTGAGTCTCCCTCCCTCTGGGCAACTCTGCATCCTGGGAGGGAGGGAGAGATGGGAGGAGGGGAAATTGGTCACTTGTAGCAACTGGAGTGAATGCAGGGAGGGAGCAGACTCTGCAAACTCAGGTATGTGTCTTAGTTACCCGGGTGAGGAGGAACTGAAGAATCGAGTTGGGATGGCGGAGGGGTAGATAGCTTTTCTGTTTTTATGTTTAAAATGCACCCGATTCCCACCAATAACTGCAACAGGTACAAGTACAGCACATGCAATATTCCTCATTGCAGCTTCAAGCCGGTTTGGCATCCTCTGTTCTTCCTCCACCTTGGCTCCAGCACATTCAGCTTCCTTCCCTCATTCCCATCCCCCCGCCCTGATGTTCCAAGCTGACCCTCAAAAGATCGGTTTGTGTCTCCATTCTTTTTTTGTGGGTTTTGAAAGCTTTCCCAATCCTCTAATTATAAGAGTTGGGAAGTTATGTTGTAGCTGCACCAGACATTGGTTAGGCCACTTTTGGAATGTTGTGTGCAGTTCTGGTCTCTCTGCTAGAGGAAAGATGTTGTGAAACTTGAAAGTGTTCGGAAAAGATTGACAGGGATGTTGTCAGGGCTTGAGCTGAACAGGCTGGGGCTGTTTTCTCTCGAGCGCCAGAGGCTGAGGGGTGACCCTACAAACTTTTATAAAATCAGGAGGGGCATGGATAGGGTAAATAGACAAGATCTTTTCCCTGGATGGGTCATAGGTTCAGGGTGAGGGTGAGATTTAAAAGGGGCAACTCCTATATTCAGCAGTTGGTGCGTGCAAGGAATGAGCTGCCAGAGGAAGTGGTGATGGTTGGTACAATTACAACATTTGAAAGGCATCTGGATGGCTATTTGAAGAGGAAGGGATAGAGGGACATGGGCCAAGTGCTGGCAAATGGGACTAGATTGATTTAGGATATCTGGTCGGCATGAACAAGTTGGACTGAAGTGACTGTGTCTGTGCTGTACGTTTGTGATTCTGGCTTGCCACTAATGTTTGCCATATCTGTATGCTCAGTTTCTCTCTGCTGTTAATGTAAATGCCATTGTTAGAATCAAAACTCACTTATAAATCGGAGACTAAGCCGTGGAAACAAGGACAATTTATTACAAACTTGCAAGTCCGGGCACCCCGCCAGCCTGGCAAAGAGTGCAAAGTTATGCAATCATTTTTATACGGTTTGTGTGTTGCAGGCTCACATCCCTTTCCCTATTCTTACCCTATCATAATCATTTATTTCATTTCATTCCCTTATTTGGACAAACCTTAAGATAATTACTTCACTTGTTTTTCTCTTTCCTTATCTCTGTACCAGGCTGCCCTTGGATGACTGCATTCTTTGTCTTGTTACTATAAGCTTTATTGTGAAAATGCCCTTACTTCTTCTTTTTGTGGTCAGCTACAACACTCCATAGTTATTTCCGAGCTTAAAACTATTTTCTTTAAAACTACTTCTTTAAAAGACCCCTATATTCATTAAAGTCTTAGCCTTAAGTATATTACATGCAACAAGAATTCCATGACCGTTTGTATAATGTCCCACCCCTCCCCATCTACAGAAATGACACTCCACTAGCTCTTACAACAACTACCTTTCTATATCGCCTGCAGCAAACTACATTTCTTATTTTCCACACCATGATGTCTCATTTTGCTCCCCACGTCCTGTCAATAGGTACACCTGGAAATGACTCTGTCAATCACACAAGCAATTGTCTGTTCTTTGATACGGCCAGGTCGGTAGACTCTGATCAGCCCAGAAGGATGAGTACTCCTTGACCGCCAAAAGAATTCGCCGACTTTTACAGAGTTTGCAGAGAGCTTATGTACATTGTTTATAGTCAGACATGCAGCATGACCACATATTAACAACCAATCAGATCCCACAAAGTCCTTGTCCACTTTTGACTAAGCCTATCATAATTTCTTGTAAACAACCTGTTCTTGGAATTGTATTTGTCCTCTCTGGTGATTAGGGCTAAGCTGTTACTTCTGCAATTAATGGTTAGGTTCACATTGTTACTTCGGCATTTGCAATTTTTTTCACCGGATTTACGTCAGTCTATGGTTTCACATTTGTTCTGAGTCATGAGTATCTGCCTGACTCAGTTCCAACCGAGTTAGCCAAGCAGAAACCATTTTGTCCTACCTCCCAGATGCCCACACCCTCATTCCTCCCTTTGATCGCACCACGATAATGGAAAGGGAAGGCTAATCCAAACAAATCTATAATACAATCCCAATAAGGTGATCATCCCTTTCTTATTTCTCAGTTCCACCCAAATAACTTCCCTGGATGTATTTCCAGGAATATCCTCCCTTAGCACAGCTGCAATGCTATCCCTTATCAAAAATGCCACTCCCCCTCCTCTTTTGCCTCCCTTTCTATCCTTCCTATGGCATTTGTATCCTGGAACATTAAGCTGCCATCCCTGAGCCATGTTTCAGTAATTGCTATGATATCCCAGTCCCATGTTCCTAACCATACCCTGAGTTCATCTGCCTTCCCTGTTAGGCCCCTTGCATTGAAATAAATGCGTTTAATTTATTAGTCCTACCTTGTCCCTGCCTGCCCTGACTGTTCGACTCACTTCTGTTCTCAACTGTACCCGTCTCAGTTCGATCTCTTTCCTCACTATCTCCCTGGGTCCCACCCCTCCACCTTACTAGTTTAAATCCTCCCAAGCAGTTCTAGCAAATTTCCCTGCCAGTATATTAGTCCCCTTCCAATTTAGGTGCAATCCATCCTCCTTGTACAGGTCACTTCTACCCCAAAAGAGATTCCAATGATCCAAAAATGTGAATCCTTCTCCCATACACCAGCTCCTCAGCCATGCATTCATCTGCTCTATCCTCCTATTCCTGCCCTCACTAGCTCGTAGCACTGGGAGTAATCCAGATGTTACCACCCTTGAGGACCTCCTTTTTAAAATTCTACCTAACTCTCTCTCTAATCTCCCTTCAAAGTCTCAACCATTTCCCTTCCAATGTCGTTGGTTCCAATGTGGACAATGACCTCCTGCTGGCCCCCCTCCCCCGTGAGAATATTCTGCACCCTCTCTGAGACATCCTTGATCCTGGCACCAGGGAAGCAACACACCATTCTGCTTTTTCTCTGCTGGCCACAGAAACGTCTGTCTGTACCTCGGACTACAGAATCCCCTAACACAATTGATCTCTTGGAAGCCGACGTACCCCTCGTTGCATTAGAGCCAGTCTCAATACCAGAAACTTGGCTGTTTGTGCTACGTCCCCTGAGAATCCATCACCCTCTACATTTTCCAAAGCAGCAAAACTGTTTGAAATGGGTATATCCACAAAAGACTCCAAACAGGTATGCTGTTTTGGAAAATGTAGGGGGTGATGGATTCTCAGGGGAACGTAGCAATGCAAGGGGCCTAACAGGGAAGGCAGATGAACTCAAGGCATGGTTAGGAACATGGGACTGGGATATCATAGCAATTACGGAAACATGGCTCAGGGGACTGGCAGCTTAATGTTCCAGGATACAAATGCTACAGGAAGGATAGAAAGGGAGGCAAAAGAGGAGGGGGAATAGCATTTTTGATAAGGGATAGCATTACAGCTGTGCTAAGGGAGGATATTCTTGGAAATATATCCAGGGAAGCTATTTGGGTAGAACTGAGACATAAGAAAGGGATGATCACCTTATTGTGATTATATTATAGACCCCCCTCAATAGTCAGAGGGAAATTGAGAAACAAACTTGTAAGGAGATCTCAGCTATCTGTAAGAATAATAGGGTGGTTATGGTAGGGGATTTTAACTTTCCAAACATCAACTGGGGCTGCCATAGTGTTAAAGGTTTAGATGGAGAGGAATTTCTTAAGTGTGTACAAGACAATTTTCTGATTCAGTATGTGGATGTACCTACTAGAGAAGGTGCAAAACTTGACCTACTCTTGGGAAATAAGGCAGGGTAGGTGACTGAGGTGTCAGTGGGGGAGCACTTTGGGGCCAGTGACCATTATTCTATTCGTTTTAAAATAGTGATGGAAAAGGATAGACCAGATCTAAGAGTTGAAGTTCTAAATTGGAGAAAGGCCAATTTTGACGGTATTCGGCAAGACCTTTCAAAAGCTGATTGGAGGCAGATGTTCGCAGGTAAAGGGACAGCTGGAAAATGGGAAGTCTTCAGAAATGAGATAACAAAAATCCAGAGAAAGTATATTCCTGTCAGGGTGAAAGGCAAAGCTGGTAACTATAAGGAATGCTGGATGACTAAAGAAATTGAGGGTTTGGTTAAGAAAAAGAAGGAAGCATATGTCAGGTATAGACAGGATAGATGGAGTGAATCCTTAGAAAAGTATAAAGAAAGTAGGAGTATACTTAAGAGGGAAATCAGGAGGGCAAAACGGGGACATGAGAGAGCTTTGGCAAATAGAATTAAGGAGAATCCAAAGGGGTTTTGCAAATATATTAAGGACAAAAGGGTAACTAGGGAGAGAATAGGGCCCCTCGAAGATCAGCAAGGCGGCCTTTGTGTGGAGCCACAGAAAATGGGGGAGATACTAAATGAATATTTTGCATCAGTATTTACTGTGGAAAAGGATATGGAAGATATAGATTGTAGGAAAATAGATGGTGACATCTTGCAAAATGTCCAGGTTACAGAGGAGGAAGTGCTGGATGTCTTGAAACGGTTAAAGGTGGATAAATCCCCAGGATCTGATCAGGTGTACCCGAGAACTCTGTGGGAAGCTAGAGAAGTGATGGCTGGGCTCTTGCTGAGATAATTGTATCATTGATAGTCACAGGTGAGGTGCCGGAAGACTGGAGGTTGGCAAACGTGGTGCCACTGTTTAAGAAGGGTGGTAAGGATAAACCAGGGAACTATAGACCAGTGAGCCTGAGCTCGGTGGTGGGCAAGTTGTTGGAGGGAATCCTGAGGGACAGGATGTACATGTATTTGGAAAGGCAAGGACTGATTATGGATAGTCAACATGGCTTTGTGCATGGGAAATCATGTCTTACAAGCTTGATTGAGTTTTTTTGAAGAAGTAACAAAGAAGATTGATGAGGGCAGAGCAGTAGATGTGATGTATATGGACTTCAGTAAGGCGTTCGACAAGGTTCCCCATGGGAGACTGTTTAGCAAGGTTAGATCTCATGGAATACAGGGAGAACTAGCCATTTGGATACAGAACTGGCTCAAAGGTAGAAGACCGTGGGTGGTGGTGGAGGGTTGTTTTTCAGACTGGAGGCCTGTGACCAGTGGAGTGCTACAAGGATCGGTGCTGGGCCCTCCTACTTTTTGTCATTTACATAAATGATTTGGATGCAAGCATTAGAGGTACAGTTAGTAAGTTTGCAGATGACACCAAAATTGGAGGTGTCATGGACAGCGAAGAGGGTTACCTCAGATTACAACAGGATCTTGACCAGATGGGCCAATGGGCTGAGAAGTGACAGATGGAGTTTAATTCCGATAAATGCAAGGTGTGCATTTTGGGAAAGCAAATCTTAGCAGGACTTATACACTTAATGGTAAGGTCCTAGGGAGTGCTGCTGAACAAAGAGACCTTGGAGTGCAGGTTCATAGCTCCTTGAAAGTGGAGTCGCAGGTAGATAGGATAGTTTGGTATGCTTTCCTTTATTGGTCAGAGTATTGAGTACAGGAGTTGGGAGGTCATGTTGCGGCTGTACAGAATGTTGGTTAGGCCACTGTTGGAATATTGCATACAATTCTGGTCTCCTTCCTATCGGAAGGATGTTGTGAAACTTGAAAGGGTTCAGAAAAGATTTACAAGGATGTTGCCAGGGTTGGAGGATCTGAGCTGCAGGGAGAGGCTGAACAGGCTGGGGCTGTTTTCCCTGGAGCTGAGTCGGAGGCTGAGGGGTGACCTTATAGGGGTTTATAAAATTGAGGGGCATGGGTAGGATAAATGGACCAAGTCTTTTCCCTGGGGTTGGGGAGTCCAGAACTAGAGGGCATAGGTTTAGCGTGAGAGGGGAAAGATATAAAATAGACCTAAGGGGCAACCTTTTCACGCAGAGGGTAGTACGTATATGGAATGAGCTGCCAGAGGATGTGGTGAAGGCTGGTGCAATTGCAACATTTAAGAGGCATTTGGATGGGTACATGAATAGGAAGGGTTTGGAGGGATATGGGCCGGCTGCTGGCAGGTGGGACTAGATTGGGTTGGGATATCTGGTCGGCATGGACAGGTTGGACCGAAGGGTCTGTTTCCATGCTGTACATCTGTGACTCTAAATGCCCTTCAAGGTGGACCAGCCATCAACATCCTGTAGAGTGGCACCACCATCTTTGCAGCTCATCTGGTCATATTTATCATGGCCATCAACATGTGGGTGAGCCATGGGATTGCAAAAGGAGCATCTTCTGGGGCAAATCTATATCACTAAGGGACCTCATAAGCCTAGCAATTAAATACCTAACAATACCGACAAACAGAAGAAAATTATTCTGACATACGTAGCTAAATTGATAAGCCAATTGTACCAAGAGCCCGATCCCCATTTTCCCCAACTGGTACCTTCAAGGAATACCTGGATCTCGTCTTGTGTCTTAGTAATAGTGCGATCAGGAATGCTCATAATGCATTTATCTTGGACAATGGTGCAGACCGCACCTTCCTGGGCGAGTATATAGTCTAAGGCATACCGATTCTGCATAGAGTAAAGATGCAGATCTGATAATCCCAGTTTATTCTGTTCCAGAGCCTCTTTAGTCTTATTCCCGAGAATAGTCAGGCTGTAACAGAGGGAATTGTGGTTCTTTTGACTTATCACCCCAGCCGATCCTTCCAGCCCCCCGGTACTCGGTGAGGGGAAGGAGGTGGAGAAGGAGTGTTTGACCTTGAGCTATTTAAAAAGCAGCTACATTTTCTCTGCCTTTTTGCTGAGGGGATCTGAAGCTGTAACAAAGTTGGATCGCAATAAAGGTTACCTGTACTTACTGCTGGGCTCAGACTCTCAGTTGAGCTGCAAAGCTTTTTATTTTAAAGCTGTTCATTTGTTTCTGCCTCCTGCACTAAGTTTCGAATGTTGTGTATCAGATGTAAATTTTTCAGGAGTGCAGAGTTTGTCATTTCATCGCATTGTAAAGTTTACTGGCAGCACCGGGAGCTGTGTGCTGTGTTCAGTAGAAATAATGTGGAGGAGCCGGTGTTGGACTCGGGTGGGTAAAATTAAAAATCACGCAATACAAGGTTATAGTCCAACAGGTTTATTTGGAAATACTAGCTTTCGGAGCGCTGCTCCTTCGTCAGGTGGTTGTGGAGAATAAGATCATGATCACAATTTCTATCCAAAGGAGTCTAGTGTCACAGAGATGTGATACATTAAACAATTCTAGATTTAAATCTTTTAGAATAGATTTCTGCTCTTTGGTTTGTTAATCCCAGAACGTGTTTTAAATAGCATTCTCAAGAATGTAATTTAAATGCAGAGCTTTTCTAACAATGTCAAGTCTGACTCGATATTGGGACCCAGACAGAATTCACAACTATTGTTAGAAAAGTTCTGCATTGAAATGAAATATATCACCACCACCCACGGTGCCCCTGTGCATTCTCGCCTGCCACCCACTGTGCCCCCAATCCACTGCCCTCCATGTTCCACAGCATTGTGTCCATTCCATCTCTCGCCCAACACCTCCATTCTCTCTGTCATGCCACCCTCTGCACCCTTGTCCATTTTCTCTCTCTTGTCCCCCTCCCTCAGCTCACCCCCGTCCATTGTCTTTCCCTGCTGTGTGCCCTCCTGCAGCCCTCTTTGATCGCTGTGTATCGAGCTGATGAAGAGAGAGAATGGATGCTGGGAGACAGGAGGGGCCAGAAATAGGTTATATTTAAAATTGAGAACAGGTAAAATTATACATTCAGAAACATTATTAAAGTCTGAAAGCATGTTCAATTTTTTAAGAGCTGCTGGAATCTTTCTGAAACTTGCACTGAAATATGTGCAGTTAGGCCACAGCTCAGGATAGGCTGGAAGGGGTGAATGGCCTGTTCCTAGTCTTGTGATATTGGTTCTGACGATGCAGAAATAGTCATAGCGTTGTATAGCATGGAAACAAACCCTTCAGTCCACGCCGACCAGATATCCTAAATTAACCTAGTGACCCATTCGCCAGAATTTGATCCATGTCCCTCTTAAACCCTTCCTATTCATATCCCCATCGAGATGCCTTTTAAATGTTGTAATTGTACCAGCCTCCTCCACTTCCTCTGGCAGCTTATTCCATACACGCACCATCCTCTGCTTGATAAGGTTCCCCCAACCCCCACCTTCCCTCTCTCCCTCCCAAGATGAAGAGTTGCCCAGAGGGAGGAGGTTTCACTCTGAAACTCAGAAGATCATTTCCACACAGTGACATCAACAATGGAGCAAGAGGTTGGGGCGAGGTGTCTGGGTAATGTGCTGGGGAAGGGGCAGGGCCAAGCTGAAGCTGGGCCCCCACACTGCACCTGCTGCACATGGCTGGCCGGATGGTCCGCGCTGCCTTGCAGAGTTTGCAAAAATCCCTTCCCTTCAGAGAATCCTCACATTGTGGAAGCAGGTCACTCTGCCCAACGGGTCCACACTGACTCACCGAAGGGTAACTCACCGACACCCGTTCCCCTATCCCGATTGCTCGACATTTACCCCCAACTAATACACCGAACTGGGCAGTATGGGTAATTTAGCGCAGCCAATCCACCCTAACCTGCACATCCCGGGGTACTATGGGTAATTTAGCATGGTCAATACACCCTTCACCTGGACTAACACCGGGTTAGAGTTAAGCAGGTTTATTTGGAAGGGCTCCTATTTGGAGCGCTGCTCCTTCATCAGATGGTTGTGGAGAATAAGGTCATAAGGCACAGAATTTATGGAAAAATATTATAGAGTCCTGCCACTGAAATGATATCTTGACAAACCTGGATTGTTGAGTCTTTCATCTTTTAGAATGGGTTACAGGTATCATTAATGTAAATCTCAGAACTTCCTGTAAGGCACCTTCGAGAAAACATAAGGCTTTATAACAAAATGTGACATCTTAACTCAGACAATTCATTAAAAGAGTGAGGTCAGAGTCTGTGTGTATCCCAATCTTGAGTCAGACTGGTTCTATTTCCAAAATGCCAGAAGTTTCTCCTTGCCTCCATTCCCTTTACTCTGAGGCTGTGCCCACTAGTTCTAGTCTCTCGAGTCAATGGAAACTTTTTCCCAACTTCCATTCTTTCCAGGCCATTCAGTATTCATTACGTTTCAGTTAGAACCCCGCTGCTTGTGGGTCGATTAACCAGTGTCAACTGCATCCTTCAGGATGAGTTACAGCAGGGATTAGGTTCAGCAAACTGAGAATGGAGGGAGAGTGTGTGGGATAGAGATTTTCAACTTCTAAGGAATAAGCAAGGAAAGAGAGTTCACTATAAATTAGAACTGATCAGGTGGGCTGATTGGCCAAAGTCTGGTAGATGGAGTTTAAATCAGAGAAATGTGTGGTTTGCATTTTGGTCAAGCAATCCAGACAGGACTGACACCGTTAAGGGGAGTGTTGCAGAACAAAGAGACCTTGGAGTGCAGGTTCATAGTTCCTTGAAAGTGGAGTTACCAGTAGACAGGATAGTGAAGGAGGCATTTCCTTTATTGGTCAGTGCATTGAGTATAGTTGGGAGGTCATGTTATGGCTGTGTAGGACATTGGTTAGTCCACGTTTGGAAGACTGCATTCATTTCTGGTCACCCTTTTACAGGAAAGATGTTGTGAAACTTTGAAAGGTGTCGGAAAAGATTTACAAGGCTGCTGTCAGAATTGGAGGGTTCGAGCTACAGGGAGAGGCTCATTCAGCTGGGGATATTTTCCTGAGAGCATTGGAGGCTGAGGGGTGACCTTATAGACGTTCATAAGAGGCATGGATAGGGTGAATATCCAAGGTCTTTTCCCCAAGGTAGGAGAGTCCAAAACTAGAAGGCATATGTTTGAGGTGAGTGGGAATTTTTAAAGGCATCTGGATGGGTACATGAATAGGAAGGGTTTAGAGGGATATGAGCCACATGCAGGCAAATTGGAAGTAGATTAATTTAGGATATCTGTTTGGCCGGACAAGTTGGACCAAAGGGTCTGTTTCCGTACTGTATTACTCAAATCTTCTTTGGTGAAAGCAGAAGTGTGATTGTGAAGGCTGGAGTTTCAGAGCAGCTTTCAAAGATGTTTTGCCCTTAATGGGAGCAGAAGTTACAATGAAACCCTGCATTTGTGAGACAGCAACTGAGTGAGTGAGTACATCCAGGATTTTGGTGGAAAGTGGGAATTCATTGCACGGTGGGGATGAAGCTCAACTTATTGAGTCATTTCTGCTGGTGAGTGAAACCAAGTCTCAAGATTAGGAGTAGATTCAGGACAGAGATGAGGAGGAACTGTTTTTGCTGGAGTTTAGTGAATCTTTGGAATTCTCTGCCCAAGGAAGCAGTAGAGCAGCTTCGTTAAGTATGTTCAAGACACAGTTGGATGGGTTTTTGCAATGATAGGGGAATTAAGGGTAGTTGGGACGATGCAGGGAGGGGAGGATCTGAGACAATGGATAGATCAGCCATGATCTTAATGAATGGCAGAGCAGGCTGGATATGAAACTACAACCCTGCATTTCCCATGGCTAACCCACCTAACCTCGACATTATGGGCAATTTAGCATGAACAGTCCAAATCAAGGCCAGTGAGCAGTGTAGTGATGTGGGAAATGAACTTTAGAGAATGATAGGGACAAGGAGAGTAAATATATCAGCAATCAAAACTGGATTCTAAAGATCACAAAAATTGAAACCAGAAACGGTATTTGAATGTGTGCTGCATTGTAACAAAAGTGAATGAGTTGACTGCACACATTGAAGAGAATAATTGTGATCCGAGACTCCTTACAGAGACATGGCTTCAGGATGGCAAGGATTGGATCCTGAATATCGAGGGTTTGGTCAAATGGGAAGCGAGGTAAAGGTATAGGGTTGGTGCTGCTAATGAAAGCACTGATCACAGGGTAGTCTGGTGTCAGCTCGGATTTCAGGTCCTGATTTCTTGGTCCTGTGCTGATCTCCCTGTTCCCACAGAGTAAGATATTGTTCTGATCTCCGCTTTGCTGGATTTCTGCTGAAGCTTTGTCCTCCCCTTTTTTGTTTCACTTTCCGGAACAATAAAGCATTCAGCCAATCAAGCCTCAACCCACAATCTCCCAGCCTGTCAACCATCCAGCCACATAGTGTAATCATAGCAGGGAATCACATGAAAAATGAAACCAAATTTGAAACAAATAGGTGCTCATGTTTAATGTTTGTTCATTCAGAAATGGGGGTCTCCCAGGATTCTGATTCTGTCCTACTTGAGGAATTCTCTCTCTCTTACATCTATCTATGAGAACCCAGCTATGATTTACAACAATATTTACACCAACAGAAGTAAAGCACCTGTTCTCAAATAGACATTTTATCTCTCATGCGTGCACACACACAAGTCCACAGGAGTGAATGTATATTTGCAGAGCTGAGCAGAAATGTCACTTTGTTATTAAAATTATATGGAGAAGGTGCCTTCCAGGAAGACTGGGGTGTGCATATTAATGATACCTGCAACCCATTTGAAAAGATGAAAGATTAACAATCCAGGTTTGTTAAATGTATCATTTCAGTGGTAGGACACTGTCCTGTTTTTCTAAAAATTCTGTGTCTTATGATCTTATTCTCCACAATCACCTGATGAAGGAACAGCGTTCCAAAAGCTAGAGCTTCTAAATAAACCTGTTGGGCTATAACATGGTATTGTGATTTTTAACTTTGTCTAGGTTCGGGGGGATTGGCTATGCTAAGTTATCCATTGTACCCAGGGACGTGCAGATTAGGTGTGATAGTCAGTGAGTAGAGCATCAGGTGTAGGGGAATGGGTGTGGGTGGGTTACCCTTTGAGGGTTGGTTTGGACTCGTTGGGCTGAGTGGCCTGCTTCCTATCCTATCCTACGCTGTGGGGATTCTGTGAAGGGAAGGGATTCCTGCAAACTGTGCACCTTGCCCTGACCCTTTTGTTTCGTCCCTTCTCCCTCCCCCTCCCTCACCCATTGGCGTCACAACACGGAAGTGGCCCTGTCAGTTTGAGTGAAACTCCCTCTCTTTGGGCAACTCTTCATCCTGGGAGGGACA
This sequence comes from Chiloscyllium plagiosum, assembly GCF_037043375.1. Lineage (NCBI taxonomy): Eukaryota > Metazoa > Chordata > Chondrichthyes > Orectolobiformes > Hemiscylliidae > Chiloscyllium > Chiloscyllium plagiosum. The sequence continues at coordinate 8,279,060 of NW_028270165.1, forward strand.
GAGAAGGGAGGGGGGAAATCTATTCACTTGTGGCAATTGGAGTGAATCCAGGGAGGGAGCAGACGCTGCAAACTCAGGTATGTGTCTTAATTACCTGGGTGAGGAGGGACAGAAGGATGGGGAGGGGCTGTTTTCCCCATTGCGCCACAGCCTGAGAGGTGACATTATAGACTTTTATAAAATCTTGAGCATGGATAGGATAAATAGTCAAGGTCTTTCCCTTGGGATGGGGGAGTCCCGAACTGGAGGGTCATGGGTTCAGGGTGAGGGCAGTGGGGAAATGTAAAAGAGACCTCAGGGGCAACGTTTTCATGAAAAGGGTGATGCGTATATGCAATGAGCTGCCAGAGGAAGTGGTGGAGGCTGGTACAATTCCTGCAGTTAAAAGGCATCTGGATGGGCATATGAATAGATAGGGATCAGATGGAGAGTGGCCAAGTGGTGGCAAATGCGACTGGAGTCAGAGATGTACAGCACGGAAACAGACCCTTCGATCCAACTCGTCCTTGCTGACAAGATAGCCAACCCAATTTAGTCCCAGCTGCCGGCACCCGGCCCATATCGGGGCCAAATGATGGCAAACGTGACTAGATTAATTTAGGATATCTGGGCAGGTTGGGCCAAAGAGTCTGTTTCTGTGCTGTGTGACTCTAATTGTCTTCAGTGAAAGCAGAAGTGTGGTTGTGAAGGCTGGACTTTCAGAGTATGTTTTGCCCTGACTGGGAGCAGAAGCGTTTGACTGAAGTGTGTCGGTGTTAATGCCTTGATGTCTCATTTTGCTCCCACCTTCCCGGGGTCGATAACCATTTTGTCTGGTCCTTCCTCAAGAAGCTGCATTGCAGGTTCACCCTGAATTGACACTTTTTTTGCTTCCCAAAATCAGATCTGCTCACTCTCAGCAGGATCCCAGTGTTGTGAAAGATATTAACTTTCAGGTGGAGTATCCAAAATTCAGAGAGATGTCAGTCTTGATGTTTTTGCTCATCTGCCCCTGTAAGATCCTGAATCAGCACCTTCAGGGGAATTAGTTAGATCAGAGTGAGAACAGAGGGGAAGGGAGAGTGGGATGGTGCTTTCAATTTTGTGGAATAACAAAAGACAAGAATATTCCACAGAAAGTAGAATTGCTTGTGCAGAATTTCTACCCTGCACTGACAGTGATGACTTTTGTAATCTCTTTTTAACAGTGTATTTGAAGATAGAAGTTTCAAAATCGACGCGTGAAGTCCTTATGCCCGAAACATTGACTCTCCTGCTCCTTGGATGCTGCCTGACCTGCTGCGCTTTTCCAGTACCACACATTTCGACACTGACTCTCCAGCGTCTGCAGTCCTCACTTTGACGTCAATGTCTGACAGTCACTCAATCCATCGGGACCGGAAACAATTTTCAACTGAGTCTGTGAGAAGGAGCAAAGCGTTTTAGTTCCTGTTTGAGTACATTTTCAGCATCAGTGGGACTGGATGAGAAACCCTACTGTTGCAGCGCATTGAGTGTGGGGTGTGTAGCAGCAGGAATTGACGCAGGGAGGGACTGGAAACGTGTTTGTGTGCAGCTGAAGCTTTGGCCATGGAGAAACCCGAGGAATCCTGCCCCGTGGAGAAACGGTGGAAGTGTAGTGATGGCAGGAAAGGCTTCTGTTTCCCGTCTGCCCTGCAGATTCATCGGCGCATCCACACAGGGGAGAGACCATTCTCCTGCCCAGAGTGCGGGAAGGGCTTTGCACAGGCCTCCGCCCTGCTGAGGCACCAGCGGGCCCACACCGGGGAGAGGCCATTCCCCTGTCCCGAGTGCGGGAAGGCCTTCAGCAATTGCTCCGACCTGCGGAGGCACCAGCGGATCCACACAGGGGAGAGACCGTTCCCCTGCCCCGAGTGCGGGAAGGCCTTCAGCAATTGCTCCGACCTGCTGACCCACCGGCGGGTCCACACGGGGGAGAGGCCCTTCAGCTGCCCCAAGTGTGGGAAGGCCTTCAGCAATTCCTCCAACCTGCTGAGGCACCGGCAGGTCCACACCAGGGAGAGGCCTTTCAGCTGCCCTGAGTGTGGGAAGGCCTTCAGCAATTCCTACCGCCTGCTGAGGCACCAGCAGGTCCACACGGCGGAGAGGCCCTTCAGCTGCCCCGACTGTGGGAAGGCCTTCAGCAATTCTTCAACCCTGCTGAAGCACAGGCGGGTCCACACTGGGGAGAGACCATTCCCCTGCCCCGAGTGCGGGAAGGCCTTCAGCGATTCCTCCCACCTGCTGACCCACCAGCAGATTCACACAGGGGAGAGGCCGTTCTCCTGCCTCGAGTGTGGGAAGAGATTTACCCAGGCCTCCAACCTGCTGACCCACCGGCGGGTCCACATGGGGGAGAGGCCGTTCAACTGCCCCGAGTGCGGAAAGGACTTTACTCGCTCCTCCCATCTCCGGAGGCACCAGCGAGTTCACATACCATTGCAGGGGGGATTGAAGGAGCGACGGCCGAGTGCCATTATCGACTGGACTGTCAACCCAGTTCCAGAGATCCCGGGTTTGAATCCCACTGCAGCAGATGGCGCTATACAGGGTATGGGTTGAAATTGCTGAGTGAGTCAATACTTCCTCCAGGTTAAGGCTGTACCAAGGATCCAATTACAAAGGGACAACTCAGTGGTGACCAATAGTAAAGAAAGTGGTTGGGGGTGGGGTGGGGAGTGTGCGCGCTTTGACTTTGAGCTGTTTAAAAAGCTACTTTCTCTCGGCCTTTTTGCTGAGGGGATCTGAAGCTGTAATAAAGTTGGGTCGCAATAAAGGTTGCCTGAGCTTGCTGCTGGGCTCAGACTCTCATTGAAAGCTTTGAGCGCCAAGGGGTTTTTGTTTTAAAGCTGTCATTTCTTTCAGCCTCCTGCACTAACCTTCCAATGTCGCGTATCAGATGGAGTCGTGAATGAGCAGCCAGTATCGTGAGAACTTGTCAATTTTTCAGGAGTGCAGAGTGTGTCATTTTATCGGCGTTGTAAAGTTTCCTGGCAGCATCAGGAGATGTGGGCTGTGTTCACGAGAAATTATGTGGAGGAGCCGATGTTGGACTGGGCTGGATAAAGTTAAAAATCACACAACACCAGGTTATAGTCCAACAGGTTTATTTGGAAGCATGAGCTTTTGGAGCACTGCTCCTTCATCGGGTAACTGTGGAACAGGATCATAAGACACAGATTTTATAGCAAAAGATCACAGTGTCATGCAACTGAAATGACATATTGAACAAACCAAGATTGCTGTTAAGTCTTTCACCTTTTAGAATGAGTTACAGGTTTCAGTTCATTAATCTGTAAATCCCAGAACTACTATTAATTCACGTTCTCGAGATGACTTAAGGTTTTTTTTAAAATAAGTGACATCTCAGCCCAGACAATGCATTAAAAGTGTGAGGTTCGAGTCTGTCAGTATCCCAATCTTGAAACTAAAACCAGTCTAATTCAAAGTAGGAATTTATAAAATATTACACTGATTGACTGCCTGCAGTTTGTGCACTTTTTGAGCAAAGTAGAAATATCTGCAACCCATTCTGAAAGTTGAAAGGCTTAACAATCCAGGTTTGTTCAATATATCATTTCAGTGGCAAGACACTGTAATGTTTTTTCTATAAATTCTGTGCCTATTCTCCACAACCACCTGATGAAGGAGCAGCACTCCAAATGCTGGTCCTTCCAAATAAACCTGTTGGACGATAACCCGGGTTTGTGTGATTTTTAACTTTGTCCAGTTTAGGGTGGATTGACCGTGCTAAAGTACCCATAGTGCCCAAAGAGGTGCAGGTTTGTGTGGATTGGCTGTGCTAAATTACAGTGTTCAGGGGTGTGCAGGTTATGGTGAACTGGCAAGGCTAAGTTACCCATAGTGAAGATCTTGACCTCTCTTAAAGGGCCTTTTGGTTGGAGATTGGTCAAAAGAATCAATTAAATGCAGTCTGTACAAAGCAAGGTTATCAGTTTAATAAGGCAGCTTGACGCAATTCTGTCCAGCAACACAGTGATTAAAGCTTCTGTGTTCCATGGCAATGTTGCGTAATTACATTAGAAAATTACACATTATTTATTTGTGTTTTTTTTAAACAAACAGTACAGTCTTAATTACAAAAGACCAATCAAATGTAATAAGGTGACATGATTTACAGCAGGTTAATCCAATGATATTTCCTGGGAAAGGGGTCATAAGTACGTAAATCATCATGCCATGGTAGAGTTCAAGGTTAGTTCAAATGGTCAATTAATGTCAGTGTTCATTTTAAGAAAAGTCCATTGTCCTCTTATCTTTGGATTTTAGCTTAATTCTGCAAAACAGCAGGACAAGTTCAGAGTTCAATCATTATTCTCAGCCATTTTGTTGTATTATTTTAAATTGAAAAGCCATTTTGTGGTTAGTAAAAATCTACATATACTTGTTGCGTCTGACAATAACCTAAATTCAAATTTTAGATCCTCACCTGAAGCATCAGAGTCTGAGGGGTGACCTTATAGACGTTTGTAAGAGGCATGGATATGGTGAATACCCAAGGTCTTTTCCCCAGGGTAGGGGAGTCCTACCCTGTTTGAGGTGAGATGGGAATGATTTCAAAGGGATCTGAGGGGCAACTTCAGGCAGAGAGTGGTACATGTATGGAATGAGCTGCCAGAGGGAGTGGTGGTGGCTGGTACAATTACAACATTTTAAAAAGCATCTGGATGGGAATATGAATAGGAAGGGTTCAGAGGGATATGGGCTACATGCAGACAAATGAGACTAGATTAGTTTAGGATATCTGATTGGACGAATTGGACCAAGGGTCTGATTCCGTGCTATATGACACTAGCATTAATTGTCTTTGGAGAAAGCAGAAGTGTGGTTGTGAAGACGGGACTTTCAGAGCAGCTTTCAAAGATGTTTTGCCCTTACTGGGAGCAGAAGTTGTTACAATGAAGTCTTTCATGTGTGAGACAACAACTGAGTGAGTGAGTACATCTGGGATTTTGGTGGAAAGTGGGAATTCATTGCACTGTGGGGATGAAGCCGTGTCCTATCCAGTCATTTCTGCTGGTGGGTAAGACCAGGCCTCAAGATTAGGGGGAGTAGATTTAGAACAGAGATGAGGAGGAGACAGTGAGGACTGATGCTTTTCCTGGAGTGTAGTGAATCTAGGGAATTGTCTTCATGAAGTATATTCAAGACACAGTTGAATGGGTTTTTGCATGGTAGGGGAACTGAGGTTAGTTGGGGCAATGCAGGTAGGAGGAGCTGAGATGATGGATAGGTTGACCATGATCGCAATGAATAATGGAGCAGGCTAGAAGGGCCAAATGGCCAACTCCTGCTTTTATTTCTACGAAACTATTTCCCATAGCTAACCTACTTAATGTGCACTTCACTGGGCACTATGGGTAATTAACATGATGAATTCACTCTAACCTGCACCTACCTGGACACCATGGGTAATTTAGCACAGCCAATCCAACCGAATCCGCACAACACTGAACACTGGGTAATTTAGCATGGTCAATCCACCCAAACCTGGACAAAGTTAAACATCACACAACACCAGGTTATAGCCCAACAGGTTTATTTGGAATTACTAGCTTTCAGAGCACTGGTGGTTGTGGAGTATAAGATCATAAGGCACAGTGTCCTGCCACTAAAATGATTTATTGAACAAACCTGGATTGTTACCTCTCTCATCTTGTACAGTGGGTTGCAACTATTATTCGTATGCAAATTGTGATAACATAAGGTTTTATCACAAAAGGTGACATCTGGGCTCACTGGTTCGCACTGCTGCCTCACAGCCCCAGGACCTGGGTTCGATTCCAGCCTCTGGCGACAGTCTGGGTGGAGTTTGCACATTCTCCCCGTGTCTGCGTGGGTTTTTTCTGGGTGCTCCGGTTTCTTCCCACAATCCAAAAATGTGCAGGTTAGGTAAATTGGCCATGCTAAATTGCCTATTGTGTTACATGCATTAGTCAGAAGTAAATACAGGGAATGAATCCTGGTGGATTACTCTTCGGAGTGTCGGTGTGGACTTGTTGGGCCAAAGGGCCTATTTTGATACTGTAGGAACCTAACCTAATCTCGGCTCAAACAATGCATTAAAAGTATGAGGTCAGAGTTTGTCTATATCCCAATCTTGAATCAGACTAGTTCTGTTTCTAAAGTAGGAATTTATAAAATACAATATGTTCTGACTGCTTGCAGATTGTACATTTTTGAGCAATGTATCTGAAAATATAATTCTGCAATTGCAAATTCACCCCCAAGGACTTGTGTGTGCTTACATGCATGAGACAACAAAAACGTCTATTTCCGTGCTGTATATCTGTCTATTTGATAACAGGTGCTTTATTATTGTTGTAAATCATGTAAGGGAAAGAGAATTCCTCAAGTATGGCACTATCAGAATCCTGGGAGACCCCTATTTCTGGTTTACTTCCTAATGAACAAACATTGAGCATCAGCACCTATTTATTTCTAATTTTTGTTTCATTTTTCTTGTTTGATTCCCTGGTATGATTACATTTTGTGTTTGGTTGGTTGTCAGGCTGGGAGATGGTGGGTTAGGTTGCGATTGACTGGATGTTTTATTGTTCTGGAAGATGTAAAGCGGGGAGGGGTCAAAACTTCAGCAGAAATCCCGCAGAGCCGAGAACAGACCAACATCATACTCTGTAGGAACAGGGAGATCAACAGAGGACAGAAATCAGGACCTGAAATCCGAGCTGACACCGACGACCCTGTGATCAGTGCTTTGATTAGCAGTGCCAATCCTCTGACTTTACCTAGCTTCCCATTTGACTACTCTCTTGATATTCAGGATCCAATCCTTGTCATCCTGAAGCCATGTCATAATTATTCTCTTCAATGTGTGCAGTCAATTCATTCACTTTTGTAACAATGCAGCACACGTGCAGATACCCTGTTTTTAGTTTCAATTTTTATGATCGTTAAAATCCAGTTTTGAATCCAAATACATTTACTCTCCTTGTCTCCATCGTTTCTCTGATGTTCATTTCCCATGTCACTACATTGCTCACTGGCCTTGATTGGGTCCCCCCCACCTTATCTCAGTCCCAACCCTCGGACTCAGCACTGCATTTTTGACCTGCAATCTTCTTCCTGACCTCTCTGCCCACACCCCCTCTCCGGCCTATCACCCTCACCTTAACCTCCTTCCACCTATCGCATTCCCAACGCCCCTCCCTCAAGTCCCTCCTCCCTACCTTTTATCTTAGCCAGCTTGGCACACCTTCCTCATTCCTGAAGAAGGGCTTGTCCCCGAAACATCGATTCTCCTGTTCCTTGGATGCTGCCTGACCTGCTGCACTTCTCCAGCAACACATTTTTCAGCTTCCTTCGTCATTTCTGCCACCTCCAAACAGATCCCACCACCAAGGCTATATTTCCCTCCCCTCCCCTATCAGCATTCCGGAAAAACCACTCCCTCCGTGACTCCCTCGTCAGGTCCAACCTCCGCTACCGGCATCTTCCCCTGCAACCGCAAGAAATGCAAAATGTGCGCCCACACTACCCCCCTCACTTCCCTCCAAAGCCCCAAGGGATCCTTCCATATCTGTCACAAATTCACCTGCACCTCCACACACATCATTTATTGCAGCCGCTGCACCCGATGTGGCCTCCTCTACATTGGGGAGACTGGCCGCCTACTTGCAGAACGTTTCAGAGAACACCTCTGGGACACCCGCCCCATAGCGGAACACTTTAACTCCCCCTCCCACTCCGCCAAGGACATGCAGGTCCTTGCCCGCCTCCATTGCCAGACCATGGCAACACGACGCCTGGAGGAAAAGCGCCTCATCTTCTGCTTAGGGATGAATACAGATTTCTTCAGCTTCCTCATTTTCCCCCTCCCCCCACCTTATCTCATTCCCAACCCTGGACTCAGCACCGCCTTCTTCTTGACCTGCAATCTTCTTCCTGACCTCTCTGCCCCCACCCCCTGTTCCTTGGATGCTGCCTGACCTGCTGTACTTTTCCAGCAACACATTTTTCAGCTTTGATTGGGATTGGCCGTGAGAAATTACCCATAGTGCCCAGGGATGTGCAGGTTAGGTGTATTTGTCAGGGTAATGTAGAGCGGTAGGGGAATGGGTATGGGTGGGTTCCCCTTCAGAGGGTCGGTGAGGACTCGGGCCGAGTGGCCTGCTCCCACACTGTGGGGATTCTCTGAAGCGAAGGGATGTTTGCAAACGGTGCAGGACAGCGCAGGCGCAGTGTGGGACAGCTGCCTGCTGCTTCACCACGCCCACCCGTTCCTTTTATGACGTCACAACATGGAAGTGACAAACAGATTGAGTGAAAATCTCTCCGTCTGGGCAACTCTTCATCCTGGGGTGGGAGGGGCGGGGAAATCTGTTCACTTGTAGCAACGGGAGTGAATCCAAGGAGAGAGGAGACCCTGTCAACTCGGGTATGGGACTTAATTACCAGGTGAGGAGGGGCAGAAGGGTAGAGATTGGGAAGATGGAGGGTTAGATATCTTTTCTGTTTTCCTTTGCGAAATGCACCCAATTTCCACAAGTAACTGCAACAGGTATAAGTACAGCACATGCAGTTTCAAGCCGGCTGTGCATCCTCTGATATTCCTCTGCCTTGGTTCCAGCACATTTGGCTTCCTTTCCCATCCCCACTCCATTCCACATTTAAAAGGCGTCTTGATGGGTATATGAATAGGAAGTGTGGAGGGATATGGGCTAAGTGTTGCCAAACGGGACCAGATTGATTAAGGTTATCTGATCGGCATGGATGAGTTGAACCGAAGGGACTAATCCTGTGCTGTATAGCTGGTAGACAATGGTCCTCAGAGTTCTGTTCCTATTAGGCTGGCGCTTAGCTCTGTTGCACATGGCCTTGGCGACAGCATCAGATTCTGAAATGAGAAAAGACCTAAAATATGTGCAAGGGAGGGGTTCTGTTCCGGGTCCATACATGGATATGGGTGTAGTTACTTATGCCGCAAAAGGCCTGTTGTCCCCCAGCCAATAGAACGCAAGCCGTTGATGTACACAGTGAGGAGGTCTGAGGCTCATTTGCCTTACGCAAGTGGGTGAGACAAGTCTCAATTAGGCAGGAGATGTTATGTGGAACATGAACAATTGCACACCCATAGCTGGTACCATTAAAGAAATTCTCATACGACAGTGGAGTTAAAAGGTGTCTGTAAACAGGTAGCAGGAGGGCTCATATAGTATTGGAAAGTGATACTGTATTTCTTTCAGAGAGTCGGCAGTAGGGAGTCTGACAAATAGATTGGGATCAGAGGACTGGGGATGGGTCAAGAAAGTCATCTACCGATAGAGAAGAGTAACGTACTACTGCCTCTGGGGTGAGCAGCGTTCTGTGGACCTGTATAAATAAGTTGTTTGTAGACTTAGGAGTTTCCCCAGCAGGCTTCCCTTTTCTCAAGCAGGCCTGTCCTGCAAAAAGGGATGGTGTTCCCAGGCGTCCTTAAAATATTTACCATAATAACGGAATGGATCAGTTTTATCCTCACTCGGCTTGCGTCTGCAGGTAAAATCAAAAAGACAGGTTCGGTAACGACATGATTTCTACTGTCCAGATGGACCATCTGGTCTTTCTGATGTAAGAGTCCATTGCAATAATCAATCTTCATCACGTTCCACACGTCAAAGGCGTCTGGTCCAGTGCACTGGACGACATCTCCTCAGCACGGGTGGTGGATAATCTCTGATCATTCCTGGTCGCATCCATATTTAGTGGCTTTCTCCATCAGGATGTTGTATGTGATCAAACAGGTCAGTAGATGTGCAATCTCCCACATGTCCCTCCTCTTATTACAGATACTTGAACTAAGAATAGCATTAGAACAACAGCAAAATTCAAAAACCCAAATGGACAGGGTCCACTCCTTGTCTTGGGATTCCAGTATTTTCTCCTCCTCTTCCCCCCTTTTGATTGGTGCGGCCAGTCAATTTACAATGGTCCAGGTGGACCCAAACCGTGCGCCCAGCGACTTTGACCACCATAGGGGTGGGAAGTAAAACCTAGAAGGAGCCATCCCATCTTAACGAGCACCAATGAACCAGGCTCTATCCATGACAAGGCTGAAAGGGAGGGAACATTGCCGTAGGCCGCACGCACAACGTTAGTTAGAGCAAGAACTTAGCCAATCATTGCTTCGGTCATGTGGTGGAAGTGGACTGAGGAGGGAGCCGAATTGTTCCGAGGGGTACGGAGCGGGCAACTGCAGGGAATCTCAGCTGGAGACAGTCATGTCTCACCTACAGACGTGGATCGCACCTGAAATAAGGTCACAGGGAGTAGCATAACTAATGCATCCACTAGAATACAGAAGGAGCTTGATACGATAAGGAAATGTTAACCACACTGTTGGCTCTCGATGCAGGTGAAGTGGCACTGAATCACAAGATAAAAGTGACCTCAACGTTATGACCTCAGTTATTTACCAGTTAATATCAGTGGATCAACTTATCTGTCAATGAAGTGATATCATGTATTGATTGGTAATTGTCTGAATATACAATGCGATCACGGCCCATGTTTTCCTTTAAGAAAAGTGTACAAGTGCCTCTGTATTAAGCCATGTGTGCAGTTCCTCTGAGGAATACAGAAATGTTTCCGGACACACTGTATCCAGCCATATGAAGAAATAAAGAGTGAAGTCTAAAACAGTCACACCGATGGTGAGGGTTCATTGATCGCGGAACCGAGTGACCCCACCAGGGGTCTGATTTTCACTTGCAAACTCAGGTATGTGTCTTAATTACACAGTGAGGAGGGACAGAAGGATAAAAGATTTAAAGGGGATGGGATAGATGTCTTTTCTGTTTTTACTTTATCTTTTCTTTTCTATCAGGGACTGACACTGATGACCTTTGTAATCTCTTTTCACAGAATATTTGAAGTTGTGAAGACGAAAGTATCAAAGTCAACAGATGGAAGGCTTAGGCCTGAAACATTGACTCTCCTGCTCCTCGGATGCAGCCTAACCTGCTGTGCTTTTCCAACGCCACACTTTCTGTCTCTAACTCTCCAGTGTCTGCAGTCCTCACGTTGACATCAAAGTCTGACAGTCACTCGATCCATCAGGACCACAACAATTTTTGACTATGGTTCTGTGCCAAGGAGCAAAGCTTTTTGGTTCCTGTTTGAGTAAATTTTCAGCATCAGTGGGACTAGATGAGAGGTTCTACCGTTGCAGTGCACTGAGTGTGGAGCCTGAAACAGGGATACGGCCTGGGAAGAGGAATTCACGGCAGGGAGGGGCTCTACACCTGTTTGTGTGTAACTGAAGCTTCAGCCATAGAGAAACCCAAGGACTCCCGCCCCGTGGAGAAACCATGGAAGTGTGGCGACTGCGGGAAAAGCTTCCGTTTCCCGCCTGTCCTGGATACTGATCGGCACAGTCACACCGGGGAGAGGCCGTTCCCCTGCACCGAGTGCAGGAAGAGCTTTACCCGGGCCTGCAACCTACTGACCCACCAGCAGGTCACACGGGGGAAGAGGCCCTTCAGCTGCCCAGAGTGCAGGAAGACCTTCAGCTATTCCACCACCCTGCTGAAGCATCAGCGGGTCCACACAGGGGAGAGGCCCTTCAGCTGCACCGAGTGCGGGAAGGGATTTACCTGGGCCTCCACTCTGCTGACCCACTGACGGATCCACACTGGGGAGAGGCCATTCACTTGCCCAGTCTGCTGGAAGGCCTTCAGTGCTTCCTCTACCCTGCTAAAGGGGAGAGACCCTTCAGCTGCCCCGAGTGCAGGAAGGCCTTCAGCGATTCCTCCGCAACATCAGCGGGTCCATACAGGGGAGAGGCTGTTCACTTGCTCAGTGTGGGAAGGGGTTCAGTCAGCTGAGCGACCTGTGGAGGCATGAGCAGCTCCACGAGAGGGACAGGCCCTTCGGGAAGGGGTTCACCTGCTCGGTAAAGCTGCTGACCCACTGGTGGGGGTAGTGGCCATTCACCCGCTTTCAGTTCAGGAAGGGCTTCACACACTGCACCCAACTGTAGAGGCACCAGTGTGTTCATGTAGGGTCAGGGGTTGTGCAGGTTAGGGTGGATTGACCCATAGTGCCCAGGGATGTGCAGGTTAGGTGTATTAGTCAGGGGGGGTAAATGTAGAGCACTAGGGAAATGTAGGGGAATAGGTGTGGGTGGGTTACCCTTTGGAGAGTTGGCGTGGACTCGTTAGGCCGAATGTCCTCGCTGAAGGGAAAGGATTTTTGGAAACTGTACAGGGCAGCACTGGCGCAGTGTGTGCAAGCGGCCGTCCGGAGTAAGCGCAGTGCGGCAGCATGTTTTTGGGCCTCACTCCACTGATGATGTCACAAGGCGGAAGTGTCCCTGTCAGGTTTGAGTGGAACTCCCTCCCTCTGGGCAGCTCTTCATCCTGGGAGGGGGAGGGGAAGTGGGAGGGAGAGGGAGGAGAGGGCGAAATCAATTTTTATTTAAGGTAGACGGGTGGGGCGAGTCCAGAATCAGATGGCAGACGTTTCAGGTGAGAGGGGAAAGATATACCAAGGGGCAACCTTTTCATACAATGAAGAAAAGCTCTGCCTTTAAATTACATTCTTGAGATTTGATATTTAACAGAAGTTCTGGGATTAACATTCCAAGGAACAGAAACCCATTCTAAAAGATTTAATCTAAAATTGTTTCATGTATGACATCTCCATGACACTGGACTTGTTTGCCTATACATTTTGTGATCGTGATCTTATTCGCCACAACCACTGCTGAAGGAGCAGTGCTATGAACATGAATGCATCCAAATAAACCTGTCGGATGATAACCTGGTGTTGTGTGGTTTTTAACTTTGTCCAGGATAGGGTGGACTGGATTTGCTAAATTATCCATAGTGTTCAGGGACGTGCAGGTTAAGGTGGATTCGCCATGGGAAAGACAGGGTAGGGGGTGGGTATGGGTGTGGTGGACTCAATGGGCCCAATGGACTGCGTCCACATTGTCTATAACTTACCCCCACAACGGAGCATTTTATCTGCGTGTACCCCGTTAAGCCCCTTTCAAAATGTTACTGGTTTCAATAATATCACTTCTGGTTCTTAGAGTCATAGAGGCATACAGCACAGAAACAGACCCTTCAGTCCAACTGGTCCATGTCGACCAGGATTCCCAAACTAAACCAGTCCCACTTGCCTGCATTTGGCCCATATCCCTCTAAATATTTCTATTCATGAACCCATCCAAATGTCTTTTAAACATTGTAACTGTATCTGCATCTCCCACTTCCTCAGCAAGTTCATTCCCCAAAAAAACCACCCTCTGAGTCACTGCCCCTCAGGCTCCCTTTAAATCTCTTTGCTCTCGCCTTAAAGAAATTGCCATTCGTTTTGTGTTCCCCTACGTAAAGGAAGAGCCCTTTGCTATTCACCTTCCCTCCTCCCCTCATGATTTTATAAATCTCAGTAAGGTCACCCCTCAATCTCCTACGCTCCAGTGAAAAATGTTCCAGCCTCTCCTATCTCAAACCCTCCAGTCCTGGTAACATCCTGGTAAATCTTGTCCAAATGCCCTTTAATAATAATCTTCCTACAACAGGGCAACCAGAAATGTACTCAGTACTCAAAGTGGCCTCATCAACATCCTGGACAATCTCAACATGATGTCCCAACTCCGATCCATGACAGTGTGAACAATGAAGGCAAGCATGCGAAACACCTCTTAACCACCCTGTCTACCAATGATGCAACTTTCAAAGAATTATGTCCCTGAAAACCCCATGTCTCTCTGTCTTACAACACGACCCTGGGCCCTACCATTTACTGTACAAGTCCTGCCCTTCCTTCTTTTAGCAAGATGCAATCCCTCGATTTGATCCATACTCTCTCATACACATGGTCTCTTTCAGACCCACACACACTTACGCACACCCTCTCTCTCATTCATGCGTGCACACATGTCAATGGGGTGAATTTGTATTGGCAGAACTATATTTACAGATACATTCAATTTTGCTCAAAAAGTGCACAATCTGCAGGCAGTCAATCCATGTAATATTTTATGAATTCCTACTTTGGAAGTAGAACCAGTCTGATTCATTGGGGGGGTCATTATAGGTGATCATTATGGGGGACTGTAACTTGCCCAACATTAACTGGAAATGCTTTCACTCTGGTACGTCTTATGGATCGGTTTTGTCCAGTGTGTGCAGGAGGGTTTTCTGGCACAGTATGTCGAAGGCTGACAAGAAGGAAGGCCACACTGGATCTGGTACTTGGTAATGAACCAGGCCAGGTGTTTGATTTAATGGTAGGTGAGCACTTTGGAGAGAGTGACCATAATTCAGTTAGGTTTCATTTAGCGATGGAAAAGGATAGGAATGTGCCGCAGGGCAAGAATTATTGATGGGGCAAGGGCAATTCTAATGCAATGAGGCAAGACTTAGGATGCATAGAATGAGGTAGCAAAATGCAGGGGATGGGGACAATTGAAATGTGGAGCTGGTTTAAGAAACATATTGTGTGTCCTGGGTTGGTATGTCCCTGTCAGATAGGGAGGAAGTGATAGGTAAGGGAACCATGGTTTTCTACAGAAATTGCATCTCTTGTTAAGCAGGAGAAGGAGACTTTTGTGACAATGAGATGAGACGGTTCAGATGAGGCCATGGAGAGCTACAGATTAGTTAGGAAGGATTTAAAGAGAGAGTTAAGAGCAAACAGAGGACATGAGCAGTCTTTAGCAGGTAGAATAAAAGAGAACCCTAAAGCTTTCTATAGGTATATGAGGAATAAAAGGATGACTAAGGTAGGAATAGAGCCAAAGACAGAATTAGGAAGTTGTGTGTGGGCCCTGTGGAGATCCAAGAGCTGTTAATGAATATTTCTCATCGGTCTTCACTCAGGAAAAGGAGACTATTGTAGGGGAGAAGAATGAGATACGAGATATTAGACTAGAAAGGATCAAAGTTAGTAAGGAGGAGGTGCTATCAATTCTAGAAGGAGTGAAAGTAGACAAGTCCCCTGGGCCGGATGGGATTTATCCGAGGATTCTCTGGGAAGCTAGGGAGGATATGGTGGAGCCTTTGGCTTTGATCTTTGATTCATCATTGTCTACAGGTTTAGTACCAGAGGAGTGGAGGGGTACAAATGTTATGCCCTTGTTCAAGAAGGGCAGTAGAGATGACCCAGGTAATTATAGACCAGTGACCCTACGTCTGTTGCAGGGAAGCTTTTGAAAAGGAGTATAAGAGATCGGATTTATAATCATCGAGCAAGTAACAAGTTGATTTCAGATAGTCAACATGGTTTCATCAAGGGCAGGGCATCTCTCACAAACCCCATTGAGTTTTTTGAGAAGGTGACCAAGCATGTGGATGAGGTTATGGCAGTTGACGTGGTGTACATGGACCTTAGTAAAGCCTTTGATAGGGTTCCACATTGTAGGTGTTGGAGAAAATGCAGAGGCATGGGACGGGGGGTGATTTAGCAGTTTGGATCAGAAACTGGCTTGCTGAAAGAAGACAGTGAGTGGTGATTTATGGAGAATAATCAGCCTGGAGTCCCGTTACTAGTGGTGTGCCACAAAGATCTGTTTTATGACCACTGCTATTTGTCATTTTTATAGATGACTTGGACGTAGACATAGGTGGATGGGTAAGTTTGCAGTTGACACTAAAGTTGGTAGTTCCAAATAAACCAGTAGGACTATAACCTGGTGTTGTGTGATCTTTAACTTTATCAACCTCAGTACAATACCAGCACCTCCACATAGTTTCTCATGAACACAGCCCACACCTCCCAGAACTGCCAGTAAACTTTACAATGCTGATGAAATGACGCAGTACCTGCAGTCGTGAAAAATTTACAATTTCTAACGATACTAGCTCCTCATTCACTGCTCCATCTGATACACAACATTGGAAACTTAGTGCAGAAGGCTGAAAGAAATGAGCAGCTTTAAAAAAAACCTCTTGAAGCTCAAAGCCTTCAATGAGAGCCTGAGCCCAGGGTAAGTTCAGGTAACCTTTATTGTGACCCAACCTTGTTACAACTTCAGATCCCCCCCAGCAAACAAGTGTACAAAAAGTAGCTTTTCTAAAAAAACAGCTCAAGGTCAAAGCCCACACACTCCCATCCCCCTGCCTTTCTTTACTATTGGTCAGTACTGAGTTGTCCCTTTGTAATTGGATCCTTGGTAAAGCCTGAACCCATAGGAAGTATTGCCTCACTCAGCAATTTCAACCTATACCCTGTCTCCAACTAAGTTTTTCATGGCTGTGGGTCTGGAGTCATGTGCAGGTCAGACCGGATAAAGGATGCAGCTGGGACGACTGAGTGAATCTTTTCCCTAAAAAGGAAGTGAGTGAATCAGATAGGAATTTCTCCACCCCCACTCCCCAAAAATGGTTTCATCGTTAGATTCTGAACTCCAGATTTCTGACTGATTTCCAATTCCACCATCTGCCGTGGTGAAATTCAAACCTGGGAGTCCCCGGAACTGGGTTGATAGTCCAGTCGATAATGGCACTCGGCCGTCGCTCCTTCAAACCTCTTGCGATGGCTCTGCAGGTGGAAGGTGTGGGTAAAGCCCTTCCCGCACTGAACCTGTCAGTACCTCAGCAGGGCAGAGGAATAACTGAAGGCCTTCCCTCACTCGAAGCAGCTGAAGGGCCTTTCGCCTGTGTGGATCCACCGGTGGATCGGCAGGGCGGAGGAATTACTGAAGGCCTTCCCGCACTCGGGGCAGCTGGAGGTCCTCTCGCCCGTGTGGATGTGCCAGTGGGTCAGCAGGTGGGAGGCCTGGGTAAAGGTCTTCCCGCACTCTGGGCAGTGGAGAGCCTCTCCCTGGTGTGACTGCCAATGAGTCTCAAGGTCAGACGGGGCATAAAAGCCTTTCCCACAGTCGCCATACTGCCATGGTTTCTCCATGGGGCAGAATTCCTCCGGTTTCTCCATGGCCAAACCTTTAGCTGCACACAAACACATATAGAGTCCCTCCCTGCTATGAATTCCTCTTTCCAGGCCATAAAGCTGTTTCAGGCTCCACGCTCAGTAGGCTGCAAAGGCGGGTCTCTCATCCAATCCCACTGATGCTGAAAACGCACTCAAATAGGAACCAAAAAGCTTTGCTCCTTCTCACAGAATCACAGTCAAAAATCGGGCTGGTCCCAATGGATTGAGTGACTGTCAGACATTGACGTCAAAGTGAGGACAGTGGTTACTGGATAGTCAGTGTAGGAAAGTCCGGCGGTGGAAAAGCACAGGTCAGGCAGCATCTGAGGAGCAGGAGATCGATCTGTTAATTTTGAAACTTCCATCTTCAGATCTTCAAATAATCAGTAAAAAGAGATCACAAAAGTCATCACTGTCAGTACATGGTAGGAATTCAGAACAAGCAATTCTACTTTCTGTGGAATATTCTTTTGTTATTTCACAAAATTGAAGCACCATCCCAGCCTCTCTCCCCCTCTGTTCTTACTTCACTCTAACTAATTCTCCTGAAGGTGCTGATTCAGGATCTTACAAGGGCAGAAAAGCAAAAACATCTCTCTACATCTTGGATACCTCCATCTGAAAGTTAATATCTTTCACAACATTGAGATACTGCTGAGTGAGCAGGTCTGATTTTTGGAAGCAAAAAAAAAAACAATGAGTTTGCAATAACCCCTTCCCTTCAGACAATCCCCACAGTATGGAAGAGGCCACTCAGCCCAACAAGTCTACACCGACCCTCCAAAGCCACACCCATTTCACTACCCCTATTGCTCCACATTGTGGAGAATAAGATCATAAGGCACAGAATTTCTACAAAAGTATCAGTGTCCTGCCACAGAAACGATATTTTGAAAACTTGGATTGTTAAGTGTTGCACTGAAAGGCATTATCACCCTCATCTACAAGCGGAAGGGGGAGTGGGAGGAACTCAAAAATTGGAGACCAATCTCACTGTTGAATGCGGATTACAAAATTCTGTCAAAGGTAATCACCAACCGGGTCAGGTCTGCTCTGGGGTCGGTGATTCACCCTGACCAAACCTGTGCTGTGCCGGGCAGGAAGATTGCTGAGAGTCTCACACTCCTCAGGGATACGATCGCCTACGTGCAGGACAGAGGGTTGGACACCTGCCTGATCAGCCTGGACCAGGAGAAAGCCTTCGACAGGATATCACACAGGTATATGAGAGATGTTCTCTCCAAAATGGGCTTTGGGGAGGGAATCTGCAATTGGATCAGACTGCTCTACACCAACATTGTCAGTGCAGTCTCAATCAATGAGTGGGAATCAGATAGCTTCCCAGTCAGATCTGGAGTCAGGCAGGGCTGCCCTCTCTCTCCTGCCTTGTTTGTGTGCTGCATAGAGCCATTTGCCAAGTCCATCAGGAAGGATGCGAGTCTGAGAGGGGTGACTATTCCTGGCAGCGGGGGCCTGCAGGTTAAGGCCTCCCTCTACATGGATGACGTCGCCGTTTTCTGCTCGGATCCGCTGTCCGTGCACAGACTCATGTGCATATGTGACCAGTTCGAACGGGTCTCGGGGGCCAAGTAAACCGATGCAAGAGTGAGGCCATGCTCTTTGGGAGCTGGGCCGACCAATCCTCGATCCCCTTCACCGTCAGGACCGACCACCTGAAAGTGCTGGGTATTTGGTTCGGGGGGGGCTAGGGCGTGCGCCAAGTCTTGGGAGGAGCGTATCAGCAAAGTGAGGCAGAAACTGGGCAGATGGACGCTACGGTCGCTCTCCATCGCGGGAAAAAACCTGGTCATCAGGTGTGAGGCACTGTCTTTGCTATTATACGTGGCACAGGTCTGGCCTATTCCCAGAACCTGTGCTGCTGCAGGCACCTGGGCCATCTTCCAGTTCATATGGAGGTCAAAGATGGACCGGGTCCGAAGGGACTTGCTGTACAAAGATCTTGGCAATGGGGGAAAAAATACACCCAATGCCACCCTCACCCTGATGGCCACCTGTGTGTGTGGCTGCATCAAGCTGTGCGTCCCGGTATGCAAACACCAAGTGTCACTACGTACTGAGGTTCTACCTGTCCCCGGTGTTGCGAAGGAAGGGCCTGGCCTCGCTGCCGCGGAACGCTCCGAGTAGTTGGACCGTTCCGTATCACCTGTCCTTCGTGGAGAAGTTTATGAAGAAAAACACCTTTGACCACAAGTCCATCAGGAAGTGGTCAGCACATAGTGTCCTTGAGACCCTTCAGGAAAAGGAGAGGGCGGATCCTATCGAGCGGTTCCCTGAGCAGACTGTCAAAGCCATTTGGCAGAATGCCTCATCACCAGAACTTTCCAACAAGCACCAAGACATGGCTTGGCTGGTGGTGAAAAGGGCTCTGCCTGTGAGATCCTTTATGCACGCCCACTCTCAGCCACACCGCGCGCTGCCCTCGAAGCGGCTGCGGGGGGACGAGACCGTCACACACCTCCTTCTGGAATGTGCCTATGCAGAGGAAGTCTGGAGAGGTTTGTCGATGTTCGTCCCGAGCAGCACTGTGACACGGGACTCCGTGCTTTACGGCCTGTTCCCCGGGACGCACACCGAGACAAACATCAACTGTGCCTGGAGGATCATCAACTCGGTGAAGGACGCTCTCTGGGTGGTCCGAAACCTGCTGATCTTCCAGCTGAAGGAGTTGACCCCGACTGAGTGTTGCAGACTGGCACATTCCAAGGTCCATGCAGTCATTTGGGCTCTGCTGACACCTCAGCTAATTATATGGGCATATGATTGAAAAATGTACAGACCTGTATATAAAAATGATAAATTGTGATCTCTGTATGTACATGTTTACATATGAATGGCATGACCAACTGTACAGACCATCAAATTATTTTATGAATAAAGTATATTTTTGAAATTAAAAAAAAGGTGGCCCCATAGTTGACACAGGGGCCGCCCCACGACCAGTAGAACTCCACCACCCAGGCGGCCGACGAGTTCCCAAGCAGGCCCTTAACCCCATCCGCCTCCAGAATGCTCACCGGCTCCTGCCTGCTGTACAGCCGGCCGGTGTGGCCGTGACCCAGCAGCTGCGCCAGGAAGGCGGCGGTGCCCAGTGACGGGTGTCTGCCCCGGGCCGCACGGCGCCATTTTCCTAACGGCCGCCCTCCCGCCGCTTCCCCGCTCGAGCGACTTCTCCTCCCAACCGCCTTCGCCCCCGCGTGACGTCTGCACGGGGGGAATGGGCGGGGCCGGGGGAGCCTCACCGTCACCAAGCAACAGCCACCTCGCGCTACAACTGCTCATTCACAAAAACAAACTCTCCTGTCTCACTCTGCAGCTGCAGGGGGGACACTGCCACGTTTCCAGGAGCCCTGTCTACATTGGGAAAGCTCACGGCTCAATTTAAACAGAGATTCCGACATCTAACGGAACGGCGTCACATATAAAGTGGGCAATCTGCATTTTAAAGGGACGTGAACATTTTAACGGGCTATTTCTGCAAATAAAGAGGGTTAAATGGACAAGATTACCATTCAAAGGTATGGGGCACATTCAAAGGGATATCTTAATATGTAAAGTGACGCAGTTATATCTAAATGAATCTACATTTCGAAGAGATGTTGCCTATTTGTAAGCAGAAATATCCCTTTAAGAGACATATTCATATCTAAAGGGGTAAATATACATTGCGCTTAGAGGAGCAGAACACATTTAAAGGGCTGAGCTACAAGTACGGGGCATTTTTATATTTAAAACGATACATTGAAATCTAAAGAGACTTGGACATAATTAATGGTATATGGTAATATTTACAAAGCATGACCATATTGGAAATAGTGCAGCCACTTTGAAAAAGGGGTTTGGGGTTGCCGTGAGATGGTTAATTTTTAAGGAAATAAGCAAGTTATTACGATTTGAAATGATCTTGAAGGGGTAATGTAACCAGTAAATGGCAAAGGTAATTGCAAAATTCTTGAAAAGAAAACGATTCCAGATATATGCGGATGCAGGGAAATAATTCAACAAAAGAGCCATTATTAATTTGATGGACCAAACAATCTCCTTTTGAGAGATATAAATGGGAGCATCAATATTGAAGAAGAAATTCCTATTTTTGTTCTCCTCCCAAAGTCTCTGTCTTGTCAGAGTACAGTGCAAGCCAGTACAATTTGTTATGCCACAGTAAACCTTGCAACTCAACCTCACCGAATATTCATATCTGTGTTCTTAGCAGTCAAATACTGGCTCTGCCAGTGATGCTCACATTCCACGAACAAATAAAACAGATTATGGTGCTGCTATCACTGCATGTACCAGAATTAAAAGGATCAGAACAATTCTGAACTCACACTACACACAGTTTGTGTACAATGCCATTATTTCTACTTAGTCTGTACCAAATTAAGAGCAGCCAGTTTACATTTCATTGGCAATTCTGCATGTTGACTTTCTATCATCACAATCTCTTTGACGTTCTTGTATGTGCCTAAATTAATCTTCAGATTATTCAATTGTGAAACAATGTTACTAGACTAAAAATTCACAACTTCACCAACTGCCAAAACATTTTTTTAGGCTATTTGGGCAGTAGCACTGACAAATGAAATATCAAAGAAATACAAAGGTATGAAGAGGGTTACATACATTTAACCAAATACAATGGCAGTGCAGAGAATTTCAGAAAAAGTGCAATAAATATTCACTTTTTACCCCTTGTTCAACTCATTCAAGAATTTCAAATTGAATTTGTGGTAATTCAAGAGCAAATGGCAACATTCGTTTGTTAATAGATTCACCATAAATTGTGAAAGATCACTTTTATCAAAGTCACAATGTTTAATCCCAAACGGAGCAATTAAGTACAAAGTTACTTTCAACTATTTAATAAGACACTGCAAACTTTATTTCAAATGAAAATACAATCATTTTATAATTTGGATAAGATCTTTAGAAAGGAAATATATTAAACAAAATAAACAAAATAGCTTTCCTGGGTATCAATATTGACAACAGTTGTGCAGCAATTATTTGGCAATTGACCAACTAATTGAAATAATTTCAGAATAAATGAGCTGCTTCATTATTATACACAGATATTTTAATACCAATCACATGAAAAGAAAATGGTTGCCTTAAAGAGCCAGGTAAAGTTAAATAAAATAGAAAAGCATCTTACAGAATTCACTTCAAATCATCTCTGGTGAATCACAAAAAGATGATGCTCAATAAACCAAATGATGGACAATCACTGGTAATGATGGAAAAACATTGTAAAGAATATAGATATCTCAATTATACCTTAAAAGAATATCTACTCTGCCTTGGACAAGAACAACTGAAAGTTTTTTTTTGTCTGATTGAAATCTATAATAGCCAAGCTTTAGAAAATCCATCACTGAGCCCGATCTTGAATAAACGTTTTTTTCCCCCAGGAAATCCTTTTCAACTTTCGGGCTTCTCCACCTACAATTAGCATGAAGGAAAGGTGAAGCTCAGTGGGGAAAGGCTGAGTAATAGCATATCTAGGCTCTCACCTACGTATTCTCCGAAGAAAAACATACATCTGGATGGGGACATGAATAGGAAGTATTCAGAGGGATATGGGCCAAATGCTGGCAAATGGGTTACTAGATTAATTTAGCATATCTGGCTGGCCTGGACTGAAGGGTTTGTTTCTGTGTGCTCATTACAGATACCCCTCTTCTGGGATCCCCATATAAGCTGTTATTTTCATGAAATAATCTGACAATTGTTGACTTCCATCAACCTCCCGAGAAATTTCCTCTCTCTGCAAAGTGTTGTTCACGTTGGCAAGTTCAATCCTCCTCCGGTCCTCTGGAACACACTCTATAATGCACAACGTTCTCAATACCTGTTTAACGTTCAGTGGGAAACTACTTTCAGTCCAACAGTTAGACAGAATTCCTCCGAAATGTTTTTGGCAAATGCACTGCTCCCACAAGAGCTTGTGGGCCCACAGTTCAAATGCTTTTAACAGCCTTTTTTTTTAAAATTTCCCCACCTTCTCAGGATACAGAATTTCTCCCACCAGAAATTGTTTGCCCTGAAAAAAATCCAGCAGGATGATGATTATGGAGCTATCAATAAAAATGCCTCATATGGTTCACCCAAGGTTAGAAATGGAAGAACATCTCTCTTCAAAGTTACTGTTCCATTTGCCCTTTCAAAATTCCTCGAATTTAAGGTGTTCCATTGTAGCATTTAATTATGATCCATTAAAAGCAGTATCCAGTCTCATCTGAGTGCGGAACCAACTCAACTGACTGAACAAGCGAAATAACTTTTCTGTCTGCTCTTCAGATGTGACATCCTCTCCCTCTCTCCGTTGATGCAACAGGATTACCAGAGCTGGAAGCACTACTCTTGGAATACAATTGCTGATCAACAGTTTACTTGAACTGTTTAACATAAGGATTTAAAAGCTGCTAGCCCGATCTCGCACAAAGCACAAAAGCCAAACTGTTCACCCGTGCCTGCGCACAGGAGAAATTTCACTTGGAATAAATCACAAAATAAGAACTGTTTCCAGTCCCACAACTCATGTGCTTCCCACGGACAAAGTTAAACATCACACACCACCAGGTTATAATCCAACAGGTTTGTTTGGAAGCACTAGCTTTCGGAGCGCCGCTCCTTCATCAGGTGGTTGTGGAGAATGAGATCATGATTATGGAATTTAGAGCCAATGGAGTCCAGTGTCATGGAAATGTAATACATCAAACAATTTTAGATTAAATCTTTCACCTTTCGAATGGGTTTCTGTTCTTTGGTATGTTCATCCCAGAATTTGATTTTAATTACCTTCTCAAGAATATCATTCAAATGCAGAGCTTTTCTAACAATAGGTGTGAATTCTGTCTGCATCCGAATATTGAGTCAGAGTGACATTTTTCTTAGAGAAAAACTCTGCATTTAAATTTCATTTTTGAGGAGGTAATTTATAGATTAGGGTGTAGAGGTTAGGGTGGATTGGCTGTGCTGAATTACCCATAATGACCAGGGATGTGCAATTTAGGGTGGATTGTCCATGGGAAATACGGAGGATGGAAATGGATATGGGTGAAACTCTTCGGAGGGCCAGAGTAAAATAAATGGGCTGAATGGCCTGCTTCCACATTGTCGGGGGAGTCATAGAATCCCAACAAAGGAGAATTTTGTCTGCATCTAACCTGTCAAGCCCCTTTCAGAATTCTACTGGTTTCAATAAGATCACTTCTGGTTCAGAGAGGTATACAGCACAGAAACAGGCCCTTTGGTTCAATTCATCCATGCCAATCAGGATTCCAAAACTAAACTAGTCCCACTTGCCTGTGTTTGGCCCATATCCCTCTAAACCTTTCTATGCATGTACTCATCCAAATTCCACATGCAAACCACCCTCTGTCAAAACGTTGCCCCTCACGTTCCTTTTAAATTTCTCTCCTCTCACTTTAAAGAAATATGCCCCTGAGTCTTGAGCTCCCCTATGCTAAGGAAGAGCCCTTTGCTATTCACCTTACCTCCACTCCTCATGATTTTATCAATCTCAATAATGTCACTCCTCAACCTCCTGTGCTCCAATAAATAAAGTCCCAATCTCTTCTTATAACTCAAACCCTCCAGTCTTGGCAACATCCTGGTAAATCTTTACCGAACCCTCTCTCATAGAATTCTTCATATTACAGGTTCACCAGATCGTACTTAGTACTCTACAAGTGGCCTCACCAACATCCTGTACAACCTCAACATGATGTCCCAACCCCTATACTCAATGGGGTGAACATTGAGTATGCTACATTGAGTACAAAGTATGCTAAATGCCTTCTTGACCACCCTGTCTAGCAACGATGCAACTTTCAAAGAACTATGTACCTGAACCCCACCATGTCTCTCTTTTACAGCACGACACAGGGCCCTAGCATTATCTGTACAAGTCCTGCCCTTCCTTGTTTTAGCAAAACACAAGCCCTCGCTTTTAATAGCTCACTCATACACGCTTTCTCTGAGACACCCACACATACACGCCCCCAACACTCTCTCAGGCTTATACTCCATCACACAGTCACTTTACCAAACATGCACACACTTTACGTGCACTCTCATGCACAAACTCACATGCACGCATTCACACATCACTTTTTGGGCAAACTTGTATTGGCAGAATTATGTTTGCAGATACATTCTACTTTGCTCAAAAAGTGCAGAAACTGTAGGCAGTCAATCCGTGTAATATTTTATAATTTCCTACTTGGGAACTAGAACCAGTCTGATTCAAGATTGGGATACAGACAGACTCGAACCGCACACTTTTAATGCATTGTCTGGGCTGAGATGTCACTTATTTTAAAAAAAAACCTTAAGTCATCTCGAGAATGTGAATTAATAGTAGTTCTGGGATTTACAGATTAATGAACTGAAACCTGCAACTCATTCTAAAAGGTGAAAGACTTAACAGCAATTTGGTTTGTTCAATATGTCATTTCAGTTGCATGACACTGTGATCTTTTGCTATAAAATCTGTGTCTTATGATCCTGTTCCACAGTTAACCGATGAAGGAGCAGTGCTCCAAAAGCTCATACTTCCAAGTAAACCTGTTAGACTATAACCTGGTGTTGTGTGATTTTTAACTTTATCCAGCCCAGTCCAACATCGGCTCCTCCATATAATTTCTCGCGAACGCAGCCCACACCTCCTGATGCTGCCAGGAAACTTTATAACGCCGATGAAATGACACACTCTGCACTCCTGAAAAATTGACAAGTTCTCACGATACTGGCTGCTCATTCACGACTCCATCTGATACGCAACATTGGAAGGTTAGTGCAGGAGGCTGAAAGAAATGACAGCTTTAAAACAAAAACTCTTGGAGCTCAAAGCTTTCAATGACAGTCTGAGCCCTGCAGCAAGTTCAAATAACCTTTATTGCGACCCAACTTTGTTACAGCTTCAGATCCGCTCAGCAAAATGGCAGAGAAAAAAGTAGCTGCTTTTTAAACAGCTCAAAGTCAAAGCGCACACACTCCCCGCACCCCCCCCCATCACTTTCTTTACTATTGGTCAGGCACCAAGATGTCCCTTTGTAATTGGATCCTCGGTACAGCCTTAACATGGAGGAAGCATTGACTCACTCAGCAATTTCAACCCATACCCTGTATAGCGCCATCTGCTGCAGTGGGATTCAAACCCGGGACCCCCTGGAACTGGGTTAATAGTCCAGCCGTCATTCCTTCAATCACCCTATGTGAACTCGCTGGTGCCTCTGGAGGAGGGAGGAGCGCGTGAAGTCCTTTCCGCACTCGGGGCAGCTAAAGGGCCTCTCCCCTGTGTGGACCCGCCGGTGGGTCAGCAGGTTGAAGGAATTGCTGAAGGCCTTCCCACACTCGGGGCAGCTGAAGGGCCTCTCCCCGGTGTGGACCCGCTGGTGGGTCAGCAGGTTGGAGGAATTGCTGAAGGCCTTCCCGCACTCAGGGCAGCTGAAAGGCTTCTCTCCATTGTGGATTCGCCGGTGCCTCAGCAGGTTGGGGGAATGGCGGAAGGCCTTCCCACACTCGGGGCAGCTGAAGGGCCTCTCCCCAGTGTGGATCCGCTGGTGGATCAGCAGAGAAGAGGAATTGTTGAAGGCCTTCCCACACTCGGGGCAGCTGAAGGGCCTCTCCCCAGTGTGGACCCGCCGATGGGTCAGCAGGGAAGAGAAATCGCTGAAGGCCTTCCCACACTCAGGGCAGCTGAAGGGCCTCTCCCCCGTGTGCACCCGCCGGTGCCTCAGCAGGTTGGGGGAACTGCTGAAGGCCTTCCCACACTCTGGGCAGCTGAAGGGCCTCTCCCCGGTGTGGGTCCGCCGGTGGGTCAGCAGGTTGGAGACCTGGGCAAATCTCTTCCCACACTCAGGGCAGGAGAACGGCCTCTCCCCTGTGTGGGCCCGCAGATGCCTCAGCAGGTGGGAGGCCCGGGTAAATCTCTTCCCGCACTTGGGGCAGTTGAAGGGCCTCTCCTCCGTGTGGGACCGCTGGTGCCTCAGCAGGTCGGAGCATTTGCTGAAGGCCTTCCCACACTCTGGGCAGGAGAACGGCCCCTCCCCTGTGTGGATGCGCCGATGAGTCTCCAGGGCAGACGGGAAATGGAAGCTTTTTCCGCCATCACCACACTTCCACCATTTCTCCACGGGGCGGGATTCCTCAGGGTTCTCCATGGCCGAAGCTTCAGCTGCGCGCGCACACACACACACACACACACACACACACACTTCCAGCCCCTCCCTGTCGTCAATTCCTCTTTCCAGGCTGTAGATGCTGCTATACACCCCACACTCAATGCGCTGCAACAGTAGGGTCTCTCATCCAGTCCCACTGATGCTGAAAACGTACTCAAACAGGAACCAAAATGCTTTGCTCCTTCTCACAGAATCATAGTTGAAAATTGTTTCCGGTCCCGATGGATTGAGTGACTGTCAGACATTGACATCAAAGTGAGGACTGCAGACGCTGGAGAGTCAGTGTCGAAATGTGTGGTACTGGAAAAGCGCAGCAGGTCAGGCAGCATCCGAGGAGCAGGAGAGTCAATGTTTCGGGCATAAGAACTTCATGCGTTGATTTTGAAGCTTCTATCTTCAAATCCACTGTTTAAAAGAGATTACAAAAGTCATCACTGTCAGTGCAGGGTAAAAATTCAAAACAAGCAATTCTACTTTCTGCGGAATATTCTGGTCTTTTGTTACTCCACAAAATTGAAAGCACCATCCCACTCTGTTCTCACTCTGATATAACTAATTCCCCTGAAGGTGCTGATTCAGGATCTTACAGGGGCAGAAAAAGCAAAAACATCAAGACTGACATCTCTCCAAATTTTGGATAATTCCACCTGAAAGTTAATATCTTTCACAACACTGGGATACTGCTGAGAGTGAGCAGGTCTGCTTTTGGGAAGCAAACAAAAAAGTGTCAATTCAGGGTGAACCTGCAATGCAGCTTCTTGAGGAAGGACCAGACACAAAATGGTTAACGACCCCAGGAAGGTGGGAGCAAACGGAGACATCAAGGCATTAACACCTACACACTTCAGCCAAGCTCTGCTGCTTCCTGTCAGAGCAAAACATCCTTAAAGTCCAGTCATCACAACCACACTTCTGCTTTCACCGAAGACGATTAGAGTCACACAGCACGGAAACAGACCCTTGGGCCCAACCTGTCCGAGCTGACCAGATTTCCTAAATTAATCTAGTCACATTTGCCATCACTTGGCCCCTATATGGGCCGGGTGCTGGCAGCTGGGACTAAATTGGGTTGGCTGTCTGGTCGACAAGGACGAGTTGGATCGAAAGGTCTGTTTCCGTACTGTACATCTCTATGACGCCAGTTGCATATGCCACCACGTGGCCGCTCTCCATCTGAACCCTTTGTATTCATCCGCCCATCCAGATGCCTTTTAACTGTAGGAATTGTACCAGCCCCCACCACTTTCTCTGGCAGCTCATTCCATATACACATCACCCTCTTCATGAAAACGTTGCCCCTGAGGTCTCTTTTACATCTCCCCACTGCCCTCACCCTGAACCTATGACCCTCCAGTTCGGGACTCCCCCATCCCAAGGGAAAGACCTTGACTATTTATCCTATCCATGCTCATGATTTTATAAAAGTCTATAATGTCACCTCTCAGGCTGTGGCGCAATGGGGAAAACAGCCCCTCCCCATCCTTCTATCCCTCCTCACCCAGGTAATTAAGACACATACCTGAGTTTGCAGCGTCTGCTCCCTCCCTGGATTCACTCCAATTGCCACAAGTGAATAGATTTCCCCCCTCCCCTCTCTGTCCCTCCCAGGATGAAGAGTTGCCCAAAGAGAGGGAGTTTCACTCAAACTGACAGGGCCATTTCCGTGTTGTGACGCCAATGGGTGAGGGAGGGGGAGGGAGAAGGGACGAAACAAAAGGGTCAGGGCAAGGTGCACAGTTTGCAGGAATCCCTTCCCTTCACAGAATCCCCACAGCGTGGAAGCAAGCCACTCAGCCCAACGAGTCCAAACCAACCCTCGAAGGGTAACCCACCCACACCGATTCCCCTAGACCTGTTGCTCTACTCCCTGACTATCACACCTAATCTGCACGTCCCTGGGTACAATGGATAACTTAGCATAGCCAATCCCCCCTAACCAAGACAAAGTTAACAATCACAATACCATGTTATAGCCCAACAGGTTTATTTAGAAGCTCTAGCTTTTGGAACGCTGTTCCTTCATCAGGTGATTGTGGAGAATAAGATCATAAGACACAGAATTTATAGAAAAACATGACAGTGTCCTGCCACTGAAATGATACATTTAACAAACCTGGATTGTTAAGTCTTTCATCTTTTCAAATGGGTTGCAGGTATCATTAATATGCACACCCCAGTCTTCCTGGGGTGTGCATATAATTTTAATAACAAAGTGACATTTCTGCTCAGCTCTGCAAATATACATTCACTCCTGTGGACTTGTGTGCGTGCACGCATGAGAGATAAAATGTCTATTTGAGAACAGGTGCTTTACTTCTGTTGGTGTAAATATTGTTGTAAATCATAGCTGGGTTCTCATAGATAGATGTAAGAGAGAGAGAATTCCTCAAGTAGGACAGAATCAGAATCCTGGGAGACCCCCATTTCTGGTTTACTTCCGAATGAACAAACATTAAACATGAGCACCTATTTGTTTCAAATTTGATTTCATTTTTCGTGTGATTCCCTGCTATGATGATACTATGTGTGTGGATGGTTGACAGGCTGGGAAATTGTGGATTGGGGCTTGATTGGCTGAATGCTGTATTGTTCCGGAAAGTGAAAAAAAGAAGCAGCGGGGGGGTGGGGGGGGGGGCAAATCTTCAGCAAAAATCCAGCAAAGCAGAGAACAGACCGACATCTTACGCTGTGGGAACAGGGAGATCAGCACAGGACAGAGAAATCAGGACCTGAAATCCGAGCTGACACCCTGTGATCAGTGCTTTCATTAGCAGCACCAACCCTATACCTTTACCTCACTTCCCATTTGACCAAACCCTCGATATTCAGGATCCAATCCTTGCCATCCTGAAGCCATGTCTCTGTAAGGAGTCTCCGATCATAATTATTCTCTTCAATGTGTGCAGTCAACTCATTCACTTTTGTTACAATGCAGCACACATTCGGATACTGTTTCTGGTTTCAATTTTTGTGATCTTTAGAATCCAGTTTTGATTGCTGGCATATTTACTCTCCTTGTCCCTATCATTCTCTAAAGTTCATTTCCCACATCACTACACTGCTCACTGGCCTTGTTTTGGATTGTTCATGCTAAATTGTCCATAATATCGAGGTTAGGTGGGTTAGCCATGGGAAATGCAGGGTTGTAGTTTCATATCCAGCCTGCTCTGCCATTCATTAAGATCATGGCTGATCTATCCATTGTCTCAGATCCTCCCCACCCTGCATTGTCCCAACTACCCTTAATTCCCCTACCATTGCAAAAACCCATCCAACTGTGTCTTGAACATACTTAACAAAGCTGCCTCTACTGCTTCCTTGGACAGAGAATTCCATAGATTCACTACACTCCAGGAAAAGCAATTCCTCCTCATCTGTGTCCTGAATCTACTCCTCCTAATCTTGAGACCTGGTTTCATTCACCAGCAGAAATGACTCAATAGGTAGGGCTTCATCTCCACAGTGCAATGAATTCCCACTTTCCACCAAAATCCCGGATGTACTCACTCACTCAGTTGCTGTCTCACAAATGCAGGATTTCATTGTAACTTATTCTGCTCCCATTAAGGGCAAAGCATCTTTGAAAGCTGCTCTGAAACTCCAGCCTTCACAATCACACTTCTGCTTTCACCAAAGAAAATTAGAGTCATACAGCACGGAAACAGGCCTTTTGGTCCAACTTGCCCGGCCAAACAAATATCCTAAATTAATCTCGTCCAATTTGCCTGCATGTGGCCCATATCCCTCTAAACCCTTCCTATTCATGTACGCATCCAGATGCCTTTAAAAATTCTCAAACATATGCCTTCTAGTTTTGGACTCTCCTACCTTGGGGAAAAGACCTTGGATATTCACCCTATCCATGCCTCTTATGAACGCCTATAAGGTCACCCCTCAGCCTCCAATGCTCTCAGGAAAATATCCCCGGCCGAATGAGCCTCTCCCTGTAGCTCGAACCCTCCAACTCTGACAGCAGCCTTGTAAATCTTTTCCGACATCTTTCAAAGTTTCACAACATCTTTCCTGTAAACGGGTGACCAGAAATGAATGCAGTCTTCCAAACGTGGACTAACAAATGTCCTACACAGCCATAACATGACCTCCCAACTATACTCAATGCACTGACCAATAAAGGAAATGCCTCCTTCACTATCCTGTCTACTGGTAACTCCACTCTCAAGGAACTATGAACCTGCACTCCAAGGTCTCTTTGTTCTGCAACACTCCCCTTAACGGTGTCAGTCCTGCCTGGATTGCTTGACCAAAATGCAAACCACATATTTCTCTGAATTAAACTCCATCTACCACACTTTGGCCAATCAGCCCACCTGATCAGTTCTAATTTATAGTGAACTCTCTTTCCTCGCTTATTCTTTAGAAGTTGAAAATCTCTTTCCCACACACTCTCCCTCCATTCTCAGTTTGCTGAACCTAATCCCTGCTGTAACTCATCCTGAAGGATGCAGTTGACGCTGGTTAATAGGCCCACAAGCAGGGGGGTTCTAACTGAAACAAAGAATACTGAACGGCCTGGAAAGAGTGGAAGTTAGGAAGATGTTTCCATTGGTTGGTGGGATTAGAACCAGTGGGCACAGCCTTAGAGTAAAGGGAAGACCTTTCAGAATGGAGGTAAGGAGAAACTTCTTCAGCCAGAGAGTGGTGAATCTATGGAATTCACTGCCACAGAACGCTGTGGAGGCCAGGTCACTGAGGATAATTAGAACGTAGAACAGTACAGCACAGCACAGAACAGGCCCTTCAGCCCACGATGTTGTGCCGACCATTGATCCTCATGTGAGGTAAACCTAATGTACAAACCCTCAAATTTCTGTGACCATATGCATGTCCAGCAGTCTCTTAAATATCCCCAATGACCTTGCCTCCACAACTGCTGCTGGCAATGCATTCCAAGCTCTCTCAACTCTCTGCATAAAGAACCCGCCTCAGACATCCCCTCTATACTTTCCACCAAACAGCTTAAAACTATGACCCCTCGTGTTAACAATTTATGCCCTGGGAAAAAGTTTCTGGCTATCAACTCGATCTATGCCTCTCATTATCCTGTACACCTCAATTAGGTCCCCTCTCTTCCTTCCTTTTTCCAATGAAAAAGGTTCGAGCTCAATCAATCTCTCTTCGTAAGATAAGCCCTCCATTCCAGGCAGCATCCTGGTAAACCTCCTCTGAACCCTCTCCAAAGCATCCACATCTTTCCTATAATAGGGCGACCAGAACTGGACACAGTATTCCAAGTGCTGTCCAACCAAAGTTTTATGGAGCTGCAACAAGATCTCACGGCTCTTAAACTCAATCCCCCTGTTAATGGGAGCCAAAACACCATATGCTTTCTTAACAACCCTGTCCACCTGGGTGGCAATTTTAAGGGATCTACGTACCTGCACACCAAGATCCCACTGTTCCTCCACACTGCCAAGAATCCTGTCTTTAATCCTGTACTCAACTTTCAAGTTCGACCTTCCAAAATGCATCACTTCGCATTTATCCAGGTTGAACTCCATCTCCCACCTCTCAGCCCATCTCTGCATCCTGTCAATGTCACGCTGCAGCCTACAACAGTCCTCTATACTGTCAACGACACCTCCAACCGTTGTGTCGTCTGCAAACTTGCGAACCCATCCTTCAATCTCCTCATCCAAGTCATTAATAAAAATTACAAAGAGTAGAGGCCCAAGAACAGAGCCCTGTGGAACACCACTCACCACTGACTTCAAGGTAGAATATTTTCCTTCCGCTACCACTCGCTGTCTTCTGTCGACCAGCCAATTCTGTATCCAGACAGCTAAATTTCCCAGTATCCCATTCCTCCTGACCTGCTGAACGAGCCTACCATGGGGAACCTTATCAAATGCCTTACTGAAGTCCATATACACCACATCCACCGCTCGACCCTCATCAACTTGTCAAGTAACATCCTCAAAGAACTCAATAAGATTTGTGAGGCATGACCTGCCCCTCACAAAGTCGTGCTGACTGCCTTTAATCAAGCCATGCTCTTCCAGATGGTCATAAATCCTATCCCTCAGAATCCTTTCTAACACCTTGCAGACAACAGACGGGAGACTGACTGGTCTGTAATTGCCAGGGATTTCCCTATTTCCTTTCTTGAAGAGAGGAATTACATTTGCCTCCCCCAGTCCTCAGGTATGACTCTGGTGGAGAGCGAGGATGCAAAGATCTTCGCAAGCGGTGAAGCAATCACATTTCTCGCTTCCCAAAGCGGCAGAGGACAAATCTGGTCTGGCCCTGGCGACTTGTCAATCTTAATGTTTGTCAAAATTTTCAATACATCGGCTTCCTCAATCTCTATCTGTTCCAGCATGCTTAACTGCTCCTCAATGGTTTCATTCACTACAAGGTCTTTTCCTTTAGTAAAGACAGAAGCAAAAAACTCATTTGGGGCTTCCCCTACCTCCTCTGACTCTATACACAAGTTCCCTATGCTATCCCTGATCGACTCTACTCTTTCTTTGATCATTCTGAGATAGAGACGTTCTTGAGCATCAAGGGGATCGAGGATTATGGGGACAAAGTGGGAGAACAGGTTTGATAAACCTATCAGCCATAATTGAATGGCGGAGCAGACCCGATGGGCTAAATGGCCTTAATTTCTGCTCCTGTGTCTTACGGTCTCTTGCTATCCTGGACAGAGGGGGCGAGAATTGGAAGCAGGAGTAGGCCATCTGGCTGGTCAAGCCTGCATCAGCATTCAAAAAGATCATATATGCTATTATGTGCTGTATAACTCTGCAACTGTTCTGTACTGGTCTTAAAATCATTTTCATGCCAACCCCCATAAACATCCACTTCATTGTTGTTCAAAAATCAGATGAACTCAGCCTTGAATATATTCAATGACCCCCTAACTGCAGGAAGGCATCCCCACTTCTGAGCTCAATTCCTAATATACCACTTGTCTTGCTGATTGCTTGCTGCACCTGTCTGACAACTGGCAGTGACTGGTGTAGAAAGATGCTGAGACCCCTTCCTACATCCACTATCATTCGAGATGAAACGTCAACTCTCCTGCTCCTCGGATGCTGCCTAACCTGGTATGCTTTTCCAGTGCCAGAGAGAGTGAGAGAGCCCGAGAGAGAGCGAGATACAGGGCTCCCTATTGGTCTATCAAAATAAAGTTGCGCGCCTTTTCTACGGAATGATTTGGAGATGCCGGTGTTGGACTGGGATGTACAAAGTTAAAAATCACAACACCAGGTTACAGCCCAACAGGTTTAATTGGAAGCACTAGCTAGTGCTATAACCTGATTCTGGATTAGTGGTGCTGGAAGAGCACAACAGTTCAGGCAGCATCCAAGGAGCTTCGAAATCGATGTTTCAGGCAAAAGCCCTTCATCAGGAATAAAGGCAGTGAGCCTGAAGCGTGGAGAGATAAGCTAAAGGAGGGTGGGGGTGGGGAGAAAGTAGCATAGAATTCAATGGGTGAGTGGGGGAGGGGATGAAGGCGATAGGTCAGACAGGAGAGGGTGGAGTGGATAGGTGGAAAAGGAGATAGGCAGCTAGGACAAGTCCGGATAAGTAATGGGGACAGCGCTGAGCTGGAAGTTTAGAACTAGGATGAGGTGGGGGAAGGGGAAATGAGGAAACTGTTGAAGTCCACATTGATGCCCTGGGGTTGAAGTGTTCCGAGGTGGAAGAGGAGGCGTTCTTCCTCCAGGCGTCTGGTGATGAGGGAGCAGCTGTGAAGGAGGCCCAGGGCCTCCATGTCCTCAGCAGAGTGGGAGGGGGAGTTGAAATGCTGGGCCACGGGGCAGTGATCCACACAGGCCCCCGATCCACACCCACTCCCCTATCCCCATTGCTCTACATTTAACCCTGAGTCATGCACCTTACCTGCACACTATGAGGAATTTAGCATAGCCAATCCACCCTAACCTGCACATCCCTGGGCACTATGGGGAATTTAGCATAGCCAATCCACCTGAACTTGGATAAAGGTTAAAATTACAACTCCAGGTTGTAGTCCAACAGGCTTCTCTGGAAGCAGTAACCTTTGGAGTGATATGAGACATAAGCATGGAAACAGACCCTTCGGTCCAACCTGTCTATGCCGAACAGATATCCCAACCCAATCCCACCTGCCAGCACCCGGCCCATATCCCTCCAAACCCTTCCTATTCATATACTCGTCCAAATGCCTTTTAAGTGTTGCAATTGTACCAGCCTCCGCCACTTCCTCTGGTAGCTCATTCCATACACGTACCACCCTCTGCATGAAAAAGCTGCCCCTTAGGTCTCTTTTATATCTTTCCCCTCTCACCCTAAACCTATGCCCTCTAGTTCTGGACTCCCCGACCCCAGGGAAAAGACTTTGTCTATTTTTGGAAGCAGTAACTTTTGGAGTGATTTGGGTCAATCCCCGCTTCGGACAACTGTCTGTGTGGCATTTGCACATTCTCCCAGTGTCTGAGCGGGTGTCCTCCCACAGTCCAAAGATGTGTAGGTTAGGTGAATTTGCCATGCTTAATTGCCCCGTAGTGTTAGGTGCATTCGTCAGGGGTGAATGTAGGGGAATGGGTCTGGGTGGGTTGCTCTTCCCAGCGTCGGTGTGGACTTTTTGGGCTGAAGGGCCCGTTTCCACACCGGAGGGAATAATTATTTATATAAAATGCCCCCGATCCATTAGTGTGCCCAACATTAGTTTTAATTGGGTAGTAGAAATCTGAAGTATAATTGCTCGCTTCAGGACATCCAGACGTGAATGAATTTGACACAGGACACATTGGGCAACCATTAAAGAATCCGTTGTATTTCACCGGGTTGTGGACTCATGCAGAGACACGAACAACTTACTTTGATAAGTGTTCGATTTGCAAATGGAACGGCTGACAGATATTAAGAGTTTGCACACTTGGTTAAGCAGCTACATGCCATAGCCAGGATTTAGGAGGCTCAAATCCCTAATTTGGACTGTTCTGGAAAGTGTGTGCTTCGTTAGCCTTGGAAGGAAGGAA
Source organism: Chiloscyllium plagiosum (assembly GCF_037043375.1). Lineage (NCBI taxonomy): Eukaryota > Metazoa > Chordata > Chondrichthyes > Orectolobiformes > Hemiscylliidae > Chiloscyllium > Chiloscyllium plagiosum. The sequence goes on from NW_028270165.1 coordinate 8,315,160, forward strand.
TGAATAAACAAAAGCTGACAAACAGATATGAGGAAAGTTGGAAAATGTTACAGAGAGATACACACAGGCAGAAGTTTGCAGAAAAGTTAACACTTCATAATCTGATTTCAATGCACATTAGCCTGGGTATGGTACTGATATCACAGGGGCCTCAAAAAGGGTACTCCCTCAATACTCAAACCAAAATGTGGGTGACCCCTGCTGGACTGGTTTGTGTTCATTCTTTGCTGCTGCCTATTTCAGTTGCTAATGTACATTATTGTTAACACTCACAAATCTGGTGGCACCCAGATTTTGGGAAAGCAGCTAGGAAAAGATCTGAAGCGTGTTTAATTTGTAAACAAACAAGATGCATACTCGAAGAGGGATGCCCTTTGTTTGTTAACCACTTCCTTGCCTGGTCGGCCTTTTTTACTGGTTTACAACTGGCGTATATAGTATCACCTCGCGTACTTCGTCATGAATATTGTCTAATAAGAGTAGATGTATTTAGTAGATGAATCAAAACCATCTCAATGACTGAAACAGCTGACACTAGATTGTTGGACAAGTGGGAAATATTTGCATCAGTTAACCAAAACTCTTCAAAGTTTACAGTCACGGGTACGGCAAGCTGAAGAATTAGGACCGGGGCATTTTGCAGCCTGCTTCCTTGGGCAGAGAATTCCGCAGATACACTACTCTCTGGGAAAACCAGCAGCCCTCACTTCCTCCTCCTCAACTCTGTCCTAAACCTACTCCCCCAAAGCTTGAGGCCTAGTCTCATCCACCTGCAGAAATGACTGGATAGGGTAGGGCTTCATCCGCAAATTGCAACAAATTCCCACTTTCTCCCAAATTCCCAGATGTACTCACTTAATTGCTTGCTGTCTCACAAATGAAAGATTTCATTGTACCTTCTTCCGGTCCCAGTAAGGGCAAAACATCTTTGAAAGCTGCTCTGAAAGCCCTGTCTTTGCAACCACACTTCTGCTTTCACCGAAAACAGTTAGTCATACACCACAGAAACAGATCCTTCCGCCCACACGTCTATGCCAACCATATATCCAAAATCAATCTATTCCATTTGCCAGCATGTGGCCCATAGTCCTCAAAACCCTTCCTATTCATGTACCCATCCAGATGTTATAATTGTACCAGCCTCCACCACTTCCTGTCAGCTCGTTCCATACATGCAGCACCCTCTGAGAAAAAGTGGCCCCTCAGGTCCCTTTTAAATCTTTGCCCTCTCAGCTCAAACCACTGCCTTCTAATTTTGGACTCCCCTACCCAGAGGAAAAGACCTTGGCTATTCAACCTATCCATGCCCCTTATAAACTTCTATAATGTCAACCCTCAGCCTCCGACACTACAGGGAAAACAGCCTCAGCCTATTCAGCCTCTCCCTCTCGCTCAAACCCTCCAACTCTGACACCAGCCTTATAAACCTTTTCCAAACCCTTTCAAGTTTCACAACATCCTTCCATAGGATGGAGACCAGAATTACACACAATATTCCAAAAGTGGCCTAACCATTGTCCAGTGCAGCCGCAACATGACCTCCCAACTCCTTCACTCAATGCTCTGACCAATAGAGAAAAGCATACCAAACATCATCTTCACTATCCTGTCTATCTGCGACTCCACTTACAAGGAACTATGAACATGCACGCCAAGGTCTCTTTCTTCTGCAACACTCCCCCTGTGTAAATCCTGCCTGCATTGCTTGACCAAAATGCAACACATCACATTTCTCCAAGTTCAACTCCATCTGCCCCTCCTTAGCCTATCACCCCATCCAATCAATTCTAATTTATAGTGAACTCTCTTTCCTCTCTTATTCCTTAGAAGCTGAAGATCTCCATCGCATTCTCCCTCAATTTTCAATTTGCTGAACCTAATCCCTGCTGTACCTCATCCTGAAGGGTCTGGTTCATGCTGATTAGCAGGGCCATACTCAGGGGAGATCTAATTGAAACATACAGAATACTGAATGGCCTGGACAGAGTGGTTGTTGGGAAGATGTTTCCATTGACCCGAGGGCACAGCTTTAGAGTAAAGGGAAGACATTCTAGAATGGAGATAAGGAGAAACCTCTTCAGTCAGAGTGGTGAATCTATGGAATACATTGGCATAGAAGACTGCAGAGGCCAGGTCACTGAGGATATTTAGACTTAGATAGCTAGGTTCTTGAGTATTGAGGGGATCGAGGGTGACAGGGAGAAAGCAGCAAAATGGCGCTCAGAAACTGATCAGCCACGATTGAATTGTATGAGCAGACCTGATGGGCTGAATAACCTACTTTCTGCTCCGATGTCTTATAGCCTCTTGCGGTCCAGGACACTGAGAATTGGGAGCAGGAGTCGGCCATTTGGTCTTTTAAGTCTGCACCAGCATTGAACAGATCACAAATGGATATGGATCTCCCTACATTGAGATGCAGAGGCTGGGACTTTTTTCACTGGAGCATCGGAGGTTAAGAGGTGTCCTTAGAGAGGGTTAAAAAATCATGAGGGGTATAGGTGAGGTGAATGGCAGGTGTCATTTCAAGATTAGGGAGCAAACTTTTAAAGCGAGAGTAGAACGAGTCTAAAGACATGAGGAGCACATGTTTTTTTTTTAAAAAAAAGTGGTTGGTGTGTGGAATGAATGTCTAGAGGAAGTGGTGGATGCAGGTACAGTTACAATGCTTAAAATACATTTTGATAAGTACGTGAATAGGAAAGGTTCGGAGGGATTATGGGCCAAACACAGGCAGATGGGATTAGTTTGTGAATATAGTCAGCATGGATTAGTTGACCTGAAGGGTGTGTTTCTACGCTGTATGACTGTCACTGTTCTGTACTAGCCTTAAAACTATTTTCTTGCCTTCCCCAAGAACCATCCACTTCTCTGTTGTTCAAAAATGATATGAACTCAGGGGATCATGGAATATATTCAAGGCTAACTGCAGGAAAGCATCCCCACTTCTAAACTCAATTCCTCTTGCTCATATCCCACTTGCCTTGCTGATTGCTTGCTGCACCTGTCTGACAACTGGCAGTGACTGGTGTAGAAGGACGCTGAGGCCTCTTTGTCCATCCACACATCATTCCTGATGAAGGGCTCTTACCAGAAACGTCAACTTTCCTACTCCTCGGATGCTGTCTGACCTACTGTGCTTTTCCAGCGCCACACATTTTGACTCTGATCTCCAGCATCTGCAGTCCTCACTTTCTCCACTTCCCAATATATCACCATTTAAACAATACACCTCATTTCTGCTTTTTTTTTCCCCACAGCAAAAGTTACAACCCAGGAACCCTCTGGTACTGCATTTACCATGTGTTTGAGGCACAGACCTGGACCAGCTTTTCCAGAGTCTGTCCTCTTTCTGGATTCACTCCCTTTCTTTTCAGTTGCTGCAAGTCAACAATTGGATCCCAGCATGAAAATAAAAGAAATAGAAAAGGGAGTGAGAGAAGAGAGTGCTGTTGGACAGAGGAAGGGAATTACAGTCTTGGATGAATCTCAATCTTCATTCAGAGAGAGAGAGAGAGAGAGAGAGAGAGAGAGAGAGAGAGAGGAGCAGCAGCAGCTTCAGAAGCTCGTGGGTCAAGATTAGAGTGGTGCTGGAAAAGCACACGTCAGGCAGCATCCGAGGAGCAGGAAAATCGACGTCTCCGATTCAGACAATAGGGCTGTTCTGAATGGTAGGAGGACCAGGCTCCTCATTGGGCCGGTAAATGTAAGTCATGCACCATTTTTACAGACAGATAGAAGCATGTGCAGTTTTTTGCAGACACCGGCGAACATGCGCAGCGCTTGCTGACACCGAGGAGCACGTGCAGTAGGCTCTGTAGATATGCTGGTGTAACTGACAGATTCAACTGTCCAAATGTCAATAGGAGGAAAAAAGGTAGAGCCACAATTTTGTTTCACCTTCCCAGCCCCGGCTCTACATAACCGCGCATGTTCTTTGCTTTTCTCCTTACCCTCACCCCTCATGATTTTTCAAATCTCAATAAGGTCATTCCTCAACCTCCTCCGTTCCAGTGAAAATGGCCCAGCCTCTCCCTATAACTCAAACCCAACAGTCCTGGCAAAGTCCAAGTAAATCCCTCTCCAATAGTATTCTTCCTATTACAGGATGACCAGAACTGTACTCAGTACTCTAAACAAAATGGCCTCACCAACATCCTGTACAACCTCAACATAGAACAAAAAAAATTTACAACCCAGGAACAGGCCCTTCAAGCCTAAGCCGATCCAAATCCCCTGTCTAAACCTATCGCGTAATTCCTGAATCTGTATCTCTCTGCTCTCCCCCTACTCATGCATCTGTACAGACGCTGAAAATGTGTTGTTGGAACAGCGCAGCAGGTCAGGCAGCATCCAGGGAACAGGAGAATCGACGTTTCGGGCACAAGCCTTTCTTCAGGCCCGAAACGTCGATTCTCCTGTTCCCTGGATGCTGCCTGACCTGCTGCGCTGTTCCAGCAACACATTTTCAGCTCTGATCTCCAGCATCTGCAGACCTCACTTTCTCCTCCATCTGTACAAATGTACCTTTTCTTTTTGTAGATATTTTTACTGAAAATTTAACATGTTCTTACAAGTTTACAAATTTAAAAAAACCAAGTACAAACACTAATATACAATTAAATCTTAAATAAATAGCCAAAACCTGTCAAACAAAAAGAAGAGATACAGAGAAGAAAAAGACAAAACTCAATTACTAATCTAACCTATAACTAACCAGAGTGTATGATCAAATATCTTACATTATTCAAAAGAAAAAAGGATAACATAGTAATGAAGTAGTGAAGTACATGCTCGGAATGAGTTAACATCAAGTCGTAATAAAACCCGAGCCAGAACTGTTACCTCAACTAAATGAAAGCCCTTGAATGAATGGCCGAAATATCTGTATCTATGTAATTCAAAAAGGGCTGCCATATTTTATAGAATAATTCAGTTTTTTGGTGCACCATATTTGTAAGGAAGTCAAGGGGAATACATTCCATGATTAATCTGTGCCAATTCGGAAGTCCTAGAGGGCCCTCAGCCACCCAGTTTACTAAGATATTTCTCCTTGCATAGAAGGAGAGAATGGAAAATAATTTCCTCCCGTGCACATCCAGAGAAGGTAAGCTCGAGAAGCCCAGAAGAGGAGATACTGGATCTACTGTAATTTCCGTTCCCATGATTTCTGTCAGGGCGTTTACTACTTTGGTCCAGTATTTGAGGATCTTATGGCATGTCCATAAGCGGTGTGTAGGAATGCCCACCTCTGTTTTACATTTGGGACACATTGCAGATGCTCCTGCCCTAAACTTTGCCAATCGTTCTGGTGCCATATGGGCCCTATGAAGTATCATTAACTGAATGGTCTGGGTTCTGTTACAAATGGAGATTTTTTTGGCATTTTCCCAGATGTAATTCCACATTTCTGTAGAAATTTCCAGCCCCAAATGCTGATCCCATGTTCTAAGCAGACGGTCCATATCTTCCGACGCTTCATCACGTAATAAATGATAAAGAGTGCTGACTGAGGGTACACCCACTGGCCACAACACTCTACGTTCTCTATCTGATTTATAGAGAACATCTAAGAACGCAGTCGTCTTCTGTATGTAGTCTCGAATGTAGAATTATCGAAAGAGGTCTCCATTAGGTAATCCAAATTCCTGATGCAGCTGTTCAAAAGTCATCAGGACCCCCTTCTCAAACAGATCCCCTAAACAGGAGATACCCCTGGATCTCCAGGATTTGAATGTGGCATCTGTAAGCCCCGGCTGAAAACACCATGCCCCCACTATAGGAGTATAGGAGGATGTTTTATGTGAATTACCCTCGTTTGCCGCATTATATTCCAAGCTTTAATTGTGTTTAGTACTATAGGGTTTCTATAATGGTCCGTAATGATTTTCATCTTATCGAAAAATAAGAGGTTAATCAGAGGGCACTGTACTTGAGAAGTCTCGATGTCCATCCAGATTGATTGCGGGCCTGACGTGACCCAATCGGCTGTGTAGCTTAACTGATACTTTCTAAAGTCTGGAAAATCCAGTCCTCCCCTTGCCAGTGGAACTTGTAGCTTCCTTAGCTTAATGAGGAGCAGTCTATGGTTCCAGATGAAAGAACCCAGTCAACCATACAATTTGCACAGTGCCAGCCTCGGCAGCATCACCGGAAGCATTCTCATAGGGTATAAGAGACGGGGCAAGACATTCATTTTAATTAGGGCTATTCTACCTAGTCAGGAAATTGGAAGGTCTCCCCAGCGTTGAAGGTCCTGTCTTACCCTTTCCAATAGATGCACAAAATTGGCCTTGTATAGCTGGCCAAATACTGGGGCGATAAAAATGCCTAAGTATAAAGAAACCCTCAGAGACCACTGAAAGGGGAAGTGGGACATACTAGTGAGGCCACCCATCGGCATGGCCTCCGATTTTGAAAAATTAATTTTGTAGCCTGAAAATGCACTAAATGCATTAATAGCTTGGATTAAGCGAGGCACGGACATCAGAGGATTACTAAGAAAAAGGAGATCATCATCTGCTTATAGGGTAATTTTATATGTTTACCTGTACCAACCCTCGGGGCTGTTATATTAGAGTCAGCCCATATAGCTTCCGCCATTTGCTCAATTATTCGCGTGAATAGCAACGGTGAGAGACGACATCCCTGACGGCAGCCCCTACCCACACTGAAGCTATCGAAGCCTAATCCATTGGTGATCACAACTGTTTTGGGATCATTATACAGTGTTGAGATCCATTTGGCAAATATGTTTCCAACGCCAAACCTTTCCAATGTATAGAACAGGTATGACCATTCAACCCTGTCAAATGCCTTCTCCGCATCCAATGAGACTACTATTCCTGGTATTTTTTCCTGATGACAGACTTGATTCACATTCAAGACCCTTCTAATATTATCAGATGATCTACGGCCCTTAATAAACCCAGTCTGCTCCTCTTTTATGATATATGGCAGTATCCCCTCTAGCCTCAATGCTAATGATTTACAGAGAATTTTAAAAATCTACAGTTAGCAAGGATATTGGTCTGTATGATGCACAATCTTCTGGATCCTTTCCTTGTTTGAGAATAAGGGAGATATTCACCTCATTCAGTGAAGGTGGGAGGCAGCCCTGACTTATATGAGTGGTTGTACATGTCCATAAGTGGGCCAGCTAATACTCCTGTGAACTCTTTGTAAAATTCAACCTGAAAGCCCTCTGGGCCAGGTGCCTCACTGCTCTGAAGTTGCCTGATTATGTCAAGTATTTCCTGCGTTGTTGGGGGAGCATTCAGGAATGATACCTGTTCTGGGATTAAGTCCGGAAAGGCCAGGCTTTTAAAAAAGGACTGCATCCTCCTGGCTCTATCTTCACAATCCTGCGATCAGAATAAAACTTTCTGAAGATTGTGTTGATCCTTTTAGGATCGTGAGTCAGAGTACCAGCACTTTCCCTGATAGCTTGAGTGGCCCCATTTTATCCTTGCGAGAAATGCGAAGCATCTACGAGGTTTATCGCCAAATTCATATAATCTTTGTTTTGCAAATAATATTTCCCTCTTTGCCGTTAGGTGAAGGCGGTATTCAGAGCTGTCCAAAGGGTCATAATCCTTTAGTAATTTGGCAATAGAAGGTCTGTCAGCGTATGCTGTTTCAGCTGCTTTTAAGCGAAACTCAAGTGGACGCTGTTGTTTTCCCTTTAATTTTTTCCGGGTCACCGAGTATGAAATGATCACAACTCTCGCATAAGCTTCAATAGTCTCCCACATCATTGACGGGTTACTAGCCGTACCTGAATTAATTTCCAAGAAAGCTTTAAATTCTTGAGAAAAATATTTTGTAAGGAATCCATACGCCAATGTCGGGGGTGGGGGTGGGGGGGGGGGGGGGAGATGTCTCATTGTTCATAGACTTGATTTCCATGTACACAACAGCGTGTTCAGAAATTATATCATCTATTTTACAGGATGATATGGAATTTTAAAAAGTCGAGGGGGCAAAAAACATGTCAATTCTAGTGTGACATTTATGTGGATTAGAGTAAAAAGAGAAATCTCTGCCTTGTGGGTGGAGGCACCTCCACACATCTATTAATCCTAATTCTTGATTCAAATCTGCCAATTGTCTAGATCTGGGGGATACACCCGCAGTACTCTTGGGTATCCTGTCTATTTCCGGCTCCATAATGCAATTCGAGTCTCTCCCTATAATTGTATGATGAGCACCGAGAGCCATCAGTTTGGAGAAGGCTTCCGTTATAAATTTGAAAGGATGCGCCGGGGGACAATACTGGTTTAAAATCCCATATTCCTCTCCATTTATAAGGGCTTTAATTGGTATATATCGTCCAGATTCATCTTTTATCTGACTTAGGATTTTGAAAGGGAGATTCTTCCAAATAAGAATGACTACCCCCCCCCTACTTTGAGCTGGAGGAAGAAAAGAAGGCCTGATCAAATCCACCCTGTTGTAATTTCAAATGTTCTTTATTCAATAAATGCGTCTCCTGCAGAAGAGCTATATCAACCCATTCTTTCAAGGTTTGATAATATTTTCTTCGTAGGTTTGATAATATTTTCTTCCTTTTGATTGGAGAATTACTCCCCTTGATATTCCAGGTGCACCATTTAATCGAATGACTAACCATAACCATCCAGGCAAGTCCGAGACCCCCTGGGAGGAGAAACACCATCCAAAACACCTCGAGCATAGACCATAGAAAATTCACAAAAAGTGATTCTTTATTACACTCACACTATTATAATAAAAAACTATTTCTAAATAAAAAAAACAAAAACATATTTAAACGGACATTTTCCCCCTGGTTTCCAGGGGAATCACTTCCTTTCCAAAAACATATTTAAACGGACATTTTCCCCCTGGTTTCCAGGGGAATCACTTCCTTTCCAAAAACCCATCATATCCTCTCCCGACCAGTGCCCCACCCTTGACCCAGGCACCCCATAAGAGTGAATAAAATTGAAGTGTATGACCAAGCTAAAGTTAACAGTGAGTACCCTCCCTCCTCCCCACCCACCCCAACACCTAGATATATGGTGATGTTAATACACACTTATAACAGCACACAAACCAACAGCCACTCTCAGACAACTCACCAAAACGAAGGACCCGATACCCAGCATGAGCAAAACTAACGTAGTGTACAAAATCCCATGCAAGGACTGCACAAAACACTATATAGGACAAACAGGAAGACAGCTAACGATCCGCATCCACGAACATCAACTAGCCACGAAATGACACGACTAGCTATCCCTAGTAGCCACACACGCAGACGACAAGCAACATGAATTTGACTGGGACAACACTACCATTATAGGGCAAGCGAAACAAAGAACAGCCAGAGAATTCCTAGAAGCTTGGCACTCATCCACAAACTCTATCAACAAACACATAGACCTGGACCCAATACACTTCAGCGGACAGCTGAAACTGACAACCGGAAGCGGCAGGGACAGGCCACTATAAATGCCAGAGGAAACACCACAGAAGCACTTCACAGGAGGCTCCCAAGCACTGAGGATGTCACCTAGACAGGGGACGAAACGTTTGCAACAAAAGCTTCCAGCTCGGCGAACAGAACCACAGCAGAGCACTACAGACTCAGACTTGCTGGGTTGCCGCCATCTTGAATTTTCCCCGCCCAGATGCACCTTCAATAAATCTACCGTCCCTGCCTCTACTTCTGCTGGCAATGCATTCCAGACATCTATCACCCTATGAGTAAAGTACTTTCTGTGTGCATCTCCAACATGATGTCCCAATTCCTGTACTCAGTATGTGAACAATGAAGGCAAGCGTGCAAAACACCTTAGTCACCCCCGTCTACCAGTGATGGAACTTTCAAGAACAATGAAAACGACCACCCTCGGGTCTCTGTTCTACAACACGACCCAGGCCTTAATATTATCTGTACAAGTCTTGCCCTCTAATTTAGCAAAATGCAACCCCGCACATATCCATACCTCTCTCATACACAGGCTCTCTCTCAGACACACACATACACCACCCTCTCAACACACTCACCCTTGCGCAGGGTCATTCTCCATCACAATCACACTTTATCAAGCATGCACACATGCAAATACACACTCACCGACGCACACAGTCTTATACACAAACACACTACACACACTTTCCTGATGAAGGGCTTTTCCCCGAAACGTTGATTTTCCTGCTCCGCGGATGCTGCCTGACTTGCTGCAATACCACATTCTTGATCCTAAACTTATTACCCTCTAGTTCTGGGCTCCCCCATCCAAAGGAAAATACCATGTCTATTTACCTTATGCATGTCTATTTACCTTATGCATGTCCCTCGTGACGATATAAAAGCGTATAAGGTCACTCATCAGACTCTGGCACGCTACGGAAAACAGTCCCAGTCTGTCCTCATGTCTCTCCTCACCCGGGTAGCCAAGACGCATACCTGAGGTCACAAAGTCTGCTCCCTCCCTGGATTCACTCCAGTTGCTACAAGTGAGCCTGCTCCACAATCATTAAGATCATGGCTGATCTATCCATCGTCTCATTTCCTCCTCCCTGCACTGTCACAAGGAACCCCTTCATTCCCCTATCAGGCAAAAACCCACCTAACTGTGTCTTGAATATACTTAATGAAGCTGCCTCTATTGCTTCCTTGGCCAGAGAGTATTCCATAGATTTTGGTGAAGGCCTTTTGCCCAAAACATCTATTTTCCTGCTCCTCGGATGCTGCCTGACTAGCTGTGCTTTTCCAGCACCACTCTAATCTAGACTATTCCATAGATTCACGACTCTCTGGGAAAAGCAGTTCCTCCTCATCTCTGTCTGAAAGCTACTCCCTCTAACCTTGAGGCCTAGTCTCACCCATCAGCAGAAATTACTGGACAGGGTAGGGCTTCATCCCCAATTGCAATGACATTGGAAAGATGTTTCCATTGGTAGGAGACTAGGACCACAGGGCACAGCTTTAAGAATAAAGGGAAGACCTTTAGGAACAGAGATAAGCGATGTCGCTTTTTCTGCTGACAGTGAGGAGCATGGATAATGTGTTGGTGACACCAGCGAGCAGGTGCGCTGTTGTTCACACCACAGAACAGACACAATGTGCTCTGTGGCGATGCTGGTGTTATTAACAGATTTTTAAGTGTTCAAATGCCAAGAGGAGAAACAAAGGATAGAGCCACAGTTCTTTTTCCCCATGTGGTTCAACATTTTATAGCTTTTGCATTTTGTCTGGCTGCTCACTTTTTTTTTTAAAAAATGTCTTTTCATCAGTATAGGGATGAGGTTCACAACAAGAGGGCATAGGTTTAGGGTGAGAGGAGAAAGATATTAAAGGTACCTAAAGGGCAACTTTTCCATGCAGAGGATGGTGCACATATGAAATGAACTGCCAGTGGAAGTAGTGGAGGCTGGTACAATTACAGCATTTAAAACACATCTGAATGGATATATGAACAGGAAGGGATTAGTAGGATATGAGCCAAGTGCTGGCAAATGGGACTAGATTAATTTAGGATATCTGGTTGGCATGGACAGGTTGGACCGAATGGGTCCGTTTCCGTGCTGCACATCTATGACTCTAAATAAAAAGTATATTTTTCCAAATAACAAACTATATCCATGTTAACAAGGCTTAGTGCACCATATGCTTTACTAACCATTTTCAACAGGTCCTGCCCTCTGAATGACTGAGGAACATAAACATGCTGGTGCATAGTATCCTTCACTAGTATTTACACACTACCCTCAGCAATTGCACAAGTAACAGCAAAGAGCAAACAGCACAAAGAATAAACAAACAGTGAGGGGTAAACAGCACAAGGATTAAACACACAGTGAGGGGGAAACAGCACAAGCGCCAGTAAAAGCAGATGGAAAGTGAGTGTAAAATGTCACTATGACAGGACAGGCCCCACATTCCTTCCCCTCCGTCACCCCCACAACCTGCCTCACCTTTCACCTCCCGGGCCCAGTACCTTCCAGGTGGCCCCATAGTTGACACAGGGGCCGCCCCACGACCAGTAGAACTCCACCACCCAGGCGGCCGACGAGTTCCCAAGCAGGCCCTTAACCCCATCCGCCTCCAGAATGCTCACCGGCTCCTGCCTGCTGTACAGCCGGCCGATGTGGCCGTGACACAGCAGCTGCGCCAGGAAGGCGGCGGTGCCCAGTGACGGGTGTCTGCCCCGGGCCGCACGGCGCCATTTTCCTAACGGCCGCCCTCCCGCCGCTTCCCCGCTCGAGCGACTTCTCCTCCCAACCGCCTTCGCCCCCACGTGACGTCTGCACGGGGGATGGGCGGGGCCGGGGGAGCCTCACCGTCACCAAGCAACAGCCACCTCGCGCTACAACTGCTCATTCACAAAAACAAACTCTCCTGTCTCGCTCTGCAGCTGCAGGGGGGACACTGCCACGTTTCCAGGAGCCCTGTCTACATTGGGAAAGCTCACGGCTCAATTTAAACAGATATTCCGACATCTAACGGAACGGCGTCATATCTTAAGGGGGCAATCTGCATTTTAAAGGAACATGGACATTTTAACGGGTATTTCTGCAAATAAAGAGATGTAAATGGACGAGATTATATTTCAAAGGCATGTGGGTTCATTCAAAGGGATATCTTAATATGTAAAGTGACGCAGTTGTATCTAAATGAATCTACATTTCGAAGAGATGTTGCCCTATTTATAAGTAGAGACAATAGGTGTGAATTCTGTCTGTGTCCCAATGTTGAGTCAGACTGACATTTTACTTAGAAAAGCTCTGCATTTAAATTACATTCTTGAGAAGGTAATTTATTGATTCGGGTGTAGGTTAGGGAGAATTGGCCGTGCTAAGTTACCCATAGTGACCAGGGATGTACAGGTTAGGGTGGCTTGGCCATGGGAAATACGGAGTAAGGGGTTGGGTATGGGTGGGATACTGTTCAGAGGGCCAGAGTGAAACAGATGGGCTGAATGGTCTGCTTCCACATTGTCGGAATTCGATGACCCTCCCCACCAAAGGAGCATTTTATCTGCATCTATCCTGTCAAGCCCCTTTCAGAATTCTACTGGTTTCAATAAAGGTATACAGCACAGAAACAGACCCTTCGGTCCATGCCGACCAGGATTCCAAACTAAACCAGTCCCACTTGCCTGCATTTGGCCTATATCCCTCTAAACCTTTCTATTCGTGTCCCCATCCAAATGCTGTTTCAATGTTGTCACTGTACCTGCATCTACCACATCCTCAGCAAGTTCATTCCACATGCAAATCACCCTCTTTCAAAATGCCCCTCCGGTTCCTTTTAAATCTCTCTCCTTACATTTACAAAAAAATGCCCCCCTAGTTTTGAGTTCCCCTATGCTAAGCAAGAGCCATTTGCTATTCACCTTACCTCCAATCCTCATGATTTTATCAATCGCAATGAGGTCACCCCCCCCCCCCCCAACCTCCTGTGCTCCAGTGAATAAAGTCTCAGTCTTTACAATATCCTGGTAAATCTTTATTAATCCCTCTCTAATAGTATCCTTCCTATTACAGGGCCACCAGAACTGTACTCCATACTCTGAAAGTGGCCTCACCAACACCCTGTACAACCTCAACATGATGTCCCAACCCCTATACTCAATGGTGTGAACAATGAAGGCAAGGTTGCGAAATGCCTTCTTAACCACCCTGTCTCCCAGTGACGCAACTTCCAAAGAACTATTTTCTAAAACACGACTCATGGCCCGACCATCATCTGTACAACCCCTTTCTTTTATTAAGCCTCTCTCTCTCTCTCTCACACACACACACACACACTCTCACACTCGCAGGCTCATACTCCATCACACACACTTTTCCAAGCATGCACACACACACTTCTGCGCACTCTCACGCACAAACTCACGTGCACACTCTCACTCTCTCATGCACGCACACACATTACTCTTTGGGGTGAAATTGTATTGGCAGAATTATATTTGCAGATACATTCAATTTTGTTCAAAAAGCACACAATCTGCAGGCAGTCAATGCATCTAATATTTTACAAATTTCGACTTTGGAAACAGAACCTGTCGGATTCAAGATTGGAATACCAACAGATTCAAATCTCACACCTTTAATGCATTGTCGGAGTGGAGTTTTTTTTAATATAAAACTTTAAGTCATCTCAAGAACATTGTTACATAATAATGAACCAAAGCCCGCACCCATTCTAAGAGATGAAGACTATCTAAGTTTGTTCAATATATTCTATCAGTTGCATCACACTGATCTTTTGATATAAGTTCTGTGTCTTATGATGCTGTTCCATGAGGCTTATGTGTCGATGAGGCAAGATGGTACAGATGAGGCGATGGAGAATTACAAATCACGTAGGAAGGATTTAAAGAGGGAGTCAAGAAGAACAAAGAGAGGACACGAGCAGTCTTTAGCAAATAGAATAAAGGAGAACCCTAAAGCTTTCTGTAGGTATGTGAGGAATAAAGGATGATTAGGGTAGGAATAGAGCCAGTCAAAGACAGAAGTGGGAAGTGGAGTGTGGACCCTGCAGAGATCTGAGAGGAGCTAAAGGAACATTTCTCATCGGTGTTCACTCAGGAAAAGAATGAGGTACGAGATATTAGACTCGAAAGGATCGAGGTTAGTTACACACAGGTGTTATCAATTCGAGGAGTGAAAGTGGACAAGTCCCCTGGGCAGGATGGGATTTATCCGAGGATTCTCTGGGAAGCTAGGAAGGAGACAGCCGAGCCTTTGGCTTTGAGTCGTCATTGTCTACGGGTTTAGTACCTGAGGACTGGAGGATTGCAAATGTTGTGCCCTTGTTCAAGTAGGGCAGCAGAGATGACCCAGGTAATTATAGACCAGTGAGCCTTACTTCTTTTGTAGGAAAGACTTTGGAAAGGATTATAAGATTTATCATCTAGCAAGCAACAATTTGATTTCAGATAGTCAATAGGGTTTTGTGAAATGCAGGTCGTGTCTCACAAACCTCACTGAGTTTTTTGAGAAGGTGACCAAGCATGTAGATGAGGGTAGGGCAGTTGACGTGGTATACTTGGACTTTAGTAAAGCATTCGATAAGGTTCCACATGGTAGGCTGGTGGAGAAAATGCAGAGGCATGGAATTGAGGGTGATTTAGTAGTTTGGATTAGAAACTGGAAGAAGGCAGTGAGTGGTGGTTGATGGAAAATATTCAGTCTGGAGTCCAGTTACTAGTGGTGTTCCACAAGGATGTTTTGGGACCACTGCTGTGTCATTTTTATAACTGACTGAGACGCAGGCATAGGTGGATGGGCCACAGTAAAGTCGATGGAGTACTGGACAGTTTGGAAGAATGTTACAGGATGGGCCTATTCGAGAAAAGGGAAACCTGACAGGGGAAACTCCTCAGTCCACAAACAACTTATTTATACAGGCCCACAGAACCCTCTTCACCCCAGAGGTAGGAGTAGTATGTTACTCCTCTCTATCGGTAGATGACTAACTTGCCCCGTCCCCAGTCCCCGATTCCAATCTATTAAATCAGACTTCCTACTGCCAACCCTCCGAAGAGAAATATCACTTTAGGGTGTAGGTTTGCTCGATGAGCTGCAGGTTTGATATCCAGACGTTTCATTACCTCGTTAGGTAACAACATCAGTGGTGACCTCCAAGTGAAGCAAAGCTGTTGTCTCCTGCTTTCTATTTATATCTTTCTCCTGGATGGGGTTCCTGGGGTTTGTGGTGATGTCATTTCCTGTTCGTTTTCTGAGGGGTTGATAGATGGCATCTCGATCTATGCGTTTGTTTATGGCATTGTGGTTGGCTTGCCAGGCCTCTAGGAATTCTCTGGCATGTCTTTGCTTAGCCTGTCCCAGGATACATGTGTTGTCCCAGTCGAAATGGTGTTTTGTTTTCATCCGTGTGTAGGGCTACGAGGGAGAGAGGGTTGTGTCTTTTTGTGGCTAGCTGGTGTTCGTGTACCCTGGTGGCTAACTTTCTTCCTGTTTGTTCTACATAGTGTTCGTGGCAGTCCTTGCATGGAATTTTGTAGATGATGTTGGTTTTGTCCATGGGTTGTACTGGATCTTTTAAAGTTTGTTAGTTTCTGTTTCAGAGTGTTGGTGGGTTTATGTGCTACGAGGATTCCGAGGGGTCTTAGTAGTCTGGCTGTCATTTCTGAAACTTCTTTGATGTATGATAAGGTGGTGAGGGTTTCTGGCTGTGTTTGGTCTGCTTGTCGTAGTTTATTCTTGAGGAATCTGTGCACTGTATTATTTGAGTATCCGTTCTTCTTGAAGACATTGTATAGGTGGCTCTCCTCTGTTTTCCAAAGTTCATGGTGGCTCGTCGGAATCGTCTTCTGATACAGCTTTGTTTGGGTGTGTTGGGATGGTTGCTGGTGTCGAAAGAAAGGACAACGGAGAACTACAAACCGGCGTATACAGAAAACCAACAAACACTGACCAAATACTTAGCTACACCAGCGGGGGCCTGCATGTCAAGGCCTCCCTGTACATGGATGACATCGTCGTTTTTTGCTAAGATCCACTGTCCGTGCGCAAACTCATGTGCATATGTGACCAGTTCGAACGGGCCTCGGGAGCCAAGTGAAACCGAGGCAAGAGCGAGGCCATGCTCTTCAGGAACTGGGCAGACCAATCCTCGGTCTCCTTCACCATCAGAACTGACCACCTGAAGTTGTTGGGTATTGGGGGGGGGGGCATGGGCCAAGTCTTGGGAGGAGCGTATCAGCAAAGTGAGGCAGAAACTGGGCAGATGGAAGCTCCAGTCGCTCTCCATCACGGGAAAAAACCTGGTCATCAGGTGTGAGGCACTGTCATCGCTGTTATTCGTGGCACAGGTCTGGCCTCTTCCCAGAACCTGCGCCACTGCAGTCACCCGGGCCATCTTCCAATTTATATGGAGGTCAGAGATGGATTGGGTCCGAAGGAACTCGCTGTACAAAGATCTGGGCAACGGGGGAAAAAATACACCCAATGCCACCCTCACTCTGATGGCCACCTCTGTGTGTGGCGGCATCAAGCTGTGCGTGGATCCCCGGTACGCAAACACCAAGTGTCACTACGTACTGAGGTATGTGTCCCCGGTGTTGCAAAGGATGGGCCTGGTCTCGCTGCCGCGGAACGGTCCAAGTAGTTGGACCATTCCGGATCACCTGTCCTTCGTGGAGAAGTTTATGAAGAAAAACAACTTTGACCACAAGTACATCAGGAAGTGATCAGCACGTAGTGGTCTTGAGACCCTTCAGGAAAAGGAGAGGGCGGATCCTATCGAGCGGCTCCCTGAGCAGACTGTCAAAGCCATTTGGCAGAATGCCTCATTGCCAGAACTTTCCAACAAGCACCAAGACATGGCTTGGCTGGTGGTGAGAAGGCCTCTGCCTGAGAGATCCTTTATGCATGCCCGGACTCTCAGCCGCACCACACGCTGCCCTCGAAGTGGCTGCAGTGGGGGGCGAGACTGTCACACACCTCCTTCTGGAATGTGCCTACGCAGAAGAAGTCAGGAGAGGAATGCAGTGGTGTTTGTCAAGGTTCGTCCCGAGCAGCGCCGTGACACGGGACTCCGTGCTCTACGGTCTGTTCCCCGGGACGCACACCGAGACGAACATCACCTGTGCCTGGAGGATCATCGACTCGGTGAAGGACGCTCTCTGGGCGGTCCAAAACTTGTTGATCTTCCAGCTGAAGGAGTTGACCCCGACTGAGTGTTGCAGACTGGCACATTCCAAGGTCCAGGACTACGTGTTGAGGGACGTACTGAAGCTTGGGGCAGCTGCCGCCAAGGCGCGGTGGGGAAAGACCACCATGTAACATCTGCCTGCCTAAAGAAGAACAGGGGGCCCACGCAGTCATTTGGGCTCTGCTGATGGCTCAGCTAAATATATGGACATATGATTGATAAATGTACAGACCTGTATATAAAAATTATAAATTCTGATCTCTGTATGTAAATGGTTACGTATGTATGGCATGACCAACTGTACAGACCATCAAATTATTTTATGAATAAAGTATATTTTTGTAATAAAAAATATCAGACATGCGAGTTGTGCAAGGTTACTTTATGAACTCTCCAATTAGCTCAGACTGGTATCTCATTAATGATAGGAGTTTATCTTGCTAGCAAGCTGGGTAGGTTTTTCCCACCTGATGGATAGTTCAAAGTCTGTACGAGCGATCACAGATCTATTAATTAACTTTTCTTCCTTACAAATTATTGTCTTTCCTGTTATCTGTCTAATTAAAAACATGCAATGTTTTTGCAAACTTTTGTATGAAGGAAGCCACTTTGTATCAATACATCAGAGTAGCCTGCTGGGGCACTGGAAGAGCTGGTACTCGATTTTCCGAGTTATTAGAACCTGGTTAGTTCAGCTTATAGGTGTCAGTGTTATGCTGCAACAGTGATGCTATCAGTGAATAAAGGGGATGACTAAAATGAAACTAAACTGTAAGAGGGTTTTATTCCAGGTTTCCAAAGAGTACGATCTCCAGGACAAACCAAGAGAGAGGCTTTACAGGTCTGAGTCCACGAGGGATTCCCTGGGCCGCCTCAAATCTCCACTTTAACATGGGAGGTAGGACAAAATGGCTTCTGCTTGGCTAACTCGGTCGGAACTGAGTCAGGCAGATACTCGTGACTCAGAGCAAACAAGAAACCACAGACTGACGTAAATCCAGATAAATACGATTCCAAGAACAGGTTGTCTACAAGAAATTATGATAGACTAAGTCAAAAATGCACGAGGACCTTGCGGGATCTGATTGGTTGTTACTATGTGATCATGCTCAATGTCTGACTCTAAACAATGTACATAAGTTCTATCCAAACTCTGTATAAGTTGGCGGATTCTTTTGGCACTCTAGGAGTACTCATCAGTGGCCCAGTGGTTAGCACTGCTGCCTCACAGCACCAAGGTCCCAGGCTCGATTCCAGCCTCAGGGGGCTGTCTGTGTGGAGTTTGCAAATTCTCCCAGTGTCTGCGTGGGTTTCCTCCCACAATCACAAAGATGTGCAGGTTTGGTGAATTGGCCATGCTAAACTGCCCATAATGTTAGGTGCATTAGTTAGAGGGAGATGGGTCTGGGTGGGCTACTCTTCAGAGGATCGGTGTGGACTGGTTGGGCCGAAGGGCCCGTTTCCACACTGTTGGGAATCTAATCTAATCTAATCCTTCTGGTCTGATCAGAGTCTAGCAACCCGGCTGTATCAAAGAATAAACTATTGCTTGTGTGATTGACAAAGAGTCATTTCCAGGTGTGTTTATTGACCAATCCTAGAAATCCGAAGATCCGGACTAGCAGTCCGAACAGCCAGGCAGGAAATGGTTAATGTCCCCAGGATGTGGGGAACAAATAAGACACCAAGGCATTAACACCAACACCAGGGAGAAACTGAACATACAGGCGTGACAAACATTAGTGGCAAGCCAGAATCACAGATGTACAGCACAGAAACAGCTAAAATGTGCATACATGAAATGTGCCTGCAAACACTGGTAGATGTTACAGACAAACAGATAAGGTGCTGTGAGGGGAGGGGGTGTAGGTTAAACTAGATATGCTCGTACAAACAGTTATAAGCATCTGTTTCCTGCTTCTGCAAAAACAAAAAAAACACAATCAAGGAGGTCAGAAGGCTCAATGTCGGCGAAAAATGGGAGGAAATGTTGCTTTCGCAAACAAGGAAGCAGCTGGCAGTGAAAGAGGATATACGCTAACACTTTGTTCACGCACAAGGCCGGATAAGGCAAGAAATAGATAAGAGTAATGGGCGCCACCGGGAAAAAAATGGAGGGACAAACCGATCTTTTGAGGGTCAGCTTGGAACATCAGGGTGGGGGGAATGTGAATGAGGGAAAGAAGCTGAATGTGCTGGAGCCAAAGTGGAGGAAGAACAGAGGATGCAAAACCGGTTTGAAGCTGCAATGAGGAATATTGCATGTGCTGTACTTGTACCTGTTGCAGTTCCTGGTGAGAATCGGGTGCATTTTAAACATCAAAACAGAAAAGATATCCAGCCCTCCCCCTTCCCAATCTCTATCCTTCCGTCCCTCCTCACCCGAGTAACTAAGACACATACCTGAGTTTGCGGAGTCTGCTCCCTCCCTGGATTCACTCCAGTTGCTACAAGCGACCAATTTCCCCTCCTCCCATCTCTGTCTCCCTCCCAGGATGAAGAGTCGTCCAGAGGGCGGGAGATTCACTTTGAAACTGACAGGGCCACTTCCGCGTTGTGGCGTCATACATGAACGAGGGACGGGGCGAGGAAACGTGACGGTACAGAGGGCGGGGCGAGTCTTTCAGCGGGCCGCCTCACTGCGCATGCGCTGCCCCAGCGGCAGACGGGGAGGACAGCTCACTTTCCAAATCCCTCCTTTCAGAGAATCCCCACAGTATGGAAGCAGGCCACTCGGCCTCACCGACCCTCCTAAGGGTCACCCACCAACACCCATTCCCCTGTCCCCATTGCTCTACATTTATCCCTGAGTCATGCACCTTACCTGCATGTTATGCCTAATTTAGCATGGCCGATCCACCCTAACCTGCACATCCCTGGGCAGGATGGGGAATTTAACATAGCCAATCCACCCTAACCTGCACATCCCCAGACACTGTGGGTAATTCAGCATGGCCAATCCACTTTAGATTAGGTACTGGAAAAGCACAGCAGTTCAGGCAGCATCCGAGGAGCAGGAAAATCGATATTTCGGGCAAAAGCCCTTCATCAGCAATAGAGGCAGTGTGCCTGCAGGGTGGTGAGATAAATGAGAGGGGGGTGGTGTGGGGGGAAAGTAATATAGAGTACAATGGGTGAATGGGGGTGGGGATGAAGGTGATAGGTCAGACAGGAGGGTAGAGTGGCCTGTTCGGATCCGAACTCTGCTTGGTTAAAGGTGGTCCGGAGTCAGTGCAGGATGAGTTGGTTACAGAGGCAGGCGCTGAGGAAGCAAATGTGGCTATGGTAGCGAGTCTGTTTCTGGACATGGTTGAAGAGCTTCAGGGCAGAGGAAATGACCCGGAAGTTGCAGTGGGAGAGGGACTCCCTGAGATTCTTGTAGAGAGAGGAGGAAAACTTCTTCAAGGCAGGTATCCTTGCAAGAGGATTCGCAGTAGGGTTAAAATCAACTAGGTAAAAACAAGGACTGCAGATACTAGAAACCAGATTCGAGAATCACACAACTCCAGCTGTAGTCCAACAAGCTTCTTTGGAAGCAGTCACTTTTGGAGTGTTGCCTCTTCATCAGGTGGTTGTGGATAAGATGCTAAGGCACAATTTAGAGCAAAGCATTCCAGCGTCCTGCCACTGAAATGGTATATTGAACAAACCTGGATTGTTAAGTCTTCCACCTTTTCAATACGTTGCAGGTCTCATTACAACATAAACCCCAGAATTTCTTGTTGTCACCTTTGAGATAACAAGGTTTTATAGCAAAAGCTCACATCTCAGCTCAGACAATGCATTAAATGTGTGAGGTCAGAGTCTGCCTGTATCCCAAACTTGAGTCAGACTGGTTCTACTTCCAAAGTCAAATTTACAAACTATGATATGTATGGACTGCCTGCAGATTTTTGCTTTGAAAAATGCACATAGAATGAATCTGTAAATATACATTCCTCCCCCCCCCCCCCCCCCACACACACACACACACACACACAAACAAGTTTGTTGGGTGAATTTGTACTTGCAGAATTACCTCACTTTGCTCAAAAACTGCAAAAATCCATGTAAGATTCTGTAAATCAGTTTTTAACCATTGTGGCACAGACAGTCTCACACAGGGGAGCTCACACCTTCAATACATTATCTGGGCTGACGCGACACCAATTGGTAAAGTTCACTTGAGGATTTAACTATTTTAAAAGGTTTTGTGATTTACATTTGAAAGAACTGAAACTATCATGGTCATTCGAACAGATGAGAGACTTAACAAACAATCCAGGTCTTTTTCAATATATAATTTCAGTTACATCACACTATAAACTGTTGCTATAAATTCTGTGTCTTACAATTTTATATTCCACAATCCCCTGATGAAGGAGCTGCACTCCGAAAGCTACTGCTTCCAATTAAACTTGTTGGACAGAATTCCTCAAGTAGGGCACCATAAGAATCCTGGGAGACTGCTATTTCTTATTTACTTCGTAATGAACAAACATTAAGCACGATCCCCTATTTATTTCTAATGTTGTTTCATTTTTCTTGTTTTATTCCCTGCGATGATGTGGGAGAATTGTTAGATTTGGGTCAGCCATTTTGTCACATATTAAAGCCTGGAAACCATTTTGAATCTCAGCTTAGTGCCTGCTTGCTAAAGCTTGTGTTTCCCAGGCTCAGCGGAGACGGTTGGCCTTGCAGCTGTACTGCTTCCCGATAAACAAATTCTTTCCCGACATGGGGCTTTATTTCCATCCCCCACAGTTGGCGAGTCAGACAGTTAATTCCCTGGTCCTCTCAGGTCACCGGCCAATATCCTTTGAGAGATGAAATATAGAGGGTGGTTGCTGCTTTTGTTGTATCCAAAATAAAGAGGAATGCTGGCCAGGGACAAAAGTGCTATTAGAAATGTTGATACAATTCTCCCTACTCAGCCACAAGATACTAGTGAGAGAACTCAACAGGGTCCTAGCGTCTGGACGTAATACTGCTGAGAGCACTTGCGCTTTACAAAGTTAATAATAATGAATTTGCTTACCCCAAGGTTTTGAGAGATGAAACCCTATTTGATAAGCCCTGGACACACACTGAGGTCCGTGGCATGCTTCAAGATGCCCCCGATCTGTTTGAGTGCCCAACAATAGTTTTAATTGGCGAGTAGAAATCTGAAGTATAATTGCTCGCTTCAGGATGTCCAGACTTGAGTGAATTCGACATACAGGACACATTGGGCAACCATTAAAGACTCCACTGTATTTCCCCGGGTTGTGGACTCATGCAGAGACACAAACAACTTGTGTTGAAAACAGTGTTCGATTTGCAAATGGAACAGCTGAGAGGGATTTAGAGTTTGCACACTTGGTTAAGCAGCAATGTGTCACAGCCAGGATTTATGAGGCTCAACTCCCTAACTTGGGCTGCTCTGGAATGTGAGTGCCTCATTAGCCTTGGAAGGAAGGAAGGAATAAACAAAAGCTGACAAACTGAGATATGAAGAAAGTTGGAAAATGTTACAGAGAGACACACACAGGCAGAAGTTTGCAGGAAAGTTAACACTTCATAATTTGGTTTCAATGCACATTAGCCTGGGTATGGTACTGATATCACAGGGGCCTCAAATAGGGGACTCCCTCAATACTCAAACCAAAACATGGGTGCCCCCTGCTGGACTGGTTTGTGTTCATTCTTTGCTGCTGCCTATTTCAGTTGATGATGTACATTATTGTTAACACACACAAACCTGGTGGCACCCAGATTTTCAGAAAGCAGCTAGGAAAAGATCTGAAATGTGTTTAATTTGTAAACAAACAAGATGCATACTCGAAGAGGGATGCCCTGTGTTTGTTCACCACCTCCTTGCTTGGTCGGCCTTTTTTAATTGTCTACAGCTTGCTTATATAGAATCACCTCGTGTACATTGTTATGAATATTGTCTAATAAGAGTAGATGTATTTAGTAGATGAATCAAAACCATCTCAATGACTGAAACAGCTGACACTGGATTGTTGGACAAATGGGAAATATTTGCATCAGTTAACCAAAGCACTTCAAAATTTACAGTCACGGATACGTCAAGTCGAAGAATTAGGAGCGGGGCATATTGGAGCCTGCTTCCTCGGGCAGAGAGTTCCACACATACACTACTCTCTGGGAAAAGCAGCAGCCCTCACTTCCTCCTCCTCATCTCTGTCCTAAACCTACTCCCCCAAAGCTTGGGGCCTCGTCTCAGCCACCAGCAGAAATGACTGGATAGGGTCGGGCTTCATCCTCTCAGTGCAATGAATTCCCACTTTCCACCAAAATCCCGGATGTACTCACTTAGTTGCTTGCTGTCTCACAAATGAAAGATTTCATTGTAACTTCTTCCGGTCCCAGGAAGGGCAAAACATCTTTGAAAGTTGCTCTGAAAACCCAGTCTTCACAACCACATTTCTGTTTTCACCAAAGACAGTTAGAGTCATACACCACACAAAGAGATCCTTCAGCCCAACTCGTCTATGCCAACCATATATCCGAAATCAATCTATTCCATTTGCCAGCATGTGGCCCATATTCCTTAAAATCCTTCCTATTCATGTACCCATCTCGATGCAGAGGGATGTGGGCCAAATGTTAGCAGATGGGACAAGATTAATTTTGGATATCTGGTCGGCATGGACGAGTTGTACCAAAGGGTCTGTTTCCGTGCTATATGACTCGAATCTTCTTCGGTGAAAGCAGAAGTGTGATTGTGAAGGCTGGAGTTTCAGAGCAGCTTTCAAAGATGTTTTGCCCTGAATGGGAGCAGAAGAAGTTACAATGAAGTATTGCATTTGTGAGACAGCAACTGAGTGAGTAACTACATCCGGGATTTTGATGGAAGGTGGGAATTTGTTGCACTGTGGGGATGAAGCCCTACCCTATACAGTCATTTCTGCTGCTGGATGAGACCAGGCCTCAAGATTAGGAGGAGCAGATTTAGGACCGAGATGAGGAGGAACTGCTTTTCCCAGAGAGTAGTGAATCTATGGAATTCTCTGCCCAGAGAAGCAGTAGAGACATTTTCACTCAAGAGACCTTGGAGTGCAGGTTCGTAGCTCCTTGAAAGTGGAGTCACAGGTCGATAGGATAGTGAAGATGGCGTTTGGTATGCTTTCTTTTATTGGTCAGAGTATTGAGTACAGGAGTCATGTTGTGGCTGCACAGGACATTGGTTAGACCACTGTTGGAATATTGCGTGCAATTCTGGTCTCCTTCATATCGGAAAGATGTTGTGAAACTTGAAAGGGTTCAGAAAAGATGTACAAGGATGTTGCCAGGGTTGGAAGATTTGAGCTATAAGGAGACACTGAACACGCTGGGGCTGTTTTCGCTGGAGTGTCAGAGGCTGAAGGGTGACCGTATAGTGGTTTATAAAATCATAAAGGGACATGGATAGGATAAATAGACAAAATCTTCTCCCTGGAGTGGGGGAGTCCAGAACTAGAGGGCATAGGTTTAGGGTGAGAAGGGAAATATATGAAAGAGACCAAAGGGGCAACTTTTTCACAGAGGCTGGTGTGTGTATGGAATGACCTGCCAGAGGAAGTTGTGGAGACTGGTGCAATTGCAACATTTAAGAGGCATTTGGATGGGTATATGAATAGGAAGGGTTTGGAGAACTATCGTTTGGGTGCTGGCAGGTGGGACAAGATTGGGTTGGGATATCTGGTCGGCATGGGACGGGTTGGACCAAAGGGTCTGTTTCCATGCTGTACATCGCTATGACTCTAAACTCAAATACACAGTTGAATGGGTATTTGCAATGGTAGGGGAATGAAGGGTAGTTGGGACAATGCAGGGAGGAGGAGCTGAGTTGATGGATAGATCAGCCATGATCTTAATGAATGGTGGAGCAGGCTGGATGGGCCAAATGGCCGACTCCTGCTTCTATTACTATGAAACTTTAACCTTTCATTTCCCATGGCTAACCCACCTAACCTGCACATCCCTGGACATTCTGGGCAATTTAGCATGGCCAATCCAAATCAAGGCCAGTGAGCAGTATAGTGATGTGGAAAATGAACATCAGAGAACGATAGAAAGGGACAAGGGGAGTAAACGTACCAGCAATCAAAACTGGATTTTAAAGGTCACAAAAATTGAAACTAAAAACAGTGTGTCTGAATGTGTGCTGCAATGTAACAAAAGTGAATGAATTGACTGCACACTGAGAATAATTATGATCTGAGACTCCTTACAGAGACATGGCTTCAGGATGACAGGGATTGGATCCTGAATATCGAGGGGATAGTCAGATGGGAAGCGAGGTAAAGGTAGAGGGTTGGCACTATTAATCAAAGCACTGAGCACAGGGTAGTCTGGTGTCAGGTCGGGTTTCAGGTCCTGATTCTTCTGTCCTCTGTTGATCTCCCTGTTCCCTATTACACCTTCTGGAACAATAAAACATTCAGTAATCAACGCACAATCTCCCAGCCTGTCAACCATCCAGGCACAGAGTGTAGTCATAACAGGGAATTAAACAAGAAAAATGAAACAAAATTAGAAATAAATAGGTGCTTATGCTTCATGTTTGTTCATTCGGAAGTAAACCAGAAATAGGGCTCTCCCAGGATTCTCATGGCGCCCTACTTGGGGAATTTTGTCTCCCTTCCATCTAACTATTAGCACCCAGCTATGATTTACAACAATATTTACACCAACAGAAATAAAGCATCTGTTATCAAATAGGCAGAGATATACTGATGTAGATTTTTTTTTCTCTTTCATGCAAACACACACACACGTCCATGGGGGTGAATTTGTATGTGCAGGTTCGGGGGCGGGGGGGTTGGCTATGCCAAATTACCCACAGTGCCCAGGGATGTGCAGGTTAGGGTGGATTGGCCATGCTGAATTACTTAGTGCCCAGGGATGTGCAGGTTAGTCGGGGTAAATGTACAGCAACAGGTGTAGGGGAATGGGTGTGGGTGGGTTAACCTTCAGAGGGTCGGTATGGAGTCTTTGGGCCCAGTGGCCTGCTTCCACACTGTGAGGATTCTCTGAAGGGAAGGGGTTTTGCAAACTGTGACACGCCTCTTGATATGTTGATGTCACAGCAGGGAAGTGGCCCTGTCCGTTTGAGTGAATCTCACTGTCAGGGCAACTCTTCATCCTGGGAGGGAGACAGAGATGGGAGGAGGGGAAATCTATTCACTTGTAGCAACTGGAGTGAATGCAGGGAGGGAGGAGACTCCACAAACTCAGGTATGCGTCTTAGTTACCCGGGTGAGGAGGGACGGAAGGATCAACGTTGGGAAGGCGGGAGGAGTAGATATCTTTTCTGTTTTGATGTTTAAAATGCACCCAATTCCCACAAGTAACTGCAGCAGGTGCAAGTACAGCACATTCAATATTCCTCATTGCAGCTTCAAGCCGGTTTTGCATCCTCTGTTCTTCCTCCACCTTGGCTCCAGCACATTCAGCTTCCTTCCCATCCCCCCCCCCCCCCCCCCCCCCCCCCCCCGCCCCCCGCCCTGATGTACAAGCTGACCCGCAAAAGATCGGTTTATACCTCCATTCTTTCGCGGTTGTCTTTTGTGGGTTTTGAAAACTTTCCCAGTTCTGAGTATTGGAGCTGGAAGGTTACGTTGTGCACTCTCCAGGACATTTGTTTGGCTACTTTTGGAGTATTGTGTGCAGTGTTTGTCTCTCTGCTGGAGGAAGGATATTGTGAAACCTGAAAGGATTCAGATAAGATTGATAAGGATGTTGTCAGGGTTTGAGCTGAACAGAGTGGAGCTGTTTTCTGTCGAGCGCCAAAGGCTGAGGGTGACCCTACAAACGTTTATAAAATCATGAGAGGCATGGATAGGGTAAATAGACAAGGTGGGGGGTGTGGGGGGTGTGGGGGGTGTGGGGTGGGGTGGGGGGGGTAGGGGGGGTGGGGGTGGGGTGGGGTGGGGGTGGGGTGGGGTGGGGGGGTGGGGGGGGGTGGGGTGGGGGTGGGGAGGAGTAAATGAACTTTTGTATCTCTTTTCCCCAGGTTTGGGGTTCGGGGGGAGTCCAGAACTAGAGGGCATAGATTTAGGGTGGGGGGAGTGGAAGATTTGTGAGGGACCTAAGGGGCAACCTTTTCACGCAGAGGGTGGGGAGTTCATGGAATGAGCTGCCAAAGGAAGTGGTGAAGGCCGATATAATTACAGCATTTAAAAGGCATCTGGATGGGGAATATGAATAGGAAGGGTTTAGAGGGACATTGGCCAAATTCTGGCAAATGGGTCACTAGTTTAAGTTAGAATATCTGGTTGGCGTGGACTGAAGGGTTTGTTTCCATGCTGTACACCTCTATGACTTCATTTCTACATACTCAGAACCAATTTCACAAGACTATGAACAGGCCATTCACCCCTTCCAACCTGTCCTGAGCTGTGGTTAAACTGCATATAATTCAGTGCAAGTTTCAGAAAGGTTTCAACAGCTCTTTTAAAAAATTTAACATGCTTTCAGACTTCAACTATGTTTCTGAATATATCATTTTAGGTATTCTTAATTGTAAAGATACACGTATCTAGTGAACACAGCCCACACCTCCGGGTGCTGCCAGTAAACTTTACAATGCTGATGAAATGATGCAGTACCTGCACTCATGAAAAAATTACAATTTCTAACGATACTAGCTCCTCATTCACTGCTCCATCTGATACACGACATTGGAAACTCAGTGCAGGAGGCTGCAAAAAATGCAGGAGGCTGCTTTAAAACAAAAACCTCTTGGAGCTCAAAACTTTCAATGAGAGTCTGAGCCTGGCAGTAAGTAAGTTCAGGTAACCTTTATTGTGACCCAACTTTGTTACAGCTTCAGATTCCACCCCCGCACCCCCCTCACCAAAAAGGGGTCGAAAAAGTTGCTGTTTTTTTTTAAATAAGCAGCTCAAGGTCAAAGCGCACACACTGCCACCCCCCTCCACCTCTCTCCTTTACTATTGGTCAGCACCGAGTTGTCCCTTTGTAATTGGGTCCTTGCTACAGCCGTAACCCATAGGAAATACTGCCTCACTCACCAATTTCAACCCATATCTGGTCTCCAAGTAAGTTTCTCTCCACGCATTTGCCAGTGAGGGGAGGGCAGTGGAGAGTCAACCAGACTGTTGTGGGTCTGGAGTCACGTGTAGGCCAGACCGGGTAAAAGGAGACAGCTGGAACGACTGAGTGAATCCTCTCCCACAACGAGTTTCCTTCCCTAAAAAGGACGTGAGTGAATCAGATGGGGGTTTCACCACCCCCAACCCCCGAAAATGGTTTCACCGTTAGATTCTGAACTCCAGATTTCTGACCAAATTCCAATTCCACCATCTGTCGCGGTGGAATTCAAACCCGGGAGCCCCCGGAAGTGGGTTGATAGTCCAGTCGATAATGGCACTTGGCCGTCACTCCTTCAATCCCCCTGCGGTGGCACGTGAACTCGCTGGTGCCTCCGCAGGTGGGAGGAGCAGGTGAAGCCTTTCCAGCATTCGGGGCAGCTGAAGGGCCTTTCGTCTGTGTGGACCCGCTGGTGAGTCAGCAAGTTGGAGGCCTGGGTAAATCTCTTCCCACACTCAGGACAGCTGAAGGGCTTCTGCCCCGTGTGGACCCGCTGGTGGGTCAGGAGGTGGGAGGCCCGGACAAAGGCCTTCCCGCACTCGGGGCAGTTGAAGGGCCTTTCCCCAGTGTGGAGCCGCTGGTGCCTGAGCAGGTTCGAGGAATTCCTGAAGGCTTTCCCACACTCGGGGCAGTTGAAGGGCCGCTCCCCTGTGTGGATACGCCAGTGGGTCAGCATGGTAGAGTCCTGGCTAAAGCCCTTACCGCATTCGGGGCAGGAGAACGGCCTCTCCCCCGTATGGATGTGCCGATGAACCTCCAGGGCAGACGGAGCACGGAAGCTTTTCCCGCAGTCGCCACACTTCCACCGTTTCTCCACAGCGCGGGATTCCTTGGGTTTCTCCATGGCCGAAGCTTTAGCTGCACATGTGTGGAGACTGTCCCCAACTTGAATTCCTCTTCCCAGGCCGTATAGCTATTACACTCTCCTCACTGAGTGCACTGCAACGGTAGGGTCTCTCATCCAGTCCCACTGATGCTGAAAACGTACTCAAACAGAAACCAAAACGCTTTGCTCCTTCTCACAGAATCAGAGTTGAAAACCGTTGCGTTCCCGATGGATTGAGTGACTGTCAGACATTGATGTCAAAGTGAGGACTGAAGACACTGGAGAGTCAGTGTTGAAAAGCGCAGGAGGTCAGGCAGCATCCGAGGAGCAGGAGAGTCAACGTTTTGGGCATAAGGCCTTCATCTGTTGATTTTGAAACTTCCGTCTTCAGATCCTCAAATGTAAAAAGAGATTACAAAAGCCATCACTGTCAGTGCAGGTTAAAAATTCTGAACAAGGAATTCTACTTTCTGTGGAATATTCTTTTCTTTTGTTATTCCACAAAATTGAAAGCACCATCCCACTCTCCCTCCCCCTCTGTTTTCACTCCACTCTAATTTTCCTGAAGGTACTGATTCAGGATCTTACAGGGGCAGAAAAGCAATAACGTCAAAACCGACATCTCTCTGAATTTTGGATACCTCCACCTGAAAGTTAATATCTGTGGGATACTGCTAAGAGTGAGTAGGTCTGATTTGGGAAGAGTGTCAATTCAGTGTGAACCTGCAATGCAGCTTCTTGAAGAAGAACTAGACTCAAAATGGTTAACGTCCCCGGGAAGCGGGGGAGCAAAGTGAGACATCAAGGTATTAACATAGACACCAGAGAGAAACTGAACGTAAAGATGTGGCAAATGTTTGTGGAAAGCCAGAGTCACAGATATACAGCATAGAAACAGACACTTGGATCAAACTCTTTGGTGCTGACCAGATATCCGAAATTAATCTAGTCCCATTTGCCAGCACTTGACCCATATCCCTCTGAGCCCTTCCTATTCATATCCCCAACCAGATGACTTTTAAAATACTGCAATTGTACCAGCCTGAGCCACTTCCTCTGGCAGCTCATTCCATACATGCACCACCCTCTGCGTGAAAACAATACCCCTTTAGGTCGCTTAAATCACCACCGCCCCCACCCCCATCCTCACCCTTAACTTATTAACCTCCAGTTCTGGACTCCCCCATCCCAAGGAAAAGATCTTGTCTAATTACCCTCTCTCCCCTCACCTCTTCATTTTATAAAAGTCTTTCAGGTCACCCCCCCCCCCACCCCATCTATCCGTCTCTCCTCACCTTGAGTTTGCAGAGTCTGCTCCCTCCTGGATTCACTCCAGTTGCTACAAGTGAACATATTCCCCTCCCTCCCTTGATGAAGGGTTCCCCTTAGGGAAGGAGTTGCACTCTGAAACTGACATGGCCACTTCCGCGTTGTGACGTCACCAACGGAGCGAGGCCGGCAGCGGGGACCCCCACACTGCGCCTGCTCCGGACGGCGGCCGTCTGGTCCGCAGTGCGCCTGCGCCGTTTGCAAAACAGCTTTCCTTCGGAGAAGTTCCATATTGTGGAAGCAGGCCACTCGGTCCAGGGAATTCCTGAAGAAGGGCTAATGCCCGAAACGTCGATTCTCCTGTTCCCTAGATGCTGCCTGACCTGCTGCGCTTCTCCAGCAACACATTTCCATCTCTGATCTCCAGCATCTGCAGACCTCATTTTCTCTCCAGGGAGTCCACACCGACCCTCCGAAGGGTAACCCACCCACACCCATTCCCCCCCGCCATTGCTCTGCATTTAACCCTTACGAATGCACCTAACCTGCACATCCTATGGCTAATCCACCCTAACCTAGACAGACATCCTAAATTAATGTAGTTCCATTTGCCAGCATTTGGCCCAAATCCCTCTAAACCCTTGCTCTTCATATACCCAGATGCCTTTTATATTGTGTCATTATTCCAGCCTCCACGACTTCCTCTGGCAGCAGGTTCCATATATCCACCACCCTCTGCGTGAAAAAGTTTCTACTCACTTCCCTTTCCCCATTCACCTTAAACCTATGTTCTTCTAGTTCTGGACTCCCCTACCCTGGGGAAAAGACCTTGCTCTGATCCATGCCCCTTATATCCTTTTATAAGGTCACCCCTCAGCCTCTGATGCTCCAGGGAAAATATCCCTGGCCTATCAGCCTCTCCCTGTACCTCAAACATTCCAACTCTGCCAACAAGCCTTATAAAAGTTTTCCCACCCCTTTCAAAGTTTCACAACATTTTTCCTATTGCAGGGAGACCAGAACTGAATGTAGTATTCCAAAAGTGGACTAACCACATGTCCTGCACAGCCACAACAGTACTTGCCAAATCCTGTACTCAATGCTCTGACCAATAAAGGAAAGCATACCAAGGTCTCTTTGTTCTGCAACACTCCCCTTAACTGTGTAGGTCCTGTCTGGATTGCTTGACCAAAATGCAAACCTCACATTTCTCTAAATTAAACTCCACCTGCCACTCTTTGGCCGATCAGCCCATCCGATCAATTCTGATTTATATCTCTTTCCTCCCTTATTCCAGAGAAGCTGAAAATCTCCACCCCACACACTCTCCCTCCATTCTCAGTTTGCTGAACCTAATCCCTGCTGTACCTCATCCTAAAGGTCTGGTTCATGCTGATTAACAGGCCCACACTCACCGGGGCGGGGGGGGGGGGGGGGGGGATCTAATTGAAACATACATAATACTGAACGACCTGGACATTGGGAAGATGTTTTAATTGGTAAGAGAGAGACTAGGAACAGAGGACCTTTTAGAATGGAGAAAAGGAAAAACTTCAGCCAGAGAGTGGTGAATCTATGGAATTCCTTGACACAGAAGGCTGTGGAGGCCAGGTCACTGAGGATATTTAAAACTGAAATAGATAGGTTCTTGAGTATCAAGGGGATCAAGAGGTATTGGGAGAAAGCAGGTGAATGGGGTTGACAAACTGATCAGCCACAATTGAATGGTATGAGCAGACCTGATGTGGTGTCCTGTCTTATAGTCCCTTACTGTCCTGGACATAGTGAGAGTTGGGAGCAGGAGTAGGTCAGTTGGTCTTTCGAGCCTGCACCAGCTTTGAACAGATCATAACTGGATATTAATCGACCTACATCTAGGTGGATAGGCTGGGATGTTTTCAATGGAACACAGGAGGTTGAGATGCGACATTATAGAGAATTATGAAATCATGAGGGGCATAGATGAGGTGAATGGCAGGTGTTGTTTCAAGATTAGGAGCAAATTTTTAAGGTGCGAGGAGAAAGATTTTAAAAAAGATATGAGGAGCACCTTTTTCCTTTGAGAGAGTGGTTTGTGTGTGGAATGAATGTCCAGAGGAAATGGTGGATGCAGGTACAGTAACAACGTTTAAAAGATGTTTGGATAAGGACATGAATAGGAAAGGTTCTAAGAGATATGGGCCAAACACAGGCAGGTGGAATGAGTTTAGTTTGTGAACATAGTCAGCACGGACTAGTTGGGCTGAAGGGTCTGTTTCTTGCCTTCCCCCAGAAACATCCACCTCTTTGTTGTTCAAAAATCAGATGAACTCAGCCTTGAATATATTCAATGACCCCCTAACTGCAGGAAGGCATCCCCACTTCTGAACTCAATTCCTCTAGCTTCGACTCTCCTGCTCCTTGGAAGCTGCCTGACTTGCTGTGCTTTTCCAGTGCCATACTTTTTGACTCTGATCTTCAACACCTGCAGTCCTCACTTTCCCCACATCCCAATATATCACCATTTAAACAATGCACTTCCTTTCTGCTGTTTTTTCCCCCCACAGCAAAGGCTATAACTTCACACTGTGGGACTGTTTTTGCCAATTGAGACACCGATCTGGATCAACATTTCCTGAGTCTGCTCCTCCCTGGATTCAGTCTTTACATTCAGTTACTGCGAGTCAACAATTAAAGCCCACAATGAAATAAAGAAATGGAAAAGAGAGTGCCGTACTCACAATGTCAAACAGAGGAAGGAAGTTGCATCATGGAGTGAAGCTCAATCTTCATTCAGAGAGAGAGAGGTGCAGCATCAGCTTCAGAAGCTCATGGGACAACTTCCGCATTCAGACAATAGTGGATGTTCTCATTGGCAGGAGGACTTCCTACTTCCGGTCCTCCAAGGCTCCCCATTAGCTTCTAAAGAAGATCGCACCCCATTGCAGCGGACACCGAGGAGCATGCGCTGTACACTCTGTGGCAATGCTGCGATTACTGACAAATTTAAGTGTCCAAA
This sequence comes from Chiloscyllium plagiosum, assembly GCF_037043375.1. Lineage (NCBI taxonomy): Eukaryota > Metazoa > Chordata > Chondrichthyes > Orectolobiformes > Hemiscylliidae > Chiloscyllium > Chiloscyllium plagiosum. Next base: position 8,348,988 of record NW_028270165.1, read on the forward strand.
TGCCAATAGGAGAAAAAGAAACGGTTGAGCCAATATTTATTTTTCCCCGTGACTCGACATAACCAAACATGCTCCTCACTATTTTTGCTAGTCACCTTGCCTACACCCCTCATGATTTTACAAATCTCAATAAGATCACCCCTCAACCTCCACTCCAGTGAATAAAGTCTCAGCCTCTCCTTATAACTCAAACCCTTCAGTCCCGACAACATCCTGGTAAATCTTTACCGAACCTTCTCTAATAGTATTCTTCCTATAACAGGGCGACCAGAACTGTACTCAATGTTCTAAAAGTGGCCTCACCAACATCCTGTACAATTTCAAAATGATGTCCCAACTCCAACATTCAACAGTGTGAACAATGAAGGCAAGTGGGCTAAACAACTCTTAACCACTTTGACTACCAGTGATGCAAATTTCAAAGACCTATGTACCTGAACCACACCCCCATGTCTCTGTCCTACAACATAACCCAGGGCCCTGCCAGTAACTGCTACAAGTCCTCCCCATTTTTTAAGCAAAATGCAATTCCTCACTTTTATCTATACCTCTCTCGTACACACGCTCTGTCTCAGACACAGATACACACCACCCAACACTCTCACAGGCTTATACTCCATCACACTCATACATTACCAAGCATGCACACAGGCAAACATATACTCTTAGGCAAACTCTCACGCGCGCGCGCGCACACACACACACAGGTTTATGGGGTGAATTTGCATTTGCAGATACATTCAATTTTGATCAAAAAAGCACACAATCAGCAGGCAGTCAATCCATGTAATATTTTATAAATTCCTACTTTGGAAATGGAACCAGTCTGATTCAAGATTGGGATACAGACAGAGTCAAACCTCACATCCTTCATGTACTGAGCTGAGATGTCACTGATTTCTATAAAACCTTAAGTCATCTCAAGAATGCGACTCAAAAGTACTTCTGAGCTTTACATATTAATGAACCAAAACCCGCATCCCATTCTAGAAGATGAAAGACTAAACCACAATCTTGATTTGTTCTATATATCCTATCAGTAGTATGACACTTTGATCGGTTGCTATATGTTCCTGCTCCATAGCTACCCGATGAAGGAGCAGCACTCCGAAAGCTAGTGCTTCCAAATAAATCTGTTGGATGATAACCTGGTGCTGTAATTTTTTTCACTTTATCCATTCCAGTCCAACACCGGCACTTCCACATCGTTTCCAGTGAACACAGCCCACAGCTCCTGGTGCTGCCAGGAAACTTTACAATGCCGATGACATGGCGCACTCTGCACTCCTGAAAAAATTCTAACGATACTAGCTACTCATTCACTGCTCCATCTGATACACAACATTGGAAACTTAGTGCAGAAGGCTGAAAGAAATGAGCAGCTTTAAAACAAAAACCTCTTGGAGCTCAAAGCCTTCAATGAGAGTCTGAGCCGGGGGTAAGTTTAAGTAACCTTTATTGTGACCCAACTTTGTTACTGCTTCAGATTCTCCCCAGCAAACAAGCAGAGAAAACATAGCAGATTTTTTTAAAAAACACCTCAAGGTCAAAGTGCACACAGACACCACACCCCCCGCCCCCCTTCTTTAATATTGGTCAGCACGGAGTCGTCTCTTTGTAATTGGATCCTTGGTATAACCGTAACCCAGAGGGAGTATTGCCTCACTCAGCAATTTCAACCCATACTCTGTATCCAAGTAAGTTCCTCCTCACCCATTTGCCAGGGGCTTTTTGAGTGGGGGGGGGGGGGGGGGGGGATGGAAATCAGCCACACTGCTGTGCGTCTGGAGTCACGTACAGGCCAGACCGGATAAAGGATGCAGCTGGGACGACTGAGTGAATCAAATGGGGGTTTCTTCCACCCCCACACCCCTAAAATGGTTTCACCGTTAGATTCTGAACTCCAGATTTCTGACCAAATTCAAATTCCACCATCCGTCGCGGAGGGAAATGAACCCGGGACTCCCTGCAACTCCGTTGATAGTCCAGTCGATAATGGCACTCGGCCGTCACTCCTTCAATTCCCCCTGAGATGGCACGTGAACTCGCTGGTGGCTCAGGAGGTGGGAGGAGTGGATGAAGCCCTTCGCGCATTCGGGGCAGCTGAAGGGCCTCTCCCCCTTGTGGGCTCGTCGGTGCTTCACCAGGGCAGAGGGATCGCTGAAGGCCTTCCCACACTCGGGGCAGCTGAAGGGCCTCTCCCCGGTGTGGACCCGCTGATGCTTCAGCAGGTTGGAGGAATTGCTGAAGGCCTTCCCGCACTCGGGGCAGCTGAAGGGCCTCTCCCCGGTGTGGACCCGCTGATGCTTCAGCAGGTCCGAGGAATAGCTGAAGGCCTTCCCACATTCAGGGCAGCTGAAGGGCTTCTCCCCCGTGTGGACCCGCCGGTGGGTCAGCAGGATGGAGGAATTGCTAAAGATCTTCCCGCACTCAGTGCAGGGGAACGGCCTATCCCCTGTGTGGACCTGCTGGTGGGCCTGCAGGGCGGAGAAATTGCTGAAGGCCTTCCTGCACTCAGGGCAGGAGAACGGCCTCTCTCCGGTGTGACTGCGCCGATGAATCTCCAGGGCAGATGGAGCACGGAAGCCTTTCCTACAGTCACCACACTTCCATGGTTTCTCCACGGGGCAGGATTCCTCGGCTTTCTCCATGGCCGAAGCTTCAGTCGCGCACAAACACGTGTAGACGCTCTCCACGTCGTGAATTCCTCTTTCCAGGCTGTATAGCTGCTACACGCTCCTCATTCAGTGCGCTGCAACAGTTGGGTCTCTCATCCAGTCCCACTGATGCTGAAAATGTACTCAAACGGGAACCAAAAAGCTTTCCTCCTTCTCATAGACTCATAGTTGAAAACTGTTGCGTTCCCGATGGACTGAGTTACTGTCAGACATTGACATCAAAGTGAAGACTGTAGACGCTGGAGAGTCAGAATCGAGAAGTGCGGCGCTGAAAAAGCACAGCAGGTCAGGCAGCATCCGAGGTACAGGAAAGTCAACGTTTTGGGCATAAGCCCTTCATCTGTTGATCTTGAAACTTCCGTCTTCAGATCTTCAAATACTCTGTAAAAAGAGATTACAAAGGTCATCACTGTCAGTCCAGGGTGGAAATTCTGAACAAGGAATTCTACTTTCTACGGAATACTTTTCTTTATTCCATAAAACTAAAAGCACCATCTCACTCCGCTCTAACTAATTCTCCTGAAGGATCTTCCAGGGGCTGAAAAACATCAAGACTGACATCTCTGTGCATTTTGGATAATTCCACCTGGAAGTGAATAGCTTTCACAACACTGGGATCCTGCTGAGAGTGAGCAGGTCTGATTTTGGGAAGCAAAAAAAGAAAAGTGCCAATTCAGGGTGAACCTGCAATCAGCTTCTTGAGGAAGAACCAGACGCAAAATGGTTAACGACCCGGGAAGGGGGGAGCAAAATGAGACATCGAGGCATTAACACCGACACCAGAGAAAAACTGAACATACAGACATGGCAAACATCGTTGGAAAGCCAGGGTCATAGAGACATACAGCACAGAAACACCCTTTGGTCCAACACGCTTGTACCAAACAGTACAAAGAGATCTTGGTGTTCTTGTACACCAGCTAATGAAGGTAAGCATGCAGGTACAGCAGGTAGTGAAGAAGGCTAATAGCATGCTGGCCTTCATAACAAGAGGGATTGAGTATAGACGCAAAGAGGTCCTTTTGCAGCTGAAAAGGGCCCTGGTGAGACCACACCTGGAGTATTGTGTGCAGTTCTGGTCTCCAAATTTGAGAAAAGACATTCTGGCTATTGAGGGCGTGCAGCGTAGGTTCATGAGGTCAATTCCTGGAATGTCAGGACTACCTTACGCTGAAAGACTGGAGCGACTGGGCTTGTATACCCTTGAGTTTAGAAGACTGAGAGGGGATCTGATTGAGACATAAGATTATTAAAGGATTGGACACTCTGGAAGCAGGAAACATGTTTCCGCTGATGGATGAGTGCCGAACCAGAGGACACAGCTTAAAAATACGGGTAGACCATTTAGGACAGAGATGAGGAGAAACTTCTTCACCAAGAGAGTGGTGGCTGTGTGGAATGCTCTGCCCCAGAGGGCAGTGGAGGTCCAGTCTCTGGATTCATTTAAGTAAGAGTTGGATAGAGCTCTCAGTGACAGTGGAATCAAGGGTTATGGAGATAAGGCAGGAACAGGATACTGATTAAGGATGATCAGCAATGATCATAATGAATGGCGGTGCAGGCTCGAAGGGCAGAATGGCCTACTCCTGCACCTATTGTCGATATTCCAATCAAATCCCATTTGCCAGCATTAGCCCATATTCTTTTAAACCCTTCCTATTCATATATATCCATTCAGATGCCTTTTTAAATGTTGTAATTGTACCAGCCTCCACCACTTCCTCTGGAAGCTAATTCCTTACACGTACCATCCTCTGGGTGAATACATTGCCCTTTTGGTCAGTTTTACACCTGCCCCTCTCCCCCACCCTGAACCAATTACCCACCCATTCTGGACTTCCCCACCCCAGGGAAAAGACCTTGCCTATTTACCCTATCCATGCTCTTCATGATTTTATAAACCTCTATAAGGTCACACTTCAGCCTCCGATTCTCCGCGGAAAACAGCCCCAGCCTGTTCAGCCTCTTTCTATAGCAGTGGATCCAAAGAAGTGGCGTACAAATTGACTAAAACTAAAGCAGCAGATCTGAAGACTGGGAGCAGTTCAGGTTTCAACAAAAGGATTGATGAAAAGGGGAAATGGGGTATGTGAAGAGGCAAAAAAAGCATTAGTGAAAACAATTACACTTAGAAACAGGCAAAGGTCTCATGTGGAAAAAAGAGATGGCAGACCAATTCACCACATACGTTGCTTTGATCCTCACAAAGGAGGACACAAGAAACATCCCCAAAATGTTGGGGAACACATGGTCCATTCAGGACAGAACTGAAGGAAATGAGCAGTTGTGTAGAAATGATGTTGGGGAAATTGATGGGATTAAAAGTTTACAAATCCCCAGCACCTGGTGATCCAAACCCCAGCCCAAGTCATCCAATTGTCAAATCTTGAGCTGACCTTAGCAGGACTTTTACAGTTAATGGTGAGGTCCCAGGGAGTGTTGCTGAACAAAGTGACCTTGGAGTGCAGGTGCATAGCTCGTTGAAAGTGATGTTACAGGTAGATAGGACAGTGAAGGTGTTTGGTATGCTTTCCTTTATTAGTCGGAGTATTAATTAATGGAGTTAGGACGTCATGTTGTGGCTGTACAGGACATTGGTTAGGCCACTTTTGGAATATTGCATGCAATTCTGGTCTCCTTCCTATCGGAAGGATGTTGTGAAACTTGAAAGGGTTCAGAAAAGATTTACAAGGATGTTGCCAGGGTTGGAGGATTTGAGCTATAGGGAGAAGTTGAATAGGCTGGGGCTGTTTTCCCTGAAGCGTTGGAGGCTGACCTTATAGAGATTTATAAAATCATAATCATGGATAGGATAAATAGACAAAAGTCTTTTCCCTGGGCTGGGGGACATCCAGAACTGAAGGGCATAGGCTTAGGGTGAGAGGGGAAAGATATAAAAGAGACCCAAAGAACAACTTTTTCACTCAAAGGATGGTGCGTGTGTGGAATGAGCTGCCAGAGAAAGTGGTACAGGCTAGTACAATTGCAACATGTAAAAGGCATCTGGATGGGCATATGAATAGGAAGGGTTCAGAGGGATATGGGCTAGCTGCTGGCAAGTGGATTTAGATTCGGTTGGGATATCTGGTCAGCATGGATGAGTTGGACTGAAGGGTCTGTTTCCATGCTATGATGTTTGTCTTGAGTTTCCCATCTGAAACTTGCATCATCCTGAAAAGAAACGTACAAAAGACATCACTGTGAGCACAGATTTTAAAAAATTAGGGGACAGTTCGACTTTCTACAGAACACTTTTCCTATCTACTCGCTGAATGTATTAAGTTTGAATCCTACACATGATCCCTCCCCCTGCATTGAAGTTCAAATCCATCCTCATGTCTTTCCTCCACTCCTGGTGTTCGCCCTTTTCTCTTGTCTACAAACTGAAACTAACATCAACACGTCAATGCTTTCCTGGTCACTGCCATCTTGGAAGCACCCACATTCTGTTCCAGTGCCACAGATTATCACATTATTTCATCTCAAATTCACAGCCCATCTAAGTGTTTTTTTTTCTGGACCTCTCTCCCATTCCCTTTTCCTGTTTTAAGGCCACACAGACCAAGCTCAGGGCCAGGTCTCTCAGAGTGAAATGAGGAAATTCTAATTGACACAAAGGCTGCCCCGAAGTTGGAATTCTCTCCCGGAAATGACAGCGGACGGTGCCTTCACCAAGATGGCCGCCCGCGATGACGGCCCAAAGACAACCTCCGCCCGACCTTCACAAAGATGGCCGCCGGGCGCTCCAGGCCCAAAGACAACTTCCGCCTGACCCTCACAAAGATGGCCGCCGGTTGCCCGGGCAACCCGAATGCTCCTTCGCCGGTGAAGTAAGCACTGAGCCTGCGGGGCTTCTATTGGAGGCCTGAGGCCTCCCCCTAGGAGTTTATAAACTCCCAGTCTCCCTCCTCCCGCGGTTCCCAATCCTACCCTGTCTCACTGTCTCCTCTCCCCGGGGGCAGGTGCCAGGTCTTGGCGATCGGGGCTGGCGACCTCCTCCGGGATGTTTCTGAGACCTGTCCGTGTTCGGAAGAAGGATCCCCGGAGCCGAAACGCGCTGCTGGACCTGCTCAGCCTTTCCCAGCGGTTTTTGTCCTGGTCCCTTAGGCCCCTGGCGCCATCAGCAACACTGCCGCCGTCCCGCTGCGGGAGCTACACTGCGCATGCGCCAGCTCGTATAGGGGCGGGGACATGATGAGTGATGTCATCTTCCGTTCAGGGGGCGTGGTTGGGAGAGTCCTCCACGAATTCGGAAACAATGGGGGCGGGGCGATAGTTTTGCTCGCCCCAGCCCCCTGAAGGTTGGGTTTCTTTTGGGTTCGAACGTAGTTTTTTTATTCAATGTTCAGAAGTGAGCTGAATGGGTTCTTTCTTGATTATAATGTTTTATTAAAATGTCTCTTGATTAAATTTTAAAAGTATAAGTGATAAATGCTAACTTAGCCTGGAGCACTTCTTTTTAAGAGCAAAAAGACATTGTTATCTTCTGGGTGTGTAGATTTTGGATGAGTAAAGATGGCCTTTAGTATAGTGATATGCCCTTCCTGTCGGAAATGGGAGATTAGGGAGAATTTCCACGTTACTGACGATTGCCTGCAGCAAGTGTCCTTGGTCACGAATCCTATCAGATCGACTGGATCTGTTGGAGCGACAGTTCGAGGCAATGAGGAATTTACAAGAGCTAGGGGGAGTGATAGATAGTTATAGGAAGGGAGAAAAGCTGCAGATACAGTCAGATAGATGAAGTAACACCAGGAAAGGTAGGAGAGGTAAACAGATAGTGCAGAAATCTTCTGTGGCTATCCCCGTTTCAAACAAATATGCAGTTTTGGAAAATTTAGGGGGTAATGGACTGGGGAATGTAGCATGAACAGCCAAGTTTCTGGTACTGAGACAGGGTCTAATGTAATGAGGGGTATGCTGGGGTCCAAGCGATGATTGTGACAGGGGACATCATCACAGAGAGACATTTCTGCAGCCAGCAGCGAATAATCAGAATGATGTGTTGCCTCCCTGGTACCAGGATCAAGGATGTCTCAGAGAGGGTGGAGAATGTTCTGAAAGGGGAGGGGGACAAGCAGATGGTCATTGTACACACTGGAACCAATGACAGCGGAAGGGAAAAGGATGAGATTCTGAAGGGTCAAAGAAAATTAGGCAGGAATTTAAATAAGGTGGTCCTAGAGGGTCTTAATATCTGGGTTACTCTCAGTGCTATGAGCTAGTGAGGGTAGGAATAGGAGGATAGAGAAGATGAATGTATGAGTGAGGAGCTTGTGCAGGGGAGAAGGGCTCACATTTTTGGATTGTTGGAATCTCTTCTGGGGTAGAAGTGACCTGTACAAGAAGGACGGATTGCACCTAAATTGGAAGGGGACTAATATACTGACAGGGAGATTTGCGAGAGCTGCTCAGGAGGCTTTAAACTAGTAAGGTGGGAATAGTGAGGAAAGAGATCAATCTGAGACTGGTACAATTGGGAAAAGGAGTGAGTCAAGCAGTCAGGGTAGGCAAGGACAAAGCAGAGAACAAGTTAGGATTGATAAATTAAATTGTATTTACTTCAATGCAAGAGGCCTAACATGGAATGCAGATGAAGTCAGGGCATGGGATATCATAGTAATCACAGAAACGTGGCTCAGGGATGGACAGGACTGGCAGCTTAATGTTCCACACTACAAATGTTATAGGAAGGATAGAAAAGGGGGCAAGCGAGGTGGGGAGTGGTTTTTGATAAGGGTTGGTATTACAGCTGTATTTAAGTAGGATATTCTTGGGAATACATCCAGGAAAGTTATTTGGGTGGAACTGAGAAATAAGAAAGGGATAATCACCCCCCTCCCAAGAAGCAGCAGGAAATTGAGAAACAGATTTGTAAGGAGATTTCAGTTATCAGTAAGAATAATATGGTGGTTATGGTGGGGGACTTTACATCTTTGCCCCCTCACACTAAACTAATGTCCTCTAGTTCTCGACTCCCCCGCCCCAGGAAAAGACTTTGTCTAATTTACCCTGTCCATGATTTTATAAACTTCTACAAAGTTACCCCTTAGCCTCTGATGCTCCAGAGAAGACAGCTCTATCCTCTTCAGCCTCTCCCTATAACTCAAACTCTCCAACTCTGGCAACATCCTTGTTAATCTTTTCTGAACCCTTTCATGTTTCACAACATCCTTCCAAAAGGAAGGAGACCAGAATTGCACGCAATATTCCACAAGTGTGATACAGCTGAAAAATGACCTCCCAACTCCTGTACTCAATGCTCTGACCAATAAAGGAAGGATACCTTCTTCACTATCCTATCTACCTGCAACTCCACTTTTAAAGGAGCTATGAACCTGCACTCCAAGGTCTCTTTGTTCAGCAACACTCCCCTGGACCTTACCATTAAATCTATAAATCCTGCTCTGATTTGCTTTTCCAGAATGCAGCCCCTCACATTTATCTAAATTGAACTCCATCTGCCACTCCTCAGCCATTGGCCCATCTGATCAAGATCCCGTTGTAAATCTGAGGTAACCTTGCTCGCTGTCCACTACACCTCCAATTTGGTGTCATCTGCAAACTCACTAACTATACCTCCTATGTTCACATCAAAATAATTTACATAAATTATGAAAAGTAGTGAACCCAGCACCGATCCTTGTGGCACTCCACTGGTCACAGTCCTCAAGTCTGAAAATCTACCTTCCACCGCCATCTATCTTTGAGCAAGTCCTCCTTGTGTTCCATGAGATCTAAACTCGAACACCTTACTGAAGTCCACATAAACCACGCCCACTGCTCTATCCTCATCAATCCTCTTTGTTACTTCTTCAAAAAACTCAATCAAGTTTGTGAGACATGATTTCCCATGCGCAAAGCCATGTTGACTATCCCTAATCAGTCCTTGCCTTTCCAAATGTATAAATACTGTCCCTCAGGATTCCTTCCAACAACTTGCCCACCACCGACATCAGGTCTATAGTTCCATGGCTTGTCCTTACTGCCCTTCTTAAACAGTGGCACCACGTTAGCCAACCTCAGTCACAGGTGAGGTGCCAGAAAACTATCAATGATACAAATATCTCAGCAACTTCACTCGCTTCCCACAGAGTTCTAGGAAACACATGATCAGGTCCTGGGGATTTATGCATTTCAAGACATCCAGCACCACATTCTCTGTAATATGAACATTTTTCAAGGTGTCACCATCTATTTGACTACATTCTATATCTTCCATGTCCTTCTCCACAGTAAACACTGATGCAAAATACTTGTTTAGTATCTCCCCCATCTCCTGCGGATCCACAGAAAGGCCACCTTGCTCATCTTGGAGGGGCCCTATTCTCCCCCTAGTTACCGTTTTGCCCTTAATGTATTTGTAAAAACCCTTTGGATTCTCCTTAACTCTCGTCGCCAAAGCCATGTCTTTTTGCCCTCCAGGAGTACAGGAGTTGGGAGGTTGTGTTTCTGCTCCTCCATCTGATGGTCTCTTGCTGTCCTGGACACAGAGTGAGAATTGGGAGCAGGAGTAGACTATTTGGTCTTTCGTGCCTGCACCAGCATTGAACAGATCATAAATGGATATGGTTCTCCCTACATAGCGGTGCAGAGGCTGGGACTACTTTCACTTGAGCACGGGTGACCTTACAGAGGTTTATAAAATCATGAGGGGTATAGGTGAGGTGAAGATTTAAAATACATTTGGAGATGTACATGAATAGGAAAGGTTTGGAGGGATACGGGCCAAACACAGGCAGGTTGGACTAGTTTAGTTTGCAAACATAGTCAGCATGGACTAGTTGGGCTGAAGGGTCTGTTTCTGTGCTCGGTGAAAGTGAGAACTGCAGATGCTGGAGATCAGAGCCACGATTAGTGTGGTGCTGGAAAGGCACAGCAGGTCAGGCAGCATCCAAGGAGCAGGAAAATCAACATTTCGGGCAGGAGGGGCTCCTGCCCAAAGCGTCGATTTTCCTGCTCCTCGGATGCTGCTTGACCTGCTGTGCTTTTCCAGCACCACTCTAATCGTGTTCCTGTGCTGTCTGACTTGAACAGTTCTGTTCTCGTCTTAAAACCATTTTCTTGCCTTCCCCCATAACCATCCACTTCAGAGACCCGGGTTCAATTCCCGCCTCAGGTGACTGTGTGGAGTTTGCATGTTCTCCCGGTGTCTGCGTGGGTTTCCTCCCACAATCCAAAAATGTGCTGGTTAGGTGAATTGGCTATGCTAAATTGCCCATAGTGTTAGGTGAAGGGGTAAATGTAGGGGAATGGGTCTGGGTGGGTTGCGCTTCAGCGGGTCAGTGTGGACTTATTGGGCTGAAGGGCCTGTTTCCACACTGTAAGTAATCTAATCTAACTGCAGGAAGGCATCCCCACTTCTGAACTCAATTCCACTTGCTAATATACCACGATTCATTCATTCCTGAAGAAGGGCTTATGCCCGAAACGTCGATTCTCCTGTTCCCTGGATGCTGCCTGACCTGCTGCACTTTTCCAGCAACACATTTCCAGCTCTGATCTCCAGCATCTGCAGACCTCACTTTCTCCTCCTAATATACCACTTGCCTTGCTGATCGCTTGCTGCACCCGTCTGACAACTGGCAGTGACTGGTGTAGAAGGACGCTGAGACCCATTTGTCTATCCACACATCATTCTTGAAGAAGGGCTCGTGCCTGAAACATCAACTCTCTTGCTCCTCAGATGCTGCCTGACCTGCTGTGCTTTTCCAGCACCACACTTTTCGACTGATCTGCAGTCCTCACTTTCTCCACATTCCAATGTATCACCATTTAAATAATGCACCTCCTTTGGGCATTTTTTTGTATCACAACAAAGGCTATAACTTCACACGGTGGTACTGCAGTTGCCATATGTTTGCCAATTGAGACACAGACCAACATTGCACAAGTATCCCCTCTCTGAATTCGCTCTTTCCTTTCAGTTTCTGCAAGTCAACAATTGAACCCCAGCATGAAAAAGAAATGGAAGCATTGGGCGAGAAAAAAGGGCCATACTCACAGATATTGAATGGAGGAAAAATGTTGCAGTCTGGGAGTAAAGTTCAATCTTCATTCAGAGAGAGAGAGGAGCAGAAGCAGAAGCTCAAGGTCCAACTTCCGCATTCCGACAATACGGCGGCTCTGATTGGCAGGAGGACCCGCCCCCTTTCGGTCCTCCAGGGCATCCTATTGGTTCTTCAAAAGAAGGTCGCGTGCCCTTTCAAGCACGTGCAGTGCTTGCTGACACCGAAGGTCATGCTCAGTATTCCCTGTGGAGATGCTACTGTTCCTGACAGATTTTAAGTGTCCAAATGCCAATAGGAGTTCAAAAGTCAATTTTTTATTCCCCCTGTGGTTCAACATTGTATTCTTTTTGCATTTTAATGGCTATTCAACTTTTGTATGTCTTTTCCCCAGGGTAGGGAGAGTTCAGAACTAGAGGGCATAGATTTAGGGTGAGACCAGAAAGATTTATGAGGGACCTAAGGGGCAACCTTTTAACACAGAGAGTGGTGTGTGTATGGAATGAGCTGCCAAAGGAAGTGGTGATGACTGGTACAATTACAACATTTAAAAGGCATCGGGATGGGTATATGAAAAGAAGAATTTATGGGGTATGGGGCAAATGCATCACTACATTAATTTAGGATATCTGGTCGGCATGAACTGAAGGGTTTGTTTCCCGCTCTGTGACTATTTTTACATAGTTGGAACCAATTTCACAAAACAAGGAATAAGCCATACACCCCTTCCAGCCTGTCCTGAGCTGTGGCCTCACTGCACATTGTTTAGTTCAAGTTTCAGAAAGATTTCAGCAGCTCTTGTAAAAAAAATTGAACATGCTTTCAGACTTCAACTATGTTTCTGAATATATCATTGTAGCTATTCTCAAATGTTTAAAATCAGCCCTTTCAGAATGTCATTTAAATACAGAGGTTTTCTGACAATAGGTGTGAATTCTGTCTGGGTCCCAATGTCGAATCAGACTGACACGCTTGTTAGAAAAGCTCTGCAGTTAAATTACATTCTGGGATTAACATATCAAAGAACAGAAGCCAATTCTAAACGATGAAATATTTAATCTAAAATTGTTTAATGAATCACATCTCCATGACACTCGACTGCTTTGACTATAAATTCTATGATCATGATCTTATTCTCCACAACCACCGAATGAAGGAGCAGCACTCTGAAAAACTTGTGCTTCCAAACAAACCTGTTGGACTATAACCTGGTGTTGAAAGATTTTTAACTTTATTCACCCCAGTCCAACACCAGCACTTCCACATCGTTTCTAGTGAACACAGCCCACACCTCCTGGTGCTGTCAGGAAACTTTACAATGCTAATGAAATAATGCAGTACCTGTACTCACAAAAAAATTACCATTTCTAACAATAATAGCTTCTCATTCACTGCTCCGTCTGATACACTACACTGGAAACGTAGTGCAGGAGGCTATAAGAAGTAAGCAGCTTTAAAACAAAAACCTCCTGGAGCTCAATAAGAGTCTTTCATTAAGAGTCTGAGCCCAGCGGTAAGTTACAGCTTCAGATCCCCCCAGCAAAAAGGTGTAGAAAAAGTAGGTTATATTTTTTAAACAGCTCAAGCTCAAAGTGCACACACTCCCTCCTTTACTATTAGTCACCACCAAGTTGTCCCTTTGTAATTGGATCCTTGGTACAGCCTTAACCTGTGGGAAGTGCTGCCTCACTCACCAATTTCAACCCATACCCTGTTTCCAAGTAATTTTCTCCCCACTCATTCTCCAGGAGGTGGGAGTGTTGAGTCAACCAGACTGCTGTGGGTCTGGAGTCATGTGTGGGCCAGACCTGCTCAAGGATGCAGCTGGGACGACTGAGTGAATTCTTTCCCACAATGACAGTTTCCTTCCCAAAAAAAAGGACGTGACTGAATCAGATGGGGGTTTCTCCACCCCCCACCTCCCGAAAGTGGTTTCATTGTTAGATTCTGAATTCCAGATTTCTGACCGAATTCCAATTCCACCATCTGCCACAGCGGGATTCAAACCCGGTAGTCCCTGGAACCGGTTTGATAGTCCAATCCAATATTGCACTCAACCGTTGTTCCTTCAATCACCCTGCGATGGCACGTGAAGCTCTTCCCTCACTCAGGGCAGCTGAAGGGCTTCTCTCTGGTGCAGACCCGCTGGTTTTTCCGCAAGTTGCCCATCTGACTGAATGCTTCCCACATACGGGGCAGGTGAATGGCCTCTCCCCAGTGTGAACCTGCTGCTATGTCAGCAGGTGGGAGGAATTGATGAAGCCCTTCCCACACTCAGGGCAGGGGAACAGCCTCTCCCCGGTGTGATTGCACCTATGAGTCTCCAGGGCAGATGGGAAACAGAAGCCTTTCCTGCAGTCGCCACACTTCCATGGTTTTTCTACGGGGCGTGATTCCTCGGGTTTCTTCATGGTGGAAGCTTCAGCCACACACAAACATGTGGAGCCCCTCCCCACCCTGACTTCCTCTTCCCAGGCCGTATAACTGTTTCAGGCTCCACTCTCAGTGCACTGCAACGACAGGGTCTATCATCCAGTCCCACTGATGCTGAAAACATACTCAAACAGGAACCAAAAAGCTTTGCTCCTTCTCACAGAATCAGAGTTGAAAACCGTTGCGGTCCCGATGGATTGAGTGACTGTCACATTGACGTCAAAGTGAGAACTTCAGACGCTGGAGAGTCAGAGTCGGAACGTGCAGTGATGGTAAAGCACAGCAGGTCAGGAGCAGGAGAGTCGACGTTTTGGGCAAAAGCCCTTCATTTGTTGATTTTGAAACTTCAGTCTTCAGATCTTCAAATACCCTGTAAAAAGGGATTTTAAAGGTCACCACTATCAGTCCAGGGTAGAAAAGAAAAGATAAAGTAAAACATAAAAGATATCTATCCCACCCATTTCCCAATCTCTATCTTTCCCCCCCCAACCTCACCCGAGTAACTAAGACACAAACCTGAGTTTGCAGAGTCTCCTCCCTCCCTGGATTCACTCCAGTTGCTACAAGTGAACAGATTTCCCCCCCCTCCCCCATCCCTCTCAGGGTGAAGAGCTGCCCAGAGGGAGGGAGTTCCACTCAAACCTGACAGGGACACTTCCCCGTCATGACGTTAAAGGCGCGAGGGGGTGGAGCAAGTCACGGGGGCGTGCAAAGGGGCGGGGCGTGTCAAGGAGGCGTGCGAAGGGGCGGAGCGGGTCAAGGGGGCGTGCAAAGGGGCGGAGCGGGTCAAGGGGGCGTGCGAAGGGGCGGAGCGAAGTCGACAACAGGTCACACCACACTGCGCCTGCTTCGGCCGGCTCTCAGGCCCGCCCGACGCTGCGCCTGCGCTGCACTGCATTGTACAGTTTGGACAAACCCGTTCTCTTCAGAGAATCCCCCAAAGTGTGGAAGCAGGCCACTCGGCCCAACGAGTCCACACCGATCCTCCGAAGGGTAACCCACCCAAACCCATTCCCCTATTGCTCTACATTTAACCCTGAGTAATGCACTTTACCTGCACATTCCTGGGCACTATGGGTAATTTAGCACGGCCAATCCACCCTAACCTGCACATTCCTGGGCACTATGGGTAATTTAGCACGGCCAATCCACCCTAACCTGCACATCCCTGGGCACTATGGGTAATTTAGCACGGCCAATCCACCCTAACCTGCACATCCCTGGGCACTATGGGTAATTTAGCATGGTCAGTCCACCCTAACCTGGACAAAGTTAAACACCACATAACACCAGGTTATAGTCCAACAGATTGATTTGCAAGTACTTGCTTTCGGAGCACTGCTCCATCATCAGGTGATTGCGGAGTATAAGATCAGAACACACAGAATTTATGGAAAAACATGACAATGTCCTGCCACTGAAATGATATATTGAACTAACCTGGCTTGTTAAGGCTTTCATCTTTCAGAATGGGTTGCAGGTATCATTAATATGCAAATCCCAGAACTTCTTGTAAGGCACCTTCTCGAGAGAACTTAAAAGTTTTATAACAAAAGGTGACATCTCCGCTCAGACAATGCATTAAAGGTGTGAGGTCAGGGTCTGTCTGTATCCTAATCTTTAGTCAGACTGGTTCTATTATCAAAGTGGAATTTACAAAATATTACATGGATTGACTGCCTGCAGATTGTGCATTTTTTGAGCAAAATAGAATGTATTTGCAAATATAAATCTGCAAATACAAATTCATCCCCATGGACTCGTTTGTGCATGAGAGAGAGAAAAAGTCTATTTCCGTGCTGTATATTTCTATAACTATTTTGTAACAGATGGTTTATTTCTGTTGATGTAAATATTGTTGTAAATCTTAGCTGGGTACTAATAGTTAGATGGAAGGGAGAGAGAATTCCTCAAGTAGGGCACCATAAGAATCCTGGGAGAGTCCTATTTCTGGTTTACTTCCTCATGAACAAACATTAAACACGAGCACCTATTTATTTTGAATTTTGTTTCATTTTTCTTGTTTGATTCCCTGCTATGACTACACTCTGTGTCTGGGTAGTTGACAGGCTGGGAGATTGTGGGTTGGGTAAAACTGAATGTTTTACTCTTCCGGAAGGTGTAAAAGGGGGGTCAAAACTTCAGCAGAGCTG
Source organism: Chiloscyllium plagiosum (assembly GCF_037043375.1). Classification (NCBI taxonomy): domain Eukaryota; kingdom Metazoa; phylum Chordata; class Chondrichthyes; order Orectolobiformes; family Hemiscylliidae; genus Chiloscyllium; species Chiloscyllium plagiosum. The sequence goes on from NW_028270165.1 coordinate 8,365,260, forward strand.
AGAACAGACTGACATCACACTCCGGGGGAACAGGGAGATCAACAGAGGACAGAGAAATCAGGACCTGAAACCTGAGCTGACACCAGACTACCCTATGATTAGTGTTTGGATTAGCAGGGCCAACCCTCTACCTTTACCTAGCTTCCCATTTGATTACCCCCTCGCTATTGAGGATCCAATCCTTGCCATCCTGAAGCCATGTCTCTGTAAGGAGTCTCAGGTCATAATTATTCCCTTCAATGTGTGCAGTCAATTCATTCACTTTTGCTACAATGCAGCAAACATTGAGAAACAATGTTTTTAGTTTCAATTTTTGTGATCTTTAAAATCCAGTTTTGATCGCTGGTATATTTACTCTCCTTGTCCCTTTCTATCATTCTCTAATGTTCATTTTCCACCTCACCTCACCGCTCAGCAGGCCTGATTTGGATTGGCCATGCTAAATTGACCAGAGCGTCCAGGGATGTGCAGGTTAGGTGGGTTAGCCATGGGAAATGCAGGATTATAGTTTCATAGTAATAGAAGCAGGAATAGGCCATTTGGCCCTTCCAGCCTGCTCCACCATTCATTAAGATCATGGTTGATCTATCCATTGTCTGAGCTCCGCCTCCCTGCATTATCCCAACTACCCTTAATTCCCGTACCATGCAAACACCCATCCAACTGTGTCTTGAATATATTTAATGAAGCTGCCTCTACTGCTTCCTTGACCAGAGAATTCCATAGATTCACTACTCTCCGGGATAAGCAATTTGTTCTCATCTCTGTCCGAAATCCACTCCCCCTAACCTTGAGGCCTAGTCTCACCCACCAGCAGAAATGACTGAATACGGTAGGGCTTCATCCCAACAGTGCAATCAATTCCCACTTTCCAACAAAATCCCAGATGTCCTCACTCACTCAGTTGCTGGGTCACAAATGAAAGATTTCATTTTAACTTCTTCTGATCCCATTAAGGGCAAAATATCCTTGAAAGCTGCTCTGCAAGTCCAGTCTTCACAACCACATTTCTGCTTTCACCGAAGACGATTAGAGTCTTACAGCACAGAAACAGACCAGTCATCTCAACTTGACCAGATATCCTAAATTAATCGCGTCCCATTTGCCAGCATTTGGCCCACATCCCTCTCAACCCTTCCTATTCATGGACCCAGCCAGGTGCCTTTTAAATGATGTCACTGCACCAGCCTCCACCACTTCCTCTGGCAGCTTGTTCCATACATTCACCACCCTTTGTGTGAAGAAGTTGCCCCTCACTTCCCTTTCCCCATTCACCTTAAACCTATGCCCCTCTTAGTTCTGGACTCCCATACCCTGGGGAAAAGACCTTGGGTATTCACCCTATGCATGCCCCTTATAAACATGTTAGGTCACCACTCAGCCTCCGATGCGCCAAGAATATATCCTGGTCTATTCAGACTCTCCCTGTAGCTCAAACCCTCCTACTCTGGCAACACTTCGCAAATCTTTACCAATCCTTTTCAAAGTTTCACAACACATTTCCTGTAGCAGGGTGACCAGAACTGAACGCAGTATTCTAAAGATGGTCCAAACAATGTCCAGTACAGCCGCAACATAACCTCCCAACTCATCTACTCAATGCTTTGACCAATAAAAGAAAGCATCCCAAATGCCTTCTTCATTATCCTGTCTACCTGTGACTCCACTCTCAAGGAACTATGAACCTGCACTCCAAGGTCTCTTTGTTCTGCAACACTTCCCTTAACTATGTCAGTCCTGCCTGGATTACTTGACCAAAATGCAAACCTAACATTTCTCCAAATTCAACTCCATCTGTCATGCATTGGCCCATCAGCCCATCCGGTCAATTCTAATTTATAGTGAATTTTGTTTCCTCTCTTATTCCCTAGATGCTGAAAATCTCCATCCCACACACACTCCGTCTATTCTCACTTTGCTGATCCTAATCCCTGCTGTACCTCATCCTGAAGGGTCTGGTTCATGCTGATTAACAGGCCCATACTCGGGAGGGGGGAGGGTCTAATTGAAACATACAGAATACTGAACAGCCTGAACAGAGTGGACGTTGGGAATGTGTTTCCATTGGTTGGAGGGACTAGAACCAGTGGGAACAGCCTTAGAGTAAAGGGAAGACCTTTCAGAATGGAGGTAAGGAGAAACTTCTTCAGCCAGAGAGTGGTGAAACTTATCAGTCACGATTGAATGATGGAGCAGACCTGATTGGCTGAATGGCCTAAATTTCTGCTCTGATGTCTTATGTTCTCTTGCTGTCCTGGACAGTGAGAGAGAATTGGAAGCAGTAGGCCACCTGGTCTTACAAACCTGCACCAACATTCAATGGATTGGTTGTGATTCTGCTGACATCTAGATGAATAGGTTGGGACTTGTTCAATGGACCACAGGAGGTTGAAAGGTGACCATACAGAGGTTTATAAAATCATGAGGGGGATAGATGAGGTGACTGCCAGGTATTGGTTCAAGATTAGGCAGCAAATTTGAAGGCGAGAGGAGAAAGATTTCAAAAAGGCAGGAGGGGCACCTTTTTTTCAAACACAGAGTAGTTTGTGTGTGGAATAAATGTCCAAAGGAAGTGATGGATGCAGGTACAGTAACAATATTTAAAAGACATTTTGATAAGTACATGAATAGGAAAAGTTCAGACGGAATTGGGCCAATCTAGGTGGGACTAGTTTAGTTTGCGAATATGGTCAGCATGGACTAGTTGGGCTGAAGGGTCTGTTTCTGTGCTGTATGACCCTGTAACTGTTCTGTACTGATCTTAAAATCATTTTCTTGCCTTCCTCCATAAACATCCACTTCTTTGTTGTTCTAAAATCAGATGAGCTCAGCCTTGAACATATTCAATGATCCCCTAACTACAGAGAGACATTCTCAATTCTGAACTCAATTCCTTTTGCTAATATAACACTTGCCTTGCTGATTGCTTGCTGCACCTGTCTGACAACTGGCAGTGACTGGTGTAGGAGGACGCTGAGGCCCCTTAGGATGTTCACACATCATTCCTAATAAAGGGCTCGTGCCCAAAATGTCAACTCTGCCGCTCCTTGAATGCTACCTGACCTACTGTGCTTTTCCAGTACCACACTTTGACTCTGATCTCCACCATCTGCAGTTCTCACTTTCTTCACATCCCAATCCATCACCATTTAAACAACACACCTCCTTTCTGCTTTTATTGCCACAGAAAGGCTCTAACTTCACATTGTGGTACTGCATTTGCCATGTGTTTACCAATGGTGGTCTTCTCTACATTGGGGAGACCGAGCATAAACTTGGGGAACGGTTCGCCGAGCATCGCAGCTGGGTCCACAGAGGTCAACCGGACCCTCCCAGTCACCATCCATTTTAATTCCCCTTCCCACTCCATTCCTGACATGACCATCTTTGGCCTCCTCCGTTGCCATGCCACACCAAACCACAACTTGGAGGAACAACACCTCATCTCCCGCCTGTGCAGCCTACGGCTCGGAGAACTCAACATTGAGTTCTCCAATTTCAAATAACCTCACTTCCCATCCCCAACTCCCTTCCCAGCCCCGACCCCTCATTTCCACTCCTCCCTGCCACCAACCAGTTTCCTTCCTCCCCTTGACCAACCAGGTCGTACCCTCAGCTTGCCTTCACCTATCCCCACTTCACCACACTGCCCCTTGCACCCCCTTTATCTGCATCTCCCCCTACACTCATTCCCAGTCCTGCAGAAGGGTTATACCCGAAACGTCGACTTCTCCACCTCCTGATGCTGCCTGGCTTGCTGTGTTCTTCCAGCCTCCTGCCTGTCTATTTCGCCAGTTGAGACACAGACTCAGACCAACGTTTCCAGAGTCTGTCTCCTCCCTGGATTCACTCCCTTTGCTTTCAGTTGCTGCAAGTCAACAATTGAACACCAGAGTGAAAAAGAAATGGAAAAGGGGGCAAGAAAAAAAAAGAGTGCCGTACTCACAGATCTTGGACAGAGGAAGGAATTTACCGTCTGGGTGAAGCTCATGGTCCAACTTCCGCATTTAGACAATAGAGTAGCTCTGATTGGTAGGAGGACCTATCTCTTTCCGGTCCTCCAGGTCTCCCTATTGGGCCATCAGGAGAACGGCTTGCGCCTTTTTCTGGCGGACGGATGAACATGCGCAATGTTTTGCTGACACCGACGGGCATGCGCGCTGCGTTGCTGACACCGGCACACATGTGCAATATGCTCTTTGGGGATGTTGGTGTCAGTGACAAATTAAAAATCCAAATGCCAATAGGGGAGAAAAAAGATAAAGGCACAATTTTTTTTCCCCGTGGGTCGACATTTCATTGCTTTTGCATTTTGTCTGCTGCTCAACTTTTGTATGTATTTTCTCCTTGTTGGGAGAGAGTGTGCCCCAATGAGCTGTCTGTGGGAAGGAGCTGTAACCAGTTACACAGATGAAAAAACATTACACTATTCGCAGTAGGGAGTGACTGTCCATGTTTTCCGAATGTGATCACACTTTCAATTGTTCATCAGAAACAGGGAGCCAAAAGGACACCAGAACTGCAGAGAAGTCGTGGAAAAGTGGGGAATGTGGGAAGGGATTCCATTCCCTATCGGTACATGAGATTCATCAGCTCAGTCGCAGTGGGGAGAGGCCGTTCTTCAAAACATTATTTCCTATTGACAAAAACACATCCACGCTGCCTGATTACCTTGAACTTATACAAGTGCCCTGTCATAACATCTTTAATCATAGCTTTGAACATTTTCCCTATGACATATGTTAAGGTAAATGGTCTGCAGTTTCCTGTTCTCAGTCACCCTTTTTGAAGAAAGGAGTTTTCCAATCTAAAGAAATCTTCCCTGAAACTAGTGAGGTTTGGAAAATTAAAACCAATGCATTAACTATTTCACGAGCTAGTTTTTCTTTAAGAGTCCATGATGAAATCTTTTGGGCACCTGAGACTTGTGAACTCATAGTTCCAACAGTTTACTCAGTACGACTTCCCTGGTAATTGTAATTGTCTTCAGTTCCTCCTTCCCTTTCAATTCCTGATTTCCAGCTAAAGTGTTACTTTTATCCTCTCTACTGAAGACAGATTCAAGCTCTTTTCAATTCTCCGACCATCTCTTTATCCTCTGTTATTGAATCCCCAGACTCATTTTCTACAGAACCAACACTTACTTTGTTAACTTTAAAAAAAAAAGCTGATAAAACATTCCAATCTTTTTTTAAAATATTTTTGGCTTACTTTCTAACTCTAATTGCTGTGCTTCTGCCTGTATTATTTCTGATAATTTTCCCCAGCTCTCAACTCTCGCATCAACCTGTCTGCGTATTCTAAAGAACTGACCTTGGTTAAGTGTTGCAAAACAAACAGGGGCAAATTTTTCATCTCCAGAAAGTCTTAGTACTTAACACGATAACATTCACTTTGAAATATTGTTCTTCCAAACTTTACCAAGCACATCTTCCAGATTCAAAATCCCACAATGACACCCAGTTTTGTTATGATCATTAATTTTGAAGAGAAATTTGAATATCCAGTGATTGACTGGAAGAACTGTTCACGAGGTTTCCACATTTCTAAACAAAAAAAATCAACTGGATTAATTTAGCAGAATAGCACGTATGGCTTTAAATTGCAAATCCAGTTTTCTTTTGAGTGACGGATCCACACCAGATGAGGATCTAATACCTGGATTTAGGCTGTTGTCAGGACCTTTTATTAAACACAAAATGGCATCTCAATATAAAGTAATAGAACAACATGGCTTCAGGCTACACATTAACACTGTGTTTAAAATGGCTAAAAGCTGCATTTCTGCATTCCTGAGCTAACTGAATTACAGATTAAGCAAACAATGCCTTCTTCATAGTATGGATCTAATTAAGCTAGATAGGACATTACTGACCATCCTAGCTAACCTTGAAGCACAAGTATGAGGAGATAATGCATGTGAAACAACATTGTTTCCCAGGGTTAACCTGTTGTCCATTATGTAATTTCATGCTGTACTGTCTCCTAAGAAACATATGAAAATTGCTTTTTGTTCCAAGTTAATCACGCAATTTCTCCAAGGAACACAGAATATTTTACTATCTGTGTTGCTGGACAAATCTTTACCCGGCTGTTACTAATTAAAGTGTGAAACCTTGCTGAACCTCCTAGAGTTCAGTTGATCGATCGCGGAACTGAGACACCCCCTCCTGGGGGTTGAGGTCTTCAACTCTCACTGTGCTTTTGGTGTGACCCATGATTACACAGACTTGTGGGAACATAGAGGATTTTTAACCCCCACGGGGCAGACTAATAGTAATGCCATTTTGTCCCATCAATCTGGCAGCTATCAAGATATTCAGCTCACGCTGAGGCAATGGATACAGTCTCCAAAGGAATGAGCAGATGGATGCTGCTGCCGAGCAGGCAGCCTTCCACCCCAAACTTCTGGTCCCATTGGGTCCCCAGCAAAACCCGGATAGAGACAATATGGGGATAGGAATGCCAGGCCTGGGTATGGGACTGAAATCACAGGGGAGGCCCCCTGCTGAACAGCACAAACTATGGCCTCAAATAGGGTACTCGTTTGATACTCAAACCGAAATGTGGGTGATCCCTGATGGATTGGTTTGTGTTCCTTCTTTGCTGCTGCTTCCTTCAGTTGATTATGTGCATTATTGTACACACTTGGGCAAGAAGGAAATGGTAATACTTATTACAAACTTGGTGACACCCAGATTTCCAGAAAACAGCGAGGAAAAGAGCTGAAGCGTGTTTAATTTGTAAACAAACAAGATGCATGCTGTAAGAGGGATGCCCTGAGGTTGTTAACTACCTCCTTGCCTCGTCAGCCTTTTTACTTGTCTACAACTTGCTTTCATAGAATTATGTCGCGTACATTGTTAACGATATTGTCTAATAATAGCAGATGTATTTTGTAGGTGAATCAAAACCATCCCAATGACTGAAACAGCTGACTGTCTAGTGTTGGACAACTGGGAAATATTTGCATCAGTTAACCAAAACTCTTCAGAGTTTACATTCATGGGTATGCCAAGCCTCAGCATTAGGACCGGGACATATTGGAGCTGAGATGGACAGGCCCGTTCCTAGTCCTGCTGGGTTACCCGGTCAGCAGTCAAGGTCATGGGGAGGCCGCATGGACACACACAACACAATGCAAACGAGCGCCACCCCCTGGAGGAACACCAGACGTCCCGTCAGAAACACATCTTCAGCCTTCATCCGTGAATGGCTCAGCCTGATCATTCTGCCTTTTACTGAACTCTTTCTTATCTTTCTTTCACTGACTATGTTTGATTGGGACACAATGGATAGCCTGATAATCTGTAGTAAACAGGAATTACAGTGTAATACTTTTCTTTACAGGACATTACCTTTATGCAGAAAAGCACAGCCGCTCTAGCTGCTGGGTTTGTGCCCATATTCCCATCCACTCCAAGGGAGGGATCCCCCTGAGATCCATACCTTTCAATGACCCTGCCGAATGGGGGCTGCATCAGGGTCATTCTGCTGCTGTCACAACTTTTCACATCCCCCTGGTTTCCGAAGTGGGTGAGCACCCCAAACTCTGACGGGGATAATACCCACCTCCACTGGCAATCAGTGGGATATACAATGGATACATTCAAGGGTTGGTTCCAGCCTCAATATTACCTCTCCTGTGATCTTCGGGCACCCGGTGCAAAGTAGGGAGGACAGGTCACAGGACCTCCTCATGGGTCTGCTCCTGGGGCTGGCCAAACTGGCTATAAACAGGTCCAGGCAGCAGGCCATGGAGGGGATCATTAGGGCCGACTGCCTGCCCCTCCTCTGTAGGTATGTCAGAGCCGGGGTGTCTCTGGAGAAGGAGCACGCGGTGCCCACTAACACCTTTGTGTATTATTTCCCCCTCCAACTCTATTTTGATTTGATCGCTGCCCTCCCCCTCACTATTTGATCATGCAGCATTGTCCTCTGAGAAGGGCACTGCTTGTCACTGGCCACTCAGGTGTTTCCTTTCTTCCTGGTGGTGGAAGTTGAATAAAGATTTGTGCACTTGTTGTCTTTCACTGTGTCGCACACCTGCACACACAACATAGGTGCAGGGGGAAATATAAGCACTCCTGCAGTAAGGTGGTAGTGTGGGGGTAGAGGAGAGAAAAAAAATACAAACCTGCCCGAACACCCCCGTCCCTGTTCCTCACCAATCTCACAGCCACGACTCCACCTCTAGGAAGTATTTGCATCAAGAATAAGCATCCCTCAGGATGGCAGGCTTGTTTCAGTAAGTGTCTGCACTCCCTACTCCTTACTTCAACTGCTTACTAGCCCACTGCAGACAGGAGCATACTTAACCTCAGGGTTCCCAACAAGACCACCATCAATTCCTCACTTCCCACCTTTTGGATTGGAACCTAATTTGTTGCCCTTCAACGGTTCTGATTTCATTTGTGGCCATACGGCCTACTCCTGGCTGCCTACCTCCTGGACTGGCAGCTGGTATTTAGGTTATGTTGTCCCTTTCCTTTACCACTCCCACACTTTGCCTTTTGAGAATTCCAAACCACACATCAAGAGAGTGCTCACAACTTTTCAGCACCTTTTCTCTACCTTCTTCCCTCCCTATGCTACCCTGCACCTTGAGGTTGAGGGTTAGTGAATTGCTACCACTATGGAAGAGATTGCCAATGCCACATCTTCAGCCTTTGATCTGCTCAATGCAGGGATGGTCACTGTCCACACCATTGCTCTCCAAAGTCACATGGCCCTCGACTCCCTGTTAGCCGAGAAAGGAGGCACTTGTGCCCTTATCGCCTCTGACTGCTGTATCTACATCCCTGACTCCAGTGAGAACATTACTAACATTACCGCCCACATTGGGTAAGGTGGCCTCCTCCCTCCATAACACTACTCCCCATTGGGTGGCTGGCTTGGCTTTTGGGCTTCTGCTCTCTTCCAGGGCCTTGTGCTTCTCATTGCTGGTTTTGTTCTGCGAGCACATAGCATTATTTTCCAGAAACAGTTCTGTGCCCATTTCAGCTGCCTTCTGATGCCGAATATCCCAGCATCTTCCCAACTTGTGCCGCTTCTCATTTCTGACATTTCTGCACCAATAGATGGTTTCACTGACACTCTCTCTCCTGATCCTGGTGACCTGGACTATGACAGTTACCTTGGCGACTCTAAACCCCCATCACCAACAAACCCCACTGGGTTCACTACATCCCTCCTTTTGCCGGTTCCTCTGAACTGACCTCCTGATTTGGTAAAAGGAAAGAAGAAAGGAATTGTGGGAGAATTAATATATTCTGGTCAGCCATTTTGCCACATATTAAAAACCTGGAAACCACTTTCAATCTCAGCTTAGTGCCTGCTTGCCAAAGCTTATGTTTCCCAGACTAACATTGTGTTTCCCAGGCTCAATAGAGAGAGTCGGCCTTGCAGCTGTACTGCTACCTGATAAACAAATTCTTTCCTTGCATGGGAATATCCTTCTCTTTGCAAGGACCTATTGTATACTTATCAGATTCTAAACAAAACTGTCCAGACACTATGTGACTGGGTAAAGTGCCTCTGTTTACTCATTATCCTGCAATTAACAGATTGCTAATTGTTAAATGATTGTAACCTATATTATCACACAACTTTTGTTTGTCGTCGGAGTGACTTCTGATTATTAGGTCGTCTTGGCTCTCACTGTGAGCTCCCAAATAAACAGTCAATAACTCAAGGTTTGTGTGTCATGATTACTTATCCAATACTTATTGGACTACTACGAACAAGTCACCCACAGCATAATCCACTGCCATCCCCAACATGGATCAAGGGGCCATCCTTTTTTGCCAGACAAGTAAATGTATCAAGCTCAGGAAACAAAGCCTGTCAAACATTAACAGGCACAGATCTAGACCAACATTTTCCAGAGTCTGTTCCTTCACCTCGATTGACTTTCTTTTTCCCTCAGCTCCTACAAACCAACAGCTGAACCCAAGGATGTGAAAAGAAATGGGAAAGGGGCGAGAAAAGAGAGTGCGGTACTCCCAGATGTTAAACAGAGGAAAGAAGTTGCAACCTGGGATAAAGGTCAACCTTCATTCAGAGAGAGGTGTAGCAGCAGCTTCAGAAGCTCATGGTCAAAACCATCCGCATTCAGACAATAGGAGGGCTCTGATTGGCAGTAGGACCAGGCTCCTTCCGGTCCTTCAGGGTTTCCCAAAGGTTCGTCTCCCCGTCCATCAGAGCGATGAGGGGCGGCCCCAAATCGATTTCACACATGCGCACCATCAGCACTGCTCACGGCCGATAGAACGGTTTATTGATCGCATGGGATTGTGGGTTCTGCAACAGCCATTAAAGAGATGAAATCCAGTGTTCCATATGCTTTCTTAACCGTCATTTTTTGTATGTTGGTGACGTTTACGTCAGGAACTAATCTTTAATCGATATTAGATTGATACACTGAGTGAAACACTGCAGGCATTCAACTCTAAACACTATTTTCAATTCAGTGTCAGTACATCACTCTTTATTTGTCCTCACATCAGGACAGAATCAAAGCCCGATGTCCGTTCCAACTGAACCTCGATTTTTGTTTAGTTTGCGGGTTCCAGCCCTCTGTTTCAATTATTTATTAAAAATTACTCATGGTACATGTGCAGCATTTAGTTCCCCTTGAGAAAGTGATGGTGACCCGCCTTCTTCAACTTCTGTGATCCATAATGGTACGGTGACCCACAATGTCCTTTGGGTGGGAATTCCAGGATTTAGACCCAGGGACACTTAAGGAACAGCAATATGTTTCCAAGTCAAGATGGGCAGTGGATTGGAGGGGTACTTGCAAGAGGTTGTGTTCCCAAGTATCTGTTGCCCTGGTCCTTCTAAACGGAAGTGATTTTCTAAGGATCTTTGGTGAATTTCTGTGGTACATCTTGTACACCACACACATTCCTGCTTCTTAACAGTGGGCAGAGGGAGTGGATGTATGTGGAGATGGTGCCAATCAAGCAGGCGACTTTGTCCTGGATGGTATCAAGCTTTTTGAATGTTGTTGAAGCTGCACCCATCCAAGCTGGTGGGAGAGTATTCCATTACACTGCTGACCTGTGCCTTGTCGAAGATGGACAGGGTTTGGGGAGTCAGAAGGTGAGTCACTCGCCACAGTATTCCTGACCTGTTGCCTGCTGTTGTTGCCATTGTGTCTGTGATTAGTCTCGTTGAGTTTCTGGTCAATGGTAAACCGCAATGATGTTGATAGTGGGGTGTTTAGTGATAGTAACAATATTGAATATCACGAGGCAGTGGTCAGATTATCTCTTTTGGGGATGAGTCATTGTTTGGCATTGGCATGGCATACATGTTACTTGCCACTCATCAGCCATTGGATATTGTTAATATCTTGTTGCATTTCAAACTGAACTGCTTCAGTTTATGAGGAGTTGTGAATCGTGCTGAACATTGTGCAATTATTGGTGAATATCACCACCTCTGACCTTATGATGGAGGAAGGTCACTGATGAAGATGGTTGAGCCTAAGACACTACCCTATGAATTCGTGTAGAGTTGTCCTAGAACTGAGATAACTGACCTCCAACAACCATAGCCATCTCTCTATGTGCCAGGTATACCTTCACACTTAAGATACACAATAATATTTCAAAACTAATTGAAGGAATACATACGAGACACCCCTCTTCTGGGAGCCTCCAGTGCAAGTTTTTCTGTTCCAGGAACAATCTGATAAGTGTTGACTGTCATTAACCCCTTTGATCTTGGCCATACAGAGCACCTCCTGTCCATTTCTCCCCTGCCACCCACAGCACCCCCATCCATTCTCCCCCGCCACTCAAGCGCCCCCTATCCATTACCCCCATTACCCCGAGTGCCCCCTGTCCTTTAGCCCCCGCCACTCAAAGTGCCCCCTGTCCATTCACCCCCACCACTCCAGCACCCTCTATCCATTCTCCCCGCCACTCACAGTGCCCCCTATCCATTCTCCACCGCACTCACAGCCCCCGTCTATTCTGCCCGCCGCCCTGAGCGCTCACTGTCCATTGTCCCTGCCAAGTGCAGCGCCCCCTGTCCATTCTCTCTCCAGTCCCAGCTTCTTGTCCATTCTCTCTCTTTCCTCTGGACACCCTGTCTATTCTCTCTCATGCAACCCTCTGCATCCCTGACGTTTCTTTCCCCGTCCTCTGTCCCCTCCATCTATTCTCTCCCCACCGTCTGCCCCCCACTATTCTCTCTCACCACACCCTCTGTCCCATGTCCATTCTCCCCCATTCTCTGTCTCCCCATTCTCTCTCTCTCCCCATTCTCTCTCCCCTCCCCATTCTCTCCCTCTCCCCATTCTCTCTCCCCTCCCCCATTCTCTCCCCTCCCCATTCTCTCTCCCCTCCCCCATTCTCTCCCCCTCCCCATTCTCTCCCCCTCCCCATTCTCTCTCCCCTCCTCCATTCTCTCTCCCATCCGCCATTCTCTCTCCCCTTTCCCCCATTCTCTCTCTCCACTTCCCCCATTCTCTCTCCCCTCCCCATTCTCTCTCCCCTTCCCCATTCTCTCTCCCCTCCCCATTCTCTCTCCCCTTCCTCCAATCTCTCTCCCCTTTCCCTCATTCTCTCTCCCCTCCCCATTCTCTCTCCCCCACACCCCATTCTCTCTCCCCTCCCCTACACCCCATTCTCTCTCCCCTCCCCAATCCCTCTCCCCCTCCCCCTCCCTCCATTCTCTCTCCCCCACCCCATTCTCTCTCCCCCACCCCCATTCTCTCCCCACCCCCATTTTCTCCCCCCCACCCCCATTCTCTCCCCCCACCCCCATTCTCTCCCCCACCCCATTCTCTCCCCCACCCCCATTCTCTCCCCCACCCCATTCTCTCCCCACCCCCATTCTCTCCCCACCCCCATTCTCTCCCCCACCCCATTCTCTCTCCCCCACCCCCATTCTCTCTCCCCCACCCCATTCTCTCTCCCCCACCCCATTCTCTCTCCCCCACCCCATTCTCTCTCCCCATCCCATTCTCTCTCCCCTCCCCATTCTCTCTCCCCTTTCCCCATTCTCTCTCCCCTTTCCCCCATTCTCTCTCTCCTTTCCCCCTCCCCTTTCCCCCATTCTCTCTCCCCTTTCCCCCATTCTCTCTCCCCCAACCCCCCATTCTCTCTCCCCCAACCCCCCCATTTTCTCTCCCCAACCCCCATTCTCTCTCCCCCAACCCCCCCATTCTCTCTCCCCCAACCCCCCCATTCTCTCTCCCCCAACCCCCCCATTCTCTCTCCCCACCCCCCCCCCACCCATTCTATCTCCCCACACCCCACTCCCATTCTCTCTCCCCACCCCCCCACTCCCATTCTCTCTCCCCTGTTGTGGGCAACAACACCAGGCTCGGAGTCAGAATTGAGGTTCAATGACAGAGTTTATTGCACAAGGTAATACCGCGGCTCCGGGGAGAGAAAGACACCAACAGCACAGTGTCAGCTGCGAGACTTCTCTTTACCCGGAACACACGTCAAGAAACTTTTATACATCTTGTGATACAATCGGTCAGGGATGAGATTATTGTCTTTGTAACATGATTTGTTTATGGTAATCCTTGCAGAATCGTTGATAGTTGATACAATCATTGTCAGTTCCAACACAACCTTTGTTAATTTCCGCACAGTCGTTGTCAGTTTCAGTGCAGACATTGTCCATTTCAATGTCTGCATGGAAATCCATTGTTGTAGTAATGGGCGCTAATTGCTCTTCCTGAGAAGGGGGATTCCTGCAGCCCTGGCTATTAGCATTTGGTATTGAGTCTGTATCAAGCTGTTAGCACTTCTATAATGGGTGTTGGCTGGAGCCAGACACTTCGGCGGGCAGTGTTCATTACTCATGTGTATTCTCTCCCCCACCTTTTTTTATTATTTCAAAATATACTTTATTCATAGAAATAAATCTTTGGTACTTATACAATTCGTCATGTCGTTCATAGATATATACATTGCATGTCTTAACATTACAAAGAACAGATTGAATTAATCGAATTTACAGTTATCCTATTTACAGTTCCCTTTATTAACCATCCAGTCTCTTGGTATTTAGCTGTGGCTTCAGTAGAACCCACCTACTGAGTGGGTGCCCTGTTATACGATAGTAAATGAACCTTCTTTAACCCCCAGTTTATGGGGTTACCATTGTCCATTTGACTGTCCTGACTCTGGGGTAGCTGTCTGCATCCCCATGGTGAGCATGAACTGCTGGACCCTCGCTGGGCTGAGGTAGCTATCCAGGCCCTCACTGGGGTCATTTACCTGCTCTGGAGTCATTGAGCCAAGGCAAGGGTCCGCACCGTCCAGTTCTGTGTCTGACAATGGGACTGTCAGAGGATCAAGCTCTCAGTTGCCTGCAGTTTTGGGGCAGTGGGTACCCCTTGGGTCTCACTGGGTGGAGGGTGGACTTCGAGGGGTCCGTTGTTTCCTGGTTGGGAGGAAATGCCCTCCTCTTTATCTATGGCGCTCTCCCCACCCGCCTTAAACTAATCAACTGGGTTGTGAGTCCATTGTGCTGGCATTCTGGTGGCCCAGGCAGTGTCTGTATCAGCTCTGCTGTTTCTCCCCGTATTGAGATCCGGCGGCCATCTTGTATGTCAAGTTGGCCAACTGATGGCTCAGTGACCATCTTGTGTATCTGTGTGCCTAGTGTTACCCTGCCCTGTGCCATCTCCCACTTCTCCGCCACCCCATTCTCTCTCCCCCGCTCAATCTCTCGATCAACCCCACTCATTCTCTGTCTCTTCACCCACCCTCTGACCGCCATTTTCTCTCTCTCTGTCCCCCATCCATTCTGCCTCTTTTCTCCCCAGCCCCCACCACACCGTCCTTTCTCGAGCCTCGAACCAGCTTTGACCGCTGTATCAAACCCTTCAAAGGACAGAGAGAGAAAGATAATGGATAGTAATGACTCTACTTGGGAGTCGGGAGGGGTGAGAAATGGCTGATCTTCAAAATTGAGAATACCGAAAATGATATCTTCGGAAACATCGTTAACGCCAGAAAGCACGTTGACGTTTTTTAAAAGAGCTGCTGAAACCTTTCTGAAACTTTCACTGAAATAAGCGCAGTCAGGCCGTAGCTCAGGAGAGGCTGGGAGGTGTGAATGGGCGTAAGTGAGGATGCTGGAAATTAGATTCAAGATTAGAGTGGTGCTGGAAAAGCACAGCCGCGGGAGGCTGGAAGAACACAGCAAGCCAGGCAGTGTCAGGGGGTGGAGAAGTCAATGTTTCCAGTGTAACCCTTTTTCAGGATTGGGGATGAACGTAGGGGGCGATGCAAATAAAGGGTGTGCTGGGTGGTGAAGTGGGCATAGGGGTAGACAGGTAGAGGGTTCGACCTAGGCAAAAGTGAGGACTGCAGATGCTGGAAACCAGAGTTTAGATCAGAATGGTACTGGAAAAGCACAGCAGGTCAGGCAGCATCCGAGGAGCATGAATATCGACGTTTCGGGCAAAAGCCCTTCATCAGGAATTTCCCCAGATTAGGGGAGTCCAAAGCTGGAGGGCGTATGTTTGAGGTGAGAGGGGAATGATTTAAAAGAGACGTGAAGGACAACTTTTTCACATAGACGGTTGTGCATGTATGAAACGAACTGCTAGAAGAGCTGGTGGAGGCTGGTACGATTATGTTTAAAATGCATCTGGCTGGGTACATGAAACGGGATGGTTTGGAGTCGTGTGGGTCACGTGCTGGCAAACGGGACTAGATTCATTTCAGATATGTGGTCGGCACAGACAAGTTGGGCCGTAAAGTCTGTTTCCATGCTGTGAAAGCAGAAGTGTGGCTGTGAAGACTGGACATTCTGAGCAGCTTTCAAAGATGTAAAAACAATGACTACAGATGCTGGAAACCAGATTCTGGATTAGTGGTGCTGGAAGAACACAGCAGTTCAGGCAGCATCCAAGGAGCAGCGAAATCAACGTTTTGGGCAAAAGCTCTTCAGGAATAAAGGCAGAGAGCCTGAAGCATGGAGAGAAAAGCTAGAGGTGGGTGGGGGTGGGGAGAAAGTAGCATGGAGTACAATGGGTGAGTGGGTGAGTGGGGGAGGGGATGAAGGTGATAGGTCAGGGAGAAGCGGGCGGAGTGGACAGGTGGAAAAAGAGATAGGCAGGTAGGACAAGTCCGGACAAGTCATGGAGACAGTGCTGAGCTGGAAGTTTGGAACTAGGGTGAGGTGGGGGAAGGGGAAATGAGGAAACTGTTGAAGTCCACATTGATGCCCTGGGGTTGAAATGTTCCGAGGCGGAAGATGAGGCGTTCTTCCTCCAGGCGTCTGGTGGTGAGGGAGCGGCGGTGGAGGAGGCCCAGGACCTCCATGTCCTCGGCAGAGTGGGAGGGGGAGTTGAAATGTTGGGCCACGGGGCGGTGTGGTTGATTGGTGCGGGTGTCCCGGAGATGTTCCCTAAAGCGCTCTGCTAGGAGGCGCCCAGTGTTTTGCCCTTACTGGGAGCAGAAGAATACAATGAAGTCTTGCATTTGTGAGAGAGCAACTGAGTAAGGGAGTACATCTGGGATTTTGGTGGAAAATGGGAATTCTTTGCACTGTGGGATGAAGCTCAATCCTATCCAGTTATTTCAGCTCATGGGTGAGACTCGGCAGTTCATGCAGGCAGTCAATCCAGGTAATATTTTATAAATTCCTGCTTTGGAAATAGAACCAGTCTTATTCCAGATTGGGATACAGACAGACTGATCTCACACCTTTAATGCATGGTCTGAGCTGAGATGATACCTTTTGTTATAAAACCTTAAGTTATTTCAATAAAGTGTCTTTCAGGAAGTTCTGGGATTTAAATATTAATGATACCTGCAGACCACTCTGAAAGCTGAAAGGCTTAACGATCCAAGTTTGTTCAATATATCATTTCAGTGGCAGGACACTAATGTTTTTCTATAAATTCTATGCCTTATGATGTTATTCTCCACAACCACCTGATGAAGGAGCAGCACTCCAAATGCTGGTCCTTCCAAATAAACCTGTTGGACGATAACCTGGATGTGTGTAATTTTTTTTTAACTTTGTACAGGTTAGGGTGGATTGACCATGCTAAAGTGCTCACTGTGTCCAGGGAGGTGCGGGTTTGTGTGAATTGGCTGTGCTAAA
This sequence comes from Chiloscyllium plagiosum, assembly GCF_037043375.1. Lineage (NCBI taxonomy): Eukaryota > Metazoa > Chordata > Chondrichthyes > Orectolobiformes > Hemiscylliidae > Chiloscyllium > Chiloscyllium plagiosum. Next base: position 8,382,354 of record NW_028270165.1, read on the forward strand.
TTACACATCGTGTCCAGGAATGGATTGGTCATGCTAAATTACCTGTAGTGCCCAGGAATGTGCAGGTTAGGGTTAATTGGCCAGGCTAACTTATCCAGAGTGAAGATCTAGACCCCTCTTAAGGGGCCTTTTGGTTCGAGATTGGTCTAAAGAATCAATGGAATGCGGTCTGTACAAAGCAAGGCTATCAGTTTAATAAGGCATCTTGACACAATTCTGTCCAGCAACACAGCGGTTAAAGCTTCTGTGTTCCATGGTGAAGTTGTACAAGTACATTCAAAAATTACACATTATTTATTTAAGTTTTTTAAGACACAGTACAGCCTTAATAACAAGAAAATACCAATCAAATATAATAAGGTGACATGATTTACAGCAGGTTAATCCAATGATATTTCCTGGGAAAGGAGTCTTAATTATGTAAATCATCATGCCATGGTAGCAGCTCAAGGTTAGTTCAAATGGTCAATTAATGTGTCAGTATTCATTTTAAGCAGACTCCATTGTCCTCTTATCTTTGGATTTTAGCTTAATTCTGCAAAACAGCAGGACAAGTTCAGAGTTCAATCATTATTCTCAGCCATTTTGTTGTATTGTTTTAAATTGAAAAGACATTTTGTGGTTAGTAAAAATCTGCATATACTTGTTGTCTGACAACCTAAATTCAAATTTTCGATCTTCACCTGAAGCATCAGAGTCTGAGGGGTGACCTTATAGACGTTTGTAAGAGGCATGGATATGGTGAAGACCCAAGGTCTTTTCCCCAGGGTAGGGGAGTCCTACCCTGTTTGAGGTGAGAGGGGAATGATTTCAAAGGGATCTGAGGGGCAACTTCATGCAGAGAGTGATGCATGTATGGAATGAGCTGCCAGAGGGAGTGGTTGTGGCTGGTACAATTACAACATTTTAAAAAGCATCTGGATGGGAATATGAATGGGAAGGGTTCAGAGGGATATGGGCCATATGCAGACAAATGAGGCTAGATTAGTTTTGGAGATCTGATCAGATGAATTGGACCAAAGGGTCTGTTTCTGTGCTGTATGACACTAATCATCTTTGGTGAAAGCAGAAGTGTAGTTGTGAAGACTGGACTTTCAGAGCAGCTTTCAAAGATGCTTTGTCCTTACTGGGAGCAGAAGTTGTAACAATGAAATCTTGCATTTGTGAGACAGCGACTGAGTAAAGGAAGTACATCTGCGATTTTGGCAAAAAATGGGAATTCATTGCACTGTGGGGATGAAGCCGAACCCTATCCAGTCACTTCTGCTGGTGGGTGAGACCAGACCTCAAGACTAGGGGGAGTAGATTTAGGACAGAGATGAGGAGGAGACAGTGAGGACTACTGCTTTTCCTGGAGTGTAGTGAATCTATGGAATTCTCTTCATTAAGTATATTCAAAATGGGTTTTTGCATGGTTGGGGAATTAAGGGTAGTTGGGGCAATGCTGCTAGAAGGAGCTGAGACGATGGATAGATCGGCCGTGATCGCAATGAAGAATGGGGCAGGCTAGATAGGCAAAATGGCTGACTCCTGCTTTTATTACTGTGAAACTATTTCCCATAGCTAACCCACCTCATCTGCACATCACTGAGCACTGTGGGTAATTTAGCATAGCGAATCCACTCTAACCTGCACCTACCTGCACACCATGGGTAATTTAGCACAGCCAATCCAACCGAAATTACGCAACACTGAACACTGGGTAATTTAACATGGTCAATCCACCCGAACCTGGACAAAGTTAAACATCACAACACCAGATTATAGCCCAATGGGTTTATTTGGAAGTACTAGCTTTCGGAGCACTGCTCCATCATCAGGTGGTTGTGGCGTATAAGGTCATAAGGCACAGAATTTATGGAAGAAGATTAAAGTGTCCTGCCACTGAAATGATATATTGAACAAACCTGGATTGTTACCTCTTTCATCTTTTACAGTGGGTTGCAACTATCATTCATATGTAAATCTCGATAACATAAGGTTTTATAACAAAAGGTAACAACATCTGGGTGGCATGGTGGCTCAGTGGTTCTTAATTCTGCCTCACAGCGCTTGGGACCCAGGTTCAATTCCAGCCACTGGCCACAGTCAGTGTGGAGTTTGCACATTCTCCCCGTGTCTGCATGAGATTTCTCCAGGTGCTCCGGTTTCCTCCCACAATCCAAAAGTATGCAGATTAGGTGAATTGGCCGTGCTTAAATTGCCCAGTGTGTTATATGCACTGGTCAGGGGTAAATATGGGGAATGGGGCCTGGTGGGTTACTGTTTGGAGGGTTGGTGTGGACCTGTTGGGCCTGTTTCCGTACTGTAGGGAATTGAATCCAATCTCAGCTCAGACATTGCGTTAAAAGTCAGAATCTGTCTTTATCCCCACTTGAATCTGACTAGTTCTGTTTCTAAAGTAGGAATTTATAAAATACAACGTTCTGACAGCTTGCAGATTGTGCATTTTTGAGCAAAATAGAATTTATCTGAAAATATAATTCTGCAAATGCAAATTCACCCCCATGGACTTGTGTGCTTACAGCTAAAAAGTTTATTTCCGTGCTGTGTATCTTTGTCTATTTGGTAACAGATGCTTTATTTCTGTTGGCATAAATATTGTTGTAAGTCATAGTTGGGTACTAATAGTTAGATATAAAGCAAAGAGAATTCCTCAAATAGGGCACTATCAGAATCCTGGGAGACCCCTATTTCTGGTTTACTTCCTATTGACAAACATTAAGCATGAGCACCTATTTATTTCTATTTTTTTGTTTCACCTTTTCTTGTTTGATTCCCTGGTACGACTGTACTCTGTGTCTGGTCGGTTGTCAGGCTGGGAGATAGTGGATAGGGTTTCGATTGACTGAATGTTGTATTGTTCTGGAAGGTGTGGGGGGGGGGGGGGGGAGTGTTGGGGAATCAAAACTTCAGCAGAGCTGAGAACAGATCAACATCTTCCTCTGTGGGAACAGGGAGATCAACAGAGGACAGAGAAACCAGGACCTGAAATCCGACCTGACACCGGATTACTGTGATCAGTGTTTTCATTAGCAATGCCAATCCTCTACCTTCACCTAGCTTCCCGTTTGACTATCCCCTCGATATTCAAGATCCAATCCTTGTCGTCCTGAAGCCATGTCTCGGTAGGGAGTCTCAGAATATAATTATTCTCTTCAATGTGTGCAGTCAGTTCATTCACTTTTGTAACAGTGCAGCACACATGCAGACACACTGTTTTCGGTTTACATTTTTTATGATCTTTGCAATCCAGTTTTAATTGCTGGTACATTTACTCTCCTTGTCTCCATCATTCTGTGAGGTTCATTTCCCACATCACTACATTGCTCACTGGCCTTGATTGGGATTGGCCATAGTGCCCAGGGATGTGCAGGTTAGGTGTATTTGTCGGGGTAATGTAGAGCGGTAGGGGAATGGGTCTGGGTGGGTTCCCCTTCAGAGGGTCGGTGTGGACTCGTTGGGCCGAGTGGCCTGCTCCCACACTGTGGGGATTCTCTGAAGCGATGGAATATTTACAAACGGTGCAGGACAGCGCAGGCGCAGTGCGTGCGCCCGATTGGCCCCGCCCATCCGCTCCTTTCGTGACGTCACAACGCGGAAGTGACACTGAATGAATGAAAATCCCTCCGTCTGGGCTAATCCTGGGGCGGGAAAATCTGTTCACTTGTAGCAACGGGAGTGATTCCAGGGAGGGAGCAGACCCTGTCAACTCAGGTATGGGAGTTAGTTACCAGGTGAGGAGGACAGAGATTGGGAGGAGTAGATACCTTTTCTGTTTTCCTTTTCAAAATGCACCCGATTTCCACAAGTAAATGCAGCAGGAACAACTACAGCACATGCAGCTTCAAGCCGGCTGTGCATCCTCTGTTCTTCCTCTGCCTTGGCTCCAGCACTTTTTTGGCTTTCTATCCCTCCCCCCCCCCCCTCCACCTGCCCGGTGTTCATACCTCAATGTTTTCCCGGTTGTCTTTTGTGGGCTTTGAAAACTTTCCCAATCGTCTGGGTACAGGATTTGCGAGATTGTGTTGTAGCTGTCCAGGACATTGGTTCGGCCACATTTGGAATATTGTGTGCAGTACTGGTCTCTCTGCTGTAGGAAGGATGTCATAGAGTCATGGATGTTGTGAAACTTGAAAGGGTTAAGAAAAGATTGGCAAGGATGTTGTCAGGGTTTGAGCTGAACAGGATGGGGCTGTTTTCCCTTGAGTACCAGAGGCTGAGGGGTGACCCTACAGATTTCTATAAAATCATGAGGGGCAGAGATAGGATAAATAGACAAGGTGTTTCCCTGGAATGGGAATCCAGAACTAGAGGGTAATAGGTTTAGGGTTGGGGGGAGATTTAAAAGGGCCCTAAGGGGCTACTCTTATATTCAGAGGGCGGTGCATTTAAGGAATGAGCTGCCGGAGGAAGTGGTGAAGGCTGGTACAATTCCAGCATTTAAAAGGCATCTCGCTGGGTATATGAATAGAAAGGGTTTAGAGGGATATGGGCCAAGTGCTGTCAAATGGGACTAGTGATTGAGGATATCTGATCGGCATGGATGAGTTGGACCGAAGGGACTATTTCTGTGCTGTACATCTGGTAGACAATGGTCCTCAGAATTCTGTTCCCATTAGGCTCACTCTTAACTCTATTGCACATGGTCTTGGCGACAGTATCACATTCTGAAATGAGAAAAGACCTATAAATGCGCAAGGGAATAGTTCCGTTCTGGGTGTGTACATGGAGATGAGTATAGTTACTGAAGTGTGTCGGTGTTAATGCCTTGATGTCTCATTTTGCTCCCACCTTCCCGGGGTCGTTAACCATTTTGTGTCTGGTCCTACCTCAAGAAGCTGCGTTGCAGGTTCGCCCTGAATTGACACACTTTCTTTTGCTTCCCAAAATCAGATCTGCTCACTCTCCGCAGGATCCCAGTGTTGTGAAAGATATTAACTTTCAGGTGGAGGTATCCAAAATTCAGAGAGATGTCAGTCTTGATGTTTTTGCTCATCTGCCCCTGTAAGATCCTGAATCAGCACCTTCAGGGGAATTAGTTAGAGCTGAGGGGGAGAGAAAGTGGGATGGTACTTTCAATTTTGTGGAACAACAAAAGAATATTCCACAGAAAGTAGAATTGCTTGTTCTAAATTTCTACCCTGCACTGATAATCCCTTTTGTAATCCCTTTTTGCAGAGTATTTGAAAATCTGAAGACTGAGGTTTCAAAATCAACGAATGAAGGGCTTACGCCCAAAACATTGACTCTCCTGCTCCCCGGATGCTGCCTGACCTGCTGTGCTTTTCGACTGTCTGTCCAGCGTCTGCAGTCCTTACTTTGCTGTCAATGTCTGACAGTCACTCAATCCATCGGGACCACAACCTTGTTTGACTGTGATTTCTGTGAGAGGGATCAACGCTTTTTCGTTCCTGTTTGAGGACGTTTTCAGCATCAGTGGGACTGGATGAGAGACCCAATTGTGACAGCGCCCTGTGTGTGGAGCCTGAAACAGTTATACGGCCTGGAAAGGGGATTTCACAGCAGGGAGGGGCTCCCCACGCGTTTGTGAGCAGCTGAAGCTGTGGCCATGGAGAAACCTGAGGAATCCCACCCCGTGGAGAAACCGTGGAAGTGTGGCGACTGTGGGAAAGGCTTCTGTGTCCCGTCTGCCCTGGAGACCCATCGGCGCAGTCACACCGGGGAGAGGCTATTCCCTTGCACCGACTGCGGGAAGGCCTTCAAACATTCCTCGCATCTGCTGAGACACCAGCGTGTCCACACAGGGCAGAGGCCCTTCAGCTGCCCAGATTGTGGGAACGCCTACAGGTATTCCTCCACCCTGCTGAGACACCAGCATGTCCACACAGGGCAGAGGCCCTTCAGCTGCCCCGAGTGCGGGAAGGCCTTTGCCGACGTCTCCTCCCTGATGAGACACCAGCGGATCCACACGGGGGAGAGGCCCTTCAGCTGCCCCGAGTGCGGGAAGGCTTTTACCGACGTCTCCACCCTGATGAGACACCAGCGGATCCACACCGGGGAGAGGCCGTTCATCTGCTCTCAGTGCGGGAAGGGCTTCTCCCGCTCCTCCCACCTGCGGAGCCACCAGCGAGTTCACGTGCCATCGCAGGGGGATTGAAGGAGTGACGGCTGAGTGCCAATATCAATTGGGCCATCAACCCACTTCCAGGGACTCCCTGGTTCGAATTCCACCACGACAGATGGCAGAATTGGTATTCGGTCAGAAATGTGGAGTTCGGAATCTAACGATGAGACCGTTTCAGGGAGGGAGTGGTGCAGGGGAGAAAGTCCCCATCTGATTCACTCTCTCCCTTGTTAGGGAAGAGAACCGCCATTGTGGGAAAGGATTCACTCAGTCGTTCCAGCTGCATCCTTTACCCGGTCTGGCCTACACATGACTCCAGACCCACAGCAGTCTGGTTGACTCGACACTGCCCCTTCCTGACAAATGAGCGGGGAGAAACTTACTTGGAGACAGGGTCTGGGTTAAAATTGCTGAGTGAGGCAATACTTCCTCCGGGTTATGGCTGTACCAAGGATCCGATTACAAAGGGACAACTTGCTGCTGGCCAACAGTAAAGACAGTGAAGGGGGTGGGACAGGGGGTGTGTGGTGTGTGCACTTTGACCTTGAGGTGCTCACAAAGCAACTGCTTTTTCTCTGCCTTTTTGCTGGGGGGATCTGAAGCTGTAACAAAGTTGTGTTGCAATAAAGGTTACTTGAACTTACTACCGGGCTCAGACTCTCATTGAAAGCTTTGAGCTCCAAGAGGTTTTTGTTTTAAAGCTGCTCATTTCTTTCAGCCTCCTGCACTAAGTTTAGAACATAGAACAATCCAGCGCAGAACAGTCCGTTCGGCCCTCGATGTTGCGTCGACCTGTGAACTATTCTCAGCTCGTTCCCTGATACTATCCCAAAATCATCCATGCACTTATCTAAGGATTGTTTAAATCTCCCTAATGTGGCTGAGTTGACTACCTTAGCAGGTAGGGCATTCCGCTCCCTTACCACTCTGTGTAAAGAACTTGTCTCTGACATCTGTCTTAAAGCTGTCACCCCTCAATTTATAGTTATGCCCCCTCGTACACGTTGACGTGATCATCCTAGGAAAAAGTCTTTCTCTGTCTACCCTATCTAATCCTCTGATCATCTTGTATGTCCCTATCAAATCCTCCCCCCTTAGCCACCTTCTTTCCAATGAGAAAAGGCCCAAGTCTCTCAGCCTTTCATCATAAGACCTTCCCTCCAGACCAGGCAACATACTGGTAAATCTCCTCTGCTTTTCCAATGCTTCCACATCCTTTCTGTAATTGGGTGACCAGAACTGTACACAATATTCCAAGTGTGGCTGCACCAGCGTTTTGTATAGTTGCAGCATGATATTGCGGTTCCGGAACTCGATCCCTCTACCAATGAAACCTAACACACTGTATGCCTTCTTCACAGCACTATCCACCTGGGTGGCAACTTTCAGGGATCTACGCACATGGACTCCAAGATCCCTCTGCACATCCACACTACCAAGAATCTTTACATTGACCAAGTACTCTGCCATCCTGTTATTCTTCCCAAAGTGCTTCACCTCGCATTTAGCTGTATTGAACTCCATTTGCCACCTCTCAGCCCAATTCTGCAGTTTATCCAAATCCCCCTGCAACCTGTAACATTCTTCCAAACTGTCCAGTACTCCACCGACTTTAGTGTCGTCTGCAAATTTACTAATCCATCCACCTATGCCTGTGTCTAAGTCAGTTATAAAAATGACTAACAGTAGTGGTCCCGAAACTAGTAATCGGACTCCAGGCTGAGTATTTTCCATCAACCACCACTCGCTGCCTTCTTCCAGTTTCTAATCCAAACTACTAAATCACCCTCAATTCAATGCCTCTGCATTTTCTCCATCAGCCTCCCATGTGGAACCTTTTCAAAGGCTTTACTGAAGTCCAAGTATACCATATCAACTGTCCTACCCTCATCTGCATGCTTGGTCACCTTCTCAAAGAACTCAATGAGGTTTGTGAAACGTGACCTACCCTCGACGAAACCATGTTGACTATCTGAAATCAAATTGTTGCTTACTAGATGATTTTAAATCTTCTCTTATAATCCTTTCCAAAATCTTTTCTACAATAGATGTAAGGCTCACTGGTCTATAATTACCTGGGTCATCTCTGCTGCCCTACTTGAACAAGGGCACAATATTTGCAATCCTCCAGTCCTCGGGTATTAAACCCGTAGACAATGACGACTCAAATATCAAAGCCAAAGGCTCTGCTATCTCCTCCCTAGCTTCCCAGAGAATCCTCGGATAAATCCCATCCTGCCCAGGGGACTTGTCTACTTTCACTCCTTCTCAAATTGATAACACCTGTGTGTAACTAACCTCGATCCTTTCGAGTCTAATATCTCGTACCTCATTCTTTTCTTGAGTGAACTCCGATAAGAAATGTTAATTTCGCACCTCTCCGAACTCTACAGGGTCCATGCTCAACTTCTCACTTCTGTCTTTGACTGGCCCTATTCCTAACCTAATCATCCTTTTATTCCTCACATACCTATAGAAAGCTTGAGCGTTCTCCTTTATTCTATTTGCTAAAGACTGCTCGTGTCCTCTCTTTGCTCTTCTTAACTCTCTCTTTAAATCCTTCCTCGGTGATCTGTAATTCTCCATCGCCTCATCTGTACCATCTTGCCTCATCAACACATAAGCCTCATGGAACAGCATCATAAGACACAGAACTTATATCAAAAGATCAGTGTCATGCAACTGATAGAATATATTGATCAAACTTAGATAGTCTTCATCTCTTAGAATGGGTGCGGGCTTTGGTTCAGTAATACGTAACAATGTTCTTGAGATGACTGAAGGTTTTATTAAAAAAAGACACCTCTGCTCATACAATGAATTAAAGGTGTGAGATTTGAGTCTGTTGGTATTCCAATCTTGAATCAGACAGGTTCTGTTTCCAAAGTCGGAATTTGTAAAATATTAGATGCATTGACTGCCTGTAGATTGTGTGCTTTTTGAGCAAAATTGAATGTATCTGCAAATATAATTCTGCCAATACAATTTCACCCCAAAGAGTTGTGTGTGTGTATCTGTGTGCATGTGAGTTTGTGCATGTGTGTGTGTGTGCATGCTTGGGAAAGTGAGAGTGTGATGGAGTATGAGCCTGTGAGTGTGATAGAGTGTTGAGGGGTGTGTCTGAGAGATCGAGTATGTGTGAGAGAGAGAGGCTTAATAAAAGCAAGGGGTTGTACAAATAATGGTCGGGCCATGAGTCGTGCTATAGAACAGGCAGACATGGGGGGGAGGTGTTCAGGTACATAGTTCTTTGGAAGTTGCATCACTGCGAGACAGGGTGGTTAAGGTGGCATTTCGCAACATTGCCTTCATTGTTCACACCATTGAGTAAAGGGGTTGGGACATCATGTTGAGGTTGTACAGGATGTTGGTGATGCCACTTTCAGAGTACTCAGTACAGTTCTGTTGGCCCTGTAATAGGAAGAATACTATTAGAGAGAGTTTAATAAAGATTTACCAGGATGTTGTAAGGACTGGAGGGTTTGAGTTATAAGGAGAGGCTGGGTCTGTATTCACTGGAGCACAGGACGTTGGGGGGGGGTGACCTCATTGAGATTGATAAAATCATGAGGATTGGAGGTAAGGTGAATAACAAAGGGTTCTTGCTTAGCATCGGCGTGCTCAAAACTAGGGGCCATTTTGTTTTAATGTGAGGAGAGAGATTTAAAAGGAACCGGAGGGGCAAAAGTTTGAAAGAGGGTGATTTGCATGTGGAATGAACTTGCTGAGGATATGGTAGCTGCAGGTACAGTGACAACATTGAAAAAGCATTTGGATGGGTACATGAATAGAAAGGTTTAGAGGGATATGGGCCAAATGCAGGCAAGTGGGACTGGTTTAGTTTGGAATCCTGGTCGGCATGGACGAATTGGACCGAAGTGTCTGTTTCTGTGCTGTATACCTTTATTGAAACCAGTCGAATTCTGAAAGGGGCTTGACAGGATAGATGCAGATAAAATGCTCCTTTGGTGGGCAGGGTCATCGAATTCCGACAATGTGGAAGCAGACCGTTCAGCCCATCTGTTTCACTCTGGCCCTCTGAACAGTACCCCAACCATACCCAACCCCTTACTGCGTATTTCCCATGACCAAGCCACCCTAACCTGTACATCCCTGGTCACTATGGGTAACTTAGTACGGCCAATTCTCCCTAACCTCTACACCCTAATCTATAACTTACCTTCTCAAGAATGTAATTTAAATGCAGAGCTTTTCTAAGAAAAATGTCAGTCTGACTCAACATTGGGACACAGACAGAATTCACACCTATTGTCTCTACTTATAAATAGGGCAACGTCTCTTCGAAATGTAGATTCACTTAGATATAACTGCGTCACTTTACATATTAAGGTATCCCTTTGAATGTGCCCACATCCCTTTGAAATGTAATCTCGTCCATTTAAACCTCTTTATTTGCAGAAATACCCGTTAAAATGTCCGTGTCCCTTTAAAATGCAGATTGCCCCCTTTAGATATGACGCCGTTCCGTTAGATGTCGGAATATCTGTTTAAATTGAGCCGTGAGCTTTCCCAATGTAGACAGGGCTCCTGGAAACGTGGCAGTGTCCCCCCTGCAGCTGCAGAGCGAGACAGGAGAGTTTGTTTTTGTGAATGAGCAGTTGTAGCGCGAGGTGGCTGTTGCTTGGTGACGGTGAGGCTCCCCCGGCCCCGCCCATCCCCCCGTGCAGACGTCACGCGGGGGCGAAGGCGGTTGGGAGGAGAAGTCGCTCGAGCGGGGAAGCGGCGGGAGGGCGGCCGTTAGGAAAATGGCGCCGTGCGGCCCGGGGCAGACACCCGTCACTGGGCACCGCCGCCTTCCTGGTGCAGCTGCTGTGTCACGGCCACACCGGCCGGCTGTACAGCAGGCAGGAGCCGGTGAGCATTCTGGAGGCGGATGGGGTTAAGGGCCTGCTTGGGAACTCGTCGGCCGCCTGGGTGGTGGAGTTCTACTGGTCGTGGGGCGGCCCCTGTGTCAACTATGGGGCCACCTGGAAGGTACTGGGCCCGGGAGGTGAAAGGTGAGGCAGGTTGTGGGGGGACGGAGGGGAAGGAATGTGGGGCCTGTCCTGTCCTGTCATAGTGACATTTTACACTCACTTTCCATCTGCTTTTACTGGCGTTTGTGCTGTTTCCCCCTCACTGTGTGTTTAATCCTTGTGCTGTTTGCCCCTCACTGTGTGTTTAATCCTTGTGCTGTTTGCCCCTCACTGTGTGTTTAATCCTTGTGCTGTTTGCCCCTCACTGTGTGTTTAATCCTTGTGCTGTTTGCCCCTCACTGTGTTTAATCCTTGTGCTGTTTACCCTTTGCTGTTACTTGTGCAATTGCTGAGGGTAGTGTGTAAATACTAGTGAAGGAGATTATGCACCATTGAAGGGGCAGGATCTGTTGAGAATGGTTGGTCAAGTGTGTGGTGTACTAAACCTTGTTAATATGGGTATAGTTATGATTTGGAGATGCCAGTGTTGGACAAGGATGTACAAAGTTAAAAATCACACAACACCAGGTTATAGTCCAACAGGTTTAATCAGCTGATGAAGTAGCATCACTCCGAAAGCTAGTGTGCTTCCAATTAAACCTGTTGGACTATAACCTGGTGTTGTGATTTTTAACTGGGTATAGTTTGTTACTTGGAAAATATACTTTTTATTATTTAAAGTCATAGAGATGTACAGCACGGAAACAGACCCATTTGGTCCAACCTGTCCATGCCAGCCAAATATCCTAAATTAATCTAGTCACATTTGTCAGCACTTGGCTCATATCCCTCTAAACCCTTCCTATTCATAGACCCATCCAGATGCCTTTTAAATGCTGTAATTATACCGGCTTCCACTACTTCCTCTGGCAGTTCATTCCATACATGCACCACCCTCTGCATGGAAACGTTGCCCCTTAGGTACCTTTTATATCTTTCTGCTCTCGCCCTAAACCTGTGCCCTCTAGTTGTTAACTTCAACCCAACACTGAGGAAAAGACATAAAAACATTGAGCAGCCAGACAAATGCAAAAGCAATAAAATATCGAGACACATAGTGTAAAACAAATTATGGCTCTAATCCTTTTTGTTCTCTGAGGCATATGGACACTTAATCTGTCAATAACATCAACATTGCTACAGAGCATATTGTGTACACTCCTCAGTGTCAACAAGCAGGGCACATGTTTGCCGGTGTCACCAAAACATTGGGCATGTTCCTTGCTGTTGGCAGAAAAGGGGCGAGACCTACTTTTGATGGACAAATAAGGAGCACTGGAGGACCAGAAGGAGAGTTGTCCTCATGCCAATTGGAGCTCCCCTATTGTCTGAATGCGGAAGGTGGACCATGAGCTTCTTAAGGTCCTGCTCCTCCTCTCACACTGAATGAAGATTGAGCTTCACCTCAGACTGCAACTTCCTTCCTCTGTCCAACATCTGTGAGTACAGCACTCTCTTTTCTCACCCCCTTTTCCATTTACGTTTCATTCTGGGGTTCAATTGTTGACTTGGAGCAACTGAAAGGAATGGGAATGAATCCACCGAGGGGATAGACTCTGGAAAAGTTAGTCCATGCCTGTGTCTCAATTGGCAATACAGACAGGCAGGAGTCTGTAAGAATGCAGCAAGCCAGGCAGTATCAGGAGGTGGAGAAGTCGACGTTTCGGGTGTAACCCTTGTTCAGGACTGAGGGTGAGTATAGGGAGAGCTGCAGAACAAGGGTATGCTGAGGGCAGGGTGATGAACTGGGGATAGGTGTAAATAGGTAGAGGGTACGACCTGGTTGGTGAATGTGAGGAAGGAACCTAGTTGGTGGCAGGGAGGTGGAGGGGCAGGGGCTCGGAAGGGAGGTGATTTGAAATTGGAGAACTCACTGTTGAGTCCTTCGGGCTGTGGACTGCTCAGGTGGAAGATGAGATGTTGTTCCTCCAATTTGCACTGTGGTTTGTTGTGGCAATGGATGGGGCCAAAAATGGTCATGTCAGAAAGGGAGTGGGAAGGGGAATGAAAATGGGTGGTGACTGGGAGGTCCGGTCGGCCTCTGCAGACCTTGCTGCGATGCTCGGCGAACCGTTCCCCAAGTTTATGCTCGTGCTCCCCGACGTAGAGAAGGCCACAGTTGGCAAATACAGTACCCCAATGTAAAGTTACAGCCTTTGCTGTGAAAAAAAGTAGAAAGGTATATTGTTTAAATGGTGATATATTGGGATGTGGAGAAAGTGAGGACTGGAAATGCTGGAGATTAGAGTCAAAAAGTGTGGTGCTGGAAAAGCACAATAGGTCAAGCAGCATCCGAGCAGTAGGACAGTCAAGGTTTTGGGCGCAAGCCCTTCATCAAGAATGATGCGTGGATGTTCAGAGGGGCATCAGTGTCCTTCTGTGCCAGTTGTCAGACAGGTGCAGCAGGCAATGAGCAAGGCAAGTGGTGTATTAGCAAGAGGAATTAAGTTCAGAAGCGGGGATGTCTTCCTGCAGTTGGGGAGTCATTGAATATTCGAGGAGAAAGTGAGGTCTGCCGATGCTGGAGATCAGAGCTGAAAATGTGTTGCTGGAACAGCGCAGCAGGTCAGGCAGCATCCAGGGAACAGGAGAATTGACGTTTGATTCCTAAAGAAGGGCTAATGCCCGAAACGTCGATTCTCCTGTTCCCAGGATGCTGCCTGACCTGCTGCGCTGTTCCAGCAACACATTTTCAGGTCATTGAATATATTCAAGGTTGAGTTCATCTGATTTTTATGTGGATGTTTATGGGGAAGGCAAGAAAATGATCTTGAGACAAGTACAGAACCGAGTTACAGAACCATACAGCACAGAAACAGACCCTTCAGTCCAACTAGTCCATGCTGACTATGTTCACCAGCTAAACCAGTCCCACCTGCCAGTGTTTTGGTCCATACCCTTCTGAACATTTCCTAATCATGTAATTATCCAAATGTCTTTTAAACCTTGTAACTGTACCTGCACCCACCACTTCCTCTGGACATTCAGTCCACACATGAACCACACTCTGTTTAGAAAAAATATTGTGCCCTTCAAGTCTTTTTAAAATCTCTTTCTCCTCTCACATTCAAAATTTGCTCCCTCATCTTGAAACCCCCAGCCTAGGGGAAGGACACCTGTCATTCACCTCATCTCTCCCCTCATGATTTTATAAACCTTGATAAGGTCACATCTCCACCTCCTATGCTCCAGTGAAAAAGTCCCAGCCCATCCACCTAGATGCAGGTAGATCCATATCCAGTCATGATCGGTTCAATGCTGGTCCCAATTCTCTCTCACGGTGTCCAGGACAGCAAGAGACCACAAGACATAGGAGCAGAAATTAGACCACCAGGTCTGCTCATTCCATTCAATCATCGCTGATCAGTTTCTCAATCCCATTCTTCCACTTTCAACAAAGTGAAAACGGACGGAGAGAGTGTGGGATGGAGATTTTCCGCTTCTAGGGAATAATAGAGGAAAGAGAGTTCACTATAAATTAGAATTTTTGGGATCGGCTGATGAGCCGAGGAGTGTCAGTTGGAGTTTAATTTAGAGAAGTCTGAGGTTTGCATTTTGGTCAAGCAATCCAGGCAGGACTGATGCAGTTAGGGGAATGTTGCAAAATAAAGAGACCTTGGAGTGCAGGTTCATAGTTCCTTGAAAGTGGAGTCTCAGGTGGATAGAATAATGAAGGCATTTGGTTTGCTTTCCTTCATTGCTCAGAGCATTCAGTATAGGAGTTGGGAGGTCATGTAATACACCCTTCCCCCTCAAAGGTGTGGTATCTAACTGCTTCATTGTTTCTAGTGAATACAGCCCACACCTCCCGCTACTGCCATAACATGAAAGCACTAGCTTTTGGAGTTCTGCTCTTTTATCAGGTGGTTGTGGAGAATAAGATCATGATCACAGAATTTATAGCCAAAGGAGTCCAGTGTCATGGAGATGTGATACATGAAACAATTTAGATTAAATCTTCCATCTTTTAGAATGGGGTTCTGTTCTTTGGTATGTTAATCCCAGAACCTGTTTTCAGTAACTTTCTCAAGAACGTAATTTAAATGCAGAGCTTTTCTATCCAAAATGTCAGGTTGACTCGACATTGGGACCCAGACAGAATTCACATCGATTGAAGGGTAGGCTGGGACTTTTTTCATTGGAGCACAGGAGGTTGAAAGGTGAAGGTGTCGGGTGCCTCGTTAGCAAGTTTGCAGATGGCACTCAGATTGATGGAATATCAGATAGTGAAGGGGACTGTCAGATGATACTGCAGAATATAGATTGGAGAGTTGGGAAGAGAAATGGAGTTTAATCCAGAGAAATGGAGTTTAATCCAGACAAATGCGAGGTGATGCATTTTGGAAGGTGCAATTCGAGAGCAAACTATACATTAAATGGGAAGGTCCTGGGGGGAAATTGATGTACAGAGAGATCTGGGTGTTCAGATCTATTGCCATCTTCAGAGAACAATGTCTGTCAGTAGAGTGGTTAAGGCAGCATACAACATGCTTTCCATCATCGGACGGAGTATTGAGTACAAGAGTTGGCAGGCCATGTTGAAGTTATATAAGATTTTGGTTCGGCCACATTTGGAATACTGCTGTACAATTCCGGTCGCCAGATTTCCCAAAGGATGTGGATGCTTTGGAGAGGGTGCAGAGGAGGTTCACCAGGATGTTGCCTGTTATGGAGAGCGCTAACTATGAGGAGAGGTTGAGTAGATTAGGAGTATTTTCATTGGAAATAAGGAGGTTGAGGAGGGGTCTTGATTGAGGCCTATAAAACCATGAGGCATGTAGACCGGGGTGGATAGGAAGAATTTTTTTTTCCCCCATAGGGGAAGACTTAATTACTAGGAGTCACGAGTTCAAAGTGAGAGGGGAAAGGTTTGAGGGAGATCTACATGGAAAGTTCTTTACGCAGAGGGTGGTGGGTGCCTCATGCAGTGGAGGCAGTAGGGCTGGGATCGATAGCGTCATTTAAGATGTATCTAGACAGATACATGAATCGGCAGGGAGCAAAGGGATACAGATCCTTAGAAAATAGGCGGCAGGTTTAGATAGAGAATCTCGATCAGCATAGCCTTGGAGGGCTGAAGGGCCTGTTCCTGTGCTGTAAGGTTCTTTGTTCTCTTTATAGAGGTTTCCAAAACCATGAGGGGCATAGATAAGGTGAACGGCATGTGTCATTTCAAGATTAGGCTGCAAATTAAGGTGAGAGGAGAAAGATTTTAATAAGAGATGAGGAGCACCTTTTTTGTAAACAGAGTGGTTTGTGTGTGGAATAAATGTCCAGAGGAAATAGTGGATGCTGGTTGTGTAACAACGTTTAAAAGACATTTGGATAAGTACATGAATAGGAAAGGTTCAGGGGGATATGGGCCAAATACAGATAGGTGGGACTAGTTTAGTTTGTGAATATAGTCAGCATGGACTAGTTGGGCTGAAGGGTCTGTTTCTGTGCTGTATGACCCTTTAACTGTTCTGTACTGGTCTTAAAATCATTTTACTTGCCTTCCCCCAGAAACATCCACTTCTTTCTTGTTCTAAAATCAGACGAACTCAGCCTTGAATATATTCAATGACCCCCTAACTGCAGAGACTTCTGAACTCATTTCCTCTTGCTAATATACCACTTGCCTTGCTGATTGCTTGCTGCACCTGTCTGACAACTGGCAGTGACTGGTGTGGAAGGATGCTGAGGCCACTTTTTACATCCACACATCATTCCTGAGGAAGGGCTCATGCCTGAAACGTTGATTCTCCTGCTTCTCGGATGCTGTCTGATCTGCTGTGCTTTTCCAGTGCCACACTTTTCAACTGTCATCTCCAGCATCTGCAGTCCTCACTTTCTCCGCATCCCAATATGTCACCATTTAAACAACGCACCTCCTTTCAGCAGTTATTTGTTCGTAACTGAGGCTATAATTTCACGCTGTGGGACTGCATTTGCCATGTGTTTGCCAATTGAGATACAGACCTGGACCAACGTTTCCCGACTCTGTCCCCTCCCTGGATTCACTCACTTTCTTCAGTTGCTGCAAGTCAACAATTGGCTTCTCATTGGTTCATTTGAAGAAGGATTTGCGCCATTTTTGCAGACAGCAAAGAGCGTGAATGGCTTTTGCTGAACCAGCATGGAAACAGACCCTTCGGTCCAACCCGTCCATGCCGACCAGATATCCCATCCCAATCTAGTCCCACCTGCCAGCATTTGGCCCATATCCCTCCAAACCCTTCCTATTCATGTACCCATCCAAATGCCTCTTAAATGTTACAATTGTACCAGCCTCCACCACTTCCTCTGGCAGCTCATTCCATACACGTACCACTTTCTGTGTGAAAAAGTTTCCCAGTAGGTCTCTTTTATATCTTTCCCCTCTCACCCTAAACCTATACCCTTGACTTCTGGACTCCCCCACCCCAGGGAAAAGACTTTGTCTATCTATCCTATCCATGCCCCTTTTGTAAACCTCAGCTTCCGACGCTCCAGGGAAAATAGCCCCAACCTGTTTAGCCTCTCCCTATACCTCAAATCCTCCAACTCTGGCAACATCCTTGTGAATCTTTTCTGAACTCTTTCAAGTTTCACAAAATCTTTCCAATAGGAAGGAGACCAGAATTGCACACAATATTGCAACAGTGGCCTAAACAATGTCCTGTACAACAGCCACATGACCTCCCAACTTCTGTACTCAATCCTCTGACCAATAAAGGAAAGCATACCAAACACCACCTTTACAGTTCTATCTATCTGCGACGCCAGTTTCAAGGAGATATGAACCTGCACTCTGAGGTGTCTTCGTTCAGCAACACTCCCTAGGACCTTACCATTAAGTGTATAAGTCCTGCTAAGATTTGCTTTCCCAAAATGCAGCACCTCACATTTATCTGAATTAAACTCCATCTGCCACTTCTCAGCCCATTGGCCAATCTGGTCAAGATCCTGTTGTAATCTGAGGTAACCCTCTTCACTGTCCACTGCACCTCCAATTTTGGTATCATCTGCAAACTTACTAACTGTACCTCTTATGCTCACATCCAAATCATTAATGTAAATGACAAAATGTAGAGGGCCCAGCACCGATCCTTCTGGCACTCCACTGGTCACAGGCCTCCAGTCTGAAAAACAACCCTCCATCACCACCCTCTGTCTTCTACCTTTCAGCCAGTTCTGTATCCAAATGGCTAGTTCTCCCTGTATTCCATGAGATCTAATCTTGCTAATCAGTCTCCCATGGGGAACCTTGTCGAACGCCTTACTGAAGTCTAAATGGATCACATCTACCGCTCTGCCCTCCTCAATCCTCTTCACTTCCTCAAAAACTCAAAATTTGAGATATGATTTCCCACACAAAAAGCCATGTTGACTATCCCTAATCAGTCCTTGCCTTTCCAAACACATGTACATCCTGTCCCTCAGGACTCCCTCCAACAACGTGCCCGCCACCGATGTCAGGCTCACTGGTCTCTCGTTCCCTGGCTTGTCCTTACCACCCTTCTTAAACAGTGGCACCACATTAGCCAACCTCCAGTCTTCCGGCATGCGCAGTGTTCTCTCCTAGCAGATTTAAAGTGTCCAAATGCCACAATTTCTTCCCCCGTCACTCGACATAACCGCGCATGCTCCTTTCTGTGTTTGATGTTCATCTTCCCTTTCACCCTCATGATTTTATAAATCTCAAATGAGGTCACCCCTCAACCTCCTGTGCTCCAGTGAAGAGTGTCTCAGCCTCTCCTTACAACTCAAACCCTCCAGTCCTGGCAACATCCTGGTAAATCTTTACTGAACCCTTTCTAATAGAATTCTTCCTATTACAGGGCCACCAGAAGCGTTCTCAGTACTCTACAAGTGGCTTCACCAACATCCTGTACAACTTCAACATTATGTCCCAGCTCCTTTATTCAATGGTGTGAACAATTAAGGTAAGTGTGTTGAATGCCTTCTGAAGCTTCCTTCCAACCAGTGATGCAACTTTCAAAGAAGTATATATCTGAACCCCCCCGCCCCCCACCATATCCCTCTGTACAAGCCCGGCCCTTCCTTATTTTGGCAAAATGCAACCCCTCACCTTTTATCTATACACATGTTCTCTCTCAGACATACACACATACACGCCCCCCCCCCCCAAACACACACACCCTTTCACAGGCTTCTCCTCCATCACACTCACTTTACCAAGCATGTGCACACATACTCTCTTACACGCACTCTCATGCTGCACACATACATATAACAATGTGGTGCATTTGCAGAATTATATTTGCAGATATATTCAATTTTGCACAAAACGCACAATATGCAGGTAGTCAATCCATGTAATATTTTATAAATTCCTAGTTTGGAAATAGAACCAGTCCGATTTAAGATTGGGATACTCTCACACCTTTCATGCATTGTCTGGACTGAGATGTCACCTGTTTTTTAAAAAGACCTTAAGTGATCTTGAGAATATGATTTAATAGTAGTACTGCGATGTACACATGAATGAACTAAAACCTGCAACCCATTCTAAAAGATGAAAGATTTAACAACAATCTACGTTTGTCAATATATCATCAGTTGCATGACATTGATCTTTTGCTCTTAACTCTGTGTCTTATGATCCTGCTCCACAGTTACCCGATGAAGGAGCAGCACTCCGAAAGCTGGTGCTTTCAAATAAACCTGTTGGACTATAACCTGGTGTTGTGATTTTTAAACCGTGTCCAACCTAGTCCAACAGCAGCACCTCCACCTCATTTCTAGTGAACACAGCCCATACTTCCCAGTGCTGCCAGTAAACTGCCGATGAAACGATGCACTCCTGAAAAATTTATAGTATCTAACGAAACCAGCTACTCATTCACTGCTCCATCTAATACACAACATTGGAAACTTAGTGCAGAAGGCTGCAAGAAATGAGCAGCTTTAAAACAAAAACCGCTTGGAGCTTTCGATGAGAGCCTGAGCCCAGCAGTACGTTCTGGTTACCTTTTATTTTGTGTCCCAACATGGTTACAGCTTCAGATCTCCCCCCCCCCCCCCCCCCTGCAAAAAGGGCAGAGAAAGAGTAGCTGTTTTTTAGACAACTCCACAACAGGGGAAAGGAGCAAAGGGCGGGGCAAGGCCAACAGCAGGCCCCCACACTACGCCTGCATTGCCTTGCACAGTTTACAAAAATCCCTTCCCCTTCAGAGACTCCCCACAGTGTGGGAGCAGGCCAACTGGCCCAAAGACTACACACCGATCCTCCGAAACGTAACCCACCCACACAATTCCCCTATTGCTCAACATTTACCCCTGACTAATGCACCTAACCTGCACATCCCTGGGCACTATCTGAACCTGGACAAAGTTAAAAATCTCACAACACCAGGCTAAGTCCGACAGTTTATTTGGAAACACGAGCTTCGGAGCACTGCTTCTTCATCAGGTGATTGTGGACAATAAGATCATATGGCACAGAATTTATAGGAAAACATTACAGTGCCCTGCCACTGGACTGATATATTGAACAAACCTGGATTGTTAAGTCTTTCATATTTTAGAATAGGTTGCAGCCATCATTAATTAGATTACTTACAGTGTGGAAACAGGCCCTTCGGTCCAACAAGTCCACACCGCCCCGCTGAAGCGCAACCCACCCATACCCCCTACATTTACCCTTTACCTAACACTACGGGCAATTTAGCATGGCCAATTCACCTGACCTGCATATCTTTGGACTGTGGGAGGAAACCAGAGCACCCGGAGGAAACCCACACAGTCAGTCGCCTGAGGCGGGAATTGAACCCAGGTCTCTGGAGCTGTGAGGCAGCAGTGCTAGCCACGGTGCCGCCCACTAAACAAAAACAAACATTGCATAGGGCTTTCTGATAGGAAGGAAACCAGAATTGCATGCAATATTCCAACTGTACAGCTGTAACATGACCTCCCAACTCCCAACCAATAAAGGAAAGCATACCAAATGCCATCTGCACTATCCTATTGACCTGCGACTCCACTTTCATAGAGCTGTGAACCTGCACTGCAAGGTCGTTTTGTTCAGCAACACTCCCTCGGACCTTACCATTAAGTGTACAAGTCCTTCTAAGATTTGCTTTCCCAAAATGCAGCACCTCACATTTACCTAAATTAGATTCCACTTGTCACTTCTCAGCCCATTGGCCCATCTGATCAAGATCCCATTGTAATCTGAGGTAACCTCCTTCGTTGTCCACTACACCTCCAATTTTGGTGTCATCAGCAAACTTACTTACTATACCACTTATGCTCACATCCAAAAGGTAGTGGGCCCATTATCTATTTTCAAAGTGGAATTTACAATATATTACATGTATTGACTGCCTGCAGACTGTGCAGTCTTTGAGCAAAGTAGAATGTATTTGCAAACATCATGCTACAAAGACAAACTCCCACCATGGATGATCTATCATGTGTGCATGAGATAGAGAAAAAGTCTATGTCCGTGCTGTATATCTCTGTCTATTTGATAACAGATGCTTTATTTCTGTTGGTGTAAATGTTGTTGTAATTCATAGCTGGGTACTAATAGATGTAAGGGTGACAGAATTCCTCAAGTATGATTCCCTGCTATGACTGCACCTTGTATCAGGATGGTTGACAGGCTGGGAGATTGTGGGTTGGGTCTTGATTGAATATTTTATCGTTCCAGAAGTTATAAAAGGCGGGGTCAAAGCTTTAACAGAAATCCAGCAGAGCTGAGAACAGACCGACATCTTAGTCTGTGGGAACAGGAGGATCAACACGGGACAGAGAAATCAGGGCCTCAAACCCGAGCTGACACCAGACCATCCTGTGATCCAGTGCTTTGATTAGCAGCATCCTTCTACATCAGTCAATGCCAGTTGTCAGACAGGTGCAGCAAGGCAAGTGGTATATTGGCAAGCTGAACTGAGATTAGAAGTGGGGATGTCTTCCTGCAGTTAGGGGGTCATTGAATATATTCAAGGCTGAGTTCATCTGATTTTTGAACAATAAAGTGTGGATTTCTTTGTGCGCAGGAGGTGTTTTTTTTTATTTTGAATGGTTTATGTGTTGGATGCAGGTACAGTATCCACATTGAAAGTGGAAGGCAAGAAAATGGTTTTAAGACCACTACAGAACAGTTACGTTAGACAGCACAGAAACGGACCCTTCAGTCCAACTATTCCATGCTGTCTATGTTCTCAAACTAAACTGGTGCCACTTGCCAGTGTTTGGCCCATATCCCTCCGCACCGTGCCTCTTCATATACTTATCCAAATGTCTTTTAAACGTTGCATCTGAATGTGCATCCACCACTTCCTCTTTACATTCACTCCACACGTGAACCACTCTGTTTATAAACAAACTTTTCCTGATTCTGTCCACTCCGTGAGTTCATTCCCTTTTCTTTCGGTTGCTGCAAGTCGTAAATTGAAGCCCAGAATGAAAAACATGGAAAAGGAGTTGTGAAGAGAGTACCATACACTCAGATGGTTGACAGAATAAGGAGGTTACAGTCTGGAGCAAACTCAATCTTCATTCGGAGAGAGCAGCAGCAGCTTCCGAAGCTCATGTTCCAACGTCTGCATTCAGACAATAGGAAGGCTCTGATTGACAGAAGGACCAGTCACCTTCCGGTCCTCCAGGGCTCCTGACTGGCCTCTTTCACTACCCTGTCTCCCAATGATGCAACTTTCAAAGAACTATGTACCTGATTTGGAGATGCCGGTGTTGGACTGGGGTGTGCGAAGTTAAATTTCACACAATACCAGGTGATACTCTAACAGGCTCATTTGTAAGCACTAGCATTTGGAGCATTGCTCTTTCATCAGGTGGTTGTGTCTTATGATCCTGTTCCACAAACACCCAATGAAGAAGCTCGTGCTTCCAAATAAGCCAGTTGGACGATAACCTGGTGTTGAGTTTTAACTTTATCCACCCCAGTCCAACCCCGGCACCTCCACATCATGTCTAGTGAACCAAGCACACACTTTTCAGTGCTACCAGGAAACTACAATGCTGATGACATTGCACTCCTGAAAATTTTACAATTTCTAACAATGCTGGCTACTCATTCACTGCTGCAACCGATACACAACATTGGAAACATAGTACAGGAGACTGTCAGAAATGAGCACAGCAGGTCAGGCAGCATCTGAGGTGCAGGAACATCAACGTTTCTGGCAAAAACCTGAGGAAGGGCTTTTGCCCGAAATGTCAATTTCCCTGCTCCTCGCACGCTGCCTGACCTGCAGTGCTTTGCCAGCACCACTCTAATCTTGACTCTGATCTCCAGCATCAGCAGTTCTCACTTTCACATGTAAAATGAGCAGTTTTAAAACAAAAACCTGTTGCAGTTTAAAGCTCTCAGTGAGAGTCTGAGCTCAGTGTGAAGTTCAGGTAATCTTTATTGTGACCCAACTTTGTTACAGCTTCAGAATCTCCCAGCAGAAAGGCGTAGAAAAAGTAGCAATTTTTAAAAAATAGCTCAAGGTCAAAGTGCAACCCCTCACTTTCTTCATTATTGGTCACCACTGAGTCGTCCCTTTGTAACTGCATCCTTGGTACAGCCTTAACCTGGAGGAAGTATTGCCTCACTCAGCAATTTCAACCTGTATTCCAATCAAGTTGGATGAGCAGCGTAGAGTCCACCAGACTGTTGTGGGGCTGCAGTCACGTGTAGGCCAGACCGGGTAAAGGATGCAGCTGGGACGACTGCTCTAATAACTGCTCAAGTCTTCCCTAAAAAAGAACTGAGTGAATCAGATGGGGGTTTTCTTCCACCCCCACCCCACCAACAATGGTTTCACCGTTAGATTCTGAACTCTAGATTTCTGACCAAATTCGAATTCCACCATCTGTGTGGACCCGTTGGTGCCTCAACAGGTTGGAGGATTCACGGAATGTCCTTCTGCACTTGGGGCAGCTGAAGGGTCTCTCCCCCGTGTGGACCCACCGGTGCCTCAGCAGGGCAGAGGCCTGGATAAAGTCCTTCCCGCACTCAGGGCAGCTGATTCCCTGCTGTGACTACACTGTGCCTGGATTGTTGACTGGCTGGGAGATTGTGGATTGAGGCTTGATTGACTAAATGTTTGTTTGTCCCAGAAGGTGTAGAAGGGGGGGTTCAGAGCTTCAACAGACATCCAGCAGAGCTGAGAACAGACAGACATCCACGTGCCTTTTAAATGTTGTAATTGTGCCAGCCTCCACCACTTCCTCTGGCAGTTCATTCCATACATGCACCACCCTCTGAAGTGGTTGCCCCTCCAATCTCTTAAATCATTCCACTCTCACCTCAAACATATGCCTTCTAGTTTTGGACTGCCATACCCTGGGGAAAAGACCTTAGGGTTTCCCCTCTATCCATGGCCCTTACAAAGGTCTATAAGTTTACCCCTCAGCCTCTGATGCTCCATGGAAAATGCCCCTGGCCTATTCTTTTCTGACCCCTTTCAAAGTTTCATAACATCTTTCCTACAGCAGGGAGACCAGAACTAACTGCAGTATTCCAAAAGTGGCTTAACCAACATCCTGGACAGCCAACTCATCTACTCAATGCTCTGACCAACAAAGGCTATCCTGTCTACCTGAGAACTATGGAACCTGCACTCCAAGGACTCTTTGTTCTGCAACACTCCTCTTAACTGTGTCAGTCCTGCCTGGATTGCTTGACCAAAATGCAACAACTCACATTTCTCCAAATTAAATTCCATCTACCACTCTTTGGCTCATCCGATCAATTCTAATTTATAGCGAACTCACTTTTCTCTCTCATTCCCTAGAAGCTGAAAATCTCCATCCCACACACACACTCCCTTCATTCTCACTTTGCTGACCCTAATCCCTGCTGTACCTCATCCTGAAGGGTCTGGTTCATGCTGATTAACAGGCGCACACTCGGGGGGGGGGGGAGGAGGAGGAGGGGGGGGAGGAGGAGGAGGAGGGGGGAGGAGGAGGAGGAGGGGGGAGGAGGAGGAGGAGGAGGAGGGGGGGGAGGAGGAGGAGGAGGAGGAGGAGGGGGGAGGAGGGGGAGGAGGAGGAGGGGGGAGGAGGAGGAGGAGGAGGAGGGGGGGGAGGAGGAGGAGGAGGAGGAGGGGGGAGGAGGGGGGGGAGGAGGGGGGGGAGGAGGAGGAGGAGGAGGGGGGGGAGGAGGAGGAGGAGGAGGGGGGGAGGAGGAGGAGGTGGGGGGGGGGGGTTCTAATTGAAACATACATAATCTTCAAAGCCCGGACAGAGTGGACATTGCAAAGATGTTTCCATTGGTAGGACAGACTCGGGCCAGAGGGCACAGCCTTAGAGTAAAGGGAAGACCTTTTAGAACAGAGAAACTTCTTCAGCCAGAGAGCGGTGAATCTGTGGAATCTATTTCCACAGAAGGCTGTGTAGGCCAGGTCACTGAGGATATTTAAAACTGAGACAGATAGGTTCTTGAGTATCAAGGGGATCAAAGGTTACGGGGAGAATGGGGCAGGTGGGACTAGTTTAGTTTGTGAACACAGTCAGCATGGTCTAGTTGGATTGAAGGGTCTGTTTGTGCTCTCTGGCTCTGTAACTGTTCTAAACTGGTCTTGAAACCATTTTCATGCCTTCCTCTTGTTCAAAAATCCAATTAAGATCATGGCTAATCTATTCACCATCTGAGATCCTCCTCCCTGCATTGTCCCAACTACCCTTAATTCCCCTACCTTTGCAAAAACCCATCCAATTGTGTCTTGAATATACTTAATGAAGCTGCCTCTACTGCTTCCTGGGGCAGAGAATTCCATAGATACACTACACTCCATGAAAAGCAGTTCCTCCTCATCTCTGTCCTAAATTTACTCCTCCTAATCTTGAGCCTGGTTTCATTCACCAGCAGAAATGACTCAATAAGTAGAGTTTCATCCTCACAGTGCAATGAATTCCCACTTTGCACCAAAACCTCGGATTTACTCACTCACTCAGTTGCTGTCTCACAAATGCAAGATTTCATTGTACCTTCTACTCCCATTAAGGGCAAAACATCTTTGAAAAGTCCTCAGAAACACTTCTGCTCTCACCGAAGATGATTAGAGTCATACAGCACAGAAACAGACCCTTTGTCCATCCACATTAAGGGCAAAGCATCTTTGAAAGCTGCTCTGAAACTCCAGCCTTCACAATCACACTTCTGCTCTCACTGAAGATGATTAGAGTTATATAGAACCGAATCAGACCCTTTGTCCATCCACACATCATTCCTGATGAAGTGCTCGGGACCGAAATGTCGACTCTCCTGGTCCTCAGATGCTGCCTGACTTACCACCTTTTTCAGCACCACACTTTGACTCTCATCTCCAACATCTGCAGTTCTCACTTTCTCCACATCTCACAGTATCACCATTTAAACAATAATCTCCTTCCTGCTTTTTTGCTTCATAGCAAAGGCTATAACTTCACATTGAGATACTGCATTTGCCACGTGTTTGTAAATTGTGGTCTTCTCGACTTCGGGGAGACTGAGCATAAACTTGGGGAACGGATTGGCGAGCATCACAGCTGGGTCCGCAGAGGCTGACCAGACCTCCCAGTCACCATCGATTTTAATTCCCCTTCCCACTCCCGTTCTGACAAGAACATCATAGGCTTCCTCTATTGCCGCAACGAACCAAACCGCAAATTAGGGAACAACACCCCATCTTCCGCCCGGGCAGACTACAGCCTGCAGGACCCAACATCGAGTTCTCCAATTTCAAATAACTTCCCTTTCCATCACCCGACTCCCTTCTCAGCCCCATGCCCCTCACTACCACTCCTTCCTGCCACCAACCTGATTTCTTCCACCCAATGATTAATCTGACCGATTCTTCACCTATCCCCACTTTAGCCCCCGGTCCCGGCACCCATCCCCAGTCCTGAAGAAGGGTTACACCCGAAATATCGACTTCTACACCTCGTGATGCTGCCTGATTTGCTGTGTCCTTCCAGCCTCCTGTCTGTCTATTTTGCCAATTGAGACACAGACCTCGATCACTTTTCCATAGTCCGTCCCCTCCCTGGGTTCAATCCCTTTCCTTTCAGTTGCTGTAAGTCAACAATTGAACTCCGGAAAGAAATAGAAATGGCAAAGGGGGCGAGAAAAGAGAGTGCTGTACTCACAGATCTTAGACAGAGAAAAGAATTTGCAGTCTGGGTGAAGCTCAATGTTGATTCAGAAAGAGGAGCAGGAGTAGCAGCTTCAGAAATTCATGGTCCAACTTCTGCATTCAGACAATGGGGTGGCTCTGATTGGCAGGAGGACCAGTTTTGTTTTGGTCCTCCACGGTTTCCTATTGGACCATCAAAGGAAGGTCGCGCGCCATTTTTTGCGGAAAGCGATGAGCATGCCCAGTGTTTAGCTGACACCGGTGGGCATGTGCACTGCGTTACTGACACCGGGAAACATGCGCAGTATGCTCACTAGGGATGCTGGTGTTCCTGTCAGATTTTAAGAGTCCAAATGCCAATACGACAAAAAAGGGGTCGAGCTACAATTTGTTTTTCCCTGTGATTCGACATTGTATTGTTTTTGCATTCTGTCTGGCTGCTCAACTTTTGTATGTCTTTTCCCCACTTTGCGCGAGTCCAGAACTGGAGGGCATGGGTTTAGGGTGAGAGGGGAAAGATTTCTGAGGGGCAACCTTTTTGCACAGAACGCTGGTGCGTGTCAGCCAGAGGAAGTGGTGGAGGCCAGTACAATGATAATATTTAAAATGCATCTGGATGGGGATATGAATAGGACAGATTCAGAGGGATAAGGGGCCAAATGCTGGCAAATGGGTCACTAGATTAATTTAGGATATCTGGTCGGCATAGACCGAAGGGTATGTTTCTGTGCTCTGTGACGCTATTTCTAGATAGTTGGAACCAACTTCACAAGACTAGGACTAGGCCATTCACCCCTTACATTCAAGATCAGAGTGGTGTTGGAAATCACAGCAGGTCAGGCAGCATCCAAGGAGCAGGAAAATCGATGTTTCAGGCAAAAGCCTCGAATGCTGCTTGACCGGCTGTGCTTTTCCACACCACTCTAATCTTGACTCTAATCTCCTGCATCTGCAGTGCTCATTTTCGCCCATTCACCCCTTCCAGCCTGTCCTGAGCGGTGGCCTGACTGCGTTTATTTCAGTGAAAGAATCAGATAGATTTCAGCAGCTCTTTTAAAAAACTTGAACACGCTTTCTGGCTTGAACGATGTTTCTGAAGATATCATTTTAGGTTTAGGGTGTAGGTTTGATATCCAGACGTTTCATCACCTGGCTAGGTAACATCTTCAGTGGCGACGCCAAGTGAAGCGAAGCTATTGTCTCCTGCTTTCTATTTATTTCTTTCTCCTGGATGGGGTTCCTGGGGTTTGTGGTGATGTCATTTCCTGTTCGTTTTCTGAGAGGCTGATAGATGGTATCTCAGTCTATGTGTTTGTTTATGGCGTTGAGGTTGGAGTGCCAGGCCTCTAGGAATTCTCTGGCAAGTCTTTGCTTAGCCTGCCCCAGGATAGATGTGTTGTCCCAGTCGAAATGGTGTTTTTTTTTCATCCATGTGTAGGGCTACGAGGCCTGGCACTCCAAGCACAACACCATAAACAAATACATAGATCTAGATGCCATCTATCAACCCCTCAGAAAACGAACAGGAAATGACATCACCACATACCCCAGGAACCCCATCCAGGCGAAAGATATAAATAGAAAGCAGGAGACACAGCTTCGGTTCACTGGGAGGTCGCCACTGATGATGTTACCTAGCCAGGTGATGAAACGTCTGGATATCAAACCTACAGCCTAGCGAGCAAACCTACACCCTAAACCTCAACCTGAGCTACAAACCTTGCAAAATTCATTTTAGGTATTCTCAATTTTGAAGATCAGCCATTTCTCACCCCTCCCAACTCCCAGGTAGAGTCATTACTATCCATTATCTCTCTCTCTCTCTCTCTCTGTCCTTTGAAGGGCTTGATACAGCGGTCAAAGATGGTTCGAGGCTTGAGAAAGGACGGGTGTGGTGGGGGCTGGGGAGAATAGAGACCAAAAGGATGGGGGACAGAGAGAGAGAGAAAATGGCGGTCAGAGGGTGGGGGTAGAGAGAGAGAATGAGTGGGGTTGATAGAGAGATTGAGTGGGGGAGAGAGAGTGGGCATGGCGGAGAGGTGGGGAAGGGCAGGGTGTTACTAGGCACACAGATACACAAGATGGCTACTGAGCCATCAGTTGGCCAACTTGACACACAAGATGGCCGCTGGATCACAATATGGAGAGAAACAGCAGAGCAGATACAGACACTGCCTGGGGCCACCAGAATGCCAGCACAATCGACTCACAACCCAGGTGATTAGTTGAAGGCGGGTGGGGGAGAGAATACACATGAGTAATGAACACTGCCCGCCGAAGTGTCTGGGTCCAGCCAACACCTCTTATAGAAGTGTCAGCGGAGCAGTAAGGGCTGTTTGGCAGTGGCTGCTTGAAGGCTCGGTGACGTTTGTTTAACGGTTTAAATTTGAAAGTTTTTTTTTAAAAAGCGCGAAGCGGATCTGGAAGGTGGTGTAGCGTAAGCTTACCTGGGTAGGTTTCTTTCCCTATAAAAGCATGCAGGAGAGGAACCCGAGGCACTACAGAGGTGCCTAACCTAATAATAAGACCCGTTGTGGTAAGTAGGTAAGTGCTGCATTTTGCTTGTTCTATTCTTGGACCTAGTTTGTTTTTAAAAGGTTACTTTTAGAGGGATGGCAGTGAAGGCAGTGCAATGTTCCTCTTGCAACATGTTTGAGGTGAGGGATGCCATGGTCGTGCAGGAAGTGCACCCATCTCCAGCTCCTCCAAGACCATGTTAGGGAACTGGAGCTGGAGTTGGATGAACTTAGGATCATTCGGGAGGCAGAGGGGGTCATAGATCGGAGCTTTAGGGAAGTAGTAACTCCAAAGATGGCAGATAGATGGGTGACAGTGAGGGGGACTGGGAAGAAGCAGCCAGTGCAGGGACCCCTGCGGCCGTTCCCCTCAAGAACAAGTATACCATTTTGGATACTTGTGGGGGGGGACGACTTACCAGGGGTAAGCAATGGGGTTCAGGCCTCTGGCACGGAGCCTGTCCCCGTTGCTCAGAAGGGAAGGGTGGAGAAGAGCAGAGCAATAGTTCGGGGCACAGATAGGTTCTGTGGGGGCGAGAGAGACTCACGTTTGGTATGTTGCCTCCCAGGTGCAAGGGTACGTGACGTCTCTGATCGTGTTTTCCGGATCCTTAAGGGGGAAGGGGAGCAGCCTGAAGTCGTGGTCCACATTGGCACAAACGACATAGGTAGGAAGAGGGTTGAGGATGTTAGGCAGGCTTTCAGGGAGCTCGGTTGGAAGCTCAGAGTTAGAACAAACAGAGTTGTTGTTTCTGGTTTGTTACCCATGCCACGTGATAGAGAGTCGAGGAATAAGGAGAGAGAACAGTTAAATGCGTGGCTACAGGGATGGTGCATGAGGGAGGGATTCCGGTATCTGGATAACTGGGGTTCTTTCTGGGGAAGGTGGGACTTCGAGAAACAGGATGGTCTACACCTGGACCTGAGGGGCACCAGTATCCTTGGGGGAAGGTTTGCTAGTGCTCTTCGGGGGGATTTAAACTAATTCTACAGGGACATGGGAACCTAGACTGTAGCTTTAGGGTGCAGGACCTGGAGTATAGGGAGGTTAGGAACATGGCATCAATCTCAAAGGAGGGTGCCTGTAAACAGGAAAGTGGCTTGAAGTGTGTATACTTCAATGCAAGAAGTATATGAAATAAGGTAGGTGAACTTGCAGCATGGATTGGTACCTGGGATTTCGATGTTGTGGCTATTACGGAGACATGGGTAGAACATGGACAGGATTGGCTGTTGCAGGTTCCAGGGTTTAAATGTTTTAGTAGGGTCAGAGGTGGGGGTAAAAGAGGGGGAGGTGTGGCATTGCTTGTCAAAGATAGTATTACAGCAGTGGAAAGGACGATGGATGAAGACTCGCCATCTGAGGTAGTTTGGGCTGAGGTTAGGAATAGGAAAGGTGAGGCCACCCTGTTAGGAGTTTTCTACAGGCCTCCTAATAGTCCTAGAGACGTAGAAGAAAGGATTGATTCAGGAGAAGAGTGAAAGTAATAGGGTGGTTGTTATGGGGGACTTTAACTTTCCAGATATTGACTGTGAAAGCTATAGCTCGAGTTCGTTAGATGGGTCAGTGTTTGTCCAATGTGTGCAGGAGGGTTTCCTGACACAATATGTAGACAGGCCAACAAGAGGTGAGGCCATACTGGATTTGGTTCTGGGTAACGAACCAGGCCAGGTGTTAGAATTGGAGGTAGGTGAGCACTTTGGGGACAGTGACCACAATTCGGTGACTTTTACTCTAGTGATGGAGAGGGATAAGTGTGCACTGCAGGGCAAGAGTTCTTGCTGAGGACAGGGAAATTATGATATGGTGAGGCACGACTTAGGATGCGTGGCTTGGAAAAGTAGGCTTCAAGGGAAGGGCGCAATTGATATGTGGAGCTTGTTCAAGGAGCAACTATTGAGTGTTCTTGATAAGTATGTACCTGTCAGGCAGGGAGGAAAGGGTCGTGTGAGGGAACCGTGGTTTAATAAGGAATTGGAATCCCTTGTTAAAGGGGAGAGGGCGGCCTATGTAAAGATGAGGTGTGAAGGTTCAATTGGGGCAATTGATAGTTATAAGGTAGCCAGGAAGGATCTGAAGAGAGAGCTAAAAGCAGCAAGGAGGGGACATGAAAAGTTCTTAGTTGGTAGGATTAGGGAAAACCCAAAGGCTTTCTATAGGTATGTCAGGAATAAAAGAATGACTAGGGTAGGAATAGGTCCAGTCAAGGATAGTAGTGGGAAGTTGCGTGTGGAGGCTGAAGAGATTGGGGAAGACACTGAATGAATACTTTTCGTCAGTATTCACTCAGGAATAGGACATTATTGCCGATGTGAATACTGAGTCACAATTAATTAGAATGAATGGCTTTGAGGTATGTAGGGAAGAGGTGTTGGAAATCCTGGAAAGGGTGAAAATAGATAAGTCCCCTGGGCCTGATGGCATTTATCCTAGGATTCTCTGGGAAGCAAGGGACGAGATTGCAGAGCCATTGGCCTTGATTTTTATGTCCTCAGTGTCTACAGGAATAGTGCCAGAAGACTGGAGGATAGCAAATGTGGTTCCCTTGTTCAAGAAGGGGAGTAGGGATAACCCTAGTAACTATAGGCCGGCGAGTCTCACTTCTGTTGTGGGCAAAAGTCTTAGAGAGAATTGTAAGGGATAGGATTTATGAACATCTGGATAGGAATAATGTGATCAAGGATAGTCAGCATGGTTTTGTGAAGGGTAGGTCGTGCCTCACAAACCTTATTGAATTCTTTGAGAAGGTGACTAAGGAGGTGGACGAGGCTAAAGCAGTAGATGTGGTGTATGTGGATTTTAGTAAGGCGTTTGATAAGGTTCCCCATGCTAGGCTACTGCAAAAAATACGGAGGTATGGCATTGAGGGTGAGTTGGAGGTTTGAATTAGGAATTGGCTGGCTGGAAGAAGACAGAGGGTAGTTGTTGATGGAAAAGGTTCATCTTGGAGTGCAGTTACTAGCGGTGTTCCGCAAGGATCTGTTTTGGGACCATTGCTGTTTGTCATTTTTATAAATGACCTGGAGGAGGGGCTAGAAGGTTGGGTGAGCAAGTTTGCGGATGATACGAAAGTCGGTGGAGTTGTTGACAGTGAGGAAGGATGTGGCAGGTTACAGCGTGATATCGATAAGCTGCAGAGCTGGGAAGAAAAGTGGCAAATGGAGTTCAATGTAGGTAAGTGTGAAGTGATTCACTTTGGTAAGAGTAACAAGAAGATGGGGTACTGGGCTAATGGTTGGATACTTGGTAGTGTGGATGAGCAGAGGGATCTTGGTGTCCATGTACACAGATCTCTGAAAGTTGCCATCCAGGTAAATAGTGCTGTGAAGAAGGCATATGGCGTACTGGCTTTTATTGGTAGAGGAATTGAGTTCCGGAGTCCTGAGGTCATGTTGCAGATGTATAAGACTCTGGTGCGGCCGCATCTGGAGTATTGTGTGCAGTTTTGGTCGCCATACTATAGGAAGGATGTGGAGGCACTGGAACGGGTGCAAAGGAGGTTTACCAGGATGTTGCCTGGTATGGTAGGAAGTTCGTATGAGGAAAGGCTGAGGCACTTGGGGCTGTTTTCATTGGAGAAAAGAAGGTTTAGGGGTGACTTGATAGAGGTGTACAAGATGATTAGGGGTTTAGATAGGGTTGACCATGAGAACCTTTTTCCACGTATGGAGTCAGCTATTACGAGGGAGCATAGCTTTAGATTAAGGGGTGGTAGGTATAGGACAGATGTTAGGGGTAGACTCTTTACTCAGCGAGTCGTGAGTTCATGGAATGCCCTGCCCTGACTCTCCCCCTTTATGGGCATTTAAACGGGCATTGGATAGGCATATGGAGGATAGTGGGCTAGTGTAGGTTAGGTGGGCTTGGATCGGCGCAACATCGAGGACCATAGGGCCTGTACTGCGCTGTATTTTTCCATGTTCAATGTCTTTGGGATGGATCCAAAACTTACTTCGTTAATGATTGAAATTACTTTGACCTCTGGAACTGTCTGCCAGAGAGTGTGTTGGAGTCAGATTCAATTATGGATCATTAAACTGAAAAGGAAAGCAAGGTACTATAGTGGATGTCAGAATATGAGTTTCCTGACTGGGGCTGTTCACTTGTTCCTGTTACCATTTCAGGTTGCTAACTTTTCGTTAGCATCCTGCACATGCTGGGAATTTTTCTCCTTTCTAGTATCTCAGTGACAAATCTAGTTTGAATTGTTCCTATGATATCTCATGAGCGGGTTTATGATATTTACAGTGTTGTGGGTCACAGTGTGTCCAAGTGAGGAAAAACAAACTGTTCATCTTAAATATTTGATTTTAAACAATGGAAATAAAATTAATGTTTGGAAAACACAACTTGCTATGTAGTAAGATAATCAGAAATAGGAATGGGAGTAAGTAATTGACCGTTGAGATGCTCTGTCTTTCATTTATCTAAATTCTCTTTCCTGCACTTGTTTTTTCATGACTTCATCTGCTGAAGTGACTACACTCCAAAAGCTTGTGATTTCAACATAAGAGCATAAGAACTAGGAGCAAGAGTCGGCCTTCTGGCCCTTCGAGTCTGCTCCACCACTCAATAAGATCATGACTAATCTTTTCGTGGACTATGCTGCACTTATCTGCGTTTTCACCATATCCTTAATTCTTTTATTTTTCAAAAACGTATCTACTGCTTCTAGTGATTGCTGAAGTAATGTCAAATACTTCCTGGGCAAGGAATTCCATAGATTAACAACCCTCTGGGTGAAGAAGTTTCTTCTCAGTTCAGTTTTAAACCTGCTTCCTCTAATCTTGAGGCCATGTGCTCTTATCCTAGTCTCACCTACCAATGCAACATCCTACTTCTATTTCTTTCATAATGTAATATATTTCTGTAAGATCCCCTCCAAACAAACCTGCTGGACTATAACCTGGTGTCATGTGACTTATGACTAAAAAATTTGTTATTACGCATCCTCATAGCAGTGGGATTTCAGGGCTCGAAGATAGGGACACTACCACTGCGCCTTAAAAAACCTCTGCAGCAAATAGGCCCTCTTCTAGTGAATGAATGGGGAGAGGTTTCTTCTCAACATGGGATACAAATATTATACCCTCAGAGCCCTTTACACTTAATTGAGCCCTCTTCAGTTGATTGAATGGATGTGGAGGTGCCACAGTTGAATTGGTTGATAACGTTAAAAATCACATCTTCTCCCTGAATATGTGACACTACCGCTATAGCTGCAGAGCCCGTTGCAGTAAATTGGGTCATCTGCTGTTGAAGGAATGAAAAGGGCGGATACACTGACGTGATTGTGAAATTCCCAACCAATCCCAAAGCTTGTGGTCGGTACCGACTAATCGGAGAGAGATATTGCAGACGGTGGGACCAACACGACACGGAATGCCAGCTGCCATTGGTCAGGTGGAGTAAGGTGCGCTCTGATTGGAGGAGGCGCAGATGACGCGCGTCACAGAAGGAGGAGACGGAAAGAAGAAGAAAAACAAAGATGGCGGCGCGAGGCTGCGGTTTTCTCATCGACTCAGCGGGCGGTTTCTGACGGAGGGAGGGGGGCAGACAGGCATCGTTTACCTCAGAAAATACCTTTAAAATACATTTCAAATTAAAGCCGGAACTTTTCAAACAAAAGTTGTGAAGAAAAGGAGACAGTCCCCGGTGGGGTTTATTGTTTATTTGTGTATAATTCCCGGGGCCCGGGAAGGGGGAGGTGACGGTTACCGGGTGAACGAGAAAACACATTAAAAATGTCGGCGTTGGAGGAGAGAGAGCCGGCGCCCGCGGCTTCTTCGGCGGCGGCCGGAGCCCAGGAGCTCAACAACCCCCCGGAGCTGGAGGAAGGTCCGAGCTCCAAGAAGCGGGGGGTCCGGCTGGAGGCTGGATTTGCTCAAGGCTTGTATCTATTAACTTATTTAAATGGTACCTACTGTATGGGGCTATGGTTTACATTAAAACCGGAGGGGCATGTCAGAGTGTTTGTTTATATTGAGCAGTTGTAGTTGGTAAAATACACTCCCTGGAGGAGCACCTTCTATGATGCTGCATTTCTTGCCTTCTGCCCTTCCCCCATTTGTTATCTCCCATTTGATTTTACATTTTATTTGGTCAAATTTCATTTCATATTAATGAGACTTGGTATTCACTGTGTTATTAATTTGTTTGTTGGATTATTGTAAGAAAAAATTAATGATGTCATGTCATTTCTGATGTCAGAGTTTGACATTGAATGTGCAGATGTGAATACCAATAAGTTGTGAAAATAAATCAAGAACTTGTGGTTCGAACAAAAAAAACAGTTCACTGATATTAATGGCATTGTCTCATTTGAGGAGGATGATTTGAGTCTGACCAACAAATCGTTTCATGTAGTCACCCAATTTAATTAAAATTTTCTTTAACTTAATTAAAGAAAATAACTCTAGCAGGCTAAGATTTGTACAATTTGTTTATAAGATTTATTTATAAGTCCATTGCTCTCGATGTGGTCTCTGCCATATTGGGGAGACTGGACGCCAACTTGCAGAACATTTCAGGGAACAGCTCTGAGACGCCAAAACTAAACGACCCCACCACCTTGTGGCTGAACACTTTAACTCCCCCCTCCCAATCCGTCAAGGACATGCAAGTCCTCGGCTGCCTCTCCCTCCAAGCTCTAGCTACCTGCCGCTTGTAGGAAGAACACCTCATCTTCTGCTTTGGGACCCACTAACTACATAGGATCAATGTAGATTTCACCAGTTTCTTTATTTCCCATCCCCCCACCCCCACCCCCACACTACACACCTTGTCCCAGATCCAGAGTTGAAAAATGTGGCGCTGTAAAAATGCCTAGAGGCCATGCCTTTAGGAATTCCCTGGCTGTTCTCTGGCATGGCACTCACCCACAGATTCTATCAACAAACACATTGACCTGGACCCAATATACCGGCCAATGCAGCGGACAGTTGGAACTGACAACCGGAAGCGGCAGAGACAAACCACTATAAATGCTGGAGGAAACATCACAGAAGCGCTTCACAAGAGGCTCCCAAGCACTAAGGATGTCACCTAGACAGGGAATGAAACGTCTGCAACAAAAATTCCCAGCTCGGCGAACAGAACCACAACGAGCACCCGAGCTACAAACCTTCTCACAAATTTTGAATTGAGCATTGAAGTTGGGACATCCTGTTGCAATTGTCACACATGCCACACAACACAAGGTGTGGCCCGTCTCTGACTTACCGTCCCTTTGAATATCAGGGGGAAGACACCCCTTTAATTGTAACATTCAGGAAAGATGCCTTACTTCAACAAAAATGTGCTGTGCTCACAGATGTTTGGACAGAGGAAGGGAGTTGCAGTCTGGGGTGAAGCTCAATCTTCATTCAGAGAAAGAGAGGAGCAGCAGTAGCTTCAGAAGCTCAAGGTCCAACTTGCGCATTCAGACAATAGGGGGACTCTTCTGGGTAAAATCTGGGAGTGAAGCAATGTCTCCTCCTTTCCATTCCTTATCCTGGGAGGGAGAGAGAAAGGGGGAAGCACTGTTCACTTGCAGCAACGGGAGACAGAGAGTATGAATCCAAGCAGGAAGCAAACTCTGCAAAAGTCAGTTTCAGTCGGCTTCTTCTGGAATATTGTGTGCAATTCTGGTCTCCCTTCTATAGGAAGGATGTTGTGATACTTGAAAGGATTCAGAAAAGATTCACAAGGCTGTTGCCAGAGTAGGAGGGTTTGAACCACAAGGAGAGGCTGAATAGGATGGGGCTGTTTTCCCTAGAGCATCTCAGGCTGAGTGTGTGTTTTTTAAAGAGGTTTATAAAAACTTGAAGGGTGTGGATAGGGTGAATAGGCAAGGTCTTTTCCCTGGGATAGGGGGAGTGCAGAACTAGAGGGCATAGGTTTAGGGCGAGAGGGGAAAAATTTAAAAGGGACCTTGCAGTCAACCATTTTTTGCAGCGGGTGATGCGTGTATGGAATGAGCTGCCAGAGGAAGTGGTGGAGGCATCTGAATGGATATATGAAAAGGAAGGGTTTAGAGGGATATGGACCAAGTGATGGCAAATGGAACTAGACTAATTTTGGATATCCGATTGGCATGGACAAGTTAGATTGAAGGATCTGTTTCTGTGCTTTATGTCTCTGACTGTATGACTGGTGAAAAGCGTTGGCATTCGTCGAAACATTTATGTAACAGAAAATTATAAGAGGGTAAAGATTAGCCTCACATCATTGATCCATGAATCCTGGTGTAGTATGGATGTATTTCCAGTAATAGAGTCAGTATGGCATGGAAGGAGTCCAAAACGATGGCTTCTTTTACAAAAAGTCACACTTAAAACTTACATTTCCAGAAGACTCAGATTTAAGACAACCGTGCGTTAATATAAGACAGATAAGTCTGGGGTATATGTTACATATTTGATGGAATGTTTATAGCTCTCAAAGCCTGATTTGCAGTTGTTGCTGGGCTCGTAATATTGTACAGCAGAATATTGTGTATCTTCAGTAAGAATGTCAATACCGCATGATAGATGTCCATTCAGCAACTTGAGTGGACTCTTCATGGAGTATGCAATCCACCACATTACCCTGCTATATACATTTACATAAAGATCAGCACAAAGATCTTGGGTATTAAGAGAGGAAAGAATGTTCCACAGAAACTAGAATTGTGTGTTTTGATTTTCTATTGTGGACTGACAGCGATGACCTTTGCAACCTCTTTCCACAGGAATATTACAAGAGAAGAATTTGGAGGCAGAAATCTCAGACCAAACATCACATCGAAGTCTGACAGTCGCTTGATTCACCAGGACTTGGATATTGATGGCCTTGAAAACAAAGGGGAGAAGGTCTGTCTGCTTAGTTAGGTTTTAAATGTCAGTGTGACTGGAAACTCAGAGTCTCACATACCCACACACCAGAGTAGTGACTGGAACATGCTTTACAGACTGAATGAGAGTCCTCCAATTACCAGTTCACCAGTAACACCACACCTATGCTGTAAGTGTGAGCGAGTTTCAACTGATTGTTGAACCTGGAGAAATACGAGGACACCTGTACCATGGAGAAATCATGAAAATGCAGGGAGTGTAGGAACGGTTTCCCTTCCCCGCCTGCCCGATATTCATCAGCATTTATATACCGGGCAGCGGCCAATCACCTGCATTCAGCACAGGAAAGGCTTCACTCAGTCGCATCACCTCCTGGTCCACATTGTGGAGAAACTGCTCATCTGCCCTGTATGCTGAAGCAGATGAAGGACATTTTTTTTTATCCTGGATGGAGCATACTGCAGGTATACCTGAAATAGATACATTTGTCTCTGTCCCATTGAGTCTCCAGCACATGGCCAGGCACAATTGGTCTCTGTGTTTATTCTCCACATGAGCCTCCATCCACCCCTCTTCATTGCTCTCCCATCTCCCCTCCATCAGCATAAGGGTATCCCCCACTTTTCGAAAGTTCACTTTACACTACTTCACTTTTACAAAAGACCTACATTAATACCTGTTCTCACAAACCGAAAGAAATCGGAAGAGGATTGTCGCTTTTACAAAGAAAGGCATAATATAAATTAATTCATGGTAATTGCTTCTTCGCTTTAGGCCCATTTCAGCTTATGAAAGGAACACTCTACTTTCAAATAGTGGGGGAAAGCTGTATCAATACAGCACAGTCACAGGCTCTTCTCACTTGGTTTAGGCATACACACCCCCTCAAGCCTGTGCTAATTCTTAATCCTTACTTAGACCTGCTATTTATTGCCCATGTGTGGTTTCTGTTCCTCTGTTCACCTCCCCTTCATGTGTCTATCAAGATACACCTTAAACATTGTTAAGATGCCTGCTTCCACTACCTCCACTGGCAGTGCGTTCCAGAAACCCACCACCCCTCTGTGTAAATTCCCCACCCCCACCACTTCTCCCCCAAACAGTCCCCCTTTCACCTTGAACCTGTGCCCTCTTTTAGTTGACTTTTCCACCCTGGAGGGAAAAAACGCCTCTGACTATCACAGAATCCCTCCAGCGTGGAAACAGACCATTCAGCCCAACAAGTCAACACCGGCCCTCCAAAGATTAACACATAGAGACCCGTTCCCTTACCCCTATTATCTACATTTACTCCTGACTAATGCACCAAACTTACACATCCCTGAACATTGGGGCAATTTACATACAGACAATCCAACTTAACCTGCCTCTCCCTGGACACTATGGGTAATTTAGCTTCGCTAATCCACCCTAACCTATACACGTTTGGATTGTAGGAGGAAGCCGGAGCACCCGGAGGAAGCCCACACAGACACGGGAGGTGGGGTGCAGGGACAATGTGCCAACTCCACACAGATAGTTGCCTGAGACTAAAATCGAATGC
This sequence comes from Chiloscyllium plagiosum, assembly GCF_037043375.1. Taxonomy (NCBI): domain Eukaryota; kingdom Metazoa; phylum Chordata; class Chondrichthyes; order Orectolobiformes; family Hemiscylliidae; genus Chiloscyllium; species Chiloscyllium plagiosum. Next base: position 8,422,346 of record NW_028270165.1, read on the forward strand.
AGGTGCCTGGCACTGTGAGGCGTCAGTGCGAACCACTGAGCTACCTTGCCACCCCTGTCCAGCCAATCTGTGTGTCTCATCATTTTGTCGAGGTCTCCTCTCAGCCTCTGTTTTTCCAAAGAAAACAATCCAGGTTTATGCCTCCTCTGCTCGTAATGAGAGCCCTCCAGACTAGGCAATGTCCTGGTGAACCTTGTCTGTACCCTCTGCCAGAGCACCCACAACCTTCCAGTAGCACAGTGACCAGAACTGCACACAATATTCCGAATGTGGTCAGAATAAACAGCTGTAACGTAACTCTTACACTCAAGGAACCGTGCTGTGTGCCTTCTTGACCACCGTGCCCACCTGCATTACCACTTCCACGGATCTATATGCCCAGATCCCTCTGTATGCCAGTGCTCCTATGTGTTCTGCCATTTATCATACAATTCTTATATTTCCTTCATCACTATCGAGGTTCACTTTAACTGTCTTTCTCTCTTCATCTCTTTTTCCCCCCTCCTCACCCCTCCACACATCAGCATATCATAAGACCATAGGAGCAGAAATTAGGCCATTCAGCCCATTGAGTCTGCTTCGCCATTCAATCATGGCTGATACGTTTCTCAACCCCATTCTCCCCGTAACCCTTAACCCCCTTGATACTCAAGAACCTATCTATCTCAGTCTTAAATATACTCATTAACTTGGCCTCCGCAGCCTTCTGTGGCAGTGAATTCCATAGATTCACCACACTCTGGTTGAAGAAGTTTCTCTCCCCTCTGTTCTAAAGGGTCTTCCCTTGACACGAAAGCTGAGCACTCAGGTTCTAGTCTGTCCTACAAATGGAAACACCTTCCCAACATCCACGCCGTTTATTATTCTGTAGGTTTCAATTAGATCCCCTCTCATCCTTCTGAACTCCATGAAGTATAAACCTAGAGTCCTCTAATGTTCTTCATATGTTAAATTTTTCATTCCTGGACCATTCTTGTGAACCTCCTCTGAACATGTTCCAGGTCCAGTACATCCTTCCTGAGATATGGGGCCCAAATCTACATACAGTACTCTAATTGTGGCCTGACCGGAGCCTCAGAAGTACATCCCTGCTTTTATATTCAAGTCTGATCAAAATAAATGCCTGCATTGCATTTGCCTTCCTAACCACTGACTCAACCTATAAGTTTACCTTGAGAGAATCCTGGAGTAGAATTCCATAGTCTGTCCCCATAATCTTTCTGTTCCTGAGTAGCAGCAGAGATTTACAGATACCTCGATTGTTTTCAGGGATACCAAGGGATCTTGGGAATTGCCAGTATCTCGGGAGGAGGCAGAGAGGAATGTGGTGTGGTCCTGTAAACTCCAGAACTTTCCAAACTCCCTGAGTCAGCAGTAACTCTTTCTGGACCAAGAAACAAAAGGGCCACTGAGAAACTGCTACATCAGAAGACCTCAGAAGCAGAAATGAGGCCATTCAGCTCATTGAGTCTGCTCCACCATTCAATCATTCTTACGTATCAAGGGTTACGGGGAGAATTGGGTTGAGAAACATATCAGCCATGATTGAATAGTGGAGCAGACCCAATGGGCTGAATGGCCTAATTTCTGGTAGTTAGTCATCCCTGGGTAGAAGGACGCAAAACAACAAGTTGTTTCCTGGGACCGATGAGCTAAGCGTTTAATAACCTCATGACAAAAGGACAATTAAGTTTGTCTGTGGAAGGAAGGCACTGACGTAAAGGGGTTTTTTGCAGGAAAGGCTGTATCAAACAAACCACTAACCCTCGAGGATAAGAAGGTAAGCTACAGACCGGAGATCTCCAGAAGTGTGGGGAGATGGTGTTAGAATCTAAAGAAGCATCACACCACAGATTTGAAAGCGAGGAATCTCCACCAGAATGCAACTCCAGAAAGATGCAGCAGCAGTACTTGGAAGAAGAATGCTGCACTGAATCCCTGGATACTTCCAGAGACAAACTGTTGGTGGAAACTCAGTTAAATTCTGCCATCAATTGGGTGATAGCCAAGTTGTGAGTGAGGTTGAACTTGGTTACTTGAGTTTTATTTTTGGTTGCTGCATACAATCAAGTGTAAATCATTGTTTCAGCAGTTAATTGTGTGCAGTTTCTGAGTTAAGAGCCAAATTAAAGCGATTCACCCACAACCACAGTGAGAGGCTGGGATTCATGTTGACTCCATTGCATTCAGCAGTACATCACGTCAATACTCTTATAAAGCGAAGGCTGACAGCACCACCTTTCTCAAACAGAGGAGAGTGTCGCCCAATAATCTATAAAATTAGCATGAAAAGTGGTGTAACCTGCTCTAGTGAGAAAAATAAATCCCCAACACTTTAAAATCAACAATCAGCAATTTATTTATCCAACTCTCATGGTGAACAAATGAACAAAACTATTAACAAACTGGATACAGGCCAGGAGCAGATGGGTGGCACTAGTTTAGTTAGGGATCATGGACTGGTTGGTCTGAAGTGTCTGTTTCCAGGCTGCATGACTCCATAGCACGGAATGAATGGGGATCCATCCCAAAGATGATAAAGGTTTCAAGCACCACCTTAGGCAAATGTGTGGACACCCCTCCAGATAACTGAGGGCAGTGGGACACTGAGGGTCAGTAGATCAGTCAGCCAGCCAGTTCTCTCCAGGAGACTTCTCTCTTAAGAAAGGAAGTGGTTTCCTGCCCCATCAGCCAGATTATCCAGTTTGGATTAGGTCCTATATTTCCAACAAAATAGGTAGACAGGGCAGTGTCTATAACAAATATGTTTTTAAACTTGGAAGCGTGCTGAAGACCTATACAAGGATGTTGCCAGGACTCAAGGGTCTGTGTAAAAGGGAGAGGTTGGACAAGCTAAGATATTTTTATTTAGAGCATTAGAGACTGACAGGGGCCCTTAGAGAAGTGAAGTGATCGTGAGAGGCATGGAGAGGGTGAATGCACTCAGACGTTTACCCCGGGGTTGGGGAAGTGAGAGCTAGAGGGCATCAGTTTAAGGTTAGAGGAAAAAGAATAAAAGGGAATGTGAGGGGGTACTTTTTTTTTATGCAGACGGTGGTACACATATGGAATGAAATGCCAGCGGAAGTGGTTGAGGTGGGTACATTAACAATATTTATAAGGCATTTGGACAAATAAGTGGATAGGAAAGGTATGGAAGGAAATGGGCCAAGTGCAAGGAAATGGGCTTAGTGTTGATGGACAGTTTGGTTGGCATGGACCATGTTGGGCCGAAGGGCCTGTCTCCTGCTGTGGGACTCTATGATTCATGTCTCTTTGTCGGTCCGACAGTTTTGAGTTTCCAAATGAACATCTTACTAAATCAGGCCGAATAAACTCCAATCTCATTCATCAACTCTGATGCGGAGGTGCTGGTATTGAATTGGGGTGGACAAGGTCAGAAGTCACATGGCACCAGATGAAGTGATGAAGGAGCAGCACTCATAAAAGAGCAATGCTCCTAAAGTTTGTGATTTCAAATAAACTTATTGCACTGTAACATGGTGTTGTGTGACTTCCGACTTCTTCAACTCTGGGTTTGTCTCAAACTTGACGGGATACTTTGTCCAACTCGGCATGTTTTATCAGTATCGCTTGGAGGAATTCTTTTTTTTAAAGATTAGATTCCCAACAGTATGGAAACAGGTCCTTTAGCCCAACAAGTCCACACTGGCCCTCCGCAGAGTAACCCAGCCAGACCCATTCCCCTATTCCTATTCCTCTACATTTACCCCTGACTAATGCACCACACCTACACATCCCAGAACACTATGGGACAATTTAGATGGGCCAATCCATCCTAACCTGTACACCTTTAGACCAGGGGAAGGAAACCGGAGCACTCAGAAGTAACCCATAGAGATGTGGGGGGGACATCGTGAAAGATACACACAGACTGTCATCCCGAGGGTGGAATTGAACCCAGGTCAGCATCGTGAGGCAGTGGTACTAACCACTGAGTCACCATACCACCCCTGAGCCACGTAGGTGGGCTTGGGGGGGTGGGGGCGGGGAGGGGATGGTGAGTCCAGCACAAAACAAAAAAAGCCCACTGCACCCACTGTCAGAATGGGCAAGAGGTTCAGCCTTGGGGGTGACCCACTGCAGCGTCACTGGTGGAATCTGATTGTTGGGTGCACTGGTGCCCCCGCTGGTGCCTCCGCAAGTTGCAGGACAATGTGAACCTCTGCCCGCAGTCGGGGCAGGCAAACGGTCTCTCCCCGGTGTGGACCCATTGATGGGCCAGCAGTTTGGAGGAGCGGGTGAACCCCTTTCCACACTCGGGGCAGCTGAATGGCCTTTCCCTGGTGTGGACCCGCCGGTGGGACAACAGGTCAGAGGAATTGCTGAAGGCCTTACCACACTCAGAGCAGGCGAAAGGCCTCTCCCCCGTGTGGATTCTCCGGTGTCTCAGTAGGTCGGAGGAATTGCTGAAGGCCTTCCTGCACTCTGGGCAGCTGAAGGGCCTCTCCCCCGTGTGGACCCGCTGATGGGCCAGCAGGTTGGAGGATTTACTGAAGGCCTTCCCGCACTCTGGGCAGCTGAAGGGCCTCTCCCCCGTGTGGACCTGCTGATGGGCCAGCAGGTTGGAGGAATTGCTGAAGGCCTTCCTGCACTCTGGGCAGCTGAAGGGCCTCTCCCCTGTGTGGACCCGTCGGTGCCTCAGCAGGTTGGAGGAGTCGCTGAAGGCCTTCCCGCACTCTGGGCAGCTGAATGGCCTCTCCCCCGTGTGGACTCGCCGGTGCTTCAGCAGGTCGGAGGAATTGCCAAAGGCTTTCCCGCACTCGTGGCAACTGAAAAGCCTCTCTCCTGCATGGATTCGCTGGTGGGTCTGGAGGTTGTCCACACAAGTGAACCCTTTCCCGCACACGGAGCAGTAAAACGTCCTCTCACCAGTCTGTATATGCTGGTGGGCCAGCAGGACACAGGAGCAAGTAAAGCCCTTCACCCGCTTGGGGCAGGAGAACGGCCTCTTCCCGGTGTGATTGCACTGATGAGCCGCCAGGACAGATGGGACATGGAAGCCCTTCCCGCAGTTGCCACACTTCCATGGTTTCTCAACGGGGAGTGTTGCCTCAGGTTTCTCCATAGCCGAAGCTTCAGCTGCACACACACACACACACACACACGTGTACAAACCCGCCGTGAATTCTTCTTTCCAGGCAGTAGAGTTATTTCAGGCTCCACACTCAGTGCGCTGCAACAGTAGCGTCTTTCAACCAGTCCCCCCGTACTCAAACAGGAAGCAAAAAGAAAGCTTTGCTCCTTCTCACAGAATCATAGTTGAAAATTGTTGCGGTCCTGGTGGATTGAGTGACTGTCAGACATTGACGTGAAAGTGAGGAATGGAGACGCTGGAGAGTCAGATTCAAAAATGCGTTGCTGGAAAAGCGCAGCATGGCAAGCAGCATCAGATAAGCAGGAAAATCAACATTTTGGACTTGAGCCCTTTATCTGTTGACTTTGAAACTTCTGTCTTCAGATAGTCTGTAAGAAAAGATTACAAAAATCATCACTGCCAGTCCGGTTAAGAATGAGACATCAAGGCATTGACACTGACACCAGAGAGAAACTGTACATATAGATGTGGCAAATGTTAGTGGCAAGCCAGAGTGATAAAGATATGTAGCACAGAAACAGACCCTTTGGTCTAATTCATCCGTGCCAACTAGATAACCTAACCTAATCTCGGCTGATTTGCCAGCATCTGGCCCATATCATCTAAACCCTTCCTAATCGTATACCCATCCAGATGCCTTTTAATGTCATAATTGTGCCAGCACCCACCACTTCTTCTGACAGCTCTTTCCTTAAACACGCCACTTTCTGCATGAAAGACTTATCCCTTAGGTTCCTTTGTTAAGTTCTTTTGCTTGAGCTTCTTACACTGCAATACGCCAACTTCTGTGAACAACCAAACTTTATTAAGTACAGTACAAGCTGTGGAGAAACTCTTAACACTCTTCGCAATGCTTGAACACAACAGTACCAAAAAAACAAACCCCTTAAACAAAGTAAAACTGAAACAGAGGCTTACAGTTGAAGTTAGAAGGGCAGAAGGAGACAGTATTAGCAGCCTTTCTCCACACAGCCCACTGCTTAACTCACCCAAACAAGACTTCAGCTTTCAGGACTGACCACTCCCCTTTCATTGTACAGGTCACTTCTAAAACATAAAAGCTTTGGCCTCAAGTCTCATCTGTTCACACATTACCAAAAATGCCTCCCAATACCGTTTTTCATCTCTGTACTAAACCAGTTGCTTCGGAGCTTGGGTCTTTTTACCACCCCTCTGAAAAAAAACCAAGGACACAGCATCCTTGAGAAGAAGGACCAGCTTTTAGAAAAAAGGACCAGCTTTGTGACAGAGGGATATAGGCCAAACACTGGCAGATGGGATTAGATTAGTTTCAGAACATAGCATGGAGTAGTTGGACTGAAGGGACTGTTTCTGTGCTGTTTGACTCGGTAACTGTTCTGCAATGGTGTGAAAACCATTTTCTTGCCTTCCCCCATAAACATCCACTTCTTTGTTGTTCCAAAATCAGATGAACTCAGCCTTGAATATATTCAATGATCCCATAACTGCAGGAAGACATCCCCACTTCTGAACTCAATTCCTCTTGCTAAGATAACACCTGCTTTGCTCATTGCTTGCTGCATCTATCTGACAACTGTCATTAACTGGTATGGAAGGACGCTGAGGCCCCTTTATACACATTCCTGATGAAGGGCTCGTGCCTGTAACGCTGATTCTCCTGCTCCTCGGATGCTGCCTCATCTGCTGTGCTTTTCGAGCACCACACTTTTTGACTCTGATCTCCAACATTTGCAGTCCTCACTTTCTCCACATCCCAATATATCACCATTTAAACAATGCATCTCCTTTCTGCTCCCCCCCCCCGGGAATGCTATCACTTCACATCGTGGTACTGCATTTTCCATGAGCTTGCCAACTGAGACACAGACCTGGCCCAACTTTTCCAGAATCTGTCCCCTCCATAAATTGAGATTGAGAGACACACACAATAAAGGTGTCTCTGATTAGTAGGAGGACCACGCTCCTTCCGGTCCTCCAGGGCTTCCTATTGGCCCAACAAAAGAAGATCACGCGCAGTTTCCGCGGACAGCCAGGAGCACGCACAGGTTTTGCTGACACCGGCGAACATGCGCAGTGTGTGTTGTCACCGAGGAGCATGCGCAAGATGCTCTGTGACGTTGCTGGTGTTACCGACAGGTTTTGTGCCCAAATGACACTCGGAGACAAGAAAGGCTGGAGCAACATTTTATATTTATCCTGCGGCTCCACATTTTATTCCTTTTGCATTTTATTTGACGACTCATCTTTTCCTCAGGGTAGGGGATTCCCAAACTGGAGGGCATAGATTGAAGGTGAGAGGGGAAAGATTTAAAAGGGACCGAAGGAGTAGAAAAAAAGTGTGAAAGTTAATTCCCCACAAGTGCCCTCTCCAAACCTGCACATCTTTGGATTGTGGGGAGAAACCGGAGCACCAAAGGAATCCCACGCAGACATGGGGAGAAGGTGCAAACTCCACTCAGACAGTTGCCCGAGACTGGGATCAAACCCGGGTGCCTAGCGCTATAAGGCAGCAGTGCTAACTACTGAGCCTGTTCAGAAAAAGCAGCAATTGATTTATATTAGGGTGGGAGGGGAAAGGATAAAAAGGGACCTAAAGGGCAACTATTTTACGCAGCGGGTGGTGCGTGGATTGAATGAGCTCCCAGAGGAAGTGGTGGAGGCTGGTACAATTACAATATTCAAAAGGCATCTGGATGGGTATATGAACAGGAAGGTTTGGAGGGATATGGGCCAAGAGCTGGCAAATGGGCCAAGGTTAATTTAGGATATCCGACTGGCACGGAACAAACAGTTTGTTTCCATGTTCCACTACTCTATTTCTATATAGTCAGAACTGTTATGACACGGACTGCACCCCCCACTAATTTAAACCCAAAAAAGATTTACCCCATGTGATAATGTGAAAATTCAAGAGGTAAGGAACTGTTTCTAAAAGTCACTATTTAAAGTTTTATTTAATGATCTAGGACACTAACTTGCAAGTGTTTAAATCTGCTGGGATTTTTCGTACCGCCAAATCTATTCAAATCTGTCTAAACTAGTTCAAATCTCGGACGAAAGCCCCCAAATTTTACAACACTGGGTGCAACCTCCCCCACCTAATTTAAACCAGCAACATAGAGAAGGTTTAACCCATGTGGTAATCTGTGAAAATTCAAGAAGCAAGAAACTATTCCCAAAGGTCAGTATTTAAAGTTAAAATTAACAACTTTATTTATTAACGTCTAATGGAGAATAATTAATTAACAACAATTTACAACTCCTTTCTCTAACCTATCTTCTACCTTCCCCTGTATGATACCAGTCCAATAAAAACCCCTGATTAAGATTGACCGAAAGATTCAAACTTCAAGACCAGCCAGCTGTTAAATCTTCTCTTTGTACCTTCCTCTGTAGATTTGCTCTCCAGGTCGGTGTCGATGTTTTTTCTCTGTGCAGACTCCTTCTCTGGACAGGTACCTCTCAGAGTTCTCACTAGCAGCCTTTTGGTCTTTTGACAGTTCTCCTGTAACTGTTCAACGTTTTTTTTTTATTTTGGACTCCAAAGCATCAAATCGTTTCATTGGTGTTAATATTAGATTAGATTAAATTCCCTAAAGTGCGGAACCAGGCCCTTCGGCCCAACCAGTCCACACCGAGCCTCCGAAGAGTAACTCACCCAGACCCATTTCCCTCTGACGAATGCACCTAACACTACGGGCAATATAGCATAGCCACTTCACCTGACCTGCACATCTTTGGACTGTGGGAGGAAACTGGAGCACCCAGAGCAAACCCACGCAGACACGGGGAGAATGTGCAAACTCCACACAGTCACCCAAGGCTGGAATTGACCCTGGTGGTGTGAGGCAGCAGTGCTAACAATATTATCAAAATACTAAATTCAAATTTGATTGGAAATCAGTATTTTGGGGCAAGATTTAAATCGATTGGCCAAAATTGAGTATGTTTTTGTCTCCAGGCAACCCAGCTACTGAGCTGTTTGACTAAATGTTAAATTGTTACCTTGTTCACAACGTTTGGTGCTCTGTCAGGTGGTTCTGCTCGCTTTTCAATTCTCTTGAAGGTAGAATACACCTCTACACCTTCTAACAGAACCAATTTTTCAAGACGAGGAATCGGCCATTCACCCCTAACAGGAGAAAGTGAGTACTGCAGATGCTGGAGATTAGAGTCAAGAATGTGGTGCTGGAAAAGCACAGCAGGTCAGGCAACATCCGAGGAGCAGGAAAATTGACATTTTAGGCAAAAGCCTCATTCACCCCGAACAGCCTGTCCTCAACTGCACATAGTTCAAAGCAAGTTTGAGAAAGATGGCTGCAGCTTTGTCTTAATATAAAATTGAACATGCGTTCAAACTTTAATGCTATTTCTGAATATATTATTTTAGCTATTCTCTTTGAAAGATCAGCCATTTCTCGTGCACCCCCATCTCCCAGGCAGTGTCATCACCAACCATTTTCTCTCTCTCTTCTGAGAAGAGCTTGATACAGCGATCAAAGAGAGCTCGAGGCATGAGAAAGTTTAGTGGGAGTTGGAAGAGATACAGAATGGACAGGGTGACAGAGTGTGGGGCCATTGAGAGACTGGGGGGAACAGAGGGTGGTGGGGGCGGAAAGGAAAGACTTGGGGGTCAAAGGGTGGAGGAATAGAATGAGGGGGAGAGAGAGAAAATGGGGGCAGAGAGTTGCGGGATGAGAGAGAATGGTTGGGGGCAGTGGGTGGGGAGAGGGACAGCACAATTCCCACCTTCCCCAGGACTGGGGCAGTGTCCCATCAACTGGAACCTACTCCTCCCACAGCAGTCATTTCTCAATCCACATATGGCTAAAGCGGAAGACTTATATAATCCCTGCAGGCCATTTCACCTATCAAATTCACACCGACCTTCCACACAGCATCCCACCCAGACTCATCCACTTACCCTACAGCCCTGCAGTTCCCCATGGCTAACCCACTCTAACCTGCACATTCCTGGACACTTTAGCACAGCCGATCCATCCGAAACTGCAGATCCATGGACTGTGGGAGGAAACCGGAGCACCCAGAGGTAACCCGCGCAGACAGAAGAGGGAAAACATACCAAAGTTCACACAGACAGTCATGAGAAGGTAGAATCAAATCGCTTCTAACAATTCTCCCACACCTGCAAAACCCTGAGCACTATGGGTAATTTAGCAGGGCCAACCCACCCTAACCTGGGCAAAGATAAAAATCACATGACGCCAGTCCAACAGGTTTATTTGGAAGCACTAGCTTTCGGAGCACTGCTCCTTCATTCGGTGGTTGTGGAGTATAAGATCATAAGACACTGAGTTTACAGCAAAACATTACAGAGTCATGCCACTGAAATGATACATTGAAGAAACCTGGATTGTAAAGTCTTTCATCTTTTAGAATGAGTTGCTGGTGTCATTAATATGTAAATCCCAGAACTTCTTCTAAGGCTCAAGATAACTTAAGGTTTTATAAGAAAAGATGACAACTCAGCTCAGACAATGCATTAAAGGTGTGAGGCCAGAGTCTGTCTGTATCCCAGTTTTTGAGTCAGACTGGTTCTATTTCCAAAGTGGAATTTATAAAATATTCCATGTATTGTCTGCCTGCAGATTGTGCATTTTTTGAGCAAAATAGATGGTATCTGCAAATACAAATTCACCCCATAGACCTCGGTGTGTGTGTGTGCGCACACACATGAGAGAGAGAAAAAGTCTAGTTCCATACTGTATATCTCTATGTCTATTGCATAACAGATGCTTTATTTCTGTTGATGTAAATATTGTTATAAATCATAGCAGGGTACTAATACTTAGATGTAAGGGAGAGAGAATTCTTCAATCAGGGCACTATAAGAATCCTGGCAGACCCCTATTTCTAGTTTACTTGCCAATGAACAGACACAAGCACCTATTTAATTCTAACTTTTCACTTATTTTGTTATATTTTCTGGTATGATACTCTGTGTCTGGATGGTTTACAGGCTGGGAGATTGTAGATTGGACTTTGATTGACTGAATGATTTATTGTTCCAGAAGGTGTCAAAGGAGGTTAAAGCTTCAGCAGAAATGAAGCAGAGCTGAGAACAGACAACAACTGTGGGAACAGGGAGATCAATAGAGGACAAAGAAACCAGGACCTGAAATCCGAGCTGACACTAGACTACCCTGTGATCAGTGCTTTGATTAGCAGTGTCAACCCTCTACCTTTACCTCGCTTCCCATTCGACTTGAATGCCACATCTCCCCTCAATATTTAGGATCCAATCCTTGTCATCCTGAAGCCATGTCTCTGTAAGGAATCCCAGATCAAAACCTGGAGTGCAGGTTCATAGTTCCTTAAAGGTAGAGTCCCAGGTAGATATGATAGTGAAGGCAGCATTTGGTATGCTTTCCTTTATCGGTTACAGTAAAGGAGTTGGGAGGTAGGTGATGTTGCAGCTCTACAGGACATTGGTGAGGCCACATTTGGAATATTGTGTGCAACTCTGGTCTCCTGCCCATCAGAAGGACGGTGTGAAACTTGAAAGGGTTCAGAAAAGATTTACCAGCATGTTGCCAGGTTTGAAAAAAATTAGCTCTCGGGAGAGGCTGAATAGGCTGGGGCTGTTTTCACTGGAGCATCGGAGGCTGAGGGATGACCTTAGAGGTTTATAAAATCATGAGAGGCAAGGATAGGGTAAATAAACAAAGTCTTCTCCCTGGGGTGGGGGAGTGCAGAACTAAAGGTTTTGGGCGAACGGGGAAAGACATAAAAGAGCTCTAAGGGGAGCCTTTTCACACAGAGTAGTGCATATATGAAATGACCAGCCAGAGGAAGTGGCGGAGACTGGTATAATTACAGAATTTAAAAGGCATTTGGATTGGTCTATAATAGAAGGGGTTCGAGGGATTATGGCCCCAGGGCTGGCAAGCAGACGAGATTAGGATAACTGATAGGCATGGACAAATTGGACCGAAGGGTCTGTTTCTGTGCTGTACATCTCTATGACTCCAATATAAAAGGTTCAGAGGGATATAGGTTAAACACAGGCAGGTGGGTCCAGTTTAGTTTGAGAACATAGTCAGCATGGACTAGTTGGACTGAAGGGTCTGTTTCTGTAACTGATCTGTACTGGTCTTGCCTCCCCCATAACCATCACATCTTTGTTGTTCAAAAATCAGATGAACTCAGCCTTGGATATATTCAATTACGCCCAAACTGCAGGAAGGGGTCCCCACTTCTGAACTCAATTCCTCTTGCTAATATACCACTTGCCTTGCTCACTACTTGCTGCACCTGTCTGACAACTTGCATTGACTGGATTAGAAGGACGCAGAGGCCCCTTTGTTCATCCACACATCATTTCTGATGAAAGGCTCGAGCCTGAAATGTCAATTCTCCTGTATTTGCCATTGAAAAAAGACCTGGACTAACTGTCCCAGAGTCTGTCCCCTCCCTGGATTCACTTCGTTTCCCTTCAGTTCCTGCAAGTCAACAGCTCAACCCCGGAATGGAAAAGGGGTGAGAAAAGAGTGTGCTGTACTCACAGATGTTGGAAAGAGGAAGGAAGTTGCAGTCTGGAGTGAAGCTCAATCTTCGTTCATAGAGAGAGGAGCAGAAGCAACAACTTCAAAAGTTCATTGTCCTACTTCCGCATCCAGACGATGGGTTTGCTGTGATTGGCAGGAGGACCAGTCTCCATCCGGCCCTCCAGAACTTCTCATTGGTCCATCAAAACAAGGTCACGGAGTGTTTCCGCTTGTTGTGTGAGCATGCGTAATATCTTGCTGACACTGTGGAACATGCGTAGTGCGTTGCTGACACCGAGTAGCATGCGCAGTATGGAGATGTTGGTATTACTGCAGATTTTCAAAGTTAAAAATCACACAATGCTAGGTTATAGCCCAACAGGTTTATTTAGAATCACTAGTTTTCGAAGCGCTGCTCCTTCATCGTTGGTTGTGGAGCAGAATCATAACACACAGACTTTATGGCAACAGGATTGCAGTGTCATGGGATGTAACATTAATCAACTTTAGCTTACCTCTACCATTTTTTAGAATGACCATGTTAGTTTTGATTCCTTCACATGTAAATCCCAGAACTTTTCAAAACTTACGTTCTCAAGATAGCTTTTAACAATAGGTGTCATCTGAATCAGATCATGCATTGAAGGTGTTAAGTTAAAGTCTGTCTGTGTCCCAATGTTAGGTCAGACGGATTCTATTTCTATCGTGGTATTACAGAATCTTATGTGTATGGGTTTTTGAACAAAATAAAATGCGATTCTGCAAGTACAAATTCAACCCACAAACTTTTATGTGTGTGTGTGTGTGTGCAGGAGAAACCGAGTGATCATGTGTGTGTGTGAGAGAGTGTAATGGGGTATAAGTCTGTGATAGGGTGTGTATGTGTGTGTGAGTGAGAGAGAGAGAGTGTAATGGGGTATAAGTCTGTGAGAGGGTGTGTGTGAAAGAGAGAGAGCATTTGAGAGAGCGTATGTGTATGAGAGAGAGTCTGTGTGAGTTTTGGTTTGGAGGAGCATGTATTTGTGTGAATGCATGCTTGTGTGTGTGTGTGTGTGAGAGAGAGAGAGAATGCATAGTACAGTGGGGTCACCTGTAGTGTGACATGAACCCAAGGTCCTGGTTGAGGCCATTTCCATGGGTACCGAACTTGGCTATCAGCCCCTGCTTGGCCAATTTGCATTTTTGCCTGTCCTGAAGTCTACCTTGGAGGATGGTCACCCGAAGGTCCAAGGCTGAATGTCCCAGACCGCTGTAGTGTTCCCCGACTGGGAGGGAACACTCCTGGCTGCTGATTGTTGTGCAGTGTCCATTCATCTGTTGCTGTAGCCTCTGCTTGGTCTCACCAATATACCAAGACTCAGAGCATCGTTGCCTGCAGCGTATGAGATAAACAATGTTGGCTGAGTCACATGAGTACCTGCTGCACTCAGGGTGGGTGGTGTCCTCACGTGTAATGGTCATAATCGTGTCAACATTCTGATACGTTTTTCATCATCTGCCGTGACAGAGTTGTATCGTGTTGTCCTGAAGGCCAGGCAGTTTTCTGAGAACAATTATCTGTTTAAAGTTTGGCGGTTGTTTGAAGGCGAGAAGTGGAGGCGTGGGGAAGGTCTTGGCGAGGTGCTCATCCTCATCAATAATGTGTTGCCGGCTGTGAAGAACATGGCGTAGTGTTTCGGCTCCTGAGAAGTATTGGACAACAAAGGGTACCATTTTGGTTGCAGCTCGTGTCTGTCTCCTAAAGGAAGTCATTACAGTTTCTTGCTGTGACACATTGGAACTGGCAGTTGATGAGTTGAACATTGTACCCCGTTCTTATGAGAGCATGCTTGTGTACTTCCAAGTGTCTGCCATGTTCCTCCTCACCTGAACAGATCCGATGTATGCAAAGGGCTTGTCCAGAGGGGATGGCTGTTTTAATATGTTTCACGAGAGAAGTGTAGCACTGTCAGGTTATCCGTGGGTTTGCGGTCCAGGGAAGTGCTGATATACGCATCCTTGATAGAGCTGCATGTGTTCAAAAATGAGACAGATACTAAAGAGTATTGTTGTTTCAGTGACTCCTCACCATGGGTCCAGAGGAAGAAATGTCATCAATATATCTGGTGTATAGTGTTGGTTGGAGGTCCTGTGCAGAAAAGAAGCCTTGTTCGAACCTGTGCATGAAAATGTCGGCATACTGGGGTGGAAGTTTGGTCCCCATGGCTGTTCCATGTGTCTGGATGAAGAACTGGTTGCCAAAGGTGAAAATGTTGTGGTTGAGAATGAAGCGGATGAGTTGTAGGACAGTGCTCAGAGATTGGCAGTTGTTGGTATTGAGTACTGAGGCTGTTACCGTGATGCCATCATCGTGAGGAATGCTGGTGTAGAGTACTGACATGTCCACGGATGCAACTAATCCGTGGATGCTGAACTTCTGGAAGGATTGGATCAGAAGTCTTGATGAATGCTGTCAGTTCACGGTTGTGCTCTTTGGTCAGATCAGCTGGTAGTTGCCTGTTGTGTTCCTGGTCAGTTGTTTGTACACTTCCTTGCAGAAGTCCATTCTATTCCGAATTACTCAAAAACTGCATAAATCCATGTAAGATTCTGTAGCTCCCACTTTAGAAGTAGAATCAGTCTGACCTAACATTGGGACACAGACAGACTTTAATGTCTCACCTTCAATGCATTATCTGAGCTGAGGTGACACCTATTGTTAAAAGCTATCTTGAGAATGTAAGTTTAAAAAAGTTCTGGGATTTACAAATGAAGAAATCGAAACTAACATGGTCATCCTAAAAGATGCAAGCTCACCTGCACACTTTAGCACAGCTGATCCACCCTAAAGTGCAGATCTTTGGACTGTGGGAGGAAGCCAGAACACCCAGAGGTAACCAACACAGACACAAGGGGGAGAACATGCCAAGCTTCACACAGACAGTCACCCAAGGATGGAATCAAACCCAGGCTCCTGGCGTTATTAAGCAGCATTGCTAACCACTGAGCCACCATCCCACCCAGTGCTTTGAGGTTCTGCTTTGTCTTTGCAGCTTTTAACTTCTCATGCGCCCTCAGCAGAGGTTGTGTCCTGCTGACATCGTTGGACCACACCCATTGCACCTCCCTTTCCCACTTCTCCAGCCCTGAACGCATCGGTTCCTGAATCTTGGCACCAGATTCCGATACCATCTGTGCTCCTGCTGCCAACTGCAGAGAACGGAGGCAATCCCCGTCACTATTCTGTCCCTTACCTCCCCCTCCCCAACGTTGTTCTTACTCCCACCACCCCACAGTTAGCTCCTCCCCCCTGCAGCCCTCTCTCAGATCCCCTTTACCTGCCTGACCGGGCTCACACCCTCCTGACCCTGTCCACTGACCCCATCAGAAGGCTCTCTACGGAGGGAAAGACCATCTCCCGGAATAAAAAAAACATCTGATTAACTTTCCACCTTGCCTTCCCAGCATGTCAGCAACCTGGCTTCCAGTTCCACCTCTCTGATCCGAAGGCCCTCCAAGTTATGTTTGCCCTAGATCACATCATCCAGAGCCTTCCACCTTTTGCAAATTAAAAGACAAGTCTCACCCTGCCCTCTCCAGTGTCTATTGTGTAACTGCTTAATCATTTCTTGTGGCCGAGCAGAGACTGATAGCCAAGTTTGGAACCCATGAAGATGGCCTCCACTAGGATCTTGGTTTCATGTTACATTACAGGTGACCCCACTACACTGTACACATTCTGTCTCTCTGTCTCTCACACACAGCCATACATTCTCACATACTAAGGCAGGCACTCTCTCAGATATACGCGCTCTCTCAGATGCACACACATGTACCCACCCACACTCTCACCCACACACACATCCTCCTGCACACTCTCACTTTACCAAGCATGCACACACGCAAACACACACTCTCTCAGCCAGACTCACGTGTATGCACACACTCACTCACTCTCATGCATTCACACATAGATAAGACCATGGGATGAATTTGCATTTGCAGAATTATGTTTGTAGATTCATTCTATTTTGCTCAAAAAGTGCACAATCTGCAGACAGTCAATCCATGTAATATTTTATAAATTCCTACTTTGGAAACAGAACCAGTATGACTCAAGACAGACTCGAACTTCACATCTTTCATGCATTGTCTGAGCTGAGATGGCACCTCTTTGTAAAACCTGAAGTTATCTCGAGACTGTGACTTAAAATAAGTTTTGGGATTTACATACTAATGAACTGAAACCTGCAACCCATTCTAAAGATGAAACACTTAAAAGCAGTCGAGGTTTGTTCAATATATCATTTTGCTACAAATTCTGTGTCTTATGATCCTGCTGCACGAAGGAGCAACACTCCGAAAGCGAGTGCTTCCAAATAAACGTGTTGGACTATAACTGGATTTTAACTTTATTTCCAGTGAAAACAGCCCACCCCTCCCACTGCTGCCAGTAAACTTTACAAAGCTGAGGAAACAATGAACCGTCAGTCCTGAAAAATGTACAAATCTAATAATACAAGCTACACATTGACTGGTCCTTCTGATATAAGACATTGGAAACCTCGCGCCGGAGATTGAAAGAAATTAGCAGCTTTAAAAGAAAAACCTGCTTGATCTCATAGCCTTCAATGTCTGAGTCCGATGGTAAGTTCAGGTAACTTTTGTTGGGACCCAACTTTGTTGCAGCTTCAGATCGTCCCAGCAAAAAGGTGCACAAAAAGTAGATTTTTTTTAAACACACACATACACACATACACACACTTCCCTGCATCCCACTTTCTTCACTATTGGTCAGCTGAGTTGTCCCTTTGTAATTCGATCCTTGGTGCAGCCTCAGCCTGGAGGAAGTATTGCTTCACTCAGCAATTGCAACCCATAGCCTGTATGCAAGTAAGATTCCCCCCGCGCATTTGCAGAGGGGCTGTCAAGAGTCAACCACACTGCTGTGGTCTGGAGTCACATATAGGCCAGACCAGGGAAAGGATGCAGCTGGGACGACTGAGTGAATCCTTTCCCACAACGGCAGGTTCCTTCCCTAAAGCATGAGTGAATCAGATTGGGGTGTTTGTTCCCCGAAAATGGTTTCATAATGAGATTCTGAACTCCAGATTTCTGACTGAACTCCAAATCTGCCATCTGCTATGGTGAGATTCAAACCCGGGAGCCCCCAGAACTGGGTTATTAATGCAGTCGATAATGGCACTCGGCCGAAGCTCCTTCAATCCCCCTGCGATGGAGGTGAACTCACTGATGTCTCTGCAGGTGGGAGGAGCAGGTGAAGCCCTTCCCGTACAGAGAGCAAGTGAACGGCCTCTTTGATCCTCCAAGCTGAGTAAATAGTGTGAAGTACTGTACTTTTCACAGTCACCGCAATGAATCTCCCTCATTCGGGTGTATCAGTATTCTTCCTGCCACACCAGTGTCCAAGCAGACAGAAGCAAACATTTCTTCTCGACTGGAATGGCTGCTGATATTCAAGTCCCAATGAATCAAGTGGCTCTGTCAGAAGCTGATGTATCTTTTGGTTTCAGATTTCTTTCCCCATGTCTTCCTGCAAAAGAAACCATGAAATAAGTCACGGTCAGTACAGTCAAATGAACATAACATCGGTGACAATTCCTTAGATTGCCAGATACCTGCTGATCATATATTATTCATGACACAGAAACCTGAAAACCCTCATTCAGTCAGATAGCATTAAGTATATAAAGAGGAAAACTTCATTTAGGTGACAATGACCTGGAACAACCTTCCTACAAAGGTGCTGGAAATGGAGCTGAATGAAGGATATGAAAATGAAATGTCAAGGCTGCTTCAGGAAAGAAAGCCAGTAAAGTTGCCGAAAGACTTCCTGCTGACCTGTTAAATAAAAATGAATACAAGAAATACAGGATGTAATTCCATTACTATATTAGAAGGTGAAAAATCATAGCCATGCAGCTTGTACAACAGCGAATATCAGATATACACCATATGAAGCAATCATAAAATCCCTGCAGTGCAGAAAGAGGCCATTTAGCCCATCGAGCCTACTCCGCCATTCTTTAAGATCATGGCTGATCTATCCATCATCTCAGCTCCACTTACCTGCATTATCCTGACTACACTAAATTCACCTACCATCCAAAATCCCATCGAACTGTGTCTTGAATATGCCTGCTTCTATTGCTTCCTTGGGCAAAGAATTCCATAGATTCACCACTCTCCAGGAAACGTAGTCCCTCCTCCTCTGCCTTAAACCTAGCCATATAATCTTGTTACCTAGTCTAACCCACAAGCAGAAACGACGAGATAGGGTGGGTCTGGGTGGCATGCTGTTCGACGGGTCAGTGTGGACTTGATGGGTTGAATGGCCTCCTTCCACACTGTAGGGCTTATATGATTTACTGCAGTTGTGTTTGCCCAGAACCACGACTCCCAGGACCTCCCAACTTCTGCAAATTGAAAGACAAGTCCCACCCTGCCCTCTCATATGTGTGTTATCTAATTGCTTCATCGCTTCCAGTGAATACAGCCCACACCTCCCATTACTGCCGATAACCTTTACAATGCTGATGCAACAATGCAATACCTGCAATACTGAAAACCGTAAGGCTTCTGATGATACCAGTTACTGATTCACCGCTCCTTCTGATGCACAGCATTGGAAGTACATTGTTGGGGGCTGAAAGAAATGAGCAGTTTAAAACAAAAACCCACCGAAACCCTTCTCTAGGCTTCCCACTCAGGACACTTTACTTAAAACACTTCAACCCCACATTGCAACAAATTCCCACGTTCCATCAAAATCCTGGAAGTCCTCACTTACTCAGTTGCTGTCTCTCAAATGAAAGATTTCATTGTAGCTTCTGCTCCCAGTAAGGACAAAATATCTTTGAAAGCTGCTCTGAAATTCCAGTCTTCACAACAATACTTCTGCTTTCCTTCAGTCCAAATTGTCTGTGCTGACCAGATATCCCAAATTAACATAGTCCCATTTGTCAGCACTTAGCCTATATCCCTCTCAATTCACCCTGTTACCAGATGCCATTTAAAATGCTGTAATTATACCAGCCTCCACCACTTCCTCTGGCAGCTCATTCCATGCTTGCATCACTCTCTGTGTGAGAAAGTTGTCCATAAGGTTCCTTTTAAATCTTTCCCCTCTCACCTCCAATCTATGCCCTCTAGTTTTGGACTCCCCTACTATGTGGAAATGTTTTTGGATATTCACCCTATCCATGCTCCATATGAACTTCTATAAAGTCACCCCTCAGCCTCCAATGCTCCAGGGAAAACAGCCCCGGCCTATTCAGCCTCTCCCTTTAGCTCAAACCCTCCAACTCTGGCAATAGCCTTGTAAATCTTTGCCAAACCCTTTCAAACTTTCACAACACTTTTCCTGTAGCAGGATAACCAGAACTGAACACAGTATTCCAAAAGTAGCCTAATCAATGTCCAGTACAGGGGCAACATGACCTCCCAACATCTGTACTGAAATGCACTGACCTATAAAGGAAAGCATACCAAACACCTCCTTCACTGTCCTGTCTACCTGCGACTCCACTTTCAAGAAACTATGAACCGGCACTCCAAGGTATCTTTGGTCAACAACACTCCCCATTAACTTTGCAGATCCTGCCCTGATCTGCCTTTCCAAAATCAAAATTTCAAAATGGGGTTGAGAAACGTATCAGTTGTGATTGAATGGTGGAGTAGATCTGATGGGCTGAATGGCCTAATTTCTGCACCTATGTCAAATGGTCTCTTGCTGTCCTGGACACAGAGTGAGAGAATTGGGAGCAGGAATAGGTCATTTGGTCTTTCCAGTCGGCACCAGCATTGAACAGTTCATAACTGGATATAAATATACCGGCATCTAGGTGGTCAGGGTGGGATTTTTTTCACTGCAGCATCGGAGGTTGAGAGATGACCTTAGAGAGGATTATAAAATCTTCAGGGGTATCGATGAGGTGAACAGCAGGTATTCTTTCCCTGGGATGGGTGTTTCAAGGTTCGGGAGCAAACTTTGAAGATGAGAGGAGAAATATTTTAAAAAGACATGAGGGGCACCTTTTTATTTTAAGACAGAGAATGGTTCTCATGTGGTATCAATGTCCAGAGGAGGTGGTGGATGCAGGTACAGTTACAGTGTTTAAAAGACATTTGGATAAGTACATAGAGTCATAGAGATGTACAGCATGGAAACAGACCCTTCGGTCCAACCCATCCATGCCGACCAGATATCCCAACCCAAGCTAATCCCACCTGCCAGCACCCGGCCCATATCCCTCCAAACCCTTCCTATTCATATACCCATCCAAATGCCTCTTAAATGTTGCAATTGTAATAGGAAAGGTTCAGAGAGTCTGGACCAAATACTGGCAGGTGGGACTAGTTTAGTTTCAGAACACAGTCAGCATGGACTAGTTGGATTTAATGGTCTGTTTCTGTGCTGTATGACTGTAACTGTTCTATACTGGTCTTAAAACCATTTTCTTACCCGCCCCCCCCCCCTCCCCACAATACCCATCACTTCTTTGTTCTTCAAAGTCAAATGAACTCAGCTTTGAATACATTCAATGACTGACCTAACTGCAGGAAGACATCCCCACTTCTGACCTCAACTTCTCTTGCTAATATACCACTTGGCTTGCTGCTCCTGTCTGACAACTGGCAGTGACTGGTGTAGAAGGACGCTGAGGCCCCTTTGTACATTCACACATCATTCCTGATGAAGGGTTCGTGCCTAAAACATTAACTCTCCTCCTCCGTTGCTGCCTAACCTGCTATGCTTTTCCAGCGCCACACTTTTCAACTCTGATCTCCATCATCTCAATTTCACCACATCTCAACAGATCACCATTTAAACAATGCGCCTCCTCTCTGCGCTTTTTTTAACATCAAAGGCTATAGATTGTGTCACTGCATTTGCCATGTGTTTGTAAATTGAGACAGACCTGGATCAACTTTTCCGGAGTCTGACCCCTCCCTCGATTCACTCTTTCCTTTCAGTTGCTGCAAGTTAACAATTGAACCCCAGAATGAAACAAAAAATGGAAAAAGTGGTGAGAAACAGACTGTTGTACTCACAAAAGTTAGACAAAGGAAGGAAGTTAAAGTCTGGGGTGAAGTTCACAGAGAAAGGAGCAGCAGCAGCTTCAGAGCTCACGGTCCAACAATGGCCGGCTCTGGTTGGCAGGAGGACCAGTCTCCTTCCGGTCCTCCAAGGTTCTCATTGGTCCATGGAAAGGAGCTAACGCGAAGTTTCTGCGGACACCAAGGAATATGCGCAGTGCTTTGCTGACACTGGCGGTCGTGCGCAGTGCTTGCTGACACCGCGGAGCATGCTCAGTGTGCAGGAATTTGTTACAAATTTTAAAGTTAAAAATCACAATACACCTGGTTATAGTCCAACAGACTTATTTAGAAGCACTAGCTTTCACAGCGCTGCTCCTCCATCAGGTGGTTATGGTGTATAAGATCGTAAGACACAGAATTTATGTTCGTATACTCCACAACCGCCTGATGAAGGAGCGGCGCTCCGAAAACTAGTGCTTCCAAACAAGCCGATTGGACTGTAACCTGGTGTTGTGTGATTTTTAACTTCGTACACCCCAGTCCAACACGGGCACCTCCACATCATGACAAATCTTAAGTGTCCAAATGCGAAGACGAGAGAAAAATGCCGAAGCAAATTTTGTCGAAATGTTTTCCCCTGTGCCTAGACATGTTATTCCTTTTGCATTTTGTCTGGCTGCTCAACGTTTCTGTCGTTTCCCCAGGGTAGAGGTATTGCAAAACTACAGGGTATAGGTTTAGGGTGAGGGGAAAAGATTTTAAAAGATTTAAAAGACTCGGAATATAACATTCACCCCTTACAGGGCGAAAGTGAGGACTGCAGATGCTGGAAATTAGGGTCGAGAGTGTGTGCTGGAAAAGCACAGCAGGTCAGGCAGCATCTGAGGAGCAGGAGAATCGACGTTTTGGGCAAAACCCTTCATCAGAAAATAGCCATGGGGAACTGCAGGGCTGTAGCGTAATCGAGTGGGTCTGGGTGGGATGCTGTTGGGAAGGTCAGTGTGAATGGTCTGCAGGGATGATATGCCTTAGCCATGCTTATATTGAGAAATGGTTACCCCAAATCTGCTGTGGGACGAGTGGGTTCCAGTTCGTGGGACACTGACACCAGTCCTGGGGAAGGTGGGATTTGTGCTGTCTTTCGCTTCCCATTCTGCCCCTAGTCCATTTTCTCCCCACCCACTGCCCCGCCCTTTCTCCCTTCTTCACACTGCACCCCGATTCTATCCCCAACCCTCTGAACCCCAGTCATTCTCTACTCCCCAACCTCTGTCCCCTCTCCATTTCTCTCCCTTCTTCACCACCACCAGTGCCCCCGCCCGTCCTTTCTCGTGCCTCAGCCCTCTTTGATCTAGTGGCCGAGCAGAGGCTGATAGCCAAGTTTAGAACACATGATAATGGCCTCAGCCGAGACCCTGGGTTCACATCACACTACAGGAGACCCAGCTACACAATACACTCTCACACACACAAGCACACTCTCTTACATACTCACACGCTCGTGCAGACCCTCTCTGATAGACATGCTCTCTCTCAGACACACAGTAATACATCCCCACACTCAACCCGACGCATACACCATCTCACATACTAATACTCCATCACACACACACACACTGTACCCAGCATGCACACGCACACACACGCTCTCTCTCATGCATGCACTCACATATAGAAGTCTTTGGGGTGAATCTGCGTTTGCAGAATTATATACTTGGAAATAGAACCAGTCTCACTCAAGATTAGGATACAGATAGACCCTACCCTCACAGCTTTCATGCATTGTCTGACCTGAGGTGTCACCTCCTTTTATAGAACCTTAAGTTACCTGGAGAATGTGATTTTTAAAAAGTTCTGGGATTTACAGATTAATGAACCGAAATCTACAACCCGTTTTAAAACATGAAAGACTCAACAGCAATCTAGGTTTCTTCAATATATCATTTATGTTACATGACACTATAATCTTTTATTCTATATTCCGTGTCTTATGATCCTCCTCCACAGCAACTACAGCTCCAAGGAGAACTGTCCCAACTTTCCAATCTACCTTCAGAACTGACACTCCTCAGGCACGGCACCATTCACGTCAACCTGTTCCTACCCTGAGACCAACGAGCCACATTCCGTGGGCGTAGCCAGCTCCAGAAGCAGCTGAGACTTGCTCAGTACGAAATACATTGTACATTGCTCCCAGAATTTCAAGCCGCAACGAGTTTCAAGAACATCTGCTTCTCAGTCTGTCTCCTGCTCCCAGAACACTGCTGTTTGTCCTGTCCCCAGGGACCGGGCTCTCTGCACGAGCGGATAATTGAACCATTTTGTTTCTGCTTGCAAGCTGTGCTGGTGGAAGGCAGAGCCCATTCGCTCTTCTGCTCTCTCTCACTATCACTTGGGGTAGGAGCCGTCATTGACACGAATGCATCAAATGGCAACTTTGAACTTGTTCCAAAGGTCTGTTATCGGAGAAATGGCAAGGTGATGTGCTATCGGGACAGACAGAAATGGACACCGGAGACTCTTCCCTCAGGTAAATTGATATAAGTGCCTTCTTGTGCAGCCTGTTTGGTGTTCAGAATTTGCCTTGACACAGCAATCCTGCAGAAAGTCTTTTGTTACACGGGCGTCTGTGTCTTTACCGCAGGAAATGGACAAAGAAAAGCAAGTCATGTGTTTCAACTTCACCAGTTCATTACCATCTGAGGGAAGAGGTTTCACACTTGAGATCAGAACACACCGACAGAACAGGACGAGACAACTCAGAGCTCCACAAGGGTGCCAGCGCAACTGTGTAAATCTGACCCTAACCACTCTCTGCACGAAAACGTTCTTCATAATGTTATTTTTACTTCCTCTCCTCAAGACTCTGCCTAATTGTTAGCGATCCTTTCAGGCGTGGTACCATTTTCACTATATTATTTTCTCTGTCTAAACCCCTCATGTCTTGGAAAATGTCAACTGGGCCAGATTTCAAACTTCTGTCTCCAAGGAGAGCTGTCCCAACTTTCCAATCTGCCTTCATTATTGACATTCCTCATACACGGCACAATTCACGACAACCTGTTCAGCGCTGTCTCCAATCACCTGCTCTTCTGCTGTCTCCCTCTCTCTGAATCATTTCGTTGAGAGGTGTCAGTTTCACTAAAAAGGCACTGACCTTGCGGTTGCCTGACACTTCAACACATCACCCTGTTCCCTGGCCAACATCTCTGTCTCAGGCTTGGAGCAATGTTCTAGCTCCAGGTGAAAGAACAACACCTCATTTTCCACTTGCCGAATCGTTGTGGATCCTTTCAGGTGTGGGAGCATTTTCACAACATTATTTCCTGTTTCTAGGCCCCTCATGACTTGGAAAAGTTCGGTTCTCCGAGGAGAGCTGTCCCAATTTTCCAATCTACCTTGATTGCTGACATTCCTCAAACACCGCACCACACACGTCAACCTGTTGAACACTATATCCAACCATTACACTTCCCTGTTTTCCACCTCATTCGTACTCCAGACAGCCCAACCTCGTTTCACGAAGGCGTTTTTTGAGAAAATTAATCAGGCAGTTTTGCACAAGTCAAGTTAAAAAACGCGGGCTCGTCCGGGATTTGAACCCTCTCTCTGAGCTGGCGGCAAACACAGCAAGGTACATCGAGACTATAAGCCTGCTGAAACTTACTCAGTGTGAAGTACATTCCACATTGCTCCAAGCATTGCAAGCAGCAAAGCGTTTCCAGAATATCTGCTTGTCATTCTGTCCCCGGGGCGCAGATATTTGTCTCATCCCCAGGAACTGGACTACCTCCACTGGTGGATAATTAAACCATTTTATTTCTACTTGCACGTTGTTCTGGGGGGTGGGACGGGGTGTAGGGTGGGGGCGGGTAGAGTCCATTCGATCTTCTGCTCTCTCTCTCTCTCTCTCTGAAACCCTTGGGGTGAGAGGTGTCAGTTACATTAATGCGGAGAACATGAACAACTTTGATTGTGAACTTTGTCCAAGGGTCTGTTATCGGAGAGATAGAAAGATGCTGTGCTGGCAGGACAGAAAGAAATGGACACCGAGAACTCTTCGCCCAGGTAAATTCACATTGTTGTGCAGCCTTCTTGGTGTTCAGAAATCGTCTTCACCCAGCAATCTTACGGAAAGTCTATTGCAAAGTGGGCATCGCTTTCTTTGCTGCGATCGCGCAGCAGTTAACATCTGAGCCCCAAGTGTCCCAGATGAAGAGAATCCGAGTGAAACCTTCACTCACTGAGAGTCATCCCCACGGCCCTGAGCTGAGGGACTGCAGGCATCCAACACGGAAGGGACGGTTAAAAATGAAGCAGTTTTGCTCCCTCAGCCTCTCTGTCCCAGAGACAGGCGGTGGGACGGCATAAACACGTAGCATCATTCTCGCGCAGACAGAAGCCGTTCAGCCCATCGAGTCCACGGCGACTGTCTGTCACTTGTCTCTCTCTCTGAGGTTATTCACAATCGGTGGTATCCGTCCTAATAGTAGGGGACTATGTCTGAGTCGTGATGCGGTTTCTGACATGCTTGTCATTCTCGTCTGGACCAGGGTGGCGAATTAGTGCAAGGAATGGACAAAACCGCAAGGCATGTGTTTCAACTTTACCAGCTGATTGGCATCGCAGAGAACTGGGTTTGCGATTCAGTTCAGAGGAAACAGACGAAGGACAGAAAACCATTGAGACCTCTAAAATCATGCCACTTGAATTGAGTGGATTTGGCGAGTGCATCGATATGCTAAATGCCATTAAGTAGATGCAAAGGCGGCTTGTAGAAGAGAGCAGCACGAGGCGACATTGAACAATAGCCGAGGATGGTTTCGATCCATCGACCTCTGGGTTATGGGCCCAGCACGCTCCCGCTGCGCCACTCTGCTGCCGCACGCGGCGCACCTTCCACAGAACACTTCAGGTTTTCGTCTGGCACGCGGCAGGCACCTTCGAGCCTGATGTCAAAGACCTCCACTGCTGTCGTGTAATATGCTGTTTCGCAGACGTATGGAGGCTGTGTAAATATAAACTTATTTCTAAATTCCCACATTCTGTTGGTCGAACTGTGATTTCACACTGAATCACAACATGTGTCACAGCGCAGACGGAGGCCATGCGGCCCACCTTCGCTCTGCTGGTTCTACACTTAAGTAAACGTGTGTCTCTATTCGTTTCATTCTCTCGCCTTCTCAGCGTCAATCTGCACATCTGAACGTGACCACCGAATTCCCTTTTGTGTCCATTGAATCTTCCTCTTTGTCAGTGTCAGACAGGGACTTACTGACCCTAACCACTCCCTGTAACGAAAACGTTCTTCCTCATGTCACTTTTCCTTCTTTACCTCGTGACTTTAAAATTCTGCCGAATCGTTGTGGATCCTTTCAGGTGTGGGAGCATTTTCACAACATTATTTCCTGTTTCTAGGCCCCTCATGACTTGGAAAAGTTCGGTTCTCCGAGGAGAGCTGTCCCAATTTTCCAATCTACCTTGATTGCTGACATTCCTCAAACACCGCACCACTCACGTCAACCTGTTGAACACTATCTCCAACCATTTCACTTCCCTGTCTTCTGCCTCATTCGTACACCAGACAGCCCAACCTCGTTTCACGAAGGCGTTTTTTGAGAAAATTAATCAGGCAGTTTTGCACAAGTCAAGTTAAAAAACGCGGGCTCGTCCGGGATTTGAACCCGGGACCTCTCGCAACTCGGCACTGGAAAGGACCCGAAGCGAGAATCATACGCCTAGACCAACGAGCCAGAGCGCTACTGACAAGCCACGCCGCTTGCGTGACCTGAGACTTGCTCAGTATAAAATACATTTGAGATTGCTCTGAGAATTGCAAGCGGCAAAGAGTTTCCCGAACAGCTGCTTCTCATTCAGTCTCCCTGCTGCTGTTTGCCCCGTCCCCAGGAACCGGGCTCTCTCCACTGGCAGATAATTCAACCATTTTGCTTCGAAACTTTTCTCTGACACCCGAGTGGCCAGTGACAAGCATTGCCCTCCTCAACATAGGATACAGAGAACAGGAGAAGACCACGCAAACCTCCACGAGTGTATCAACGCGACTGTGCACATTGGGCCAGTATATCACTGGGAAATATTTATGTCCAAGCTGTTTTCGGAAGCAGATGAGAAGGCGAGGTGCAGAACAGACCGCTGTTATACCGGAAAGCTGCTAAAGACGACATTGAATGAATAGGAGAGAATGCGTTCTCAGCTGGGTTATGGTCCCAACACGCACCCGTTGTGCCAGGGGTTCCACCTCGGTTCCACTCTTCCTTCACTCGCAACACCCCACACCCACCTCCCATAGTGCCAAGGCACTTTCCCCTGCAACCGCCGAATGTGTAACACCTGCCCATTTACCTGCTCCCTCCTGAATATCCAAGGGCTCAAACATACCTGCCAGGTGAAGCAGCACTTTTGCCACAACCTAGTCCGCTGCATTCGCTGCTCACAGTGTCGTTTCCCCAATGTAGCATGAAGCATAAACTGGGTGACTGCTTCGCAGAACATCCCGGTTCTGCCCGCAGGAAAAAGGCCCTGGCCTTGCGGTTGCCTGCCACTTTAACACATCACCCTGTTCCCTGGCCAACATCTCTGTCTCAGGCTTGCAGCAGTGTTCTCGCTCCAGATGAAAGAACAACACCTCATTTTCCACTTGGAGACCTTACAGCCCTCCGGTCTTCAATATCGAGTTCCATAACTTTAGGGCCTGAACTCCCCCATGTCCTTGACCCCTACCACACAAACGACTCCTTGTTATCACCTCGTCTGCTATGACACACTACGTATTGTTAGCCGCTAACAGTCTCCATTAACAGTTATTCGCCCTCTCACGCGGATCGTTATTCACTCCCACGTCCTTCCTATTGTTCTCTCTCTGAGCTGGCGGCAAACACAGCAATGTACATCGGAGACTCTGAGCCAGCTGAAACTTGCTCAGTATGAAGTACATACCACGTTGCTGCAAGAATTGCAAGCAGCAAAGCGTTTCCAGAACATCTGCTTGTCATTCTGTCCCCGGGGCGCTGATATTTGTCTCATCCCCAGGAACTGGACTACCTCCACTGGTGGATAATTAAACCATTTTATTTCTACTTGGACGTTGTTCTGGGGGGTGGGACGGGGTGTAGGGTGGGGGGCGGGTAGAGTCCATTCGATCTTCTGCTCTCTCTCTGTCTCTCTCTGAAACCCTTGGGGTGAGAGGTGTCAGTTACATTAATGCGGGGAACATGAACAACTTTGATTGTGAACTTTGTCCAAGGGTCTGTTATCGGAGAGATAGAAAGATGCTGTGCTGGCAGGACAGAAAGAAATGGACACCCGAGAACTCTTCGCCCAGGTAAATTCACATTATTGTGCAGCCTTCTTGGTGTTCAGAAATCGTCTTCACCCAGCAATCTTACGGAAAGTCTATTGCAAAGTGGGCATCGCTTTCTTTGCTGCGACCGCGCAGCAGTTAACATCTGAGCCCCAAGTGTCCCAGATGAAGAGAATCCGAGTGAAACCTTCACTCACTGAGAGTCATCCCCACGGCCCTGAGCTGAGGGACTGCAGGCATCCAACACGGAAGGGACGGTTAAAAATGAAGCAGTTTTGCTCCCTCAGCCTCTCTGTCCCAGAGACAGGCAGTGGGACGGCATAAACACGTAGCATCATTCTCGCGCAGACAGAAGCCGTTCAGCCCATCGAGTCCACGGCGACTGTCTGTCACTTGTCTCTCTCTCTGAGGTTATTCACAATCGGTGGTATCCGTCCTAATAGTAGGGGACTATGTCTGAGTCGTGATGCGGTTTCTGACATACTTGTCATTCTCGTCTGGACCAGGGTGGCGAATTACTGCAAGGAATGGACGAAACCGCAAGGCATGTGTTTCAACTTTACCAGCTGATTGGCATCGCAGAGAACTGGGTTTGCGATTCAGTTCAGAGGAAACAGACGAAGGACAGAAAACCATTGAGACCTCTAAAATCATGCCACTTGAATTGAGTGGATTTGGCGAGTGCATCGATATGCTAAATGCCATTAAGTAGATGCAAAGGCGGCTTGTAGAAGAGAGCAGCACGAGGCGACATTGAACAATAGCAGAGGATGGTTTTGATCCATCGACCTCTGGTTTATGGGCCCAGCACGCTCCCGCTGCGCCACTCTGCTGCCACACACAGCGCCCCTTCCACAGAACACTTCAGGTTTTCGTCTGGCACGCGGCAGGCACGTTCGAGCCTGATGTCAAAGACCTCCACTGGTGTAATATACTGTTTCGCAGACGTATGGAGGCTGTGTAAATATAAACTTATTTATCTCTCTCTCTCTCTCTCTCTGAAACCCTTGGGGTGAGAGGCGTTAGTTACATTAATGGGGCGAACATGAACAACTTTGATTGTGAACTTTCTCCAAGGGTCTGTTCTCATACGCTAGGACCAACAAGGCAGAGAGCAGGCATTCGCCTCCCGTCCCAATCCTCTTGAGCCACCTGAGACTTGCTCAGTATAAATGACACGAATCCGAAAATAAACGAAGTTAAGGCAATCGGAGTTCTTTTAAAACCCGAAAAGTAACGAAGTTTAACGACGCGAACCCGAAAATATACGAAGGCAATCGGAGTTTCTTTAAACCGAAAAGTCACGAAGTTTGAATGTCGCGACCCCAAAATAAACGAATCTTAAGCAATTGGAATTTTTTTTTAAACCGAAAAGTAACGAAGTTTAATTGAAGCTGACCGAAATGTGGAATGTGTTGTTGAAATTGATGAAGTGTTCAACCTCCTCGTGCGAGGACGAGGTGGCACTGATACAGTCGTCAATGTAGCGGATGAAAAGGTGGGGAATGGTCCCGGTGTAGCTGCGGAAGACTGACTTTTCTGTGTACCCGACGAAGAGACAGGCATAGTTGGTGCCCACGCCTGTGCCCGTGGCTACCCCTTTGGTCTGGCGAAAGTGGGAGGACTCAAAGGCGAAATTATTGAGGGTGAGAACCAGTTCAGCCAAATGAATGAGTATGTCACTGGAGGGGTACCTGTCGGGACCCCAGGAGAGGAAGCAATTTGAAGGCCTTGCAGCCGCAGTGCCAGCCAGTGATGTCCATGTATTTTAAACTGCCTGTCTCGCATTGGTCAACCGCCCTCGCATCATAAAGACCATTGTGAGCTGTGCCTGGAGATTGACCAATTGGAATTCCTGGAGTACCGGAAGGCTGTTAGGTCTTCCTGTCAATCAGAACCCCCTATTGTCTGATTGCAGAAGTTGGACCATGAGTTCCTGAAGGTGCTGCTGCTGCGAATCTCTCTCTGAATGAAGATTGAGCTTCACCCTGGACTGCTACTTCCTTCCTCTGTATGATATCTGTGAGTACCACACACTTCTTTCTCACGCTCCTTTTCCATTTATTTTCTCATTCTGAGGTTAACTTGTTGACTTTGCAGGAGATGTAAGTGGGGTAGAGTTTATAGAATGAGAGGGCTTGTTCCAGCTGCTCATGGTATTGGTGAGACCACTGCTCAAATATTCTGTGCATTTCTGGGTCATTTCCTTCAGGAGGGATGTACCTGTATTGGAAGCAGTTCAGAGAAGGTTCACTCAACTCTTCCTGGCATGAAGAGGATTGTCTTATGAGGAGAGGTTTAGCAGACTGGGTAAGCAGTCACCTTGAAACCAGTTACTCAGTTTGGGGAATCAAAGTCTCACCCCTCACACTGGAGAGAGACTGTGTACCCATTCTGTTGGTAATTTCAAACCCAGAGCGACACAAGGAAAGCTCTCCCCATGGGGAAACTTTGGAAATGTGGGGATTGTGGGAAAGGGTTCTCTTCCCCATCAGTGCTAGAGACTCATCGAAGCATTCACCCAGGGGAGAGGCCATTCTCCTGCTCTGTGTGTGGGAAGGGATTCAGTTGGCTGTGCAACCAGCTGATGCACTGGCATGTTCACACCAGAAAGAAGCCATTCACTTGCTCCAAGTGCAGGAATACATTCATCAATTCTCCTGGCCTGCTGAAACATCCTTGGGTCCACACTGGGGAGAGGCCGTTCACCTACTGTCACTGCAGGAAGGGGTTCATGAGTTCATGTGCCATCACTGGGATCGAAGGAGCAATGGCAGAGTGGTATTATCAATGGGATTACCGACTCCACTCTGAGAACTCCCAGGATTGAACACCACCGCGGCAGATGGGAGATTGGAATTTGGTCAGAAATCTGGAGATCAGAATCTAATGACGAAACCATTTTCACCGGGAAAACATCCTCATCTGATTCACTCATGATTTTTTTAGGGAAGGAAACTGCTGTTGTGGGAAAGGATTCACTCAGTCGTCCCAGATGCATCCTTTACCCGGTCTGGCCTACACATGACTGCAAACTCTCAGTAATGTGGTCGAGTTTAAATCCCCTGTCCCCACTCCTGCCCCCAGAAAATGAGTGGGGAGAAACTTACTTGGATACAGTATATGGGCTTAAATTGCTGAGTGAGGCATTACTTCCGCCGGATTAAGACTGTACCAAGGATCCAGTTACAAAGGAACACCTCAGTGCTTACCAATAGTAAAGCAACTGGGGTGGTAGGGGAGGTCAGGTGTGTGTGTGTGTGCTTTGAAATTCAGCTGTTGAAGAAAAGGAAAGCTACTTTTTGTAATTTTTTTGCTGGGGAGATCATGAAGCTGTATCAAAGTTGGGTCGCAATAAAGGTTACCTAAATTAGGACTCAGACATTGAAAGATATAAAATCCAACAGGTTTCTGTTTTAAAGCTGCTCACTCAGCTTCCAGCACTAAGTTACCAAAGTCGTGTATCAGAAGGAGCAGTGAATCAGTAGCAAGTATCGTTAGAAACTGTTAAGATTTTCATCTCTGCAGGTACTGCATCGTTTCATCAGCATTCTAATGTTTACTGGCAGCAGCCGGAAGTGTTGTGGCTGTGTTCATGAGAAACAACGTTAAAAATCACATAACACCAAGATATAGTCCAACAGGTTTATTTGGAAGCACTAGCTTTCAGAGCGCTGCTGTGGAGCAGGGTCGTAAGATACAGAATTTATAGCAAAAGATTAGTGTCATGCAACTGAAATGATATATTGAACAAACCAAGATTGCTGTTAAGTCTTTCACATTTTATAATGGGTTGCAGGTTTCGGTTCATTAATATGCAAATCCCAGAACTTCTTTTAAGTCACATCCTCGAGATAATTTAAGGTAGATAGGATAGTGAAGAAGGCGTTTGGTATACTTACCTTTATTGGTCAGAGTATTGAGTACAGGAGTTAGGAGGTCATGTTGCAGCTGTTCAGGACATTGGTTAGCCCACTGTTGGAATATTGCGTGCAATTCTGGTGTCCTTCCTATCGGAAAGATGTGAAACTTGAAAGGGTTCAGAAAAGATTTACAAGTATGTTCTCACGCCTCCAACACACCCCATCCACCTGGACACCCCGTGCTGGCCTCCTACCTGCCCTCAACCTCTTCATAGCCAACCGCCGCTGCGATATTAACCGCCACCTGAACTCCCCGAGCCCTCTCACCCACTCCAACCTCTCACCCTCAGAACGTGCAGCCCTCCACTCCCTCCGTTGCAACCTCAACCTCACTATCAAACCAGCAGACAAGGGAGGCGCGGTAGTAGTTTGGCGCACCAACCTTTATACTGCTGAGGCCAAACGCCAGCTCGCAGATACCTCCTCCTACTGCCCCCTTGACCATGACCCCACCCCCCCCCACCAAACCATCATCTCCCAGACCATCCATAACCTCATCACCTCGGGGGATCTCCCATCCACCGCCTCCAACTTCAGAGTCCCACAACCCCGCACCGCCCGCTTCTACCTCCTGCCCAAAATCCACAAACCTGACTGCCCCGACCGACCCATTGTGTCTGCCTGCTCCTGCCCCTCCGAACTCGTCTCCGCACACCTCGACACGGTCCTGTCCCCCTTAGTCCAAGAACTCCCCACCTACATTCGGGACACCACCCATGCCCTCCACCTCCTCCATGATTTTCACTTCCCCGGTCCCCAATGCCTTATCTTCACCATGGACAACCAGTCCCTGTCCACCTCCATCCCCCATCACGAAGGACTCAAAGCCCTCCGCTTCTTCCTTTCCCGCTGTACCAACCAGTACCCTTCCACTGACACCCTCCTTCGACTGACTGAACTGTTCCTCACCCTGAACAACTTCTCTTTCCAATCCTCCCACTTCCTCCAAACGAAAGGAGTAGCCATGGGCACCCGCATGGGCCCCAGCTATGCCTGCCTCTTCTTAGGTTATGTGGAACAGTCCATCTTCTGCAACTACACTGGCCCCACCCCCCACCCTTTTCCTCCGCTACATCGATGACTGTATCGGCACTGCCTCGTGCTCCCACGAGGAGGTTGAACAGTTCATCCACTTCACTAACACCTTCCACCCCGACCTCAAATTCATCTGGACAGTCTCAGATTCCTCCCTCCCCTTCCTCGACCTTTCTATTTCTATCTCAGGTGACCGAATCAACACGGACATCTACTACAAACCGACCGACTCCCACAGCTACCTGGACTACACCTCCTCCCACCCTGCCCCCTGTAAAAACGCCATCCCATTCTCCCAATTCCTTCGTCTCCGCCGCATCTGCTCCCAGGAGGACCAGTTCCAAAAACGTACAACCCAGATGGCCTCCTTCTTCAAGGACCGCAATTCTTCCCCCCCGACGTAGTCGACGATGCCCTCCACCGCATCTCTTCCACTTCCCGCTCCTCCGCCCTTGATCCCCGCCCCTCCACCCGCCACCAGGACAGAACCCCACTGGTCCTCACCTACCACCCCACCAATCTCCATGTACAGCGCATCATCCGCCATCATTTCCGCCACCTCCAAACGGACCCCACCACCAAGGATATATTTCCCTCCCCTCCCCTATCAGCATTCCGTAAAGACCACTCCCTCCGTGACTCCCTCGTCAGATCCACACCCCCCACCAACCCAACCTCCACTCCCGGCACCTTCCTCTGCAACCGCCGGAGGTGCAAGACTTGCGCCCACTCCTCCCCCCTCACCTCCCTCCAAGGCCCCAAAGGAAACTTCCATATCCGCCACAGATTCACCTGCACCTGCACACATATCATCTATTGCATCCTCTGCACCCGATGTGGCCTCCTCTATATTGGGGAGGCAGGCCGCCTACTTGCGGAGCGTTTCAGAGAACACCTCTGGGACACCCGGACCAACCAACCCAACCACCCTGTGGCTCAACACTTCAACTCCCCCTCCCACAACACCAAGGATATGCAGGTCTTTGGACTCCTCCATCGCCAGACCACAACAACACGACGGTTGGAGGAAGAGCGCCTCATCTTCCGTCTAGGAACCCTCCAACCACAAGGGATGAACTCGGATTTCACCAGTTTCCTCATTTCCCCTCCCCCCACCTTGTCTCAGTCAAATCCATCGAACTCAGCACCGCCTTCCTAACCTGCAATCTTCTTCCTGACCTCTCCGCCTACACCCCAGTCTGACCTATCACCCTCACTTTGACCTCTTTCCACCTATCGCATTTCCGACACCCCTCCCGCAAGTCCCTCCTCTCTACCTTTTATCTTAGCCTGCTGGACAAACTTTCCTCATTCCTGAAGAAGGGCCTATGCCCGAAACGTCGATTCTCCTGTTCCCTGGATGCTGCCTGACCTGCTGCGCTTTTCCAGCAACACATTTTCAGCTCTGATCTCCACCATCTGCAGACCTCACTTTCTCCTTTACAAGGATGTTGCCAGGTTGGAGGATTTGAGCTATAGGGAGAGGCTGAACAGGATGGGCTGTTTTCCCTGGAGCGTTGGAGGCTGAGGGGTGACCTTCTCGAAGTTTACAAAATTATGAGGGGCATGGATAGGATAAATAGACAAAGTCTTTTCCCTGGGATTGGGGAGTCCAGAACTAGAGGGCATTCATTTTGGGTGAGAGGGGAAAGATATAAAAGAGACATAAGCGGCAACTTTTTCATGCAGAGGGTGGTACGTGTATGGAATGAGCTGCCAGAGGATGTGGTGGAGGCTGGTACAATTGTAACATTTAAGAGGCATTTGGATGGGTATGTAAATAGGAAGGGTTTGGAGGGATATGTGCTGGGTGTTGGCAGGTGGGATTAGATTGGGTTGGGATGTCTGGTCGGCATACACGGATTGGACCGTAGGGTCTGTTTCCATGCTGTACATCTCTAAGATTCTATGACTCTATTTTATAAAAAGAGGCAACAGCTCAGACAATGTATGGAAGGTGTGAGGTTTGAGTCTGTCAGTATCCCATCTTGAGTCAGACTCGTTCTATTTCCAAAGTAGAATTTCATAAAATATTACATGCATTGACTGCCTGCAGATTGTGCACTTTTTGAGCAAAATAGAATGTATCTGCAAATATAATTCCGCAAATTCACCCTATTGACTTACGTGTATGTGTGTGTGTATAAGTGTGTGTGTGTGAGA
This sequence comes from Chiloscyllium plagiosum, assembly GCF_037043375.1. Classification (NCBI taxonomy): domain Eukaryota; kingdom Metazoa; phylum Chordata; class Chondrichthyes; order Orectolobiformes; family Hemiscylliidae; genus Chiloscyllium; species Chiloscyllium plagiosum. Next base: position 8,458,439 of record NW_028270165.1, read on the forward strand.
GAGAGAGACAGAGAGAGAGACAGAGAGACAGACTGTATAGTGTAGTGGAGTCACTGACATCAACCCAAGGTCCATTTGAAGCCATCCTCATGGATTCCAAACTTGGGTATCAATAGCCAAGTTGAACTTGGCCTCTGCTCGGCCACCAGAAATGATTAAGCAGTTACACAACACACTTTGGAGCATGTAAGGTGGGACTTGTCTTTTGATTTGCAGAAGGTGGGATGCTCTGGATGCTGTGATCCAGGGCAAACACATGTTGGTGGGCATTCGGCTCAGAGAGATGGAGCTGGAAGCCAGGCTGCAGACCTTTGGGGATAAAGATAACCATACATTTTATTCCAGGAGTTGGTCATTTCTCTCCGGACACACCCTTCTGATTGAGTCAGTGGACAGGGTCAGGAGGTGTGAGCGTGGATCAGGCAGGTAAAGGGGATCTGAGAGAGGGCTGCAAGGGGGTGGAGGAGCGAACTGGCTGGGTGCTGGGAGTAAGATCAACATTGGGGAGGTGGTGGTAGGGGACAGAATAGTGACAGGGATTGTCTCCGGTCTCCGCAGTTGGTTGCAAGAGGCCAGATGACATCGGTGTCTATCTGATGCCAGGATTTGGGAACCAATGTGCTCAGGGCTGAAGATGTGGGAAAGGGAGGTTACAGCAGGCATGGTCCACAAATGTCAGGAGAGAGCCTCTGCTGAGGGTGCGTGAAAAGTTAGAAGCTAACTCTGGACAGCACAGTGGCTCAGTGGTTAGTACCACAGCCTCACAGTGCCAGGGGTCCATGTTTGATTCCATCCTTGGGCAACTGTCTGTGTGGACTTTGGTGCGTCCTCCTCCTTGTGTCTCTGTGGGTTACCTGCGAGTGATCTGGTTTCCTCCCACAGTCCAAAGATCTGCAGTTTAAGGTGGATTGGCCATGCTGAAGTGTGCAGATTAGAGTGGGTTAGCCATGAGGAACTGCAGTGCTGTAGGGTCAGCAGGTCGGTCTGGGTGGGATGCTGTTTGGAAGGTCGGTGTGAATTCGATGGGCCGAATGGCCTGTCAGAATTATATGATTCTACTGCCTTCGCCACGTATATATTGAGAAATGATTGACCCATGTCTGCTGTGGGAGGAGTGGGTTCCAGTTCATGAGATATCAACACCGGTCCAAGGGAAAGTGGGATTTGGGCAGTTTCTCTCCACCACCCTCTGCTCCCCTGTCCAATCTCTACCCACCCACTGTCCCCCTTCCATTCTCTCTCAACCCTCATCCCTCTGCCCTGCATTCTCTTCTTCCCCACCTCTGCCCACCAGTCTTTCTCTTTCCCTCACCATCGGTCCCCACAATCTTCTCCATTCCTATCACCCTCTGTTTCCCCCCAGTGTTCTCATCCTCCCACCCTCTGTCCCCCTGTCAATTATCTCTCTCACCCCCTGACACTCTGCCCCTCTGTCCATTCTCTCTCCTTCTCTTCCACCCACTCCCTGTCCTTGTGGATGCCTCAAACCATCTTTGATCGCTGTATCAAACCCTTCTAGGAAGAGAGAAAGAGAATGGATGTTGATGACTCTTCCTGGTAGACACGGCTTCAAGAGAAATGACTGATCTTTAAAATTGAGATTAGGTAAAATGATATATTCAGAAACATCATGAAAGCATGTTCAACTTTATAGAAAAGCTGCAGACATCTTTCTGAAACTTGCATTCAAATATGTCCAGTTAGCCCACAGTTGAGGACAGGCTATAAGTTGAGGATGGCCTATTCCTAGTCTTGTGAAATTGATTCTGACTATGCAGAAATAGAACCGTAGAGTTGTAAAGTATGGAAACAAACCCTTTGGTCCATGCTGACCAGGTATCCTAAATTAATCTTGGTCCATATGTACCCACCCAAATGCCTTTCAAATTTTGTAATTGTACCAGCCTCTACCACTTCTTCTGGCAGCTAAGTCAATACATCCACCACCCTTTGCGTGAAAGATTTGCCCCTTAGGTCCTTTTTATATCTTTTCCCTCTCACCCAAAATGAATGCCCTCTAGTTCTGGACTCTCCCACCCCAGCGAAAAGACCTTGTGTATTTAACCTATCAATGCCCCTCATGATTTTATAAGGCTTTATAAACCCTCAGCATCCAATGCTGTATGTAAAACAGCCCCAGCGTATTCAGTGTCTCCCTGCAGCTGAACCCCTCCAACCCTTGCAACATATTTATAAATCGTTTTAGAACCCTTCTAAGTTTCACAACATCATTGCTACTCATGATTAATAGGCTGTGAACAATCTATCTTGTTCAGGGCATAAGAGGGGGCATTTGTTGAGGTGAATTAACTTTCAAACTTTTTTTCTGACCCTGAGGTCCCTTTTAAATGTTTTCCCTCTCAACCGAAATCTCTGCCCTCTCGCTTGGGATTCCCCTACCCTGGGGAAAAGACATTCAAAAGTCGAGGAGTCACACAAAATGCAAACGCAATAAAATGTCGAGCTACAGGTAAAAAAAAAATGTGGCTTCAGCTTTTTTTAAAACTCCTGTTAACATTTGACATTCAGGTACAAAATCTTGTCAGCCACACCGGCATCTCCACCGACCACACTGCGCATGTTCAGCGGTGTCAACAAGAATTGCGCATGCTCCTCGCTGTCCGCAATTACGGACCGCGACCTTCTTTTGATGGGCCAATGGGGAGCTCTGGATGACCGGAAGGAGCCTGGTTCTTTTGTCAATCAGAGCCCCACTTTTGTCTGAATACGGAAGTTTGACCATGAGCTTCTGAAGCTGCTGCTGCTGTTGTTCCTCTCTGAATGAAGATTGAGCTTCACCCCAGACTGCAACTTCTTTCCTTTGTCCAACATCTGTGAGTACGGCACTTTCTTTTCTCACCCTCTTCCATTTTTTTTCATTCTGGGGTTCAATTTTCTAAAAAGATTGGAATCAATCTAAACATCAGGTCATAGACAGAGAACACAGGGGGCTAACACCTTCAACATATTGTCGAGCTATCACCATTGTTAACAGCTAACCTGAGAATACAACTTTAAAAAAAGGGTTTTGTGATTTACACATGAAAGAAGTGAAACTATCACTGTATTCTAACAGATGTACAAACAGGCCTCAGCGTCCTTCTATACCAGCAAGCAATGAGCAAGGCAAGTGGTACATTAGCAAGAGGAATTGAGTTCAGAGGTGGAGATGTCTTCCTGCAGTTTGGGGGCGCGGGGGGGGGGGTCACTGAATATATTCAATGCTGCGTTCATTTGAGTTTTCGACAACAAGGAAGTGGATGGTTATGGGGGGAGGCAAGAAAATGGGTTTAAGACCAGTATTGATCAGTTAGACAGTCAGACAGTGCAGAAACAGACTGTTCTGTCCAACTAGTCCATGCTGACTAGTCTGGGCTGAGTTCTCAAACTAAACTAGTTGCACCTGCCAGTGTTTGGCCAATATCCCTCTGAACCATTCCTATTCATGTGCTGATCCAAATGCCTTTTAACCCTTTTAACTGGACCGACATCCACCACTTGAACTGACTTGAATTTATTTATTGTCACATGTACTGAGGCACAGTGAAAAGCGTTGTCTTGCGATCAAAAAGGTAGATCACAGTAAGTAGCATAGATAGTAAATAATAGGTAAACAGCGGCAAAAACAGAAACATAGGTTCAGGCAAATGCTGAGAGTTTGAGAATCTATTCAGTGTTCTAACAATAGTAGGGTAGAAACTGTTACAAAACGGGCTGGTGCGTGTGTTCAGACTTCTGTACCTTCTCCCTGATGGTAGAGGTTGTAGACAAACATTGCCAGAGTGGGATGGATCTTTAAGAATGCTGGCGGCATTCCCTTGACAGCAGGCCTGGTAGATGGATTCAATAGCTGGGAGGTTGGCGTTTGTGATTGTCTGGGCTGAGTTCACCACTCTCTGTAACCGTCTCCAATCTTGAATGGTACAGTTGCCATACCAGGTAGTGATAAATCCAAGACAGCTTGTTGTGGATGACCACTCCCAGGAGCTTGACACTCTTCTCTCGTTCCACCTCTGTGCTGTTAATGTGTATGGGTGCATGAGTAACATCCCGCCAAAAGTCAATAACGAGTTTCTTGGTTTTGCTAGCATTGGGATCTAGTTTGTTTTCAGTGCATCATTTTTCCAGGTTTTCCACCTCCCATCTGTAGTCTGTTTTGTTGCCATCTGAGATTTGACTGACTGTGATGGTGCCAGTGAACTTGTAAATGGCATTAGTCTGGTATTTGGTGACGCAGTCATGGGTACACATTGAGTACAGTAGGGAGCTGAGTATGCACCCCTGGAGGGCTCCAGTGTTGAGTGTTAGTGAGGATCAAATATTGTCCCCGGTCTTCACTGATTGTGGCCTGTGGGTCAGGAAACTGAGGATCCAGTTGCAGAGAGTGGGGCTTAGTCCGAGATCACTAAGTTTAGTAATCAGTCTCGAGGGGATAATAGTGTTGAAGGCTGTACTGTAGTCAATAAGTAGGATTCTTACGTATCTTTTCTTGGTGTCAAGATGTTCTAGGGAGGAGGGAAGGGCAAATGATATGGTATCTGATGTGGATACCAATTTGCCGATTGATTAATGCCATGACCAGCCTTTCAAAGCAATTCATGACCATCAAAGTTAGGGCAACTGGGCGGTAGTCATTGAGACGTGCTGCATGAGTCTTCTGAGGCACAGGGATGATGTTGGCCCTCTTGAAACAGGCAGGGACAATGGCCTGCTGCAGGGAGAGGTTGAAGGTGTACGAGAAGACCTCTGCCAGTTGGGCTGCATATGCTCTGAGTGCACGGCCTGGTCCTACGTCTGGTCCCATCGCTTTCCTTGGATTCACACGAAGGAAAACTGATCTGACCTCTGGGCTTTCTCTGGACATTCATTCCACACACAAACTACTCTCTTAAAAAAGGGTGCTTCTGATGTCTTTTTAAAATCTTTCACCTCTCGCCTTAAAACTGTGCTCCCTAATCTTGAAGCTCACATCTGAGGGAAAGGACATCTCTATCCTTCGTGATTTTATAATCCTCTGTAAAGTCACCACTCAACATCCTATGGCTCAAGTGAAAAAAAATCCCAGTTTATCCACCTAATTGTAGGTAGATTCATATCCAGCCATGATCTGTTGAATGCTGGTGCAGGCTTGAAAGACCGAATGGCCTACTCCTGCTCTCAAGTTTCTCTCACTGTGTCCAGGACAGCAAGAGACCATAAGACATAGGAGCAGAAATTAGGGCAGAGCAGTAGACATGATCTCCATGGACTTCAGAAAGGAATTCAATAAGGTTCCTCATGAGAGACTAGTTAGCAAGGTTAGATCTCGAGAAATACAGGGAGAACTAACCATTTGGATACAGATCTGGCTTGAAGGTAGAAGACAGAGGGTGGTGGTGAAGGGTTGATTTTCAGACTGGAGGCCTGCGACCAGTGTTTTGCCACAAGCATTGGTGCTGGTCCCACTACTTTTCATCATTCATATGAATGATTTGGATGTGAGCATAAGAGGTAGAGTTAGTAATTTTGCAGATGACACCAAAATTGGAGGTGTAGTGGACAGCAAATAAGGTTACCTCAGATGACAACGGGATCTTGATCGGACGGGCCAATGGGCTAAGGAATGGCAGATGGAGTTTAATTTAGATAAATGTGAGGTACTACATTTGGAAAAGCAAATCGGGTAAGGTCCGAGGGAGTGTTGCTGAACAAAGAGACCTTGGAGTGAGGTTCATAGCTTCTTGACAGTAGAGTCGCAGGTAGATAGAACAGTGAGGAAGGCATTTGGTATGCCTTCCTTTATCGGTCAGAGCATTGGGTAGTAAAGTTGAGAGGTCACGTTGCAGCTGTATAGGACACTGGTCAGGCCACTTTCCGAATATTGTGTGCAATTCTGGTCTCCTTCCTAACAGGAGGATGCTGTGAAACTTGAAAGGGTTCAAAAAAGATTTCCAAGAACGTTGCCAGGTTTGGAGGATTTTAGTTATCTGGAGAGGCAGAATAGACTCGGGCTGTTTTCCTGGAGCGTCAGAAGCTTTTGGGTGGGGGGTGACCTTCCACACGTTTATTCTCTCCATAATCCTCATGATTTTATAAACAGACAAGGTCTTTTCCCTGGGTTGTGGAGTCCAGAACTAGGTTTAGAGTGAGAGGGGAAAGATTTTAAAAGGGACCTCAGGGACAAGTGTTTCATGCAGAGGGTGGTGCATGTATGGAATGAGTGTCAGAGTAAGTGATGGAGGATGGTACAATTACGGCATTTAAAAGGCATCTGGATGGGTATAAGAATAGGAAGGGTTTAGAGCGATAGTGGCCAAGTCCTGGCAAATGGGACGAGATTAGGTTAGGATAACTGGTCGGCATGGACGAGTTGGACTAAAGGGTCTGTTTCCGTGCTGTACACCTCTACGACTTTACTTCAGGACTCTGAAATTGTTCATGAAAACCACTTCAGTAATCTGCCCAGTTTTAAGACTACAATATACAGGAGCAGAATGAGGCCATTTGGCCCATTGAGCCTGCTCCACCAGTCGATCATGGCCGATATGTTTCTCAACCCTGTTGCCTTCTCCGCGTAACCCTTGATCCCCTTACTTATCAAAGACCTATCTAAATGCCCTCAATGACTTGGCATCCACAACCCTCTGCAGCAATGAGATCCACAGATTCACCACCCTCTGACTGCAGAAATTCCTCCTCATCTCAGTTCTGAAGGCATTCCTTCACCCTGAGCCTGTGTCCTCTGGTCCTCGTTTCTCCTACTGGTGGAAACATCTTCCCCACATCCACTGTATCCAGTCAGAGTCACGCAGCATAGAAACAGAACCTTCGGTCCAACCAGTCCATGTCGACCATAATCCCAAACTAAACTAGTCCCACCTACATGTGCTTGGCCCAATATCCCTCTGAACATTTCTTATTCATGTACTATTCCAAATGTCATTTAAATGTTGTGACGGTAAGCGCATCTACCACTTCCTCTGGAAATTCATTCCACACGTGAAGTACTCTGTGTAAAAATGTTGCCCCTTATTTTGTTTTTAAGTCTTTCTGTTCTCAGCATAAAAATATGTCCGCTAGTCTTGAAATCCCTCATTCCAGGGAAATGACTCCTGACATTCATCTTCTCTGTATCCAGCAAGATTTTATAAATCTCAAAGAAGACCTGAAATGTTAGCTTGCTCTCTCTATGTGGACGCTGCCTGACCAGCTGTGATCTCCAGCATTTGTTGTTTTCAGGACGGATTCCAGCATCTGTAGCAATGCGCTCCTAAATGTTGGCTACCTCTTTCCAGATCCTTCGAGACTTGACCTTACTCAACAATCCACTGTGCGGTATAGTCAATAAAGTTCCACATTGCATCTCTTTCAGCACACACGGGCAGCACGTGGCTCAGTGGTTAGCACTGCTGCCTCACAGCACCAAGGACAAGGATTTGACTCCAGCTTCAGGTGACTGTATGTGTGGAGTTTGCACAGTGTAGGTTAGAGGCATTAATCAGGTGTAAATGTAGAGCAATCAGAGTAGGGTAATGGTGCTTTCAATTTCATGGAATTACAAAAGAAAAGAATGTTCCGCATAAAGTAGAATTGCTTGTTCTGAATTTCTCCCCTGACTGACAGTGATGACTTTCATAATCTTTTTTTCCAGTGCATTTGAAGATTTGAAGACTGAAATTTCAAATTCAGGAGTTGAAGGGATTATGGCCGAAACAGCAACTCTCCTGCTCCTTGGATGCTGCCTGACCTGTTGTGTATTTCCAGCACCACACATTTTGACTGACTCTCCAGTGTCTGAAGACCTCATTTTCACGTCAATGACAGACAGTCAATCACTCCATTGGGACTGCAACGATTTTCGACGATGATTCTGTGAGAAGGAGCAAAACTCTTTGGTTTCTGATTCAGTACGCTTTCAGCATCAGTGGAGCTGGATGAGAGACGCTACTGTGGCAGCGCATTGAATGTGCAGCCTGTAACAATTATACAGCCTGGAAAGACGAATTCACGGCAGGGAGGGGTTGTACATGCGTTGGTGTGCAGCTGAAGCTTTGGCCATGGAGAAACCAGAGGAATCTCGCCCCATGGAGAAACCGTGGAAGTGTGGTGACTGAGCGAAAGGCTTCAGTGTCCCATCTGCCCTGGAAATTCATCAGCGCAGTCACACCAGGGAGAGGCCGTTCTCCTGCCCCGAGGGCGGGAACAGCTTCACCCACTCCTCTCACTTGCTGGCGCACCAATGTGTCCACACCAGGGAGAGGCCCTTCCCTTGCTCTGATTGTGGGAAGGCCTTCAGCAAATCCTCTGACCTGCTGAAGCACCAACGGGTCCACACGGGGGAGAGGCCATTCTGTTGCCCCGAGTGCAGGAAGGCCTTTAGTGATTCCTCTGCGCTGCTGAGGCACCATTGGGTCCACACAGGCAAGAAGCCGTTCCCCTGCCCTGAATGTGGGAAGGGCTTCAGCAGTTCCTCCTCCCTGCTGACACACCAGCGGGTCCACACTGGGGAGAGGCCGTTTGCATGCCCTGAATGTGGGAAGGACTTTACCCAGCCCTCCTAACTGCTGACCCCCCGGCAGGTCCACACCGGGAGAAGCTATTCTCCTGCTCAGTGTGCGGGAAGGGCTTTGCGGTCTCCTCCAACCTCGTGGCCCACTAGCGGGTCCACACGGGGGAGAGGCCCTTCAGCTGTTGCGAGTGCGGGAAGGCTTTCAGCAATTCCTCCCACCTGCTGAGGCACCAGCGGGTCCACACTGGGGAGAAGCCGTTTTCCTGCCCAGAGTGCGAGAAACGCTTTAACCGATCCTCCCACCTACTGACCCACTGGCGGGTGCACACAGGAGTGTGGCCATTCTCCTGCCCTGAGTGCAGGAAGGGCGTCAGCAATTCTTCTGCTCTGCTGACCCACCGGCGGGTCCATGGAGGGGAGAGGCCATTCAGCTGCCCTGAGTGCGAACAGGGCTTTAGCGATTCCTCAAACCTGCTGATCCACCGGCGGGTCCACACTGGGGAGAGGCCATTCAGCTGCCCTGAGTGTGGCAAGAGATTCACATTTTCCAGCAACTTGCGAAGACACCAGCGGGGGCACCAGTGCCCCCAACAATCAGATACCGCCAGTGACGCTACTGTGGACTAAATCTTCTGCCCCGTTATGACAATGGGTGCAGTGGGAAAGTTGGTGGGCTTTTCAAAAAATTTCTGGACTGCACACTGCCTCACACCCCCAAGTTGAACTCTCTAAAGTGGTTCGGGGCGACATGGTGGCTCAGTGGTTAGCACAGCTGCCTCAGAGCCATGGACCCGGGTTTGATTCTACTATTTGAATTCTCCCGTGTCTGCATGGGTTTCCTTCGGGTGTTCCGGTTTTGCTCCCACAATACAAAGATGTACAAGTTAGGGTGAGTTAGCCTAGCTAAATTGTCCATAGTGTTCAGGGATGTGCAAGTGTGGTGCAGTAGTCAGGGGTAAATGTAGACTGGTCAAAAGTGTGGTGCTGGAAAAGCATAGCAGGTCAGGCAGCATCTGAGGCACAGGAGAATCTATGATTTGGGCATAAGTCCTTCATCAGGAATGATGCCTGAAAAATTGATTCTCCTGCTCTTAGGATGCTGCCTGATCTGCTGTGTTTTTCCAGCACCACACTCTTGACTCTGATCTCCAGCGTCTGCAGTTCTCACTTTCTCCAAGTAAATGTAAAGTAATAGGGTTAAGAGAATAGCTCTGGGTGGGTAACTGTACGGAGGGTTGGTGTTGCCTTGTTGGGCCAAATGGCCTGTTTACATTCTGTAGGGATTCTGTGATTCCATAAACTTTGCTTCCAGTGGGCGACACTACTGAGTCTGGGACTGCACGTTCCCACTGAAACAATCCGTAGAAACCCAAGACCACTGGAGCAGACATGAGGCCATTCAGCCCATTGAGTCTGCTCCACCATTTGTTAGAAACAAAAAATAATTGCGGTTGCTGGAATCCAAAGTAGGCAAGCAGGAGGCTGGGAGAACGCAGCAAGCCAGGTAGCATTAGGAGGTGAAGTTAGCATTTCAGGTATTAACCCTCCTTCAGGACTGAAGAAGTGTTCTTCCCAAAACATTGACTTCTGTATCAGAAACAATTTACCAGGATGTTGCCGGGGGTTGGAGGGTTTGAGCTGCAGGGAGAGGTTATTTGGCTGGGTGAGAGATTTAAAAGGGACGTAAGGGGCAATGTTTTCATTCAGAGGGTAGTGCATGTATGAAATGGGTTTCCAGAGAAAATGGAGGCTGGTACAATTATACCACTTAGAAGGCATCTGGTTTCAGACATGAACAGGAAGGGTTCAGAAAGATAATGGGACCAAATTAATTTAGGATGTCTTGTCAGCATCGATGAGTTGGACCGAAGGGTCTGTTCCCCTGCTGCACATCTCGATGTCTACCTGCCCTGATGTAAGTTTTAAAATTGAGTCCAAGTAACTTTAAATAGTTCAGTCTTGTTGAACTCACCTCTTGAAAGGTTTCAAATGAATCCCTCCAAGTGATACTGTTTAAAAATGCCGAGTTGGACAAAATATCCCATTAAGGTCGACACAAACCCACAGCTGAAGATATCAGAAATCACACAACACCAGGTTACAGACCAACAGGTTTATTTGAAATTACAAGCTTTAGGAGCATTGCTCCTTCTTCAATGCTGCTTCTTCGTCACTTCACTGACAAAGGAGCAGTGCTCTGAAATCTTGAGTTCAAATAAACCTGTTGGACTCTAACCTGGTGCCATTTGACTTCTGACCTTGTCCAGCCCAATCCAACACCAGCACTTCCAAATCAGAGTTGACTAATGAGATCGGATTTTATTCAGTGTGATTAAGTGAGATGCTCATCTGAAAACTCAAACTGTTGGAGCGACAAAGAAACACGAGTCAGTCCTACAGCAGGGAGACAGGCCCATCGGCCCAAACTGGTCCATGCTGACCAAAACGTCCATCAACAGTAACCCCATTTCCCTGCACTTGGCCACTATCCTCTCCATGTGTTTGACCAAATGCCTTTTAAATGTTGTTAATGTACCTACCTCAACCACTTCCATTGGCAACTCATTCCATACACAAACCACACTCAAATTTTTTGCCCCACATATTTTTTCAATCTCTCCCCTCTCACCGTACAAATGTGTTCCCAGTCTTGAAATTCCCACATCCTAGGTAAGAGGCAACAATCCTTAACCCTATCTATAACCCTCACGGTTTTATAAACTTCGCCTCTCATCCTCCTCTGCTCCAGGGGGAAAACATCCCAGCCTTAATTCCAATTTGCTAATAATGGCACAGTGATAATTTCAGCTGTGTCTGTGTCAAGGATCTCTCATTTCTGAGCCAATTCAGTGCCCCTTAAGTTTACCTGATTCTATGGTTTCTATGCAAAGTCAGTCCTCATTGGAAAACAGCCAATAGTGTCTTAAATCCCTTAGGCTGCTTCTGACCAGGTTTGTATGCTCTGTTTGGAGATGAAGGAGTAAAACTTCACAATAAAAGATTAATACAGCCTTTATTCATGACTCATTATTAAACACACTTTCTCTATTTACAGCTGTAACTGAGAGGCTTCTTTGAATTAGTCGACATGTTTGTAACAAGTTGTGAAACATGAAAGGGTTCTGAAAAGACTTACAAAGATACTGCCAGGGTTGGAGGGTTTGAGCTGTTGCAAGAGGCGGAAATAGACTGGGGCTATTTTCCCTGGAGGGTCAGAGGCTGAGGGGTGACCTTACAGACTGTTTCGCTGTAGAAGTGTTTCAGAAAAAAAAATCTCAAACCTTTTTCCGATTGTTGCCTTTCCCAACATCTGTTGCCCATTAGTGAAGTCCCTTAGCCCAGTCGAATCGGACCCTCTGCCTTTTACAACCCCTCTTGGGGAAAAAAAATCAAGACGACAGTCTTCTTAAAGGAGTAACATCATCACAACAGAGAGCACACAAACAGAAACATTTCTATCACAAGGTTGTACAGTTAACAGGCCAAGATAATGAGTTTTCAATTTAGCCAATCAATTTAAGTCAGGTCCTTTGGCTACCAATACCTATTAAATTTAAATCTGATGGTTTTGACAACAGAGGACCAATCCTATTGTAAAAACTCAATATGGCATCAAGGGTATAAAAGAAGGGGACAGTTGGACAGAGCCCCAGTGCTAACTCCCCCATTGCTAGAGCTAAGAGTCCTCAGCACTAGAGAGAGACATCAGCCCTTACAGTCATCTGTGAATGAGAGAGCATCATTTACAAAAAAAAACAGAAGAGCAGGAATTGGAGGAAACATTCCTGACAAAAGATTCAACAGAAGGATGCTTAGAATAACCACTGGAAAACATGTAACCTGGCTGTAATCTGAGAGACTAAATTCTATTTCTTGTTGTTTTAGTGGGTCTTGTATTTATTGGAACAGCATATGACAAAAATCCTGTTTTATGCCAGAATTGTCAGTAGTTCGAAGGGATTTATTCGGTTTGTTAATAGTTTAGTTCAGTTGTTCACCATTCAAGTTGGATACGTAAATTGCTTTTTGTTGATTTTAAAGTGTCAGGGATTTATTTTTGTTTTTAAAACTAGAGCAGATGACACCACTTTTCACACTAATTTAATAGATTATAGGGCAACGCGCTCCCCTTTTGGTGTTTCGGTTTAAGATCTCAGAGGGGAGGGCGTACAGCATTCGCTTTATAACAGTATTGACGTGCCGTCCTGCTGAATGCAAAGGAGTCATTATTAATCCCAGCCTCTCACTCTGATTGTGGGTGGATCGCTTTAATTTGAATACTGACTCAGAAACTGCACAGACAACTAAATATTGAACCATAATTTACACTTTATTGTAGGTAGGAACCAAAATGTAAAACCCCTCAAGTAAGCAAGTTCACCCTCACCCCCCAAATCTTGGCTATCACCCAAATGATGGCGGAATTTAACATTGTTTCTACCAACAGTGCCCATCTCTGGAAGTTTACAGGGGTTTGATGCAGTGTTGTTCTTCCAAGCACTGCAGCTGAAATTTTCTGGAGTTGAATTCTGGTGGAGTTCCGTCACTATGTTTCTTTAGATTCTAACACCATCTCCCCACACTTCTGGAGACCTCCGGTCTGTAGTTTACCTTCTTATCCTTGATGGTTTTCCACCTGTTTGAAACAGCCTGTCCTACAATTAACCCCTTTACGCCAAGGTAAAAACAATTACTGCAGATGCTGGAAACCAGAGTCTAGATTAGAGTGGTGCTGGAAAAGCACAGCAGTTCAGACAGCATTCAAGGAGCAGGAAAAATCGACGTTTCGGGCAAAAAGCCCTTCATCAGGAATCTCATTATCTCATCTGTCCAAATAAACAGCTCATTGTTTTGCCTCCTTCTTCCCAGCGATGGTTAATGTATGTTAGTTGTTAACTCCCTTGTAGCAGTTTCTCATTGGCCCTTTCGTTTCTTGGTCCAGAAAGCGTTATTGCTGACTCATGAAGTTATCAAAGTTCTGGAGTTTACAGGACCACACCACATTCCTCGTGCTTCCTCCAGGAATAACGATTGCTCCTGAGATACTCGCAGTTCCTGATTTCCCTTGGTATCCCCAAATACAATCCACATGTCAGGAAATCACTAGTGCTGCCCTGACACTGTTGGAACAGAAGGATTATGGGAAGAAAATACAGAAATCCGAAATGCAAAGAGACTTGGGAGTTCAAGTCCAGGATTTTCTCAAAGTAAACTTGCAGATTGAGTCAGTAATTAGGAAGGCAAATGCAATGATGGCGTTTATTTTGACAGGACTTGAATACAAAAGCAGGGATGTACTTCTGAGACTCTATAAGGCTCTGGTCAGGCCACATTTGAAGCATTGTGCGCAGTTTTGGACTGCCTATTAGCAAGGATGTATTGGCCCAGGAGAGTGTTCAGAGGAGGTTCACGAGAATGGTCCCAGGAATGAAACGTTTAACATATGAGGAACTTTTGAGGACTCTGGGACTATATGGAGTTTAGAAGGATGAGGGGAGGTTACAATTGAAACCTACAGGATATTGAACGGCCTGGACAGAGTGGATGTTGGGAAGATGTTTCCATTGTTAGGACAAACTAGGACCCGAGAGTACAGCCTTAGAGGAAAAGGAAGACCCTTTAGTTGGGAAATAAGGAGAAACTTCTTTAGCCAGAGAGTGGTGTATCTATGGAATTCACAGCCACAGAAGGCTGTGGAGGCCAGGTCATTGAGCATATTTAAGATGGAGACAGAAATGTTCTTGAGTATCAAGGGGATCAAGGGTTCTGCGACGAATGGGCTTGAGAAAGTTAACAGCCATTATTGAATGGTGGAGTAGACGCAATGGGATGAATGGCCTAATTTCAGCTCCTATGGTCTTATGATATGCTGGTGTGGAGGGGTGATGAGTGGGCAAAGAGATGAAGGGGGAGTAGAATTAAGGGGAAGCTGGATACAGCCACAAGGGAGAAAGAAATACAAGAACTGTACAATAAATGACAGAACTCTTCGGAGCATTGGCATGCAGAGGGATTTGGGCATATAGTTCCCTGAAAGTGGAAACAGAGGTGGATATGGTGGTCAAGAAGGCACACAGGACGCTTGCCTTTCCTGGGTGTAAGAGTTAGCAAGTTACGTTACAGCTATTTATTTCAACCACATTCGGAATATTGTATGCAGTTCTGGTCACCACGCTATCAGAAGGACGTGGATGCTCTGGGAGAGGATGCTTTAGTCAAGAGCTAATGTTGCGTAATAGGAGTAGGTGAATAAGTCTGTGTCAGTTACTCTTCAGAGGGTCAGTGTGCACATGTTGCGCCGAATGGTCTTTTCCACACCAGGGATTCTATGTTTCTCAGAGGTTTTTTTATTCCCCAGGGTGAAAAGATCAACAACAAAAGGGCACATGTTCAAGGCAAGAGGAGGGCAGTCTACAGGAGATGTGGAGGGGAAGGTTTTTCATACAGAGGGGTGATGGGTGGTGGAAGGAGGCACCTTAGCAACGTTTAAGGTGTATCTTGATAGACACAAACGCGAGATGAACTGAAGGATAGAAACCGCACATGGGCAATAAATAGCAGGTCCAAGTGAGGATTAAGAATTTGCACAGGCTTGAAGGGGGTACCTAAACCAAATAAGAAGGGCTTGTGACTGTGTTGTATTGTACTGATACAGATTTTCCCCACTATCCAAAAGTGGAGCGTTCCTATGAAACCTTTCGTAAGGCAAAATAGCGTAAAGCGAAGAAGCAATGAACATTAATTCATTTATATCGTATATACTCAAAAAGTAGTCAAAAATTTGACTATTACTTGAGGTTAAATTTAGGGGGTCGACTGTTACTTGGATACTACTTGAGGGGCTGAAATTCATGCCTGTCAAGATTCATACCGTATCATAAGCAGAAGCTCAACTGATGAATAAAGCAAAAAAATAAACAATTATGGTAATTCTGAAAACTGAGTGGAACATGCAGACAACGGACTGGAAGACAGGAACAGAGCCAAACGACCGACAGACTGCAAAGCTGGAGTGGAACATGACGGCCATCATACTGTCTCACAAACATTGGTCTGTTGTCTATGAAGAACTAGGGTCCACTTTTACATGATCAGACTACGTTTCACAGCACTTGCAAGAAAAAGAAATCAAACACGTCCAATGCGCCATGCATGGAGAACAGGAAATATACTAAAGGATTTTTTTTTTAAAAAGAGATTTCCAGCATTCATACACAATTATATATATGCACATGTCCATTTAAATACTGGGTAGGTTGATTCTTTGGAAAATGACAATAGCAAAGAAATGAAGCTCTTCAACAAAATGCTGGATTTGGTAGAAAGATTAATTAGTATGCTCACTCTCCTCCCTCCACAGCCAAATCATCACTGGGCAAGACAAAACTCCAGGATCGAAATAACATACCTACACACACACACACACACACACACACACACACAATCCTACCCATTTTACGTGCAATTATCTCAAATCACAATTATAAAACATGAATGTGGGATGTGGGAAAAATAGTGTTACTTCTGCAATTCCATTTACTAATACAAAGTAAATGAACTCACACCAGTGTGTAATTGTTTTAGCCAAGAGCTGAGTCAACAAGAATGGAAACTATGTGGAGGAAATACATAATTGTTTTTGTATTAGCTAAAATTGTATGCCAGAATGAAACGTGACTGCAAAACAATGGTTAATATTACAGGCGAATAGATAAGATGCTGTGAGGGGAGAAAGTTAAGCTGGATACGCCAGTACAAACAGTAGGTATAAACATCTGTTTCCCACTTTTACAGAAACACAGGAACAAACCCCAATTAAAAGGGTCATAAGGATCAGGAGAAGGTACAGGTGGAGAGAGTAGATAATGGTGAAGAAAGAACATGCCTAACAATGACCTACAGCGGGATGAAGTCAAACGGCCTTGTGAGGCCATAAATAAGCATTTTGTCACAGACAAGGCCGGATAAGGCAAGAGATAAACAGGAGTAATGGGTGCCGGTCTTAGGGAAGTGGAAGATGTAAACAGGGGAGGAGCAATGTAAAACAAAAGAAATCAAATTATATAAATGTTGTGTATTAATTGAATTTGGGGTGTGTATGTTCCTTGCCTTATAGACACTGGACATCACACCCTCTTGCAAGAGTAAAATAAAGGACACTACTGATTCAGATTTTGCCTCGGACTGCAATTATTGAAGTGTGTGAGCTTTGTTTCTCACAATTGGGGGCTGTGCGGGATATTCTTTATTGCCGGGGGGAGTGGCTGGCCTTGGACACTGGGAAGATGCGTCCCGTTCCCAATTGAGGAGCGGTCTCGTCCTGGTTTGGTCCGTTCCCTTGGGCGACTGGTACGGATCTCACAAGAGAAACATCTGAATCAGACAGTGATAGGAGCTTGATAGAAAATACGGCGTAAAGGGGCCAGGCAACTCTGTGCACAGACCAAGGTAAGAAACCTGACTTTTAAGTATTGCCTTGGTGGCCAGGAAAAGGGGTATTTACTCGCGAAGGGACTGGCGAGGGCCCCGCGAAATGGGGGGTAGGCAGAGTAGCTGTCACGGAGGAAAGGAAGAAGAAAATGTCCCTGGTAACATTCCTCCTGAAAGTCCGTTGGGGAGGATGTTGCGGGAATGGACAAGCAATATTTGTTCAAGGGCAAAAGATAAAAAGAAAATGATTAAATATTGTTGTTTAGTATGGACCAAAGACCCAATCCTTCGTCCGGCTGTCTTTTGGCCAAAGTATGGTTCGGACGAGGATTGGGTCTGTCAGTATTTAGATTTGTATGTGAATAAAAAAACAACCTTTTAGTCAAGAGGAGATGGACTATGCGTTCTGTTGGAAGGGCAGTTTGGGAATGATGGTAGTAAAGACAAAGGATTCCCCCTCTGCCCCACCTAGTCCCTGGGATCCTCTTGGCTGTTTGACCCCCCCAAACCCCCGTACCATAAACTCAGGTTAGGTGAACATGGGGGAGGAGGAGAGACAGGCAGGCAGGGACAGGGAACAGATGACTCACAAGAGGAGGACGAAGGGGCGGTGGACGGGGATGTTGTTGTTCCTGACCCTCAATCCTCAGCAAAAGAACGGAAATCTACAGTAGATGTAGAGGAGGCCTCCGGAGGATCTAAATCAAAGCTTAAGGGGGAAAACAAAAAAAAAGGGAAGAACGTAACGACTTATCCCCTTCGGGAGGTACCAATAGGGGACAAAGAGATTGGGTTTGTAAGTGCCCCCCTCACCAGTGGGGAGGTCAGAACATTTAAAAAGGAAATGAGGATCCGGTGGGTTGTCTGAACAAATTGATCAATTTTTGGGGCTCAGTCTTTATACCTGGGCTGAGTTAATGTCTACTTTGAATATACTATTTATTGGGGAAGAAAGGGGACTTATACGAGGAGCAGCCATTAAAATATGGGACAGGGAACATCCGATTGGAGATGGGGATGCTGGACAGGGAGAGGTGAAGTTTCCCCTCAGAGACCCCCAGTGGGAAAACCAAAACCCGGAGAATAGAGAAGAAATGAGGGAATTGAAAGATCTGATTCTAAAAGGAACAAGAGAGGCAGTTCTGAAGTCACAGAATTTGACTAAAGTCTTTGAAGTTAGACAGGAGAAAGATGAGACTCCCTCAGCTTTCTTGCAAAGATTAAGAGACTCAATGTGGAAATTTCTGGAATGAACCCTGAGGACCCAGTGGCACAGGGTCTTTTGAAAGTACATTTTGTGATAAAGGCATGGCCAGACATACAGAGAAAGATACAGAAGATAGAAGGGTGGAGTGAAAAACCATTAGATGAATTGTTAAGAGAGGCACAGAAAGTGTTTGTAAAGAGAGAGGATGAGAGACAAAAACAGAAGGTGAAAATGATGGTAGCTACGGTTGATGAGGTAGTTAAGAAAAAAATGGAACCAATAGTGAGCAACCGGAGCGGCGGGTGGCAGCATGTAGGACAGAGAGGAAGAGGGAGAGGACAAGGGGGAGCATTTGATAGAGGGTTCGAGCGACAGGGGCAGAGATGGAGGGCTCCACAGGCATGATGCTATTATTGCGGAAAGATAGGGCATTTTAAGCAAGACTGTCCTGATCTACAAAGAGAAGAAAGGGCAATTCCGCTTATGAATTTTGATGAAGAATAGGGGTGTCAGGGGTTCCTGCCCTCCGAGGCCCACCAGGAACCCTTGATAAACTTGAAGGTGGGACCCTATAGGGAAGAGGTAGTCTTCCCAGTAGATAAGGGGGCAGCACGGTCATCGCTGAATTTTAAACCAAAGAAAGTAGAAATGTCAACACGGTCAATTACTGTTTCGGGGATAAAAGGGGAAGGATTTACTGTTCCAGTATTTGAACCTATGATAATAGAAGGTCCTAAGGATAGGGTCACAGGGGAACTGCTGTATATCCCTGATCGAGGAAGTAACTTATTAGGGAGAGACTTAATTATCCTCTTAGGACTGGAGATTGGAATTCAGGAAAAATAATTAGTTGTACAAATGGCAATGTTGTTAGAGGATGTGGAGAGAGAGATAGACCCTATTTTATGGGCTAGAGAAGGGAATCGTGGAAAACTACAGATCCCTCCCCTTCTAATAAATTTAAAAAGGAAAATGGACGTTGTCTGTGAGCGACAATATCCCATTTCCATAGAAGGTAAACGAGGACTGCAGCCAGTAATTGAAGGACTGATTAGAGATTAAGTAAGATCCCCCATGACCACAAATGGTTTAGTGTTATAGATTTAAAGGATGCCTTTTGGGCTTGTCCCTTGGCTGAGGAAAGTAGGAATTTGTTCGCCTTTGAATGGGAAGAACCCAATACAGGACGGAAACAGCAATACTGGTGGACTGTGCTTCCCCCAGGGGTTTACGGAATCCCCGAATTTATTTGGACAGATGTTAGAACAAATATTGGAGAAATTTAGCAGCCCCAAGGGGACTACCCTGTTGCAGTATGTAGACGACCTCTTAGTAACAGGAAAAAGAAGAGAAAGAGCAGTAGAAGCCACTAACAAATTATTGAATTTCCTGGGCCAGCAAGGACTGCGAGTATCTAAAAACAAACTACAATATGTGGAGCAAGAAGTGAAATACTTGGGACATTTAGTTAGTAAGGGAAAGCGAAAGATAATCCCGGAACGGATAGAGGGAATAGTGGAGATGCCAGTGCCCAGCACTAAATGGGAGTTACGCAAAGTTTTGGGTCTAACGGGATATTGCAGATTGTGGATTGATTCCTATGCTCAGAAGACTAAGAAATTATATCTCAAACTATTAGAGGGGGAACCAAAATGTCTAAGTTGGGATGATGAGGAAAAAGAACTAGTTGAGGAACTCAAAAGAGATCTGATCCATGCCCCCGTGTTAGCCTTACCTTCCCTAGATAAACTTTTCCACTTCTTTGTTACTGTAGATAAGGGAGCGGCTTTGGGAGTATTAACCCAGAGGTGGGGAGGAATGAGACAGCTAGTAGCCAGTAGCATCCCCAGTATCCCGGGGATGGCCTGAGTGTGTGCAGGCTGAGGCTGCCACTGCACTGTTGGTGGAGGAAAGCAGAAATCTTACATTTGGGGGAGCCCTAATAGTAAGCACCCCACACCAAGTGAGAATGATCCTAAACCAAAAAGCTAGGCGATGGTTGACAGACTCGCGGATTCTGAAATATGAGGCAATATTAATAGAAAAGGATGATCTAGTGTTGGTCACGGACAATTGTTTAAATCCAGCTGCCTTTCTTTGGAAAGGGAAGGAGGTTCTCCTCAGAATCCAGAGCACGACTGCCTTGACATTATAGAATACCAAACTAAGGTCCGCATGGACCTGAGAGATATTGCACTTCATGCAGGGGCTAGACTTTTTGTAGACAGATCATCCTGGGTGACTGAAGGGAAAAGACATAATGGGTATGCAGTCATAGATGGGACAAAAGGTAGTGTGGTGGAGGTAGGAAGGTTGCCAAATGGGTGGTCAGCTCAGACCTGCAAACTCTATGCATTGGAAAGAGCCCTTGAGGCATTAGAAAATAAAGAGGGAACAGTATACACTGACTCTAAATATGCATTTGGTGTTGTGCACACTTTCGGAAAGATATGGCAGGAAAGGGGACTGATCAATAGCCGGGGGAAGGAATTAGTACATGAAGAATTGATTAAACGGGTCTTGGAATCCCTATTACTCCCCCGAGAAATAGCAGTGGTGCACGTAAATGGTCATCAGAAAGGAAATGAACCAGAAGTTAGGGGAAATATATTAGCCAATGAAGTGGCTAGGGAAGCCGCCCTGAACCCACAAGAAGTGGTGATTCATTCCCTAATACCTACTCTCCCAGGTCCTAGGGAAGCTCCTATATTTACTGAAAGCGAAGAAAAAGAATTGAGAGATTTAGGGGCTGTAAAAACAGCAGATGAGCATTGGAGGTTACCTGATGGAAGGGAAATGTTAAACAAAATGATGATGCGAGAGATTATGGCCGTCCTACACCAAGGCAGTCATTGGGGAGTACAAGCAATGTGTGATTTAGTTCTTAGGGAATATGGATGTTAAGGAATATATACAATTGCTAAACAAATATGTGAGGGATGTATAATATGTAGAAAGGTAAATCAGAAAGTCTTGAGAAAACAGACCCCGGGAGGAAGAGACCCAGGATTGAGACCCTTCCAGAGTATACAAGTAGATTATACTGAACTACCCAGAGTAGGAAGACAAAAGTTGGTCATAGTAGATCATTTATCCGGTTGGGTTGAGGCATACCCCTTAACTACTGCCACTGCGAGTGGGGTGTCTAAAACAATATTAGAGCACATAATTCCCCGATATGGGCTAGTGAACCGTATAGATTCCGACCAAGGAACTCATTTTACCTCTGAAGTGTTACAGGGGGTAATGAAAGGGTTGGGAATTTCCTGGGAGTTCCATACTCCATGGCACCCGCCATCATCGGGAAGGGTTGAGAGAATGAACCAAACACTCAAACGACAGCTCTCTAAATTGATAATAGACTCCTTGGACCAAATATTTACCTATAGCTCTCTTGCGAGTACGAACAGTCCCAAGGAAAGATTTGGGACTATCCCCCTATGAAATCTTATTTGGATTACCTTACCTGGGAATGAATGGAGAATTGCCAATTCCCGAAACTAAAGATTTGTTTTTTAAAAAGTATATACTGGGCTTGTCCTCCTCTTTGTCTTTCCTCAGGTAACAGGGTTTATTGGCACAGACTCCACCCCTTGAATTCACCGTTCATTCCATCCGACCGAGCGATTGGATCTTAGTAAAATCATGGATAGAGACTAAATTGCAGCCGGACTGGGAAGAGCCATACCAGGCTCTTTTGACTATCGAAACAGCAATAAGGACGGCGGAGAAAGGCTGGACTCATTACACTCGGATCAAAGGGCCAGTGGACCCTCCAGTTGAGGAAGAAGTCTGGACAGCCGAATCAACGCAAGACCCGCTGAAACTCAGACTAAAGAGACTTTGAGTAACTGATTATACAGTGGCGACGCGAGCGCGGGATTAATTCTGCAAGATTGTATATTAAGTCTTTTTGTGCTTCAGCATGATGCTTAGAATACTGGGAATGCTTAGAGTTATGATGCTAGCCCTCTTAGTATTGGGATTTGGTCAAATATCGTTTTCATATGTATTATTAGCGGTTCCTGAGTCTGATAATCCACAAGTAATAGATGCTGATGCATGCAGCTTAGTAAATTGTGGGGATGTAGATAATCAGAGACAGTACCGCAGCTCTGAGATACATCTTAAGTCCTGTGGGGATGGCCTCGGGGACGGTACTTGGTATAATGGTCTCGTCACAGTACACCGGGCCCCCTTCCGACCAGCTCGCGATTGTCCCGATAAAAAGTGTAACCCAATATACCTAACAATAAAGAAAACCACATGGCACGAAGCAATTCTGGGGCGGGGGGGGGGGGGGGGGGGGGGGGGGCACCTATGAGATACAATTAAATGAAACATTTGGGATAGAAATGAAAGCAAATGGGAAGGATTTCTTGGGCTGTTGTTTTGGAATTAGCGTAGGACAGGGAAAACGGGTAGAGCTACTGGGTGATAAGATACAATCTTTCACCCCTCCCGATGATCCTAAAGTAGTATAAATTATAGAGGTATAGGACTTGAAACAGACTATCAAAATAGAAACTGGGTATGGGAATGCAAATGCCTGGGTTGAATGGGTAAAGTATACTGTAAGAGTCTGAACAAGAGCAATTGCTATGCATGTGCCTCCGGTAGGCCAGTGGCCCAGGTGGTTCCCTTTCCGCTCAGGTGCAAGTGAGACAGGAAGGACATGAAATGTATGATAGCCCTGTATCAGGATGAGACTGCATGGAATGATAGGAATTGTACCTCCCTATCTCTGATGTTCCCTCCCTTGGTGAAGAAAGTCCCCCCCACATTTTCCGCCGCAGTTGGAAATCACACGTCGTGTGTGCGTAGATGAGGTACAAGTCGGTCGAGAGATTTGGGGGAGCTGAAATTATGTACAGAGATTAAGAATGTTACCGAAACGGAGAAGGGAAGGAACTACTCAGCACTAAAGGTTCCCTGAGCGGATCTGTGGTGTTACTGTGGAGGCAAAATAGTGAGACCCACGCTACCTCCGGATTGGAGAGGGATATGTGCAATTGTATAATTGGCAATTCCATTTACCCTGGCATTTGAGAAGGAAAAGATAGTGGGGAAAAAGGGAAGGGGTAAGAGATTACTGTTCGACACTTCTTTCGATGACAGGATTTATCTCGATTCGGTAGGAGTCCCTAGGGAAGTACCTGATGAATTCAAGGGTCGTAACCAGATTGCAGCAGGCTTTGAGTCACTCTCTTTTGGTGGGTAACAATTAATAAAAATGTAGATTGGATAAATTACATTTTCTATAGTCAACAGCGATTTATAAATTATACAAGAAATGCGGTTAAAGGAATATCAGAACAGCTTGATGCGACAAGTAGGATGGCATGGGAAAACAGAATGGCCTTTGATATGATTTTAGCAGAAAAAGGATGTGTGTGTGTGTGATGTTAGGAGGAAGCTGTTGTAATTTTATTCCCAATAACACTGCACCTGATGGTTCAATTACTCAGGCCTTAAGGGGATTGACTACCTTAGCAGAGGAACTGGCTGAGAATTCAGGAGGAGACACATCTCTCACGGGATGGCTTGAATCATGGTTTGGAAAATGGAAGGTGGTGGTGGTTTCTATTCTTACTTCCTTGATAGTAGTAGTCGGGGTACTGGTGGCCATTGGCTGTTGTATCATACCCTGTATACAAGGGCTCACCCAAAAACAGCCTTGATGAAACAGATGCCCCTAAAAGGGATTCAGGCAGAGGAACTTTATCGACTAAATAATGAGGGGATGAGTGAGACCAAGATGGATGAAATCTCCGGAAAGATGCTTGCGAATTTCGGGGATGATGCTTAAAAGAAAAATTGCAGAAGATAACAAATGTTAATTAAAGAAAAAGGGGAAACTGTGGGATGTGGGAAAAATAGTGTTACTTCTGCAATTCCATTTACTTGTACAAAGTAAATGAACTCACACCAGTGTGTAATTGTTTTGGCCAAGAGCTGAGTCAACAAGAATGGAAACTATGTGGAGGAAATACATAATTGTTTTTGTATTAGCTAAAATTGTATGCCAGAATGAAACGTGACTGCAAAACAATGGTAGATATTACAGGCGAATAGATAAGATGCTGTGAGGGGAGAAAGTTAAGCTGGATACGCCTGTAAAAACAGTAGGTATAAACATCTGTTTCCCACTTTTACAGAAAGACAGGAACAAACCCCAATTAAAAGGGTCATAAGGATCAGGGGAAGGTACAGATGAAGGGAGTAGATAATGGTGAAGAAAGAACATGCCTAACAATGACCTACAGCGGGATGAAGTCAAACGGCCTTGTGAGGCCATAAATAAGCATTTTGTCACAGACAAGGCCGGATAAGGCAAGAGATAAACAGGGGTTTAAAATGGGGTCAGTCTTAGGGAAGTGGAAGATGTAAACAGGGGAGGAGCAATGTAAAACAAAAGAAATCAAATTATATAAATGTTGTGTATTAATTGAATTTGGGGTGTGTATGTCCCTTGCCTTATAGAAATTATGTTTGTTTGAGGAATGGGAGTGATTGTGGCTCCAGGCTAATGGCGATCCGCCTTATCCCCCGGGTTCCCCCTCAGCCCAGCCCGGTACCTGGTTGAGTGAAGCCGCGGGTAGCTCCAGGCTCACGGTCCAGCACAGCACCGAGTGCAGCCTCTCCTCCAGCTTGTGTTCCGCCGGACTTTACCCGCCGCCGAAGAAGCCGCGGGCGCCGGCTCTCTCTCCTCCACCGCCGACATTTTTAATTTGTTTTCTCGTTCACCCGGTAACCGTCACCTCCCCCTTCCCGGGCCCCGGGAATTATACACAAATAAACAATAAACCCCACCGGGGACTGTCTCCTTTTCTTCACAACTTTTGTTTGAAAAGTTCCGGCTTTAATTTGAAATGTATTTTAAAGGTATTTTCTGAGGTAAACGATGCCTGTCTGCCCCCTCCCTCCGTCAGAAACCGCCCGCTGAGTCGATGAGAAAACCGCAGCCACGCGCCGCCATCTTTGTTTTTCTCTTCTTTCTGTCTCCTCCTTCAGTGACGCGCGTCATCCACGTCCCGCCCAATCAGAGCGCTCTTTATTCCATCTGGCCAATGGCGACCGGCGCTGGTTGTTACTGACAAAGTTTGTGTCCAATTGCCAATTTGTGATAAAAAAGGCGGGAGTCACAAATTTTTTCCCCTGTGACTTCACATCTCATTCCTTTTGCCTGTCTCTCCCGCAGGGGAGGGGGAATCCCAAACTAGAGGGCACAGGTTTAGGGTGAGAGGGGAAAGATTTAAAAGGAACCCAAGGATTTTAAAAAAAGTGTGCAAGTTAATTCGCCTCAAGAAAAAGCCCCCTCTTACAACCTGAACAAAACAGATTGCTCACAGCCTATTACTCACCAAACAAGAAGGATGTTGTGAAACTTAAAAGAGTTCAGAAATTATTTAGAAGAATGTTGCTCGGGTTGGAGTGTTTGAGCTACAGGGAGAGGCTGAATTGGCTGGGGCTATTTTCCCTGGAGCATTGGAGGCTGAGGGGTGACCTTATGGAGGTTTATAAGAACTTGACAGGTATGGATATGAGAAAAAGATAAGGTGTTCCCTGGGGCGGGGGAGTCCAGTACAAGAGGGCATTAGTTTTTGAGTGAGAGGAGAAAGATTTAAAACGACCCCAAGGGGCAACGTTTTCACATATAGGTTGGTGTGCCAGGAAAAATGGTGGAGGCTGGTACAAATACAACATTTAAAAGGCATCTGAATAGGTACATGAATAGGAAGTTTTAGAGGGATATGGACAAAGTGCTGGCAAATGGGAAGAGATTAATTTAGGCTATCTGGTCGGCACAGACTGAAAGATTGTTTTTTGTGCTCTTCAACTCAATGGTTCTATTTCCACAGAGCCAGAACCAATTTCAAAAGGCTAGGAATAGGCCATTCGCTCCTTACACACTGTCCTCAACTGTGGCCTAAATGAGCATATTTCAATTCTTAGTGCTATGTAATGAGCCAGACTTTATTAAAAATCTTAAAGCAAATGAACACTTAGGAGGCAGCGATTGTAATATGGTAGAGATCAGTGTGCAGTTTGAAAGAGACAAGGCAAAATTAGATGTAATGGTGTTACAGTTAAATAAAGGGCAATAAGAGAGGAACTGTCAAAAATTGACTGGAAGCAGAGCCTAGTGGGGAAGACAGTAAAGCAACAATGGCAGGAATTTCTGGGTGTAATTGAGGACACAGTACAGCGGTTCATCCATCAAAAAATAAAGATTATCGGGCAGGGTGGGGGGGAAGAAGACTGCCATGGCTGACAAAGGAAGTCAGGAAATGTATCAACGAAAAAGAGAGCCTATAAAGTGGCCAAGACCATTGGGAAATCAGAAACTTGGGAAGACTACAAAAACAAACAGAAGATAACAAAGAGAGAAATAAGGAAGGAGAGGATCAAATATGAAGGTAAGCGGACCAGTAATGTTAGAAATGATGGTAAAAGTTTTTTGCAATACATAAGAAACAAACAAGAGGCAAAAGTAGAAATTGGGCTGCTCCAAATTGATGCAGGAAGGTTAGTGATGGGAGATAAGAAAATAGCTGAAGAACTTAATAAATACTTTGTGTCAGTTTTCACAGTGGAAGACATGAGTAATATCCTAACAAGGAGAGTTAAGGTGCAGAGTTGAGTATGCTAGCCATTACAAAAAAGAAAGTGCTAGAAAAGTTAATAGGTCTAAAAATTGAGAAATCTCCTGGCCCTGATGGTTACAGCCTCGCGTTCTGAGGGAGGTGGTTGAAGAATTAGCGGAGACGTTGGTTGTAATCTTTCAAAAATCACTGGAGTCAGGGAAAGTCCCAGATGATTGGAAAATCACTGTTGTAAGTCCTTTGTTCAAGAAAGGATCAAGACAAAAGCTGGAAAATTATATGCCGATTAGCCTAACCTCAATTGTAGATAAAATTCTAAAATCTATCGTTAAGGATGAGATTTCTAAATTCTTGGAAGTGCATGGTTGAATTAAAATAAGTCAGCATGGATTTAGTAAGGGGAGGTCGTGCCTGACAAACTTGAAGAGTTAACAAGTAGGTTATACTTGGGGAAAGCCAGAGGCTGTTATCTACCTAGATTTCCAAAAGGCCTTTGATAAGGTGCCTCATAGGGGGCTGCTGAGTTAAGTGAGGGTCCATGGTATTGGAGTTGACTACTGGCATGGATTGAGGATAGGCTGCCTGAGAGAAGGCAGAGAGTTGGGATAAAAGGTTCTTTTTCGGAATGGCAGCTGGTGACAAGTGGTGTCCCACAGGGCTCAGTGTTGGGGCTGCAGCTGTTCACTTTATATATTAATGATCTGGATAAAGGGACTGGGGGCATTCCCACGAAGTTCGCTGATGATACAAAGTTAGGCAGACAGGCAGGTAGTTCTGAGGAGGTGGGGAGGCTGCAGAAAGATTTGGACAGTTTAGAAGTGTGGTGCAGGAAATGGCTGATGAAATTTAATGTAAGCAAATGTGAGGTCTTGCACTTCAGAAAAAAGAATACAGGCATGGACTACTTTCTAAACAGTCAGAACATTCATAAAGCCAAAGTACAAAGGGATCTGGGACTGCTAGTCCAGGATTCTCTAAAGGTTGACTTGCGGGTTGAGTCCATGCTTAAGAAAGCAAATATAATGTTGTCATTTATCTCAAGAGAGTTGGAATGTAAAAGCAGCGATGTACTACTTAGACATTATAAAGCTCTGGTTAGGCTCCATTTAGAATACTGTGTCCAAGTTTGGGCCCTACACCTCAGTAAGGACATAGTGGCACTGGAGCGTGTCCAGTAGAGATTCACACGATGATCGCTGGTATCATAGGCCTAACAGACGATGAACAGCTGAGGATCCTTGAATTATATTCATTAGAGTTTAGAAAGTTGAGGGGAGATATAATAGAAACTTACAAGATAGTGCATGGCTTAAAAAGCGTGGATGCTGGTAAGTTTTTTTCCATTAGGCAGGGAGACTAGGACCCATGGGCACAGCCTGATAATTAGAGGGGGTCAATTTAGAATGGAAATGAGGAGACATTTCTTCAGCCAGAGAGTGGTGGGTCTGTGGAATTCATTGCCATGGAGCGCAGTGGAGACCGGGTCATTAAATGTCTTCAAGGCAGAGATTGATAAATTCTTGGTATCTCTATGCGGAGAGTATGATAAGTGGAGTTGAAATGCCCATCAGCCATGATTAAATGGCGGAGTGGACTTATGACCTTACTTCCACTCCTGTGTCTTATGGTTTTGAGGAAGAGCTCTTTGCTATTGACTTTACCTCCACTCCTAATGATTTTATAAATCTTAGTAAGGTCACCCCTCAACCCCTTACACTCCAATGAAGACAGTCCCAACCTTTCCTTATAACTCAATCCCTCCAGTCCTGGCAACATCCTGGTAAATCTTTACGGAACCCTCTCTAATAGTATTCTTCCTATCACAGAGCCACCAAAACTGTACTCAGTACCCAGAAAGTGGCCTCACCAACATCCTGTACAACCTCAACGTGATGTCCCAACTTCTGTACTCAATGGGGTGGACAGTGAAGGGAATGGTGCGAAATGCCTTCTTTACCACCTGTCTACCATTGATGCAACTTTCAAAGAACTATATACCTGAACCCTCTAAATCCCTCCCCCCCACCGCCAAAGTGTCTCTGTTCTACAACACGACCCAGGGACCTACCATTATCTGTACATAGCAATGCTGAAAATTCCTGCATTCCTCGCCTGAAGCTTACTGAAGACGTTACCCAGTAGGTAACGAAACGTCTGGAAATGAACCTTGCAGCTCAGCAAGCAAACCTACATCCAAAACCTCAACCTGAGCTCCAAATCTTCTCAAAACTCACTATGTCTAGCCCTTCCTTGTTTAGCAAAATGCAACCTCTCACTTTTATTCATACCTCTCTCAAAAACACACACATACACCTCACAACGCACTCACAGTCTTAAACTCCATCACACTCACACTTCACTCTAACACACACACACACACACACACACACACACACAAAACTCTATGGTGTGAATCTGTATTGGCAAAATTATCTTTGCAGATACTTTCAATTTTGCTCAAAAAGCATACAATCTGCAGGCAGTCAATCCATGCAATATTTTATAAATACTTTGGAAATAGAACCAGTCTGATTCAAGATTGGAATACCGACAGACTCGAACCTCACATCTTTAATGTATTGTCTGAGCTGAGATGTCACTCTTTTTAATAAAACATTAAGTCATCTCAAGAACGTGACTTTAAAGATGTTCTGGGATTTACATATTAATGAACCAAAACCTGCAACCCATTCTAAAAGATGAAGGACATAACAACAATCTAGGTTTGTTCAATATATCCTATCAGTCGCATGACACTGTGATCTTTTGCTGTACAATCGGTGTGTTATTCCCCGACCAACAGCTACCCGATGAAGGAACAGCACTCTGAAAGCTAGTGCTTCCAAACAAACCTGTTGGATTATAACCTGGTGTTGTGTGATTTTTAACTTTATCTACCCCAGTCCAACACCAGCACCTCCACACCGTTTCCAGTGAACGCAGCCCACATCTCCTGCTGCTGCCAGTAAACTATACAATGCTGATGAAACGGTGCAGTACCTGCACTTCTGAAAAATTGACAATTTCTAACGATACTAGCTACTCATTCACTGCTCCATCTGATACATGGCATTGGAAACTTAGTGCAGGAGGCTGAAATGAAATGAGCAGCTTTAAAACAAAAACCTCTTGGAGCTCAAAGCCTTCAATGAGAGTCTGAGCCCGGCGATACGTTCAGGTAACCTTTATTGTGTCCCAATGTTGTTACAACTGCAGACCCCTCCCCAGCATACAGGTGTAGAAAAAGTAGCTGCTTTTTAAATAGCTCAAGGTCAAAGCGTGCACCCCCACCCCACACCACCTCACCTTCATTACTATGGTCACCACCGACTTGTCAGTTTGTAATTGGATCCTTGGTACAGCCTTAACTATAGGAAGTATTGCCTCACTCAGCAATTTCAACCCATACCCTGTAAACAAGTAAGTCTTTCCCCACTCAATGACCGGTGGCAGTGGTGGGCAATGAAGAGTCAACCATGCTGTTGTGGGTCTGGAGTTACATGTAGGCCAGACCGGGTAAAGGATGCGGCTGGGACAACTGAGTGAATCCTTCCCCACAACAGCAGTGTCCTTCCCTAAAAAGGGATGTGAGTGAATCAGATGGGTGATGTCCCCCAAACAATCATTTCTTCATGAGGTTCTGAACTCCAGATTTCTGACCAAAATCCAATTCCACCATCTGTCACGGCGGGATTCAAACCTGGCAGTCCGCGGAACTGGGTTGATGGTCCAGTCAATCAGGCAGTTGGCTATCCCTCCTTTAATCCCCCTGCGATGGCTCATGAACTCGCTGGTGCCTCCGCAGATGGGAAGCGCAGGTAAAGCCCTTCTCACACTGAGAGCAGGTGAACTGCCTCTCCCCAGTGTGCACCTGCCGGTGGGCCAGCAGGATGGAGGAATTGCTGAAGGTCTTCCCACACTCAGTGCAGAAGAACGGCCTCTCTCCGGTGTGCCCCTGCCTGTGAGCCAACAGGGTGGAGGCCTGGTTAACGCCCTTCCCACACTCGGGGCAGCTAAAGGGCCTCTCCCTGGTGTGGACCCGCTGGTGCCTCACCAGGTCGGAGGCATAGCTGAAGCCCTTTCCGCACTCGGGGCAGGTGAATGGCCTCTCCCCAGTATGACTGCGCTGATGAGTCTCCAGGATAGAAGGGACACGGAAGCCTTTTCCACAGTCGCCACACTTCCACGGTTTCTGCACGGGGCAGGATCCATTGGGTTTCTCCATCGCCAAAGCTTCAGCTGCACACAAACACATGTACAGCCCCTCTCTGCCGTGAGTTCCTCTTTCCAGGCCGTATAACTACTTCAGGTTCCACAATCAGTGCGCTGCTACAGTAGGGTCTCTCATCCAGTCCCATTGATGCTGAGGACGTGCTCCAACAGGAACCAAAAGGCTTTGCTCCTTCTCACAGAATCACAGTCAAAAATTGTTGCAGTCCTGATGGATTGAGTGACTGTCGGACATTGACGTCGAAGTGAGGACAGCAGAAGCTGGAGAGTCAGAGTTGAACAGTGCAGCGCTGGAAAAGTACAACAGGTCCGGCAGCATCCGAGGAGCAGGAAAGTTGATGTTTCGGGCATCAGCCCTTCATCTGTTGATTTTGAAACTTCCGTCTTCAGATCATCAAATGCTTTGTAAAAAGAGATTACAAAAGTCATGACTGTCAGTGCAAGGTAGAAATTCAGAACAAGCAATTCTACTTTCTGTAGAACATTCTTTTCTTTTGTTATTCCACACTGAAAATTGAAAGCACCATCCCACTCTCTCTGCCCCTCTGTTCTCACACCGCTCTAACTAATTTTCCTCAAGGTGTTGATTCAGTATCTTACAGGGGCAGAACAGCAAAAACTTCAAGACTGACATCTTTCTGAATTTTGGATAACTCCACTGCTGAGAGTGAGCAGGTCTGATTTTGGGAAGCTCAAAAAATAGTGTCAGTTCAGGGTGAACCTGCAATGCAAGTTCTTGAGGAACAACCAGACATGAAGTGGTTAACATCCCTGGAAAGGAGAGAGCAAAATGAGACATCAAAGGCATTAACACCGACACCAGGAAGAAACTGAACATACAGATGTGGCAAGCCAGAGTCAGAGATATACAGCATGGAAACAGTCCAACTCGTCGATGCCAACCAGATATTCTAAATTAATCTAGACCCATTTGCCAGCATTTGGCCCACATCCCTCTAAACCCTTCCATTTTATATTTCCATCCAGATGCCTTTCAAATGTCATAATTGTACAAGCATCCACCATTTCCTCTGGCAGCTCATTCCTTACACGCACCACTCTCTTAATGACAGAGTGAATTTCCCACAGTGTATCCATCTTACCCATAGTGCCCAGGGGTGTGTAGGTTAAGTTAGCACAGCCAATCCACTCTAACCTGCACATCCCTCGATGATATGGGGAACAGAACACTGCCAATCCACCTGAACCCGTCCAAAACAGAACACTATGGGTCATTTAACATGGCAAATCCACCCCAACATGGACAAAGTTACAAATAACACAATACCAGGTTATAGTCCAACAAGTTTATTTCGAAGCACCGGCTTTCGGAGTGCTGCATCTTATTCAGTTGGTTGTGGAGTACAAGATCATAAGACACAGAATTTATGGAAAAACATTACAGTGTCCTGCCACTGAAATTATATACTGAACAAACCTGGATTGTTAAGTCTTTCATCTTTTAGAAAGGGTTGCATGTATCAATAATATGCAAGTCCCAGAACTTCCTGTCAGGCTCCTTCTCGAGATAACTTCAGGTTTTATAAGAAAAGGTGACATCTCAGCTCAGATAATGCATGAAAGGAGTGAGGTCAGAGTCTGTCTGTATCCCAATCTTGAGTCAGCCCGCTTCGATTTGCAAAGTGGAATTTACAAAATATTACATGTATTGGCTGCCTGCATTGACTGCCAGCACATTGTGCATTTAGAGTTATACAGTCATAGATGGACAGCATGGAAACAGACCCTTCAGTCCAACTCATCCATGACGACCAGATATCCCAACCCAATCAAGTCCCTCCTGCCAGCAACTTGCCCATATCCCTCCAAACTCTTCCTACTCATATGCCCATCCAGACTAGCCTCCACCACTTCCTCTGGCGGTTCATTCCATACCACATACCACCCCCTGAGTGAAGAATTTGCCTCGTTAGGTCCCTTTCACCCTAAACCAATGCCCTCAATTCTGGACTCCCCCACCCCAGGGGAAAGACTTTGTCCATTTATCCTATCCAAGCCCCTCATGATTTTATAAATCTCTGTAAGATCACCCCTTAGCCTCTGACGCTCCAGGGAAAACAGCTCCAGCCTATTCAACCTCTCCCTATAGCTCAAATCTTCCAATCCTACCAACATCCTTGTAAATATTTTCTGAACCCTGTCAGGTTTCACAACATCTTTCCGATAGGAAGGAGACCAGAATTGCACGTAATATTCCAACATTGGCCTAACCAATGTCCTGTGCAGCCACAACATGACCTCCCAATTCCTGTACTCAATACTCTGACCATTAAAGGAAAGCAGACCAAATGCCTTCTTCACTATCCAATCACTATCCTTTTCTTCACTACCTGCGACTCCACTTTCAAGTAGCTATGAAACTGCACTCCAAGACCTCTTTATTCAGCAACACTCTCTAGGACCTTACCATTAAGTGTACAAGTACTGCTAAGATTTGCTTTCCCAAAATGCAGCACCTCACATTTATTTGTATTAAATTCCATCTGCCACTTCTCAGCCCATTGGCCCATCTGATCAAGATCTCGTTGTAATCTGAGGTAACCTTCTTCGCTGTCCACTACACCTCCAATTTTAGTGTCATCAGCAAACTTATAGCTATACCTCTTGTGCTCACATCCAAATCATTTATATAAATGATGAAAAGTAGTGGACTCAGCACAGATCCTTGTGGCACTCCACTGGTCACAGGCCTCCTGTCAGAAAAACAACCCTCCACCACCACCTTCTATCTTTGAGCCAGTTCTGTATCCAAATGGCAAGTTCTCCCTGTATTCCATGAGATCTAACCTTGCTCACCAGTCTCCCATGGGGAACCTTGTCGAACACCTTACTGAAGTCCATATAGATCATATGTATTCTCTGCCCTCATCAGTTCCCTTCGTTAGTTCTTCAAAAAAACTCATTCACGTTTGTGAGACATGATTTCCCACACGTAAAGCCATGTTGACTATCCCTAATTAGTCCTTGCCTTTCCAATATAGGTACATCTTGTCCCTCAGTTGGATTCCCTCCAACGACACCGACGTCTGGCTCACTGGTCTATAGTTCCGTGGCTTGTCTTTACCACCTTTCTTTGACAGTGATACAACGTTTATCAACCTCCAGTCTTCCGACACCTCACCTGGGACTATCAATGATACAAATATCTCAGCAAGAGGCCCAGCAATCACTTCTCTAGATTCCCACAGAGTTCTAGGGTACACTTGATCAGGTCCTGGGGGTTTATCCACTTCTATTCATTACAATGCAGCCAGCACTTGCTCCTCTGTAATATGGACATTTTTCAAGATGTCACTATCTATTTCCGTACATTCTATATCTTCCATGTCCTTTTCCACAGTAAACTCTGATGCAAAATACCTGTTTAGTATCTCCCCCATCTCCAGCGGTTCCACACAAAGGCCACCTAGCTGATCTTTGAGGGACCCTATTCTCTCCCTACTTATTCTTTTGTCCTTAATGTATTTGTAAAAACCCTTTGGATTCTCCTTAACTCTAGTTGCCAAAGCTATCTCATGTCCCCTGTTTTTCCCTCTTGATTTCTCTCTTAAGTATACTCCTGATGCCTTTATACTGTAAGGCTTCACTCGATCTATCCTGTCTGTACCTGACATATGCTTCCTTCATTTTCTGAACCAAAGCCTCAATTTCTCCAGTCATCCAGCATTCCCTATACCTACCAGCATTTCCTTTCACCCTAACAATAATATACTTTCTCTGGATTCTAGTTATCACAGTCTTGAAGGCTTCCCATTTTCCAGCCGTCCCTTTACCTGCAAACATTGGCGCACAATCAGCTTTTCAAAGTTCTTGCCTAATACCGTCAAATGTGTCCTTCCTCCAATTTAGAATTTTTAAGCAAAATAGAATGTATCTGCAAATGTAATGCTGCAAATACAAATTCATCCCCATGGAGAGTGTGGTTCTATGTGTGTAATAGAGAAACCCTGTTTCCATGCTGTATATCTATATGTCTATTTGATAACAGATGCTTTATTTCTGTTGGTGCAAGTATGGTTGTAAATCATAGCTGGATATTAATAGTTAGATGTAAGGGAGAGAGAATTCCTCAGGTAGAGCACTATCAGAATCCTGGGAGACCCCTACTTCAGATTTACTTGGACTGGTTGACAGTCTGGGAGATGATGGATTGGATCTCGATTGACTAAATATTTTATTTTTCCCGAACGTGTAAAAGGGGGCATACAAGCTTCAGCAGAAATCCAGCAGAGCTGAGAACAGACCAACATCTTACTCTGTGGGAACAGGGAGATCAACAGAGGACAGAGAAATCCGGACCTGAAATCAAAGCTGACACCAGACTACCCTGTGATCAGTGCTTTGATGAACAGCACCAACCCTCTACCTTTATTGAGCTTCCCATTTGACTTCCCCTTCAATATTCAGGATCCAGTTCTTGCCATCCTGAAGCCATGTCCCTGTAAGGAGTCTCAGATCATAATTATTCTCTTCAATGTGTTCAGTGATTTCATTCACTTCTATTACAATGCAGCTCACATTCAGTTTTTAGTTTCAGTTTTTGTGATCTCTTCTTGTCCCTTTCTATCATTCCCTGATGCTCATTTCCACATCACGACATTGCTCACCAGCCTTGATTTGGATTTGCCAGGCTAAATTGCCCAGAGTGTCCAGGGATGTGTGGGTTATTTGGGTTAGCCTTGGGAAATGCAGGGTTATAGGTTCATAGTAATCGAAGCAGGAGTCAGCCATTTGGCCTGTCCTGCCTGCTCTGCCATTCATTAAGATTATGGCTGATCTATCCATCATCTCAGCTCCTCCTCCCTGCTGTGTCCCAACCATCCTTAATTCCCCAATCATGCAGAAACCCATCTAATTGTGTCTTGAATATACTTAACGAAGCTGCCTTCTCTGCTTCCTTGGGCAGAGACTTCCATAGTTTCACTACTCTCCAGGAAAAGCAGTTCCTCATCATCTCTGTCCTAAATCTACTTCCCCTAATCTTGGGGCCTAGTCTCATCTACCAGCAGAAATGACTGGATAGGGTAGGGTTTCATCCCCACAGTGCAATGAATTCCCACTTTCCACCAAATCCCAGATGTACTCACTCACTCACTCAGTTGCTGTCTCACAAATGAAAGATTTCATTGTAACTTCTTCAGCTCTGAGTAAGGGCAAAACATTTTTGAGAGCTGCTCTGAAAGTCCAGTCTTCACAACAACACTTCTGCTTTCGCTGAAGATGATTAAAGTCATACACCACAGAAACAGACCCTTTGGCCCAACTCATCTGTGCCAACTATATATCACAAACTAATCTAGTCCCATTTGCCAGCATTTGACTCATCCCTCTAAATCCTTCCTATTCAAGTACCCATCCACTGGCTTTTAAATGTTGTCATTGTACCAGCCTTGCCACTTCCTTTGGCAGTTCGTTCTATACACGTTCCACCCTCTGTCTGAAAATATGTTGCCCCTCAGGTCCCTTTCCCTACTCACCTTAAACTTCTGCCTCTTTAGTTCTGGACTCCCTGACCATGGAGAAAAGACCTTGGGTATTCACCCTATCCATGCCCCTTATAAACGTCTTTAAAGATTACCACTCAGCCTCTGATGCTCCAAAGAAAACATCTCCCTGGCCTTTTCAGCCTCTTCCTGCAGCTCAAACCCTCCAAATCTGGCAACAGCCTTCTAAATATTTTCTGACCCCTCTCAAAGTTTCATAACATCTTTCCTACGTCAGAGAGACCAGAATTGAATGCAGTATTCCAAAAGTGGCCTAACCAATGTCCTGTACAGCCGGAAAATGATCTCCCAGTTCCTATACTGAATGCTCTGACCAATAAAGGAAAGCATACCAAACACCTTGTTCACTATACTATCTATGAAGACTCCACCTTCAAGGAACTATGAACCTGGACTCCACGGTCTCTTTGTTCTGCGACACTCCCCTTAACTGTGTCAGTCCTGCCTGGATTGCTAAACCAAAATGCAACATCTCACATTTCTCTGAATTAAACCCCATCTGCCACTCCTTGGCCCATCCGATCAATTCTAATTTATGCTAAACTCTCTTTCCTCTCTTATTCCCTCGAAGCTGAAAATCTTTGTCCCACATACTCTCCCTCCATTCTCTCATTACTGAACCTCATCCCTGCTGTACCTCATCCTGAAGTGTCTGTTTCATGCTGATTCATAGGCCCACACTGAGGGGGATCTAATGGAAACATACAGAATACTGAATGGCCTGGACAGAGTAGACTTTCAGAGGATGTTTCCATTGGTAGGAGAGACTAGGACCGGAGGGCACAGCCTTCGAGAAAAGGGAAGGCGTTTTAGAACGCAGATAAGGAGATACTTCTTCAGTGAAAGAGTGGTGAATCTGTGGAATTCATTTCTACAGAAGGTTGTAGAGGCCAGGTCACTGAGGATATTTAAGACTGAGGTAGATAGGTTCCTGAGTATCATGGGGATGGAGAGTTCCAGGGAGAGCGCGGGAGAATGGGGTTGAGAAACCTATCAGCCACGATTGAATGGTATGAACAGACCTGATGGGCTGAATGGCCTAATTTCTGCTCCTATGTCTTATGGTCTCTTGCTGTCCTGGCCACAGTGAGAGAATTGGGAGCAGGAGTTGGCCATTTGGTCTTTCGAGCCTGCACAAGCATTGAACAGATCATAACTGAATATGGATCTCCTTACATCCAGGTGAATAGGCTGGAACGTTTTCACTGGAACTTAGGAGGTTGAGAGGTGACCTTATTGAGGCTTATAAAATCACGAGGGGCATAGATGAGGTCAATATCAGCTGTTGTTTCAAGAATAGGGAGCAGTCTTTTTCAGGCGAGAGGAGAAAAATTTTAAAAAGACATGAGGAGCACATTTTTCGTTTAAGAGCGTGGAGTGTGTGTCAAATGAATGCCCAGAGGAAGTAGTGAATGCAGGTACAGTAACAACATTTAAAATAAATTTGAATAAGGGCACGAATAGAAAAGTTTCAGAAGGATATGGGCCAAACATTGACAGGTGGGACTAGTTTAGTTTGTGAATATATTCAGCATGGACAAGTTGGACTGACGGGTCTGTTTCTGTGCTGTACGACTCTGTAACTGTTCTATACTGGTCTTAAAACCATTTTCTTGCCTTCCCCCAAAACCATCCACTTCTTTGTTCAAAGTCAAATGAACTCAGCCTTAAATACATTCAATGACCGGCCTAACTGCTGAAAGACATCCACACTTCTGAACTCAATTCCTCTTGCTAATATATCACTTGCTTTGCTCATTGCTTGCTGCACCTGTCTGACAACTGGCAGTAACTGGTTTCGAAGGACGCCGAGGCCCCTTTGTCCATCCACACATCTTTCCCGATGAAGAGCTCGTGCCGAAACGTCGACTCTCCTCCTCAGTTGCTGCCTTACCTGCTGTGGTTTGCCAGCGCCACACTTTTGAACTCTATTCTCCAGCATCTCACTTTCGCCAGATCTCAATATATCACTACATAAACAATGCACCTCCTTTCTGCTTTTTATTTTACATACATCAAAGGCAATACCTTCACATTGTGGCACTCCGTTTGCAAAGTGAGACACAGACCTGGATCAACTTTTCCAGAGTCTGTCCCCTCCCTCGATTCACTCTTTCCTTTCAGTTGCTACAAATCAATAATTGAACCCCAGAATGAAAAGATAATGGAAAACGTGGTGACAAAAACACTATTATACTCACAAATTTTAGACAGAGGAAGGAATTTATAGTCTGGGGTGAGGTTTAATCTTCTTTCAGTGACAAAAGAGTACCATCAGCGACTTCAGAGCTCACGGTCCAACTTCCGCATTTCGACAACGGCCGACTCTGATTGGCAGGAGGACCAGCCTCCTTCGGATCCTCCAAGGTTCTCCATTGGTCCATGGTTAGGAGCTCGTGCTCCTTTTCTGCGGACACCCAGGAGTATGCGCAGTTCAGTGCTGACACCGGCAGACATGCGCAGTGCTTACTGACACCGTGGAGCATGCTCAGTATGCTCTGTCACGATGCTGGTATGACTGACAAATTTTAGAGTTAAAAATCACAAAACATCTGGTTATAGTCCAACAGGCTTATTTGGAAGCACGGGTTTTTGGAGCGCTGCTCCTTCATCAGGTGGTTGTGGAGTATAACATGGTAACACAGAATTTATGATCTTCTGATCTTACACTCAACAACCGCCTGATGAAGGAGCCACGCTCCGAAAGCAAAGTGTTTCTAAACAAGCCGATTGGACTGTAACCTGGTGTTGTGTGATTTTTAACTTTGTACACCCCAGTCCAACACGGGCACCTCCAGATCATGACAAATTTCAAGTGTCCAAATGCGACTACGAGAGAAAAATGCCAACGCCATTTTTTTTACCGAAAAGTTTTTTTACCCCTGTGCCTCGACGTTTTATTCCTTTTGCATTTTGTCTGGCTGCTCAACGTTCCTGCCTTTACGCCAGGGTAGAGGTATTCCAAAACTAGAGGGTACAGGTTTAGGATGAGGAGGAAAGATTTGAAGAGATTCAAAAGACTCGGCATAGAACATTCACCCCCTACAGGGCGAAAGTGACGACTTTCAGATGCTGGAGATTAGGGTCGAGAGTGTGTGCTGAAAAAGGACAGCAGGTCAGGCAGCGTGCGAGGAGCAGGAGAATCGACGTTTCCGGCAAACCCCTTCATCAGGAAATAGCTATGTGGAATTGCAGAGCTGTAGCACAATCGAGTGGGTCTGGATGGGATGCTGTTGGGAAGGTCGGTCTGAATGGCCTGTAGGGATGATATGATTCCACTGCCTTAGCCACGCGTATATTGAGAAATGATTGCCCCAAGTCTGCTGTGGGATGAGTGGGTTCGTCCGTGGGACACTGATACCAGTTCTGTGGAAGGTAGGATTGTGCTGTCTCTCTCTTCACACACTGCCCCCCACCTCGTCCATTTTCTCCCCACCCACTGCCCCCTGCCCATTCTCTCTCCTTACACTGCTCCCCCATTCTCTCCCCATAACCCTCTGAAGCCCAGTCCTTCTCTACCTCCCAACTTCTGTCCCCCTCTCCATTTGTCTCCCTTCTCCACCCCCACCAGCGCCCCTCCCCGTCCTTTCTGGTGCCTCAGCCCTCTTTGATCGCTTTATCAAGCCCTTTTAAGGAGAGAGAGAGAATAGGTGGTGACGATTCTACCTGGGAAACAGGGTGTGCGAGAATTGACTGATTTTTAAAATTGAGAATAGTTAAAATCATATATTCAGAAACGTTGTTAAAGTCTGGAAGAATGTTCTTCTAAAAAAAAACAAGCTGTAGAAATCTTTCCGAAACTTGCATTGATATATGCACAGTTAGGCCACAACCAAGGACAGGCTGTAAGAATGAATGAGTGAATAAAAGACAAGTCCCACCTCGCCCATGAGGAGAAAGTAAGAACTGCAGATGCTAGAGATCAGAGTCGAGAGTGTGGTGTTGAAAAAGCACAGCAGGTCAGGCAGCATCCAAGGAGCAGGAGAATCAACGTTTCAGACATAAGCCCTTAACCTTGCCCTCTCCAGTGTGTGTTGTGAAACTGCTTAACTGCTTATTCAATTCTAGTGGCCGAGCAGAGGCTGATAACAAGTTTGGAACACACGAGAATGACCTCAGCTGAGACCTTGGATTCATGTCTCACTACAGGAGACCCAGCTACACAATACACACACAAACCCTCTCTCGCTCTCTCTCTCTCACGCACACACACACACACATACACACACACACACAAGCACTCACACGGTCGTGCAGACCCTCTCTGATAGACAGGCTCTCTCTCAGACACACATTGATACACTCCTCACACTCGCATCCATGCACACACCTTCTCACACAATTATACTCCATCACACGCGCACTTTACCCAGCATGCACACGCACACACACAGACGCGCTGTCTCATGCATGCACTCACACATAGAAGTCTTTGGGGTGAATTGCATTTGCAGGATTATATTTTTGGAAATAAAACCAGTCTGACTCAAGACTGGGATACAGAAAGACTAACCTCACAGCTCTCATGCGTTATCTGACCTGAGGCGTCACCTCCCTTTATAAAACATTAAGTTACCTGGAGAATGTTACTAAAAAGAAGTTCTGGGATTTACAGATTAATGAACCGAAATCTGCAACCCATTTTAAAAGATGAAAGACTTAACAGGTTTCTTCAATATATCATTTATGTTGCATGACACGATAATTTATTGCTATATATTCTGTGTCTTACCATCCTACTCAACAGCTACCTGATGAAGGAACAGCGCTCCAAAACCTAGTGCTTCTAAATAAACCTGTTGGACTATACCCTGGTGTTTGTGTCATTTTAAAACTTTGTTTCCAGTGAGTACAGCCCACACCTCCCACTGTTGCCAGTAAACTTTGCAATGCCAATGAAACAATAAACCTGCAGTCCTGAAAAATTTACAATTTCGAACAATACTAGCTACTCATTCACTGCTCCTTCTGAGACACGACATTGGAAACTCGGTGCTGGTGGCTGAAAGAAATGAGAAGCTGTTGGATCTCACAGCTTTCAATGAGAGTTTAAGCCTGACAGTAAGTTCAGGTAACCTTTACTGCGACCCAACTTTGTTACAGCTTCAGATCTCCACATCGCAAGGCGTACAAAAAGTAGCTTTTCTTTAAAAAAAGCACCTCAAGCTCAAAGTGCACGCACTCACCCCCACTCCCCCCACCACACTTTCTTTATTATTGGTCAGTTGAGCTGTCCCTTTGTAACTGGATCCTTCGTACAGCCGGGTAAAGCATGCAGCTGGGACGACTGAGTGAATCCTTTCCCGCAACGGCAGTTTCCATCACTGAAAAGGACATGAGAGAATCAGATGGGTTTTTGCCCTCTGAAAATGGTTTCATCCTTAGATTCTGAAGTCCAGACTACTGACCGAATCCCAATTCTGCCATCTGCCGCGACGGGATTCGAACCTGAGAGTCCCCAGAGCGGGGTTGTTAGCGGCGCTCGGCCATCGCTCCTTCCATCCCCCTGTGATGGCACGTGAACGCGCTGGTGCCTCCCCAGATGGGAGGAGCAGGTGAAGCCCTTCCGGCACTGACAGCAGGTGAACGGCCTCTCTCCGGTGTGGACCAACTGGTGGGTCAGCAGTGCAGCTGACTGAGTGAACCCCCTCCCGTACATGGGACACGTGAATGGCGTCTCTCCCTTGTGGACCCACTCGTGCGTCTCCAGATGGCTGATCCGACTGAATCCCTTCCTGCACACCGAGCAGGTGAATGGCGTCTTCCCGCTGTGAATACGTCTGTGGGTTTCCAGCAGGGATGGGGAAGGGAATCCTTTCCTTCAGTCCCCACATTTCCCCAGTTTCCCCATTGGGGGAGCTGTCCTTGTGTTGGTCTGGGTTTGAAATTACAATCAGAACGGGGACATAGTCTATCCCCACCGTGAGGGATGAGACTTTGATTCCCCCAAGCTGAGTAAATGGTGTGAAGCACTTTTCACAGTCAGCGCACTGAATCTCCCTCACTCGGTGTCTCAGTATTCTTCCTGCCGCACCAGTGTCCAATATCTTTCAAGCAAACAAAAGCAACCATGTCTTCTTGATTGGAATGGCTGCTGATATTCAAGGAGAAAGTGAGGTCTGCAGATGCTGGAGATCAAAGTTGAAACTTTATTGCTGGAACAGCACAGCAGGTCAGGCAGCATCCAGGGAATAGGAGATTCGACGTTTCGGGCACAGGCCCTTCTTCAGGAATGCATTCCTGAAGAAGGTCCTGTGCCCGAAACGTCGAATCTCCTGTTCCCTGGATGCTGCCTGACCTGCTGTGCTGTTCCAGCAATAAAGTTTCAACGCTGATATTCAAGTCCCAGTGAATCAAATGGCTCTGTCAGAAGTTGGTGTATCATTTGTTTTCAGAATTCTTTCAGCACGTCTTCCTGCAAAAAAAAAATACACAATAAGTGATCATTGGCAGTACACTTGAACGAACATAACATAGGTGGCAGTTCCCGTAGTTTGCCAGATGCCTGCTGATCACATAATACCCAGCACACAGAAACCTGAAATCCCTCATGCAACCAGATAGGCTGAGGAGTGTTTAGAGGAAAACTTCATTCAAATCGAATCTAATCTAATCTTCAACTAAATGCGTGTACATATATATATCAATATGCCAATCCTTTCATTGCGGCTCAGTTCCATGAGAAACTACACTTTTAATTGTGAACATGAGGAAAAAAGCAATCATTTTCCAGGGTGCAAACTGCATACGTGCCAAACTGAGGGAATACACAAGGAAAATACCTAAAAGAGAGATAGAAAGTATTTGAGCATCTTTGCAGAATCTGCTCCCTCTCTGGATTCACTCCAGTTGCTACAAGTAAACCTCCCTGGGGGTCAGGCAGCCCTGCATCGGGAAGCACTGGGATGGTCAACTACGACCAGTTTACATGGAGAACACATCTCCACATTAAGCAGCCTCGAGGCAAACTTCCCTTTCCTTCCACTTAAAGTTCAAGACCCCTCAAAGCGAAATTCCCCAGGTAAGGTTGGAAGAATTTCTTCCAGGTGTTCACTAACCATTTCTATGAGCACTTTGTTAAAGTTTGAATATTGCGAGTTTTGAAAATTAGTGATTCTGAGCGAAATCACAGTTCGAAAAACAGAATGTGGGAATTTAGACAGAGTTTATTTTTGCACATCGACGATATGTCTGCACAACAGCATATGACACGACAGCAGTGAAGATCTTTTGACGTCATTCTCAAACGTGCCTGCCACACGCCAGATGAAAAGCTGAATACTTCTCTGGAAAAACTGCCGAGCAATGCAGGAGAATGACACAACGCGTGCGTGTTGGGACCATAACCCAAAAGAAAAAACATTCTCCCCTATTCATTCAACGTCGTCTTGAGTAGCTTTCCCGTATAACGGCGCTCTGTTCTGCACCTCGCCTTCTCATCCGCTTCCCAAAAAAGCTGCGTCTCTGAACTTGATTTGTGCAAAAATGCCCCATTTATTTTCTCAAAAAGCACCGTCGTGAAACGAGGTTGGGCTGCCTGGAGAACGAATGGGGCAGAAAACAGGCAAGTGAAATGGTGTCGAGCCAGCAGAGCGAAGGTGGGCTGCATGGCGTCTATTCAGAGTGAAATCACAGTTAGACGAACAGAATGTGGGAAGTTAGAAATAGTTTATATTTACACAGCCTCCATACGTCTGCGGTCCAACCCATCCATGCCGATCAGATATCCCACCCCAATCTAGTCCCGCCAGCCAGCACCTGGCCCATATCCCTCCAAACCCTTCCTATTCATATATCCATCCAAACGCCTCTTAAATGTTGCAATTGTACCAGCCTCCGCCACGTTCTCTGGCAGCTCATTCCATGCACGCACCACCCTCTGCGTGAAAAAGTTGCCCCTGAGGTCTCTTTTATATCTTTTCCCTCTCACCCGAAATCGATGCCCTTTAGTTCTTGACTCTCCGACTCCAGGGAAAAG
Organism: Chiloscyllium plagiosum; assembly: GCF_037043375.1. NCBI lineage: Eukaryota > Metazoa > Chordata > Chondrichthyes > Orectolobiformes > Hemiscylliidae > Chiloscyllium > Chiloscyllium plagiosum. Next base: position 8,502,903 of record NW_028270165.1, read on the forward strand.
ACTTTGCCTATTTATCCTATCCATGCCCCTCATAATTTTGTAAACCTCCATAAAGTCACCCTTCAGCCTCCGACGTTCCAGAGAAAACATCTCCAGCCTGTTCAATGTCAACTATACTTCACTCTGAGCAAGACTCAGCTGGTTCAAGAGGTAGAGCGGGGCCGCAGGCAGCCCGGCGGTGTGGCTCGTTGGTCTAGGGGTATGATTCTCGCTTTGGGTCTTCGTCGACGTAGACATGCGAGAAATCCCGGACGAGCCCGCGTTTCGTGGCTCGTGCAAAAGTGGCTGCTTAATTTTCTCAAAAAGCACCTTCGTTAAACGAGGTTGTGCTCCCTGGTGTACCAATGGGACAGAAAGCAGCGAAGTGAAATGATTGGCGATACCGTTGAATAGGTTGACGTCAGTGGTGCGGTATTTGAGGGCTGTCAGCGATGAGGGCCGATTGGAAATTTGGGACAGCTCTCTTCGGAGAACAGAAGTTTCAAAATCTGGCCCGATTGAAGCTTTCCAAGTCATGCGACGTCGAGACAGAGAAAGTAATGTCGTCAAAATGCTCCCACGCCTGAAAGGATCGGCAACGATTCGGCAGTGTTTTAAAGTCATGAGGAAAAGAACCAAAAGTGACATTAGGAAGAATGCTTTCGTACAGGGAGTGGTGGTTGGGGTCAGTAAATCCCTAACTGACACTGACAAAGAGGCAGATTCATTAGACGCAAACGGGAATTCGGTGGTCATGTTTAAAGTAACAATGTGCAGAATTACATGGAGAAGACAAGAGAATGATACGAATAGAGACCCACGTTCACTTACTGTGTCGACCCAGCAGAGCGAAGCTGGGCCGCATGGCATCTATTCCGAGTGAAATCACAGTTCGACCAACAGAATGTGGGAAGTTAGAAAAAGTTTATATTTACACAGCCTCCATACGTCTGCGCAACACTATATAAGACGACAGCAGTGGAGATCTTTGACATCAGTCTCGAACGTGCATGCCACGCGCCCGACGAAAGGCTGAAAGGACCTGTGGAAGAGGCCGCCTGGCGTCGGAACAGAGTGGTGCAGCGGGAGCGTGCTGGGCCCATAACCCAGAGGTCGATGGATCGAAACCATCCTCTGCTATTGTTCACTGTCTCCTTGAGCGACTTTCCTTTGTGATGTCACTCTGTTCGGCATTCAGACTTCCTGAGTGTCTGAATGCCCCATATCATACCGATTCTGTCGCGAAACTCACACCGTTCAAGTAACGTGCTTTTGGAGGTCTGAGTGGTCTTCTCCTGTTCTTCGTCGGTTTCCTATGAACTGAATCGCAAACCCACTTCTCTGAGATGCCAATGAGCTGATAAAGTTGAAACGCATACCTTGTGGTTTCGTGCCTTCCCTGCAGTAGTGCACCACGCCGGTTCCGACGTGTATGACAAGACGATCCGCATGTCAGAAACCGCATCCCGGGGACAGAATGACAAGCAGATGTTCTGGAAACTCTTTGCTGCTTGCAATTCTTGGAGCAAAGTGGAATGTATTTCACACTGAGCAAGTTTCAGCTGGTTCAGAGTCTCCAGTGTACATTGCTCTCTTTCCCGCCAACTCAGAGAGAGAGAACAATAGGAGGGACAAAGGAGTGAATAACGATCAGTGTGGGAGGGTGAATAACTGTTAATGGAGACCGTTAGTGGCTAACAATAAGTAGTGTGTCGTAGCAGACTATGTGATAACAAGGGCTCGTATGTGTGTGGTAGGGGTCAAGGACATGGGGGATTTCAGGCCGTAAAGTCATGCAACTCGATCTTGAAGACCGGAGGGCTGTAGGGTTTTGAAGTGGAATATGAGGCGTTGTTCTTCCATCTGGAGCTGAGCTTTGCTGGAACACTGCTACAAGCCTGAGACAGAGATGTTGGCCAGGGAACAGGGTGTCGTGTTAAAGTGGCAGAAAAGCAGAAGCTCAGGACCTTTATTTGCGGGCAGAACCGAGATGTTCTGCGAAGCAGTCACCCAGTTTATACTTCATGTTCTGTTGGGGAAACGACACTATGAGCAGCGAATGCAGGAGACTAGGTTGCGGCAAATGTGCAGGTGAAGTGCTGATTCACCTGGAAGGTATGTTCGAGCCTGGAAGGATATTCAGGAGGGAGCGGGTAAATTGTGCTTCTGAGTGAAGTCACGGTTCTTAAAAACAGAATGTGGCAATTCAGACAGAGTTAATATTTGCTTGTCGGCGATATGTCTGCCGGTGCGTGATGGGAGCATAACCCAGAAGGGAAACCATCTTTCCTATTCACTCAATGTCGTCTTTAGCAGCTTTCCCGTATAACGGCGCACTGTTGTGCATCTCGCCTTCTCATCTGCTTCCCAAAAAACTTCGACGTAAATATTTCACATTGATATACTGGCCCAATGTGCACAGTTGAGATGATACACTCGTGGAGGTCTGCGGGGTCTTCTCCTGTTCTCTGTACCCTATGTTGAGGAGGGCAATGCTTGTCACTGGTCACTCCGGTGTCAGAGAAAAGTTTAGAAAGAAAACGGTTTAATTTTCTGCGAGTAGAGAGGGCCCGGTACCTGGGGATGGACAAACGGCAGCTGAGAGACAGAATGAGAAGCAGCTCTTCAAAGAGTCATAGAGATATACAGCATGGAAACAGACCCTTCGGTCTCACCCGTCCATGCCGATCAGATATTCCACCCCAATCTAGTCCTACCTGCCAGCACCCGGCCCATATACCTCCAAACCCTTCATATTCATATATCCATCCAAACGCCTCTTAAATGTTGCAATTGTACCAGCCTCCGACACTTTCTCTGGCAGCTCATTCCATACATGCACCACCCTCTGCGTGAAAAAGTTGCCCCTTAGGTCTCTTTTATATCTTTCTCCTCTCACCCTAAATCTATGCCCTCTAGTTCTTGACTCCCCGACCCCAGGGAAAAGACTTTGCCTATTTATCCTATCCATGCCCCTCATAATTTTGCATGAAGTCACCCTTCAGCCTCCGACGTTCCAGAGAAAACAGCCCCAGTCTGTTCAATTTCAACTGTACTTCACTCTGAGCAAGACTCAGCTGGTTCAAGAGGTAGAGTGGGGGCGCAGGGGCGCTAGTTGGCTGGCTCGTTGGTCTAGGGGTATAATTCTTGCTTTGGGTCTTCGTCGACGGAGACGTGCGAGAGATCCCGGGTTCAAATCCCGGACGAGCCTGCGTTTTGTGACTTATGCAAACGTGCCGGCTTAATTTTCTCAAAAAGCACCTTCGTTAAACCAGGTTGGGCTCCCTGGCGTACCAATGGGACAGAAAGCAGCGAAGTGAAATGATTGGCGATACCGTTGAATAGGTTGACGTGAGTGGTGCGGTGTTTGAGGGCTGTCAGCGATGAGGGTCGATTGGAAATTTGGGACAGCTCTCTTCGGAGAACAGAAGTTTCAAATCTGGCCCGATTGAAGCTTTCCAAGTCATGCGACGTCGAGACAGAGAAAGTAATGTAGTCAAAATGCTCTCACGCCTGAAAGGATCGGCAACGATTCGGCAGAGTTTTAAAGTCATGGGGAAAAGAACCCAAAGTGACATTAGGGAGAACGCTTTCGTACAGGGAGTGGTGGTTGGGGTCAGTAAATCCCTAACTGACACTGACAAAGAGGCAGATTCATTAGACGCAAACGGGAATTCGGTGGTCATGTTTAAAGTAACAATGTGCAGAATTACATGGAGAAGGCAAGAGAATGATACGAATAGAGACCCACGTTCACTTACTGTGTCGATCCAGCAGAGCGAAGGTGGGCCGCATGGCGTCTATTCAGAGTGAAATCACAGTTCGACCAACAGAATGTGGGAAGTTAGAAAAAGTTTGTATTTACACAGCCTCCATACGTCTGCGCAACACTATATAAGACGACAGCAGTGGAGATCTTTGACATCAGTCTCGAACTTCCTGAAGAAGGGCTTATGCCCGAAACGTCGATTCTCCTGTTCCCTGGATGCTGCCTGACCTGCTGTGCTTTTCCAGCAACACATTTTCAGCTCTGATCTCCAGCATCTGCAGACCTCACTTTCTCATCAGTCTCGAACGTGCATGCCAGGCGCCAGACGAAAGTCTGAAGGGACCTGTGGAATAGGGCGCTGTGCGTAAGAGCAGAGTGGCGCAGCGGGAGTGCGCTGGGCCCATAACCCAAAGGTCGATGACTCGAAACCATCCTCTGCTATTGTTCAGTCCTTTGTGATAGTGCTCAGCACCTTGCCTTTCAAACGACTATCTGAATGCCCCGGATCATCCCGAAGCTCACACCGTTCAAGTAACTTGGTTTTCCAAGTCTGAGTGGTCTTCTCCTGTTTTTCGTCGGCTTCCTACGAACTGAATCGCAAACCCACTTCTCTGAGATGCCAGTGAGCTGAGACGCATACCTTGTGATTTCGTGCCTTGCCTGCCGTAATTCGCCACGCCGGTTCGTACGTGAATGACAAGACGATCAGCATGTCAGAAACGGTATCACCATTCAGACACAGCCCCTTAGTATTCGGACAGATATCACTCATTGTGAATCACCTCAGAGAGAGACAAGTGGCAGCGAGTCGCCGTGGACACGATGGACTGGACCGCCTCTGTCGGCGGGAGAACGATGGTGTTTATGCCGTCCCGCTGCCTGTCTATGGGACAGAGAGGCTGAGGGAGCGACAATGGTTCATTTAACCGTCCCTTCCGTGTTGGACTGCCTGCAGTCCCGCAGCTCAGTGCCGTGGGGATGACTCTCAGTGAGTGAAGGTTTCACTCGGATTCTCTTCATCTGGGGCACTTAGGCTCAGATGTTAACTGCTGCGCGGTCGCAGCGATGAAAGCGATGCCCACTTTGCGAGAGATTTTCTGTAAGATTGCTGCGTGAAGACGAATTCTGAACACCAAGCAGACTGCACAACAATGTACTCATATGAATCTACTTGAGGGAAGAGTCCTCGGTGTCCATTTCTCTCTGCTCCGCCAGCACAGCATCTTTCTATCTCTCCAATAACAGAAGTTTGGAGGAAATTCACAATCAAAGTTACTCACTTCCCACTCATTAGATTACTTACAGTGTGGAAACAGGCCCTTCGGCCCAACAAGTCCACACTGACCCGCCGAAGCCCAACTCACCCATACCCCTACATTTACCCCTTACCTAACACTACGGGGAATTTAGCATGGTCAATTCACCTGACCTGCACATCTTTGGACTGTGGGAGGAAACCGGAGCACCCGGAGGAAACCCACGCAGACACGGGGAGAACCTGCAAACTCCACACAGTCACCTGAGGCGGGAATTTAACCCGGGTCTCTAGCGCTGTGAGGCAGCAGTGCTCACCACTGTGCCACCGTGCCGCCCACAAAGTGTAAGTGATACCTCTCACCCCAAGGGATTGGGAGTTAAAAAGCAGAAGAGCGAATGGACTCTTCCCTCCCTCCAGAAAAGCGGACAAGTAGAAACAAATTGGTTTAATTATCCGCCAGTGGAGATAGACCAGTTCCTGGGGATGAGACAAACATCAGCGCCCCTGGGACAGAATGACAAGCAGATGTTCTGGAAACACTTGCTGCTTGCAATTCTTGGAGCAATGTGGAATGTATTTCACACTGAGCAAGTTTCAGCTGGCTCAGAGTCTCTAGTGTACATTACTCTCTGAGTTTATATTTGCACATCGGCGACATGTCTGCACAACAGCACATGACACTACAGCAGTGAAGATCTTTTGACGTCATTCTCGAACATGCAAGTCACACGCCAGATGAAAAGCTGAATATTTCTCTGGAAAAGCTACCGTGCAATGCAGGAGAATGGCACAGCGAGTGCATGATGGGATCATAACCCAGAAGCGAAACCATTTTCTCCTACTCACTTAATGTCTTTCGTAGCTTTCGCGTATAACGGCGCTCTGTTCTTTTCCTTGCCATGTCATTTGTTTCCCAAAACAAATCTGGGTATCTGAGCTCAATATATCACATCGATACACAAGTCAAATTTACACAGTTGCGCTGGCACCCTTGTGGAGCTCTGAGTTGTCTTGTCCTGTTCTCTGACGGTGTGTCCTGATCTCGTGTGAAACCTCTTCTCTCAGATGGCAATGAACCGGTGAAGTTGAAACACATGACTTGCTGTTTTAGTCCATTGCCCGCAGTAAAGAAACCAACGGTGTAACAAAAGACTTCCTGCAGGATTGTTGTGGAAAGACAAATTCTGAACACCAAGCAGGCTGCACAATAATGCACTCATATCAATTTACCTGAGGGAAGAGTCTCCGGTGTCCATTTCTCTCTGTCCCGACAGCACAGCATCTTTCTATCTCTCCGTTAACAGGACCTTTGGAACACGTTCAAAGTTGCCCATTTCCTCCGCATGACTGTAACTGACTTCTCCTGCCTCACGTAATAGTGTGAGAGAGCAGAAGAGTGAATGGGCTCTGCCTTCCACCAGCACATCTTGCAAGTAGAAACGAAATGGTTCAATTATCCACCAGTGGAGAGAGCCCGGTCCCTGGGGACGGGACAAACAGCAGCGTCCTGGAAGCAGCGAGACAGATTGAGAAGCAGATGTTCTTGAAACTCTTCCTTACTTGCAATTCTGGGAGCAATGCACAATGTATTTCGTACTGAGCAAGTCTCAGCTGCTTCCGGAGGTGGCTCGTTAGTCTGGGATATGATTCTAGCTTTGGGTCTTCGAGCATATGCAGCCGTGTGAGAATTCCCGGGTTCCAATCCCAGGCGAACCATCATTCCTTAAATTGACCTGAGCAAAAATACCTGATGAATTTTCTCAAAAAGCCGCTTCGTTAAATAAGATCGGACTGCCTGAATTAGGGACGGCGCAGAGCTGCCATTGCAGTGAACACGGCAAAGGGAAACACTTGTTCAAAGTGAGAACAAGTATTGCAGATTTTTCGCCCGCGCAATCCGAGTCTGAATGAATCCTCCACCTGTATTACGCTCAATTCTGAGGGTGACACTTCAGGAAGCGGGGAAGTGAAGTGATTGCAGACGGCGCTGAACAGGTTAATGTGAATGGTACCGTCCTGAGGAATGTCAGCAATGAAGGGAGATTGGAAAGTTTGGGGCAGCTCTCTTTGGTGAACAGAGGGCGGAAAGCTGGTCTGATTGAAGTTTTCCACGTCATGAGGGTTTTAGACAGAGGAAATAATGCAGTGCAAATGCTCCCAGGCCTGAAAGGATCGAGAATAATTTGGCAGAGATTTAAAGTCATCAGGAAAATAAGTAAAAGTGACATTAGGAAGAACGTTTTCGCACAGGGAGTGGGGTCAGTAAGTCGCTGTCTGACAGTGACAAAGAGGCAGATTCAATGGACACAAATGGGAATTCGGTGGGGCATGTTCAATGTAACAATGTGCAGATTTACAAGGAGAAGGCGACAGAATGAGACACTTATTTACATATTGTGTTGAGCCTGGTGAAGGTGAAACACATCAGTTGCGGTGTGTCTCATGCGCAGGAGGCCCTGCAGTAATTCCCCACGCTGTTTCACACAGCAGCATCCTCTCGGTGAATTACTCTTGGCAAAAAAAATCGATTGAACCAAATCAGTGTCCGCCACTGGATTTTACTGACACCGCTTATAAAATTCAGGCTCACCGTTAATGTGGAGAGAGGCCATCAGACTAGAGTTTCCGCTCCTTCTGTTGAATAAAGATAATTTTAACTGTGTCCAGTGAGAGGAAAGGATTTGCAGTTGGTGGGAAACATTTCTATCTGAACTCGCTAACACTCTCCTGATAGATTGAAACATAAAGCTGGGAGTCTCTGGATTATGTTGTAAAACTATCGGTATTACGTTATTCACACCGCGCTGTCACCAACTGATTGAAGCGGCTGCCCAGAGGGAGACGGCTGTGTTTAAATCCCGTGATGAACTGGGGGAGCTGAGTATTTACCCAGACAAGGGGCACACCACCTCCCTGACACAGTGTTCACAAATTCGGCTCAACAGATATCCGGAGTGAAGTACTCCTTTCTTGATTTGAAATGGAGGAAGTTGACATCAGTGAGCCTGACGTGATTCGAACACGCAACCTTCTGATCTGGAGTCAGACGCGCTACCGTTGCGCCACAAGCTCACGCATAGCCCGCAACCTCTATTCATGCTTAAGGGAAGTGATCACACTGCAATGATTTTACGTTATGAGTAACAACGGAGATCAACAGTTCATGGGTGTTCTTCTCTGCCCCCTCTCCTTCTGTCTCCCGAAGTAATTTCCAAATCTACCTCAATAAAAAGGTGAAAGAACTGTGGATGCTGTATATCTGAAACAAAAAACAGGAGTAGCCGGTGACCCTTCCACAGAACTGATGGTGATTGGGAAAACGTTGGTTTATATGCAGGAGATATTTTGGGAAAACGTTGGTTTATATGGGAGGAAGGCGGACGCAGTTAATGATAGATCAGGACAGAGCCCAAAGCGAGGGAAGAACTGTGGACAGGAAAGGAAGTTGATAACGATCTGCGTGGGAGGGTGAATGGAGACTGTTCGTGGCTAAGAATAGGTAGTGTGTAATGACAGACTATGTGATAACAAGGCTTGGTGTGTGTGGAAGGGACGAGGATACTATGGAGTTCAGGCCCGAGACTTATTGAATTTGATATTGGGACCAGAGGGATGTATGCTCCCCAAGTGTAATATTCGGTGCTCTTCTTTCTGCTGGTGCTGAGCTTCGCTGGAACACTACAGCAAACCTGAGACAGAGATGTTGGCCAGGGAACAGGGTGGGGTGTCGAATTGGCAGGCAACTGGAAGCTCAGGGTCTTTTTTGCAGGCAGAACGTAGATGTTCTGTGCAGCAGTCACCCAGTTTATGCTTCGTTTTCCCCGATGTAGATGAGACCACATTATGAGCAGCAACTGCAGTCGACTGGGTTGTGGGAAGTGCAGGTCAAGTGCTGCTTCACCTGGAAGGTAAGTTTGGACCCTTGGATAGAGAGGAGGGAGCAGGTAAATGGGCTGGTGTCACACATTCGGCAGTTGCAGGGGAAAGTGCCATTGGACTATTGGGGTGGGAATGGGGTTAGGCTTGGTGGGAATGAAGGAAGAGTGGACCCAAGGTATAACTCCTGCCCATTTTCCTATCTGCCAAATAGAGGAATTTGTTAAGTGTGTACAAGGACATTTTCTAATTCACAATGTGGATGTACATACTGGCGTGGGTGCAAAACCTAAGGGTAAACCATAATTCTATTAACTTTAGAACAGTGATTGAAAATAATGTATCAGATCTAAAAGTTGAGGTCCTAAATTGGAGGAAGACTCAGGTATTAGGCAAAATTTTTCAAAAGCTGATTGGGGGCAGATGTTCGCAGGTTAAAGGACTGCTGGAAAATGGGAAGCCTTCAAATATGAGATAACAAGAGTTCAGGCACAGTATATTCCTGATTCGGAGATGCCGGTGTTGGACTGGGGAGTACAAAGTTAAAAAATCACACCACACCAGGTTATAGTCCAACAGGTTTACTTGGAAGCACACTAGCTTTCTGAGCGACGCTCCTTCATCTGAGTATATTCCTGTTCGGGTGAAAGGAAAGGCTGGTAGCTTGGGGAATGCTAGATGACTAGAGAAAATGAGATTTTGGTTAAGATAAAGAAGGATGTATATATCAGGTATCGGCAGAGAGATCGAGTGAATCCTTAGAGGAGAAGGCAGTACGAGCATACTTAAGAGGGAAATCATGAGGGCAAAAAAGGGGACATGAGATAACTTTGGCAAATAGTCATGGATAACCCAAAGGATTTTTATAAATACGTTAAGGACAAAAGGATAACAAGGGAGAGAATAGGGCCCGTCAAAGATCAGCAAGGCGGCCTTTGTGGAGCTGCAGTAGAATGGGGGGGGTGGGGGGGGGGCGAGATACTGAACGGATATCGTGCATCAGTGTTTACTGTGGAGAAGGGCATGGAAGATCTAGAATGTGAGAAAGTAGATGGTGACATGTTGAAAAAATGTCCATATTTCAGATGAGAAATTGCTGGATATCTTGATATGCAGAAAAGTGGATAAATCCCAAGGACCTGATCAGGAGTACCCGAGAACTCTGTGGGAAACTCGGGAAGTGATTGCTGGGCCTCTTACTGAGATATTTGTATCATCAATAGTCACAGGTGAGGTGCCAGAAGGCTAGAGGGTGGCTAACGTGGTGCCTCTATTTAAGAAAGGTGGTAAGGAAAAGCCAGGGAACTATAGACCAGTGAACCTGACATCCGCGATGGGCAAGGTTTTGGAGAGAATCCTAAGAGACAGGATTTACATGTATTTGGAAAGGCAAGAATTGATTAGGGATAGTCAGCATGGCTTTATGCTTGGGAAATCATGTCTCATGAACATGATTGGGTTTTTTGAAGAAGTAACAAAGTGGATTGATGAGGGCAGAGCGATGGACGTGATCTATATGGACTTCAGGAAGGCGGTCATCAAGGTTCCTCATGGGAGACTGGTGAGCAAGGTTTAATCTCATGGCATGCAGGGACAACTAGCCATTTGGATACAAACTGGCTAGAAGGCAGAAGACAGAGGGTGGTGATGGAGGTTGCTTTTCAGACTGAAGGCCTGTGACCAATGGTGTGTCACAAGGATTGATGCTGGGTCCGCTACTTTTTGTCATTTATATAAATGATTTGTATGTAAACGGAGGAGGTATAGTTAGCAAGTTTGTAGATGACACCAAAATTGGAGGTGTAGTGGACAGTAAAGAAGGTTACCTCAGATCACAACGGAACCTTGATCAGATGGGCCAATGGGCTGAGGAATGGCAGTTGGAGGTTAATGTAGATAAATATGAGGTGCTGCATTTTGGAAAATCAAATCAGAGCAGGACTTTTACACTTAATGGTAAGTTCCTTGGAAGTGTTGCTGAACAAAGAGACCTTGGAGTTCAGGTTGATAGTTCCTTAAAAGTAGAGACGCAGGCAGATTGGATAGTAAAGAAGGCGTTTGGTGTGCTTTCCTTTGTTGGTCAGAGCATCGAGGATAGATGTTGGGAGCTCATGTTGCCACTGTACAGAACATTGGTCAGGCCACGTTTGGAATATTGCATGTAATTTTGGTCTGCTTCCTATCGGAAAGATGTTGTGAAACTAGAAAAGGTGTAGAAAAGATTTACAGGGATGTTGCCAGGGTTGGAGGTTGGAGGGTAGGAAGGTTTTATGGGGATTTGGGCCAAGTGCTGGCAAATGGGACTAGATTAGGTTAGGATATCTGGGCTGCATGGATGAGTTGCACCGAAGGGTCTGTTTCCGTGCTGTACATCTGTGTCACTCTGTGAGACTCCATGGGATTCTCTGCCCAAGAGAGCAGTTGAGACAGCTTCATGAAGTTTATTGAAGACGCAGTTGGATGGGTGTTTGCATGGTAGGGGAATTAAGGGTAGTCGGGATAGTCCAGGTTGGTGGAGCTGTGATCTTAATGAATGACGGAGCAGGCTTGACCAAATGCTCTACTCCTGCTTCTGTTACTTTGAATCTGTAACACTGCATTTCCCGCGGCCGGAGTTTTCCCAAGGCACAAAGGAGGTTTTATATAGTATATTTAAACCCCTTGCTTTGCTTGAACTCAATCTGCATGGACTTGGAGGAGAATGGGATTTGCAAAGTGCCCTCCCCTCCACACGTGCCTCATCTGCAGGACAGCTATCCGGCCCGCCCTCTATTGTTGACGTCACAATGCGGATGCAGCCCTGTCAGTTTCAGAGTGAAACTCCCTCCCTCTGGGCAACATCTGGGAGCAAAGCAATGTCTCCCCCTTTCCATATACCATCCTCCAGCAGCAAGGGGGAAGGGGAGGTCGGGGTGGGTGAAACACTGTTCACTTGTAGCAACTGGAGTGAATCCTGGGAGGGAGCAGACACTCCAAAGGTGCTCAAATACTTTCTATCTCTCTTAAAGCTATTTTCCTTGTGTGTTCCCTCAGTTTGGCACGTATACAGTTGCACCCTAGAAAAGGATTGGTCCTTTCCTCATGTTCACAACTAAAAGGTTAGATTCTCAAGGAACTGAGTAGCAGTTAAGGGATTGGCACATTGCTCAAAAAATGTAGGGCGCCTGCGGCCTGTGATTCGTTGGTCTAGGGGTATGATTCTCGCTTCGGGTTTTCTGATACGTGGGGTTGTCAGAGATCCCGGGTTCAAATCCCGGACGAGCCTTTGTTTCTTACACTGCCTTGTGCAAAAACGGCTAGTCAATACTCTCAAAAAGCAGCTTCATTAAACGAGATCCAACTGCCTGAATTAGGGATGGGGCAGAGCTACCACTACAATGAACGCGGCAAGGGCAGCACTTATTCAAAGCGAAAACGCGTTTTACTTCACACAGAGGGTGGAGGGCGTTTGGAACGCGTTGCCAGCAGAGGTTGTAGAGGCAGGCACGGTCGATACATTAAAGATGCGTCTGGATAAATGCATGATTGGGTGGGGAGTAGAGGGATACAGATGCTAAGGAATTGACCGACAGGTTTAGACAGTACATTTGGATCGCCTCAGGCTTGAAGGGCCTGTTCCTGGGCTGTAAACTTTCTTTGTTCTTTGTTCTATATGGTGTATATCTGATATTGTTGGCTGTTGTAAAAGTTTCTGTTGTAATTATTATTCACCTTCTAATGTAGTAATGGAGTTACGTCCTTTTTTTGTCATATTTTTTTAATTAATAGGTCAGCAGGAAGTCATTCAGCAATTTTACTGCCTTCCTTTTCTCAAGCAGCCTTAACATTTCATTTTCATATCCTTGATTCAGCTCCATTTCCAGCATCTTTGTAGGCAGTTTGTTCCATGTTATTGTCACTGAAATGAAGTTTTCCTCCATGCACAGCTAAGCCGATCTGGCAGCATGAGGGTTTTCAGGTTTCTGTGGCCTGGATAATATGTGATCAGCAGACATCTCGCAGTCTACAGGAAGCGCCACCAATGTTATGTTCATTAACTGTACTGACAGTGATCACCTATTTTGTGATTTTTCTTTGCAGGAAGAAGTGCAGAAAGAAATCTTATAGCAAATTATACATCAACTTCTGACAGAGCCACTTGATTCATTGGGACTTGAATATCAGCAGCCATTCCAATCAAGAAGGCATGTTTGCTTTTGTTTGTTTGAGAGATTTTGGACAGTCCTGTGGCAGGAAGAATACTGAGACACCGAGTGAGGGCGATTCAGTGCGCTGACTGTGAAAAGTGCTTCAAACCATTTACTCAGCTTGGAGGAATCAAAGTCTCACCCCTCAAGGTGGGAAAGGCTATGTACCTGTTCTGATTGTAATTTCAATCCCAGACCAATGCAAGGAAAGTTCTCTCCAAAGGGGAAACATTGGAAATGTGGGGTCTTTGGAAAAGGATTCCCTTCCCCATCCCTGCTGGAAACCCACAGACGGATTCACACCGGGAGAGGCCATTCACCTGCTCAGTGTGTAGGAAGGGCTTCAGTCGGATCAGCCATCAGCAGACGCATGAGTGAGTCCACAAGGGAGAGAAGCCATTCACGTGCCCCATGTGCGGGAGGGGTTTCACTCAGTCAGCTGCACTGCTGACCCACCAGCGGGTCCACCCTGGAGAGAGGCCATTCACCTGCTGTATGTGCCGGAAGGGATTCACCTGCTCCTCGCACCTGCGGAGGCACCAGCGAGTTCACGCGCCATCACAGGGGGGTTGAAGGAGCGATGGCCGAGTGCCAAGTGCTTATGCGCGAAACGTCGATTCTCCTGCTCCTTGGATGCTGCCTGACCTGCTGTGCTTTTCCAACACCACACTCTCGACTCTGATCTCCAGCATCTGCATTTTTCACTTTCTCCTCGAGGGCAAGGTTGGACTTGTCTTTTATTCACTCATTCACTCCTTACAGCCTGTCATTTGTTGTGGCCTAACTGCACAAACATCAATGCAAGTTTCAGAAAGATTTCTGCAGCTTTTTTTTGAAAAAAATAACATTTTTCCCGACTTTAACGAAGTTTCTGAATATATGGTTTTAGTTATTCTCAATTTTAAAAATCAGCTATTTCTCACATGCCATGTGTCCCAGGTAAAGTCATCACCATCCATTCTCTCTCTCCCCTGAGAAAGACATCATACAGCGATCAAAGAGGGCTGAGGCACGAGAAAGGACGATTGTTGGGGGCGTGTGTTGGGGGGTCGCTGGTGGTTGTGGAGAAGGGAGGGAAATGGACAGGGGAACAGGCTGGGGTTCAGATGGTTGGGGGAGAATAGAGGGTGCGGTGTGAGGAGAGAGAATGGGCAGGGGGCAGTGGATGGGGAGAAAATGGACAGGGGGGCAAAATGTGAAGAGAGAGACAGCACAAATGCCACCTTCTCCAGGACTCGTGTCAGTGTTCCATGAACTGGAACCCACTCCTCCCACACTTCTCAAAAGACGCGTGGTTCAGGCAGTGGAACCATATCATCCCTACAGGCCATTCACACCGACCTTCCAAACAGCATCCCACTTAGACTCACTCGTTTACTCTACAGCCCTGCAGTTCCCCATGGCTATTTCCTGACGAAGGGTTTTGCCCGAAACGTCGAGTCTCCTGCTCCTCGGATGCTGCCTGACCTGCTGTGCTTTTCCAGCTCCACACTCTCGACCCTAATCTCCAGCATCTGCAGTCCTCACTTTCGCCCAGTAAGGGTTGAATGTTCTATTCCTAGTCTTTTGGATCTTTTAAAATCTTTCCCCCACACCCTAAACCTTTGCTCTCTAGTTTTGGAATACCTCTACCCTGGGGAAAAGACAGAAACGTTGAGCAGCCAAACAAAATGCAAAAGAAATACAATGTCGAGGCACAGGGGGAAAAAATCGGCAAAGTAAAATAGCTTCGGCATTTTTCTCTCGTATTCCCCTTTGGACGCTTAATATTTGTCATGATCGGGAGGTGCCCGTGTTGGACTAAGGTGTCCGAAGTTAAAAATCACACAACACCAGGTTACAGTCCAATAGGCTTGTTTGGAAGCACTAGCTTTCGGAGCGCCGCTCCTTCATCAGGCGGTTGTGGAATATAAGATCGTAAGATCATAAATTCTGTGTCTTACGATGTTATACTCTACAATCAGCTGATGAAGGAGCAGGGCTCCGAAAGCTAGTTCTTCCAAATAAGTCTGTTGGACTATCACGTGGTGCTTTGTGATTTTTAACTTTAAAATTTGAAACAAATTCCTGCACACTGAGCATGCTCCGCGGTGTCAGCAAGTACTGCGCATGATCGCCAGTGTCAGCAAAGCACTGCGCATACTCTTGGGAGAGCGCGAGCTCCTTTCCATGGAGCAGTGGAGAACCTTGGAGGACCGGAAGGAGTCTGGTCCTCCTGCCAATCAGAGCCGGCCATTGTGGAAATGCGGAGTTTGGACCGTGAGCTCTGAAGCTGCTGCTGCTTTTTTCTCTCTGCATAAGGTTAAACTTCACCCCAGACTGTAACTTCCTTCCTCTGTCTAACATTTGTAAGTACAACAGTGTTTTTCTCATTACGTTTTCATTCTGGGGTTCAAGAGTGAACCGAAGGAGGGGCCAGACTCTGGAAAAGTTGATCCAGGTCTGTGTGTCAACTTGCAAACACATGGCAAATGCAGTACCACAATGTGAAGTTATAGCCTTTGCAGTGTAAAAAAATAGCAGAATGGAGGTGCATTGTTTAAATGGTGATATGTTGAGATGTGGCGAAAGTGAGATGCTGGAGATCAGAGTTGAATATTGTGGCGCTGGAAAACCACAGTCGGTCAGGCAGGAGGAGGAGAGTCGACGTTTCGGGCACGAGCCCTTCATCAGGAGTGATGTGTGGATAGACAAAGGGCCCTCAGTGTCCTTCTACACCAGTCACTGCCAGTTGTCAGAAAGTGCAGCAAGCAATGAGCAAAGCAAGTGGTATATCAGCAAGAGGAATTGAGTTCAGAAGTGGGGATGTCTTCCTGCAGTTAGGTCGATTATTGAATGTATTCAAGGCTGAGTTCATGTGACTTTGAAGAACAAAGAAGTTATGGGAGAATGCAAGAAAATGGTTTTAAGACCAGTACAGAACAGTTACAGAGTCATACAGCACAGAAACAGACCATTCAGTTGAACTAGTCCATGCTGGCGGTGTTCTGAAACTAAACTGGTCCCACCAATGATTGACCTATATCCCTCCGAACCTTTCTTATTCATGGACTTATCCAAATGTCTTTTAAACATTGTAACTGTACCTGCATCCATCAACTCCTCTGGACATTGATTGCTCAAACGAACTACTCTTTATCTTTAAAAAAAGGTGCCCCTCATGTCTTTTTAAAATATTTCTTTCTTCACCTTCAAAATTTGCTCCCTAATCTTGAACCACCCACACTAGGGAAAGAATACCTGCCGTTCACCTCATCCATACCCCTCATGATTATATAATCCTCTCTAAGGTCACCTCTCAACCTCTGATGCTCCAGTGAAAAAAGTCCTAGCCTATCCATCTAGATGCAGGTATATTTATATCGAGTTATGAACTGTTCAATACTGGCGAAAGCTGGAAAGACAAATGACGTATTCCTGCTTCCAATTCTCTCAGTGTGTCCAGGACAGCAAGAGACCATACGACATAGGTGCAGAAATTAAGCTATTTAGTCCATCAGATCTGTTCCACCATTCAATCACGGCTTATACATTTCTCGACCCCATTTTGAAATATAGATTTTGGAAAGGCAGATCATGGCAGGATCTACACATTTGATGGGGAGTGTTGTTGAATAAACATACCATGGAGTGCTGGTTCATAGTGGAGTCGCAGGTAGACAGGGTAGCAAAGAAGGTGTTTGGTATATTTGCTTTAATAGGTCAGTGCATTTCAATACAGATATTGGGAGGTCATGTTGCGGCTGTACAGGACATTGATTAGGCCACTTTTGGAATACTGTATTCGGTTCTGGTTTCCCTGCTACAGGAAAAGTGTTACGAACCTTTGTAAGGATTTGGAAAAGATTTACAAGGCTATTGCCAGAGTTGGAGGGTTTGATCTATATGGAAAGGCTGAATAGGCTGGGCTGTTTTCTCTGGATCATTGGGGGCTGAGGGTTGACTTTATAGAAGTTCATAAGGAGCATGGATAGGGTGAATAGCGAAAAGATTTCCCCAGAGTAGGGGAGACCAAAACTAGAGGTCATAGGTCTGAGGTGAGAGGGGAAATATTTAAAAGGAACTTTGCAGGCACCTTTCTCACGCAGAGGGTGTTGTGTGCATAGAATGAGCTGCCAGAGGAAGTGGTGGAGGCTGGTATAATTAAAGCATTTCAAAAGGCATCTGGTAATAGGGAGAATTGAGAGGGGTATGGGTTATGTGCTGACAAATGAGATTATGTTAATTTGGGATATCTGGTCAGCACGGACAATTTGGACTGAAGGAAAGCAGAAGTGTCATTGTGAAGACTGGACTTTCAGAGCAGCTTTCAAAGATGTTTTGTCCTGACTGGGAGCAGAAGCTACAATGAAATCTTTCATTTGTGAGACAGCAACTGAGTGAGTGAGGACATTCAGGATATTGGTGGAAAGTGGGAATTTGTTGCAATGTGGAGTTGAAGTGATTTAAGTAAAGTGTGCTGAGCAGGGAGCCTAGTGTAGGGTTATGTGAGTTTTTGTTTAAACTGCTCATTTCTTTCAGCCTCCAACATTGTATTTCCAATGCTGTCCATCAGTGGGAGTGGTGAATCAGCAACTGGTATCGTTAGAAGCCTTATGATTTTCAGTGTTGCAGGTATAGCATTGTCTCATCAGCTTTGTAAAGATTACTGGCAGCAGCGGGAGGCGTGGGCTGGATTCACCAGAAATGATTAAGCAGTTAGATAACACATGTACAAGAGGGCAGGGTGGGACTTGTCTTTCGATTTGCAGAAGGTGGGAGGTTCTGGTGCTGTGGTCCATGGCAAACACAACTGCGGTAAATCACAGAATCACTACAGCGTGGAAGCAGGCCATTCATTCCATCAAGTCCACACTGACCCATCCGACGAGCATGCCACCCAGACCCACCCTATCTAGTTGTTTCTATGGTGAGTGAGACTAGGTCACAAGATTAGGGGGAGTAGGTTTAAGTCAGAGGAGAAGGAACTGCTTTTCCCGGAGAGTGGTGAATCATTGGAATTCTCTGCCCAAGGAAGCAGAAGAAGCAGCCATATTCAAGACATAATTCAATGGGATTTTGTATGGTAGGTGAATTTAGGATAGTCAGGATAATGCAGGTAAGAGGAGCTGAGACGATGGATAGATGAGCCATGATCTTAATGAATGGTGGAGTAGCTTGATGGACCAAATGGCCTACTCCTGCTTCTATTACTGGGAATGTATGAACATGCATTTTTTATGGCCAATCCGTATCAAGGCAGGTGAGCAATGTAGTGATGTGGAAATGAACATCAGAGAATGATAGAAAGGGACACGGAAAGTAAATGTCCCAGTCCAAAGATGTGCAGGTCAGGTCAAATGACCATGCGAAATTGTCCATAGTGTGAGGTTCATTAATCAGAAAGAAATGGGTCTGGGAGGGTTACTCTTCAGGGTGTCGGTGTGGACTTGTTGGGCCGAAGGGCCTGTTTCCACACTGTAGGGAATCAAATCTAATGAATCAAAACTGGATTCTACAGAACACAAGAATTGAAACTGAAGACTGTATGGCTGAATGTGTGCTGCAATGTCACAAAACTGAATGAATTGACTGCACACATTGAAGAGAATAATTATGATCTGAGACTCCTTACAGGGACATGGCTTCAGGATGACAAGGATTGGATCTGAATATTGAGGGGGTACGTGACATTCAAGTTGAATAGGAAGCGCGGTAAAGGTCGAGGGTTGGCACTGCTAATCAAAGCACTAATAACATGGTACTCTGGTGTCGGCTCGGATTTCAGGTTCTGATTTCTCTGTCCTCTTCTCCCTGTTCCCAGAGAAAGATGTTGTCTGTTCTCAGCTCAGCTGGCTTTCTGCTGAAACTTTGAGCCCCTTTTACACCTTCCAGAGCAATAAAACATTCAGTCGATCAAGGCCCAATCCACAATATTCTCAGCCTGAGAACCATCCAGACTGAGAGGGTCATTGGAGCAGGGAATAAAACAAGAAAAATGAAACAAAATGAGACATAAATGCACATTTGGTGCTTAAAGTGTGTTCATTAGATCGTAAACCAGAATTGGGGGTCTCCCAGGATTCTTATCGTCCCCTACTAGAGGTATTCTCTTTCCCTAACAATATTTACATCAACAGAAATAAAGCATCTGTCATCAAATAAACATAGAGATATACAACACGGAAATAGACTTTTTGATCCAACACATCCATGCTGACAAGATGTCCTATTTAAATCTAGTGTCCCATTTGCCAGCATTTGGCCCATATCCCTCCAAACCTTTCCTATTCACACACCCATCCAGATGCCTTTTAAATGTTGTAATTGTACCAGCCTCCACCACTTCCTCTAGCCTATTTACTCTATCCGTGCCCCTCATGATTTTATAAATGTCCATAAGATCACCCCACAGCCTCTGACACTCCAGGGAAGCAGCCCCATCATATTCAGGCTCTCCTTATACCACAAACCCTCCAACCCTGGCGACATCCTTATCAATCTTTTCTGCACACTTTCAAGTTTCACAACATCGTTCCTATCCTACAGTAGGGAGACCAGAATCAAATGCAAGAATCGAAAAGTGGGTGAACCAATGTCTTGTACAGCTACAACATGACCTCCCAAATCCTGTACTCAATGCATTCAACGAGTCAAATGGCCTCTTTCTGCACTGGAGCGATTTAATGATTTGATTTTGTATCAGAGTCAATTTCAGTCACTATCTCTGGTTTATGGTGTGTCAGGGTGGGATCGGTGGTACCAGAATTGCTTGCAATACTCCAAGCGTAGCCTAACCAATGTCTTCTACAGTCGCAACATGACCTCCCGACTCCTGCACTCAGTGCACTGACCAATAAAGGCAGGCATATCAAACACCTTCTTCACTCTTCTGTCTATGTGCGACTCCCCTTTCAAGGAACTATGAACTTACCATCGAGTCATACAGCATGGTCATGGACCTTTGGTCCAACCAGTCCATGCCAACCATAATCCCAAACTAAATCAGTCTCTCCTGCCTGCTGTTGGCCTGTATCCCTCCAAATTTTTCCTGTTCATGTACTAAAACAAATGTCTTTTTATTGTACCCGCATCCACCGCTTCCTGAGGAGGTTCATTCCACACATCAACCACCCTCTGTGTAAAATTAGTATTTGAATGGCAAGCATGAGGTTTAAATGAAATGGTTCATTAAAATAAACAGCTTCTACCAAACCCCCTACAGCAGGTATGGTAGCAACTCCAACTCTGGAATCTCTCAAATCGATATTTCCATGGAGTGGAGGGGGGAGTAAAGTTTTGGATTCACAGAGGTGGGGTTTTTCTGAGAGTGTAAAGCTAAAATTATACCCGGTGCTTTGCTTGAACTCAAACTGCATTGATGTGGAGGAGAGCGAAAGGAGTTTGCAAAGTGTCCTCTCCTCCCAATGTGCCCTCTCTCCCCCATTGTGGACGTCTCAACGTGGAGGTAGCCCTGTCAATTTCAGAGTGAAACTCCCTCCCTCTGGGCAACATCTGGGAGCATAGCAACGTCTCCCCCTTTCTATTCCTCATCCTGGGAGGGGGAGAGAGAGAGGCGTGGGTGGGGGGTTGTGTTGGGTGGAGACTGTTCACATGTAGCAACTGGAGTGACTCCATGGAGGGAGCAGGCTCTCCAAAGGTGCTCAGATGCTCTCTGTCCTTCTCAAAGACATTTTCCTTGTGTATTCCCTCAGTTTGGCACGTATAGAGTTTGTACCCTGGAAAAGGTTTACTTCTTTCCTCATGTTCAAAATTATAAGGGTAGTTTCTTATGGAACTGAGCAGTATTTAAGGGATTGGCACATTGATTTCAAATGTAGACATCTGTTGCTTCATATGGTGTATATCTGATATTGTTGGCTGTTATAAAAACTTTGTGGCTATGATTTTTCACCTTCTAATGCAGAAATAGAGTTACGTTCTATATCTCTTGTCTCTTTTGTATTTACTAGGACAGCAGGAAGTCATTCAGTAACTTCACTGGCTTTCTTTTCCCAAGCAGTCTTGACATTTCATTATCATATTCGTGATTCAGCTCCATTTCCAGCACCTTTGTCGACAGCTTGTTCCAGGTTATTGCAATCTAAATTAAGTTTTCCTCCAAACACACTTAAGGCTATCTTGTTGCATGAGGCTTTTCTGCGTCCTGCATAATATATGGTCAGCACTCATCTGGCAATATACAGGAATTGCCACCGATGTTATGTTCATTTAACAGTACTGACAGTGATCACTCAATTTGTGATTTTTTTTTGGAGGAAGACATGCAGAAAGAAATCTGAAAACAAATGATACGTCATCTTCTGACAGAGCCACTTGAATCATTGGGGCTTGAATATCAGCAGCCATTCAATTCAAGAAGAAATGTTTGCTTTTGTCTGTGTGAGAGATTTTGAACACTCGTATGGCAGGAATAATACTGAGACATCCGAGTGAGGGAGATTCAGTACGCTGTCTGTGAAAAATGCGTCAAACAATTTACTCAGCTTGGGGGATCAAAATCTCAACCCTCACAGTGGGGAGAGACTATGTATCCATTCTGTTTTGAATTTCAAACCCAGTGCGACACAAAGAATGCTCCCCTCATGGGGAAACCATGGAAATGTGGGGACTGTGGGAAAGGGTTCCCTTCCCCATTGGTGCTAGACACCCACAGATGCGTTCTCACTGGGGAGACGCTGTTCTCCTGCTCAGTATGTGGGAAGGGATTCAGTTGGCTGTGCAGCCTGCAGACACACCAGCGAGTTCACACCAGGGAGAGGCCGTTCATCTGCCACCATTGTGGGAGATGATTCATTCAGTTGTCCCACCTGCAGACACACCAGCAGGTTCACACCAGGGAGAGGCCGTTCTCCTGCTCTCTGTGTGGGCAGCGATTCATCGATGCATCCCACGTCCTGAAACACCAGCGGGTTCAACTGGGGAAGAGGCCGTTCACCTGCTCTGAGTGCAGGAAAGGATTTGTCGATTCTTACACCCTGCTGACCCATCAGCAGGTCCACAGCAAAGAGGCGCCGTTCACCTGCCCTAAGTGCGAGAAGAGCTTCAGTCATGTGGGCAACTTGTGGAGGCACCTGCCGATCCACACCAGGGAGAGGCCGTTCACATGCTCTGTGTGCGGGAAGGCGTTCACTCAGACATCTACACTGTAATCTACCAAAGGGTCCATATCATGGAGAGGGCGTTCATCTGCTTTCAGTGTGGAAATGGCTTCACCCGCTCCTCCCAACTGCGGAGCCATCAGCGAGTTCTGGAATCTTTTGAGGATGTAACTCTGAAGATGGATAAGGGAGATCCAGTGGATGTAGTGTACCTGGACTTTCAGAAAGCCTTTGATAAAGTCCCACATAGGAGGTTAGTGAGCAAAATTAGGGCGCATAGTATTGGGGGCAAACTACTGACTTGGATTGAAAATTGGTTGGCTGACAGGAAACAAAGACTAGTGATAAATGTCTCCCTTACAGAATGGCAGGCGGTGACCAGTGGGCTACTGCAGGGATCAGTGCTGGGTCCGCAGCTTTTTACAATATATATTAATGATATGGAAGATGGTATTAATAGTCACATTAGCAAATTTGCTGATGATACAAAGCTGGGGGGCAGGGTGAAATATGAGGAGGATGTTAGGAGATTACAAGGTGACCTTGACAGGTGAGGTGAGGGGACAGATGCATGGCAGATGCAGTTTAATGTATGGTTATCCACTTTGGTGGCAAGAACAGGAAGGCAGATTACTACCTAAATGGAGTCAAGTTAGGTAAAGGGGCAGTACAAAGAAATCTGGGTGTTCTTGTACACCAGTCAATGAAGGCAAGCATGCAGGTACAGCAGGTAGTGAAGAAAGCTAATAGCATGCTGGCCTTCATTACAAGAGGGATTGAGTATAGAAGCAAAAAGTTTCTTCTGCAGCTGTACAGGGCCCTGGTGAGACGGCACCGGGAATATTGTGTGAAGTTCTGGTCTCCAAATTTGAGGAAAGACATTCTGCCGATTGAGGGAGTGCAGCGTAGGTTCACGAGGTCAATTCCTGGAATGGCAGGACTATCTTATGTTGAAATATTGGAGCGACTGGGCTTGTATATCCTTGAGTTTAGAAGACTGAGAGGGGATCTGATTGAGACGTATAAGATTATTAAAGGATTGGACACTCTGGAGGCAGGAAAAATGTGTCCACTGATTGGTGAGTCCAGAACCAGAGGACGCAGCTTAAAAACAAGGGGTAAGCTATTTAGGACAGAGATGAGGAGAAACGTCTTCACCCAGAGAGTGGTGGCTGTGTGGCCTACTCCTGCACCTATTGTCTATTGAGTTCATGTGCCATTGCAGGGGGATTGAAGGAGCGACGGCTGAGTGACATTGTCGACTGGACTATCAACCCAGTTCCGGGGATTCCCGGGGTTTGAATCCCGCCGAGGCAGATGGTGAGATTGGAATTCGGTCAGAAATTTGGAGTTCTGAATCTAATAATGAATCCATTTTTGGGGGGAGAAACTGCCATCTAATTCACTTATGTCCCTTTTAGGAAAGGAAACTGCCATTGTGGGAAAGGATTCACTCAGTCATCTCAACTGCATCCTTTACCCTGTCTGACCTACACCTGACTCCAGACCCACAGCAGCATGGTTGACTCTTGACTGCCCCCACCCCCACCCCATGGCAAATGAGTGGGAGTAACTTAAATGAATACAGTGTGCGGGTTTAAATTGCTGAGTGAGGCAATACTTCCTTTAGCTTAAGGCTGTACCAAGGATCCAATTATAAAGGGACAACTCGGCGCTGACCAACAGTAAAGGAAGTGGAGTTGGGAGGAGTGTGTGATCTTTGAGATGTTTAAAAAAAAAGCTTCTTTTCATATACTTTTTTTTTGCTGGGGAGATCTGAAGCTGTAACAAAGTTGGGTGGCAATAAAGGTTACTTGAACTTAACCCTGGTCTCAGACTGTCAATGAAAGCTATGAGATCCAATAGGTTTTTGTTTTAAAGCTGCTCACTCTTTTCAACCTCTTGCACTAAGTTTCCAATGTCATGTATCAGAAGGAGCAGTGAATGAGTAGCTAATATCGTTAGAAATTGTAAAATTTTCATCTCTGCAGGTATTGCATCATTTCATCGACATTGTAACGTTTACTGGCAGCACCGGGAAGTGTGGGATGTATTCATGAGAAACAAAGTTAAAAATCATACAACACCAGGTTATAGTCCAACATGTTTATTTGGAAGCACTAACTTTCGGAACACTGCTCCTTCATCAGGTGTTTGTGGCGCAGGATCATAGGAGAATTTTTGCAAAAGATCGCAGTTTCATGCAACAGAAATGATATAGAACAAACTTAGATTGTTGTGAAGTCTTTCATCTTTTAGAATAGGTTGCAGGTTTTGTTTCATTAATATGTAAATCCCAGAACTTGTTTGAAGACACATTCTCGAGACAACTTAAGGTCTCTATCCCAATCTTGAGTGAGACTGGTTCTATTTTCAAAGTAGGAATTTATAAAATCTCACATGGATTGACTGCCTGTAGATTGTATTTTGCTCAAAAAGCGCACAATGTATCTGCAAATATAATTCTGCAAATTCAAAATCACACAAAAGCCTTATATGTAAGTGTGCATGCATGAGAGGATGTGTGTGTGTGCTTGATAAAGTGTGTGAGTGATAGAGTATCAGCCTGAGAGAGAGTGTATATGTGTGTGTGTGTCTGAGAGAGTGATCTGTGTGAATGTGAGCGTGTGTGAGAGTGTATGCTTTGTGTGGGTGTGAGAGAGCGTGACAGTGAAGTGGGGTTACCTGTCATGTGACATGAACCCAAGGTCCTGGTTGAGGCCATCCTCATGTGTTCTGAACTTGGCTTCCAGCCTCTGCTGGGCCACTAAAACTGAATAAGCAGTTACTTTGCACACATTGGAGAGGGCAGGGTGGGATTTGTCTTTCGATTTGCAGAAGGTGGGAGGTTCTGGGTCCTGGAAACTAGGGAAAACATGCTGGAGGACCTTCGGCTCAAAGAGATGCAGCTGGAAGCCAGGCTGCAGACACGATGGGGGAATCATCAAACCCCCACACTGTGGAATCAGGCCCTTTGGCCCAACAATCCACACTGACCCCCGTTAGAGCATCCCACCTAATAACCTCCACAGCTAATCCCTGAATTTAGAATGCCCAATCCACTCTTAGCTGCACATTTTGGGACCTTGGGAGGAAACCAGAGCACCCACAGATGGGAGGGGGGAGGGTAGAAAAGTGCAAACTCCACACAATCACCCTGAGGGTGGGATCGAACTCAAGTCCCTGGCACTGTGAGGGAGCGGCGCTAACCACTGAGCTCCTGCCGCGCCGCCCACAGTCTTGGCTTGAAGGAATCGATTGTCTTCATTCCAGGATTGAAGGAATCGATTGGCTTCATGCCAGTCCTGGTGACATTCCAGCCCGTTTGGGGAATTGAATTTGCTTCCACAGAGTTTCTACGGTGCAGGGGTCATTGCGTCTCAGCAGCTTCAACGATCCAAAGAAGGACTCGTCTACAGCGAGAACACTAGTCCACATTTCGCTACAGAGTTAAAGTTCTCTGCACAGTCAGAACCCTGGAACACTCCCACGCAGGCTGTGTGGAATCACGGGGCTTCTCAAGTCACGTTGATGTTTGAAGTAACTTCCCCTCCTCGATTCAAACGCTGCTGATATTCAGGCCCTGAGTAAATTTTTTGTGCACGCCTGAACAGCAAATCCTCCTCTGCTAATACCTTGAGAAAACAGATCATTGCTGTCAGTGCAGGGCAGGAAATAGGATAAGAGAATGCTAGTTTGTACCGAGCAGCCTTCCCTATCTCCTACCCGGAATCTCTGTCTCCCATTTCCTCCACCTTTCAATGGATTCCAACTCGAATTCATCCTTCCATCCTCCTGTTTTTGCCCAGCTCCCCTCACCGGAAAGCGCCGACTCTCGGTTCAGTTTCTTAGTCACTTCTTGCCATTCCCAGTATATTGCCCACATCTTTATTTAGTTTTTAAAACAGAAAGGCAGTGGTTTGCTGATGCCAGGATCTGAGGGGAATTGCGCTCACGCTCCAGATTCTCTCTCGCATCATTCACAAAAATCTGCACTGCACATGTGCAAAGAAGGGGATGATGGGAGTGGGTGGGACGCATTCACCAACTCCCCATTCAATCAAGATCCAATCATGCCCACAGCGCCCCCTGTCTATTCTCTCTCGCTATCTCGCTTCCCCCCTCTCACACACATGCCATCCTCTCCGTCCATTCTATCTCCATACCCTCTTCCCCCTGTCTAGTCCTGTCTCTCGTCCACCCTCTGCCTTCCTTCATCCAGTCCCTCTCCCCACACTCATTCTCTCTCTCCTCCCACTCTCTGCTCCCCTCCATTCTCTCTCTTTCCCCACCCTCTGCTCTCCATCCATTCCCTCTCTCTTCCCTCACCCTCTCCTAACATTCATTGTTGCTCTCTTTCTCCCCCACCCTCTGCCCCCTTGCATTCTTTCCCCACGCACTGACCCACATCCATTCGCTCTCCCCACACTCTGCACACCCATTCTCTCTCTCTCTGTCAAACGCTCTGCCCCCACCCTGTGCACCCCCAGTGTTTCTCTAACTCCAATGTTCTGTCCCCGGGTCGATTTTCTCTCTCTCTACGCCCAGTCTCTGTTTCCCGTACAATTTCTCTACCTGCACCCCCATTCTCATCCTTTCTTGTGCGTCGAGCCCTCTTTGATCACTGTATCAGCCCTTCTAAGGATAGAGAGAACGTGGATGGTGATGACTCTACCTGCGAGATGGGAGGGTGTGGTGTGAGAAATGGCTGATCTTTAACATTGAGAATCGCTAAAATGATACTTTCAAAACCATAAGTAAAGTTTGAAAGCAAATTCAATTTTTTTTTTAAAAGCTGAATTTTTCTGAAACTTGCATTGAAATCTGTGCAATTAGGCCACAGTTGAGGACAAGCTGTAAGGATGGAATGGTCAATTCCTCGTCTTGTGAAGTTGGTTCAGATTAATTAGAAATAGAGTCATAGAGTTGCAGAGCAGGGAAACAAACCTTTCAGTGCATGCCAACCACATATTCTAAATTAATCTGGTAATCTATTTGCCATCATTTGGCCCATATCTCTCTCAACCCTTCCTATTCATATACCCATCCAGATGCCTTTTAAATGTTGTAATTGTTCCAGCCTCGACCATTGTCTCTGGCAGCTCATTCCATACGTATACCACGCTCTGCATGAAAACGTTACGAGTTCTGTCCCATTTAAACCCCCTCTCACCCTAAACCTATGCCCCTCCAGTTTTGGCTTTCTTCTACCCTGGGGAAAAGACATTCAAAAATTGAGCAGCCACACAAAATGCAAAAGGAATAAACTGTTGAGCCTCAGGGAAACAAACAAGTCTGACTCCAGCTTTTTTTTTCTCTCCGATTGGCAGTTGGACCAGCATCTCCACTGGGCATACTGCGCATGCTTCTCGATGTCAGGAAGCATTGCACATGTCCGCTGGTGTCAGCAAAATACTACGCATGCTCTTTGCTGTCAGCGGAAACGGCACGCAACATTCTTGATCGACCAATGGGAAGCCCTGAAGGACGGGAAGGAGTGTGGTCCTCCTGCCATTGAGAGCCTCCCCTCTAATGTCGGAAAGCGGAAGTTAGACCATGCGCTTGTGAAGGTGTTGCTGCTCCTCTCTCTATGAATGAAGATTGAACTTCATCCCAGACTGCAACTTCTTTCCTCTGTCCAACATCTGTGAGTACAACACACTCTTCTCACCCCCTTTTCCATTTTATTTTTTCACTCTGGTGTTCAGTTCTTGACTTGCAGCAAAGTTGGTTCAGGTATGTGTCTTAATTGGCAAACACATGGTAAATGTAGTAACGCAGTGTGAAGTTATAGTCTTTCCTATGAAATAAAAACAGGAAGGAGGTACATTGTTTAAATGGTGATATATTGGGATGTGGAGAAAGTGAGGACTGCAGATAACGGAAATCAGAGTCGAAAAATGTGGCGCTGGAAAAGCACAGCTGGTCAGACAGCATCCGAGGTGCAGAACAGTTAACGTTTTGGGCAAAAGCCCTTCACCAGGAATGATGTGTGGATGTACAAACGTGCCTCAGCTACCTTCTGCTCAGGCTTTCTACTCCAGTCAATGCCAGTTGTCACATAGGTGCAGCAAGCAATCAGCAAGGCAAGTGGTATATTAGCAAGAGGAATTGAGTTCAAAGTGGGGATGCCTTCCTGTAGTTAGGGAGATATTGAATATATTCAAAGCTGATTTCATCTGACTTTTGAATGTCAAAAATAGTTATGGGGGAAGGCAAGAAATTTAAAAAAATATATTCTTTTATTAGAAACTTTTTCAAATCTCTCACAGCACCTCCATATACAAAAAAGAACAATACCAAAATACAGAAACATAGCAGTACAACAATGTCATATTATGATACTATTAATAATGAGCTACCTATTATTCTACTGGAACAAACTTAGCTTAAACTAAACTACAATCAAATTGAATAAAAATAAAATTAAACATAATTTAAGTTAATTTGAATTCTATCACATTACTTTATTCTATTTCACTCACCACACCTCCATTAAGGCTCCCATCCATGGGAGCACCAGTTATTGCACCCGTATTCTTTTCACCCAGCCTTGCCCTCCCAGGGCCCCATGAGCGCCCAGACCGATTCCCACAGCAATACCACGGCTCTAATTAATATTGCTGATCAGTCTGCATCAATATAATTTTGAAAGGGCTGCCACGTCTTGTAAAACTACTGTTTTGTGGTGCACCATATTTGTGAGGTCATCTTGGGGGGGATGCTCCATCACCAGCATGTGCCACCCCATAAGCCCTGGGGGTTTTCCAACGTCCAATTAATTAAAATGTTCTTCCTTGCACAGTGCATAAGAATGTTACAGTCTGTTCCTGTGTTCTCTGAGTGAAGGCAAATTTGGCAACCCCAGAAGAAGAAATACCGGATTCACTTTAACTTTAATCCCCCAGGATGCCCTTCAGCTCCCTTGCTATAGCACTCCAGTATCTCTGGATCTTACAACATGACCAATAACAGTGTGTGAGTGCCTATACTAATTTTACATTTGGGACACCCTGGTGATGTGCCTATCTTGAACTTAGCTAGCCTCTCTGGCACCACATAAGCCCTATGTAATATCTTCAATTGCATGCCCTGTGCTTTGTTACATATTGAAATTTTCCTTACATTTTCCCATATATCTTGCCATACTTCTAATGAAATATCCTATCCTAGCTCCCGATTCCACATCCTAGAGAGTCCCTCCACATCCCCTAAGGTACGTCCCTTCTGTAAATGATACAACGTACTAACTGAAAGAGCACCTGGACACCAGAGTACTCTTTATTCCACATCTGACCTGTAATGCTGACCCAGGAGCGTGGTATTCCTCTGTATATAATCCGTTGGCTGAAAGTACCGGAAAAGGTCCCTATTAGACAATGCATATTTCTGACTTAGCTGGCTAAATGACATCAAGATCTAACCCTGGAATAAATCTCCCAGACAGAAGATTCCTTTATTCTCCCATGACTTAAAGCCAGAGTCCATTGCCCCAGGTTTAAATCCTTGGGCTGCCACCAGTGGGGTAATCAGTGAAGTCTTCAGCCAATTGCCCTTGTCTTGCCTCATTATCCTCCAGGCTTTCACTGTATTTAAAATGATTGTACTCTTACACTGCTCAGTCTCGGATTTCATCTTGATCAATGAATAATAGATTAACTCGGGGACATCTCGACTGCAATGCTTCAACGTCAAGCAAAATCTACCCAAGTCCCCTCGTGCCCAGTCACACACATATGCTAAGAAAGCGCTTATTTGATATCTCTTCAAGTCCAAAAGGTCCACTCCTCCTCACCCTGTGAGAGCTGCAATTTGATAAACTTAATTAGGGGGCGTCTGCGACACCAAATAAAAGAACCAAGCCAACCATTGAGCCTCAGTAATACTCATCTGGGTAGCAACAACAGGAGCATTCTCATGGGGTACAACAGGCGAGGAAGAACATTCATTTTAATCAGAGCTATTCGGCCTAACCATGATAACGGTAATCCGTCCCACCGCTGCAAATCCTGCTTTATCCTCTCGAGTAATTGTACATAGTTAACTTTATACAGCTGGTGGAAGGCAGGGGTAATAAAAATTCCCAAATACAAAAACCCTTTTGACGACCATCTTAACAGGAACTGCATTCCATCCTTCAGATCAGGCACCTCCACTAATTCTCCCACCCCCCACCCACCATTGGCATGGCTTCTGATTTTGTAAAGTTGATCCTGCAGCCCGAAAAACTGCCAAATAAATTAATTGTTTGAATCAATCGAGGAACGGACTCCTCCAGATTGGCCAAGAACAAAAGGACGTCATCAGCATATGGGGTAATCTTATGTTCCCCCATTCCCACTCCTGGCGCCACTATTTCAGGATCCCTCCTGATAGCCTCAGCTAATGGCTCAATTGCCAAGGTAAATAGCAGCGGTGAAAGAGGACATCCCTGTCGACTACCTCTCCCAGTATTAAAGTTATCTGACTTAGTGCCATTTGTGATGACTGCTGCCTTAGGATCATTATACAACACCACCACCCATCTCGCAAAGGTTGCACCCAGACCAAAGCGCTTGAGGACCACAAACAGGTACAGCCATTCTATCTGGTCAAATGCCTTTTCTGCATCTAGGGAGGCCACTGAACCCAGGATCAACCTTTGCTGGCATACCTGCACCATGTTCAGTACCCTCCTGATATTGTTGGAGGAGCTACGGCCTTTAACAAAACCCATCTGATCTTCTTTCACCATACAGGACAACACCTTTTCCAACCTCAGGGTCTTGGGTAGAATTTTACAATCTACATTCAACAGTGAAATGGGTCTGTATGAAGCACATTGTTCGGGCTCTTTCCCCTTTTTTAAAATGAGGGAGATACTAGCCTCCCTAATCCTGTACATATGAATAGCTATACATCCCCAGAGGTGGCTCCACCAACACATTTATGAATTCCTTATAGAATTCACTTGGGAATCCATCTGACCCCGGTGCTTTGCCACCTTGGAGATGCTTTATTGCATCCTGCACCTCATGTATCTTCAAAGGCCCATTCAAAAGGAAACCTGTTCCACGTTTATACTAGGGAGATGCAGGATCTCAAAAACGGCCTGCATTCTCGCTGCACTGTGTTCATCTCCCTCCGACCGATATAACCCTGCAAAGTATTCCCTAAATCGAACATTAATCTTCTTTAACTCACGGGTAACTGTGCCAACCTTCTCTCTAACAGACATAATAGATTGGGAAGCATTTTCTTTCTAGTCAGATATCTACCTGGCTTATCTCCAAATTCAAACAATCTTTGTTGAGCAAAGCAGACCTTTTTTCCCCAGTGTGTGCAATGAGTTGGGAGCAGCCCAGAGAGCTGCAGCTTGACCAGTGAAGGCCTATTATAATATACTTCCTAAGCTATCTGCAGACGGGTCTCCAGCATTTGTTGTTGCTCCTTCCTCTGCGTCCTTCTAGTCGTTGAATAAAAAATAATCAGGCCTCATAACTATGCCTTAGTGGCCTCCTCCAGTATTTCCGGATTACTGGCCGTACCCGAGTTGATATCCCAGAAGGCTCTGAACTCTTGTGATGTACTCAACAAATTTGCTATCCCTTAACAGGAATTGGTCCGTGCACCAGTGCTGTGCATCCA
Organism: Chiloscyllium plagiosum; assembly: GCF_037043375.1. Lineage (NCBI taxonomy): Eukaryota > Metazoa > Chordata > Chondrichthyes > Orectolobiformes > Hemiscylliidae > Chiloscyllium > Chiloscyllium plagiosum. Next base: position 8,534,700 of record NW_028270165.1, read on the forward strand.
TTCCACCACTCTTGATTTTACCATCTAATTACACTGGAACATGGTCCGAGACAGCTATATTGCCAATTTCACCAGCCAATGTTCTGTCCAAGCAATCCAATGGCATTAAAAATTGTCAGTTCCCATGTGGTACTTATATGGGTTGGAAGCTGCCCCGATTGTGGGAAGGTGTTCACTCGCTCCTCCCACCTCGTGATTCACCGGCGGGTCCAGAACCGGTGAGAAACCCTTCCCCTGCCCCAAATGTGGGAAGGCCTTCAGCGATTCCTCTGGTCTGCTGGCCCACTGGCGGGTCCACACCGGCGAGAGGCCATTCACCTGCTCTGTCTGCGGGAAGTACTTTACACGCTTTCCGACCTGCTGAAGCACCAGTGGGTCCACACTGGGGAAAGGCCCTTCAGCTGCTCTGTGTGCGGGAAGGGCTTTACCCAGGCCTCCCACCTGCTGACACTCCGGTGGGTCCACACTGTGGAGAGGCCGTTCACCTGCCTCGCGTGCGAGAAGGGCTTTGCTGTCTCCTCCACTCTACTGACGCACCAGCGGATCCACACTGCGGGGAGGCCGTTTGCCTGGCCCGAGTGTGGACAGAGGTTCACAATGTCCTGCAGCTTGAACAAGCACCAGCGGAGGCACCAATGCTCCCAACAATCAGATTCTGCCGGTAACGCTGCTGAGGGTCACTCCCAGGACTGAACCTTCTGCCCTTGCTGACAGTGGGGATCGTGGGAGAGTTGGTAGGGTTTTCTGTTTTCTACTGGGGGAGTGGACGGGGAAGGGGGGGTGGTGGCTCAGTGGTTAGCACTGCTGCCTCATAGCGCCAGGGACCCAGATTTGATTCCATCCTCAGGGTGACTGTCTGTGTGGAGTTTGCATGTAATGTCTGCGTGGGTTTCCTCTGCGTGTTGCAGTGTCTTCCCAAAGTCCAAACGTGCGCATGTTTGGGCGAATTGGCCAAGCGAAATAGTCCCATAGTGTTCAGGAATGTGCAGATGTGGTGCATTAGTTAGGTGTAAGTGCAGAGTGATGGGGTAGGAGAATGTATCTGGGTGAATTACTCTTCAAAGGTCGCTCTGAACTTGTTGGTCAGAAGGGCCTGTTTCCACGCTGTCGTGATTCTATGGTTCTGTGAATATTGCTTCCAGTGGGCGCTGCTGCTCATTGAGCCCAGGGCCCGCACAAACCTAAGACCACAAGACCATTGGAGCCGAAGTTAGGATATTTTGACCCATCGAATCTGCTCCACCATTTGTTAGAGACAAAATAAAAAACTGCAGATGCTGGAATCTAATAAAGATAAGCAGGAGGCTGGGCACAACAAGGCAGGCAGACCAGGAGGTGGAGAAGTCAGCATTTCAGGTATTACCCCTCAGGACTGAAGAAGGGTTCTATCCGAAACGTTGACATCTCCATCAGAAGTGATTTATCAGTTTGAACGAGAGGGCATAGGTTGAGAGTGAGAGGGGAAAGATTTAAAAGGGACCTAAAGGGAAAACGTTTCATGCAGTGTGGTGCGTGTATGGAACAAGCTGCCAGAGGAAGTGGAGGAGGCTGGTAGAATTTAAAAGACATTTGGTTGGGGACATGAATAGAAAGGATTAGAGGGATTTGGGCCAAGTGCTGGCAAATGGGACTAGATTAATTTAGAATATCTGGTCAGCGTGGACGAGTTGGACTGAAGGATCTGTTTCCGCGCTGTACCTCTATGACTACTGGTCCTGAGGTAAGTTTAGAATTGAGTAACTTTGAATAATTCAATCTTGTTGAATTCACCTCCTTGAAGGTTTCAAATGAACCCCTCCAAGCGATATGATTTAACTATACCGAGTTGGATAAAGTATCCCATCAAGTTCAACATGAATGCGCATTTGAAGAAGTTGAAGTCAGAAGTCACACAACACCAGGTTACAGTCCAACAGGTTTATTTGAAATCCCAAGCTTTGGGAGCATCGCTCCTTCATCAGTGCTGCTCCTTCATCACTTCACCTGATGAAGGAACAGTGCTTCGAAAGCTCATGAGTTCAAATCAATCTATTGGGATTCTCACCTGGTGTTGTGTGACTTCTGACCTGTCCACCCCCAGCACCTCCACATCAGAGTTGACGAATGAGATCAGATTTGATTCAGCATGATTTAGTGAGATATTCATCTAGATGTCCTTATGCCTCAAACATCGATTCTCCTGCGCCTCGGGTGCTGCCTGGCATGCTGTGCTTTTCCAGCACCACACTCTCAACTCTGATCTCCAGCATTTGCAGTCCTCACTTTTTCCTGGTTCATGTGGAAACTCAACACTGTCAGAGTTACAAAGAGACGCCTGTCATCGAGTACTATAGCACAGAGACAGGCCCTTCAGCCCAAACCGATCAATGCTGACCAAAATGTTTGTCAACACTAACCTCATTTCCCTGCACTTGGCCCATATCCTTCTAAACCTTTCCTACCCATGTATTTGTTGAAACGCCTTTTCAATGTTGTTAATGTACCTGCTTCAACCACTTCCACTGGCAGCTGTTTCCCCAGGCGAACTCCACTCTGTAAATATTTTGCCCCACATCTTTTCTTCCATCTTTCTCCTCTCACCATAAAAACGCGTCCTTGCTCTTGAAATCCTCCCCCGAGGGAAGAGACAGCTACCGTTAACCCAACTCTACCCCTCATGGTTTGGAAATATTGCCTCTCAACTTCCTCTGCTCCAGTGGAAAAACATCCCAGCCTATCCAGCCTAAATTCTAATTTGATAACAATGGCAGTGATGATTTTGGCTGTGTGTGTGTCAAGGATCTCTCATTTCTAAGCCAATGCTGTGCCTCTTAAGTTCACCTGATCTTAAAACGAATGGCACCCCATTCATTTAAAATGTCCATGTTTTCTGTGTAAAGTCGGTCCTGGTCGGGAAATAGGCAGTGGTGTCTTATATTCCCGTCGACTTCTTGTGACCGGGTTCATATGCTCTGTTTTGTGATGTATGAGTAAATCTTCAGAACAAATGATTAATGCAGCCCTTTATTCATGTCTGATTATTAAAAACACTTTTTCCATTTACAGATGTGATTGAAAAGCTTCTCCCAATGAATCTTTGACTGATAACAGCATTTGTCAGGCTTTTGAAAGTCACTGCAGCTCTGTCACAGCACAGGGGAGGGCTCTTTCAGACACAACGCGTCATGCAGAAAATTCTCCCACATTAGTCGAGTAAAGTTGACGTCTTTTTAAGACATTGTGAAACTTGAAAGGGTTTAGAAAAGGTTTGGAAGGATGTTGCCAGGGCTGCAAGGTTTGAGCTACAGGGAGAGGCTGAATACCCTGGTACTATTTTCCCTGAAGCTTTAGAGTCAGCCAGAAACATCTGTTGAATCAGAAAAAATCTCTTCCTGCAGCAGCTTCAGACAGACTGCTTGCTAAAATCAAAAGCAGGGGAAAAGAATGGGACAAATACCCTTTCATTGTAGAAGTGTTTTAGAAGAAAAAATGTCAAACCCTTTTCCCGGATTGTTGCCTTAGCCAGTATCTGTTAACCATTAGCAAAAACCTTAATCCTAGATGATTGGGAAGCCTTTTACAACCCCTCCTGCAAATAAACCAACAACGTAATCTTAAAGGAGCAACATGATCACAACAAAAAGCACTTGAACTGAAACATTTGTTACAAAAGGCTGTACAGTTAGCAGGACAAGAAAACGGTTTTCAATTTCACCAATCAATTTAAATCAGCCCCATTGGCTACCAAAAACTTATTAAATTTAAATCCTAAAGTTTTGACAACAGGACCAATCCTATCATAAAGAATTGGCGCTCTCAGTCATCTGTGTATTAGAGAAAGCATCATTTAGAAAAACAGAGAAGGGCATTCCTGACAGAGGAATCGGAGGAGGCATCCCCGACAGAAGATGGCACAGAATATTCCGGAAGACACATAACCTGGTTGTAATCTGAGAGATTAAATTCTATTTTGCGTTATCTGAGTCGGACATGTATTGATTGGAACAGCATACCAGAAGAATCTTGATTTATTCCAGAATACCCAATAGTTCAGACGGATTTATTCAGTTTGTTAGTAGTTTTGTTCATTTGTCCACCGTGAGAGTTGGTTAAATAAATTGCTGATTGTCGATTTTAAAGTGTCAGGGATTTACTTTTAACACTACAGCAGGTTACACCACTTATCACACTGACTTTACAGATTAAAGGGCAACGTGCCACTCTTTGGACGTTTCAGTTTGAGCTCTTGGTGAGTGGGGTGGGTGGGTTCAGCCTTCGCTTTGTAACTGTATTGATGACATTCTCTTGAATGCAATGGAGTCAATATTAATCCCAGCATCTTGGTGTGGTTGTGGGTGAATCACCTTAATTTGGCTCCTGACTCAGAAACCGCACAGAGAATCAACTGCTGAAACAATGATTTGCACTTTATTGCATGTAGCAACCACAAATAAAACCCCTCAAGTTCATTCAGCTTCACCCCCCACCAAACTTGGCTATCACCCAGTTGATGGCTGAATTTATCTGGGTTTGCACCGACAGTGCCCATCTCTGGAAGTGTCCAGGGGATTGATGCAGTCTTATTCTTCTAAGTACTGCTGCTGCTGCATCATTCTGGAGTTGAATTTTGGTGGCGTTTCCTCAATTTCAAATCTGTGGTGTGAGTTTTTGTTAAAGACTCTAACATCACCTCACATTGCTGGAGACCTCAGGTCTGCAGCTTACCTTCTTATCCTTGAGGGTCAGCTATCTGTTTGAAACAGCCTGCCCTGCAATTAACCCCTCTATGTCAGGGCTTTCCTTCGACAGGCAGAATTAATTGTCCTTTTGTCACACCATTATTAAACAACATTATCTTGCCTGTCCCAAGAAACAACTTATTGTGTTGCCTCCTTCTTTCCATGGATGTTAACTAGCAGAAATTAAGCCATTTATTGTATTGAATCTGCTCTGCCATTCAATCATGGCTGATATCTTTCTTAACCCCATTTTCCCTATCACCTTTGAGACTCAATGGGCTGAATGGCCTAATTTCACTTCCTGTGGTGTCACAGTTTCTCGTCCGCCCTTTCGTTTCTTGGTCCAGAAAGAGTTCTTGTTGACTCGTTAAGTTTGGGAAGCTCTGGAGTTTACAGGTGCACACCACGCTCCTCTCTGCCTCCTCCCAGAATAACGATTCCTCCTGAGATACTGGCAGTTCTTGAGATCCCTGGATATCCCGGAATACAAATCAGTGTGTCTGGAAGTCTCTGCTGCTACCCTGGAACAGAAGGATTATGGGGAGAAAATTCAGAAATCCAAAGAGCAAAGAGACTTGGGACTTCTAGCCCAGGATTCTCTCAAGGTAAACTTACAGGTTGAGTCAGTAGTTAGGAAGGCAAATGCAACAATGGCATTTATTTTGACAGGACTTGAATATAAAAGCAGGGAAACACTTCTGAGGATCTGTAAGGTTCCAGTCAGGCCACAATTGGAGTACTGTACACAGTTTTGGGCTCCATATCTCAGGAAGGATGTACTGACCCTGGAACATGTTCAGAGGAGGTTGATGAGAAAGGTCCCAGGATTGAAAAGCTTAACATATGAAGAACATTTGAGGATTCCGGGTCTATACTCAATGGAGTTTAGAAGATGACAAGGGAACTAATTGAAACCTACAGCATACTGAACAGCTTAGACAGAGTGGATGTTGGGAAAATATTTCCATGGGGAGGAGAAACGAGGAGCCAGGGGCTCAGCCTTCAAGTAAAGGGAAGACCTTTTGGAACGGAGATAAGGAGAACTTCTTCAGACAGAGAGTGGTGTATCTATGGAATTCACTGCCCCAGAAGGCTGTGGAGGCCAGATCGTTGAATATATTTAAGATGGGGATAACGAGGTTCTTGAATATCAAGAGGATCGAATGTTACGGGGAGAAAGGGGTTGAGAAACTTATCAGCCATAATTGAATGGTGGAGCAGACTCAATGGGTTGAATGGCATAATGTCTGCTCCTATAATCTTATGATATGCTGATGTGTGGAGGGGTGAGAATGGGGGAAAAGAGATAAAGAGGGGAACACAATTAAGGTGAAGCTGGATACAGATACATAGGAAATACAAGAATTGTAAGATAAATTTCAGACCACATAGAAGCACTGGCATACAGAGGGATCTGGCCATATAGATCTCCAAAAGTGGCAATACAGGCGGGTAACGAGATCAAGCAGGCACATAGCACGTTTGCCTTGAGTATAAGAGTTGTCGAGTTATGTTACAGCTATTTATTCCGGTCACACTCAGAATATTGCGTGCAGTTCTGGTCCCCACAATACTAGAAGGACATGGATGCTCTGGGAGAGGGTATAGAGAAGGTTCACTCGGACATTGCCTGGTCTGGAGGTCTCATTATGAGAAGAGATGGGATAAACCTGGATTATATTCACTGTAAAGATGGAAGCAGAGGCATGGCCTCAACAAAATGATGAGACACACAGATTGACTGGACGGGTCGGCATGGTGGCTCAATCATTAACACTGATGCCTCACAGCGCCAGGGACATTGGTTCAATTTCAGTCCCAGGTGACTGTCTGTGTGGAGTTTGCACATTCTCCCTGTGTCGATATGGTTTTCCTCCGGTTTCGTCTCACAATCCAAATGTGTAGGTTAGGGTGGAGTGGCTATGCTAAATTACCCCAATACCCAGGGATTGGCAGGTTAAATTGGATTGTCCGTGCTTGAATTGCCCCACAGTGTTCAGGAATGTGAAAGTTAGGTAAATGTCGAGTAATAGGGGTAGGGAAATGGATCTGTGTGGATTATTCTTTGGATGTTTGGTGTTGGGCCAGATAGTCTGTCAGATAGTCAGATGCTCCCCCCCTCCCGCCCCACCAGGGTGGAAAAGTCAACGACAAGAGGGCACAAGTTCAAGGCGAGAGGGGTACAGTCTGCGGGAGAATTGAAAGGGAAGATTTTTCACACAGTTGGATGGTGGATGCCTGGAATGCATTGCCAATGGATGTAGTGGTAAGAGGCACCTTAGCAACACTTAAGGTGTATCTGGATAGACACATGAATGGGAGGTGTATGCAGGGACAGAAACCACGCAACGGCAATAAATAGCAGGCCTAAGTTAGGATTAAGAATTGGCACAGGCTTGGGTGGGGAGGGGCTAGGGGGTAAAGTGAACTTTCAAAAAGCAGGGGATACCTGTAAGCTGATGAAGGGGTGGGTGGAGGCTCAGGTGGAGCATAAACACTGACAGAGGCCAATTGGATCGACTGTGCTGGAGACTCAATGGGACAGAGACAAATGTATCTATTTCAGATCTACCTGCACTTCAGCCGCTTCTGTGGACTGTTTCCGTAGGGAAGGTGCAATCCCAGGCTCAGAGTGCGTCAGCCCCCACTGGAAGTAAAATGGGTGACAGAGCGGCCATTCAGCATAAAGGAACCCCTTACCCCTCCCACTTCACCCACTAAACAGGGTTCAAGATGTGACTCTCAGCTGCGGTAACAGCAGAGTCCAACATGAATCCCTGCGCCATCTCACTTGTGAAGTTGCTGGTGTCTCCACAAGTTGTACGACTGGATGAAGCCCTTCCCACACACTGGACAGGTGGACGGCCGCTCCTTGGTGTGGATGCGCTGGTGTTTGCGCAGGGTGAAGGAATCACATAAGATATTGTTCCACAAGGGACAGGTGAACGGCTTCACCCCAGTGTGGACGCGGAAACTGAGCAGCAGGTGATACGACTGGGTGTAGCCCTTCCCGTACACGGAGCAGGAAAATGGTTTCTCCCTGGTGTGCATCCGCTGGTGCGGCAGCAGGTGGTTTGACTGAGTGAAGCCCTGCCCACACACGGGACAGATGAACGGGTTCTTGCTGGTGTGGATCCACTGGTGGGCCAGGAGGTGGTGTAACTGAGTGCAGGTGAACAGCCGCTGCCCGGTGTGCAAACGCCAATAATCTCCAGCGCAAATGGCGAAGGGAAACCATTCCTACACTCCCCACATTTCCACGGTTTCTCCATGATGCAGGTGCCCTCGTCTGTCTCAGACCTTAACAATCTGTTGAAAACTTGCTCACGCTTACAGCATGTGTGTGGTGTTACTGGTGAACCCCCTGATAATTGGAACACTCTCATTCAGTCTGTAAAGCTTGTTCCAGTCACTACTCGGGTGTGTGGGTATGTGAGACTCTGAGTTTCCAGTCACACTGACGTTTAAAACCTCACTAAGCAGACAGACCTTCTCCCCTTTCTTTTCAAGGCCATCAATATCCACGTCCTCGTGAATCAAGTGACTGTCAGACTTTGATGTGATGTTTGGTCTGAGATTTCTGCCGCCAAATTCTTCTCTTGTAATATTCCTGTGAAGTGATTGCAAAGGTCATCACAGTCAGTCCATGATAGAAAGTCTGAACGTAATTCTCGTTACTGTGGAACATTCTTTCCTCTCAATCCCAAAGATCTTTGCTCGATCTTTATGTAACTGTAAACCAACAGGGTTATGTGGCAGACTGCATACCTCCACGAAGAGTTCATATGGCCTCAAGTTGCAAATGGACCTCTGTAGTGCAGTATTGACACTCTTACTGAAGATCTACAATATGCTGCAGTACGATATTACAAGTCCAGGAACAACTGCAAATCAGAAAAAGTCTTTTCAGAAGTTGGACCATGAACTTCTGAAGCTGCTGCTGCTCTTCCTCTCCCTCTCTGAATGAAGATTGATCTTCACCCAGACTGCAACTTCCTTCCTCTGTCCAAATATTTGTGAACACATCCCTTTTTTTGAAGGATGGCATGTTTTCTGATCTTCACAATTGAAGGGGTGTCTTCCCCCTGATATGCAAAGGGACAGTCAGTCAGGGGAGGGCAGGGTCACGTCTTGTGTTGTGTGGAATCTGTGACAGCTGCAACAATTCATCCCAACTCCTGTACTCAGTGCTCTGACTGATGAAAGCAAGCATGCCGAAAGTCTTCTTCACTGCCCTGTCTACCCATGACTCCACTTTCTAGGAGCTAAGAACCTGCACCCTTACATCTCTTGGTTTGAAATACTGCATAGGAAACATATTTGGTGCTTGTTGGTATGTATTATTATTTGGTGCTTATCTCGACTCTAATTCGGTATTTTATACTGAATGCCATGATTGATGAAGGCCAGTGTGCCCAAATTTTCTACCTGTGACTCCACTTTCAGAGAACTGTGAACATGTACTCCAAGATCCCTCTGTTCCACTACACTCCTTAAGGTCCTACCATTCACCATGATATTCCTACCTTGATTTGACTGTACAAAATGTAAGACCTCACACTTATCTATATTAAACTCCATTTGCATTAACCTTAAACCTATGCCCTCTAATTTTGGACTCCCCCACCCCAAGAGAAAAGACCTTGCCGATTTACCCTATCCATGTCCCTCATGATTTTATAAATGCCTTTAATGTCACCTCTCAGCCTCTAAAGCTCCAGAGAAAATAGCTCCAGTCTATTCAATCTCTTCCTGTAGCTCAAACCCTCCAACCCTGGCAGCATCCTTGTAAATGTTTTCTGACCCTTTCAAGTTTCACAACACCCTTCCTGCAGCAGAAAGCACAGAATGGCATGCAGTATTGCAACAATGATGGAACCAATGTCCTCTCTGAAGAGGATTTTAAAACAATATTTATAACTACAAGCAAATCAGGTTAGTTGGGCATGACTTTCCCATAGTTTTGGTTGTCCTTCATTAACCTATGCTTTACAATATATATGAAAATATTTTGAGGGATGGAATTGTTGCTAGCACGTCCAACATTTGCTCCCCATCCCTCATGGCCTTTGGACTGAGCAATAGGCTACATGCTAGAAGGCAGTTGAGAGTCAACCACATTGTAGTAGGTCTGGAGTCACATGATGTGAGCGTGTGCACGCGTGTGTAGAGTTGTGAGTGGTAGATTTCCCTCCCTAAAAGAACACTTTCACAACACTCTGTAATGATTAGACAAAAACAACTGTTCTGGCAGCATCTATGAGGAGACGACAGTGTTACTGTTTTGAGCCCGGTTGCCCTTCAAAATTAGGCTGGATTCAAAACATTAACTGCTTTCTTTCCACAGATCCTGCCAGACCTGCTGCATTTCCTCAGCAATTGTGCCTTTTGTTTCTGATCTCCAACAGCTGTAATTCATTGTCTTAGCCAATAATGGTTTCCTGGTTGCCAGTACAGAGACAAACTCTCATTTCCAGATCTTTTTATTCGTTGAAAATAAAGTCCACTAGCATCCATGATGGGATTTTAATTTTTGTTCTCAGAAGACCGAGATCTCTGGGCTACTTAACCAGTATCACGAGATCACAATCTTGCCTTCACTGACAGTGACATTGATAATCTTGTCCTGAATATTTTTCATTATTCATTCATGGAACGTGACACTTGGTCTCCCAAAAAAATAACCAAGTGCCAATTCAGAGGGCAGTTAAGAGTCAACCACATGACTTTGGATCAAGAGTGACACATTCACCAAACTGGGAAAGGACTGAAGATTTCCTTCCTTAAAAAAGGTTATTAGTGAACAAGATAGGTACTTATGACAATTGATAAGATCACCAAAGCAGCGATAAGTTAATATTCCAGATACATAAATTGATTTCAAATTGCATCGGGGCCATAGCAGCATCAATTTGAAACTCCAGATGTTAAATCCAGTAACAATGCCCAAATGCTACCAAAAACCCTACAATCTCGAGGCTTCTCAACACTGACTGGTCTGTAATTGCCAGTTGCATCCTTTTCCTCCTTACTATTTACTATTCAATTCAGCCCATTGAGTTGACTCTACCATTTATTCACATCACGATTATTCTGGGAAACATTTACTCCATTTTGCTGCCATTTCCCTATAATCCTCAATTTGCTTAATGATTAAAAAAAATCGATCTCAACCTTGAATGCACGTAACAACCCAGGCTCAACAGCCCTCTGTAGTATCAAGTTCCACAGATTTACTGCCCTCAGGAGAAATTCCTATATGTCCTAAACATGCAATCTCCTATTTGGAGGTTACTTCCTCTGGTCCCAGACTCACCCACTTTTCCACGTCTAGCCTGTCAAGTCTCCTCAGAATATTGCACGTGACAATAAGGTTACCTCTAATTCTTCTAACTTCTAATAAGCACAGGTCCACCCTATTCAGTTCTCCTCATAAGACATTCTTTCCATCCCTGGTATCATCATGGTCAACCTTCTCTGGCCTGCCTCCAATGCCAATATATCTTTCCTCAGGTAAAGGTCCCTAAACTGTTCACAGTATTCAGTTGTGGCCTGACTAATGCCTTACATAGGTTCACTATAACCTTCCTACATTTCTACTCTATTGAAAAGGCCAACCTCCCATTTGTCTCCCTATTACTCACTGAAATTGGATGAAGAGATTCGTGGACGTGATTCCAAATCCCTCTATTCTAAAGCTTTCTCCATTTAATATTCAGTTCTTCACCTCCTAACAAACTGTATTACCTCATTTTCCCATCTGTCAAGCTTTCGCTCATTTGCTTAACCTGTCTATATCCCTCTCCAGATATCTAATGTCATCCTCATCACCTGCTTTCACATCAACTGTCTCTTCTGCAAATTTAGCAATAGTACCTTCACTTTACTTATCCAAGTAATTCGTGTATATATTGTAAATAATGTTGCCCCCAGCGCTGATCCCTGTGGTACACCACTAGTTACAAGTTGTCATCCTGAACATGCCACTTACCACAACTGTGGTAGTTAGCCAATCATCTATCCATGCTAACATACAACCTCCCAACACCGTGGGCTCTTTGCTTACTATTTCATGAGATGTGAATATCATTGGCTGTGCCAACAACTCTTCCCAAACTGACCTTGAAAAGGTGGTGCTGATCTGCTTCTTAAATTGCTTCACAAATATGGTGTGGACTGTAACAATGTTCAGGAGTGAGTTCCAGCATTTTGGTCAATAACAAAGAAACAATGCGATATATCTTGCAGTCGGAATCCTGTGTTCACACTTGTCTGTTCTTGGTGGTTGAGGTCATGACTTGGAAGGTGCTTTTGAAGAACCACCACTCATGCAATCAAGCCAGACTGATAGATTGTGGCCCCAGACTCTGCCATTTTGACTTCCCTCATCAATCTACATTCTTTCCAGCGAAGTTTCAGTCTCAAACCGCCACGCAATGCCATCTGTTATGGCTTAAAAGATAAGAATACACATGATTACCAACCATATTTTGGGTTGTATAAATCTTTGCCTGCCAGAATTATTTTCCAAAAAACTTTAATTAAAATGGGTGACTGCATGAAATGGTTTGTTGGTCAGACTATAATCATCATCCTCAAAGGAGACAACGCCAGTAATACCATTTATCTCGTCTTTTTGTTTAAAAAGCACAAGTTCTTGATTTATTTTTATAACTTACTGGCATTCACACCTGCACATTCAATGTCAAACTCAGAAAACATAAATGAAATTACACCATTACAACAATCCAACAGATTAATTAATAATACACAGTGAATACCAAGGCTGATTAATGTGAAATTAAATTTGACTGAAAATGTAAAATCGAGATGAGAGATAACAAATGGGGGAAGGGCAGAAGGCAAGAAATGCAGCAGCATAGAATGTGCTCCTCCAGGGAGTGTATTTTACCAACTACAACGGCTAAATATAAACAAACACTCTGACATGATCCTCCGGTTTTAATGTAAACCATACTCCCATACAGTAGGAACCATATAAATAAGTTAATAGATACAAGCCTTGAGCAAATCCAGCCTCCAGCCGGGCCCCCCGCTTCTTGGAGCTCCGAGAGGGGTTCCCACTCATTCATTCAACAGGAGAAGGCTCAGTTTATTGTAATGGGCACGGAGGGTACAGTGATCGCGTCTCATGTTGAGGAGGAAGCTGTTTCCTCTCATTCAACAGAAGAGGACCTATTTACTAGAGTTCTTTTTTGTGGTGCAGCTGTAGTCTCCCATAGAGCCCTGAGGCTCAGGTTCAAATCCCTCTGCTCCAGTGTGTGTAATAACATTACTGCACAAGCCACGTGCCAATTGGCATAGGGATAAGAAAATTAGGGAAGTAAACACGTCAACCTGTTCAATGCTATCTGCAATCATTTCGCTTCCTGCCCCATTCGTAATCCATGGAGCCCAGCCTCTTTTAACGAAGGTTCTTTTTGAGAAGTTTAATCGGGCATTTTTGCACAAGTCTAGTTAAGAAAGCCGGGATCTCTCGCAAGACTGCGCGGAAGACAACAACTGTAATTCTCGGCGGGGAGGCTGAATTATGAATTCACTAATAGCCTCCCCTAAGCGATGGTGCAGTCCACGCCAACGCCTGTCTCTGTGGCGCAATTGGTCAGCGCGTTCGGCTGTTAACCGAACGGTTGGTGGTTCGAGTCCACCCAGGGGCGCTGTGTTCGCTTTTCTTCCTTGGCTTCGAAGCTCAACGCTTTTAATGGGGTCAGGAAAATGTTCCCCAAACGGAAATCCTCTCCACAAAGGGGTTTCTGAATTGAATTAATGTCTAACGTAAGGGACTGTGGATTCTAAGAAGCCGAGACAAAAAGACAAACTCGGCAGGTTTGACAGTACCTGTCGGAGAAAACAGAATTTTGAAATGTTGTCTCTGATTCTCTTTCCACAGATGTTGCCTGACCTGCTGAATTCCTCCTGCAATTTCTCGTTTTGTTTTTAACGGAAATTTCATTTCACCTTTTGGGATGAAACACCTCGACTCGCCATGTGCAGATATTTAACCCTTTCGAATCACTGTGAAGTGATTGGATTCAAACAAACTCTGCGATGATTCACTCTTTCTCAGCTCCACAGGCAGGCAGACCTGGGAAGTGAAGCTGTCAGTGTGGTTCTGTATTCGTGGGCCGAGTGGTTCATGCGATGGACTTGAAATCCATTGCGGTTTCCCCACGCAGGTGTGAAACCTGCCGACTGCAAAATGAGAAATGTCGTCGAAAAGAAAGGGAGCTTGCTCCCCTGCTTCTTCTTTAAGATTCAAATCAGTGGAGGGGGAAAAATATTTCACTCACATTGGGACTGGTGGGAATCTGCAACCCACTGCCTGTTCGGGTGGAACAAACAGATATCCACAGAGCTTCGTTTGAGGCTGTGAGCAAAGTGTTTGGAAATGAGACTAGAACAGTGAGGGGCATGAAATCGTGATCGAAATGAAGCAGGCACCTGAGGACAAGGATGTTTCCTTTGCCAGTGAAAGATACTGCTTCACAAAGTTGGGCCTGTGGAAGGGAAGCAGTGACGGTGATTATCTTTGGCTGTTCGCCTTGTGAAGGTTCCCATTGCTGCGCATGTCCGTGTTAACGTCAGAACTCTGCACCATGGTGGCGTCAGGTACGCACCGGGCCGGGGCGCAATGGATGACGCATCTGACCCCACCTACCTGTTTGAAATGCAGCTCACAGCTTCTTCAAACACCCCAATTAATCTTTCTCATTGTCCTGAAGCCGGCATACGGTTTGAATTCCCGATCTGCGGGCATGAGAATCGTTTCACGGTCTCGCGTCAGTAAGTGTCCCCGAGAACATCAGAGTCAAGTCACAGCGCTGTCAGATGAGGGGAAGCTGAAATAGCACCACACGCTGCTCACGGGCACATTTTACTATCCCCAATTCACCGCCTCAACCACTGCGGCTCCTGGGAGTGGAAAGGAAACAATCACCAAAACCCAGTCTTCGCTTTGTGAATCTTCAGAAAATCAGCAAACGTTCATCCCTTCGGATTTTCTATCCTGGGCTGACAGTGATGGATTTTGTCACTCTTTTGTCGGACATTGTAAGTGGATGTTTTGCAGAAAAGCACCACAATGCAATCTGATTAATCAGGACCTGGATGTTTTCGGTCTTTGAATGTAAGTGTTGTGCTCCAGAACTTTGTTGTTCACAGGTTATAATACTTATCTTCCCAGATCCCTGTATCACTTATCGAACATGTTTAATTTGCGTCTTGTAATCCTTTCACTGTCTGCTAATGAGGATAGCGTTTCCGTGTTTTACCTAAATTATCTTGACCTTGCATACCTCAAGCTAATATCACGAGAAACCTTCTCCAGTTCAAAAGCCAACTGTTAATGATGGCTCTGCTTCTTGTCACGTATCTAATTTCAGATCGATGTTGTTAATTCCCCTTTTATTCCTTCAGATCCAGGTTTCGCTCACAGGGCTAGAACAGAACTGTCACCAAATACATTTACCAATCTACGTTCATCCTATCGATTGTATTAGCATCATCAACACTTCTCATCAAAATAATTCGAGAGACTTTCATCACAATTTTCTGTGAACAGTTCTACATTAGCTTTGCTGAATGAACCCCAAATTTCTTGAAGTTTCTCCTTATTTTCGGCCCTGATTATTAATCTCTCTACGCATGGGAATGGATCCTTCCCACCCGTTCTATCACTCATCAATGTGTGTAGTTCAGTTCTATCTCCCATCAGCCTCCTCTGTCCTGATCAAATCCAGGGGAACAGGATACGTTGGGGCTATGGCGCGGACAGGACAAGCCCAATACTCACCTTTCCTGTTAGAACCATTCCATGAGAAATTTTACACCACAACTTTGGGCGCTTAGCTGTGGCCGAACACTTATGGTGTTGGCGTAGAGATGCTTTGGGGTTCCCCCGCCCAGGGTGGTAACCTGCTGACTATGCTTTCTTCGCTGGCGATTTTAAATGACTTCCTTTTGGTTGAATTATCGCTCAAACTTCACAAAACCCGTCTCAATAAAGTCCCGTTCTGTCATGTCTGGGAATTGATTGCCATGCAGGAAACTCCGTTTCTGAACAAACAACGTACCAGCCTCACAACGTCAGCTCTGTTTACCTTTCCACAGATGCTGCTCGACCTGTTGGCTTTCTGCAGTATTCTCTGTGTTTATTAGGCACAAGTGCTGCTTTTCATTCAAGAAGAGGAAGTGACGGCAAGCAGAGGGGCAGCCGGGAAGGAGAACTGTGATTATAAATACTCACTGTTTCACTGTTGAGGTGAACCCGGGAGACTACAGCTAAGGTAAGAGTCTTTTTCAAAATTACTTACCTGTAGCGGGCATCGGTGTTTTGTTTTCTCTCTCCTTCACAGAAAGAGCGGGAGCAGCAGAGGAAGTGACGGCAAGCAGAGGGGCAGCCGGGAAGGAGAACTGTGATTATAAATACTCACTGTTTCACCACCAACGGTCATTTGAGTGGGAGCAGCGGCCGAGTTGAGGTGAACCCGGGAGACTACAGCTAAGGTAAGAGTCTTTTTCAAAATTACTTACCTGTAGCGGGCATCGGTGTTTTGTTTTCTCTCTCCTTCACAGAAAGAGCGGGAGCAGCAGAGGAAGTGACGGCAAGCAGAGGGGCAGCCGGGAAGGAGAACTGTGATTATAAATACTCACTGTTTCACCACCAACGGTCATTTGAGTGGGAGCAGCGGCCGAGTTGAGGTGAACCCGGGAGACTACAGCTAAGGTAAGAGTCTTTTTCAAAATTACTTACCTGTAGCGGGCATCGGTGTTTTGTTTTCTCTCTCCTTCACAGAAAGAGCGGGAGCAGCAGAGGAAGTGACGGCAAGCAGAGGGGCAGCCGGGAAGGAGAACTGTGATTATAAATACTCACTGTTTCACCACCAACGGTCATTTGAGTGGGAGCAGCGGCCGAGTTGAGGTGAACCCGGGAGACTACAGCTAAGGTAAGAGTCTTTTTCAAAATTACTTACCTGTAGCGGGCATCGGTGTTTTGTTTTCTCTCTCCTTCACAGAAAGAGCGGGAGCAGCAGAGGAAGTGACGGCAAGCAGAGGGGCAGCCGGGAAGGAGAACTGTGATTATAAATACTCACTGTTTCACCACCAACGGTCATTTGAGTGGGAGCAGCGGCCGAGTTGAGGTGAACCCGGGAGACTACAGCTAAGGTAAGAGTCTTTTTCAAAATTACTTACCTGTAGCGGGCATCGGTGTTTTGTTTTCTCTCTCCTTCACAGAAAGAGCGGGAGCAGCAGAGGAAGTGACGGCAAGCAGAGGGGCAGCCGGGAAGGAGAACTGTGATTATAAATACTCACTGTTTCACCACCAACGGTCATTTGAGTGGGAGCAGCGGCCGAGTTGAGGTGAACCCGGGAGACTACAGCTAAGGTAAGAGTCTTTTTCAAAATTACTTACCTGTAGCGGGCATCGGTGTTTTGTTTTCTCTCTCCTTCACAGAAAGAGCGGGAGCAGCAGAGGAAGTGACGGCAAGCAGAGGGGCAGCCGGGAAGGAGAACTGTGATTATAAATACTCACTGTTTCACCACCAACGGTCATTTGAGTGGGAGCAGCGGCCGAGTTGAGGTGAACCCGGGAGACTACAGCTAAGGTAAGAGTCTTTTTCAAAATTACTTACCTGTAGCGGGCATCGGTGTTTTGTTTTCTCTCTCCTTCACAGAAAGAGCGGGAGCAGCAGAGGAAGTGACGGCAAGCAGAGGGGCAGCCGAGACCCGGAAGCAGTTAGTGTAAGCTTAGCTGGGTTAGTTTTTTCCCCCTTTAAAAGCGTGAAGGAGAGGAACCCGAGGCACTACACGGGTAGTGCCTCCCACCCGCCCTCCTCCTCTAACCTAATAATAACATCTGTTGTGGCAAGCAGGTAAGTGCTGAATTTTGCTTGTATTATTTAGACACAGTTTTTTTTTAAACAGTTAGCTTTAGAGGGATGGCAGTGAAGGCAGTGCAATGTTCCTCCTGCAACATGTATGAGGTGAGGGATGCCATCGACGTCCCTGCCGATTACACTTGCAGGAAGTGCACCCATCTCCAGCTCCTCCAAGACCGTGTTAGGGAACTGGAGCTGGAGTTGGATGAACTTCGGATCATTCGGGAGGCAGAGGGGGTCATAGATCAGAGTTATAGGGAAGTAGTAACTCCAAAGATGGCAGATAGATGGGTTACAGTGAGGGGGACTGGGAGGAAGCAGCCAGTGCAGGGACCTCCTGCGGCCATTCCCCTCAAGAACAAGTATACCATTTTGGATACTTGTGGGGGGGATGACTTACCAGGGGTAAGTAACGGGGCTCAGGTCTCTGGCACGGAGCCTGTCCCCGTTACTCAGAAGGGAAGGGTGAAGAAGAGCAGAGCAGTAGTAATTGGGGACTCGATAGTTCGTGGCACAGATAGGCGGTTTTGTGGGAACGAGAGAGACTCACGTTTGGTATGTTGCCTCCCAGGTGCAAGGGTACGTGATGTCTCTGATCGTGTTTTCCGGGTCCTGGAGGGGGAGGGGGAGCAACCCGAAGTCGTGGTCCACATTGGCACCAACGACATAGGTAGGAGGAGTGCTGAGGATGTTAGACAGGCTTTCAGGGAGCTAGGTTGGAAGCTCGGAGTTAGAACAAACAGAGTTGTTGTCTCTGGTTTGTTACCCGTGCCACGTGATAGAGATTCGAGGAATAGGGAGAGAGAACAATTAAATGCGTGGCTTCAGGGATGGTGCAGGAGGGAGGGGTTCCAGTTTTTGGATAACTGGGGTTCTTTCTGGGGACGGTGGGACCTCTATAAACAGGATGGTCTACACCTGAACCTGAGGGGAACCAGTATCCTTGGGGGGAGGTTTGCTAGTGCTCTTGGGGGGGGGTTTAAACTAACTCGGCAGGGGCATGGGAACCCAGATTGTAGCTTCAGGGTGCAGGGCCTGGAGTGTAGGGAGGTGAGGAACATGGCATCAATTTCCAAGGAGGGTGCCTGTAAACAGGGAAGTGGCTTGAAGTGTGTATACTTCAATGCAAGAAGTATACGAAATAAGGTAGGTGAACTTGCAGCGTTGGTTGGTACCTGGGACTTCGATGTTGTGGCTATTACGGAGACATGGCTAGAACAGGGACAGAATTGGCTGTTGCAGGTTCCGGGATTTAAATGTTTTAGTAGGGTCAGAGGTGGGGGTAAAAGAGGGGGAGGTGTGGCATTGCTTGTCAAAGATAGTATTACAGCGGTGGAAAGGACGATGGATGAGGACTTGCCATCTGAGGTAGTTTGGGCTGAGGTTAGGAATAGGAAAGGTGAGGTCACCCTGTTAGGAGTCTTTTACAGGCCTCCTAATAGTCCTAGAATCATTGAAGAAAGGATTGGGAAGGTGATTCAGGAGATGAGTGACAGTAATAGGGTGGTTGTTATGGGGGACTTTAACTTTCCTGATATTGATTGGGAAAGCTATAGCTCAAGTTCGTTAGATGGGTCAGTGTTTGTTCAATGTGTGCAGGAGAGTTTCCTGACACAATATGTAGACAGGCCAACAAGAGGTGAGGCCATACTGGATTTGGTTCTGGGTAACGAACCAGGCCAGGTGTTAGAATTAGAGGTAGGTGAGCACTTTGGGGATAGTGACCATAATTCGGTGATTTTTACACTCGTGATGGAGAGGGATAAGTGTGTACTACAGGGCAAGAATTATAGCTGGGGTAAGGGAAATTATGATGCGGTGAGGCATGACTTAGGATGTGTGGCTTGGAAAAGTAGACTCCAAGGCAAGAGTGTAAATGATATGTGGAACTTGTTCAAGGGGCAACTATTGAGTGTCCTTGATAATTATGTACCTGTCAGGCAGGAAGGAAAGGGTCGTGCGAGGGAGCCGTGGTTTAATAAGGAATTGGAATCCCTTGTTAAATGGAAGAGGGCGGCCTATCTCAAGATGAGACGTGAAGGTTCAATTGGGGCGATTGAGAGTTATAGGGTAGCCAGGAAGGACCTGAAGAGAGAGCTAAAAGCAGCAAGGAGGGGACATGAAAGGTCCTTAGTCGATAGGATTAGGGAAAACCCTAAGGCTTTCTATAGGTATGTTAGGAATAAAAGAATGACTAGGGTAGGAATAGGTCCAGTCAAGGATAGTAGGGGGAAGTTGCGTGTGGAGGCGGAAGAGATTGGGGAGACACTGAATGAATACTTTTCTTCAGTATTTACTCAGGAACAGGGCATTGTTGTCGATGAGAATACTGAGTCACAAATAAGTAGAATGGATGGCTTTGAGGTATGTAGAGAAGAGGTGTTGGAAATCCTGGAAAAGGTGAAAATAGATAAGTCCCCTGGGCCTGATGGCATTTATCCTAGGATTCTCTGGGAAGCAAGGGAGGAGATTGCAGAGCCATTGGCCTTGCTTTTTATGTCCTCTTTGTCTACAGGAGTAGTCCCAGAAGACTGGAGGATAGCAAATGTGGTTCCCTTGTTCAAAAAGGGGAGTAGGGATAGCCCTAGTAACTATAGGCCGGTGAGTCTCACTTCTGTTGTGGGCAAAGTCTTAGAGAGAATTGTAAGGGATAGGATTTATGCACATCTGGAGAGGAATAATATGATCAAGGATAGTCAGCATGGTTTTGTGAAGGGCAAGTCGTGCCTCACAAACCTTATTGAATTCTTTGAAAAGGTGACGAAGGAGGTTGATGAGGGGAAAGCGGTAGATGTGGTATATATGGATTTTAGTAAGGCGTTTGATAAGGTTCCCCATGGTAGGCTACTGCAGAAAATACGGAGATATGGCATTGAGGGTGAGTTGGAGGTTTGGATTAGGAATTGGCTGGATGGAAGAAGACAGAGGGTAGTAGTTGATGGCAAAGTTTCTTCATGGAGTGCCGTCACTAGCGGTGTTCCGCAAGGATCTGTTTTGGGACCATTGCTGTTTGTCATTTTTATAAATGACCTGGAAGAGGGGTTAGAAGGTTGGGTGAGCAAGTTTGCGGATGATACGAAAGTCGGAGGAGTTGTTGACAGTGAGGAAGCATGTGGCAGGTTACAGCAGGATATAGAGAAGCTGCAGAGCTGGGCAGAAAGGTGGCAGATGGAATTCAATGTAGCTAAGTGCGAGGTGATTCACTTTGGGAAGAATAACAAAAAGATGGGGTACTGGGCTAATGGTCGGATACTTGGTAGTGTGGATGAGCAGAGGGATCTTGGTGTCCATGTACACAGATCTCTGAAAGTTGCCACCCAGGTAAATAGTGCGGTGAGGAAGGCATATGGCGTACTGGCTTTTATTGGTAGAGGAATTGAGTTCCGGAGTCCTGAGGTCATGATGCAGTTGTATAAGACTCTGGTACGGCCGCATCTGGAATATTGTGTGCAGTTTTGGTCGCCATACTATAGGAAGGATGTGGAGGCATTGGAACGGGTGCAGAGGAGGTTTACCAGGATGTTGCCTGGTATGGAAGGAAAATCGTATGAGGAAAGACTGAGGCACTTGGGGCTGTTTTCACTAGAGAAAAGAAGGTTTAGGGGTGACTTGATTGAGGTGTACAAGATGATTAGGGGGTTAGATAGGGTCGACAGTATGAACCTTTTCCCGCGTATTGAGTCGGGTATTACAAGGGGGCATAGCTTTAAATTAAGGGGGGGTAGATATAGGACTGATGTTAGGGGTAGGTTCTTCACTCAGCGAGTCGTTAGTTCATGGAATGCCCTGCCAGTAACAGTGGTGGACTCTCCCTCTTTATGGGCATTTAAGCGGGCATTGGATAGGTATATGGAGGATAGTGGGTTAGTGTAGTTTAGGTGGGCTTGGATCGGCGCAACATCGAGGGCCCAAGGGCCTGTACTGCGCTGTATTCTTCTATGTTCTATGTTAACTTCAATCCCTGTCCTCTGGTAACTGACTCTGGTCAGTGGCAATTGATTCTTCTGATCATTAATCTGCCCATTCCCACCGTTTCTTCTCCCATCATTACCAACAGCCCCAGGAAATCTCCAGTTAACCTTCTTTGCTCCAAAGCGAACATTCCCAACCTTGGGAATGTCTCTCCAAAATGGAAATTCCTCATCCCTGGACATGACGCAAGGTGTATAATTGGGAAGAGATTTTGGCAAAATATTGTCAGTTAGGAAATGGAAAAATGTTCATGAAGCAAAACAGAAATCCCAGTCTCCAGCTTTGTGAATCTTTAGAAACTCTTTGGGAAGCGGATTTAGAGGAGAATGAAAGATCAACTGTCCGACTGAGTAGAGACAGTGCAGATAGCGTCCCCTTGTTAAAGAGGCCGGGAGATTGACTCTGATGTTCTCGGGGCATGAACTGATCTGAGACATTGAAAGAATTGTCGTTCCTGCACATCAGGAATTCAAACCCCTTCTCGCCTCCGAGCCAATGAGAGAAATCGGGAACAGGCAAAACACTGAAAGGCTCGAATGGCGACGGCCCCGGATTAAGAAAGCTAGTTCCTCCTGACATGGATGTGTCTGCAGACTGTCCCCGGTGTCTCCACAATAAATCTCCCAGGCTTTATTATGGAAAAGTAAAACTGATAGATGACAATTGTAATTCTAGGCGTGGAGGCTGAATTATGAATTCACTAATAGCCTCCCCTAAGCGATGGCGCAGCCCATGTCATCGCCTGTCTCTGTGGCGCAATTGGTCAGCGCGTTCGGCTGTTAACCGAAAGGTTGGTGGTTCGAGCCCACCCAGGGGCGCTGTGTTCGCTGTTCTTCCTTGGTTTCAAAGCTGAGCGCTTTTGATGGGGTCAGGAAAATGTTCCCCAAACGGAAATCTTCTCCCCAAAGGGGTTGCTGAATTGAATTAATGTCGAATGTCAGGGACTGCGGATGCGGAGAAGCCGAGACAAAAACAGTAACTCGGCAGGCTTGACAGTACCTGTCGGAGTAAACAGAATTTTGAAATGTTGTCTCTGATTCTCTTTCCACGGATGTTGCCTGACCTGCTGATTTCCTCCTGCAATTTCTAGTTTTGTTTTGAACTGAAAGTTCATTTCATCTTTTGGGATGAAATACCTAAATATCTGCAAACACCGTGTGCAGATATTTAACCCTTTCGAATCACTGTGAAGTGATTGGATTCAAACAAACTGCGATGATTCACTCTTTCTCAGCTCCACAGGCAGGCAGACCCGGGAAGTGAAGTTGTCAGTGTGGTTCTGTATTCGTGGGCCGAGTGGTTCATGCGATGGACTTGAAATCCATTGCGGTTTCCCCACGCAGGTGTGAACCCTGCCGACTACAAAATGAGAAATGTCGTCCAAAAGAAAGCGAGCTTGCTCCCCGGCTTCTTCTTTAAGATTCAAATCAGTGGAGGGGGAAAAATATTTCACTCACATTGGGACTGGTGGGAATCTGCAACCCACTGCCTGTTCGGGTGGAACACGCAGATACCCGCAGAGCTTCTTTTGAGGCTATGAGGAAGGTGTTTGGAAATGAGACTAGAACAGTGAGGGGCATGAAATCGTGATCTAAATGAAGCAGGCACCTGAGGACAAGGGTATTTCCTTTACCAGTGAAAGATACTGCTTCACAAAGTTGGGCCTGTGGAAGGGAATCAGTGACGGTGATTATCTTTGGTTGTTCACCTTGTGAATGTTCCCATTGCTGCGCATGTCCGTGTTAACGTCAGAACTCTGCAGCATGGTGGCTTTATTATGGAAAAGTAAAACTGATAGACGACAATTGTAATTCTCGGCGGGGAGGCTGAATTATGAATTCACTAATAGCCTCCCCTTAGCGATGGGGCAGGAGGCGTGGTTCCTTGTCTCTGTGGCGCAATTGGTCAGCGCGTTCGGCTGTTAATTTAAAGGTTGATGTTTCAAGCCCGCCCCGGGGCGGTCTGTTTGCTGTTCTCCCTCCAGTTGCGAAGTTGTCTGTTTTTAATGTGGTCAGGCCAAGAATTTCCAGAACAGCTGATTCTCATTCTGTCTCCCTGCTGTCGTTTGTCCCGTCTCCAGGAACCGGCCCCTCTGTACTGGCAGAAAATTAAGCCGTTTTGTTTCTAAACTTTTCTCTGACACCTGCGTGACCAGGGACAAGCATTGCCCTCCTCAACAGAGAACAGGAGAAGACCCCGCAGACCTCCACGAGGGTGTCATCTCAACTGTGCACATTGGGCCAGTGTATCAATGTGAAATATTTATGTCGAAGTTTTTTGGGAAGCAGATGAGAAGGCGAGGTGCAGAACAGTGCGCCGTTTTACGGGAAAGCTGCTAAAGACGACATTGAGTGAATAGGAGAGGTGGTTTCCCTTCTGGGTTATGCTCCCATCACGCACCCGCAGACATATCGCCGACGCGCAAATGTAATCTCTGTCTAAATTCCCACATTCTGTTTTTTCGAACTGTGATTTCGCTCAAAAGCACAAAATTTCAACACTCGCCAACTTCAAAGTTTAACAAAGTGCTCATAGATATACTTTGCGAACACCTGGAAAAAATTCTTCCAAACTTACCTGGGGAATTTCGGTTTGAGGGCTCTTGAACTTTAAGTGGAAGGACGGGAAGTTTGCCTCGAGGCTGCGGAATGTGGAGATGTGTTCCGCATGTTAACTGGTAGTGGTTGACCATCCCAGTGCTTCCCGATGCAGGGTTGCCCTGACCCACCGGGAGGTTTCTTTGATAAACTGTCCCGGGGCTTCTAGCCGACCGTGACGTCATAGGGCGAGCCCGGAACATGAATACGAATTAGTTCATGAGTCACGTGGTACTGACTCATTCAATGGAGTGTTCTTCCAACTTCACGGATTTATATATAAGAGGAGGTAAATGGGCAGGGCTTAGACCTAGGGTCCACTCTTCCTTCACTCTCAACACCCCACACCCACCTCCCATAGTCCCAAGGCACTTTCCCCTGCAACCGCCGAATGTGTAACACCTGCCCATTTACCTCCTGAATATCCAAGGGTTCGAACATACCTGCCAGGTCAAGCAGCACTTTGCCTGCACATTTGCCACAACCTAGTCTACTGCATTCGCTGCTCACAATGTAGGTTCCCCAACGTAGCATGAAGCATAAACTGCGTGACTGTTTCGCAGAACATCTCAATTCTGCCCGCAAAAAAGGCCCTGAGCTTCTGGTTGCCCGCCACTTTAACACGCCACTCTGTTCCCTGGCCAACATCTCAGTCTCAGGCATGCAGCAGTGTTCCAGCAAAGCTCAGCTCCAGATGGAAGAACAACGCCTCATTTTCCACTTGAAGACCCTCCAGCCCCACCTACAGTTCGATGATTTTAGGGCCTGAAATCCGCCATGTCCTATTCTCTCCTGTTCACGTCATGTCGTCTTTAGCAGCTTTCCCGTCTAAGGGCGCTCTCTTCTGCACCTCGCCTTCTCAGTTGCTTCCCAAAAAACTCAACATAAATATTCCCCAGTGATATACTGGCCCAATGTGCACAGTTGAGGTGACACACTCGTGGAGGTATTCGTGGTCTTCTGCTGTTCTCTGTACTCTATGTTGAGGAGCGCAGTGCTTGTCACTGGCCACCTGGGTATCAGAAAAATGTTTAGAAATAAAACGGTTGAATTATCTGACAGTGGAGAGAGCCCGGTTCCTGGGGACGGGACAAAAAGCACTAAGGAGACAGAATGAGAAGCAGCTTTTCTGGAAACTGTTTGCCGCTTGCAATTCTAAGAGCAATCTCAAATGTATTTCACACTGAGCAAGTCTCAGCTAGTTCAAAAGGTGGGGCGGGTACGGGCGATGGGGTGCGCCTGGTATCTAGCTCGTTGGTCTAGGGGTATGATTCTCGCTTTGGGTCTTCTACTACTACGACTTGCCAGAGATGCGGTGCTTGAGGAATGTCAGCAATGAAGCGAAATTGGAAAATTGGGACTGCTCTCCACGGAGAACAGAAGCCTTGCAAATCATGAGAGGCCTAGACACAGGAAATAATGTTGTGAAAATGCTCCCACGCCTGAAAGGATCCACAACGATTCGGCAGAGTTTTAAAGTCAGGAGGGAAAGAAATAAAAGTGACATTAGGAAGAACGTTTTCGTACAGGGAGTGGTTAGTGTCAGTAAATCCCTATCTGACATTGACAAAGAGGAAGATTCAATGGACCCGAAAGGGAATTCGGTGGTCATGTTCAGATGTGCAAATTTACACGGAAAAGGCACGGAAATACGAACTGAGACACACGTTTACTAACGGTGTAGAACCAGCAGATCGAAGGTGGGCCACATGGCCTCCGTCTGCGCAGTGACACATGTTGTGATTCAGAGTGAAATCACAGTTCGATCAACAGAATGTGGGAATTTAGACAACAGTCTATATTTACACAGCCTCCATACGTCTGCACAACAGCATATTACACGACAGCATTGGAGATCTTTGATATCAGTCTCGAACGTGCCTGCCACACTCCAGACAAAAGGCTGAAGGCACCTGTGGAAAACACTCCGCGCGGGAAAGTAGAGTGTCGCAGCGGGAGGGTGCTGGGTTCATGTCTCTCGATCGAAACTCTCGTATGCTATTGCTTCCCTTTGTAACGGTACTCTGTTCTATATCTTGCCTTTGCCTCTGAATTTTATTGAGAACAGCAGTAGCAGCACACAGCTGCCTGAGTCAGGTGTGGACACAGAAGGTGGGATGACTAATTAAGTCCTTTCCCAGAAAAGCATCAGCTAACAGCCTCTTACCAGTATGTATTTATTAGCGTTTCAGAAGGATTTTTTTGAATGGACAAGTCGTTTCCCACACACAGAGAGGGGAATGGCCTCTCCCCAGTGTGAACAGACTCATGTAGCAGCATTTCATGTCTGTGTTGAATGCTTTTCTCTGAATGTGAGCATTTGAACGGTCTCTCAGTGTTAACCAGTTGGTGTGCCGAGAGGTTGATAACAGAGAATGCCTTTTTACACTCAGAGCAGGGTAATTGCCTCTCCCCAGTGTGATCTCACTGGTGTATCAGCAGGTAGGATGAGTCACTGAATCTCTTCCCACACTCAGGGCAGATGAACGGCCTCTCCCCACTGAATTCATTCTTGTTTCTTCAGGACGTGTGATTGATTGAATCCCTTCCCACAAACAGGAAATGAATGACTTATCTCCAGTGTGACTGCATCAATGAATTTCCAGCATGTATAAACATTTGCATCCCTTCCCACGTTTGCACATTTTCATGGTTTATGTGGTGTAGATCATGTTGGATGATCAGCTGATTCCTCACCCAGACACAGGACAGGGTTAATGGACTTATAGAATCACTACAGTCCACAAGTCCACACCAACACTCTGGGGATAAAGACATCCAGACCTATTCTCCTACCCCATTACTGAACATTTACCCTTGACTAATGCACCTAACCAACACATCCCTGAACACTATGGGAAATTTTACATGGCCAATTCACCTAACCAGCCCATCTTTGAATTGGGAGAAGAAACCAGAGTACCCAGATGGAGCTGATGCAGACCCAGGGGGAATGTGCAAACTCCACAGAGACAGTGGAGGCTGGGATTGAGCCACTGTGGCGATACAATCTCTCCCTGCTGTGAATGGTGGAATGCTATTCAATCTGTGGAACTGGTGCAGGACTTGTCCATTTGTCACTGAGTACACTGATGTTTGCAAACTTTTCCCACAGACAAACATTGACAATCCAATGGTTTTCAAATCCTGATGAATTGACTCACTCTAAGATCCTGATAAGATATTTGCTTGTAATTCTCGCTGATAAATGTGTCTCTGTGATTCTCTGTAAAACAAACTTAAATCAGGAAAAAATAGTGATTGAGAAATCGTACTGTTTAAGATACTAAAAGGAGTTAAGAATCATAAAAACCTTATAGTGTGGAAGCAGGCTGTTTGAATCCACACCCATCCTCTGAAGAGCATCCCACACAGACTCACCCCATATCCCTGCATTCCCCATGGCTTACCCACATGCCTGCACATCCCTGCACATTATGGGCAATTTAGCATGGCCAACCCACCGAACCCATATATCGTTGAATTGTGGGAGGAAACAGCAGCACCAAGAGGAAATCACACAGACATATGAAGAAAGTGCAAACTCCACGCAGTCACCCGAGTCTGGAATCAAACCCAGGTCCCCAGAGCTGAGAGGCAGCAGTGCTAACCATTGGGTCACCACGGAGTTCTTTGAATCGAGCAATCTGTAAGAAAGTAACTCAAATACTGACCGTGAAACATTATTGGACTGTCATGAAAAACTCAACTCGCTAACAATTCCCCTTCGGTGAAGGGCGTGTTCTGGCCCTCCACAAGACTCATCCCTCAATGAGAGTAGAGATAGTGAGAGCAGTGGGATACTTACACACAGTTTCCTCCATCTCCATCACAGGAATAACTGACAGATCCTCACTTCAAGAAGATCAAGATCAGAGTGTATGAAGAAGCATCACCGATAAACTCCGCTCTCAGACACACACTGTCCTCCTTTAGATACATGTTTTTGTTTCTTTAGAGAGAGGGAGAGAGAGAGAGAGAATTGCAGCTCACTGACCTTCAAGAACCAGCCGCTCCGAAGCCTCTCCTTCTCAGTGCAGGAGAGACAAACGTTCCTCTTGGTTTGAGATTGCTGTGAGGAAATTCTTCCACTCTAACCCCGTGTAAAAGAATTTCCCAGAGTTCAGTACTAACTCGAATACAAACACTTCCCAGCAGGTTATTCCTAACCCATCCAGTCCGTCCCTCCAGCTCTGTCTCTCACTTTTCAACTCCACCAGCTCAGACACCCGCACTGCGCATGCTCTATAAACAACTCTGGCTCGGTGCCCCGCAAATTCCAGAATGTCATCCCGAGCTGCCCCACTTTCTATTGGGCAGGACATGCGGTCAGTCACGCAAGAGCTGAAGCATAAAAGAGATATGTGTTCATCTCTGAACCGGCGTGTGTTTATTGTTCATCCCTCGTTGACTGGAGGGCGGTGAGGAGTCAACCACAATGGAGTCACATGTAAGTCTAACCGGAGAAAGGTGAGCCCAATGGTATCTTACAATAGTTGACAGTCCAGATTTTTAATGACTTCAAGAAACACCCCTATCGGGCCTGGTGATATTTGAACACCTCTCACAGAACATTAAGGAGGGTTGGCTAGGACTAGACCAGTTACATTGAGACAAAACTACTATCTTCTGAGACAGGAATTTCCAGCTTTGGTCAACAAGAGGACACAATGTTTCAGGGAAACCAGAAGTATCTATTCAGAATTTCCATCATGAACTGACAGGAATAACTTCTGTAAAACTCCCTCACAGGATTTTAGGGTGAAGATTTACATATGAAAAGAAGAATCATAATCCATAA
The DNA here is from genome assembly GCF_037043375.1 of Chiloscyllium plagiosum. Taxonomy (NCBI): domain Eukaryota; kingdom Metazoa; phylum Chordata; class Chondrichthyes; order Orectolobiformes; family Hemiscylliidae; genus Chiloscyllium; species Chiloscyllium plagiosum. The sequence continues at coordinate 8,563,687 of NW_028270165.1, forward strand.
GTCCGTGTGTGAGTAAGAATAATATTTATTGTTACGTCATGGAGATCAAACCCTGTTAATTAAACTAACCGCCCAGAAAAGCTCATCTTGCCTCATAATCTGTTAAAATTATGTGACAGAATTCCTAAATTCCACTATTTAAAGAAAATATTTTTCTAACTTTAATAGTGAACACTAAACAAAACCTGTTCACAAATCCAACACCAACCTTTCGTTAACTACTTACTATCTGACCACAACTCGACGCAACTTAATATGCTATTCTAATAACATATTTATTAAACGTTACATTAACTTAATGTCAAGGCCACAGTCTCCTCTTCATTGATGTTTTCACTTTTCTAGCTGCTGATCTTCCTGGGTGCTCTGCTTTTTACTGTATGTTTCACGTGAACAGGTACCTTTGATGGAGAGTGTTTTCAAATTATCTGAGAGTAAGGTGTTAGATCGGCAGTTGCTCTCGCACTAACTTCCAAAATGCCGGGTTTATATTCCACCATAGGACACATTAAATTCTTATTTGAATGATTTCCAGGGATCAAAACAATAAAATTCAAAATCTCATTGTCTTCTGGTATCCTGGGCATAGCTTAAATTAATTAAATATGAATTGTTGTAAAAACATCAAACGGAACACAGGTATCCATTTAACAGCCAATTGCTACATTTGAAACAGCCCGACCTTTTGCTAGCAGCTGTGGCTGTACTTTAAGTTGAGAAAAGTACTCTCTATCTTAAACTGACAATACATGCTTTCGACTTCATAACATTGCATTGATCATTTAGCCTGGACGAACACGAAGACTCCAACACCATGATGCAACCATGTAAATGTGGAGATTATGGGAAGAGATTGTCGTTACCCTGTCTTGCTGGAAATTGATTGATACAGTCACACTGGAAATGAGCTTTTGCCTGCTCTACATGTGGAAAGGGATTCAGTGTATTCCAGTTTCCAGAAAAAAATTGCTTATCACACTGAGGAGATACCGTTTAGCTGAACCTTTGTGGAAAGTGTTTCACACAGTCAGTCAACCTCACTCTGCACCAACGAGTTCACATTGGGGACAGGCTTTTATGTGCCCTGTATGTGGGAAGGAATTTGCACGGACATCAAACTTGTTGCAACATCAGCGAGTTCACACTGGAGATAAATTATTTACTTGCTCACAGTTTGCAAAGGGATTCGGATAGTCCCACAACCCGCTGATGCATCAACACATTCATTTTGGTGAGAGTGTGTAAAAGAATTCACTTCTGCCGACACATCAATGAGTTCACACGAGGGAGAGATCATTCACTTGCTCCGAGTGTAATACAAACTGCATTCAGTTTTCTCAGCTCTTCAGTGCAGTTACAACATTGGCATCTACCCAACAATCTGGAAATTTGCCGGATTGCCTGTGCACAAGTAGCAGTATACATCCGACTCAGGATTAATCGTCCTATCAGTATACTCTCAATTATCGATAAAGGTATGCAACATATCGAATAACATCCTCTCTGTACCACCATTCTCACTCAGGTACAGACCTCATTCTCGCCTTGGTTAAAACATGGACAAAAATGCTTAATCCGAGAGGTGAGATGAGATTGACAGCCCTTGACCTCAAGGCTGCATTCGACCCGGTGTGGCATCAAGGTGCTTTGATTAGATTCCAGGATGTAATTTACTACTGCGTACGTTATTCTCTATATAAATCACAACGATCCTCTTGATTAGCTTCCAGTCTGTAATTCATTCCCGGGTATGTTATTCTATATCCAAACTATCCCGAACCCCTCAATTAGATTATCGCCTGTATTACACACTCAGTTTTCTGTTATACTGGATTTAATCATCCTGATTCCCTCGATCAAAATTCCGTCTGGAGATCACTTCTGATTGTGTTATTCTGTCAGTTAACAAGCCCCATCTCTTGATTAGATTCCAGTCAATAAAACCCTTGCTTGAATCTAGCTACCTTTCAGAAAATTTCCATGTTTATTAATTTTGAACTTTTTTCAGCGACCAATCTATAATCGCTCTGTCATGGCATGCGAATGTGATCGCACCCCATTCTTAATGCAGGAGTCCCACGAGCACGCGCAATGCGCGCTTACAGGCACATGAGCTGGAGTTGGAAACATGCGGACTGATGGTCCGGGAGCCAGAAGGGAGAATGATGTCAATTTCGGTCCAACACTGACAGTGATGGTTCCGAGAAACTCCTCTCACAGATTAGATTAGATTACCTACAGTGTGGAAACTGGCTATTCGGCCCAACACCAACCCTCCGAAGAGCAACCCCCACAGACCCATTCCCCTACATTTACCCCTGGCTAATCCACCTAGCACTATGGGCAATTTAGCATGGCAAATTGACCTAATCTGCACAGTTTTGGATTTGGAAGGAAACCGGAGCACCCGAAGGAAACCCACGCAGACACGGGGAGAATGTGCAAACTCCACACAGACAGTTGCCCGAGGCGGGAACCACCGCCCGAGCCACCGTGCCGCCCTAATTGGCGGGGGGCATTTACAGGCTTTTCCTCGAGTAATGTTTGAATGTTTGACTGGAGTCGTGTGGTGAGTCTTTCTGACCTCTGTCTCATTCACATGATAATTTTGGTGCTTTGTAGTTTACTGCGACTGTTAAGCTGTACTCCTCAATCTTACTCATACATGGGACCTGAACGTCTTTAGCATCTATTTGCTATCCCTAATTGTGCTATTCTGAGTTCCAGACTTCAGACCCTTGGAGTTGCATTCTAGAGTGTGGTGCTGGAAAAGCACAGCAGGTCAGGCAGCATCCAAGGAGCAGGAGAATCGATGTTTCGGGCAAAAGCCCTTCATCAGGAAACCCTGGGGTTCGATGTCAGTTTGAATGAGAATGTTGGACATTTCCTGAGCTCCTTGAGTTCAGAGGTTTAGAGCTGGAGAAGATGATAGAGATAGCGAGGGACAAGACTATGAGCAAAGATTAACATTTTATAATGGATTTTCTGCACCACCAGGAACCTGTGTGCGTCAGCAGGCATAGCAATCATGGATTAAATGAACTTGGTGTGAGGAAGGCGAGAAGCAGCCGTGATCTGGAACGAAAGGAGGTCACTGGACCTGAAATGTTGACTGTACCGTCTGCCCATTGATGCTACCAGACGTACTGAGGTTCTCCAGCAATTTTTGATTTTGTTTCTGTTTCAGATTTCCAGCATCCACAGTTATTTGTTTCTTGTTTAGCGATTTGGATGACCTCAGATTTATGGGGAGTAGAATGTTTCAGGCCTTCAGGTGTGTGACAGAAGAATCAAACTCAAGAGGTGACAAAGGCATAGTGTAATTGTCAGAATCAGATGAACTGAGGTGGGGCTGGGAAAGAAATTATTCCTGAGATTTAAAGAGGTGATCCTAATGAAAGTGTGGCAGGAGAGACTGGGTCCAGAGGGCACAGTCTTTAAGAAAAGGGAAGACCTTTTAGAACGGATTCAAGGAGAAACATCTTCAAAAAGAGAGCAGTGAATCTATGGAATTCCTTGACACACAATGCTGTGGAGGCCAAGTCAATGAAGATATTTAAGACTGAGACAAATAGATTCTTGAGTATCGAGGGGTAGCGGGAGAAAGTGGGAGAATGGGGTTAACAAACTTATCAGACACATTTGAATGGTAACAGCAGACCTGATGGGCTGACTGACCTAATTTCTGCTCCTGTCTTACAGTTTCTTACTGTCCTGGACACAGAATTGGGGGCAGGAGTATGCCATTTGGTCTTTCAAGCCTGCACCAGCATCGAAAAGATCATAACTGGATATGGATCTACCTACATCTAGGTGGATAAGTTGGGAATTTTTCACTGGAGCACAGGAGGTTGAGAGGTGACCTTTTTAGAGGATTATAAAATCATGAGGGGTATAGATGAGTTGAATGGCAAGTGTCGTTTCAAAATGAGGAGTAAATTTTTAAAGTGAGTGGAGAAAAATTTTAAAAAGACATGAGGAAAACCTTTTTCTTTTAAGAGAGTGGTTTGTGTGTGGAATGAGGAAATGGTGGATGCAGATAGAGTAACAACATTTAAAAGACATTTTGACAAGTACATGAATAGGAAAAGTTTGGAGGAATATGGGTGAAACCAGGTGGGACTAGTTTAGTTTGTGAATATAGTCAGCATGGACTCGTTGGACTCAAGGATCTGTTTCTGTGCTGTTTGACTCTAACTGTTCTATACTGGTCTTAAACCATTTTATTTCCTTCCCCCACAACCATCCACTTCTTTGTTGTTCAAAAGTCAGATAAACTCAGCTTTGAATATATTTAATGACCTCCTACCTGCACAAAGACATCCCCACTTCTGAACCCAATTCCTCTTGCTGATATACCACTTGCTTTGCTGATTGCTTGCTGCACCTGTCTGACAACTGGCATTGACTGGCATAGAAGGATGCTGATGCCCCTTTGTACATCCACACATCATTCCTGACGAAAGACTCGTACCCAAAACATCGACTCTCCTGCTCCTTGGAAGCTGCCTGGCCTGCTGTGCTTTTCCAGTGTCACACTTTTTGATTCTGATCTTTAACACCTGCAGTCCTCAGCTTCACCCACATCCCAATATCACCATTTAAACAATGCCCCTTCTTTCTGTTTTTTTTTCCCCAACTGCAAAGGATATAACATTGTGGTATTGGATTTGCCATGTGTTTGCCAATTGACACACAGTCCTGGACCAACATTTCCCGAGTCTGCTCCTTCCTGGATTCAATCCGTTTCCTTTCAGTTGCTACAAGTCAGCAATTGAAGCCCACAATGAAGAAAATGGCATGAGAAAAGAGAGTGCCGTACTCTCAGATGTTGGACAGAAGAAGGAAGTTGCAGTCTGGGGTGAAACTCAAACTTCATTCAGAGAGGGAGGTGCAGGACAACTCCCGCATTCAGACAATAGGGGATGTTCTGATTGGCAGGATGACTACCGAACTTCCGGTTCTCCAGCAATGCCCCAGTGGCTAAAGGTCGCGCCCCGTTTCAGCGGAAACTAGGAGCATGCGCACTTTTTTGCTGACAAAAATAACAAGCGCCGTTCTTGCTGACACCGAGGAGCCCGTGCAGTATGCTCTGTGGAAATGCTGCTATTATTGACAAATTTTGAGGGTCCAAATACTCATAGTAAAAAAAAGGGTAGACCCACAATTTACTTTCCTCCGTGGCTCGACATAACTACGCATGCTCCTCACTATTTTTGCTAGTTACCGTACCTACACCCCTCATGATTTTACAAGTTTCAATAAGGTCACCCCTCAACCTCCTATGCTCCAGTGAAAAACGTCCCTGGCTCTCCTAACTCAAACCATCCAGTCCTGACAACGTCCTGGTACATCTTTTCCAAACCCTATCTAACAGTGTTCTTCCTATAACAGGGCGAAGAGAACTGTACTCAGCATTCTAAAAGTTGCCTCACCAACATCCTATACAACCTCAACATGATGCCCCAACTCCAATATTCAATGGTGTGAACAGTGAAGGCAAGTATGCTAAATGCCTTAACCACCCTGTCTACCAGTGATGCAACTTTCAAAGAACTATGTACTTAAACCACGCCCCCATGTCTCTGTTCTACAACATGATCCAGGGCCCTACCGGTAACTGTACAAGTCCTGCCCTTTGTTTTTGTAGCAAAATGCACTCCTCGCTTTTATTTATTCCTCGATCATACACATGCTCTCTCTCAGAGACACACTCCCATCACCCAAAATTCACACCTTCACAAGCTTATCCTCCATCACACTCTTGCATTACCAAACATGCACACAGGCAAACACACACTCTTATGTAAACTCTCAGACACAAACTCATATATATATATATATATACACACACACTCTCATGCATGCACAGACACACAAGTCTATGGGATAAATTTGCATTTGCCAATACATTCAATTTTGATCAGAAAACACAATCTGTAGGTAGTCAATATTTTAATAATTTTTAAAATTGTAATATTTTAAAACTTCCTACTTTGGAAAAAGAAACAAGTCTGATTGGAATACAGACAATCTTCAGACTCTAACCTCACACCGTTCATGTACTGAGCTGTGAGGTCACCGATTTTTATAAAATCTTAAGTCATCTCGAGAACCTGACTTAAAAGTACTTCTGGGCTTTACATATTAATGAACCGAAACCTGCAACCCATTCTAAAAGATTAAAGACTAAACCGCAATCTAGGGTTGTTCAATATAGCCCGGTTGCACGAAACTAATCTTTTCTATAAAATCTGTGTCTTATGATCCTGCTCCACGGCTACCTGAAGGAACAGCACTCCAAAACCTAGTGCTTCCAAATAAACCTGTTGGACTATGACCTGGTTTTGTGTGATTTTTAACTGTATCCACCACAGTCCAACATCGACTCCTCCACATTGTTTCCAGTGAACACAGCCCACACCTGGTGCGGTCTGTAAACCTTACAATGCTGACGACATAACGCAGTACCTGCACTCCTGGAAAATTTCTAACCATACTGGCTACTCATTCACTGCTGCAACTGATACACAACATTGGAAACTTAGTGCAGGAGGCTGAAAGAAATGAGCAGTTTTAAAACAAAAACCTGTTGCAGCTCAAAGCTTCCATGAGTCTGAGACTGGTGGTAAGTTCAGGTAACCTTTATTGCAACCCAACTTTACTACAGCTTCAGATTCTCCCAGCAAAAAGGCATAGAAAAAGTAGCTGCTTTTTATACAGCACAAGGTCAGAGCATTGTCAGTCCAAGGTAGAAATTCAGAATATGCAATTCTACTTTGAGGAACGTTTTTTGCTTTTGTTATTCCACAAAATTGAAAGCACTATCCCACTGTCCCACTCCCTGTGTTCTCACTCTGCTTGAACTAAGTCTCCTGAAGATGCTGATTCAGGATCTCACAAACAGAAAAAGTAAAAAACGTCAAAACTGGCATCTCTGAATTTTGGATAACTCCATCCAACAGTTATTATCTTTCACAACACTAGGGTACTGCTGAGAATGAGCAGGTCAGATTTTGGGAAGCAAAAAAAAGGGTGTGTCAATTCGGGGTGAACCAGCAATGCAGCTTCTTGATGAAGAACCAGACATTAAATTGTTTGCATCCCCAGTAAAAAAAAAACGGTGGGTGTGGAGGAGGTGAGACATCAAGGCAATAACACCAACACTCGAGAGAAACTAAACATACAGACATTGCGAGCATTGTTGGAAAGCCAGGGCCATTGAGATATACAGCACAGAAACAGACCCTTCAGACCAACTCATCCGTACAGAAAAGATATCCAAAATCAATTAGTCCCATTTGCCAGCACCTTAGCCGATAACCCTTTAAACCCTTCTTATTCGTTTTCCTCATTCAGATGCCTTTTCAATGTTGTAATTGTACCAGCCTGCATCACTTCCTCTGACAGCTCATTCCTTTCACGCACCACCCTCTGAATGAAAACGTTGCCCTTCTGCTCCCTTTTAATCTCGCAACCCCCCCCACCCACCATTCCCCTCCACATCCCCCAATGGTGAACCGATGACCCTCTCATTTTGGACTCCCCTATCCCCAGGAAAAGAAATGGTCTATTTACCTTATCCATGCCCCTCATGATTTATAAACATCTATAAGGCCACCCCTCAGCCTCCCACACTCCAAGGAAAACAGCCCTAACCTATTCAACCTCTCCCTATAGTTCAAATCTCTCAACCCTGGCAATATACTTGTAAATCTTTTCTGAACCCTTTCAAGTTTCCCAACATCTTTCCAATAGGAGGGAGACAAGAATTGCATGCAACATTCCAAAAGTGGCTGTGGTTCTGTTGGGCAATGGTAATTTAGTTCCAAAATGTTAATTCCTTCACCGAGAAGGGAATAATTTGCAACGTAGCTGTGAGAGGCCCTTTGCAGAAGAGTAAAAAACAGAGACAGAACTTTCCATTAAAGGTGGAGAGGAACAGAGTTGATTCTGTGATTGGGGACTTAAATCTAAAGTGAGAAAATTACAACGGCAAAGGCACAAACAGGCCACAACAAATGAGGGAACATTATTAAAAGAAATGACAAACATTTCAACAGCACCTGGAGGAACTGCAATAGTTGTCCCTACCTGTCTGACAAAATAAAATACAAAAGGTGGTCCAGCCACGGCTAACAAGGGACATCATGGATCGTACTGGATCCAAAGAAATGGTGTACAAATTGGCCAAGGAAAAGCAGATCTGAAGACTGGGAGCACTTCAGGTTTCAGCAAAACGATTGATTAAAAAGGGGAAAATGGGGTATGTAAAGACAAAAAAAAGGATTAGTGAAAATAATTACAAATGAGAACAGGCAAAGTTCTCATGTGGATCAAAGAGATGGCAGACCAATTAACCACACATGTTGCTTCTATCATCACAAAGGAGGACACAAGTAACATCCCCAAAACTTTGGGGAACACATGGTCCATCGAGAGCAGAACTGAGTAGTTGTTGGGGAAATTGATGGGATTAAAAATTTACAAAGCCCCAGCACCTGATAATCCAAACTCTAGGGTATGGACTGAGATAAGTCATCCAATTGTCAAATCTTGGGCCGATCTCAGCAGGGCTTACACACGTAACGGGAAGGTCCTGGGGAGTGTTACTGAACAACCAGACCATGGAGTGCAAGTTCATAGCTCCTTGGAAGTAAAGTCGCATTATTTAGGATGGTGAAGGTGGCATTTGGTATTCTTTCCTTTATTGGTCAGAGGATTGAGTACAGGAGTTGGGAAGACATTTTGCAGTTGTCCAGGACATTGGTTAGGCCACTTTTGGAATATTGCATGCAATTCTAGTCTCTTTCCTATCAGAAGGATGTTGCTTGTGTTGGAGGATTTAAGCCACAGGGAGAAGTCAAACAGACTGGTGCTGTTTTCTTGGAGAGTCGGAGTCTGAGCAGTGACCTTATAGAAGTTTATAAAATCATGAGGGTCATGGATAGGATAAATAGATAAAGTCTTTTCCCTGAGGTGAAGGCATACGTTTAGGGTGAGCGGGAAAAGATATAAAAGACTCCCAAGGGATAACCTTTTCACACAGAGGGTGTTGCATGTATGGAATGAACTTCCAGAGGAAGTAGTGATGGCTGTTGAAATTGCAACACTTAAAAGGCATCTGGGTAGGTATATGAATAGGAAAGGTTTGGAGATATATGGGCTGGGTGCTGGCAAGTGGGACAAGATTAGGTTGGAATATCTGGTTGGCATGGACGGGTTGGATTGAATGGTCTGTTTCTGTGCTGTACATCTCTATGACTCTATGATGTTTGTCTTGAATTTCCCATCTGAAACTTGTGACATCCACTGATCAAAATGTACAAAAGACATCACTGTGAGTACAAGATTAAAAGCTCAGTGGACAGCTCTACTTTCCACAGAACATTTATCTTCTCTACTAGCTGGAAGTATTAAAAATTTTAATCCTACACATTATCTCTCCTCCTGCATTGAAATTCAAATCCACTTCATGTCTTTCTTCCACTCCTGGTGTTCTCTCTTTTCTCCAGTCTACAAACTGAAAACAACATCACCACGTCAATACTCTCCAGATCACTACGATCACCACTTTCTTGTCCAGCGCCACAAGTTATCACATTCAACTCAAATTCAGGATCTCTCTCTCACTCCCTTTTCCTGTGTTAAGGGCAGATATACCAAACTCAGCGCCAGGTCTCTCAAAGTGAAATGAGGAAATTCTAGTTGACACAAAGGCTGTCACGAGGTTGGAGTTCTCTCCCGGAAATGACCGTGGATGGTGCCTTCACGAAGATGGCCGCCCACCCCAAGACAACATGCGCCTTACCCTCACGAAGATGGCGGCTGGTTGCACTGGCAACCCGAGAGGTCCTTCTCCAATAAATACTTGATCTGTGGGGCTTCTATTCGCGGCCTCAGGCCTCCCCCTAGGAGTTTATAAACTCGCCAGTCTCCCTCCTCCCGCGGTTCCCAATCCTACACTGTCTCCTCTCCCCGGGGGCAGGAGCCAGGTCTTGGCGCTCGGGCCTGGCGACCTCCCCGGGATGTTTCTGAAACCTGGTCCTCTTCTGAACAAGGATCACCGGACCCGAGACGCGTTTGGGCGGGGGGGGGGGGTGACAATAAGGGTGATGTCATCACCAGCTGAAGGGACGTGATTGGACGAGTCTTCCAAGAATTTGAAAACAATGGGAGCGGGGCGATAGTTTTGCCCGCTCCCAGCCACCTGATAGGTGGGTTTATTTTCGGTTTGAACAAAAGTATGTTTTCAATTTTCAGCCTGTTCAGAAATGGTATTCCAGACGTCTGGAAAGCTGAAACATTGGGAAACTTTCAGACATAACTAATGGGATACTAATAAAATGAATAAAAGGAGGTAAAGTAAATTACCAAAGAAACCTAGCACAAAATATCAAAAAGAAAAGCAAACGCTTCTCGTCATTTGCTAAAGGGAACAGAGTAAATGTTGGTCCCTTGGAACATGAAACCGGTGAGTTAATCGGGGGAAAACTGAAATGGCAGAGCTTCTAAATTAATACTTTTCCTCAGTTTTCACCTTGGAGGACAGCAGTACCATTCCTAATGGAACAGCCAAGGCAGACGTTAAAAAGTTGTCCCTTAAGTCCCTTTTATTTCTTTCCCCTCTCACCGTAAATGTATGCCATCTAGTTCTAGATTCCTTCAATTCAGGGAAAATACCTTGTCTGTTTATCCTATCAATGCAGCATGATTCCTGAAGAAGGGCTCATGCCCGAAACGTCGATTCTACTGCTCCTTGGATGCTGCCTGACCTGCTGCGCTTTTCTAGCAACACATTTACAGCCCGTATCCTATCAATGCCCCTCATAATTTTGTAAACCTCCATAAAGTCACCCCTCAGCCTCCAAGGCTCCAGAGAAAACAACCCTAGCCTGTTCAATGTCAACTCTATTTCACTCTGAGCAAGACTCAGCTGGTTCAAGAGGTAGAGCGGGGCCGCAGAAGCGGCTGCTGTGTGGCTCGTTGGTCTAGGGGAATGATGTTCACTTTGGGTCTCCTTCGACACAGACGTGCGAGAGATCCCGGGTTCAAATCGCCGTTTGACGTGAATAACAAGCCGATCCGCATAGTCAGAAACCGCATCCCTGGGACAGAATGATAAGCAGATATTCTGGGAACTCTTTGTGGCTTGCAATTCTTGGAGCAAAGTGGAATGCATTTCACACTGAGCAAGTTTCCGCTGGCTCAGAGTCTCCAGTGTACATTGCTCTCTTTCCTATTCACTCAATGTCGTCTTTAGCAGTTTTCCCGTATAACGGGGCTCTGTTCTTTTCCTTGCCATGTCATTTGCTTCCCAAAACTTCGGTATCTGAGCTCAATATATCACATCGATACACAAGTCAAATTTACACAATTGCGCTGGCACCCTTGTGGAGCTCTGAGTTGTCTTGTCCTGTTCGCTGTCGGTGTGTCCTGATCTCGTGTGAAAGCTCTTCTCTCAGATGGCAATGAACCGGTGAAGTTGAAACACATGACTTGCTGTTTTAGTCCATTTCCTGAAGTAAAGAAACCAACAGCCGTGTAATAAAAGACTTTCTGCAGGATTGCTGTGTCAAGACTAATTCTGAACAGCAAACAGGCTGCACAAAAATGCACTCATATCAATTTACCTGAGGGAAGAGTCTCCAGTGTCCATTTCTCTCTGTCCCGACAGCACAGTATATTTCTATCTCTCCATTAAATGTTGCCCATTTCCTACGCATGACTGTAACTGACTTCTCCTGCCTCACGTAATAGTGTGAGAGAGCAGAAGAGTGAATGGGCTCTGCCTTCCACCAGCACAGCTGGCAAGTAGAAACAAAATGGTTCAATTATCCACCAGTGGAGAGAGCCCGGTCCCTGGGGACGAGACAAATAACAGCGTCCTGGGAGCAGGGAGACAGATTGAGAAGCAGATGTTCTTGAATCTCTTCCCTGCTTGCAATTCTGGGAGCAATGTACAATGTATTTCGTACTCAGCAAGTCTCAGCTGCTTCCGGAGATGGCTGCACCCATGGCTGGTGGCTCGTTAGTCTGGGATCTGATTCTACCTTTGGGTCTTCGAGCGAATGCAGCCGTGTGAGAGTTCTCGGGTTCCCAACCCAGGGGAACCATCATTCCTTAAATTGACCTGAGCAAAAATGCTCGATGAATTTTCTCAAAAAGCCGCTTCGTTAAATAAGATCGGACTGCCTGAATTAGGGACGGTGCAGAGCTGCCATTGCAGTGAACACGGCGAAGGGAAACACTTGTTCAAAGTGAAAACAAGTATTGCAGATTTTTCGCCCGCGCAATCCGAGTCTGAATGAATCGTCCACCTGTATTACGCTCAATTCTAAGGGTGATACTTCAGGAAGCGCTGAACAGGTTAACGTGAATGGTACCGTCCTGAGGAATGTCAGCATTGAAGGGAGATTGGAAAGTTTGGGGCAGCTCTCTTTGGAGAACAGAGGGCTGAAAGCTGGCCTGATTGAAGTTTATCCACGTCATGGGGGTTTTCGACAGAGGAAATAATGTCGTGAAAATGCTCCCAGGCCTGAAAGGGTCGAGAACGATTTGGCAGAGATTTAAAATCATCAGGAAAATAAGTAAAAGTGACATTAGGAAGACCGTTTTCGCACAGGAAGTGGTGTCAGTAAGTCACTGTCTGACAGTGACAAAGAGGTAGATTCAATGGACACAAAAGGGAATTTAGTGGGCATGTTCAATGCAACAACATGCAGATTTACAGGGAGAAGGCGACAGAATGAGACACTTATTTGCATATTGTGTTGAACCAGCAGAGCTAAGGTGGGCTGCATGGCCTCAGTCTGCGCTGTCACACATTTTGTGATTCTGAGTGAAATCGGAGTTGGACCAACAGAACGTAGGAAATTTGACAACGGGTATATTCTGCCCAACAGGATACTCCATCACAGCAATGAAGGTGTTTTGACATCATTCTCGAAGGTCCATGACACAATGCAGATTCAAAACCGAGTATTCCTTTGAATCACTGAGTAATTTGTTTACAGTTATTCAGTTGAGGTGAGCGGAGTTGCGCATTGGGCCCTATCCAGTTGATAGGTCGAAGCCGTTTTCTCCTGTGTGACAGTCCCACCAGCACTCCAATTTGCTGTGCTTCCAGTCAGTAGATGCAGATTGCTATCCCATACTGATACACGGGCCCCGATGACCCAGCTGTGGTGACAAGCTTGTGAAGGGCTGAGTGCTCTTCTCCTGTTCTCTGTCTGGCTGCTATGATCCGAATCATCAAACTTCTCTTCTCCAAGAGTAGGAATAAACTGGTGAAGGTGAAACACATCAGTTGCGGTGTGTCCCATGCGCAGGACGCCCTGCAGTAATTCCCCACGCTGTTTCACACAGCAGCATCCACTCAGTGAATTACGCTTGGCAAAAAAAAAGATTGAAACAAATCAATGTCCGCCATTGGATTTTACTGACACCGTTTATAAACTTCAGGCTCACCGTTAATGTGGGGAGGGGCCGTCAGACTGTAGTTTCCGCTCCTTCTGTTGAATGAAGATAATTTTAACTGTGTCCAGTGAGAGGAAAGGATTTGCTGTTGGTCGGAAACATTTCTACCTGAACTCACTGTCACTCTGCTCTGACAGAAGGAGCTGGGACCTCCTGATAGATGGAAACACAAAGCTGGCAATTTCTAGAATATGTTGTAAAAATATCTGTATAATGTTATTCACACCGCGCGGTCACCAACTGAACGAAGCGGCTGTGTGTTTAAATCCTGTGATGGACAGTTTGTGTTTTACTTCTCACATTGCGGGGAGCTGAGCATTTATCCAAACAATGGGCACACCACCTCCCTGACACAGTGTTCACAAATCAAACTGACAGCAAAGCTTCACGTGTGATCAAACTTTCCGCAAAAAAGATTTGGCTGAAGAGATGTACGGAGTGAACGTGCTCCTTTCTTGATTTGGAATGTAAGAAGTTGATTTAAATGAGCCTGACGTGATTTGAACTCGCAACCTTCTGATGTGGACTCAGACGCTCTACCGCTTCCAACTCTCTCTCAATAAAAATCTGAAAGAACTGCGGATGCTGTATATCAGAAACAAAAAACAGGAGTTGACGGTGACCCTTCCACAGAACTGATGGTGATTGGGAAAATGTCGGTTTATATGCAGGAGATATTGTGGGAGGAAGGCGGAGATCAGGACAGAGCCCAAAGCGAAGGAAGAACTGTTGGAAAGAAAAAGGAGTTGATAACGATCTGCGTGGGAGGGTGAATAACTGTTAATGGAGACTGTTCGTGGCTGAGTAGTGTGGAATGACAGACTATGTAATAACAAGGCTTGGTTGTGTGTGGTAGGGAAGAGGATACTATGGAGTTCAGGCACTAGAATTATTGTATTCGATATTGGGACCGGAGGGATGTATGGTCCCCAAGTGTAATATTCGGTGCTCTTCGTTCTGCTGGTGCTGAGCTTCGCTGGGAAAATACAGCAAACCTGAGACAGAGATGTTGGCTAGGGATAGGGAGGGGTGTGGAATTGGCAGGCAACTGAAAGGTCAGGGTCTTTTTTGCGGGCAGAACGTAGATGTTCTGCGAAGCAGTCACCCAGTTTATCCTTCGTTTTCCCCAAAGTCGATGAGCCCATATTGTGAGCAGCAAATGCAGTACACTGAGTTGTGGGTCGTGCAGGTAAAATGCCGCTTCACCTGGAAGGTATGTTTGGCCCCTTGTATAGCGAGGAGGGAATAGGTAAATGGACTGGCGTCACACATTCGCCAGTTGCAGGGGTAAGTGCCATTGGACTATTGGGGTGGGATTGGGGGTAGGGTTGATGGGAATGAAGGAAGAGTTGACCCAAGGTATAACTCCTGCCCATTTACCTATCTGCCAAATCGAGAAATTTGTTAAGTGTGTACAAGGAAATTTTCTAATTCACAATGTGGATGTACATACTGGCGTGGGTGCAAAACCTAAGGGCCAACAACCCCAATTCTATTAACATTAAAATAGTGATTGAAAATAATATATCAGATCTAAAAGTTGAAGTTCTAAATTGGAGGAAGATTCAGGTATTAAGCAAAATCTTTCAAAAGCTGATTGGCGGCAGATGTTCGCAGGTTAAGGTACTGCTGGAAAATGGGAAGCCTTCAGACATGAGATAACAAGAGTCCAGACACAGTTTATTCCAGTTAGGGTGAAAGGAAAGACTAGTAGGTGTAGGGAATGCTGGATGACTAGAGACAATGAGATTTTGGTTAAGAAAAACAAGGAAGCATACGTCAGGTATAGACAGAGAAATCGAGTGAATCCTTAGAGTATAAAGCCAGTACGAGCATACTTAAGAGAGAAATCATGAGGGCAAAAAGGGGACATGAGATATCTTTGGCAAATAGAGTTAAGGAGAATCCAAAGTGTTTTTAAAAATACGTTAAGGACACAAAGGTAATAAGGGAGAGAATATTGCCCCTCAAAGATCAGCAAGGCGGCTTATGTGTGGAACTGCAGTAGACGGAGGAGATGCTGAATGAATATTTTGCGTCAGTGTTTACCGTGGAGAAGGGCATGCAAGATATAGACTGTGGGGAAATAGATTGTGACATGTTGGAAAATGTCCACATTACAGAGGAGGAGGTCTTGAAATGCATAAAAGTGGATATATACCCAGGACCTGTTCAGGTGTACCCTAGAACTCTGTGGGAAGCGAGGGAAATCATTGCTCGACCTCTTACTGAGATATTTGTATCATCGATAGTCACAGGTGAGGTGCGGGAGGACTGGACAGTGACTAACGTGGTTCCACTATTTAAGAAAGTGGTAAGGAAAAGCCAGGAAACGCAAGACCAGAAAGCCTAACATCCGTGGGAGACAAGTTGTTGGAGAGAATCCTGGGAGATAGGATTACATGCATTTGGAAAAGTAAAAATTGATTAGCGATAGTCAGCATGGTTTTGTCCGTGGGAAATCATGTCTGACAAACTTGATTATGTTTTCTGAAGAAGGAGTTTTATTCAGATAAATGCGAGGTGCTGCATGTTGGGAAAGCAAATCTTAGCAGAACTGAAACACTTAATGGTAAGGTCCTAAGGAGTGTTGCTGAACAAAGACAGCTTGGAGTGCAGGTTCATAGCTCCTTGAAAGTGGAGTCACAGGTAGATAGGATAGTGAAGAAGGCGTTTGGTATGCTTTCGTTTATTGGTCAGAGTATTGAGTACAGGAGTTGGGCGGTCATGTTGCGGCTGTACAGGACATTGGTTAGGCCACTGTTGGAATATTGCATGCAATTCTGGTCTCCTTCCTATCGGAAAGATGTGAAACTTGAAAGGGTTATGAAAAGATTTACAAGGATGTTGCCAGGGTTGGACGATCTGAGCTACAGGGAGAGGCTGAACAGGCTGGGGCTGTTTTCCCTGGAGCGTCGGAGGCTGAGGGGTGACCTTATAGAGGTTTACATAATTATGAGGAGCATGAATCGGATAAATAGACAAAGGCTTTTCCCTGGGATGGTGGAGTCCAGGACTAGAGGGCAAAGGTTTAGAGTGACAGAGGAAAGATATAAAAGGGATCTAAGGAACAACTTTTTCACGCAGAGGATGGTACGTATATGGAATGAGCTGCCAGAGGAAGTGGTGGAGGCTGGTACAATTGCAACATTTAAGAAGCATTTGGATGGGTATATGAATAGGAAGGATTTGGAGGAATATGGACTGGGTGCTGGCAGGTGGGACTAGATTGGGTTGGGATATCAGTTCGGCATGGACGAGTTGGACAGAAGGGTCTGTTTCCATGCTCTACATCTCTATGACTCTAAGTAAGAAAGTGGATTGATGAAGGCAGAGCAGTGGACGTGATCTATATGAACTTCAGGAAGGCAGTCAACAAGGTTCCTCATGGGAGACAGGTGAGCAAGGTTTTATCTCATGGAATATAGAGAGAACTAGCCATGTGGATGCAGAACTGGCTCGAAGGCAGAAGACAGAGGGTGGTGATGGAGGGGGAGGGTTGCTTTTCAGACTGGAGGCCTGTGATCAGTGGTTTGTAATAAGTATCGGTGCTGGGTCCACTTTTTTGTCATTTATACAATTGATTTGGATCTAAACATTGGAGGTATAGTTACCAAGTTTGTAGATGACACCAAAATTGGTGGTGTAGTGGATGCAAAGAAGATTACCTCAGAATACAACGGCATTTTGGTCAAATGGGCCAATGAGCTGAGTGGCATTTTGAGATTAATTTAGATAAATGTGGGGTGCTGCATTTTGGAAAAGCAAACCAGAACAGGTCTTTTACACTTAATGGTAAGGTCCTCGGGAGTGCTGCTGAACAAAGAGACCTTGGAGTGCAGGTTGATAGCTCCTTAAATGTAGAGTCGCATGCAGATAGAATACTGAAGTAGGCGTTTGTTATGCTTTGCTTTATTGTTCAGAGTATCGAGTAAAAACATTGAGAGCTCATGTTGCCACTGTATAGAACATTGGTCAGGCCACTTTTGGAATATTGCATGTAATTTTGGTCTGCTTCCTATCGGAAAGATGTTGTGAAACTGGAAATGGTTCCAAAAAGATTTACGAGGATGTTGCCAGGGTTGGAGGATTTGGCCTCAATGGCCTACTCCTCCTCTTACTATGAATCTTAACCCTGCATTCTCCATGGGAGGAGGGTTCCCATGGCACAGAGGAGGTTTTCTAGCCTAAAACTAAAGCCATTGCTTTGCCTGAACTCAAACTGCTTGACTTGGAGGAGAGTAGGAGTTTGCAAAGTTTCCTCCCCTCCACACGTGCCTCAACTGCAGGGCAGCTGTCCGGCACGTCCTCCATTGTTGACGCCACAACGGGGATGCAGCCCTCTCAGTTTCAGAGTGAAACTCCCTCCCTCTGGGCAACATCTTGGAGCAAAGAAATGTCACCCCCTTTCCATTCCCCGTCCTCCGAGAGTGGGACAGGGGGAGGGAGGGGGAGATGGGGTGGATGAAACAATGTTCACTTGTAGCAACTGGAGTGAATCCAGGGAGGGAGGAGAGTCTCCAAAGGTGCTCAGCTACTCTTTATTTCTCTTAAGAGCGTTTTCCTTGTTATTCCCTCAGTTTGGCACGTTTACAGTTTGCACCCTAGAAAAGGATTGCTTCTTTCCTCATGTTCACAGTTAAAAGGGTAATTTCTTATGGAACTGAGCATCATTTAAGGGATGGGGACATTGATATAAAATGTAGACGTATGATGCTTCATTTGGTGTATATTTGATATTGTTGGCTGTTGTAAAAGTTACTTTGCAATTATTATTCACCTTCTTATGTAGTAATGGGGTCACGTCCTTTTTGTCATCATTTTGTATTTACTCCAACAGCAGGAAGTCATTCAGTAACTCAACTGGCTTTCTTTTCTCAAGCAGCCTTGACATTTCATTTTCATATCCTTGATTCAGCTCCATTTCCAGCACCTTTTTAGGCAGTTTATTCCATGTTATTATCA
Source organism: Chiloscyllium plagiosum (assembly GCF_037043375.1). Taxonomy (NCBI): domain Eukaryota; kingdom Metazoa; phylum Chordata; class Chondrichthyes; order Orectolobiformes; family Hemiscylliidae; genus Chiloscyllium; species Chiloscyllium plagiosum. The sequence goes on from NW_028270165.1 coordinate 8,582,131, forward strand.
CTGAAATGAAGTTTTCCTCCAAACACACTTAAGGCTATCTGGTTGCAAAAGTGTTTTCAGATTTCTGTGTGCTGGATAATGTGTGATCAGCAGGCATCTGGCAATCTACAGGAATTGTCACCTTTGTTATGGTCATTTAACTGTAATGACCTTGATCATTTATTTTGTGATTTATTTTGCAGGAAGATGTGCAGAAAGAAATCTGAAAGCAAATGATCCATCAACTTCTGACAGAGCCATTTGATTCATTGGGATTTGAATATCAGCAGCCATTCCAATCAAGAAGACATGATTGTTTTTGTTTGCTTGAAAGATTTTGCACACTGGTGTGGCAGGAAGAATACTGAGACAACGAGTGAGGGAGATTCAGTGCTGACTGTGAAAAGTGCTTCAAACCATTTACTCAGCTTGGAGGAATCAAAATCTCACCCCTCACGGTGGGAAAGACTATGTCCCCGTTCTGTTTGTAATTTCAAATCCAAAGCAACACAAGAAAAGCTCCCCCAATGGAGAAACCGTGGAAATGTGGGGTCTGTGGGAAGGGATTCCCTTCCCCATCCCTGCTGGAAACCCACAGATGCATTCACACCGGGGAGAGGCCATTCATCTGCTCGGTGTGCAGGAAGGGGTTCAGTCGGATCTGCCATCTGCAGACGCACGAGTAGATCCACAAGTGAGAGAAACCATTCTCGTGCCCCATGTACAGGAGAGGGTTCACTCAGTCAGTTGCACTGCTGACCCACCAGCGGGTCCACACTGGAGAGAGGACATTCACCTGCTGTATATGCCAGAAGGGCTTCACCTGCTCCTCCCACCTGCGGAGGCACCAGTGAGTTCACGTGCCATCGCAGGGGGAATTGAACGAGTCATGGCTGAATGCCACTGGGGGCTCCCAGGTTCGAATCCCGCCGCGGCAGATGGTAGAATTGGAATTCAGTGAGTAATCTGGACTTCAGATTCTAAGGATGAAACCAGTTTCTGGGGAAAACACCCCCTCTGATTCACTCATGTCCTTTTTAGGGAAGGAGCCTGCTGTTGTGGGAAAGGGTTCACTCAGTCGTCCCAGCTGCATGCTTTACCTGGCTGTACCAGGGATCCAGTTCCAAAGCAACATCTCAGCTGACCAATAATAAAGAGAGTGGGGGTGGGGGGGAGTTGCGGGAGAGTGTGCACTTTGAGCTTGAGCTTTTTTTAAAAAAACTACTTTTTGTGCGCCTTTTTGCTGGGGAGATCTGAAGCTGTAACAAAATTGGGGCGATGTAGAGTTTACCTGAACTTCCTGCTCAGCTCAAACGCTTGTTGAAAGCCATGAGATCCAACAGGTTTTTGTTTCAAAGCTGCTCATTGCTTTCAGCTTCCAGCACTAAGTTTCCAATGTCATATCTCAGAAGGAGCAGTGAATGAGTAGCTAATATTGTTAGAAATTGTCAAGTTTTCACGACTGCAGGTTCATTGTTTCATTGGCATTGCAACGTTTACTGGCAACAGTGGGAAGTGTGGGCTGTATTCACTGGAAACAAAGTTTAAAAATCACACAAACACCAGGGTATATTTCAACAGGTCTATTTGGAAGCACTAGGTTTCGGAACGATGCTCCTTCATCAGGTAGCTGCGGAATAGGATCATAAGACACAGAATATATAGCAAAAATTATCGTGCCATGCAACATAAATGATATATTGAAGAAACCTAGATTGCTGTTAAGTCTTTCACCTTTTAAAATCGGTTGCAGATTTCGGTTCGTTAATATGTAAATTCCAGAACTTCTTTTAAGTCACATTCTCCAGGTAACTTAATGTTTTATAAAAGGAGGTGACACCTCAGGTCAGACAACACATGAAAGCTGTGAGTTTATAGTATGTCTGTATCCCAATCTTGATTCAGACGGGTTCTATTTCCAAATATATAATCCTGCAAATGCAATATTCAGCCCAAAGACTGCTGTGTGTAAGTGCATGCATAAGAGAGAGCGTGTGTGTGCGTGTGTGTGTGCTGGGTAAAGTGTGTGTGTGATGGAATAAAACATGTGAGAGGGTGTATGCGTGGCCGTGAGTGTGTGGGGTGTATTTGTGTATGTCTGAGAGAGAGTGTGTCGGTCAGGGAGGGTCTGCGCGAGCGTGCCAGTGTGTAAGAGTGTGTGTGTGTGAGAGAGAGTGTGTGTATCGTGTAGCTGGGTCTCCTGTAGTGTGACATGAACCCAAGGTCTCGGCTGAGGCCATCCTCATGTGTTCCAAACTTGCCTATAAGCCGCTGCTCAGCCACTAGAAATGATTAAGTGGTTACACAACACACATTGGAGAGGACAAGGTGAAGGGCTTATGCCGGAAACGTCGATTCTCCTGCTCCTCGAATGCTGCCTGACCTGCTGTGCTTTACCAGCATCGCGCTCTGGACCCTAATCTCCAGCATCTACAGTCATCACTTTCGCCCTGTAAGCGGCGAAAATTCTATTCCTCGTATTTTAAATCTTTTCAAATCTTCCCTCTCCCCTCACCCTAAACCTATACCCTCTAGCTTTGGAATACCTCTACCCTGGGGTAAATACAGAAACGTTGAGCAGCCAGACAAAATCCAAAAAGAATAAAATGCACAGGCACAGGGAAAAGACATTTCAGCAAAAAAAATGGCTTCGGCAATTTTCTCTCGTTTTCGCATTTGGACACTTAAAAATTTGTCATGATTTGGAGGTGTCAGTGTTGGGCTGGAGTGTATAAAGTTAATAATCACACAATACCAGGTTGTAGTCCAAAAGACTTGTTCGGAAGCTCTAGCTTTCTCCTCAAGGTTATAAATTCTGTCTTACGATCTTATATTCCACAACTGCCTGACGCAGGAGCAGCGCTCCGACAGCAAGCGCTTTCAAAAAAGTTTGTTGGACTATAACCAGGTGTTGTGTGATTTTTAACTTTAAAATTGTCATTAACAGCAGCATCGTGACAGAGCATACTGAGCATGCTCCGCGGTGTCAGCAAGCACTGCGCATGTCCGCTGGTGTCAGCAAAGCATTGCGCATACTCCTGGTTGACTGCAGAAATGGCGCGCGAGCTCCTTTCCATGGACCAATGGAGAATCTTGGAGGACCGGAAGGAGTTTGGTCGTCCAGGCAATTAGTCATTGTCGAAATGTGGAAGTTGGACCGTGAGCTCTGAAGCTGCTGCTGTTCCTTTCTCTCTTAATAATATTAAACCTCACCACAGACTGTAACTTCCTTCCTCTGTCTAACATTTGTGAGTACAACTGTCGTTTTCTCACCACTTTTCCCATTTCTTTTTCATTCTGGTGTTCGATAGTTGACTTGCAGCAACTGAAAGGAATGAGTGAATCGAGGGAGGAGGCGGACTGTGGAAAAGTTGATCCAGGTCTGTTTCTCAATTTGCAAACACATGGCAAATGCAGTGCCACAATGTGAAGTTACGGCCTTCGATGTGTAAAAAAAAAACAGATATGAGGTGCATTATTTAAATGGTGATATGTTGAGATGTGGTGAAATGAGGAATGTAGATGCGAGGGATCAGAGTTGAAACGTGTGGCGCTAAAAAACACAGCAGGTCAGGCAGCAACTGATGAGGAGAGTCGACGTTTTGTGCACGAGCTCTTCATCAGGAATGATGTGTGGATGGATAAAGGGGCCTCAGCGCCCTTCGAAACAAGTCAATGCCAGTTGTTACGGGCGCAGCAAGCAATGAGCAAACCAAGTGATATATTCGCCAGAGGAATTGAGTGCAGAAGTGGGGATGTCTTCTTGCAGTTCTGTCGGTCGTTGAATGTACTCAAGGCTGAGATCATTTGACTTTGAAGAACAATGAAGTGGATGGTTATGGGGGAAGGCAAGAAAATGGTTGTAAGACCAGTATAGAACAGTTACAGAGTCATACAGCGCAGAAACAGACCATTCAGTGCAACTAGTCCATGCTGACTGTGTTCTGAAACTAAACTAGTCTCACCTGCCAGTGATTGGCCCATATCCTTCCGAACCTTTCCTATTCATGTGCTTATCCAAATGTCTTTTAAACATTGTAATTGTAACGACATCCACCAACTCCTTTGGGCATGATTCCACACACGAACCACTGTTTGTCTTAAAATAAAATGATGCCCGTCATGTTTTTTAAAAATATTTCTCCTCTCATCTTCAAAATTTGTTCCCTATTCTTGAAACGCCCGCCCTAGGGAAAGAATACGTGCCGTTCACATCATCTATACCCCTCATGATTCTATAATCCTCTCCAAGGTCACCTCTCAACCTTTGATGCTCCAGTGATAAAAAGTTCCAGCTTATCTACCGAGATTCGGGCATATTCATATCCAGCTATGAACTGCTCAGTGCTGGTGCCAGCTGGAAAGACCAAATGACCTATTCCACTCCCAACTCTCACACTCTGTGTGTCGGACAGCAAGAGAACATACGACATTGGTGCAGAAAGTCGGCAATTCAGCCCATCAGGTCTGTCCCACTATTCAATTACGGCTGATACATTTCTCAACCCCATTTTGAAATTTGGGTTTTGGAATCAAGGCAGTATCTGCAGTTCATGGGAATTGTTCAATAAAGATACCTTGGAGTGCAAGTTCACAGTTTCCTCAAAATGGTGTTGCAGGTAGACAGGATAGCGAAGAAGGTGTTTGGTATGCTTGCCTTTATAGGTCAGTGCATTTCAGTACAGAAATTGGGAGGTCATGTTGAGGCTGTAAAGGACATTGATTAGGCCACTTTTGGAATATTGCGTTCAGTTCTGGTTTCGCTGCTACAGGAAAAGTGTTGTGAACCTCTGAAAGATTTTGGAAAAGATTTACAAAGCTATTGCCAGAGTTGGAGGGTTTGAGCGATTATGGGGAGGCTGAATAGGCTGGGGATGTTTTCCCTGGAACATTGGAGGCTGAGGAGTGACTTTAAAGAAGTTCATAAGGAGCATGGATATGGTGAATAGCCAAAATCTTTTCCAGAGAGTAGGGGAGTCCAAAACTGGAGGGTATAGGTTTGAGGTGAGAGGGGAAAGATTTAAAAGGAACCTTATGGGCAACTTTCTCACGTAGAGTGTGCTGAGTGTATGGAATGAGCTGCCAGATAATAGTGGAGGCTGGTGTAATTACAGCATTTTAAAAGGCATCTGGTAGTAGGGAGAATTGAGAGGGATATGGGCGAAGTGTTGGCAAATGGGACTGTGTTAATTTAGGATATCTGGTCAGCACAGACAATTTGGACTGAAGGAAAGCAGTGAGTGTCAGAAAGTGTCATTGTGAAGACTGGACTTTCTGAACAGCTTTCAAAGACGTTCTATCCTTACTGGGATCATGATGGGATTTTAATTTGTGTTCTCATAAGACTTCGATCTCTGGGTTACTTAACCATTATCACTAAATCACAATCTTCACTTCATTGACAATTTTCTGCTGAATATTTTCCTTTATTCATTCATGGGATGTGGCACTTTATCTCCCAGAAAAACCAAGTGCCATTTCAGAGGGCAGTTACGAGTTAACCACATTATTGTGGATTGTGGGTGGCACGGTGGCACAGTGGTTAGCACTGCTGCCTCACAGCGCCAGAGACCCGGGTTCAATTCCCGACTCAGGCGACTGACTGTGTGGAGTTTGCACGTTCTCCCCGTGTCTGCGTGGGTTTCCTCCGGGTGCTCCGGTTTCCTCCCACAATCCAAAAATGTGCCGGTCAGGTGAATTGGCCATGCTAAATTGGCCGTAGTGTTAGGTTAAAGGGGTAAATGTAGGGGTATGGGTGGGTTGCGCTTCGGCGGGTCGGTGTGGACTTGTTGGGCCTGTTTCCACACTGTAAGTAATTTAATCTAATCTAAAGAGTGACACAATCGCCAAACTGGGTAAGGACTAAAGATTTCCTTCCTTAACAAGATAGGTCCTTATATCAATTGCTAAGATCACCAAAGCTGCGATAAGCTTTATATTCCAGATATATTAATTGATTTCAAAGTGCATCGGGGACATAGCTGTATCATTTGTAAATCCAGTAATAATGCCACCAACTCCGTACAATCTCTAATTTTCCAACACTGACTGGCCTGTAGTTGCCAGTTGTACCCTTTTCCCCTTTATTACTTACTATTCAATTCAACCCATTGAATCAATTCTGCCATTTATTCACATCACGTTTGCTCTGGTAAACATCAACTCCAATTCCCTGCATTTCCCCATAATCCTCAATTCCCTCACTGGTTTAAAAAATCTGACAGCCTTGAATGTACTTAACGACCCAAGCTCAACAACACTCTGTAGTAACATGTTCCACAGATTTGCTGCCCTCTGGAACAATTCCTTTCTGTCTTCAACATGCAATCCCTCATTTGCAGGTTATTCCCTCTGGTGCTAGAAAAACCCACAAAGGTAAACTTTTCCACATCAACCCCGTCAAGTATCCTCAGAATCTTGTATGTGAAAATAAGGTTACCTCTAAACCTTCTAACTTCGAATAAGTACAGGCCCAACCTATTCACTTCTCTTCATATGATATTCTTTCCATCCCTGATATCATCCTGGTCAACCTTCTCTGGACTGCCTCCAAAGCCAGTATATCTTTCCTCCCAGTGCTCAGTTGTGGCTTGACTGGTGCCTGACATAGGTTCACTATAACCTCCCTACGTTTATACTCTATTTAAAGGCCAACCTCCCATTTGCCTTCCCTATTATTCACTGAACTTGGCTGAAGAGATGCATGGATATGGGCTTCAAAATCTCTGTATTCAACAGCTTTCTCCATTTAACATTCACCACTTTTCCTCCTGCCAAAGTGCACAACCTCATTTCCCCACATTCTATTCCATCTGCTAAGGGTTTGCTCATTTGCTTAACTTGTCTATATCCCTCTCCAGATATTTCATGTCATTCTCACCACCTGCCTTCCCATCAACCATCTTTTCTGCAATCTTGGCAATAGTGCATTCACTTTACTTATCCAAGGAATTCATTTACATTTTGTAAATAATTTTGGCCCCAGCACTAATTCCTGTGGCAGACTACTAGTTACAATTTGCTATCCTGAACATGCCCCTTATCCCAATTGTATCATTGATTAGCCAATCCTCTGTCCATGCCTCTTTGCTTATTATTTCATGAGATGTGAATATCATTGGCTCTGCCAACAACGCTTCCCAAACTGTCCTTGAAAAAGTGATGCTGAACTGCCTCTTAAATTGCTTCACAATTATGATTTGGTCTGCAATAATGTTCAGGAGCGAATTCCAGGATTTTGATCAATAACAAAGAAGCAATGCGATATATTTCACAGTTGGAATGCTGTGTTCACACTTACCTGCTCTTGGTGGTTGAGGTGGTGGTTGGAAGGTGCTTTTGAAGAGCCACCACTTAATCAAGCCAGACTGATAGATTGTGGCCAGAGATTCTGCTTTTTGACTTTCTTCATCAATCTACATTCTTTCCAGGCACGTTTTTAGTCTCAAACTGCCACAGACTGCCTCCTGTTATAGCTTCAGTCAACTATAATGATATGACGATTCTTGGGTTGATTTTTCACACCTGAGTGAAACATAAATACAGATCATTGTTTCCAGCTTTGGTGGAACAAAAAACAGCAAATTGATGCATAATTACAGTTAGTGCAAACAAAGCTAGCGATCGATAAAGGTTAACCCTGTTCACATCAATGGCCAAATTACAATTTGAAAACCACGCACACTCTGACAACATGTCAAAGTGGTGCATAGGAGGAGAAATGGGGCGTGGAAGAGGAGTGAAATGATTGCTTTTGGTCACAGCCACCATTATCCGAAAATCAGGTTGAAAGGATTCTTAAAAGGTGGGCAAAGAAGTGGAGTGGTATAACACTTCAGACACCGCAAAGTGTAAGACCACTTTCTAGTGGAAGAAAAGGACATTTCTTATTTCTAGAAGAACGGGGAAACAAACGGGGAATACATCTGAATTTGGAGCTCTTTCGTAATAAGGATGTTCCTTCACCACAGTCTTGGTTTAGAGCATAAGTTCTTCATCAGGAATGAAGGTTGGTCCAAGGGGGCTGAGAGATAATTGGGAAGGGGATGGGGATGGAGGGGAGGTAGCTGTGAATGAAATAGGTCGATGGAGGTGGGGAGAGATCAGGAGAGGTAAGACAGGAGGGTGGAGCGAATAGGTGTGAAGCAAGATAAAAACGTAGGACAGATCAAGAGGCCAATGCCGAGTTGGAAGGTTGGATCTGGGACAAGGCGCGTGGTGTGGGAGTCAGGGTGTGGGGAAATATGGAAGCTGATGAAATCAACATTGATCCCATGTAGTTGATGGGTCCCAAGGCGGAAGATGAAGTGTTCTTCCTACAAGCGTCAGGTAGCTAGATCTTGGAGGGGGATGCGGCCTAGGACTTGCATGTCGTTGACGGATTGGGAGAGGGAGTTAAAGTATTCAGCCACAGGGCGGTGGGGTCGTTTAGTTTTGGAGTCCTCGAGCTGCTCCCTGAAATGTTCTGCAAATTGGCATCCAGTCTCCCCAATGTGGCAGAGCAATGGACATATAAATAAGTCTTATAAACAAATTGTGTAAATTTTAGCATGCCAGAGTTATTATCTTCAATTAAGTTAAAGAAAATTTTAATTAAATTGGGTGACTGCATGAAACGGTTTGTTGGTCAGGCTCAACTCATCACCTTCACATGAGACAATGCCATTTATTGCGGTGAACTGCTCTTTTTGCTATAAAATCACAAGTTATTGATTTATTTTCACAACTTACTGGCATTCACACCTGCACATTCAATGTCAAACTCAGACAACATAAATGAAATTACACCATTAATTTTGTTTTACAACAATCCAACAGATTAATCAATAATACACAGTGAATACCAAGGCTAATGAATGTGAAATTAAATTTGACCAAAAAAATATAAAATCAAGATGGGAGATAACAAATGGGGGAAGGGCAGAAGGCAAGAAATGCAGCATCATAGAAGGCGCACCTCCAGGGAGTGTATTTTACGAACAACAACTGCTAAATATAAACAAACACTCTGACATGATCCTCCGGTTTTAACGTAAACCATACCCCCATACAGTAGATACCATTTAAATAAGTTAATAATTACAAGCCTTGAGCAAATTCAGCCTCCAGCTTCTTTGAGCTCGGACCTTCCTCCAGCTCCAGTGGGTTGTTGAACTCCTGGGCTCCAGCTGCCACTGCCACTCCTCCACTGAAGAAGCTTTGGGAAGCAGATGCAAAGGCAAGATACAGAACAGAGCAACTTGCCAAGGAAAGCTGCTTATGGAGACATTGAGCAATAGCATCATATGGTTTTGACCCATCGACCTCTGGGTCATCTGCCCAGCACACTCATGCTGTACTACTCTGCTTCAGTCTCCCAGCAGCTGGATTGTGGATCAGTTTAAAGTAGATCCTATATCTCTGATAACATCGCTACACAAGGCAGTGAAGAAAGGTTTCAGTACACTAACCTTCATCAGTTAGGGAATTGAGTATAGATGTTGGGAAGTTATAGTGTAGTTATACAGGACGTTGATGAGGCTGCACCTGGAATATTGTAATCAGTTTTGGTCCCCATGGTATCGTTTGACTTCTGACTTCTTCAACTCTGGGTCTGTGTTGAACTTGATGGGATACTTTGTCCAACTCAGCATGTTTAAACAGGATCGCTCGGAGGGATTCAATTGAAACATTTGAGGAGGTGAGCTCAACAAGATTGGACTATTCAAAGTTACTTGGACTCTATTTTAAACTTACATCAGGACGAGTAGTCAGAGACACATACAGCATGGAAACAGACCCTTCGGTCCAACTTGTCCATGCTGACCTGAAATCCTAAATTAATCTAGTCCCATTTGACAGCACCTGACCGATATCCTGTGGCAGTTCATTTCATATATGTACCACCCTCTGCATGAAGACGTTAATATATTTCGCCTCTCACCCTAAACCTATGCCCTCTCGTTCTGGACTGCCCCATCCCAGGGAAAATACCTTCTCTATTACCCTGTCCATGCCTCTCATGAATTTGTAACCTCTATTAGGTCACTCCTCTGCCTCCGATGCTGCAGTGAAAACAGCCCCAGCCTATTCAGCTGCTCCCTGTAGCTCAAACCCTCCAACCCCCAGCAACATTCCGTAAGTCGTTTCTCATAGAGAAGTCAACTTTTCAGTCCTGAAGAAGGGTTAATACCCAAAACGCCGACTACTCCACATCCTGGTGCTGCCTGGCTTGCTGTATTCTCCCAACCTCCTGCGTGTCTCCTTCAGGTTGCAACATGTAGTGGCTCATTGGTTACCACTGCAGCCTCACAGCGCCGGGGACCCAGGTTTAATTCCAGCCTTGGGTGGCTGTCTGTGAGGAGTTTGCATATTCTCCCAGTGTCTGCATGGGTTTTCTCTGGGTGATCCTGTTTTCTTCCATAAACCAAAGATGTGCAGGTCATGTGGATTGGCCATGCTTAATTGCCCATAGAGTTAGGTACATTAGTCAGAGGGAAATGGGTCTGGGTGCGTTACTCTTCAGAGGGTCGGTGTGGACCTGTGGGACAAATGGCCTGTTTCCACACTGAAGCTAATCGCACCTGCCATTTTTTTGACTCTTACGAATTTCAGAGTAGACTCGACGGGCCGAATGGCCTAACTTCTGCTCCGATGATCTTGCGGTCTTAGGTTTCTCTGGATCATTTCATTGCCAATATGCAGTCCCGGGCCCAATGAGCAGCAGTGTCCACTGAAAGCAAAGCTCATAGGATCGTAGAACTCCTACAGTGTGGAAACAGGTCCTTCAGCCCAACACATCTGCACTGATCCTCCGAAGAGTAACCCAGTCAGATCCATTTTCCTACCCTCCACAAATTGCACACATACCCCCAAAGGTGGAATTCATCCTGGGTTCCTGGTGCCATGAGGCAACAGTGCTAAGCACTGAGTCACCGTGACGCCCCTGAGCCACTGTGAGGTTGTGGTTGTTGGGGCTGGGGGAGGCAATTGCAGTCCAGCAGAAAAGAAAATCAGCTCACCTACTCTCCCACTGCACCCACTGTCAGAACTGGCATGAGATTCAGTCCATTGGGTGACCCAAGGCAGAACACCGGTGGGATCTGATGCTGGGAGCGTTGGTGCCCACGCTGGTGCTTCCACAAGTTGCAGGAAACATGAACCACTTCCCACACTCGTGCCCGCTGAAGGGCCTCTCCCCTCCGTGGACACACTGGTGCTTCAGCAGGGCGGATGAGCAGGTAAAGCCCTTCCTGCACTCGGGGCAGGAAAATGGCTTCTCCACGGTGTGAACGGATTGGTGGCTCAGCAGGGCTAAGGAATTGCTAAAGGTCTTCCTGCACTTAGGACAACTGAACGACCTCTCGCCCATGTGGACCCACCAGTTGGCCAGCAGGTCAGAGGAAAGAGCAAATCCCTTTCTGCACTCGGGACAGAAGAACGGCCTCTCCTCGGTGTTGACCCACTGGTGTCTCAGCAGGTGGGAAGAACTTCTGAAAGCCATCTCGCACTCAGGGCAGGAGAACAGCCGTCCCTGGCGTGGACCAACTGGCCCATCAGCAGGGCAGGGGAATCACTGAAGGCCTTCCCACACTCAGGGCAGCAGAAGGGCCTCTTCCTCTCTGTGGACCCATTGGTGCTTCAGAACCCTTTCAAATTTCACAATATCCTTCCGGTAGGAGGGAGACCAGAATTGCACACAATATTCCAAAAGTATTCCACAATATTCCAATGTCCTGTACAGCCACAACATAACTTCCCAACTCCAACACTCAGTCAGAGGATTGGGAAAGTTTTCAAAACCCACAAAATAACATAGGAAAGAATGGAAGGACAAACCGAATTTTTGAGAGTCAGCTTGGAATCATCAATGAGAAATCGGCGGACTGGGTTTATTGGGGACCCGTTCTCCTTAACTACATTATATACGTATTTCTCTTGTGCTCTTCGTAGTTTCTCTGTGCTGCAGTGTGCAGTGGCTCGTTGAAATAATGTCCTGATGCAGCTTCGTTTGTGAGTGTTGGGATGATTGCTTCTGTGGTTAAGTGCTTGGTTTGTGTGTGTTGTTTTTCTGTCGACTCTAGTTTGAAGTTCTCCATTGACTGTTCGCTCTACTGTGACATCTAGGAATGGCACTTTGCTGTTGTTCTCCTCCTCTTCAAACCAGGAGCCCCCCTCAGACCATAGTCTCATTACTTGGAGCACCAATACACAGACTAGTCAAAGGCCTCCACTGAAGACTAAAACACCAAGTCGAAGATTCACGCCACTCCATTTACTCCATCCAAGAATTCCTGAACACCAAAGACACTAAGTTATAAGAGGATTGAATAATGATGTCCTTTGACATACAGCCCTTTCACATCCATTAACATCAACGTGGCCAAAGAAAACTGAAGACACTACTCGAAGAACCAAAGACACAAACACCAAACAGCACCAAGTTCATCAGCAAAGATAACACTGGAGCTGTGGAGCTGTGCCTTACCATCCATTTCATATTCAGTAACAAGACTAACAAACAGATCAACGGAACATCCATGAAACCACCAGTATCAGGATTCCTAGTAGAAGCAATAATGCAGAGACTCGAACAAACAGCCCTTCCAACGATCCAACCCAAACTTTGGTTCCGCTACAGTGATGACACTTTTGTCAGCACAAGATGAAACAAATTAGAGGAAACCTACAACACCATCAACAATCTCCTTACTGGCACAAAATTCGCAAAAGAGGAGAACAGTAACAAAGTGCCATTTATAGATGTCACAGTAGAGCGAACAGTGAATGGTAAATTCAAAACAGCCTCTACAGGAAAACAACGCACGCGAACAAAGAACTTAACTACAAAAGCAATCACCCCGAGATATACAAACAAATCCGAATCAGGACACTATTCCAACGAGCCACGACACACTGCAGCACCCAGGAACTATGAAGGTCAATACAGCGCGTTTAGGAAGAATGGTTAGCCAATAATCACGCTGAAAATGGCTTCCCTGGCCGGGAATCGAACCCGGGCCGTAACGGGGAGAGCGCCGAATCCTAACCACTAGACCACCAGGGAGACACGGATGCACCTTCGTCTGCTCTACTGAAAATTGCTTCGCTGCCCGGGAATCGAACACGGGCCGTGGTCGTCAGAAGACTTCCATCTGTACATCCACCAATGCAATTTTTTTTTTTATCCATTGTTGCCGATGCGATCTCTACAACATTGGGGAGACTGGAGGGTCAAGTCACATCTCCGGGACACCCGGACCAATCAACCGCAAAGCCCTGTGGTTCAACATTTCAACCCCCCTCCCACTCTGCCGAGGACATGCAGGTCCTGGGCCTGCTTCACCGCCGCTCCCTCCCTACCCGACGCCTGGAGGAAGAACGCCTCATCTTCCGCCTCGGAGCATTTCAACCCCAGGGCATCAATGTGGACTTCACCAATTTCCTCATTTCCCCTCCCCCCACCTTACCTCAGTTCCAACCTTCCAGCTTAGCACTGACCTCATGACCTGTCCTACCTGCCAATCTCCCTTCCCACTTATCCGCTAAACCCTCCTCTCTGACCTGTCACCTCCATCCCCACCACCACTCACTCTTTGCTACCTTCGCCCCAGCACACTCCCCACCCCCAATTTATCTCTCCACCCTGGAGGCGTCCTGCCTCTATTCCTGATGAAGGGCTTTTGCCCGAAACGTCTATTTTCCTGCTGTCTATCCTGCTGTGCTTTTCCAGCACCACTCTGATCTAAACTCTGGCTTCCAGCATCTCCAGTCCTCACTTTTGCAGACCCAATAAACCCAGTCTGCCGATTTTTCATCAACAAATTGACACAAGCAGCAACAACGTGTGCAGAGACCCTAGCCACATTACCTTACATTAAATACATCTGGTAAATGATGTCCAGACAACTCAACCCTCTCACCATCATGGTAGCCCACAAACCTACCAACACACTTGAACAGCGGCGAATGAACCTGAAACACCCGATACAAACAACCAGCAAACGAATGTTGTTTACAAAATACCATCCAAGGAAATATATACATGAACTCTGCTGCACAGTTCACTGTGGCAAGAAATGCTGGGATGAGATAAGGAAGATATTTTCAGCCAAAAAATTCGACACTGACTGGACAGCAATTTAAAATCACCCCTGTCAGCCCAGGATGGAAGATCCGAAGGGATGAACAGTTTTCTTATTTTTGGAAGATTTACAAATATGAGACTGGGTTTTGGTGTTTGTTTCGTTTCCACTCCCAGGAGCAGTGGTTGGGGCGGTGAGTTGGGGAAAGTGAAATGTGCCCGTGAGCAGCGTGTGGGGCTCTTTGAGCTTCCCCTCCTCTGACAGCGCTGTGACGTGACTCTGATGTTCTCAGGGACACTTACAGACGCGAGACAGTGAAAAGAGTCTCGTTCCTGCAGATCAGGAATTCAAACCGGCTGCAGGAAAATGGGAAAGATTAATTGGGGTGTGTGAAGAAGCTGTGAGCTGCATTTCAAACAGGTAGCTGGAGTCAGATACGTCATCCATTGCGCCCCCGGCCCTGTGCGTACCTGATACCGCCATGCTGCAGAATTCTGACATTAACACGTACATGCGCAGCAATGGGAACATTCACAAGGTGAACAGCCAAAGATAATCACCGTCACTGCTTCCCTTCCATAGTCCCAACTTTGTGAAGCAGTATCTTTCACTGGCAAATAAAACACCTTCATCCTCAGGTGCCTGCTTCATTTCGATCACGACTTCACGCTCCTCACTGTTCTAGTCTCATTTCCAAACACTTGGCTCATAGCCTCAAAAGCAGCTCTGTGGGTATCTGCTTGTTCCACCCTGACAGGCAGTGGGTTGCAGATTCCCGACCAGTTCAAATGTGAGTGAAGCCGGGGAACAGTCTCCCTTTCATTTTGACGACATTTTTCATTTTGTCGTCGGCAGGGTTCACACCTGCGTGGGGAAACCGCAATGGATTTCATGTCCATCGCATTAACCACTCGGACGATGAATAAAGAACCACATTGACAGCTTCACTTCCCAGGTCTCTCTGCCTGTGGAGCTGAGAAAGAGTGAATTATTGATGGGTTTGTTTGAATCCAATCACTTCACAGGTTTAGAAAGGGTTAAATATGTGCACATGGCGTATCTGGTTGTTTCATCCCGAAAGATGAAATGAACTTTCAGTTAAAAGCAAAAACAGAAATTGCAGGAGCAACTCAGCAGGTCAGGCACCATCGGTGGAAAGAGAATCAGAGACAATACTTCAGAACTCTGTTTTCTCCCACAGGTAATGCCGAACCTGCTGAGTTTCTCCAGCAGTTTCTCTTTCTGACTCGGATTCTCAGCATCCGCAGTCCTTTACGTTAGAAATTAAATAAATTCTGCCTCATGTGCAGGAATGAGAATCCTTTCAATTACCCAAAAAATCGGCAGAGATTTCAAGGCATTGGAAAAAAAAGTAAAAGTGACATTAGTAAGAACATTTTCGCACAGGGAGTGGTTCGGAACCGTAAATCCCTGTCTGACCGCGACAAAGAGGCCGATTCAATAACACAAAAGGGAATTCGGTGGTCATGTTCAAAGTAACAATGTGGAGATTTACAGGGAGAAGGCAAGAGAATGATACGCATAGAGTCTCTCATTTACTTGCTGTGAAGAACCAGCAGAGCTAAGGTGGGCCTCCAAGTGCGCTGTGACACGTGTTGCGATTCAGAGTGAACTCACAGTTTGACCAACGGAAGGTGGGGATTTAGAAAAGTTTATATTTACACAATCTCCTCACGTCAGCGTAACAGAAAAATGGTTTAATTATCCACCAGTGGAGAGAACCCTGTTCCTGGAGATGGGACAAACAGCTGGCTCAGGGATATCAGTCCACGTTGCTCTCTTTGCCACCAATTCAGAGGGAGAACATTAAAGGGACAAAGGAGTGAATAACGATTTGTGCAGGAGGGTGACTAACTGTTAATGGAGACTATTCCTGGCTAACAATAAGTCGTGTGTAACAGCAGACGATGTGATAACAAGGCCTCGTGTGGGTGTGGTAGGGGTCAAGGGCATGGGGGAGTTCGTGTCCAAACAATATTGATGTTGAAACTGGAGGGCTATAGGATCTCCAAGTGGAAAATGAGGCGTTGGTCTTCCATCAGGAGCTGGGCTTTGCTGGAACACTGCTGCAAGCCTGAGACAGAGATGTTGGCCAGAGAACAGGTTGGCGTGTTAAAGTGACAGGCAACCAGAAGCTCAAGGCCTTTTTTTGCGGGCAGAACCGAGATGTTCTGCGAAGCAGTCACCCAGTTTATGCTTCATGCTACTTTGGGGAAACCACACTGTGAGCAACGAATGCAGTAGACTAGGTTGTGGCAAATGTGCAGGTAAAGTGCTGCGTTACCTGGAAGGTATGTTCGAGCCCTTGGATATTCAGGATAGAGAAGGTAAATGGGCAGGTGTTCCACATTCAGCGGTTGCAGCGGAAAGTGCCTTGGGACAATGGGAGGTGGGTGTGGGGTGTTGAGAGTGAAGCAAGAGTGGACCCGAGGGGTAACCCTGCCCACTTACCTCCTCTCATATATAAATCCGTGAAGTTGAAAGAACATTCCATAGAATGATTCAGTACCACGTGACTCATGAACTAATTCGCATTCATGTTCCGGGGCCAGCATCGTTATTGTGTCACAACAGCTGCAGGCCATCACCTGGGGCTCGCCCTATGACGTCACGGTACGGCTGGAAGCTCCCGGGACAGTTTATCAAAGAAACCTCCCCCTGGGTCAGGACAGCCCTGCACCTCGCCTTCTCATCTCTTTCCCAAAAACTTCGACATAAATATTTCACATTGATATACTGGCCCAATGTGCACAGTTGAGATGACAACCTCGTGGAGGTCTGAGTGGTCTTCTGTTGTTCTCTGTATCCTGTGTTGAGGAGGGCAATGCTTGTCACTGGTCACTCCGGTGTTAGAGAAAAGTTTAGAAACAAAATTGTTCAACTTTCTGCCAGTAGAGAGGGCCCGGGACAAAGAGCAGCAGGGAGACAGAATGAGAAGCAGCTGTTCTGGAAACTCTTTGCCGCTTGCAATTCTTAGAGCAATCTCAAATGTATTTCACACTGAGCAAGACTCAGCTGGTTGAAGAGGTGGAGCGGGGGTGGTTGCACGACGTTCAAAGTGAAACCAAGTATTGCAGATTTTCGTCCGCGCAATCCGAGCCTGAATGAATCCTCCAGCTGTATTACGCTCAATTCTGAGGGTGATACTTCAGGAAGCGGGGAAGTGAAGTGACTGCAGACAGCGCTTAACAAGTTGAAGTGAATGGTGCCGTGCATGAGGAATGTCGGTCATGAAGGTAGATTGCAAAGTTGGGGCAGTTCTCTTTGGTGAACACAAGGCTGAAAGCTGGTCTGATTGAAGTGTTCCACGTCATGAGGGTTTTAGACAGAGGAAATAATGTCGTGAAAACGCTCCCAGGCCTGAAAGGACATTAGGAAGACCGTTTTCTCACAGGGAGTGGGGTCAGTAAGTTCCTGTCTGACAGTGACCAAGAGGTAGATTCAATGGACACAAGAGGGAATTCGGTGGGCATGTTCAATGTGACAATGTGCAGATTTACAGGGAGAAGGAGACAGAATGAGACACTTATTTACATATTGTGTTGAACCAGCAGAGCTAAGGTGGGCTGCATGGCTTCAGTCTGCGCTGTCACACATTTTGTGATTCTGAGTGAAATCGGAGTTGGACCAACAGAACGTGGAAAATTTGACAACGGATATATTCTGCCCAACAGGATACTCCATCACATCAATGAAGGTGTGTTGACGTCATTCTCGAAGGTACATGACACAATGCAGATTCAAAACCGAGTATTGCTTTGAATCACTGAGTAATTTGTTTACAGTTATTCAGTTGAGGTGAGCGGAGTTGCGCATTGGGAACCACTCCAGTTGATAGGTCGAAGCCGTTTTCTCCTGTGTGATAGTCCCACCAGCACTCCAATTTGCTGTGCTTCCAGTCAGTAGATGCAGATTACTATCCCATACTGATACACGGACCACGATGACCCAGCTGTGGTGACAAGCTTGTGAAGGGCTGAGTGCTCTTCTCCTGTCCGCTGTCTGGCTGCTATGATCCGAATCATCAAACCTCTCTTCTCTGAGATGGGAATAAACTGGTGAAGGTGAAACACATCAGTTGCGGTGTGTCCCATGCGCAGGAGGCCCTGCAGTAATTCCCCACGCTGTTTCACACAGCAGCATCCTCTCGGTGAATTACGCTTGGCAAAAAAATCGACTGGACCAAATCAGTGTCCGCCACTGGATTTTACTGACACCGTTTATAAAACTCAGGCTCACCGTTAATGTGGAGAGGGGCCGTCAGACTGTAGTTTCCGCTCCTTCTGTTGAGAAAGGATAATTTTAACTGTGTCCAGTGAAAAGAAAGAATTTGCTGTTGCTGGGAAACATTTCTATCTGAACTCGCTATCACTCTCCTGATAGATTGAAACATAAACCTGGGAGTCTCTGGACTATGTTGTAAAAGTATCAGTATTATGTTATTCACACCGCGCTGTCACCAACTGAACGAAGTGGCTGCCCAGAGGGAGACGACTGTGTTTAAATCCCGTGATGAACTGGGGGTGCTGAGCATTTACCCAAACAATGGGCACACCACCTCCCTGACACAGTGTTCACAAATCAAACTGACAGCAAAGCTTCACCTGTGATCGAAAGTTTCCGTAAAGAAGACTTGGCTCAACAGACATCCCGAGTGAACGTCCGCCTTTCTTGATTTGAAGAATAAGAAGCTGGTTATAGGGAGCCTGACGGGATTAGAACACGCAACCTTCTGTATTGGAGTCAGACACGCTACCGGCGCGTCACAAACAGCTGCTGACCGCTATTCATGCTTAAGGGAAGTGATCGCACGACAATGATTTTAAGTTTTGAGTGACAACGGAGATCAACAGTTCATGTCTGTTCTGTTTCTCCCCCCCTCACTTTCTGTCTCTCGAAACAATCTCCAACTCTACCTCAATAAAAAGCTGAAAGAACTGCGGACGCTGCATATCAGAAACAAAAATAACAGTAATTGCCGGTGATCTTTCCACAGAACTGATGGTGATCGGGAGAACGTTCAAACGCAGGAGATATCGTGGGAGCAAGGCGGATGCAATAAATAATAGATCATGACAGACCCCAAAGCGAGGGAAGAACTGTTGGACAGGAAAGGGAGTTGATAACGATCCGCGTGGGAGGGTGAATGGAGACTTTTCATGGCTAAGAATAGGTAGTGTGTAATGACAGACTATGTGATATCAAGGCTTGGTGTGTGTGGAAGGGACGAGGATACTATGGATTTCAGGCCCTAGAATTATTGAATTCGATATTGGGACCAGAGGGATGTATGGTCCCCAAGTGAAATATTCGGTGCTCTCCGTTCTGCTGGTGCTGAGCTTCGCTGGAACAATACAGCAAACCTGAGACAGAGATGTTGGCCAGGGAACAGAGTGGGGTGTGGAATATGCAGGCAACTAGAAGCTCAGGATCCTTTTGCGGGCAGAACGTAGATGTTCTATGCAGCAGTCACCCAGTTTATGCTTCGTTTTCCCTATTGTAGATGAGACCACATTGTGAGCAGCAAATGCAGTAGACTGGGATGTGGGAAGAGCAGGTAAAGTGCTGCTTCGACTGGAAGGTAAGTTTGGGCCCTTGGATAGTGAGGCAGGAGCAGGTGAATGGGCTGGTGTCACACATTCGGCAGTTGCAGGGGAAAGTGCCGTCGGACTATTGGGATGGGAAGGGGTTAGGGTTGATGGGAATGAAGGAAGAGTTGACCCAAGGTATAACTCCTGCCCATTTACCTATCCGCCAAATAGAGAAATTTGTTAAGTGTGTACAAGGAAATTTTCTAATTCACAATGTGGATGTACATACTGGCGAGGGTGCAAAACCTAAGGGCCAGCAACCATAATTCTATTAACATTAGAATAGTGATAGAAAATAATATATCAGATCTAAAAGTTGAAGTTCTAAATTGGAGGAAGACTCAGGTATTAGGCAAGATCTTTCAAAAGCTAAAGGACTGCTGCAAAATGGGAAGCCTTCAAATATGAGATAACAAGAGTCCAGACACAGTATATTCCTGTTAGGGTGAAAGGCAAGGCTGGTAGGTGTAGGCAATGCTGAATGACCAGAGAAATTGAGATTTTGGTGAAGATAAAGAAGGATGCATACGTCAGGTATCGACAGAGAGATCGAGTGAATCCTTAGAGTATAAAGGCGGTACGAGCATACTAAAGAGGGAAATCATGAGGGCAAAAAGGGGACATGAGATAGCTTTGGCAAATAGAATCATGGATAACCCAAAGGGTTTTTATAAATACGTTCTGGACAAAAGGATAACAAGGGAGAGAATAGGGCCCCTTAAAGATCAGCAAGGCGGCCTTTGTGTGGAGCTGCAGTAGATCGGCGGGGAGGGGGCGGTGGGGTGGGGGGGGGGGGAGGAGGGGGATACTGAACGGATATTATACATCAGTGTTTACGATGGAGAAGGGCATGGAAGATATAGAATGTGAGAAAGTAGATGGTGACATGTTGAAAAAAATGCCCATATTACAGAGGAGAAATTGCTGGATATCTTGAAATGCATAAAAGTGGATAAATCCCAAGGACATGATCAGGAGTACCCTAGAACTCTGTGGGAAACTGGTGAACTGATTGCTGGGCCTTTCACTGAGATATTTGCACCATCAATAGTCACAGGTGAGGTGCCGGAAGGCTAGAGGGTGGCCAATGTGGTGCCACTATTTAAGAAAGGTGGTAAGGAAAAGCCAGGGAACTATAGACCGGAGAGCCAGACATCCGTGACGGGCAAGGTTTTGGAGAGAATCCTGAGAGACAGGATTTACATGTATTTGGAAAGGCAAGAATTGATTAGGGATAGTCAGCATGGTTTTATGCTTGGGAAATCATGTCTCACGAACATGATTGAGTTTTTTGAAGAAGTACAAAGTGGATTGGAGAGGGCAGAGCGATGGACTTCAGTAAGGCGTTCATCAAGGTTCCGCATGGGAGACTGGTGAGCAATGTTTCATCTCATGGCATGCAGGGACAACTAGCCATTTGGATACAGAACTGGCTAGAAGGCAGAAGACAGAGTGTGGTGATGGAGGTTGCTTTTCAGACTGAAGGCCTGTGACCAATGGGGTATCACAAGGATCGATGCTGGGTCCGCTACTTTTTGTCATTTAAATAAATGATTTGTATGTGAACGGAGGAGGTATAGTTAGCAAGTTTGTAGATGACACCAAAATTGAAGTTGTAGTGGACAGCAAAGAAGGTTACCTCAGATTACAACGGCACCTTGATCAGATGGGCCAATGGGCTGAGAAGTGGCAAATGGAAGTTAATGTAGATAAATATGAGGTGCTGCATTTTGAAAAACAAATCAGAACAGGACTTTTACACTTAATGGTAAGTTCCTTGGAAGTGTTGCTGAGCAGACACCTTGGAGTTCAGATTGATAGTTCCTTAAAAGTAGAGACGCAGGCAGATTGGATAGTAAAGAAGGCGTTTGGTATGCTTTCCTTGTTGGTCAGAGCATCGATGATAGATGTTGGGAGCTCATGTTGCCACTGTACAGAACATTGGTCAGGCCACGTTTTGAATATTGCATGTAATTTTGGTCTGCTTCCTATCGGAAAGATGTTGAGAAACTAGAAAAGGTGCAGAAAAGATTTACAAGGATGTTGCCAGAGTTGGAGGGTTGAGCTATAGGGCGAGGCTGAATAGACTGTTTTCTCTGGAGCGTCGGAGTCTAAGGGATGACCTTATAGAGGTTTATAAAATCATGAGGGATATGGATAGGGCAAATAGACAAATCCTTTTCGCTGGGGTGGGGGAGTCCAGAACTAGAGGGCATGGTTTTAGGGAGGGGAGGGGAAAGATATAGAAGGGACTTAAGGGGCAACCTTTTCACGCAGAGGGTGATGCATGTATGGCATGAGCTGCTGGAGTAAATGATGGAGGCTGCATAATTACAGCATTTAAAATGCATCTGGATGTGTATATGAATAGGAAGGTTTTATGGGGATTTGGGCCAAGTGCTGGCATATGGGACTAGATTAGGTTAGGATATCTGGGCTGCATGGATGAGTTGGACTGAAGGGTCTGTTTCCGTGCTGTACATCTGTGTCACTCTGTAAAACTCCATGGGATTCTCTAGGAGAAAGTGAGGACTGCCATGCTGGAGATCAGAGCTGAAAATGTGTTGCTGGAAAAGCCCAGCAGGTCAGGCAGCATCCAAGGAGCAGGAGAATCGACGTTTTGGGCATGAGCCCTTCTTCAGGAATTTTTAACTATAAACAATAAACATTCCCTTAGTTAAATATTGTGAAGTGTGAAGCCATTGTTTTAGTCCCCAAGTTCGACCTTAGCTCCCCCCTCCCCCATTCAAGTAACAGCCTTCATGTCACATTTAAAACTAGGATCGATAGATTCGTGATCAGTCGGGGGATGAACAGTTACAGTAAAAGGGCAGGAAAGTGGATGTGGGGAATGTCAGATCAGCCACAATCCTATTAAAAGGAGAAGCAGGCTCAAGGGGTTGATTGGCATTTTCCTGTTCCTATTTCTTATGGTTCCCGAGCCCTTACCTCTGATACAGGGCCCTGGCTTCAGTATGTGCCATTACTGAGAGTGCTGATGCTCCCTTGTGTAATATCAACAACTTAACAGCTGCTGAAACCTCTTGCTCCTCTGTTACCGCGAAAGACAATAAGCCAATGTGTTCAGGGGAGGTGATGGCCGACTTTATTGTCACCAGACTATTCACCCAGGTAATGTTCTGTGGACCTGGGTTCAAAATCTACCACGGCAGATGGTGGAATCTGAATTCAATATAAATCTGTAATTAAGAGTCTAATGATGAAACCGTTGAGGTTTGTTGTAAAAACTTATCTGGTTTCCTGTGTCCGAACCTGGTCTGATCTTCATGTGATTTCAGATCCACTGTCAGCTGGTTGAATCTTCACTGCCCTTTCAGCCAATTCTTAAAGCTCACCTTTTTTAACTATGATGTTGCCAGAATGATTTATAGACGGCATAGGCTGGGACTTTTTCTCACTGGAGTGTCGAAGGTTGAGGGTGGAGGTTATGGAGGTTTATGAAGTCATGAGGGACAAAGATAAGTTGAATAACCTTGGTTTTTTCCCTCAGGATAGGGGAGTTCAAAATTTGGGAGTATATTTTTAAGATAAGAGGGAGAAGATTTAAAAAGGATGGGGGTGGGGGCAACTTTTTTTAAATTGAAGGTGGTTCGTGTATGGAATGAACTGTCAGAGGAAGTGGTGGATGCAGGTAATGTTACAATGTTTAAAATTATTTGGATAAGTACATATGAGCCAAACACAGGCAGGTGGGTCGAATCTTCCCCCAGATATTCAAAGGGACAGCCAGTCAGAGGGGGGCAGGGCCACGCCTATCGTTGTTGTGTGGCATGCGTGATAGCTGCAACAAGACGTCCCAACTCTGTGCTCAATGCTCTGACCAATGAAAGCAAGCTTGCCAAAAGCCTTCTTCACCACCCTGTCTACCCACGACTCCATTTTCTAGGAGCTAATAGCCCGAACCCTAGATCTCTCTCAGTTTTGGTCCCCTTGGTGTTCTGACTTCTGACTTTTTCAACTCTGGGTCTGTGTTGAACTTGATGGGATACTTTGTCCAACTCAGCATGTTTAAACAGTATCTCTCAGCGGGATTCATTTGAAACTTTTCAGGAGGTGAGCTCAACAAGATTGAACTATTCAAAGTTACTTGGACTTTATTTTAAACTTACATCAGGACCAGTAGTCAGAGACACGTACAGCATGTAAACAGACCTTTCGGTCCAACTTGTCCATGCTGACCTGATACCCTAAATTAATGTAGTCTCATTTGACAGCACCTGACCCATATACTCTGGCAGCTCATTTCATATATATACCACCCTCTACATGAAGAAGTTGTCCGTTTAATATATTTTACTTTCTACCCTAAACCTCTGCCCTCTAGTTCTGGACTCCCCCATCCCAGGGAAAAGATCTTGTCTGTTACCCTGTCCATGCCCCTCATGATTTTGTAATCTCTTTAGATCACTCCTCTGCCTCTAATGCTCCAGTGAAAGCAGCCCCAGCCGATTCAGCCTCTCCCTTTAGCTCAAATCCTCCAAACCCCTGCAACATTCCCGTAAATCGTTTCTCATAGACAAGTCAACATTTCAGTCCTGAAGAAGGGTTAATACTCAAAACGCTGATGACTCCACATCCTGGTGCTGTCTGGCTTGCTGAATTCTCATAACCTCCTGCTTGCCTACTTCGGGCTACATGTAGTGGCTCAGTGTTACCACTGCAGCCTCACAGTGCCAGGGACCCAGGTAGCTGTCTGTGAGGAGATTGCACTTTCTCCCAATGTCTGCGTGGGTTTTCTGTGGGTGATCCTGCTTTCTTCCATAAACCAAAGATGTGCAGGTCATGTGGATTGGCCATACTTAATTGCCCACAGAGTTAGGTACATTAGTCAGAGGGAAATGGGTCTAGATGAGTTACTCTTCAGAGGGTCGGTGTGGACTTGTTGGGACAAATGGCCTGTTTCCACACTGAAGCTAATCTCATGTGCACTACTTTTGTCACTAACGAATTTCAGAGTAGACTCGACGGGCCGAATGGCCTAACTTCTGCTCTGATTGTCTTGCGGTCTTAGGTTTCTCTGGATCATTTCATTGGCAATGTACAGTCCCGGGCTCAATGAGCAGCAGTCTCCACTGAAAGCAAAGCTCATAGGATCGTAGAACACCCACAATGTGGAAACAGGTCCTTCAGCCCAACACATCTGCACTGATATTCCGACGAGTAACCTACTCAGATCTATTTTCCTACCTTCCCTAAACTGCACACAGACCCCCTAGGGTGGAATTGATCCTGGGTTTCTGGTGCCATGAGGCAGCAGTGCTAACCCTGAGGCACCATGGGGTTGTGGTTGTGGGGGGGTGGGGAAGACAATTGCAGTCCAGCAGAAAACAAAAACATCCCACCTACTCTCCCACTGCACCCACTGTGAGAACTGGCAGGAGGTTCAGTCCTGGGGTGTGACCGAAGGCAGCATCACCGGTGGGATCTGATTGCTGGGAGCGCTGGTGCCCCCGCTGGTGCTTCCGCAAGTTGCAGGAAAACATGAACCTCTTCCCACAGTCGTGCCAGCTGAAGGGCCTCTCCACGGTGTGGATGGACTGGTCCCTCAGCAGGGCTGAGGAATTGCTGAAGGTCTTCCTGCACTTAGGGCAACTGAACGACATCTCCCCCATGTGGACCCACCAAAGGGCCAGCAGGTCGGAGGAAAGAGCAAAGCCCCTCCTGCACTCGGGGCAGAAGAACGGCCTCTCCTCAGTGTGGACCCACTGGTGTCTCAGCAGGTGGGAAGAACTGCTGAAGGCCATCTCGCACTCAGGGCAGGCGAACAGCCGTCCCTGGCGTGGACCAACTAGTGCGTAAGCAGGGCAGAGGAATCACTGAAGGCCTTCCCACATTCAGGGCAGCAGAAGGGCCTCTTCCCCTCTGTGGACCCACTGGTGCTTCAGAACCCTTTCAAATTTCACAATATCCTTCTGATACGAGGGAGACCAGAATTGCACACAATATTCCAAAAGTGGTCTAACCAATGTCCTATACAGCCACAACATAACTTCCCAACTCCAATACTCAGTCAGAGGATTGCGAAAGGTTTCAAAACCCGCAAAAAACAAACAGGAAAGAATGGAGGGCCAAACGAATTTTTGAGAGTCAGCTTGGAAGCATCAATGAGAAATCGGCGGACTGGGTTTATTGGGTACCCGTTCTCCTTAAAAACACTATATACGTATTCCTCTTGTGCTCTTCATAGTTTCTCTGTGCTGCAGTGTGTAGTGGCTCGTTGAAATAATGTCCTGCTGCAGCTTCGTTTGTGGGTGTTGGGATGATTGCTTCTGTGGTTAAGTATTTGGTTTGTGTGTGTTGTTTTTCTGTAGATGCTAGTGTGAAGTTCCCCCATTGACTGTTCGCTCTACTGTGACATCTAAGAATGGCACTTTGTTGTTGTTCTCCTCCTCCTCAAACCCTCAGGCCCTCAGTCTCACTTCTTGGAACACCAATATACAGACTAGTCAAAGAACTCGACAGAAGACGAAAACACCAAGTCGAAGATTCACGCCACTCCATTTACTCCATCCAAGAATTCCTGAACACCAAAGACACCAAAATAGAAGAGGATGGAATAATGCTGTCCTTTGACATAACAGCCCTGTTCACATCCATTAACATCAACGTGGCCAAAGAAAACTGAAGACACTACTCGAAGAACCAAAGACACAAACACAGCACCAACTTCATCAGCAAAGAAAACACTGTCAACCTCGTGGAGCTGTGCCTTACCACCCACTTCATATTCAGTAACAAGACTAACAAACAAATCAACGAAACCACCAGTATCAGGATTCCTCGCAGAAGCAATAATGCAGAGACTCGAACCAACTGCCCTTCCAACGATCCAACCCAAACTTTGGGTCCGCTACAGTGATGACACTTTTGTCAGCACAAAATGAAACAAATTAGAAGAATCCTACAACACCATCAACAATCTCCTTACTGGCATAAAATTCGCAAAAGAGGAGAACAACAACAAAGTGCCATTTCTAGATGTCACAGGAGAACGAACAGTCAATGGTAAATTCAAAACAGCCTCGACAGGAAAACAACGCACACGATCCAAGAACTTAACTGCAGAAGCAATCATCCCTACACATACAAACAAATCTCAATCAGGACACTATTTCAACAAGCCACGACACACTGCAGCATCCAGGAACTTCGTAGATCAATAAATAACTGCACAGCACATTTAAGAAGAACGGGCAACCTATAAACGCCCAGAAAGTTGCTTCCCTGACCGGGAATCGAACCCGGGCCGCAGCAGTGAAAGCGCCGAATCCTAACCACTAGACTACCAGGGAGATAAGGATGCATGCTGACAACTCCTCTGAAAATTTCTTCCCTGCCCGGAAATCGAATCTGTGGAAAGGTGAACAGAGCCGACGTTTTGAGTGTGCTACGGTTTTTGTTCAGAACTCGAGTTTCCTGCATGGCAATAAATTCCCAGACGTGAGAAAACGTGGCTTTATTGAGACGGGTTTTGTGAAGTTTGAGCATAATGCAACCAACAGGAAGTCATTTAAAATCGCCAGCGAAGAAAGCACATTCAGCAGGATTCCAACATGGGCGGGAGAGCCCGCAAAGGATGTGTAAGGCGGCAACGTAAATGTTCGGCCACAACTCGAGGCCCCAAGTTGTGGTCTAATATTTCTCATCGAATGGGTCCAACAGGAAAGGTGAGTATTGGGCTTGTCATGGCCGCATCATAACCCCAATGTTTCCTGTTCCCCTGGATTTGATCAGAACAGAGGAGGCTGATGGAAAATTGAACTGAACTCCACACATTGATGAGAGATAGAGCGGGTGAGAAAGATCCATTTCCACGTAGAGAGAGATTAATAATTTTGGCCGAAAATAAGGAGCCACTTCAAAAAAATTGGGGTTCATTCAGCAAAGTTAATGTAGAACTGTTCACAGAAAATTGTGATGAAAGTCTCTCGAGTTATTTTGATGAGAAGTGTTGATGATGCTAATACAATCGATAGGATGAACGTAGATTGGTAAATGTCTTTGGTGATATTTCTGTTCTAGCCCTGTGAGCGAAACCTGGATCTGAAGGAATAAAAGAAACATTAACAACATCGATCTGAAATTGGTTACGTGACAGAAAACAGAGCCATCATTAACAGTTGGTTTTTGAACTGGAGGAGGTTTCCAGTGAAATTGGCTTGAGGCTTGACATATGCAAGATCAAGATAATTTAGGTAAAACAAAGAAATGCTATTCTGATTAGCAGATAGTGAAAGGATTACACGGCGCAGATTAAACATTTTCAGCAAGTGATACAGGGGACTGGGAAGATAAACATTAAAAACTGTGAACAACAAAGTTCTGGAGCACAACACACACATTCAAAGGCCGATAACATCCAGGTCCTGATTAATCAAGTGTCAATGTCAGATTGTATTTTGGGGCTTTTCTGCAAAACATCCACTTGCAATGTTCTCCTAAAAGAGTGATAAACCTCATTCCTGTCAGTCCAGGATAGAAAATCCGAAGGGATGAACAAATTTCTTATTTTCTGAAGATTCATAAAGCTAAGACTGGATTTTGGTATTTGTTTCCTTTCCACTCCAAGGAGCCGCAGTGGTTGGGTCGATGAGTTGGAAAAAGTGAAATGTGTCCATGAGCAGCGTGTGGGGCTATTTCAGCTTCCCCTCCTCTGACAGCGCTGTGACGTGACTCTGATGTTCTCAGGGACCCTTCCTGACGCGAGACAGTGAAAAAAGTCTCGTTCCCGCAGATCGGGAATTCAAACCGTATGCCGGCTTCAGGACAATGAGAAAGATTAATTGGGGTGTGTGAAGAAGCTGTGAGCTGTATTTCAAACAGGTAGGTGGAGTCAGATGCGTCATCCATTGCGCCCCCGGCCCTGTGCGTATCTAACGCCGCCATGCTGCAGAGTACTGACGTTAACACGGACATGCGCAGCAATGGGAACATTCACAAGGTGAATAACCAAAGATAATCACCGTTACTGATTCCCTTCCACAGGCCCAACTTTGTGAAGCAGTATCTTTCACTGGCAAATAAAACATATTAATCCTCAGGTGCCTGCTTCATTTCGATCACGACTTCACGCCCCTCACTGTTCAAGTCTCATTTCCAAACACTTGGCTCATCGCCTCAAAAGCAGCTCTGTGGGTTTCTGCTTGTTCCACCCTGACAGGCAGTGGGTTGCAGATTCCCGACCAGTCCCAATGTGATTGAAATATTTCAACCCCTCCACTGATTTGCATCTTTAAAAAAACGTGGAGCAATCTCCCTTTCTTTCTGACGACAGTTCTCAACTGTACTCGGCAGGGTTTACACCTGCGTGGGGAAACCGCAATGGATCTCAAGTCCGTCGCATTAACCACTCGGCCCACCAATACAGAACCAACTGACAGATTCATTTCCCAGGTCTCTCTGCCTGTGGAGCTGAGAAAGAGTGAATTATTGCTGAGTTTGTTTGAATCCAATCACTTCACAGGTTTCGAAAGGGTTAAATACTTGCACATGGCGAGTCTGGTTGTTTCATCCCGAAAGATGAAATGAACTTTCAGTTCAAAGCAAAAACAGAAATTGCAGGAGCAACTCAGCAGGTCAGGCACCATCGGTGGAAAGAGAATCAATGACAATATTTCAGAACTCTGTTTTCTCCCATAGGTACTGCCAAATCTGCTGAGTTTCTCCAGCACTTCCTCTTTCTGTCTCGAATTCTCAGCATCCGCAGTCCTTTACGTTAGAAATTTAATCAATTCAGCCTCATGTGCAGGAATGAGAATCCATTCAATTTCCCAAAAAATTTGCAGAGATTTCAAGGCATTTGGAAAAAAAGTAAAAGTGATATTAGGAAGAACATTTTCGCACAGGGAGTGGTTCGGATCCGTAAATCCCTGTCTGACCGTGACAAAGAGGCAGATTCAATAACACAAAAGGGAATTCGGTGGTCATGTTCAAAGTAACAATGTGGGGATTTACAGGGAGAAGGCAAGGGAATGATACGAACAGAGACTCTCGTTTACTTTCTGTGTAGAAGCAGGTGGGCCTCCAAGTGTGCTGTGACACGTGTTGTGATTCAGAGTGACTTCACCGTTCGACCAACGGAAGGTGGGAATTCAGAAAAAGTTTATATTTACACAATGTCCTCACAGCGCAACAGCAAAATAGTTTAATTATCCACCAGTGGAGGGAGCCATGTTCCTGGAGATGGGACAAACAGCTGGCTCAGGGATATCAGTCCACATTGCTCTCTTTGCCAACAGTTCAGAGGGAGAACAATGGAGGGCCAAAGGAGTGAATAACAATCTGTGTAGGAGGGTGACTAATTGTTAATGGAGACTGTTCCTGGCTAATAATAAGTCGTGTGTAACAGCAGACTATGTGATAACAAGGCCTCGTGTGGGTGTGGTAGGGATCAAGGGCATGGGGGAGTTCGCGTCCAAACAATATTGAACTCGATGTTGAAGACTGGAGGGCTATAGGATCTCCAAGAGGAAAATGAGGCTTTGGTCTTCCATCAGGAGCTGAGCTTTGCTGGAACACTGCTACATGCCTGAGACAGAGATGTTGGCCAGGGAACAGGGTGGCGTGTTAAAGTGACAGGCAACCAGAAGCTCAAGGCCTTTTTTTGCGGGCAGAACCGAGATGTTCTGCGAAGCAGTCACCCAGTTTATGCTTCATGTTACTTTGGGGAAACCACACTGTGAGCAACGAATGCAGTCGACTAGTTTGTGACAAATGTGCAGGTAAAGTGCTGCTTTACCTGGAAGGTATGTTAGAGCCCTTGGATATTTCGGAGGGAGCAGGTAAATGCCAGGTGTTACACATTCGGCGGTTGCAGCGGAAAGTGCCTTGGGACTATGGGACGTTGGTGTGGGGTGTTGAGAGTGAAGGAAGAGTGGACCCGAGGTGTAAGCCCTGCCCACTTGCTTCCTCTCATATATAAATCCGTGATGTTGAAAGAATATTCCATAGAATGATTCAGTACCACGTGACTCATGAACTAATTCGTATTCATATTCCGGGGCCAGCATCGTTATTGTATCACAGCAGCTGCAGGCCATCACCGGGGACTCGCCCTATGACGTCACGGTACGGCTGGAAGCCCCCGGGACAGTTTATCAAAGAAACCTCCCGATGGGTCAGGGCAACCTGCATCGGGAAGCACTGGGATGGTCAACCACTACCAGTTAACACATCTCCACATTACGCAGCCTCGAGGCAAACTTCCCGTCCTTCCACTTAAAGTTCAAGAGCACTCAAACCGAAATTCCCCAGGTACGTTTGGAAGAATTTCTTCCAGGTGTTGCTAAATATATCTATGACAAGTTCGTAAAGTTTGAACGTTGCGAGTGTTGAAATTATGTGCTTTTGACCGAAAGCACAGTTCGTAAAAACAGAATGTGGGAATTTAGACAGAGTTTATACTTGCACGACGGCGATATGTCTGCGGGTGCGTGATGAGAGCATCACCCAGAAGGGAAACCATCTCTCCTATTCAGTCAATGTCGTCTTCAGCAGCTTTCCCGTATAACGGCGCACTGTTCTACACCTCGCCTTCTCATCTCTTTCTCAAAAAACTTCGACATAAATATTTCACATTGATATACTGGCCCAATGTGCACAATTGAGATGACACACTCGTGGAGGTCTGCGGGGTCTTCTCCTGTTCTCTGTACCCTATGTTGAGGAGGGCAATGCTTGTCACGGGTCACTCCGGTGTCAGAGAAAAGTTTAGAATCAAAACGGTTTAATTTTCTGCCAGTAGAGGGAGGCCGGTTCCAGGGTCCCGGACAAAGAGCAGCAGGGAGACAGAATGAGAAGCAATTGTTCTGGAAACTCTTTGCCGCTTGCAATTCTCAGAGCAATGTCAAATGTATTTCACACTGAGCAAGACTCAGCTGGTTAAAAAGGTGGAGCGGGGGTGCTTGTGTGCTCTCGGTGTGGCTCGTGGGTCTCGGGGTATCATTCTCGCTTGGGGTCTTCTACTACATAGACTTGCGCGAAATCCCGGACGAGCCCGCGTTTCCTGACATGTGCAAGAGTGCCCGGTTAACCTTCTCAAAAAGCACCTTCGCTAAAGTCGGGGCTTTTGCCCGAAACGTCGATTTTACTACTCCTCAGATGCTGCCTCAACTACTGTACTTTTCCAGGACCACTAATCCAGAATCTGGTTTCCAGCATCTGCAGTCATTGATTTTACCTGCTTGGAGTACGAATTGGGCAGAAAGCAAGGAAGTGAAATGATGGAATATTGCGCTGACGTGAGTGGTGTCGCGTTTAAGGAATATCAGCAATGAAGCAAGATTGGAAAATTAGGATAGCTCTCCTCGGAGAAAAAAGTTTGAAATCTGGCCTGATTGAAGCTTTCCAAGTCATGCGAAGTCTAGACAGAGAAAGTAATGTAGTCAAAATGCTCCCACGCCTGAAAGGATAGGCAACGATTCGGCAGAGTTTTAAAGTCATGGGGAAAAGAACCCAAAGTGACATTAGGGAAAACGCTTTCGTACAGGGAGTGGTGGTTGGGGTCAGTAAATCCCTAATTGACACTGACAAAGAGGCAGATTCAATAGACGCAAACGGGAATTCGGTGGTCATGTTTAAAGTAACAATGTGCAGAATTACACGGAGAAGGCAAGAGACACACGTTTACTTACTGTGTCGACCCAGCAGAGCGAAGGTGGGCCGCATGGCCTCCGGCTGCGCTGTGATACAAGCTGTGATTCAGAGTGAAATCACAGTTCGACGAACAGAATGTGGGAGTTCAGAAAAAAAGTTTATATTGACACAGCCTCAATACGTCTGCGTAACAGCATACGATACGACAGCAGTGGAGATCTTCGACATCAGTCTCGAAGGGACCTGTGGAAAACACAAGGCGTGCGGGAGCAGAGTGGCGTAGCGGTAGTGTGCTAGGCTCATATCCCAGAGGTTGATGGATCACCATCCTCCTCTGTTGCGCAATGTCTCCTTGAGCAGCTTTCATTTGTAATGGTGCTGTGCTCTATTCTGTATCTTGCCTTTGCACCGACTGCCTGAATATCGTGTATCATATCGATACACTCGGGAAACTCACACGGTTCAAGTAACATGCTTTTTGGAGGTCTGAGTGGTCTTCTCCTGTTCCTCGTCGGTTTCCTATGAACTAATTCGTAAAACCACTTCTCCGAGATGCCAATAAGCTGATAAAGTTGAAACACATGCCTTGCAGTTTCGTCCATTCCCTGCAGTAATTCGGCACGCCGGTTCGGACGTGAATGACAAGACGATCAGCATCTCAGAAACTGTATCACCACTCAGACACAGTCCTTTACTATTAGGACAGGTATCACTGATTGTGAATCACCTCAGAGAGAGACAAGTGGCAGAGAGTCGCCGTGGATTCAATGGGCTGAACCGCCTCTGTCGGCGGGAGAATGATGCTCCGCATATATGCTGTCCCACTGCCTGTCTCTGGGACAGAGAGGCTGAGGGAGCAACAGTGGTTCATTTTTAACCGTCCCTTCAGTGTTGGACTGCCTGCAGTCCCTCAGCTCAGGGTCGCGGGGATGACTCTCAGTGAGTGAAGGTTTCACTCGGATTCTCTTCATCTGGGACACTTGAAGCTCAGATGTTAACTGCTGCGCGGTCGCAGCAAAGAAAGCGATGCTGACTTTGCAATAAACTTCCTGTAAGATTGCTGCGTGTGAGGAATTCTGAACACCAAGCAGGCTGCACAACAATGTACTCATGTGAATTTACTTGAGTGAAGAGTCCTCGGTCTCCATTTCTCTCTGCCCCGCCAGCACAGCATCTTTCTATCTCTCTGATAACAGACGTTTGGAGGAAATTCACGATCAAAGTTACTCACTTCCCACGCATTAGTGTAGGTGATACCTCTCACCCTAAGGGATTGAGAGAGAAAGCCGAAGAGCGAATGGACTCTTCTCTCTCCCCGGAACAACGTGCAAGTAGAAATAAAATGGTTTAATTATCCGCCAGTGGATATAGTCCACTTCCTGGGGATGAGACAAATACCAGCGCCCCGGGGACAGAATGACAAGCAGATGTTCTGGAAACTCTGGTGCCTGCAATTCTTGGAGCAATGTGGAATGTATTTCACACGGAGCAAGTTTCAGCTGGTTCACAGTCTCCAGTGTAGATTGCTCTCTGAGTTTATATTTGCACATCGACAATATGTCTGCACAACAGCACATGACACTACAGCAGTGAAGATCTTTTGATGTCATTCTCGAACGTGCAAGTCACACGCCAGATGAAAAGCTGAATACTTCTCTGGAAAAGCTGCCGTGCAATGCAGGAGAATGGCACAGCGGGTGCATGTTGGGATCACAACTCAGAAGTGAAACCATTTTCTCCTATTCACTCAATGTCGTCTTTAGCAGCTTTCCCGTATAACGGCGCTCTGCTCTCTCCTTTACCTTGTCATCTGCTTCCCAAAACTTCGGGTATCTGAGTTAAATATGTCACATCGATACACAAGTCAAATTTATACAGTTGCGCTGGCACACTTGTGGAGTTCTGAGTTGTCTGGTCCTGTTCTCTGTCGGTGTGTCCTGATCTCAAGTGTTAAACCTCTTCTCTCAGATGGCAATGAACCGGTGAAGTTGTAACACATGACTTGCTGGTTTGGTCCATTCCTGCAGTAAAGAAACCAACGCCCGTGTAAGAAAAGACTCTCTGCAGGATTGCTGTGTCTAGACAAATTCTGAACACCAAGCAGGCTGCACAAAAATGTACTCATATCAATTTACTTGAGGGAAGAGTCTCCGGTCTCCATTTCTCTCTGTCCCGGAAGCACAGCATCTTTCTGTGTCTCCGTTAACAGGACCTTTGGAACAATTTCAAAGTTGCCCATTTCCTACGCATGACTGTAACTGACTTCTCCTGCCTCACATAATAGTGAGAGAGAGAGAGCAGAAGAGTGAATGGGCTCTGCCTTCCACCAACACAGCTTGCAAGTGGAAACAAAAGGTTCAATTATCCACCAGTAGAGAGAGCCCGGTTCCTGTGGACGGGGCAAACAGCAGCGCCCTGGGAGCAGGGAGACCGATTGAGAAGCAGATGTTCTTGAAAATCTTCCCTGCTTGCAATTCTGGGAGCAATGTGCAATGTATTTCGTACTGAGCAAGTCTCAGTTGCTTCAGGAGCTGGCTGCGCCCATGGTTGGTGGCTCGCTGGTCTCGGGGTATTATGCTAGCTTTGGTTATGCTAGCTTTGGGTTTTCTAGCTTATACAGACGTGTCGGAGATACCGGGTTCCAATCCCAGGCGAACCCTCTTTTCTTAAATTGACCTGAGCAAAAATGCCGGATCAGTTTTCTCAAAAACCGCTTCATTAAATCAGATCGGACTGCCTGAATTAGGTATGGGACAGAGGTTTACCTTCTCTAAAGGTAAACATGCAGGCTGAATCCGTGATTAAGAAAGCGAATGCAATGTTGTCATTTATCTCAAGAGGGTTGGAATATAAAAGCAGCGATGTGCTACTGAGCCTTTATAAAGCTCTGGTTATGCCCCATTTGGAGTACTGTGTCCAGTTTTGGCCCCACACCTCAGGAGGCACATACTGGCACTGGAGCGTGTCCAGCCGAGATTCACACGGATGATCCCTGGAATGGCAGGTCGAACATACGAGTAACGGCTGAAGATCCTGGGATTGTATTCATTGGAGTTTAGAAGGTTAAGGGGAGATCTAATAGAAGCTTACAAGATAATGCATGGCTTGGAAAGGGTGGACGCTAAGAAATTGATTCCGTTACGCGAAGAGACTAGGACCCGTGGGCACAACCTTAGAATTAGAAGGGGTAAATTCAGAACAGAAATGCGGAGACATTTCTTCAGCCAGAGAGTGGTGAGCCTGTGGAATTCATTGCCGTGGAGTGCAGGGAGGCCGGGACGCTAAATGGCTTCAAGGCCAAGATTGATAAATTCTTGATGTCACAAGAAATTAAGGGCTACGGGAGAATGCTGATAAGTGGAGTTGAAATGCCCATCAGCCATGATTAAATGGTGGAGTGGACTAGATGGGCCGAATGGCTACTTCCACTCCTATGCCTTATGGTCTTATGGTGCCATTGCAGAGAACACGGCGAAGGGAAACACTTGTTCAAAGTGAAAACAAGTATTGCAGATTTTTCGCCCGCGCAATCCGACTCTGAATGGAACCTCCAGCTGCATTACTGCTCAATTCTGAGGGTGATACTTCAGGAAGCGGGGAAGTGAAGTGATTGCAGACGGCGCTGAACAGTTTGAACTGAATGGTGTCGTGTATGAGGAATGTCGGTCATGAAGGTAGATTGGAAATTTGGGGCAGCTCTCTTTGGTGAACAGAAGACTGAAAGCAGGTCTGATTGAAGTTTTCCACGTCATGAGGGTTTTAGACAGAGGAAATAATGTAATGAAAATGCTCCCAGGCCTGAAAAGATCAAGAACGATTTGGCAGAGATTGAAAGTCATCACGAAAATAAGCAAAAGTGACATTAGGAAGACCGTTTTCACACAGGGAGTGGGGTCAGTAAGTTCCTGTATGGCAGTGACAAAGAGGTAGATTCAATGGACACAAAAGGGAATTCGGTGGGCATGTTCAATGTAACAATGTGCAGATTTACAGGGTGAAGGCGACAGAATGAGACACTTATTTACATATTGTGTTGCACCAGCAGAGCTAAGGTGGGCTGCATGGCTTCAGTCTGCGCTGTCACACATTTCGTGATTCCGAGTGAAATCGGAGTTGGACCAACAGAACGTAGGAAATTTGACAACGGATATATTCTGCCCACCAGGATACTCCATCACAGCAAAGAAGGTGTTTTGACGTCATTCTCGAAGGTACATGACACAATGCAGATTCAAAACCGAGTATTCCTTTAAATCACTGAGTAATTTGTTTAGTTATTCAGTTGAGGTGAGCGGAGTTGCGCATTGGGAGCCACTCCAGTTGATAGGTCGAAGCCGTTTTCTCCTGTGTGATAGTCCCACCAGCACTCCAATTTGCTGTGCTTCCAGTCAGTAGATGCAGCTCACTATCCCATACTGATACACGGGCCACGATGACCCAGCTGTGGTGACAAGCTTGTGAAGGTCTGAGTGCTCTTCTCCTGTTCTCTGTCTGGCTGCTATGATCCGAATCATCAAACCTCTCTTCTCCGAGATAGGAATAAACTGGTGAAGGTGAAACACATCAGTTGCGGTGTGTCCCATGCGCAGGAGGCCCTGCAGTAATTCCCCACGCTGTTTCACGCAGCAGCATCCTCTCGGTGAATTACTCTTGGCAAAAAAATCGATTGAACCAAATCAGTGTCCGCCACTGGATTTTACTGACACCGTTTATAAAATTCAGGCTCACCGTTAATGTGGAGAGGGGCCGTCAGACGAGAGTGATCAAAAGTTTCCACAAAGAAGATTTGGCTTAACAGATATTCGGAATAAATGTACTCTTTAATTGAACGGAGTTGACGTTAGTGAGCCTGACGTGATTTGAACACGCAACCTTCTGATCTGGAGTCAGACGCGCTACCGTTGCGCCACAAGCTCATGCGTATCTAACGGCCTCAATTCATGATTAAGGGAAGTGATCGCACTGCAATGATTTTACGTTATGAGAAACAACGGAGATCAACAGTTCATGTCTGTTTACATTAGATTACTTACAGTGTGGAAACAGGCCCTTCGGCCCAACAAGTCCACACCGACCCGCCGAAGCGCAACCCACCCATACCCCTACATTTACCCCTTACCTAACACTACGGGCAATTTAGTATGGCCACTTCACCTCGCCCTGCAAATTTTTGGACTGTGGGAGGAAACCGGAGCACCCGGAGGAAACCCACGCAGACACGGGGAGAACGTGCAAACTCCACACAGTCAGTCGCCCTAGGCGGCTAACCACTGGGCCACCGTGCCGCCCACTGTGCCACCGTGCCGCCCATACGCTGTTCCGCTGCGCACACGCAGCGCTGTGCCGCTGTTCTGTCTCTCCCTCCTCTCCTTCTGTCTCTCGAAACAATTTCCAACTCTACCTCAATAAAAAGGAGAAAGAACTGTGAATGCTGTATATCAGAAACAAAAAACAGGAGTTGCCGGTGACCCTTCCACAGAACTGATGGTGATTGGGAAAACGTTGGTTGATATGCAGGAGATATTGTGTGTGGAAGCGACGAGGATGCTATGGATTTCAGGCCCTATACTTATTGAATTCGATATTGGGACCAGAGGGATATATGGTCCCCAAGTGTAATATTCGGTGCTCTTCGTTCTGCTGGTGCTGAGCTTCGCTGGAACACTACAGCAAACCTGAGACAGAGATGTTGGCCAGGGAACAGGGTGGGGTGTGGAATTGGCAGGCAACTGGAAGCTCAGGGTCTTTTTTGCAGGCAGAACGTACATGTTTTTAGATTAGATTATTAGATTAGATTACATTACAGTGTGGAAACAGGCCCTTCGACCCAACAAGTCCACACCGATCGGCCGAAGCGAAACCCACCCATACCCCTACATTTACCCCTTACCTAACACTACGGGCAATTTAGTATGGCCAATTCACCTGGTCCTGCACATCTTTGGACTGTGGGAGGAAACCGGAGCACCCGGAGGAAACCCACGCAGACACGGGGAGAACGTGCAAACTCCACACAGTCAGTCACCCAGTTTATGCTTCGTTTTCCCCAATGTAGATGAGACCACATTACGAGCAGCAAATGCAGTAGACTGGGTTGTGGGAAGTGCAAGTAAAGTGCTGCTTCACCTGGAAGGTAAGTTTGGGCCCTTGGATAGAGAGGAGGGAGCAGGTAAATGGGCTGGTGTCACACATTCGGCAGTTGCAGGGGAAAGTGCCGTTGGACTATTGGGGTGGGAAGGGGTTAGGGTTGATGGGAATGAAGGAAGAGTGGACCCAAGGTTTAACTCCCGCCCATTTACCTATCTGCCAAAGAGAGGAATTTGTTAAGTGTGTACAAGGACATTTTCTAATTCACAATATGGATGTACATACTGGCGAGGGTGCAAAACCTAAGGGCCAGCAACCACAATTCTATTAACATTAGAATAGTGATTGAAAATAATATATCAGATCTAAAAATTGAAGTTCTAAATTGGAGGAAGGCTCAGGTATTAGGCAAGATCTTTCAAAAGCTGATTGGGGGCAGATGTTCGCAGGTTAAAGGACTGCTGGAAAATGGGAAGCCTTCAAATATGAGATAACAAGAGTCCAGACACAGTATATTCCTGATTTGGAGATGCCGGTGTTGGACTGGGGTGTACAAAGTTAAAAATCACACAACACCAGGTTATAGTCCAACAGGCTTACTTGCAAGCACACTAGCTTTCGGAGCGACGCTCCTTCATCAGGTGATTGTCTGATTTAGAGTATATTCCTATAAGGGTGAAAGGAAAGCCTGGTAGGTTGGGGAGTGCTGGATGACTAGAGAAAATTAGATTTTGGTTAAGATAAAGAAGGATGCATATATCAGGTATCGGCAGAGAGATCGAGTGAATCCTTAGAGTATAAAGGCAGTAAGGGCATACTTAAGAGGGAAATCATGAGGGCAAAAAGGGGACATGAGATAGCTTTGGCAAATAGAGTCATGGATAACCCAAAGGGTTTTTATAAATACATTAAGGACAAAAGGATAACAAGGGAGAGAATAGGGCCCCTCAAAGATCAGCAAGGCGGCCTTTGTGTGGAGCTGCAGTAGATGGGTTGGGGGGTACGGGATACTGAACGGATATTGTGCATCAGTGTTTACTGTGGAGAAGGGCATGCAAGATATAGAATGTGAGAAAGTAGATGGTGACATGTTGAAAAAATGCCCATATTACAGATGAGAAATTGCTGGATATCTTGATATGCATAAAAGTGGATAAATCCCAAGGACCTGATCAGGAGTACCCTAGAACTCTATGGGAAACTGGGGAAGTGATTGCTGGGCCTCTTACTGAGATATTTGTATCATTAATAGTCACAGGTGAGGTGCCGGAAGGCTAGAGGGTGGCTAACGTGTTGTCACTATTTAAGAAAGGTGGTAAGGAAAAGCCAGGGAACTATAGACCAGTGAACCTGAGATCCGTGATGGGCAGGTTTTTGGAGAGAATCCTAAGAGACAGGATTTACATGTATTTGGAAAGGCAAGAATTGATTAGGGATAGTCAGCATGCCTTTATGCTTGGGAAATCATGTCTCATGAACATGATTGAGTTTTTTGAAGAAGTAACAAAGTGGATTGATGAGGGCAGAGCGATGGTCGTGATCTATATGGACTTCAGGGAGACGTTCATCAAGGTTCCTCATGGGAGACTGGTGAGCAAGGTTTAATCTCATGGCATGCAGGGACAACTAGCCATTTGGATATAGAACTGGCTCGAAGGCAGAAGACAGAGGGTGGTGATGGAGGGTTGCTTTTCAGACTGAAGGCCTGTGACCAATGGTGTGTCACCAGGATTGATGCTGGGTCCGCTACTTTTTGTAATTTATATAAATGATTTGTATGTAAACGGAGGAGGTATAGTTAGCAAGTTTGTAGATGACACCAAAATTGGAGGCGTAGTGGACAGTAAAGAAGGTTACCTCAGATCACAACGGGACCTTGATCAGATGGGCCAATGGGCTGAGGAATGGCAGTTGGAGGTTAATGTAGATAAAAATAAGGTGCTGCATTTTGGAAAAACAAATCAGAGCAGGACTTTTACACTTAATGGTAATTTCCTTGGAAGTGTTGCTGAACAAAGAGACCTTGGAGTTCAGGTTGATAGTTCCTTAAAAGTAGAGACGCAGGCAGATTGGATAGCAAAGAAGGCGTTTGGTGTGCTTTCCTTTGTTGGTCAGACCATCGAGGATAGATGTTGGGAGCTCATGTTGCCACTGTACAGAACATTGGTCAGGCCACGTTTGGAATATTGCATGTAACTTTGGTCTGCTTCCTATCGGAAAGATGTTGTGAAACTAGAAAAGGTGCAGAAAAGATTTACAAGGATGTTGCCAGGGTTGGAGGTTGGAGGGTAGGAAGATTACTATGAATCTGTAATACTGCATTTCCCGTGGCCGGAGTTTTCCCACGGCACAAAAGAGGTTTTCTAAAGTATATTTAAACGCCTTGCTTTGCTTGAACTCAAACTGCATTGACTTGGAGGAGAGTGGGATTTGCAAAGTGTCCTCCCCTCCACACGTGCCTCAACTGCAGGACAGCTGTCCGGCCCGCCCTCCATTGTTGACGTCACAATACGGATGCAGCCCTGTCAGTTTCAGAGTGAAACCCCCTCCCTCTGGGCAACATCTGGGAGCCAAGCAATGTCTCCCCCTTTCCATATACAATCCTCCAGCAGCGAGGGGAAGGGGAGGTAGGGATGGGTGAAACACTGTTCACTTGTAGCAACTGGAGTGAATCCAGGGAGGGAGCAGACACTCCAAAGGTGCTCAAATACTTTCTATCTCTCTTAAAGCTATTTTCCTTGTGTATTTCCTCAGTTTGGCACGTATGCAGTTTGCACCCTAGAAAAGGATTGCTCCTTTCCTCATGTTCACAACTAAAAGGTTAGATTCTCAAGGAACTGAACAGCATTTAAGGGATTGGCACATTGCTCAAAAAATGAAGGCAGCTTGGGGGCCTGTGGCTCGTTGGTCTAGGGGCATGATTTTCGCTTCGGGCCTTCTGGTCCGGGTTCAAATCCCGGACGAGCCCTTGTTTCTTACACTGCCTTGTGCAAAAACGGCCAGTCAATACTCTCAAATAGCAGCTTCATTTAACGAGATATTCAAAGAGAATACGTGCTTTCCTTCACAGAGGGGGTGATGGGTGTTTGGAACGCGTTGCCAGCAGACGTAGTAGAGGCAGGCATGGTAGATTCATTTAAGATGCGTCTGAATAAATGCATGAGTGGGTCGGGAGTAGAGGGATACAGATGCTTCGGAATTGACCGACAGGTTCAGAATGTACATTTGGATCGGCTCAGGCTTGAAGGGCCTGTTCCTGGGCTGTAAGCTTTCTTTGTTCTATATGGTGTATATCTGATATTGTTGGCTGTTGTCAAAGTTTCTTTGTAATTATTATTCACCTTCTTATGTAGTAATGGAGTTACGTCCTTTTTTTGTCATAATTATTTTATTTAATAGGTCAGCAGGAAGTCATTCAGCAATTTTACTGCCTTTCTTTTCTCAAGCAGCATTAACATTTCATTTTCATATCCTTGATTCAGCTCCATTTCTAGCATCTTTGTAGGCAGTTTGTTCCATGTTATTGTCACTGAAAAGAAGTTTTCCTCCATGCACAGCTAATCCTATCTGGCTGCATGAGGGTTTTCAGGTTTCTGTGGCCTGGCTAATATGTGATCAGCAGACATCTCACAATCTACAGGAATTGCCACCAATGTTATGTTCATTAACTGTACTGACAGTGATCACTTATTTTGTGATTTTTCTTTGTAGGAAGACGTGCAGAAAGAAATCTTATAGCAAATGATACATCAACTTCTGACAGAGCCACTTGATTCATTGGGACTTGAATATCAGCAGCCATTCCAATCAAGAAGGCATGTTTGCTTTTGTTTGTTTGAGAGATTGTGGACAGTCCTGTGGCAGGAAGAATACTGAGACACCGAGTGATGGAGATTCAGTGCGCTGACAGTGAAAAGTGCTTCAAACCATTTACTCAGCTTGGAGGAATCAAAGTCTCACCCCTCAAGGTGGGAAACGCTATGTACCCGTTCTGTTTGTAATTTCAATCCCAGAGAAACACAAGGAAAGCTCCCTCCAAAGGAGAAACCTTGGAAATGTGGGGTCTTTGGGAAAGGATTCCCTTCCCCATCCCTGCTGGAAACCCACAGACGCATTCACACCGGGAGAGGCCATTCACCTGCTCAGTGTGTCGGAAGGGCTTCAGTTGGATCAGCCATCTGCAGACGCACGAGTGAGTCCACAAGGGAGAGAAGCCATTCACGTGTTCCATGTGCGGGAGGGGTTTCACTCAGTCAGCTGCACTGCTGACCCACCAGCGGCTCCACCCTGGAGAGAGGCCATTCACCTGCTGCATGTGCCGGAAGGGATTCACCTGCTCCTCCCACCTGCAGAGGCACCAGTGAGTTCACGCGCCATCACAGGGGGGTTGAAGGAGCGGTGGCCGAGTGCCAAGCGCTTATGCACGAAACGTCGATTCTCCTGCTCCTTGGATGCTGCCGGACCTGCTGTGCTTTTCCAACACCACACTCTCGACTCTGATCGCCAGCATCTGCATTTTTCACTTTCTCCTCGAGGGCAAGGTTGGACTTGTCTTTCATTCACTCATTCACTCCTTACAGCCTGTCCTTTGTTGTGGCCTAACTGCACATACATCAATGGAAGTTTCAGAAAGATTTCTGCAGCTTTTTGTTTGAAAAAAATAAAATTCTTCCCGACTGTAACGAAGTTTCTGAATATATGGTTTGAGTTATTCTCAATTTTAAAAATCAGCTATTTCTCACATGCCGTGTTTCCCAGGTAAAGTCATCACCATCCATTCTCTCTCTTCCCTGAGAAAGACTTCATACAGCGATCAAAGAGGGCTGAGGCACGAGAAAGGACGATTGTGAGGGTGGGGGGGTGAAGGGGTCGCTGGTGGTGGTGGAGAAGGGAGGGAAATGGACAGGGGTTCAGAGGGTTGGGGGAGAGAATAGATGGTGCAGTGTGAGGAGAGAGAATGGGCAGTGGGCAGTGGATGGGGAGAAAATGGACAAGGGGCAGAATGTGAAGAGAGAGACAGCACAAATGCCACCTTCTCCAGGACTGGTGTCAGTGTCCCACGAACTGGAACCCACTCCTCCCACATTTCTCAATATATGCATGGCTAAGGCAGTGGAACCATATCATCCCGACAGGCCATTCACACCGACATTCCCAACAGCATCCCACTGAGACTCACTCGATTATGCCACAGCCCTGCAGTTCCCCATGGCTATTTCCTGACGAAGGGTTTTGCCCGAAACGTCGAGTCTCCTGCTTCTCGGATGCTCCCTGACCTGCTGTGCGTTTCCAGCACCACATTCTTGACCCTCATCTCCAGCATCTTCAGTCCTCACTTCCGCCCAGTAAGTGGT
Source organism: Chiloscyllium plagiosum (assembly GCF_037043375.1). Classification (NCBI taxonomy): domain Eukaryota; kingdom Metazoa; phylum Chordata; class Chondrichthyes; order Orectolobiformes; family Hemiscylliidae; genus Chiloscyllium; species Chiloscyllium plagiosum. The sequence continues at coordinate 8,625,841 of NW_028270165.1, forward strand.
GAATGTTCTATTCCTAGTCTTTTAGGTCTTTTAAAATCTTTCCCCCACACCCTGAACCTTTACCCTCTAGTTTTGGAATACCTCTATCCTGGGGAAAAGACAGAAACGTTGAGCAGCCAGACAAAATGCAAAATAAATAAAATGTCGAGGCACAGGGAAAAAATCGGCAAAATAAAATAACTTCGGCATTTTTCTCTCGTATTCGCATTTGGACGCTTAATATTTGTCATGATCGGGAGGTGCCCGTGTTGGACTGGGGTGTACGAAGTTCGAAATCACACAACACCAGGTTACAGTCCAATCGGCTTGTCTGGAAGCACTAGCTTTCGGAGCACTGCTACCTCACCAGGTGGTTGTGGAATATAAGATCGTAAGATCATAAATTCTGTGTCTTACGATGTTATACTCTACAATCAGCTGATGAAGGAGCAGGGCTCCGAAAGCTAGTGCTTCCAAATAAGTCTGTTGGACTATCACCAAGTGCTTTGTGATTTTTAACTTTAAAATTTGAAACAAATTCCTGCACACTGAGCATGCTCCACGGTGTCACCAAGCACTGCGCATGACCGCCAGTGTCAGCAAGTACTGCGCATACTCTTGGGAGCGCGCGAGCTCCTTTCCATGGAGCAGTGTAGAACCTTGGAGGACCGGAAGGAGTCTTGTCCTCCTGCCAATCAGAGCCGGCCATTGTGGAAATGCGAAGGTTGGACGGACCATGAGCTCTGAAGTTGCTGCTGCTCTTTTCTCTCTGCATAAGGTTAAACTTCACCCCAGACTGTAACTTCCTTCCTCTGTCTAACATTTGTGAGTACAACAGTGTTTTTCTCACCACTTTTTCATTCTGGGGTTCAAGAGTGAACCGAAGGAGGGGCCAGACTCTGGAAAAGTTGATCCCGGTCTGTGTGTCAACTTGCAAACACATGGAAAATGCAGTCCCACAATGTGAAGTTCTAGCCTTTGCAGTGTAAAAAAAAGCAGAAAGGAGGTGCATTGTCTAAGTGGTGATATGTTGAGATGTGGCGAAAAGAGATGCTGGAGATCAGAGTCGAATATTGTGGCGCTGGAAAACCACAGTAGGTCAGGCAGCAACTGAGGAGGAAGAAAGTCGACGTTTCGGGCACGAGCCCTTCATCAGGATTGATGTGTGGATAGACAAAGGGCCCTCAGTGTCCTTCTACACCAGTCACTGCCAGTTGTCAGAAAGTGCAGCAAGCAATGAGCAAAGCAAGTGGTATATCAGCGAGAGGAATTGAGTTCAGAAGTGGGGATGTCTTCCTGCAATTAGGTCGGTTAATGAATGTATTCAAGGCTGAGTTCATGTGACTTTGAAGAACAAAGAAGTTATGGGAGAAGGCAAGAAAATGGTTTTAAAACCAGTACAGAACAGTTACAGAGTCATACAGCACAGAAACAGACCACTCAGTCGAACCAGTCTATGCTGGCGGTGTTCTGAAAGTAAACAGGTCCCACCTGCCAATGATTGGCCCATATTGGCACATTGGCGATTTAATGATTTGATTTTGTATCAGAGTCAATATCAGTCACTATCTCTGGTTTATGGTGTGTCAGGGTGGGATCACTGGTACCAGAATTGCATACAATACTCCAAACGTGGCCTAACCAATGTCTTCTACAGTTGCAACATTACCTCCCGACTCCTGCACTCAGTGCACTGACCAATAAAGGCAGGCATATCAAACACCTTCTTCAATATGCTGTCTATGTGCGACTCCCCTTTCAAGGAACTATGAACTTACCATCGAGTCATACAGCATGGTCATGGACCTTTGGTCCAACCAGTCCATGCCAATCATAATCCCAAACTAAATCAGTCTCTCCTGCCTGCTGTTGGCCTGTATCCCTCCAAACCTTTCCTATTCATGTACTAAAACAAATGTCTTTTTATTGTACCCGCATCCATCGCTTCCTGAGGAGGTTCATTCCACACATCAACCACCCTCTGTGTAAAATTAGTATTTGAATGGCAAGGATGAAGTTAAATTGAAATGGTTCATTAAAATAAACAGTTTCTACCAAACCCCTTACAGCAGGTATGGTAGCAACTCCAACTCTGGAGTCTCTCAAATCGGTATTTCCATGGAGTGGAGGGTGGAGTAAAGTGTTGGATTCACAGAGGTGGGGGTCTTTTGAGAGTGTAAAGCTAAAATTAAACCCCGTGCTTTGCTTGAACTCAAACCGCATTGACGTGGTGGAGATCGAAAGGAGTTTGCAAAGTGTCCTCCCCTCCCCATGTCCCTCAGCTGCAGGGCAGCGCAGGCACAGTGCGTCCCCACCCCCACCCCATTGTGGACGTCACAACGTGGAGGTTGCCCTGTCAATTTCAGAGTGAAACTCCCTCCCTCTGGGCAACATCTGGGAGCAAAGCAATGTCTCCCCCTTTCCATTCCTCAACCTGGGAGGGGGGGAGAGAGAGAGAGGCCTGGGGGTGTGTGGAGGGGGTGGAGACTGTTCACATGTAGCAACTGGAGTGATTCCATGGAGGGAGCAGGCTCTCCAAAGGTGCTCAGATGCTCTCTGTCCCACCTCAAAGGTATTTTCCTTGTGTATTCCCTCAGTTTGTCACGTATAGAGTTTGAATCCTGGAAAAGGTTTACTTCTTTCCTCATGTTCAGAATTATAAGGGTAGTTTCTCATGGAACTGAGCAGTATTTAAGGGATTGACACATTGATTTCAAAGGTAGACATATGTTGCTTCATATGGTGTATATCTGATATTGTTGGCTATTATAAAAACTTTGATGTCATCACCCGTTTAGGGGGTGTGGTTGGAGGAGTCCTCCAAGAACTCGGAGTTAAAAATCATACAACACCAGGTTATAGTCCATGAGGTTTAATTGGAAGCACACTAGCTTTCGGAGTGACGCTCCTTCATCAGGTGATAGTGGAGGGCTCGATCGTAACACAGAATTTATAGCAAAACTTTACAGTATGATGTAACTGAAATTAAACATTGAAAAATTGATTGTTTGTTAAGCCTTTCATCTGTAGAATACAGTGATCGTTTCACTTCTTTCATGTGTAAATCACAAAACCCTTTTTTTATAAAGTTGCATTCTCGGGTTAGCTATTAACGATGGTGCTAGCTAGACAATATGTTGAAGGTGTTAGCCCTCTGTGTTCTCTGTCTATGACCTGATGTTTAGATTGATTCTAATCCAAAAAGTGAGATAACAGAGTTTTACATAAATTCATGCAGTTTTGAGCTTAGAGTTCTACATGAATGTATGCAGTTTTTGAGCAAAGTGCAATGTAACTCTGCAAGTACAAATTCACCCCACAAAATATATGTGTGCATGTGGGTCTTTGTCTGTCTGTGTGCGTGTGTGCGTGCGCGCGTAAAATCAAGTAGTAATCATGACCACTATCGACCCCACTAACCGCCGGCTTAAAGTGGAGAGGATCTCCAAGAAGATTGCACATATCGACACAGACATCAAGTTTCTACAGGAACGCAGGCAAGATCCCGAAAGGATTACGAATCACGAACCCAGTTAGGTCGACCTACAACACAGACTACGCAGAGAGACTTTGCCACTGCACCTCTCGTAAACTTCTCAATCATCTCGTGCACCAACTCTACAGCAGGCGCCACAACCTTGAAATTCAGATGGAGTCCACACTCACAGCCTGCACACAGGATATACCAGTACAATTACGTGACATTGCCAAACAGACAAGGCGACAAAACTACACCACGTACATGCACGCCAAGAACAAAAAACTGGAGAAGCTTGGCATTCTCACCAGTAATAGCAAAGCCCGCCCTGGAACCACAGTGGACAACATTATCACTGTGGGGAAGTCTATTGTCAACTTATTGGACCACACCCTTCGACCGGAAGAGATTGAAGTCCTGAGTAGGGGTCTCAACTTCTGCCCCACCACCAAAATGGACCCGTTGGTTCTGGCAGCAGACACAGAGGAGTTCATCAGACGAATGAGACTCCGGGAATCCTTTCAAGGTGCCGGCAGTGATCCCACGGAGCCCACTGATGAACTAGAACAGTCATCACAGGGATCTGTAGAGGAGCGACCAAAGAAGGTGTCAACATGGACCCCACCGGAGGGCCGCTGCCCTGGGCTTGACATGTATGCTCAATCTGTCAGGAAATATCTAAATGCCAGATTCATCAGCCGTACCCTCAAGGTAGAGCAAAACATCACCCGTTCACAACGCAATGCCATCCAGGCTCTCAAAACTAATCACAACATTGTCTTCAAACCAGCAGATAAAGAAGGAGCCATTGTCATTCAGAATAGAACAGATTACTGCAAGGAAGTGTACCGACAACTGAACAACCAGGAACAGGCAACTACCAGCTGATCCGGCCAAAGAACAAACCCATGAATTAAACACACTGATCAGAACTTTGGATTCAGTCCTTCAGAGTTCTCTACGCGCCCTCATCCCACGTCCTTCTCGTGTAGGTGACTTCTACTGCCTTCCAAAGGTACACAAAGCCAACACACCGGGACGTCCCATCGTGTCGGGCAATGGGACCCGATGTGAGAATCTCTCTGGCTATGTGGAAGGCATCTTGAAACGTATAGTACAGGGGATCTCCAGCTTCTGTCGCGACACTACAGATTTCTTACAGAAACTCAGCACCCATGGACCAGTCGAACAGGGAACATTCCTCGTTACAATGGACGGTTCCGCACTCTACACCAGCATCCCCCACAAGGATGGCATCGTGGCAACAGCCTCAAAAGCTAATGTGCTTCCAATTAAACCTGTTGGACTATAACCTGGTGTTGTGTGATTTTTAACTTTGTACATCCCAGTCCAACACTGGCATCTCCGAATCATGACCCACCAAAAGAAAGTCGTGATGCGTGCCTTCCGTGCAGCCAGGAGCATGCGCATTTTCTTCCTGACACCGGCAGTATGCACTCTGGCGATGCTGACAGAATTTAAGTGTCCAAATGCCATGTGAAGTAAAAATAGGGGAGAGTCACAATTTTTTTCCCAGGTGATATTTACCTTTCCAATACGCCTCATGATTTTATAATTCGAAATAAGGTCACCCATCAACCTGTGGTCGTCAATAAGGCGACCAGAACTGTACTCCCAATCTTAGCCACATATCCCAATCTTGAATCAGACTGGTTCTATTAACCAAAGTAGGAATTTATAAAATATTACATGGATTGACTGCCTGCAGTTTGTGTGCTTTTTGAGCAAAATTGAATATGGCTTCACCAATATTGCAAAAATCCTGTACAACCTCAACATGATGTCCCAATTCTTACACTGAACGGCTTTAACAATGAAAGCAAGTGTGCTAAACGCCTCTTGCACCACCCTGTCTACCAATGATGCAACTTTCAAAGAATTATGTACCTGATTTGGAGATGCTGGTGTTGGACTGAGGTGTACAAAGTTAAAATTCACACAACACCAGGTGATACTCCCAACAGGTTCATTTGCAAGCGCAGCTTTTGGAGCGCTGCTCCTTCATCAGGTGGTTGTGTCTTCTGATCCTGCTCCACAAACACCCAATGAAGAAGCTCGTGCTGCCAACCTGATGATGTGTGAATTTTAACTTTATGTACCGAACTCCCCCACCCCACCCCATGTCTCTGTTCTACAAGACGAAGCAGGGCCCTGCCATTAACTGTACAAGTCCTGTCCGTCCTTGTTTTAGTAAAATGCAACTCCTTACCTTCATCTGTTACTCTCTCAGACACACCCAATACTCACACCGTCTCACAGGCTTATACTCCATCCATCACACACTTCATTAGCATGCATGCATAAACACGCATGCACACACAAGTCTCTGGAGTGACTTTGCATTTGGAGAATTATATTTGCAGATATATTCAATTTTGCTCAAAAAGCACACAAACTGCAGGCAGTCAATCCATGTAATATTTTATAAATTCCTACTTTGGTTAATAGAACCAGTCTGATTCAAGATTGGGATATAGACTCAAACCTCACACCTTTTTTGCAGTATCTGAGCTGAGATGTCACCTAATTTTATAAAACCTTAAACCATCTCGAGAAGGTGAATTAAAAATAGTTCAGGGGTTTACATATTAACGAACTGAAACCTGCAACCCATGGTAAAAGATGAAAGACTAATCCACAATCTAGGTTTGTACAATATATCCTTTCAGTTGTATGACACTGTGAGCTTTTGTTCTAAATTCTGTGTCTTATGATCCTGCTCCACAGCTACCTGATGAAGGAGCAGCGTTCTGAAACCTAGTGCTTCCAAATAAACCTGTTGGACTTTAACCTGGTGTTGGGTGATTTTTAACTTTATCCACCCTAGTGGACACAGCCCACACCTCCCAGCGCTGCCAGGAAACTGTACAATGCCGATGACGTGATGTAGTACCTGCACTCCTGAAAAATTTACAATTTCTAACAATACTGGCTACTCATTCACTGCTGCAACCGGTACACAACATTGGAAACATAGTACAGGAGGTTATAAGAAATTAGCACAACAGGTCAGGCAGCAACCGAGGAGCAGGAACATCAACGTTGCCCGATATGTCGATTTTCCTGTTCCTTGGATGCTGCCTGACCTGCTGTGCTTTGCCAGCACCACTCTAATCTCCAGCATCTGCAGTTCTCACTTTGACTTGTAAGAAATGAGCAGTTTTAAAACAAAAACCTGTCGCAGTTCAAAGCTCTCAATGAGAGTCTGAGCTCGGTGGGAAGTTCAGGTAATCTTTTTTGCGACCCAACTTTGTTACAGCTTCAGAAGCTCCCAGCAGAAAGGCGTAGAAAAAGTAGCAATTTTTAAACAACAGCTCAAGGTCAAAGTGCACACACCCCCTCCAACCCCTCACTTTCTTCATTATTGGTCACCACCAAGTTGTCCCTTTGTAATTGGATCCTTGGTACAGCCTTAACCCGGAGGAAGTATTGCCTCACTCAGCAATTTCAACCCATACCTTGTCTCCAAGTAAGTTGGACGGGCAGGTGTAGAGTCAACCAGACTGCTGTGGGTCTGGAGTTACGTGTAGGCCAGACTGGGTAAAGGATGCAGCTGGGACGACTGAGTGAATCCTCTCCCACAATGACAGTTTACTTCCCTAAAAAGGAACTGAGTGAACCAGATGGGGGTTTTCTTCCACCCCCAGCCCACCATCAATGGTTTAATCGTTAAATTCCAACCTCCAGATTTCGGACCAAATTCCAATTCCACCATCTGTCGTGGTGGGAATCGAACCGGGATCCCTGGAATTGGGTTGATAGTTCAGTCGGTAATGATGGCCGTTAGTCCTTCAATCCCCCTGCAATGGCATGTGAACTCACAGGTGAGAGAAGCGGGTGAAGGCCTTCCCACACCCGGGACAGCTGAAGGGCCTGTCCCCCTTGTGGACCCGCTGATGCCTAAGCAAGGCAGAGGAATCGTTGAAGGCCTTCCTTCACTCAGGGCAGCTGAAGGGCCTCTCCCCTGTGTGTGGATCCGCCGGTGGGTTAGCAAGTTGGAGGCCTGGGTGAAGGCCTTCCCGCACTGGGGGCAGCTGAAGGGCCTGTCCCTCGTGTGGATCCGCTGGTGGGTCAGCAGAGCAGAGGAATGGCTGAAGGCCTTCCCGCACTGGGGGCAGCTGAAGGGCCGCTCCCCCGTGTGGACCCGCCGGTGGGTCAGCAGGTTGGAAGCCTTGGTAAAGGCCTTCCCGCACTCAGGGCAGCTGAAGGGCCTCTCCCCTGTGTGGACCTGCTGGTGGGTCAGCAGGGTGGAGGCCTGGGTAAAGGCCTTTCCACACTTGGGGCAACTGAAGGGCATCACCCCCGTGTGGATCTGCTGGTGGGTCAGCAGGTTGGAGGCCTTGGTAAAGGCTTTCCCGCACTCAGGGCAGCTGAAGGGCCTCTCCCCTGTGTGGACCCGCTGGTGGGTCAGCAGGTTGGAGGAATTGATGAAGGCCTTCCCACACTTGGGACAGAAGAACGGCCTCTCCCCCGTGTGGATCCGCCAGTGGGTTAGCAGAGCAGAAGAATGGCTGAAGGCCTTCTCGCACTTTGGGCAGCTGAAGGGCCTCTCCCCTGTGTGGACACGCTGGTGGGTCAGCAGGGTGGAGGCCTGGGTAAAGGCCTTCCCACACTCAGGGCAGCTGAAAGGCCTCTCCCCTGTGTGGACCCGCTGGTGGGTCAGCAAGTCGGAGGAACTGATAAAGGCCTTCCCACACTCGGGGCAGCTGAAGGGCCTCTCCCCGGTGTGACTGCGCCGATGAGTCTCCAGAGCAGACGGGACACAGAAGCCTTTCCCACAGTCGTCACACTTCCACAGTTTCTCCACGGGACGGGATTCCTCGGGTTTCTCCATGGCCAAAGCTTCAGCCGCACATAAATGTGTGTACAGCCCCTCCCCGGCGTGAATTCCTCTTTCTGGGCTGTACAACTGTTTCAGACTCCACTCTCCGTGTACCGCAATGGTAGGGTCTCTCAGCCAGTCCCACGGATGCTGAAAACGTACTCAAACAGGAACCACAAAGCTTTGCTCCTTCTCACAGAATCATAGTTGAAAACAATTGTGGTCCCAATGGATTGAGTGACTGTCAGACATTGACGTCAAAGTGAGGACTGCAGACGCTGGAGAGTCAGAGTCAAAAAGTGCAGCGCTGGTAAAGCACGGCAGATCAGGCAGCATCCGAGGAGCAGGAGAGTCAACGTTTTGGGTAGAAGTCCTTCATCTATTAATTTTGAAACTTTCGTCTTCAGATCTTCAAATACTCTGTAAAAAAAGAGATTACAAATGTCTCACTGTCAGTCCAGCGTGGGAATTCTGAACAAGCAATTCTACTTTCTGTGGAACATTCTTTTCTTTTATTATTCCACAAAATTGAAAGCACCATCCCACTCTCTCTCCCCCTCTGTTCTCACTCCGTTCTAACTAATTCTCCTGAAGGTGCTGATTCAGGATCTCACAGGGGCAGAAAAGCAAAAACATTAAGACTGACACGGGGAGAATTTTGGATAACTCCACCAGAAAGTTAATATCTTTCACAACATTGGGATACTGCTGAGAGTGAGCAGGTCTGATTTTGGGAAGCAAAACAAAAGTTCTCTTTTCTTTAGAGAATCCCCACAGTGTGGAAGCAGGCCACTCGGCCCAAATATTCCACACTGTCCCTCCGAAGGGTAACCCAGCCACACCCATTCCCTTACCCCTATTGCTCAGCATTTACCCCCTAATTAATGTGCCTAACCTGCATGTCCCTGGGCATTATGTAATTTAGCACGGTCAATCCATCTTAACCTGGACAAAGTTAAAAATCACACAACATCGGGTTATAGTTCAACAGGTTTATTTGGAAGCACTCGCTTTCAGAGCGCTGATCCTTCATCAGGGGACTGTGGATGAATAAGATCATAAGGGTGGCACGGTGGTTAGCACTGCTGCCTCACAGTGCCAGAGACCCGGGTTCAATCCCTGCCTCGGGCAACTGTCTGTGTGGAGTTTGCATTCTCCCCGTGTCTGTGTGGGCACCCTCTGGGTGCTTCGGTTTCCTCCCACAGTCCAAAGATGTGCAGGTTATGTGAATTGGCCATGCTAAATTGCCTGTAGTGTTAGGTGAAGGGGTAAATGTAGGGGAATGGGTCTGGGTGGGTTGCTCTTCGGAGGGTCGGTGTGGACTTGTTGGGCTGAAGGGCCTGTTTCCATACGAAGTAATCTAATCTGAGACACAGAATTCATAGGAAAACATTATAGTGTCCTGCCACTGAAATGATGTATTGAACAAAACTGGATTATTAAGTCTTTCATCTTTTAGAATGGTTTCCAGTTATTATTACCATGTAAATCCCAGAAGTTCTTGTAGGTCACTTTCTCAAGATAACTTGATTTTGTCAGGTGAATTGGCCATGCTAAATTGCCCGTAGTGTTAGGTAAAGGGGTAAATGTAGGGGTATGGGTGGGTTACGCTTCGGCGGGTCGGTGTGGACTTGTTGGGCCGAAGGGCCTGTTTCCACACTGTAAGTAATCTAATCTAATCTAAAGTAATCTAATCTAATCTATAGCAAAATGTGACATCTCAGCTCAGACAATGCATTAAAGGTGCGAGGTCAGAGTCTGTCTGTTTCCCAATCTTGAGTCAGACTAGTTCTATTTCCAAAGCAGAATTTACAAACTATTACATGGATTGACTGCCTGCAGATTGTGCATTTTTTGAGCAAAATAGAATGTATATGCATTTATCATTCTCCAAGTTCAAATTCACCCCCATGGACTTAAAAGTCTGTATGTGCATGAGAGAAAAAGAAAAGTCTATTTCTGTGCTGTATATTTCTGTGCCTGTTTGATAACAGTCATGATTTAGAGATGCCGGTGTTGGACTGGGGTGGACAAAGTTAAAAATCACACAACACCAGGTTATAGTCCAACAGGTTTAATTGGAAGCACACTAGCTTTCGGAGTGACGCTCCTTCATCAGGTGGTAGTGGAGGGCTCAATCCTAACACAGAATGTATAGCAACAATTTACAGTGTGATGTAACTGAAATTATACATTGCAAAATTGATTGTCTGTTAAGCCTTTTATCTGTTAGAATACAGTGATAGTTTCACTTCTTTCATGTGTAAATCACAAAACCTTTTTTTTTAAAAAAAGTTGCATTCTCGGGTTAGCATTCTCAGGACAGGCAGCAGAGAAAAGTGTTCGAGCAGAGGCTGATAGCTAAGTTCGGTACCCATAGGGAGGGCCTCAACCGGGATCTTGGGTTCATGTCACATTACAGATGACCACCATTGCACTATACGCACACACACAGATACTCCTACACACACACACAGACAGACACACACACACACCCTTACAGACACACACACTCCCACATTCACCCCCTCACAGACTTAAGACACTCTGCACTCACTACACACACACACACACACACACACACACACACTTTCTCACACTCTCAACCCCCAACCCAGACAGACAAAGACCCACATGCACACATACGTCTATTTTACTGCTCCTCGGATGCTGCCTGAACTGCTGTGCTCTTTCATCACCACTTATCCAGAATCTGTCATAGTGACATGTTACAGTGACTTTCCATCTGTTTTTACTGGGGCTTGTGCTTTTTACCCTCACTGTTTTTTTAATTCCTGTGCTGTTTACCCTTTGCTGTTACTTGTGCAATTGCCTAGGGTAGTGTGTAAATACTAGTGAAGGAGATTATGCACCAGCATGTATATGTTACCCAGTCACTGAAGGGGCAGGACCTGTTCAGAATGGTTAGTAAAGCATGTGATGCACCAACCCTTGTTAACATGGATATAGTTTGTTATTTGTCAAAGTATACTTTTTATTATTTAGAGCCATAGAGTTGTACAGCTCGGAAACAGATCCTTTGGTCCAACCCGTCCATGCCGACCAGGTATCCTAACTCAGTGTCGAGAGTGTAGTGCTGGAAAAGCACAGGTCAGGCAGCATGCAAGCAGCAGGAGAATCAACATTTCGGGCATAAGCCTTTCATCACGAGGGTTGGTGGCAGGGAGGAGCGGAAGGGAGGGGGAAGGACTGGGAAGGGAGTTGGGGATGGGAAGGGAGGTTATTTGAATTGGAGAACGCAATGTTGAGTCCTCTGGGCTGTGGACTGTTCAGGAGGAAGGTGAGGTGTTGTTCCTCCAATTTGCGGCTTAGTTTGTCGTGGCAATGGAGGAGGCCAAAGATGGTCATGTCAGAAAGGGAGTGGGAACGGAAATGAAAACGGGTGGTCCGTACGGCCTCTGCAGACCCGGCTGCAATGCCTGGCGAACCATTCCCCAAGTTTACGCTTGGTCTTCCCAATGTAGAGAAGACCACAGTTGGCAAAAACATGGCAAATGCAGTACCACAATGTGAAGTCATAGCTTTTGTTTAAATGGAGATGTATTTGGATGTGGAGGAAGTGAGAACTGCAGATGCTAGAGATCAGAGTCAGAAAGTGTGGTGCAGGAAAAGCACAGCAGGTCAAGCAGCATCCAAGGAGGAGACTCGACATTTCGGGCACAGGCCCTTCATCAGGAATGGCGTGTGGGTGTACAAAGTGGCCTCAGCGCCCTCCTACACCAGTCAATGCCACTCATCAGACAGATGCAGCAAGCAATCAGCAAGAGGAATTGAGTTCAGAATTGGGGATATCTCCCTGCAGTTAGGGGGTCCTTGAATATATTCAAGGCTGAGTTCATCTGATTTTGGAACAACACAGAAGTGGATGTTTATGGGGGAAGGCAATAAAATGGTTTTAAGACCAGTACAGAACAGTGACAGAGTCAGACAGCACAGAAACAGACCCTTCAGACCAACTAGTCCATGCGGATTGTGTTCTCAAACCAAACTAGTCCCAGCTGCCTGTGTTTGGCTCATATCCCTCCAAACCTTTCCTATTCACGATACATAATCAAAACATTGTAACTGTATCTGCATCCACCACTTCCTCTGGACATTCATCCCACACACGAACCACTCTATGAAAAAAATGATGCCCCCGAAGACTTTTTAAAATCTTTCTCCACTCACGTTCAAAATTTGCTTTGTAATCTTGAAACCACCACCCGAAGGAAATGACACCTGCCATTCAGCTCATCTATCCCCCCCCCCCCCCATGATTTTATAAACCTCGATAAGGTCACCTCTCAACCGTATATGCTCCAGTGCAAATGTCCAGCCTATCCACCTCGATTGTAGGTAGATCCATATCCAGTTATGATGTGTTCAATACTGGTGCAGGGTCAAAAGACCAAATGGCCAACTCCTGCTCCCATTCTCTCTCTCTGTGTCCTGGACAGCAAGAGACCATAGGACATAGAAGCAGAAATGAGGCCATTCAGCCCATCAGGTCTGCTCATACCATTTAATTGCAGCCAATACGTTTCTCAACCCTATTCTCCCACTTTTAGAAAAGTGAAAACTGAGGGAGTGTGTGGGATGGAGATATTTAGCTTCTAGGGAATAAGAGAGGAAAGAGAGTTCACTATAAATTAGAATTGATTGGATTGGCCGAGCAGTGGCAGATGCAATTTAATTTAGAGAAATGTCAGGCTTGAATTTTGGTCAAGCAGGACTGACACAGTCAAGGGGGATGTTGCAGAATAAAGACACCTTGGAGTGCAGGTTCATAGTTCCTTGAAAGTGGAGTCACAGGTCGATAGGATAGTGAAGGCGGCATTTGGTATGCTTTCCTTTATTGGTCAGAGTATTGAATATCGGCGTTGGGACATCATGTTGTGGCTATACATTATTTTGGCCTATTTTGGAATACTGCGTTCAGTTCTGGTCTCCCAGATATAGGAAAGAACTTGTGAAACTTTGAAAGGGGTTGGAAAGCTTTACAAGACTGTTACCGGAGTTGGAGAGGATGAGTAAGCCAGGGAAATTTTCACTGAAGCATCGGAGGCCGAGGGGTAATCTTGTCGACATTTATAAGGGGCATGGATAGGGTGAATACCCAAGGTCTTCTCCCCAGGGCAGGGGAGTCCAAACTCGAGGGCATATGTTAGAAGTGAGAGGAGAAAGATTTAAAAGGGACCTCAGGGACAACGTTTTCACGCAGAGGGTGGTGCATGTATAAAATGAGCTGCCAGGGGAAGTGGTGGAGGCTGGTACAATTACAACATTTAAAAAGCATCTGAGTGCGTACATAAATTGGAAGGGTTGAAAAGGACATGGGCCACATGCTGGCAAATGGGAATCGATTGATTTCAGATATCTGGTTGGCATGGACGAGTTGGGTCGAACTGTCTGTTTCCATGGTGGAGGACTCTAATCATCTTTGGTGAAAGCAGAAATATAGTGTGAAGACTGGACTTTCAGAGCAGCTTTCATAGATGCTTTGCCCTTACTGGGACCGGAAGAAGTTACAATGAAATCTTTCATTTGTGAGACAGCAAGCAACTAAATTAGTACATCCGGGATTTTGGTGGAAAGTGGGAATTCGTTGCACTGTGGGGATGAAGCCATACCCTATCCAGTTATTTCTGCTGATGGTTTAGACTAGGCCAAAGGATTTGGAGGATGGGATTTAGAACACAGATGAGGAGGAACTACTTTTCCAGGAGAGTAGTGAATCTATGGAATTCTCTGCCCAAGGAAGCAGGAGAGGCAGCTTCATTACAAATATTCAAGACACAGTTGGATGGGTTTTTGCATGGTAGGGGAATAAAGGGTAGTTGGGATAATGCAGGGAGGAGAAGCTGAGATGATGTAAAGCTCAGCCATGATCTTAACGATGGTGGAACAGGCTGGACGGGCCAAATGGCCTACTCCTGCTTCTCTTACTATGAAACTATAACCCTGCATTTCCAATTGGCTAACCCACCTAACCTGCACATCCCTGGACACTCTGGGCAATTTAGCATGGCCAATCCAAATCAAGGCTGGTGAGTGATGTGGAAAACGATCAGAACTAAAGAAAGGGACAAAGAGAGAAAATATACCAGCGATCAAAACTGGATTCTAAGGATCACAAAAACTGAAACTAAAAACGGTGTGTCTGAAAGTGTGATGCATTGTAACAAAAGTGAATGAATTGACTGCACACATTGAAGAGAATAATTATGATCAGAGACTCCTTACAGAGACCCGCCTTCAGGATGGCAGAAATTAGATCCTGAATATACAGGGTTTGGTCAAATGGGAAGCTAGGTAAAGGTAGAGGGTTGGCACTGCTAATCAAAGCACTGACCACAGGGTAGTCTGGTGTCAGCTCGGATTTCAGGTCCTGATTTCTCTGTCCCCTGTTGATCTCCCTGTTCCCACAGAGCAAGATGTGTGTCTGTTCTCTGCTCTGCTGGATTTCTGCTCAAGCTCTGACCCCCTGCTACACCTTCCGGAACAATAAAACATTCAGTCCATTGAGACCCAACCCACAATTGACCAGCCTGTCAACCATCCAGACGTGGAGTGTAGTCATAGCAGGGTTAACAAGCAAATAAAATGAAACAAAACTAGAAATAAATAAGTGCTTGTGTTTAATGTTTGTTCATTGGGAAGTGTATTGGAAAATTAACATTTATTGTGAAATCTATAAAAGCATAGGGGAACAAAGAAGTAAGGGCCTGACTTTGCAGAGGGCAAGCATTGCAGACAGACAGGAAAATGTAAAGTTAAACCGACCTAACAGTAGACTTTCAAGGCCAGTAAACTACTATATCAACAGTCAAGTAATGAGAAAAACAATTCCATATATGGAAAGGAACTCGAGTGTTCCAGGCTCCTAGCCTTGAGGTGTTGATAAGGAAAAGTGAATTATATTATAAAGGGAATATGGGAAAGCTATCAGGCACCCCTTACATGAGGCGTCTTGCCAATGTATCACGTCCCTTTGCAGAGGTTAAAAATAAACTTTTTCTTTGCTCTTGCTAATAGTCGAGTCGATTTAATTTGCATGATAGTAAACTTGGGGGCTCGCCCAGGACCCCGCAACTGGGGAAGATTCTGAAGATTCCAAGGAGGTGTAGGCGCCAGCGCATTGAAGGACTTTCACTTCATCTCGAGCGCTAAATTGGCCCCTTTCGCAAGAGGGTTGGGAATCTGTGGATCATCCTGGCGCCGGGATCCGAATCAAATAGGTTCCTGGTAAGAGTCGTGGTTTAAGTAATCCTACATCGAGACTCGTTCTAAGAGAATAAATAAATCAGGAGGAGGGTCCAGTGAACTCTTGCGTGGTATTAGAGTAAAACTCAAGAGAAAGGATTGCTGTCTCTAGAGTGTTTAAGAGAGAGCAGGTTTAAGGGTGGTTTTAGCCCTGGAACCACCACTGGCTGAGTTGGACTTGCCCGGATGCGCCCAATGAGAGGGAACCTCAGGAGATAAAAGTCATATTAGCAAAAAAAAAGATAGAGACAGACAGAGAGAGAGAGAGAGAGAGAGAGAGAGACAGAGAGACAGAGACATTCCCAGTATGAATGGACATGACCAAAATTGCAATGTGTAAACAACACAAAGGTGAGACAGTGTCCCAGTACCTTCCGCGCCTCACTCTAATCCATAATGCCTGGAGTGGACTGACACCACCCGAGGACATAACGACGGCAGAAATCACACCGTATGAGGCACACCTGAGCAACAGCTTCATCAATGGAATGAAGGACAAAATAGCAAAAAAAGGTAAAAGACACATTTATTACCTGGGACACGGGAAAGCTCAATTTGATAGAACAACACGCGATACATGCTGAAAAATTGCTGGCTCAAGAGAAGGATAAGCTCAGCTTGCTATGATGCAAATGGTCGCCCAGCCGTTGGAGGGAGATGCTGTGGGAAAAGGGAGAGGCAGAGGTGGAGGTCACGGAAGAGGGGCTGGCAGAGGTAGATCTGGCAGGTGCTTTGTTTGTGGAACAATGGACCACCGGGCAAGGCAGTGCCCACACAGACAGCCTCAGTCAGCCCTGGAGGCTGGACAGCAGGGTGACTGACGGGGGAAGGCTAAGATGGAGGTGGGCAGCCCACAAGGGACAGTTAAGCCTCTTTCCTTTATTCTTGGCAATGAAGACTCGCTTATGCTAATCTCTTCTACTAACCTTACAGGCACTGAAACATGTCCCACCTCCACAGTGAGTGCTGAGATTGCGGAGCGTGGACCATACGTTCACTATAACATTGATGCGTATAAGTTGATGCCTACCTCTATGTCATACGTGGAACGTACACCAGTTACCTTTTTGGTAGGTACAGGGGCAACATATTCAGTCCTTAAAATCAAGCCAGTTCAGAGAGTCAACGCAAATAAAGATGAGTGGAAGGTTCCTGGACTCAATGGGTGCATCAGGAGTTGTGATAAGAGTGGGGTTTACCACATCCCTATTGTGCAAAACCAGTAATTGGGAAACATTCCAATTCTCAGTTTTGTTATCGGAATTCTGTCCTTTAAATCTGATGGCTCAGGATCTCAGTGAGACTGGGGTTGGATTTGCTCAGTATCCCGACAGGCTTGCAGGTAATACGAAAAGATGATTTACCAGTGCAGGCTGTAAAATACAACTCACGACCCCTGATGTATGTCTATGAATGACGATTAAGCCAGACAGCGATAAGTTCAGTGAGCGATTCACTCGCCCTGGAAGCAAGTAACCATGTTCATCCTATTAACACCGATTTTCTCGCTGGGGATATGCTGCACTGCACAGCACACATACACCGCAATATCCCTGACAAATCATATGGGAAGGATTGGTTCAGGAGACGGGTTAAACCAGATCAATTGTCATTGTGCGAATTTCATTGGAATGACGACAGATGTGCAGTCAGTGTGAACTTATCTAAGGTCTCTGTGATGGCAAGGAGAACCTATCTTTTTGACGTGGAAGGCTCTTTTTCTCATGTGTCATTGGCGAAAGCGTCCGGCAATGGGTGGCAGGATTTGGGACCATGGGTACGAAAGGCATAAAAAACAAAAAGATTGGGTCTTGAGGGACGATGTGGGTATCTGGTTCAGTGAAGATATGTGGACATAGAGGAAGAAACTAAATTGGCTAACTCAGGCAGATAGGGCAGTCCAGGTAACCCCGGCTAGCCCTGGAGAGCCTAGGAAGGTAGCCTTATACTATATTGGCATTTTGCTAAAGTAGAAATCTCGGACCCAAGATTGAGAAAGGTCCCTACTGAGCTGTGGGCAAAAGGCAAACATGACGTGGGGCTCATATGAGGCTGTGAACCCATACAAATAACCCCCAAGGCTGAGTATCGGCCTTGCAGAGCACAACGCCCGTTAAAACCCGAGGCTATCGAAGGAATTACTCCAGTCTTTGAATCCCTCCTAAAGGCTGAAGTGATAATCCCCGGTGAAAACTCACTAGCGAGAACACCCATTTTTCCAGTCAAAAACGCAAATATTCCGGGTGAACCAGAGGAATGGAGGTTTGTTTAAGACCTGCAGGCAGTCAATAACGCTGTTGTTCCACACGCCCCAAATGTTCCCAACTATATAACCTCACATTCCACCAGACAGTAAATGGTTCTCTGTTGTGGATTTAGCAAATGCTTTCTTTAGTGTAACCAGTACACCCAGAGAGTCAATCTGGTTCACTTTTTCATTCAAAGGAAAATCGTATACCTTCACGTGACTTTGTCAAGGTTACTGTGAGTCCCCCCACCATATATAATGAGGCTCTACGCAGGAGTCTAGAGTCTCTTGTTTTAACCCCAGGGTCAGCGCTTCTGCTGTATGTAGATGATTGCTTAATAGCAGCACCAACAGAGGAACAATGTGAGAAAGATACCCTTGCATTGCTCTGCCATCCAGCAAGGGAAGGGCACAAAGCTAGTCTCGCAAAGCTACAATTTGTGCAACAACTGGTGAAGTTCTTAGGTCACTTAATATCTGAACAAGGGAAGGCCATTGGTCAAGACAGAGTTCAAGCAATCCAGCAAATTCCAAAGCCTCACACGAAGAAACAATTGCTGTCCTTTTTGGGCATGTGCTCCTACTGTAGAATGTTTATCCACATTACACAACCCTTGAGGCATCCCTAAGTGACATAGCCCATGGCAAAGGGTTGCTGAGCCAGAGTCCGTTGCAGTGGACCCCAGAGGCCAAGAGTGCCTTTGCTGAATTGAAAAAGGCCCTCCAAACTACACAGACACCGGGGATTCCGAATCCAAACAAGCCTTTTGTACAAACGGTAGATGAGAAGCGTGGCTGCATGACATCTCTGCTGTTGCAGGATCATGGGGCAAAATTGAGGCCGGTAGCTTATTTTTCGACAAAACTAAACCCCATAGTGGCAGGATTGCCGAAATATCTGCGAGCTGTGGCTGCAGCTGAAAAGGGTGTTGTAGCGTCCAGGGACAAAGTCGGCTATAGTGTATTAACCCTACTGGCCCCACATGCAGTATCTTTACTGTTACCCAAAGGGTAGTCAAAGCGGGATCACTCCCTTCTCATCTGTCAGCGCAAGTAGCAGAGCTGATAGCCAAATTACATGTCTCAGTCAAAGCAAAGGAAAGGACAGTGAATATTTACACAGACAGCAGATATGCATTTGGGGTTGTACATGATTTTGGAACTCTATGGAAACACAGGGGCTTCTTGACCTCCTCTGGAAAGCCCATCACGCACCCTGGCCTGATGTCTGACCTCCTGGAAGCGGTCCTATTGCCCAAATCACTCGCTGTGTGGAAGTGTGAAGCCCACACAAAAAATAACGATTCCATTTCTCAAGGCAATATGAAGGCAGACTCAGCAGCAAGGACAGCAGCCGCCAAGTGATCAGTTTGACGTGTGTATGACAAAACTTTGTGCCCCAACAACAGACATATGGAAGTTACAGTCACAGGCCACGCCGGAGGAGAAGCATGAGTGGACAAGGGCAGGATGCAGCATGAAGGAAGGGGCGTGGTGTGGCCCCAATCGTAAACCCTGTCTACCGCGATCATTATTCCCATTCTAAGCCATTCTATGACACGGTAATGACCATGTGTCAGAAACCGGGGATGGGGGAGGTGGAGATGTACACTACGGGATTGGCTCACTACTACTAGAAATATTTTGAATGATGTGTTATCTGTGCCACTATTAGTGTGGGGAAGGGAATACAGATGAGTCAGGCAGCACACCCCCAACCCCAAAGACCCTTGGAACATTTATGGTTGGATTTTATTGAACTAACACACAACTGAGGGAAAAGGTATTGCCTGGTAATAGTTGGTATGTTTTCCAAATGGGTGGAAGCATTCCCCACGTCTAAACAGATGACAGTGTCGTAGCCAAGGCTTTGCTAACTGAACTAATTCCAAGATGGGGCATCCCTGAAAGGCTTAGTAGTGACAATGGGACACCATTTGTCAATAATGCCTTACAGCAGATCAGTGATTACTTGGGAATAAATATGAGACAACACTGTGCCTACCACCCAGCGAGCGATGGTACAGTGGAAAGAGAAAATGCTACCCTAAAAAATAAATTGACAAAATGCTGTGAGGAACTCGGGGTGACATGGACAAAGGCATTTCCAATTGTGCTAATGTATATGAGATCTAAAAGGAGAGGAAGACCCAATCTTAGCCCGTTTGAGATTTTGTTTGGTAGGCCGCCCAATACAGGAGTTGGCCCAAGACCTAAAGCAAGACAAATAACAGACCACAGTGAGGATGAGATGTTGTGTTACTGTATAAAACTCTAGACTTTTGTCTCAAATACAGAATCAAGTGAAGGCAGCACTACCCCAACCAGCAGGAGGGAAGCTGCACGATCTAGAACCTGGAGACTGGATAGTGATGAAAGGCTTCAAGAGGAAAAGCTGGAAGGCAAAGAGGCAGCTGGGGCCATTTCAAGTGCTCCTTACAACACAGACAGCTGTTAAGATCACCGAAAGAACCACATGGATACACGCCAGCCATTGCAAATGTGTAGCTGGACCTGAGGAGACATCGGACAGCACCGGAACCAAATAAGTGCAAGCAGTGAAACTCCGATAACCAGATTGGACTTATATACATGGGGATTGTAAGGTTGCTAGATGCCTCATATAAATTTGGGGCTGCCCCAGCTCACATTATCAGTAAGCGCCCTGGCAGGACTATTCCCAAGGGCAGGGGCATCTGAGATACAGCTGCAGACAGTAATCATAACCGAGGGTGCTAAGGGGACCTTTAAATGCGACCCATGGCTGTTTAGTAACCAGGATGACTATAAATGGGATGATAAATATTTATGCAGGGATCCGTGTGTCCCAGTGACTGGCACTTAATAGTGGTCACCATGGCTACAGGGACACCTGACACGGGAAATAGGTATTCTATTATCAAGGAAGGAGGTCCCAAGACACGGGTAATAATAACCAAGACTCAGAAGAATGATGAGGGTGTCTGGTGGTGTGGAATAGATAGCCCCTTCTCCGACATTTATAGAAAGGTGAATATAGTGGTACAGTTCCCCTCCCCACCAACCCGGCAGAAGGTCCGACAGAAGATAGTAGCACCAGGGCACGGCAACCAAACAAACCAAATCATGGACATAACCCCAAGCAGGGCAAAGGGCATTAATGTCACACCAGAACCTAGAGGGAGTCAGTCAGGGCTCAGGACCGAGTCTAACTCGGTAGTGGAATTGGCCCTCCATGAGATAAATGGTGTAAATGCGACGCCAGTAGGTTGGGAGGTGCGAAGGGCCATCGCTAGATGTGAAGGGAACAGAGCTTGTGCCTTGGCCCAAATACAACACCGGAGATTAGAGGTTGGCTACCCTTGTTGGATATGTTTGCACACAGCCCAATGGTGGACTGCCGAACCAATAATAGAGCCCGGCAAGAAATGCTAGCTGCCTGCTTCTGCGGGCAGCGACTACCCTGACCCTGATAGGGGGAGCAATAAGGGCAAAACTCGCGCCAGCACCCGAACGCAAGGCTAACTGCAGTCCCAAGGCTGACACGCTCCCAACCACAGCCTTCCATATAGTGGAAGGCAGGGGAGAAACATGTATTTGCACAAATCAGGGGAGACTCCATTTGGGGATCTCCCAATGTATGATGACATTGTACTTGAACAACGATTATTGCTCAGCAACCTACGCAAATGGTACAATCAACATTACTTGTTCCTTTAATCAGTAATCAGACCATGATGGCGGGTATAATATGGGCCTGTGGAGAGAGAGGGTACCACCACCTTCCTCCAGGATGGAAAGGGTGCTGCTACCCCATGGTACAGTGTTCGTCCCAAAAGCTAGTAATGGGCAAACCCGAAGGGACATGCCACTGCATTGGAAGGGGGACACACTCGCAGACCCCTGGACTACACCAGGAGCGAACATTGGATGGTCTATTGTCTTGGGAGCTGGGACAACATTGGCAATAAACAAGATTAATGGCGTGGCATATAGTATATTACTGTTAGCAAATGAGACGGAGGAAGGTCTAGCACTCACCATTACTGAATTAACAGTAGTAAGGGAAGCAGCGATACAAAATCGATTAGTACTAATCATACTGATGGCAGAGAGAGGGGGCGTCTGCAAATTGTTATGTACGTCCTGCTGTTTTAATATTCCCGATGAGTCCCAGAATATCACTAGTGTGATAAATTATATGAAGGCGGCAGTAAGACTGTCTCCCCCAGCATATGACTCTTGGTTCCAACGGCTTACCGCCCTTTGGGGAGCTTGGGGGTATTGGATCCTACACGTTCTACTAGTTGTAGGGCTGGTCATACTGATAGTGCTTTGTATTAGGACCCTGCTTGTGTACCTGCCTATGGCGTTTGCTTAGGAGTGCAGCAGGATACCAAGTGGTAAAACGACCAGAGGTTCCACCGCAGGAAGACCTGATTGCGTGGATCCCACCATACAGTAACGCTGAAGTGTGTGATGTGTGAAAATGGGCTATGTACAGGGCAGCAAGTCAGGCAGCATCCAAGGAGCAGGAGAATCGACGTTTTGGGCATGAGCCCTTCTCCAGCATCTGCAGTCCTCACTTTCTCCTATGTACAGGGCACACCAGAGCAAGTGGCGATAACACCAGAAAGCTGTGTTACAGGTAGATGATGTTGGAGGAAAGGCCTGGTGCTCCCTAAGCAGTCTGATGTATAGCTATCTGGCTCGGTATATTTTCATGTCATTGCCGTCATGAAATGGAAAATTAACATCCATTGTGAAATCTATAAAGGCATGGGGAACAGAGAAGTAAGGATCTGACTGGAACTAAGGGTATTGCAAACAAACAAAAATGTAAAGGCAAACCGACCTAACAGCAGACTTACAAGGCCAGTTAAACTACCATATCAGCAGCCAAGAAATGAGAAAATCAACTCCATAGATGGAAAGGAACTTGAATGTTCCAGGCCTCTGGCCATGCAGGAGCTGATAAGGAAAAGCAAATTATAGTATAAAGGGAGTACGTGAAAGCTATCAGTGCCCCTTACATGAGGCGTCTTGCCAATGTCTTGGGTCCTTTTGCAAAGGTCTGAAATAAACATTTGAATCGAGTCGATTTAATTACCACGACAATTGTTACTATGTCATCATGCTCAGTGTCTGACTATAAACAATGTATATAAGCTCTATACAAACTCTGGTAAAGTCGGCAGATTATTTTGGTGGTCTAGAAGTACTCATCCTTCTGGGCTGATCAGAGTCTACCGACCCGGCCATACCAAAGAATAAACAATTGCTTGTGTGATTAACAAAGCGTCATTTCCAGGTGCATTTATTGACCAATCCCAGAAACCCGAAGACCCAGACAGCAGTCCAGGTCATCAGAACAACCAGACAGGAAATGGTTAATGTCCCCAGGATGTGGGGAGCAAAATGAGACATCAAGGCATTAACACCAACACCAGAGAGAAACTGAACAAACAGACATGGCAAACGTTAGAGAGTTACAGCAGAGAACAGTCCCTTCCGTCCAACTCATCTATGCCGACCAGATATCCTAAATCTATCTCGTCCCATTTGCCAGCGCTTGGCCCATGTCCCTCTAAACCCTTCCCATCCATATACCCATCCAGATACCTTTTAAATGCTGTAATTGTACCAGCCGCCACCACCCTCTAGCAGCTCATTCCTTGCACGCACTACCCTCTGAATATAGGTGTTGCCCCTTAGGTTCTTTTTAAATCTCACCCTCACCCTGAACCTATGACCCGTCCAGGGAAAAGACTTGTCTATTTACCCTGTCCATGCCTCTCATGACTTTATAACAGTTTGTAGGGTCACCCTCGGCCTCTGGCGCTCGAGAGAAAACAGCCCCAGCCTGACAACATCTTTGTCAATCTTTTCAGAACCCTTTCAAGTTTTGCAACATCCTTCCACTAGCAGAGAGACGAGAAGTACATGCAATATTCCAAAAGTGGCCTAACCAATGTCTGGTGCAGCTTCAACATAACTTCCCAGCTCGTATAATCAGAGGATTGGGAAAGTTTTCAAAACCCACAAAAGACAACCGGGAAAGAATGGAGGGACAAACCGAACTTTTGCGGGTCAGCTTGGACATCAGGGCGGGGGATGGGAATGAGGGAAGGTAGCTGAATGTGCTGGAGCCAAGGCGCAGGAAGAACAGAGGATGCAAAACCGGCTTCAAGCTGCAATGAGGAATATTGCATGTGCTGTACTTGTACCTGCTGCAGTTACTTGTGGGAATCGGGTGCATTTTAAACATAAAAACAGAAAAGCTATCTGCCCTCCGCTTTCCCAACGTCGATTCTTCAGTTCCTCCTCACCCGGATAATTAAGGCACATACCTGAGTCTGCTCCCTTCCTGGATTCACTCCAGTTGCTACAAGTGACCAATTTCCCCTCCTTTTATCTCTGTCTCCCTCCCAGGATGAAGAGCTGCCCAGAGGGAGGGGGATTCATTATGAAACTGACAGGGCCACTTCCGCCTTGTGACGTCAATAAAGGAACGAGGGGCGGGGCGAAAAGCGGAGCAAAATGACGGTGAAGGCGGCGGGACGAGACCGAGAGCGGCCCACGCACTGCGCATGCGGTGCCCGGCAGCACAAGGGGAGGGGAATACCCCATCATTTCAGAGAATCCCCACAGTGTGGGAAGCAGGCCACTCGGTCCGATGTGTCCACACCGACCCTCCCAAGGGTAAGGCACCCACATCCATTCCCCTACCCCCACTGCTCTACAGTTAACCCTGAGTAACGCACCTTAGCTGCATATCGCTGGACATTACGCATGATTTAGCATAGCCAATCCACCCTAACCTGCACATCCCTGGGCACTATGGGTAATTTAGCATGGCCAATCCACCCTAACCTGCACTCCCTGTGCACTATGGGTAATTTAGCATGGCCAATCCACTTTAATCTGGACAAAGTTTAAATCTCAACTCCAGGCTGTAGTCCAACAGGCTCCTTTGGAAGCAGTAACGTTTGGAGTGCTGCTTCTTCATCAGGTGGTTGTGGAGAATAAGATCATAAAACACAGAATTTATAGCAAAACATTAAGGCATCCTGCCACTGAAATGGTATATTGAACAAACCTGGATTGTTAAATCTTTCACCTTTTAGAATGGGTTGCAGGTATTATTCCAAAGTAAACCCCAGAACTTCTTGTATGTCCCCTTCACGAGATAACAAGGTTTTATAGCAAAAGGTGACATCTCAGCTCAGACAATGCATTAAAGGTGTGAGGTCAGAATCTGCCTGTATCCCAATCTTGAGTCAGACTGATTCTATTTCCCAAAGTGAAATTTACAAACTATTATATGTATTGGACTGTCTGCAGATTTTATTTTGTTTAAAAAATGCACAATGTATCTGCAAATATACCTCCCCAAACACGCACACGTTTGTTGGGTGAATTTGTACTTGCAGAATTACATCTTTACTCAAAACTGCATGAATCCATGTAAGATTCTGTAAATCAGTTTAACCATTGTGGCACAGACAGTCTCACACAGGGGAGCTCACACCTTCAATACATTATCTGGGCTGACACGACACCAATTGCTAAAGTTCACATGAGAATTTAACTTTTAAAAAACATCGTGATTTACATATGAAAGAACTGAAACCAACATGGTCATTCTAACAGATAAGAGACTTAACAAATCCAGGTCTTATTCAATATATAATAAGTTACATCACACTGTAAACTGTTGCTATAAATTTTGGTTCTTACAATCTTATACTCCATAAACACCTGATGAAGGAGCTGCACTCCGAAAGCTAGTGCTTCCAATTAAACCTGTTGGACTATAACATGGTGTGTGTGATTTTTAACTCTGCAAATATAATTCTGCAAATACACATTTACTCCCATGGACTTATGTGTGCACGTATGTGCATGAGAGAGAGAAAAGTCTACATCAGTGTTGTATGCCTTTATGTCTATTTGATAACAGATGCTTTATTTCTATTGATGTAAATATTGTATTAAATCTTAGCTGGGTACTAATAGTTAGATGTCAGAGAGAGAGAATTCTTCAAGTAGGGCATGATAAGAATCCTGGGAGACCCCTATTTCTTGTTTACTTCCTAATGAACAAACATTACGCTCGATCGTCTATTTATTTCTAACTTTGTTGCATTTTCATTGTTTTATTCCCTGCGATGATGTGGGAGAATTGTTCGATTTGGGTCAGCCATTTTGTCACATATTAAAGCCTGGAAACCATTTTGAATTTCATCTTAGTGCTTGCTTGCTAAAGCTTATGTTTCCCAGGCTCAGCAGAGACGGTTGGCCTTGCAGCTGTACTGCTCCCTGATAAACAAATTCTTTCCTGACATGGGACTTTATTTCCATCCCCCACAGTTGGCGAGTCAGCCAGGAGATACCCTGGTCCTGCCAGGTCACTGGCTGATATCCTTTGAGAGATGAAATATAGAGGGTGGTTGCTGCTTTGTTGTGTCCAAATAAAAAGGAATGCTGGCCAGGGACAAAAATGGTGATACAATTCTCGCTACTCAGCCACAAGATACTAGTGAGAGTGTCCTGACGTAATGCTGCTGAGAGCAGCTTGTGCTTTAAAAAATTAGTAATAAAGAATTTGCTTGCCCCAGGGTTATAGCTGGTGAAACCCTCTTTGATAAGACCTGGACCCACACTGAGGTCTGCGGCAGGCTTCAAAATGCCACCGATCCATTCAAATGCCCAACATTAGTTTTAATTGGCTTGTAAAATTCTGCAATAAGTATAATTGCTTGCTTCAGGACGTCCAGACTTGAATAAATTTGGCATACAGGATGCAGTGGGCAACTATTAAAGACTCTGTTGTATTTCCCCTGGGTTGTGGACTAATGCAGAGACACGAACAACTTGCCTTGAAAACAGTGTTCGATTTGCAAATGGAACAGCTGACAGGTATTTAGAGTTTGCACACTTGGTTAGGCAGCAATGTGTCACAGCCAGGATTTATGAGGCTCAACTCCCGAACTTGGACTGTTCTGGAATGAGAGTGTCTCATTACCCTTGGAAGGAAGGAATAAACAAAAACTGACAAACTGAGATTCGAAGAAAGTTGGAAAATATTGCAGAGAGAGACATGTAGGCAGAGAGAGGAACAGGCAGGCAGAGAGAGAGAGACGCGCAGGCAGGAAGAGAGAGAGAGAGAGACAAAGAGACGCAGACAAGCACAAAAAGAGAGAGGCGCATCGACAGGCATAGAGAGAGAGACAGACAGGGAGAGACTGACTCAGTGCCGACACCGAGGAGAAAGCGAGGACTGCAGGTGCTGGAGACCAGAGTTGAAAAATGTGGTGCTGGAAAAACACAGCATGCCAGGCAGCATCCCAAGAGCAGGAGAATCGACGTTTCGGGCCTGAAGACGGATTTATGCCCGAAACGTCAATTCGCCTGCTCCCGGATGCTGCCTGGCCTGCTGTGTTTTTCCAGCACCACATTTTTCAATTCAGTGCCGACATTTTCCAGGTTGTATAAAGGTTAACACTTTGTAATCTGGTTTGAATGCACATTTGCCTGGGTATGGTGCTGAAATCACAGGGGATGCCCCTGAAGAAGAGCACAAAATATGGCCTCAAATAGGGTACTCCCTCCACACCCAAACCAAAATGTGGGTGACCCCTGATGGACTGGTTTGTGTTCCTTCTTTGCTGCTGTGTATTTCATTTGATTATACGCAATATTGTACACACTTGGGCAGGGAGGGAATGGATAATACTCTGTTACAAACTTGGTGGCACCCAGATTTTCAGAAAGCAGCGAGGAAAAGAGCTGAAGAGTGTTTAATTTGTAAATAAACAATATGCATGCTGTAAGAGGGCTGCCTTGAATTTGTTAACCACTTCCTTGCCTAGTGGGCCTTTTTACCTGTCTACAACTTGCTCTTATAGAATTACGTTGCGTACGTTGTTATGAATATTGTCTAATAAGAGTAGATGTATTTAGTAGATGAATCAAAACCATCCCAATGATTGAAACAGCTGCCACTATAGTGTTGGACAAATGCGAAATATTTGCATCAGTTAACCAAAACTCTTCAAAGTTTGCATTCACAGGTACGCCAAGCCTAAGAATTACTACCGGGCATATTGGAGCCGAGATGGAAGGGCCCATTCCTAGTCCTGTTGGTCACCCGGTCAGCAGTCAAGGTCAAAGGAGGCTGCATGGACACACACAACAAAATGCAAAAGAGCGCCACCTCCTGGAGGAACACAGAAGACAGATCTTCAGCCTTCATCAGTGAATGGCTCAGCCTGATCATTCTGCCTTTCACTGCATTCTTTCTTACCTTTCTTTCATGAACTACATTTGATTGGACCTGATAACCTCTAGTAAACAGGAATTACAGTTTAATACTTTTCTTTCTACACAGAAGGTCAACCACTCTAGCTGGGTATGTGCCCATATCCCCATCTATCCCAAACTCGCACCAAGCGAGCCCTTATAGAATTTGACCGACTTGCAGCTTTCTTTTCCCCTGCCTTTGGAACTGCTCGACTGAAAATCAAAGTCACCCCGCAGACAATCCTGTGGACGGCTCAGTTCACTGTTGTGGCCCTCCTCTCCAGCGATCTCTCAGATGCCGAGATTTCCCCTTCCTGATGATGATTCCCAATCCCTGGAGCCTTCTGCCCCTGTCCTTACTGAACCAGAGGACTATCTGTCTGATCTCCAACCACCACCCCCTGACAATCCCCCTGGCTCTGGGTATAATTCCCTTTTTGCTGACACCCCCAATCTCTTCTTTTTAATAAAAAAATGGAGGGATTGTGGGAGAATTTGACCAAAATTGACACAAAACTGCGTGGAAGTCATTTTGTCACAAAGCAATGTTTGCAGTAAAATGTAGCCTGTTAACATAATGCTGTCTGAGCCCTGGCTAAGGAATTCTGTTTTGATAGCCTGACCTTGCAGCTGCAGACTGTCTCTGCTCCTCAGACCATTATACTGTGCTGCTCCATAGAATGATGCATTGTTTCTCTCTGTTCCTTATCGGTAATTCGAGCCGAGCTAAATCTGCAGTAGAAGATAACATTCAGTTTTGCAGACATTAAGAAATGTGAACCTTACAACTGCCCCTCCATTGCATAATTAATGGACAGTAGGCTTGGGTTTTACCATAAAACTTGTAACATTCTGTATTTCATTGTTCAACACAAAGTCAACGTATTCCAAATGGGTCTTCCCCATGGCAATGAATAAAGCTAGTTAATTGCTCAAAGTCTCCTCTCCTGACTACTTTGCTTTAAATTATTTGGCACACGAGTTACTTTGCTAACAGTTACATCTAAGTACTAACAGTTACATCTAAGGGAGACAGAATTCCTCATGTCGGGGACATCAGAATCCTGGGAGACCCCTATTTCTGGTTTACTTCCTAATGAACAAACATTAAGCATTTATTTTATTCTAATTTTGTTTCATTTTTCTTCTTTGATTCCCTGCTATGGCTACACTATGTGTCTGGATGGTTGACAGGCTGGGAGATTGTGGGTAGGCTTTCGATTGACTGAAAAGACATTTGGATAAGTACATGAACAGGCAAGGTTGAGGGGGACATGGGCCAAACACTGGCAGGCAGGGCTTGTTAGGTTCGTGAATATAGTCAGCATGGACCAGTTGGACTGAAGGGTCTGTTTCTGTGCTGTATGATTCTGTAAGTGTTCTATACTGGTTTTAAAAAATCATGCCTTCCCCCATAAACTTCCACTTCTTTGTTGTTCAAAGATCAGATGAACTCAGCCTTGAATATATTCAATGAGCCCCTAACTACAGGAAGACATTTCTGAACCCATTTTCTCGTTCCTGATGAAGGGCCCGTGTCTGAAGCATCAACTCTCCTGCTCCTTGGATGCTGCTTGACCTACTGAGAGTTTCCAGGGCCACACTTTTTGACACTGATCTCCAGTGTCTGCAATGCTCACTTTCTCCACATCCCAATGTATCACTATTTAAACAATACACCTCCTTTCTGCTTTTTTTTTCCACAGCAAAGGCTATAACTTCACATTGTGGTAGTGCATTTGCCACATGTTTGCCAATTGTGGTCTTGTCTACATTGGGTAGACCAAGCATAAACTTGGGGAACAGCTCGCCGAGCATCGCAACTAGATCCACAGAGGCTGACCGAACCTCCCAGTCACCACCTATTTTACTTCCCCTTCCCACTCCCTTTCTGACGTGACCATATTTGCCACCTCCATTGCCACAACGAACCAAACCACAAGTTAGAGGAACACCACCTCACCTTCCGCCTGGACAGCCTACAACCCAGAGGACTCAATAACTGAGTTATCCAGTTTCAAATAACCTCCCTTCTCAGCACCAACCCTTCATTTCCACTGCTCCCTGCCACCAACCAGATTCCTACTTCTTACTGACCAACCAGATCGTACCCTCAGCCTGTCTTCACCTATCCCCACTTCACCCCCCTGCCCTTTGCACCCCCTTTTATCTGCATCTCCTCCTACACCCGTCCCCAGTCCCGAAGAAAGGATACACCCGAAACGTCAACTTCTTCATCTACTGAAGCTGCCTGGTTTGCGGTGTTCTTCCAGCCTCCTGCCTGTCTATTTTGCCAATTGAGACACATCTGCACCAACGTTTCCAGAGTCCGGATTCACTCCCTTTTCTTTCGATTGCTGCAAGTCAACAATTGCACTACACAATGAAAAAGAAATGGGAAAAGGAGTGAGAAAACAGAGTGCTGTACTCACAGAAGTTGGACAGAGGAAAGAATTTACAGCCTGGGTGAAGCTTAATCTTCATTCACAGACAGGAGCAGGAGAAGCTCATGGTCCAACGTCCGCATTCAGACGATGGGATGACTCTGAATGGCAGGAGGACCAGACTCCTTCCGGTCCTCCAGGGCTCTCTATTGGCCCATCAAGAAAAGGTCGCGCGCCTTTTTCTGTGTCAGCAATGAGCATGCCCAGTGGTTTGCTGACACTGGTGGACATGCGTACTGCTTTGCTGACACCGGCAAACATGCGCGTTATGCTCTACGCGGGTGCTGGTGTTCCTGACAGATTTTAAGTATCCAAACGCCAAAAGGAAAAAAAAAGGCAGAGCCACAATTATTTTCCCGATGTGATTCGACATTTTATTGCTTTTGCATTTTGTCTCGTTGCTCAACTTTTATATGTTTTTTCCCCTTGTTGAGAGAGAGTGTGCCCCAGTGAGCTGACTGTGGGAAGGAGCTATAACCAGTTACACAGACTAAAGAAACATTACACTATTCGCAGCAGCGGGGTGACTGTACACGTTTCCTGAGTGTGATCACAGTTTCTGTTGTTCATCGGAAACACAGAGCCAAAAGGACACCAGAACTGCGGAGAAGTTGTGGAAATGTGGGGACTGAGGGAAGGGATTCCATTCCCTGTGGGCACTGGAGATTCATCAGCTCAGTCGCAGTGGGGAGAGGCCGTTCTTCAACACATTATTACCATCAGTATTTACTGTGGAAAAGGATATGGAAGATATAGCCTGTAGGGAAATAGATGGTGACATCTTGCAAAATGTCCAGATTACAGAGGAGGAAGTGCTGGATGTCTTGAAACGGTTAAAGGTGGATATATCCCCAGGACCTGATCAGGTGTATCCGAGAACTCTGTGGGAAGCTGAAGAAGTGATTGCTGAGCCTCTTGCTGAGATATTTGTATCATCAAAAGTCACTGGTGAGGTGCCGGAAGCCTGGAGGTTGGCAAACGTGGTGCCACTATTTAAGAAGGGTGGTAAGGACAAGCCAGGGAACTATAGACCAGTGAGCCTGACCTCGGTGGTGGGCAAGTTGTTGGAGGGAATCCTGAGGGACAGAATGTACATATATTTGGAAAGGCAAGGACTGATTCGGGATAGTCAACATGGCTTTGTGCGTGGGAAATCATGTCTCACAAACTTGTTTGAGTTTTTTGATGAAGTAACAAAGAAGATTTATGAGGGCAGAGCAGTAGATGTGATCTATATGGACTTCAGTAAGGGGTTCGACTAGATTCCCCATCGGAGACTGATTAGCAAGGTTAGATCTCATGGAATACAGGGAGAACTAGCCATTTGGACAGAACTGGCTCAAAGGTAGAAGACAGAGGGTGGTGGTGGAGGATTGTTTTTCAGACTGGAGGCCTGTGACCAGTGGAGTGCCACAAGGATCGGTGCTCGGTCCTCTACTTTTTGTCATTTACTTAAATGATTTGGATGTGAGCATAAGAGGTACAGTTAGTAAGTTTGCAGATGACACCAAAATTGGAGGTGTAGTGAACAGCAAAGAGAGTTACCTCAGATTGCAACAGGATCTGGACCAGATGGGCCAATGGGCTGAGAAGTGGCAGATGGAGTTTAATTCAGACGAATGCAAGGTGCTGCATTTTGGGAAAGCAAATCTTAGCAGGACTTATACACTTAATGGTAAGGCCCTAGAGAGTGTTGCTGAACAAAGAGACCTTGGAGTGCAGGCTCATAGCTCCTTGAAAGTGCAGTCGCAGGTAGATAGGATAATGAACAAGGCGCTTGGTATGCTTTCCTTTATTGGTCAGAGTATTGAGGTCATGTTGCGGCTGTACAGGACATTGGTTAGGCCACTGTTGGAATATTACGTGCAGTTCTGGTCTCCTTCCTATCGGAAAGATGTTGTGAAACTTGAAAGGGTTCAGAAAAGATTTACAAGGATGTTGCCAGGGTTGGGGGATCTGAGCTACTGGGAGAGGCTGAACAGGCTGGGGCTGTTTTCCCTGGAGCGTCGGAGGCTGAGGGGTGACCTTATTAGCGGTTTACAAAATTATGTGGGGCATGGGTAGGATAAATAGACAAAGTTTTTTCCCTGGGGTCGGGGAGTCCAGAACTAGAGGGCATAGGTTTCGGGTGAGAGGGGAAAGATAGAAAAGAGACCTAAGGGGCAACTTTTTCACGCAGAGGGTGGTACGTGTATGGAATGAGCTGCCAGAGGATGTGGTGGAGGCTGGTACAATTACAACATTTAAGAGGCATTTGGATGGGTATTTGAATAGGAAGGGTTTGGAGGGATATGGGCCGGGTGCTGGCAGGTGGGACTAGATTGGGTTGGGATATCTGGCTGGCATGGACAGGTTGGACCGAAGGGTCTGTTTCCATGCCGTACATCTCTATGCCTCTATAACATTATTTCCCATTGACAAAAACACATTCACGCTGCCTGATTACTTTGAACTTATACAAGTGCCCTGTCATAACATCTTTAATAATAGCTTTAAACATTTTCTCTATGACATATCTTAAGGTAAACGGTCTGCAGTTTCCTGTTCTCTATCTCCCTTTTTGAAGAAAAGAGTTTACCAATCTTAAAAAACCTTCCCTGAGACTAATGAGGTTTGGAAAATTAAAACCAATGCATTAACTATTTCACTAGTTAGTTTTTCTTTAAGAGTCTTGGATGAAGTCCTTCAGATACCTGGGACTTGTCAACTCGTAGTTCCACAGTTTACTCAGTACTACTTCCCTGGTAATTGTAATTTTCTTCAGGTCCTCCTTCCCTTTCAATTCCTGATTTACAGCTAGTTCTAGTGTGTTACTTGTATGTCTCTAGTGAAGACAGATTCAAGCTCTTTTCAATTCATCTGCCATCTCTTTAGCCTCTGTTATTGAATCTCCAGACTCATTTTCTGCAAAACTAACACTTAATTTGTTAACTTTTTTAAAAAAAGCTAATGAAACTTTCCTACCTGTTTTTATATTTTTCGCTAACTTTCTTACCCTAATTGCTGTGCTCCTGCCTGTATTATTTCTGATGTTTTGCCCCAGCTCTCAACTCTAGCATCAACCTGTCTGCTTATTCTATTGAACTGACCTTGGTTAAGTGATGCAAAACACACAAGGGCAAATCTTTCCTCTCCAGAAAGTCTTAGTACTTAACACGATAACATTCACTTTGAAGTATTGTTCATTAAAACTTTACCATGCACACACTACAGATTCAAAATCCCACAATGGCACCTAGTTTTGGAATGACCTTTAATTTTGAAGAGAAATCTGAATATCCACTGAATATTCAGAACTGGAAGAACTGTTCGCGAAGTTTTCACATTTTTAAACAAAAATAAAACTGGAGTAACTTAGCAGAATAGCATGTATGGCCTTAAATTGTAAATCTAGTTTTCTTTCGAGTGATGGAGTAGGTCCACACCAGATGAGGATCTAATACCTGGATTTAGGCTGTTGTCAGGAGCAACAAGTGTGTGTAAGCTTTTATGAACCACAAAATGGCATCTCAATATAAATTAAAATGACAAAATGGCTTCAGGCTTCAAATTAACACTGTGTTTAAAATGGCTAAAAACTGCATTCCTGAGCTAACTGAATTACAGATTAACCAAACAATGCCTTCTTCATCGTATGGATCTAATTAAGCTCAAAAGGATATTACTGACCATCCTAGCTAACCTTGAAGCACAAGTATGAGGAGATAATGCATGTGAAACAACATTGTTTCCTAGGAAACATCATTGGCCTGTGGTCCATTATGTAATTTTATTACATTTTATTGGATTTACTCTGTAATTAAGGCTGTACTGTCTCTGAAGAAACATTTGAAATTGCTTTTGGTTCCAAGTTAATCACGCAGTTTCTCCAAGGAACACAAAAACTTTCAACGTCTGTGTTGATGGACAAATCTTTGCCCGGCCGTTACCACTTAAAGTATGAAACCTTGCTGAAGCAGACCATACTCCTCATGTTCATTTGACCGATTGCAGAACTGAGAGAGCCCTCCCAGGGGTTGAGATCTTCAACTCTCACTGTGCTTTTGGTGTGACCCATGGTTACAGATCCTTGTGGGAACATAAAGGGCTTTTAACCCCCACGGGGCAGACGAATAGTAATGCTGTTTTGTCCAAGCAATCTGGCAGCTATCAAGATGTTCGGCTCATGCTGAGGCAATGGATACAGTCTCCAAAGGAATGAGCAGATAGATGCTGCTGCCAAGCAGGCAGCCTTACACCCCAAACCTCTGGTCCCATTGGGTCCCCAGCAAAACCGGATAGAGACAATATGGGGACAGGTATGCCAGGCCTGGCTATGGTACTGAAATCACAGGGGAGGCCCCCTGCTGAACAGCACAAACTATGGCCTCAAATAGGGTTCTCCCTCAATACTCAAACTGAAATGTGGGTGGCCCCTGCTGGCCTGCTTTGTGTTCATTCTTTGCTGCTGCCTATTTCAGTTGATTATGAGCATAATTGTACACACTTGGGCAGGGAGGGAATGGTTAATACTCTGTTACAAACATGGAGGCAACCAGATGTTCAGAATGCAGCGAGGAAAAGAGCTGAAGCGTGTTTAATTTGTAAACAAACAAGATGCATGCTCTAAGAGGGATGCCCTGTGTTTGTTTGTTAACCACCTCC
The DNA here is from genome assembly GCF_037043375.1 of Chiloscyllium plagiosum. Classification (NCBI taxonomy): domain Eukaryota; kingdom Metazoa; phylum Chordata; class Chondrichthyes; order Orectolobiformes; family Hemiscylliidae; genus Chiloscyllium; species Chiloscyllium plagiosum. Next base: position 8,661,027 of record NW_028270165.1, read on the forward strand.
TTACCTGGTCGGCCTTTTTACTTGTCTATAACTTGCTTTTATAGAATCACCTCACGTATTGTTATGAATATTATCTAGTAAGAGTAGATGTATTTAGGAGATTAATCAAAACCATCCCAATGACTGAAACAGCTGACACTGTAGTGGTGGACAAGTGGGAAATATTTGCATCTGTTAACCAAAACCCTTCAAAGTTTACAGTCACGGGTACGCCAAGCCTAAGAATTAGGGCCGGGGGATATTGAAGCCAAGATGGAAAGGCCCATTCCTAGTCCTGCTGGTAACCCATACAGCAGTCAGGTTCAAGGGGAGGCCGCATGGATGCACAGGACGCAGTGGAAAAGAGTGCCACCACCTGCAGAAACACCAGAAGACCCCGTCAGAGAGACATCTTCAGCCTTCATCCATGAATGGCTCAGCCTGATCGTTCTGCCTTTCACTACACTCTTCCTTATCTTTCTTTCACTAACTATGTTTGATTGGGACACAACGGATAGCCTGATAACCTGTAGTAAATGGGAATTACAGTCTAATACTTTTCTTTACAGGACATACCTTTATGCAGAAAAGGACAATCGCTCTAACTGCTGGGTTTGTGCCCATATTCCCATCCATTCCAAGGGAGGGATCCCCCGAGATCCATACCTTTTAATGAATCTGACCCTGCTGAATGGGGGCTGCATCAGGGTCGTTCTGCTGCTGTCACAACTTTTCACACACCCCTGGTTTCCTTAAGTTGGTGGGCATCCAAACACTTCCAGAGATAACCCTGGTGATTAGCAGATATAAGATGGACACATTTAAATGTTGGATCCAGCCTCAATACAATCATCCCGTACACCTCCCTCCCCGTTCCTCACCAATCTCTCGGCCACGACTCCACCTCTAGGAATATTTACATCAAGAGCAAGCATCCCTCAGGATAGCAGGCTGGTTTCAGTAAGTGTCTGCATTCCCTGCTCATTACTTCAACTGCTTACCAGTCCATTGTGGACAGGAGCATATCTAACCTCAGGGTTCCCAACAAGACCGCCATCAATTCCTCGTTTCCCACGTTTTGGACTGGAGCCCAATGCAATAATCTGTTGCCCTTCAAGGGCACTGATTTCTTTTGTGGTCATATGGCCTACTCCTGGCTGCCTACCTCCTGGACTGGCAGCTGGTATTTAGGTTATGTTGTCTCTTTCCTTGACTACTCCCACACTTTGCCTTTTGAGAATTCCAAACCACACATCAAGAGAGCGCTCACAACTTTTCAGCATCTTTTCTCTACCTTCTCCCCTCCCTATGCTACCCTCCACTTTGAGTCATAGAGATGTACAGCATGGAAACAGACCCTTCGGTCCAACCTGTCTATGCCAACCAGATATCCCAACCCAATCTAGTCCCACCTGCCAGCACCCGGCCCATATCCCTCCAAACCCTTCCTATTCAAATACCCAACCATATGCCTCTTAAATGTTGTAATTGTACCAGCCTCCACCACATCCTCTAGCAGCTCATTCCATACATGTACCACCTTCTGCGTGAAAAAGTTGCCCCTTAGGTCTCTTTTATATCTTTCCCCTCTCATCCTAAACCTGTGCCCTCTAGTTCTGGACTCCCTAACCCCAGGGAAAAGACTTTGTCTATTTATCCTATCCCTGCCCTTCATAATTTTGTAAACCTCTATAAGGTGGTTGAGGTTCGGCGAAATGTTACCACTCTGGAAGAGATTGCCAATGCCACATCTTCAGCCTTTGACCTGCTCAATGCAGGGATGGTCACTGTCTGCACCATTGCTCTCCAAAATCACATTGCCCTCGACTATCTGTTAGCCGAGAATGGAGGCACTTGTACCCTTATCAGCTCTGACTGCTGTGCCTGCATCCCTGACTCCAGTGAGAACATTACTATCATGGCCGCCCACATTCACAAGGCAGCCTCCTCCCTCCATGACACTACTCTCTGTTGGGACCTTTGAACATGGGTGGGTAGCTGCTTGGCTCTTGGGCTTCTGCCCTCCTCCAGGGTCTTGTGCTTCTCATTGCAGGTTTTGTTCTGCGAGCACTTAGCATTATTTTCCAGAAACAGTGCTGTGCCCATTTCAGCTGTCTTCTGATGCCGAATATCCCAGCATCTTTCCAACTTGTGCTGCTTCCCTTTTCTGACATTCACCCACCAATGGATGGTTTCACTGACTCTCACTCTCTCGATCCTGGTGACCCTGACTATGACAGTTACCGAGGCGACTCTAAACCCCCACCACCAACACACACCCTGGGTCTGCTACGTCCCTCCTTTTGCCAGTTCCTCTGAACTGCCCTCCTGATTTGGTGAAAAAGGAATTGTGGGAGAATTATTACATTCTGGTCAGCCATTTTGTCACATATTAAAAACCTAGAAACCATTTTCAAGCTCAGCTTAGTGCCTGCTTGCTGAAGCTTGTTTTCAGGATAAGATTGCCTTTTCCAGGCTCATCAGAGACAGTCGGCCTTGCAGCTGTACTGCTACCTGTTAAACACATTATTTCCTTGCATGGGAATATTCTTCTCTTTGCAAGGACCTATTATATACTTATCAGCTACTAACCAACACTGTCTAGACACTAAATCACTGGGCAAAGTGACTTAGTTTGCTAATTGTTAAATTATTGTCACCTATATAATCACACAACTCTCTCTTTCTCGTCAGAGTGACTTGTGACCATTAGGTTGACTTGGCTCTCCCCGTGAGCTCCTGAATAAACAGTCAATAACCCAAGGTTTTTGTGTCATGATTACATATCTAAATTGGACTACTACAAGCAAGTCACCCACAGCATAATCTACTTCCATCCCCAGCATGGATCAAGGGGCCACCCTTTTTTGCCAGACAAGTAAATGTGTCAAGCTCAGGAAACAAAGCCTGTCAAACATTAATAGACACAAATCTAGACCAACCTTTTCCAGAGTCTGTCCCTTCCCCTCGATTGACTTTCTTTTTCCCTCAGCTCCTACAGACCAACAGCTAAACCCAAGGATGAGAAAAGAAGAGTGCCGTCCTCACAGATGTCAAACAGAGGAAGGAAGTTGCAGTCTGGAGTGAAGCTCAATCTTCTTTCAGAGAGAGAGAGAGAGAGAGAGGAGCAACAGCAACTTCAGCAGCTCGTGGTCCAACTTCCGCATTCAGACAATAGGGGGGCTCTGATTGGCAGGAGGACCAGTCTCCTTCCGGTCGTCCAGGGATTTCCAAAGGTTAGTCTCCCCGTCCATCAGAACGATGGACATCTCACATCTCACACATGCGCACCATGAACACTGCTTACGGCCGATAGAGCGGTTTCTGGATCGCCTGGGATTGTGGGGGCGACATTGGCCATTACAGAGATGAAATCAAGAGTCCCATGTGCCTTCTTAATCGTCCTTTTCCATGTGTTGGTAACGTACACGTCATGAGCCAATCTTTAATCGATTTTAAATTGATACACTGAATGAAACGCTACAGCTGTTCAACTTTAAACTCTATTTCCAAGTCAGTGTCAGCACATCGCTCTTTATCTGTCCTCAAATAAAGACTGAATCAAAGCCTGACATCTATCCCACCTGAACGTCGATTTTTTTTTTAAACTTGCGGGTTCCAACCCTCTGTTTCAACCATTTATTAAAAGTTATTCGTGGTGCATGAGCATTGCTGGCTGGCCAGCATTTATTTCCCTTGAGAAGGTGGTGGTGACCTGCCTTCTTCAACTGCTGTGGTCCACATGCTATACGGTGACCTGCAATGCCCTTATGGAGGGAATTCCAGGATTTAGCTCCAGCGACACTAAAGGAGCATCAAGTTGCTTCCAAGTCAAGATGGTGAGTGGCTTGGAGGAGTACTTGCAAGAGGTTCTGTTCCCAAGTATCTGTTGTCCTAGTCCTTCTAAATGGCAGTGGTTTGTGGTGTGGAAGGTATTTTCTAAGTATCTTTGGTGAATTTCTGTGGTGCAGCTTGTAGATCGGACACACCTGGGTCCCTGGTGCTATGAGGCAGCAGTGCTAACCACTGAGCCACCTGTAACCTGTTCTTGTTGCCATTGTGGCTGTGGTTAGTCTAGTTGAGTTTCTGGTCAATGGTAAACCCCAAGGATGTTGATAGTGGGGTGTTTAGTGCCAGTAACACTATTGAATATCACGGGGCAGTGGTCAGATTATCTCTTTTGGGGATGAGTCATTGTTTGGCATTGGCATGGCATAAATATTACTTCCCACTCGTCAGCCATTGGATATTGTTAAGATCTTGTTGCAGTTCAAACTGAAGTTTGTGAGGAGATGTGAACAGTGCTGAACATTGTGCAATTATTGAATATTTCCACCTCTGACCTTTGGATGGAGGAAGGTCATTGATGAAGATGGTTGAGCCGAGGACACTACCCTATGAATTCCTGCAGAGACGTCCTGGAACTGAGATGACTGACCTCCAACAACCATAGCAATTTTTCTATGTGCCTGGTATGGCTTAACAATTAAGACACACAAACAATATTTCAAAACTAATTGAAGGAATACATACAAGACACCGCTCTTTTGCGAGTCTCCAGTGCAAGCTTTTCTGTTCGAGAAACAATCTGATAAGCGTTGACTTTCATCAACCTTTTTGATCTTTGCCACTCACTGCGCCCCCTGTCCATTCCCCCCACCACCCACAGCTCCCCTTGTGCATTCTCTCTCCATCCCCAGCATCTTGTCCATTCTCCCTCTATACTCTGACCACCCTGTTCATTATCTCTCACGCAAACCTCTGCACCCCTGTTGTTTTTCTCCCCACCCTCTGCTCCTTTCCAATCCTCCTACCCACCCTGTGCCCCCATCTATTCTTTCTCATCAAACCCTCTATCCCATGTCCATTCTTCCAGCCCCCCACCACCCATTCTCTCTTTCTCCGTCCCACCCCCGCCCATTCTCTCTCCCCTGTTGTGGGAAAAACACCAGGCTCAGAGTCAGAATTGGGGTTCAATGACAGAGTTTATTGCATAATGAAATACCGGAACTTTGGGGAGAGAAAGACACCAACAACACAATGTCACCTGCGGGTCTTCTCTCGACCCAGAGCACATGTCAAGAAACTTTTATGCATCTTGTGATACAATCAATCAGTGATGAGATTATTTTCTTTGTAACATAGAGTCATAGAGATGTACAGCATGGAAACAGACCCTTCGGTCCAACCCGTCCATGTCGACCAGATATCCCCACCCAATTCTATCCCACCTGCCAGCACCCGGCCCATATCCCTCCAAACCCTTCCTATTCATATACCCATCCAAATGCCTCTTAAATGTTGTAATTGTACCAGCCTCCACCACATCCTCTGGCAGCTCATTCCATACACGCACCACCCTCTGCGTGAAAAAGTTGCCCCTTAGGTCTCTTTTGTATCTTTCCCCTCTCACCCTAAACCTATGCCCTCTAGTTCTGGACTCCCCGACCCCAGGGAAAAGACTTTGTCTATTTATCCTATCCATGCCCCTCATATGATTTGTTTATGGTAATCATTGCAGAATCGTTGATAGTTTCGATACAGTCTTTGTCAGTTCCAGCACAGCCTCTGTTAATTTCCGCACAGTCCTTTCAGTTTCAGTGCAGACATTGTCCATTTCAATGTCTGCGTGGAAATCCATTGTTGTAGTAATGGGCGCTAATTGCTCTTCCTGAGAAGGAGGATTCCTGCAGCCCTGGCTATTAGCATTTGGTATTGAGCTGTATCAAGCTGTTAGCACTTCTATAAGAGGTGTTGGCTGGACCCGGACACTTCGGAGGGCAGTGTTCATTACTCATGTATATTCTCTCCCCCACTCGCCTTAAACTAATCAACTGGGTTGCGAGTCCATTGTGCTGGTATTCTGGTGGGCCCAGGCAGTGTCTGTATCAGCTCTGCTGTTTCCCTCCCTATTGTGATCCTGGGGCCTTTTTCTGTGTCAAGTTGGCCAACGGATGGCTCAGCGGCCATCTTGTCTATCCGTGTGCCTAGTGTCACCCTGCCCCGTGCCAGCTCCCACTTGTCCCCCCGGCCATTCTCTCCATTCTCTCTATCAATCCCACTCATTCTCTCTCTCTCTCTCTGTACCACCCTCTGTACCCCCCAATCTTTCTCTACCCCCCCACTCTGTGCCCCTGTCAGGAATGAAGGCCTCCTGCCCGAAACATCGATTTTCCTGCGCCTCAGTTGCTGCCTGGCCTGCTGTGCATTTCCAGGTGAACTCTAATCTTGACTGTAAAGGGGTGAATGGCCTCGTCCTAGTCTTGTGAAGTAAATTCCGACTATCTAGAAATAGAGTCACAGAGCACAGAAACATACCCTTCGGTCTATGCCGACCAGATATCCTGAATTAATCTCGTGACCCATTTACCAGCATTTGGCCCCTTATCCCTCTGAATCTTTCCTATTCATGTTCCCATGCAGGTGCATATTAAACATTATCATTGTACTAGCCTCCACCACTTCCTCTGGCAGCTCATTCCATACACGCACCGCCCTCTGTGCAAAAAGGTTGCCCCTCAGAAATCTTTCCCCTTACACCCTCAACCTCTGCCGTCCAGTTCTGGACTCGCGCCCCTACTCTAGGGAAAAGACGCATAAAGGTTGAACTCTTGGCATTTGGACTCTGAAAACACCGGCACCCGCAGTGAGCGGACTGCGCATGTTTTCCGGTGTCAGCAAAACTGTGGGCATGTTCATCGCTTCCCGAAAAAAGGCAATTGACTTTCCTTTGGCCCAATAGGGAACCACAGAGGAGCGGAAGGAGATTGGTCCTCCTGCCAATCAGAGCCACTGCATTGTCTGAATGCGGAAGTTGGACCATGAGTTTCTGAAGCTGTTACTCCTGCTCCTCTCTTTCTGAATCAACATTGAGCTTCACCCAGACTGCAAAATCTTTCCTCTGTCCAAGATCTGTGAGGACGGCACTCTCTTTTCTCGCCCCCGTTTCCATTTCTTTTTCATTGTGGAGTTGATTTGTTGACTTGCAGCAACTGAAAGGAAAGGGAGTGAATCCGGGAGGTGACACACTCTGGAAACGTGGTCCAGGTCTGTGTCTCAATTGGCAAAATAGACAGGCAGCAGGCTGGAAGAACACAGCAAGCCAGGCAGCTTCAGGAGGTGGAGAAGTCGATGTTTCAGGTGTAATCCTTCTTCAAGATTGGAGATGGGTGCCAGGGCCAGGGGCTAAAGTGGGAATAGGTGAAGACAGGGAGAGAGTACGACTTGATTATTCAACAGGAGGAAGAAATCGGATTGGTGGCAGGAAGGAGTGGAAATGAGGGGCAAGGGGCTGAGAAGGGAGTCAGGGGATGGAAAGGGAGGTTATTTGAAATTGGAGAACTCGATGTTGAGTTCTGCAGGCTGTAGGCTGCCCGGGCAGAAGATGAGGTGCTGTTCCCCCAATTTGTGGTTTGCTTCATTTTGGCAATAGAGGAAGCCTAAAATGTTCTTGTCAGAAAGGGAGTGGGAAGGGGAATTAAAATGTGTGGTGACTGGGAGGTCTGGTTGGCCTCTGTGGACCTGGCTGCGATGACCGGCGAACTATTCTGCAAGTTTACGCTCTGTATCCCCGATGTAGAGAAGACACAATTGACAAACACACAGCAAATGCAGTACCACATTGTGAAGTAATAGCCATTGCTGTGAAAAAAGCAGAAAGGAGGTGTATTGTTTAAATGGTGATATATTGGGATGTGGAGAAAGTGAGAACTGCAGATGCTGGAGATCAGAGTCAAAGTGTGGCACTGGAAAACACAGTAGGTCAGGCAGCATCCAAGGAGCAGGAGAGTTGACGTTTTGGGCACGATTCCTTCATCAAGAATGATGTATGGATGTACAAATGATCAATGTCCTTCTACACCAGTCACTGCCAGTTGTCAGACAGGGGCAGCAAGCAATCAGCAAGGCAAGTGGTATATTAGCAACAGGAATAGAGTTCAGAAGTGGGGGTATCTTCCTGCAGTTAGGGGGTCATTTAATATTATTCAAGGCTGAGTTCATCTGATTTTGGAACAACAAAAAAGTGGATGTTAATGGGGGAAGGCAAGAAAATGATTTTAAGACCAATATACAACAGTTACAGAGCCATACAGCACAGAAACAGACCCTTCAGTCCAAATAGTCCATGCCAACTATATTCACAAACTAAACTATTCCCACCTGCCTATGTTTGACCCATATCCGTCCGAACCTTCCTTATTCATGTACTTATTCAAATGGTTTTTAAATGTTGTTACTGTACCTGCATTCACCACTTCTCCTGGACATTCATTCCACACACAAACCACTCTGTGTAAAAGAAAAGGTGCCCCTCCTGCCTCTGTAAAATCTTTCTCCTCTCACCTTCAAATTTACTGTCTAATCTTGAAACCCCCACCCTAGGGAAAGGATACCCAGCGGTCACCTCATCTATCCCCCTCATGATTTTATAAACCTCTGTAAGATCACCTCTCAACCTCATGTGGTCCAGTGAGCAAGTCCCAGCCTATTCAGCTTGATGTCGGCAGATTCACAACCAATCTGTTGAATGTTGGTGCAGGCTTGTAAAACCAAATGGCCTACTCCTGCTTCCAATTCTCTCACACTGTGTCCAGGAAAGCAAGAGAACATAAGACATCGGAGCAGAAATTAGGCCATCCAAAGTCTGCTCTGCTATTCAATCATGGCTGATAGGTTTCTCAACCACATTGTCCCACTTGGTCTCTATAACCCTCCATCATCTTGATACTCAAGAACGTCTCTATCTCAGTCTTAAATATCCTCAGTGACCTGGCCTCCACAGCCTTCTGTGGCAATGAATTCCACAGATTCACCGCGCTCTGGCTGAAGAAGTTTCTCCTTACCTCCATTCTAAAAGGTCTTCCCTTTACTCTCAGGCTGTACCCACTGGTTCTAGTCCCTCCAACCAATGGAAACATCTTCCCAACTTCCACTCTGTCCAGGCCATTCACTATTCTTTATGTTTCAATTAGAACTCCCCTTAGTGTGGGCCTGTTAATCAGCATGAACCAGACCCTTCAGGATAACGTAAGGCAGGGATTAGGTGAGCAAACTGAGAATACAGGGAGAGCGTATAGGATGGAGATTTTCAACTTCGAGGGAATGAGAGAGGAAAGAGAGTTCACTATGAATTAGAATTGATCGGATGGGCTGATGGGCCAAGGAGTGACAGTTTACTTTAGAGAAATGTGTGGTTTGCATCTTGGACGAGTAATCCAGGCAGGACTGACACAGTTAAGGGGAGTGTTGCAGAACAAAGAGACCTTGGAGTGCAAGTTCATAGTTCCTTGAAAATGGAATCACCAGTAGACAGGATAGTGAAGGAGGTGTTTGGTATGCTTTCCTTTATTGGTCAGAGCAGAGAGTACAGGAATTGGGAGGTCATGTTGTGGCTGTATAGGCCATTGGTTAGTCCACGTTTGCAAGACTGCATTCATGTCTGGTCTCCCTGTTATAAGAAAGACTAGATTAGATTAGATCGAGGGGATCCAAGATGGCGGCGACCCAGTAAGACTGAGTCTATAGTGCTCCTCCCAAGACTTGGGCACAGTGGGTCACCTACCCCCTACCAAGCTCACCAAATCATTTATAAATCATTTATAATAGTTTAGTAACTCAATTAGTTGTGTAATATTACACTTAAACAGCTTACTCCTAAGTTAAAATGACTAAAGGGAAGGGAGCCCGCAGCTCTCAGCAAGCAGGAACCCCTCCCCCACACTCTCCAGCTGCAGCAGAGGCGTCCACAGCCGCCCCGGGGGACTTACCTACAGTAGCAAGTCTTGCAGAAATGCTTTCCAAGCTTGACTCGAAGATCGATGCTTTTATCGTCGAATCCAGAAATCGTTGGGAGTCGCTGTCGGCCGCGCTGCAGAAGCACGACCGTGAGATTGAAGAAATTCAACGCCGAGTCGGAGGGGCGGAGCTAAAGGCCGCGACCTCCGAGACAACCGCTCAATCGGCCGTGGATCAGGTCCGGACTCTCGAGCAGCGAGTCCGGACCTTGGAAAATCATATTGACGACCTCGATAATCGAGGTCGTCAAAAAAATATTCGTTTGCTGGGCCTTCCCGAACGGGAAGAGGAAGGCCATCTTACAGCATTCCTGGAGCAGTGGCTGCCACAACTTTTAAATCTGCAAGCTGGATCAGGCCAGGTAAGGGTGGAATGCGCCTACCGGGTCGCAATACGCGGGCCTGGCTCGAACCAGCGCCCACGCCCGGTCCTGTTCCAGCTGCAGAGCTACAGGGAGAGGCAGATACTCCTAGAAGCCTCTAGAAATCTCGGAAAAGACCCCCAAGCTATGATCTACAAAGGATCCAAGATCATGCTATTTGAGGACATTTCCCCGGCTCTGGTTCGAAAGAGGAAGGCATTCGACGAGGTGAAGAAGCGTTTAAGGGACTTAAATGTTCAGTACTCCTTACGCTACCCAGCGATGTTACGCTTTAACCATGAAGGATCCGTATATAACTTTGGATCACCAGAAAAGGCTAAGGAATTCTTGGACTCTCTTAGATAAACTGTAGGACATAATGGATGTTGGTCTGCCTTCCCCCCCACCCGCTTTGGTTTATATCCCCTCCCTTTTTTTTTCTTACCTTACTGCTTAATATTATCATGGGGGTGGGGAGAGGGATTTGATTTTCTCCCCCCCCCCCCCCCCCCCCCTGGAGTTGTTTTCTGTTATTATTTTATGTATATATGAGGGATGTATGTGTGTATATGTGTATATATATATATATATATGTGTGTATGTGTATGTATATATATGTGTATATATATATATAAGCTGGGGGATTTGGTTAATGTTGGTGGGGGGAGGTGGTTACCTTATTCGATTTTACCTTTGTCTTTAGGAGCAGGGTTGTTTTTCCCTTCGTTATTTTGTATTATCATATTTAATTATTATTTGTTGAAGTGGTAATTTTATAGTTATATGTTTATATATGGTATTAACATTACCAAATATACCCAGGTGTTGGTATGGGTGGGGGTGGGGTGCTCACTGTTAACTCTGGCTTTGTATTATATTTGAATTCTCCTCATTTTATTGAGGAGTGCCTGGGTCAAGGGTGGGGCATTGGTTGGGAGAGGGTATGAGGGACTTTTGGAGAGGAAGTGACGCCCCCTGGGAACAAGGGGGAAAGTCTCCACTTAGATACGTTTTATATTTTTTTTATTTAGAAATAGTTTTTTACTGTATTGTTGTGGGTGTATTAAAGAGGCTTTATTTTTGTAAATTTTACATGTTCCACGCTCGGGATGTTCTGGATAGGGTTCCCCCTCCCGAGGGGTCTCAGATTGGCCCAGAGGATTATGGTTGATCAGTCGGTTAAGTGGTGCACCTGGAATGTCAAGGGGAGTAATTCGCCACTTAAAAGGAAGAAAATATTATCAAATCTTAAGAAGGAAAGAGTTGATATAGCTCTCCTACAGGAGACACACCTGTCAGATAAAGAACACTTGAAATTACGACAGGGCGGATTTGATCAGGCCTTTTTTTCTTCTTTTAGCTCAAAAAGCAGGGGAGTTGTTATTCTTGTTCGGAAGAATTTCCCTTTCAAAATCCTAAAGCAGATAAAAGACGAATCTGGACGATATATCTTGATTAAAGCCCTCATAAATGGAGAGGAATATGGGATTTTAAATTTGTACTGCCCCGCGGCACACCCCTTTAAATTTATAACGGAAGCCTTTTCAAAATTGATGGCTTTTGATGCCCGTCATATAATTATAGGGGGAGACTTTAATTGTATTATGGATCCGGAAATAGACAGGATTCCCAAGAGTACTGCAGGAGTATCTCCCAGATCTAGACAATTGATGGATCTGAACAAAGAATTAGGATTAGTAGATGTATGGAGATGTCTTCATCCACAGGGTAGAGATTTTTCTTTCTACTCTAATCCACATAAATGTCATACCAGAATTGATATGTTTTTTGCCCCCTCGATTTTTTTAAATTCCATATCATCCTGTAAAATACGTAATATAGCAATTTCTGACCACGCTGCTGTATATATGGAAACTAAGGCGAGGAACAGTGGGACATCCCCTCGGCATTGGCGTATGGACCCCTTCTTAATGAAAGATAGTAAATTTGTAAAGTACTTCTCTCAAGAATTTAAAACTTTTTTAGAAATTAATTCAGGTACAGCTAGCAACCCGTCAATGATGTGGGAGACCATCAAAGCTTACACGCGAGGCTTGATCATCTCCTACTCAGCGACCCAGAAGAAATTAAAGGGAGAACAACAGCGTCTGCTTGAAGCTCGCTTAAAAGCGGCTGAAACAGCATACACTGATAGACCTTCTATTATTAAATTGCAAAGGATTACAGCTCTTAGGACAGCTCTAAACACTACACTTACTCAAACGGCTAAGAGGGAAATATTATTTGCAAAGCAAAGGTTATATGAATATGGCGACAAACCGGGTAGATACTTAGCATTTCTTGCAAAGAAAAAAAAGGCCCCTCAGACTATTATGTCTATCAAGGAAAGTACGGGTATTTTGACTCATGATCATAAAAAGATTAATGCGACCTTTAGAGAATTCTATTCTGAGTTATATAAATCACAGGATTGTGAAGATAGGACGAAGAGGATGCAGTCATTTTTTAAAAATTTGACTTTTCCAGACCTAACTCTGGAACAAGTATCAGTCCTAAATGCTCCTCTTACACCCCAAGAAATAGTTGATGCAATTAGGCACCTTCAAAATGGTAAGGCGCCGGGCCCAGATGGCTTTCAAGCTGAATTCTGTAAAGAATTTACAGAAATACTGGTTGGTCCACTTATGGACATGGAAAACTATGCATATAGTCAGGGCTGTTTCCCGCCTTCGCTGAAAGAGGCAAATATCTCTCTTATCCTTAAAAAAGGAAAAGACCCAGAAGATTGTACATCATACAGACCAATATCCTTACTAAATCTAGATTTTAAAATCCTCTCTAAAACGTTAGCACTGAGACTAGAAAGGATACTGCCACATATTATAAAGGAGGATCAGACGGGGTTTATTAAGGGCCGTAGATCATCCAATAATGTTAGAAGGGCTCTGAATATGATTCAAGCTTGTCATCAGGGAAAGATACCAGGAGTAATGGTTTCATTAGACGCGGAAAAGGCATTTGATAGGGTCGAATGGTCATATTTGTTTTACACATTGGAGAGGTTTGGTGTTGGACAGGTGTTTACCAAATGGATCTCAACATTGTATAGTGATCCCAAAGCAGTTGTGGTTACCAATGGATTAGGCTCGGATAGCTTCAGTGTGGGTAGGGGCTGCCGTCACGGATGTCCCCTCTCGCCATTGTTATTCACGCTAATAATTGAACCACTAGCAGAAGCTATACGAGCTGATCCTAATATAGTGGCCCCAAGGATTGGTACAGGTAAACATAAAATTACCCTTTATGCAGATGATGTTCTTCTATTCCTCAGTAACCCTTTGATGTCCATACCTCGCTTAATCCAAGTTATTAATACATTTAGTGCATTCTCAGGCTATAAAATTAATTTTTCAAAATCGGAGGCTATGCCAATGGGTGGCCTTGCTGTGATACCCCGCTTAGCGGATGGTTCCCTTTTTCCCTTTCGCTGGTCCCTGGAGGGTTTCTTATATTTAGGCATTTTTATTACTCCAGTATTTGGTCAGTTGTATAAGGGTAATTTTGTGTATTTATTGGAAAGGATAAGGCAGGACCTCCAGCGATGGGGAGACCTGCCAATTTCCTGGTTGGGTAGATAGCATTAATCAAAATGAATATCCTGCCCCGTCTCCAATATCCTATGAGAATGCTTCCGGTGATGCTGCCGAGGACGGCTTTATGTAAATTATACGGCTGGCTGAGTTCCTTTATCTGGAATCATAGGCGGCCTCTCATTAAGCTGAAGAAGCTACAGCTTCCACAGGCAAGGGGTGGATTGGACTTCCCAGATTTTAGGAAATATCAATTAAGTTCCCTATTAAGTTACATAGCTGATTGGGTCTTGTTTGATCCACAATCAATCTGGTTGGACATCGAGGCTTCTCAAGTAAAATACCCACTTATTAACCTTTTATTCTCAGACAAGAGGAAAATCATTACAGATCACTGTAAAAACCCTATAATACTAAATACAATCAAGGCTTGGAATATAATGCGGCACAATGAGGGTAATTCACATAAAACATCCCCCTATGCACCGATAGTGGGAGCATGGGGATTCCAACCGGGGTTAACAGATGCCACTTTTAAACTCTGGAGATCCAGGGGTATCTCATGTCTCGGGGATTTATTTAAAGATGGGGTCCTGATGTCTTTCGGACATCTGCGTCAGAAATGGAGACCTCTTTCGATACTTCCAAATTCAAGATTATATACAGAAGAAGACCACGTTATTAGATAGTCTTTATAAATCCGATAGAGAATGTAGTGTCCTACGACCAGTGGGGGTATCTTCCGTCAGTAATATTTATCATTTACTACATGATGAAGTATCGGGAGATATGGATAATCTGCTTAAAACATGGGATCAGGATCTGGGACTAGAAATCTCCACAGAAACGTGGAATGATATCTGGGAAAATGCTAGAAGAATTACTATTTGTAACAGAACCCAGGCTATCCAGCTGAAGATACTTCATAGGGCCCATATAGCACCGGTTCGATTGGCAAAATTTAAGGCAGGAGCATCTCCAATGTGTCCTAAATGCAAAATAGAGGTGGGCACTCTTGTACATTACTTATGGACCTGTCATAAGATCCGTAGATATTGGACTAAAGTAGCAAGTACCCTGACAGAAATGTTAGGAACGGAAATAAAAGTGGACCCCGTATCTCTCCGCTTGGGCTTTTCGAACGTTCCCTCCCTGGACACGTACGGGAAGAGACTATTTTCTATTCTTTCTTTCTGTGCAAGGAAAAATATTTTGATGAACTGGGTGGCGGAGGGCCCCTCTGGACTTTCAAATTGGCACAGACTAATTATGGAATGTATTCCCCTTGACTTCCTTACAAATATGGTGCACCGAAAGACCGAATTATTTTATAAAATATGGCAGCCCTTTTTGAATGACATAAATACAGATATTTCGGCTATCCTAACAAGGGCTTTTATTTAATTGAGATTACAAACCTGGCTAGTCCGCGGCCCCTCGGGGGAGGAATCCCGCACGAATACGGGTTTTATTATATCTGATGCTAACACATCCCGAGCATGTAAGAGACTTAAATATACACCCTGGTTAGTTGTAAGTTAGATTAGTAGATAGTTGAGTTTTGTTTGTTTGTTTTTTTTTCTTTTCGGTTTTTTTTTTATTGTTTTGTTTTTTTTTTGTCAAATTTTAGCTATTGTATATTTGAGCTAATTGTATATCAATGTTTATATATGAGAGTTTTGTTTATTTTTGTAAACTTGTAAAAATGTTAAATTTCTAATAAAAATATCTAAAAAAAAGATTAGATTAGATCACTTATAGTGTGGAAACAAGCCCTTTGGCCCAACAAGTCCACACCAACCTGCCAAAGCGCAGCCCACCCAGACCCATTCCCCTACATTCACCCCTTCACCTAACACTACGGGCAACTTAGCACGGCCAATTCACCGAACCTGCACATTTTTGGACTGTGGGAGGAAACCGGAGCACCCGGTTGTGAAAGTTTGAAAGGGGTCAGAAAAGATTTCCGAGGCTGCTGTCAGAGTTGGAGGGTTCAGGCTACAGGGAGAGGCTCAATAGGCTGGGGATATTTTGCCGAGAGCATTGGAGGCTGAGGAGTGACCTTATAGACACTCATCAGAGGCATGGATAGAGTGAATACCCAAGGTCTTTTCCCCAAGGTAGGAGAGTCCATAACTAGAAGGCACATGTTTGAGGTGAGGGGAAATTTTAAAAGGCATCTGGATTTGTACATGAATAGGAAGGGTTCAGAGGGATATAGGCCACATGCAGGCAAATTGGACTAGATTAATTTAGGATATCTGTTTGGCCAGACAAGTTGAACCAAAGGGTCTGTTTCCGTTCTGTATGACTCTAATCTCCTTCGGTGAAAGCAGAAGTGTGATTGTGAAGGCTGGAGTTTCGGAGCAGCTTTCAAAGATGTTTTGCCCTTAATGGGAGCAGAAGAAATTGCAGTGAAATCTTGCATTTGTGAGACAGCAACTGAGTGAGTGAGTACATCCGAGGTTTTGGTGGAAAGTGGGATTTCATTGCACTGTAGGATGAAGCCCTACCCTATCCAGTCATTTCTGCTGGTGAATGAAACCAGGCCTAATTATTAGGAGGAGTAGATTTAGGACAGAGATGAGGAGGAATTGTGTTTCCTGGAGAGTAGTGTATCTATGGAATTTTCTGCCGAAGGAAGCAGTAGAGGCAGCTTCATTAAGTATATTTAAGACACAGGTGGATGGGGTTTTGCAATAGTAGGGGAATTAAGGTTAGTTGGGACAATGCAGGGAGGAGGAGCTGGGACAATGGATAGATCAGCCATGATCTTAATAAATGGCTGAGCAGGCGAGATGGGACAAATGGGCCTACTCCTGCTTCTATTACTATTTCCCATGGCTAACCCACCTAACCTGCACATCTATGGACACTATGGGCAATTTAGCATGGCCAATCCAAATCAAGGCCAGTGAGCAATGTAGTCGTGTGGAAAATGAACATCAGAGAATGACAGAAAGGGACAAGGAGAGCAAATATTTCAGCAATCAAAATTGGATTCTAAGGATCACAAAAATTGAAACTAAAAACAGTGTCTGAAAGTGTGTTGCATTGTAACAAAAGCGAATGAATTGACTGCACACATTGAAGAGAATAATTATGATCTGAGACTCCTTACAGAGACATGGCTTCAGGATGACAAGGATTGGATCCTGAATATCAAGGGGGTAGTCAAATGGGACACTAGGTAAAGGTAGAGGGTTGGCTCTGCTAATCAAAACGTCGATTCTCCTGCTCCTTGGATGCTGCCTGACCTGCTTCGTTTTTCCAGCAACATATTTGCAGCCCTGCTAATGAAAGCACTGATCACAGGGTCAGCTGGTGTCAGGTCAGATTTCAGGTTCTGATTTCTCTGTTCTGTTCCCACGGAGTAAGATGTCGGTCTGTTCTCAGCTCTGCGGGATTTCTGCAGAAGCTTTGACACCCCCCCCCTTCCCCCTTTATACCTTCTGGAACAATAAAGCATTCAGTCAATTAAGTCCCAACCCACAATCTCCCAGCCTGTCAACCATCCAGACACAGTGTAATCATAGCAGGGAATCAAACAAGAAAAATGAAACCAAATTTGAAAGAAATAGGTGCTCATGCTTAATGTTTGTTCATTAGGAAGTAAACCAGAAATGGGGGTCTTCCAGGATTCTTATAGTGCCCAACCTGAGGACTACTCTCTCCCTTACATCTAACTATTAGTACCCAGCTATGACTTACAACAATATTTGCACCAACAGAAGTGAGGCATCTGTTCTCGAATAGATATAAAGACATTCAGGATGGAAATAGACATTTTCTCTCTCTCATGCACACACAAACATAAGTCCATGGGAGTGAATGTATCTTTTTGCACGGCTGAGCTGAAGTGTCACTTTTTGTTATAAAGCCTTAAGTTATCTCAAGAAGGTGCCTTACAGGAAGTTCAAGATTTACATATTAATGATGCCTGCAACCCATTCGAAAAGATGAAAGACTTAACAATCCAGGTTTGTTCAATATATCATTTCAATGGCAGGTCATTATAATGTTTTTCCATAAATTCTGTGACTTATTCTCCATAACCACCTAATGAAGGGGCAGCGCTCCAAATTCTAGTGCTTCCAAATAAACCTGTTGGACCATAACCTGGTGTTGTGATTTTTAACTTTGTCCTGGTTATGGGGGGGATTTGTTATGCTAAATTACCCATAGTGCCCAGGAATGTGCAGGTTAGGGTGGATTGGCGGTGCTAAATTACCCATAGTGCCCAGGAATGTGCAGGTTAGGTTTATTAGTCAGGGGCTAAATGTAGAGCACTAGGGGTAGGGGAATGGGTGTGGGTGGGTTACCCTTGGGAGGATCGGTGTGGCCTTGTTGGGCCGAGTGGCCTGCTTCCACACTGTGGGGATTCTCTGGAGGGAAGGGAATTTCTGCAAACTGTGCAAGGCAGCGCAGGCGCAGTGTTGGGTCCCACTGCTGGCTGAGCCCTGGATCTCGCCCCTCCCCTTTCTCTCGCCCCTTCTCCCGTACCCTTCCCCACCCCAACCCATTGATGGTGTCACAACGTGGAAGTGGCCCTGTCAGTTTCAGGGTGAAGCTCCTTCCCTCTGGGCAACTCTTCCTCCTGTGTGAGAGAGAGCGGGGAGGGGGGAAATCTATTCACTTGCAGAAACTGAAGTGAATCCAGGGAGGGAGCAGACTCTGTAAACTCAGGTAGGTGTCTTAATTACCCGGGTGAGGAGGGACAGAAGGATGGGGTAGGGCTGTTTTCCCCATCGCGCCAGAGTCTGATAGGTGACATTATGAGTTTTATAAAATCATGAGGGGCATGGATAGGGGAAGTAGACAAGGCTTTTTCTTTGGGATGGGGAAGTCCAGAACTCAAGGGTAATAGGTTTCAGGTGAGGGTGGAGGAGATGTAAAAGAGATCTCAGGGGCAGCTTTTTCACTGAGAGGATGGTGCATGTATGGAATGAGCTGCTGGAGGAAGTGGTGGGGGCTGGTACAATTACAACAGTTAAAAGGCATCTGGATGGGTGCATGAATACAAATGGTTCAGACAGATAGGGGCCAAGTGATAGTAAATGCGACTGGTGTCATAGAGGTGTACAGCATGGAAACGGACTCTTCGCTCCAACTCGTCCATGCCGACAAGATAGCCAATCCAATTTAGTCCCACCTGCCAGCACCCGGCCAATATAGGGGCCAAATATTGGCAAATGTGACTTGATTAATTTAGGATATCTGGTCAACTCAAATGAGGTGGGCCAAAGGGTCTGTTTCGGTGCTGTCTTGTGCTAATTGTCTTCGGTGAAAGCAAAAGTGTGGTTGTGAAGACTGGACTTTCAGAGCATCTTTCAAGTACGTTTTGCCCTTACTGGGAGCAGAAGTGTTTGACTGAAGTGTGTCTGTGTTAATGCCTTGATGTCTCATTTTGCTCCCACCTTCCTGGGGATGTTAACCATTTCACGTCTGGTTGTTCCTCAAGAAGCTGCATTGCAAGTTCACCCTGAATTGATGCACTTTTTTTTTGCTTCCCAAAATCAGACCTGCTCACTCTCAGCAGATCCCAGTGTTGTGAAAGATATTAACTTTCAGGTGGAGTTATCCAAAAGTCAGAGAGATGTCAATCTTGACATTTTTGCTTTTCTGCTCCTATTGTTCCATGAACAAATAAAACAGATTATGATGCTGCCATCACTGCATGTGTCAGAATTAAGTGATCAGAAAAATTCTGAACTCACACTACACACAGTTTGCGCACAATGCCATCATGTCTACTAATTCTGATCATTTCAATTGATATTCAGTCTGTACCAAATTCAGAGCAGCCACGGTTTATGTTTCATTGGCAATTCTACATGTTGACTTTCTATTATCACAATCTCTTTGACGTTGTTATATGTATTTAATCTTTAGATTGGTTGTGTCTTTAATTGTGAAACAGACTGAAAATTCACAACTTCACCAAATGCCAAAACATTTTTATTTAGGATGTTTGGGCACTAGCACTGACAAATAAAATATCAAAGAAATAGGAGAGATACATATCTTGTTTAACCAAATACATTGGCAGTGCAGAGAATTTCAGCAAAGTGCAATAAATATTCACTTTGTACACCTTATTCAACTCATTCAAGAATTTCAAATTGAGTTTGAGGTAATTCAAGAGCAAATGGCAACATTCGTTTGTTAATACACTCACCATTAACTCTGATAAAAATAATCTTTCAAAGTAACAATGTTTAATCCCAAATGGAGCAATTAAGTGCAAAGTAACTATCAACCATTTGATAAAACACTGCAAATTTTATTTCTTATGAAAAACAATTTTATAGTTTTGATAAGATCTTTACAAATATATTAAACAAAATAGCTTTCCTGTGTATCAATATTTACAACAGTTATGCAGCTATTATTTGGCAATTGACCAACTAATTGAAATAACTTCAGAATAAATTAGCTGCTTCATTATAATACATTAAGATATTTTAATAAAGTCATGAAAACGAAATCTTTAACACAAAGTTAAATAAAATACAAAACCATCTTACAGAATTCAATTCAAATCATATCTGTTGAATCACTAAAAGATGATGCTCAATGTACCAATGACAGACAATCACTGGTAATGAAGGAAAAACATTGTGAAGAACATATATATATCTCAATTATATCTTAAATGAATATCTACTCTGTCTTGGACAACAATGACTGAAAGTTTTTTTGGCGAATTGAAACTACAATAGCAAAGCTTTAGAAAATCCATCACTGAGCCCAACCTTGAATCAATGTTTTTTTCAGGAAATCCCTTTCAGATTTCAGGCTTCTCCAGCTACAATTAGCACGAAGGGAAAGGATGAGCAATAGCAATATCTTGGCTCTCACCCAAGTATTCTCCGAAGAAAAAAAAACGCATCTGGATGGGGACATGAATAAGGAAGGAATCAGAGGGATATGGGCCAAATGCTGGCAAATGGGTCACTAGGTTACTTTAGGATATCTGGTTGGCCTGGACTGAAGGGTTTGTTTCTATGTGCTCATTACAGATACTCCTCTTCTGTGATCCCCAATCATCTCCCCATACCAGCTGTACTTTTCATGAAATAATTTGACAATTGTTGACTTCTATCAACCTCTTCAATCCTGAGAAATTTCCTCTCTCTGCAAAATGTGGTTCACGTTGGCAAGTTCAATCCTCCTCCGTTCCTCAGGAACGCACTTTATAATGTGCAATGTTCTCAATAGCTCTTTAACATTCAATGGGGAAACTATTTTCAGTCCAACAGTTAGACAGAATTTCTCTGAAATGTTTATAGCAAATGCACTGCTCCCACGAGAGCTCGTGGGGCCACAGTTAAAATGCTTTTAACAGTCTTTTCCTTTTAAATTTCCCTGCCTTTCCAGGATAGAAATTTTCTCCCAGAAATTATTTGCCCTGAAAAAAATCCAGCAGTAAAATGATTATGGAGCTATCAGTAAAAATGTCTCAGTTGGATTATCCAAGGTTAGAAATGGAAGAACATCTCTCTTCAAGGTTACA
Organism: Chiloscyllium plagiosum; assembly: GCF_037043375.1. NCBI lineage: Eukaryota > Metazoa > Chordata > Chondrichthyes > Orectolobiformes > Hemiscylliidae > Chiloscyllium > Chiloscyllium plagiosum. Next base: position 8,682,229 of record NW_028270165.1, read on the forward strand.
GCTCAATTTGCCCTTTCAGCGTTCCTTGAAATTAAGGTGTTCCATCATAATATTTAATTATGATCCATTAAAAGCAGTATCTACTCTCATCTGAGTGCAGAACCAACTCAACTGACTGAACAAGCAAAACAACTTTTCTGTATGCACTTTAGATGTGACATCCTCTCCCTCTCCCCCTCTCTCTCTCTCTCTGTTGACCCAACAGGATTATCAGGGCTATCGAGTAACGATTGCTGATCTACAGTTTGCTTCTGCTGGTTAACATAAGCATTTAATAAGTGCCAGCCTGGTCATCCCCAAAGTCAAAGAACAGACTGTTCACCTGTGCCTGAGCAGAGGATAAATTTCACTTGGAACAGATCACAAAATGACAACAGTTACCAGTCCCACAACTCATGAGTTTCCATGGACAAAGTTAAAAATCACACAACACCAGGTTATAATCCAACAGATTTGTTTGGAAGCACTAGCTTTTGGAGCACTGCTCCTTCATCTGGTGGTTGTGGAGAATGAGATCATGGTCACGGAATTTATAGTCAAAGGAGTCAAGTATTATGGAAATGTGATACATTAAACAATTTTAGATTAAATCTTTCATCTTTTAGAATGGGTTTCTGCTCTTTGGTATGTTAATCCCAGAATTTGGTTTTAATTAACTTCTCAAAAATGCCATTGAAATGCAGAGCTTTTTGAACAGAGGTGTGAATTCTGTTTGTGTCCCAATGTCCATTCAGACTGACATTTTTCTTAGAAAAGCTCTGTACTTAAATTACATTCTTGAGAAGGTAAATTATAGATCATGGTGGATTGGCAGTGCTAAATTACCCACAGTGCCCAGAGATGTGCAGGTTCGGGTGGATTAGCCATGGAAAATATGGAGTAAGGGGGTGTGTATGGATGGGTAGCAATATGGAGGGCCAATGTGGAATAGATGGGCCGAATGGCCTGCTTTCACATTGTCAGGATTCTGTGACCCTCCCCAACAAAGGCACATTTTATCTGCATCTATCCTGTCAAGCCCCTTTCAGAATTCTACTGGTTTCAATAAGATCACTTCTGATTCAGAGAGATATACAGCACAGAAACAGACCCTTTGGTTCAAATCGTCCATGGATTCTCAAACTGAACCTCGTCCCACTTGCCTGTATTTGGCCCATATCCCTCTAAACCTTTCTTTTCATGTACCAATCCAAATGTCATTTAAACGCTGTAACTATCCCTGCATCTCCCACTTCCTCAGCAAGTTCATTCCTCATGTAAACCACCCTCTGTCAAAACGTTGCTCCTCAGGTTCCTTTTACACCTCTCTTTACACCTTAAAAACTGACTCCTACGTTTGAGCTGCCCTACACTAAGAAGACCCTTTTTATTCACCTTAGCTCCACTCCATGATTTTATAAGTCTCAACGAGTGCAGCCCTCAACCTCCTGTGTTCCGGCAGCTGGAACTGACAACCGGAAGCGGCAGAGACAAACCACTATAAATGCCGGAGGAAACATCACAAAAGCACTTCAGAAGAGGCTCCCAAGCACTCAGGATGTCCCCTAGACAGGGGACGAAACCTCTGCAACACAAATTCCCAGCTCGGCGAACAGAACCACAACAACGAGCACCCGAGCTACAAATCTTCTCCCAAACTTTGAAGTATTCTTCCTCTTACAGGGTCACCCAGAGCTGTACTCAGTACCCGGAAAGTGGCCTTACCAACATTCTGTACCTCAACAAGATGTCCCAACTCAATGGTGTGAACAGTGGAGGCAATGCTGCTGAATGCCTTCTTCACCTCCCTGTCTGGCAGTGATGCAACTTTCAAAGAACTATGTACCTGAACTCCCCCCATATCTCTGCTTTACAACATGACCCAGGGCCCTACCATTAACTGTACAAGTCCTGCCCTTCTTTCAGCAAAACGCAACCGCTCGCTGTTATTCATACCTCTCTCATACACACGCTCTCTCTCTCAGTCATATACATGTACACACCCCCCCACCCCCCCGAACACACTCACAGGCTTGTACTCCATCACACTCACACTTTACCAAATGTTCACAGTCTTACGCACACTCGCATGCACAAACTGACATGCACACAATCACACTCTCTCATGCACGCACAACTTTATGGAGTGAATTTGTATTGGCAGAATTATATTTGCAGATATTCAATTTTGCTCAAAAAGCACAGAATCTGCTGGCAGCCAATGCAGCCAGTCAATCCATGTAATATTTTATAAATTCCTATTTTGGAAATAGAACCAGTCTGATTCAAGATTGGGATACTGATAGATTCAAAGCTCACACCTGTAATGCATTGTCTGAGCTAAGATATCACTTTTTAAAAAAAACCTTCAGTCATCTCAAGACTATGACTTAAAAGTAGTTCTGGGATTTACGTATTAACGAACTAAAACCTGCAACCCATTCTAAAAGATGAATGGCTTAACAGCACTCTAGGTTTGTTCAATATATCCTATTAGTTGCATGATACTGTGATTTTTGTAATAAAATATGTGTCCTATGATCCTGCTCTACAGCTACCTGATGAAGGAGCAGCGCTCCAAAAGTTAGTGCTTCCAAAGAAACCAGTTGGACTGTAACCTGGTGTTGTGTGATTTTTAACTTTATCCACCCCAGTCCAATGCTGGCATCTCCACATCATATCTCGTGAACACAGCCCACACCTTGGTGCTGCCAGTAAGCTTTACAATGCCGATGAAATGACGCACTCTACACTCCTGAAAAATTTACAATTTCTAACGATACTCATTCACTGCTCCATCTGATACACGACATTGGAAACTTAGTGCAGGAGGATGAAAGCTTTCAGAGTCTGAGCCCAGCAGTAAGTTCAGGTTACCTTTATTGTGATCCAACTTTGTGACAGCTCCAGATCACCTCAGCAAAAAGGTGTTGAAAAAGTAGCTGCTTTTTAACAGCTCAAGGTCAAAGCACACCCCCCCCCCCTCCCCAACCACTTTCTTTACTATTGGTCACCACTGACTTGTCCCTTTGTAATTGGATCCTTGGTACAGCCTTAACCCGGAGGAAGTATTGCCTCACTCAGCGATTTCAACCCATACCCTGTCTCCAAGTAAGTTTCTCCCCGCCCAACTGCCGGGAGGGAAAGAAGTGGGGGGAAGCAGGTGGAGTCAACCACACTGCTGTCGGTCTGCAGTCACGTGTAGGCCAGACCAGGGAAAGGATGCAGCTGGGACGACGGAGTGAATTCTTTGCCACAACAGCAGTTTCCTTCCCTAAAAAGGACGTGACTGAATCAGAATGGGGCTTCCCCCCATCCCGCCCGATGGTTTCATTGTTAGATTCTGACCTCCAGACTTTTGACCGAATTCCAAATCCGCTGTCTGCTGCGGTGGGATTCAAACCTGGGAGTTCCAGAACTGGGTTGGTAGCCCAGTCGACAATGGCACTCGACAGTCGCTCCTTCAATCCCCCTGCGATGGCACGTGAACTCCTTGGTGCCTCCGCAGGGTGGCTGCCCGGGTAAAGCCCTTCCCACATTCAGGACAGCTGAAGGGCCTCTCCCCCGTGTGGACCCGCCGATGCTTCAGCAGGTCAGAGGAATCGCTGAAGGCCTTCCCACATTCGGGGCAGGGGAATGGTCTCTTCCCCGTGTGAACCCGCTGGTGCTTCAGCAGGGTGGAGGAATCGCTGAAGGCATTCCCGCACTTGGGACAGATGAAGGGCTTCTCCCCCGTGTGGACCCGCTGGTGCGTGCGCAAGTTGCCCATCTGAGTGAATCCCTTCCCACACTCAGGGCAACAGAAAGGCTTCTCACCTGTGTGGATCCGCTGGTGGATCAGCAGGACCGACGCCTGGGTAAAGCTTTTCCCACACTCGGGGCAGCTGAAGGGCCTCTCCCCTGTGTGGACCCGCTGGTGCTTCAGCAGGGAGGAGGAATTGCTGAAGATCTTGCCGCACTCTGTGCAGGGGAAAGGCCTCTCCTGCGTGTGGACCCACTTGTGGGTCTGCAGGGCAGAGGAATCGTTGAAGGCCTTCCCACACTCAGGGAAGCTGAAAGGCTTCTCCCCAGTGTGGACCCGCTGGTGCGTCCGCAACTTGCCCTCCTGAGTGAATCCCTTCCTGCACTCGGAACAAGGGAATGGCCTCTCCCCAGTGTGGACCCACCAGTGGGTCAGTAGGGTGGAGGAGGTGCTGAAGGCCTTCCCACACACAGTGCAGGAGAACGGCCTCTCCCCCGTGTGGACCCGCCTGTGGGTCTTCAGGTCAGAAGAATAGCTGAAGTCCTTCCCGCAATCGGGGCAGCTGAAGGGCCTCTCCCCGGTGTGGACCCATCGGTGCCTCAGTCGGGCGGAGGAATTGCTGAAGGCCTTCCCACACCTGGGGCAGATGAATGGCCTCTCTCCGGTGTGACTGCGCCGATGAATCTCCAGGGCAGATGGAGCACGGAAGCCTTTCCCGCAGTCGCCACACTTCCACGATTCCTCCACGGGGTGGGATTCCTCAGGTTTCTCCATGGCCGAAGCTTCAGCTGTACACAAATACGTGTAGAGCCCCTCCTCACCGTGAATTCCTCTTTCCAGGCTGTACAACTGTTTCTGGCTCCACACTGAGTGCGCTGCCAACAGTTGGGTCACTCACCCAGACCCACCGATGCTGAAAATGTACTCAAACAGGAACCAAAAAGCTTTGCTCCTTCTCACAGAATCACAGTCAAACATTGTTGCAGTCAGACATTGACAACAAAGTGAGGACTGTAGTTACTGGACAGTCAGTGCTGGAAAAGCACAGCTGGTCAGACAGCATCTGCGGAGCAGGAGCGTCGACGTTTCAGGCATAAGCCCTTCATCTGTTAATTTTGAAACTTCCGTCCTCAGATCGCCAAATACTCTGTAAAAAGAGGTTACAAAAGTCATCAGTGTCAGTCCAGGGTAGAAATTCAGAACAAGCATTTCTACTTTCTTTTCTTTAGTTATTCCACAAAATTGAAAGCACCATCTCACTCTCTCTCTCTCGGTTCTCACATTAACGTCTCTGGGAAGTGGGGGGAAAGGAGACATCAAAGCATTAACACTGACACCAGAGAGAAACTGTACATATATTAGTAGAAAGCCAGAGTCATAGAGATACACAGCACAGAAACAGACCCTTCGGTCAATCTCTTCCGTGCCAACCTGATACCCAAAATCAATCTAGTCCCATTTGTCAGTACTTGGCCCATATCCCTCTGAACCCTTCCTATTCAAACACCCATCCAGATGCCAGCATCCACCATTTCCTCTGGCAGCTCATTCCTTACACACATGACATTCTGCATGAAAACGTTGCCCCTTAGATCCCTTTTAAATCTTCCCCCCACCTTAAACCTATTATCTTCTGGTTCTGGACTCCCCCATCCCAAGGTAAAGACCTTGTATATTTACACTATCCATGCCCCTCATGCGTTTATAAAAAGTCTATAAGGTCACCCCTAAGTCTCTGGCGCGGGAGGGAAAACAGCCCCATCCCATCCCTCCTCACCCGGGTAATTAAAACACATTCCTGAGTTTGCAGAGTCTGCCCCCTCCCTGGAATCACTCCAGTTGCTCGAACTGAACAGATTTTACCCCCACTCCCCCCCAGGATGAAGAGTTGCCCAGAGGGAGGGAGTTTCACTCTGAAACGGTCTGGGTCACTTCCGCGTTATGACGTCATAGATAAAGCGAGGAGGCGGGGAAAGGCCGACAACAGCTCCGCGCACTGCGCCTGCGCTGCTCTGCAGTTTGCAATTGGGTAATCCCTTCCTTTCAGAGAATTCCCAGAGTGTGGAAGTAGGCCACTCGGCCCAAGGAGTCCATACCGACCCTCCGAAGGGTAACACACCTACACCCATTCCCCTAGTGCTCTGACTAATGCACATCCCTGAGCACTATGAGTAATTTAGCTTGGCCAATCCAACCTAACTTGGACAAAGTTAAAAATCAAACACCCAACAGGTTGATTTGGAAGGACTGGTGTTAACAGCGCTGCTCCTTCATCAGGTGATTGTGGAGAATAAGATCATAAGGCACAGAATTCATGGAAAAACATTACAGTGTCCTGCCACTGAAATGATATATTGAACAGACCTGGATTAAGTCTTTCATCGTTTAGAATGGGTTGCAGGTATCAATAATATGTAAATCCTAGAACTTCCTGTCAGTTACGTGTGTGCATGCATGCATGAGGGAGAGAAAAAGTCTCTTTCCGTGCTGTATATCTCTATGTCTGTACGATAACAAATGCTTTATTTACGTTGGTGTAAATATTGTTGTAAATCATAGCTGGGTACTAATAGTTAGATGTAAGGGAGAGAGTATTCCTCCAGTAGGGCAGTATAAGAATCCTGGGAAATCTCTATTTATGGTTTACTTCCTAATGAACAAACATTTGGGGGTAGCATGGTGGCTCAGTGGTTAGTACTGCTACCTCACAGCAATAGGGACCTGGGTTTGATTCTGTGTGGAGTTTGCACATTCTACCCGGGTCTGAGTGGGTTTCCACCGAGTGCTCCTGTTTCCTCCCACAGTCCAAAGTTGCGCAGGTCAGGTGAATTCGTCATGCTAAATCGCCCATAATGTTAGGTGCATTAGATAGGGGTAAATATAGGGGAATGGGTCTGGGTGGGTTACTCTTCGGAGGGTCAGTGTGGACTTTTTGGGTGGAAGGGCTTGTTTCCATACTATAGGAATCTAATCTAATTAAGCACGAGCACCTATATGTTTAACTTTGTTTCATTTTTCTTGTTTGATTCCATGCTATGACTACACTCTTGTGTCTGATTGGTTTGAGAGACTGGGAGATTGTGGGTTGGGTCTCAATTCACTGAATGTTTTATTGTTCCAGAAGGTGTAAAGGGGTGGGGTCAAAGCTTCAGCAGAAATCCAGCAGAGCTGAGAGCAGACCCACATTTTACTCTGTTGGAACAGGAAAATCAACAGAGGCCAGAGAAACCAGGACCTGAAATCCGAGCTGACACCAGATTACCCTGTGATCAGTGCTTTCATTAGCACCTCTCACATTCTCTTACTTTCCATTTGACTACCCCCCTCAATTTTCAGGATCCAATCCTTGTCATTCGGAAGCCATGTCTCCATTAGGAGTCTCAGATCATAATTATTCTCTTCAATGTGTGCAGTCAATTCATTCACTTTTGTTACAATGCAGCACACATTCAGACAAACCATTTTTAGTTTCCATTTTTGTGATCTTTAGAATCCAGTTTTGATTGCTGGTACATTTACTCTCCTTGTCCCTTTCTATCATTCTCTGATGTTAATTCTCCAGATCACAACATTGCTCACTGGCCTTGATTTGGATTGGCCGTGCTAAATTGCCCAGAGTGTCCAGGGATGTGCAGGTTAGGTGGGTTAGCCATGAGAAATGCAGGGTTATAGTTCCATAGTAATAGAAGCAGGAGTAGGCCATTGGCTCATCGAGCCTCCTCAGCCATTCATTAAGCTCATGACTGACCTATCCATCGTCTCAGCTACTCCTCCCTCCATTGTCCCAACTCCCCTTAATTCCCCTACCATTGCAAAAACCCATCCAACTGTGTCTTGAATATACTTAATGAAGCTGCCTCTCCTGATTCCTTGGCAGAAAATTCCATAGATTCACTACTCTCCAGGAAAAGCAGTTCCTCCTCATCTCTGTCCTAAATCTATTCCCCCTATTGAGTCCGAGTCTCATCTACCAGCAGAAATGACTGGATAGGGTAGGGCTTCATCCCCACAGTTCAATGAATTCTCACTTTCCAAGATGTATTCACTCATTCAGTTGCTGTCTCACAAATAAAAGATTTAATTGCAACTTCTTCTGTTCCCAGACAAGGCAAAACATCTTTGAAAGCTGCTCTGAAAGTCCAGTCTTCACAACCACACATCTGCTTTCACCGAAGATGATTAGAGTCATAAGCACAGAAACAGACTCTTCAACCCAACTCGTTTGTGCCAACAAGAAATCCTAAATTAATCTAAATCATTTGCCAGCATTTGGCCCATATCCCCCTAAACTCTTCCACTTTATATCCCCATCCAGATGCCTTTGAAATTTTGTAGTAATTGTATCAGACTCCATCATCCTCTTTGAAAACATTGCTCCTCTGGTCCCTTTTAAATCATTCCCTCTCACCGCAAACAAATGCCGTCTAGTTTTAGACTCCCCTAGTCTGGGTACTCACCCTATCCTGCCCCTTATAAACATCTATAAGGTCACCCCTCAACCTCCAATGCTCCACAGAAAATGTTCCTGGCCTATTTAACCTCTTCCTGTGTCTTAAACACTCCAACTCTGGTAACAGCCTTGAAAAACCTTTCTGAACCCTTTCAAAGTTTCACATCTTTCCTGTAACAGGGAGACCAGAACTGAACACAGTATTCTAAAAGTGGCCTAAACCAATGTCCTGTACAGCCACTCCATGACCTCCTAAGACTCACTTTCAAGGAACTATGAACCTGCACTCCAAGGTCTCTTTTTGTTTTGCAACACTCCCCTCCACTGTGCCAGTCCTACCTGGATTGCTTGACCAAAACGCAATACCTCACATTTCTCTAAATTAAACTCCATCTGCCAGTCCTCAGCCCATTGGCCCATCCGATCAATTCTAATTCACAGCAAACTCTTTTTCCTCTCTTATTCCCTGGAAGCTGAAAATCTCCATCCAACGCAATCTCCCTCCATTCTCACTTTGTTGAACCTAATTCCTGCTGCACCTCATCTTGAAGGGTTTGGTTCATGCTGATTAACAGGTGTCACAAAGGTAGTTCCGTTGTTGACTAAAAGCTTTTCCCTGGCTCAAGGAGACTCTGTCCATGACTTTTTTCAGAGAGGTAATAAACAGGCCGGGTTCCATTCAGTCTGGTTTGAACAGAGATGAAAAGAATTTTGAGAGGCCTTTTGTTTATATGTAAACAGATGTGACTTCAGGCCAAATTGGTCATGTTTTAGAAGTGACTTGTATAAAGAAAGGGGAGTGAGCTGAGCAGTTTTAGTTCAGTCTTGAACTGGCTGCAAGTTCAACAGGGAGCTGTGTGGAAACTCTCTCTCTCTCTCTCAATTTCAACCTATAAGCATGTGTTCCATTTATACTGGTTTTCAAAGGGAGTTGGCTTATTGGGACTGTATATTCAGAACAGCATAACTGAGTCTCGTTGGATAGGCTGAGTGTTGTAGGGGTTCTTTATTCTGATCTTTGTGTTTCATTGTGTAGTTTTGAGAATAAATTTTTGTCTGTTTTAAAATCTAGTAGTCAACTGAGCTAACTTACTCCAGATAATTTTCACTGTACACTTACCAAATCAAATTACAAAGTTATGGTCTGGGGCTGCCTGCTTAAGAATGTTTTGAGTGGTCTGGCTTAGTCCATAACAGGCCCACACTCTCACTCGGGGAGATACAATTGAAACATACAGAACATTGAAAGGCCTAAACAAAGTGGGCGTTGGGAAGATGTTTCCATTGGTGGGCGAGACCAGGACCTGAAAGAGACTAGAAAAGGGAAGACCTTTTAGAAGGGAGATAAGGAGAAACTTTGCAGCCTGAGAGTGGTGAATCCATGGAATTCACTGCCACATGAGGCTGTGGAGGCCAAGTCACTGGGGATATTTAAGACTGAGATAGATAAGTTCTTGAGTATCAAGGGTTATGGGGAGGAAGTGGGAGAATGGGGTTGAGAAACATATCAGCCACAATTGTGTGGTATGAGCAGACCTGATGGGCTGAATAGCCTACTTTCTGCTCCTGTGTCTTATGGTCTCTTGCTGTCTTGGACGCAGAGTGAGAGAGAATTGGGAGCAGGAGTAGGCCATTTGGTCTTTTGAGCATGCAGCAGCACTGAACAGATCATAACTGGATATGAATATGCCTACATCTAGGTGGATAGGCTGGGACATTTTTCCACTGAGGGACAGGAAGTTGAGAGGTTACCTATGAAATTTATAAAACCAAGAGGGGTGTCAATGAGGTGAGTGGCTGGTGCTGTTGCCTTCTGGTGGGGGTTTCAAGATTAGGGAGCAAACTTTTAAGGAGAGAGGAGAAAGATTTAAAAAAAGATATGAGGAACACCTTTCTTTTGAAAGAGAGTGGTTTGTGTGTGGAATCAATGTCCTGAGGAAGTGGTGGATATAGGTACAGTAATAACATTTAAAAGACATTTGGATAAGTACATGAGTAGGAAAGGTTCAAAGGGATATGAGCCAAACTACGTGGTACTAGTTTAGTTTATGAATACAGCCAGCATGGACTAGCTGGACTGAAGTGTCTATTTCTGTGCTGTATGACTCTGTAACTGTTCTGTACTGGTCTTAAAACCATTATTTTTGCCTTCCCCCATCACCATCCACTTCTTTGTTGTTCAGATATCAGATGAACGCAGGCTTGAATATATTCAATGACTGCCTGATCACAGAAAGCCATCCCAACTTCTGAATTCTTGCTAATGTACCACTCGCCTTGCTGATTGCTTGCTACACTTGTCTGACAACTGGCAGTGACTGGTGTGGAAAGTTGCCGAGACCCCATTGTACATCCACACATCATTCCTGGTGAAGGGCTCGTGTCCACATCACCAACACTCCTGCTCCTCGGATGCTGCCTGACCTGCTGTGCTTTTCCAGCACCACACTTTTCAACTCTAATCTCCAGCATGTGTAGCCCCCACTTTTTCCACATCCCAATATATAACCATTTAAACAAATGACCTTTTTTTCTGCATTTTCTTCCACAGCAAAGGCAAAATCATCACATTGTGGTAACGCGTTTGCCAATGGAGACACAGACCTGGACCAACGTGTGCAGAGTCTGTTCCCCCAACCCCCGATTCACCCCATTTCCTTTCAGTTGCTGCAAGTCAACAATTGAAGCTCAGAATTTAGAAAAGAAACGGAAAATAGGGTGAGAAAAGAGAGTTGGAAATGTGTTGCTGGAAAAGCGCAGCAGGTCAGGCAGCATCTAGGGAACAGGAGAATCGACGTGAGAAAAGAGAGTGCCGTACTCACAGATGTTGGACAGAGGAAGGAGGTTGCAGTATGGGGTGAAGTTCAATCTTTATTCAGAGAGAGAGAGAGGAGCAACAACAGCAACTTCCGAAGCTCATGTTCCAACTTCCGCATTCAGACAATAGCGGCGCTCTGATTGGCAGGAGGACCAGTCTCTTTCCGGTCCTCCAGTGCCTCCTATTGGTCCATCAAAAGAAGGGCGCGAGCCGCGTGCGCGGACACCGAGCAGCTGGCGCAGTTTTCTTGCTGACTCCGAGGAGCATGCGCAGTGCTTGCTGCCACAGAGACGCTGGAGACCCTGGGAGGTGGTATGACTGACAGATTTGAAGTGTCCAATTGCCAATAGGAGAAAAAAAGGCTGGAGCCACTTTCTTTTCCCATCTGTGGCTCGACTTCTTAGCCCTTTTGCATTTGTTTGGCTGCTCAACTTTTGTATATCTCTTCCCCGGGGTTGGGGGTCCTAAAAGAGAGGGCATAGGTTTAGGGTAAATGGGGGAAAATTTGAGGGACTTCGGATTAGAAAGAAAAACCGTGTGAAAGTTAATTGTCCTTAAGAAATACCCTCCCTTACACCACAACAAAAATAGATTGCTCACAGCCTATTGGATCACTCAGTGGGAAGAATGTTGTGAAACTTGAAAGGGTTGAGAAACGACTTTTTTTTTTAGATTAGATTACAGTGTGGAAACAGGCCCAACAAGTCCACACCGACCCGCCGAAGCGAAACCCACCCCATACCCCCCCATACCCCCTTACCTAACACTACGGGCAATTTAGTATGGCCAATTCACCTGACCCTGCACATCTTTGGACTGTGGGAGGAAACCAGAGCACCCGGAGGAAACCCACGCAGACACGGGGAGAACGGGCAAACTCCACACAGTCAGTCGCCTGAGGCGGGAATTGAACCCGGGTCTCAAGCGCTGTGAGGCAGCAGTGCTAACCACTGTGCCACCGGGCCGCCCACTTATAAGGATGTTGTTAGGTTTGGAGCTCCAGGGAGAGGCTGAATAGGCTGGGACTGTTTTCCCTGTAGTATTGGAGGCTGAGGGGGTAACCTTATAGAGGTTTATAAAATCATGAAGGGCATAGATAATGTAAATAGACAAGGTATTTCCCCTGGGGTGGGGAGGTCCAGAAGTAGAAAACATTAGTTTTAGGGCGAGGGGGGAAAACTTAAAAGTGTCCTATGGGGCAGCTTGTTTCACACAGAGAGTGGTGTGTAAATTGAATGAGCTGCCAGAGGAAGTGGTACAATTACAACATTTAAAAGGTATCTGGATGGGGACATGAACAGGAAGGTTTACAGGGATATGGGCAAAGTGCTGGCAAATGAGACAAGGTTAATTTGGGATATCTGTTCGGTCAGAACCAAAGGCTTTGTTTCTGTGCTCTACAATTCTATGATTCTTTTTCGACATAGTCTGAGCCAATTTCACAAGACTAGGAATAGGCCATTCACCCATTACAGCCTGTCCTCAGCTGTGGCCTAACTGCACATATTTCAATGCGAGTTTCTAAAGATGTCTGCAGGTTTTTTATAAAATTAAACATGCTTTAATAATGTTTCTGAATATATCATTTTAGCTATTCTTAATTTTAAAAATAAGCCATTTCCCAGGTAGAGTCATCACCATCCATTCTCTCTCCCTCTTCTTATCGGTTCCTGAATCCTGGCACCAGGCAGACACCAATATCATCTGGCCTCCTGCTGGCAACTGCAGAGAACGGAGACAATCCCTGACCCAATAAGAAGGCTGTCCGGAGGGCAATGACCGTCTCCCAGAATAAAGTGTCCGGTTAAGATCCCCCCACCCACCACCACCACCGTGTCTGCAGCCTGGCGTCCAGCTGAATCTGAGCCGAAGGTTCTCCAGCGTGTGTTTACCCTGGATGATAGCATCCAGAGCCTCCCACCTTCTGTGAGACAAGTGCCACTCTGTCCTCTCCGATGTGTGTTGTGTCACTGCTTAACTGTTTCCAGTGACTGAGCAGAGGTTGATGGCCAAGTTCAGAACCCAAGAGGATAACCTTGGGTGACCCCACTACACTCTACACTCACGGTCTCTCTCAGACACACACAAATCCACCAATGCACACACCCTCTCACAGGCTCATACTCCATCATACACACATGCAAAAACACACACTCACACTACTCTCATGCACGCACATACAAGTCCATGGGACGAATTTGCGTTTGCAGTATCATATTTGCAGATAGATTCAATGTGTGCTTTTTGTGGAAAAATCGGCAGGCAGTTAATGAAGGCAATCAATCCATGTAATATTTTATCAACTCATACTTTGGAAATAGAACCAGTCTGATTCAAGATTGGGATACAGACAGACTGAACCTCTCACCCTTCATGCATTGTCTGAGCTGAGATGTCACCTATTTTTATAAAACCTTAAGTCATCTTGAGAACCTGAATTAAAAGTAGTTCTGGGATTTATATATTAAATGAACAGAAACCTGCAACCCATTCGAAAAGATGGAAGACTTAACAGCAATCAAGGTTTGTTCAATACATCCTATTAGTTGCATGAAACTGTGATCTTTTGCTATAAAATCTGTGTCTTCTGATCCTGCTCCACTGCAGCGCTCTGAAAGCTAGTGCTTCCAAATAAACCTGTTGGACTATAACCTGGTGTTGTGAGATTTTACCTTTGTGCACATCAGTCCAACAGTGACACCTCCACAACGTTTCTAGTGATCACAGTCCATACTTCCGCCAGGAAACTTTACAATGCTGATAAAACAACGCAGTACGTGCATTCCTAAAAACTTTACAATTTTTAATGATACTAGCTACTCATTCACTGCTCCATCTGAAACACGACATTGGAAACTTAGTGCAGGAGGCTGAAAGAAATGAGCAGCTTTAAAACAAAAACCTCTTGGAGCTCAAAGCTTTCAATGAGAGTCTGAGCCCGGCAGTAAGTTCAGGTAACCTTTATTGCGACCCAACTTTGTTACAGCTTCAGATCCCCCCAGCAAAAAGGTCTAGAAAAAGTATCTTTTTTTAAAAAAACAGCTCAAGCTCAAAGCACACACACTTCTCTCCCCCTCACCCCCACTTTCTTTACTATTTGTCAGCACAGAGTTGTCCTTTTGAAATTGGATCCTTAGTATAGCCATAAACTAGAAGTATTGCCTCATGCACCAATTTAAACCCATACCTTGTCTCCAAGTAAGTTTCTCCCCCCTCATCGGGTGGGGAGGGGGAAAGGAGTGCAGAATAGTCATCCAGACTGCTGTGGGTCTGGAGTCACATGTAAGCCAGCTCGGGTAAAGGATGCACTGGGACAAGTGAGTGAATCCGTTCCCACATTAGCAGTTTCCTTCCCTTAAAAGGTTGTGAGTAAATCAGATGGGGGTTCCCCCTCCCCTCCCTGACAATTGTTTCGTTGTTAGAAATCTGGAGTTCAGAATCTAACCGAATTCCAATTCCGCCATCAGCCTTGGCAGCTCCCGGAACTGGGTTGATAGTCCAGTCGATAAAGGCACTCAGCCGTCACTGCTTTAAACTCCCTGCGATGGCATGTGAACTCTCTGGTGCCTCCGCAGGTGGGAGGAGCGGCTAAAGCTCTTCCCGCACTGATAGCAGGTGAACGGCCTCTCCCCTGTGTGGACCCACTGGTGCCTCAGCAGGTCAGAGGCCTGGGTAAAGCCCTTCCTGCACTCTGGGCAGCTGAAGGGCCTCTCCCCCGTGTGGACCCGCTGGTGCTTCAGCCTGTCGGAGGAACTGTTGAAGCCCTTCCTGCACTCTGTGCAGGGGAATGGCCTCTCCCCTGTGTGGACCCGCTGGTGGGTCAGCAGGGCGAAGGAATTGCTGAAGCCCTTCCCGCACTCGGTGCAGAGGAACAGCCTCTCCCCAGTGTGGACCTGCCGGTGGGCCAACAGGGTGGATGCCTGGGTAAAGCCCTTCCCGCATGCGGAGCACCTGAAGGGCCGCTCCCCTGTGTGGACCCGCCGGTGCCTCAACAGGTCAGAGCAATTGCTGAAGGCCTTCCCACACTCGGAGCAGCTGAAGGGCCTCTCCCTGGTGTGGACCCGCCGGTGCCTCACCAGGTCGGAGGAATTGCTGAAGGCCTTCCCACACTCTCTGCAGGGGAATGGCCTTTCCCCGGTGTGACTGCGACGATGAATCGCCAGAGCAGATGGGAAACGGAAGCCTTTCCCACAGTCGCCACACTTCCACGGTTTCTCCACAGGGCGGGATTCCTCTGGTTTCTCCATGGCCAAAGCTTCAGCTGCACACAACACGTGTAGAGCTCCTCCCCTCTGTGAATTCCTCTTCCCAGGCCTTATAACTGTTTCAGGCTCCACACTCCGTGCACTCCAACAGTAGGGTCTCTCGTCCAGTCCCACTGATGCCGAGAATGGACTGAAACAGGAACCAAAACGTTTTGCTCCTTCTCACAGAATCAGTCAAAAATGGTTGTGGTCCCGATGGATTGAGTGACTGTCAGACATTGACGTCAAAGTGAGGACTGCAGACACTGGAGAGTCAGTATCGAAAAGTGCGGCACTGGAAAAGCACAGCAAGTCAGGCAGCACCTGAGGAGCAGGAGAGTCGACATTTTGGGCATAAGGTCTTCATCTGTTGATTTTGAAACTTCCGTCTTCATATCTTCAAATACTCTGTCAAAAGACATTACAAAATTCATTACTGTCAGTCCAGAATAAAAATTCAGAACAAGCAATTTGTTTGTGTTGTTATTCCACAAAATTGAAAGCACTATCCCACACTCTCTCTCTCCCCCACCCTCCACTCTAACTCATTCTCCTGAAGGTGTTGATTCAGGATCTTATAGGGGCAGAAAAGCAAAAACGTCAAGACTGACATCTGAGTTTTGGATAACTCCACCTGAAATTTAATATCTTTCACAACACTGGGATATTGCTGAGAGTGAGCAGGTCGGATTTTGGGAAGCAAAAAAATGTCAATTCAGGGTGAACCTGCAATGCAGGTTCTTGAAGAACAACCAGACACAAAATGGTTAACATTCCCAGGAAGTGGGGGGGAAAGCAAAATGAGACATCAAGGCATTGACACCGCCACCAGAGAGAAACTGAACATACAGACATGACAAACTTTTGTGGAAAGCCACAGTCATCGAGATGTACAACACAGAAACAGACACTTCGGTCAAATTCTTCTGTGCCCAACCAGATATCCAAAATTAATCTCGTCCCATTTGCCAGCGCTTTGCCCATATCCCTTTGAACCCTTCCTTTTCATACACTCATGCTGATGACTTTTAAATGTTGTCATTGTACCAGCCTTCACCACTTCCTTTGGCAGCTCATTCCATACATGCACCATCCTCTGCGTGAAAATGTTGCCCCTTAGGTCTCTTTGCAGTCTCCCTCCCCCTGCCCTCACCTTAAATCTATTACCCTCGAGTTCTGGACTCCCCATCCCAAGGAAAAGACCTCGTCTATTTACCCAATCCATGCCCCTCATGATTTTAAAAAAAGTCTATCAGGTTACTCCTCACACTCTGATGCACTAGGGAAAACAGCAACACCCTATCCTTCCAACCCTCCTTCCCTGGGTAATTAAGACACATATCTGAGTTTACAGAGTCTGCTCCCTCCCTGGGTTCACTCCAGTTGCTACAAGTGAACAAATTACTTCCCCCCCGCACTCCACCCACCGCTTCCCCCCTCCCCCCTCTTCCTGAACAGTTAACAAAAATCCCTTCTCTTCACAGAACCCTCACTGTTCTAACAAGTCCACACCAACCTCCGAATGGCAACCTCACCACACCCATTCCCCTACTCCTATTGCTCTACATTTACCCCTTGACTAACACATCTAACCTGCACATCCCTGGGCACTGTGGGTAATTTAGCATCGCCAATCCACCCTAACCTGCACATCCCTGGGGACTATGTGTAATTTGACCTGGCCAATCAAACCTTACCTGGACAAATTTAAAAATCGCACAACACCAGGTTATCGTCCAATGGGTTTATTTGGAAGCACTAGCATTTGGAGCGCTGCTCCTTCATCAGGTGGCTGTGGAGTGTAAGATCATAAGACACAGAATTTCTGGAAAAGCATTACAGTGTCCTGGCATTGAAATGATATATTGAACAAACCTGGATCGTTAAGTCTTTCATCTTTTGCAATGGATTACAGATACCATTAATATGTAAATCCCAGAACTTCCTGTAAGGCACCTTCTCAGGATAACTTTATAACAAAAGGAGACACCTCAGCTCAAACAATGCATTAAAGGTGTAAGGTCAGAATTTGTCTGTATCCCAGTCTAGAGTCAGACTGGTTCCATTTCCAATGTGAAATTTACAAAATATTACATATATTAACTGCCTGCAGATTGTGCATTTTTTGAGGAAAATAGAATGCATATGCAAATATCATTCTGCAAACACAAATTCACCCCCATGGACTTGTGCATGTGTCTGCATGAGAGAGAGAAAAAGTATGTTTCCATGCTGTATATCTCTATGTGAATTTGACAACAGATACTTTTTTTTCTGATGGTATAAATATTGTTGTAAATCATAGTGGGGACTAATAGCTCGATGTAAGGGTGAGAGAATTCCTCAAATAAAGCACTGTAGGAATCCAGGGAGAATAGTATTTCTGGTTTACGTCCTATTGAACAATATTAAGCAAGTGCACCTACTTATTTCTAATTTTGGTTCACATTTCTTGTTTTATTCCCTGCTATGACTACACTCGGTGTCTGGATGGTTAACTGGCTGGGAGATTGTGGGTCTGGATTGACTTATTGTTCCAGAAGGTGTAAAAAAAAAAAAGGGGGTCCAAAGCGTCAGCAAAAATCCAGGAGGGGTGAGAAATCAGGACCTGAAATCCGAGCTGACACCAGATTACCCTGTGATCAGTGCTTTGATTACCTGTGCTAACCCTCTACCTTTATCTTGCTTTCCATTTGATCACCTCCTCAATATTGAGGATCCAATCCTTGTCATCCTGGAGCCATATCTCTGTAAGGAGTCCCATATTTTAATTGAAGGAGTTCCCTTCAACGTGTGCAGTCAATTCATTCGCTTTTGCTGCAATGCAGCACACATTCAGACAAACCATTTTTAGTTTCAGTTTTTGTGATCTTTAGAATCCAGTTTTGATTGCTGGGACATTTACTCTCCATGTCTTTCTGTCATTCTCGGATGTTCATTTTTCACATCACTGTATTGCTCACTGGCCTGGATTTGGATTGGCCATGCTAAATTGCCCATAGTGTCCAGAGATGTGCAGGTTAGGTGGGTTAGCCATTGGAAATGCAGGGTTAGAGTTTCATAGTAATAGAAGCAGGAGTAGGTCATTTGGCCCGTCGAGCCTGCTTCGCCATTCATTTAGATCATGACTGATCTCTCCATTGTCTCAGCTTCTCCTCCCTGCATTGTCCCAACTACCCTTAATACCTTTACCATGCAAAAACCCATCTAACTGGGTCCTGAATATACTTAATTAAGCTGCCTCTACTGCTTCCCTGGGCAGAGAATTACATAGATTCACGATTCTCTGGGAAAAGCAGTTCTTCCTCATCTCTATCCTAAATCTACTCCAACTAATCTTGAGGTCTGGTCTCACCCACCAGCAGAAATGACTGGATAGGGTAGGGTTTCATCCCCACAGTGCAATGAAATCCCACTTTCCACAAAATCTCAGATGTACTCACTCACTCAGGTGCTGTCTCATAAATGAAAGATTTCATTGTAACTTCTTCTGCTCCCAGTAAGGACAAAACATCTTTGAAGGCTGCTCTGAAAGTCCAGTCTTCACAATGACACTTCTGGTTTCACCAAAGACCCAGAGAGTCATACAGCACAGAAACAGACCCTTCAGTCCAACTCATATGTGCCGCCCAGATATCCTAACTTAATCTCGTCCCATTTACCAGCATTTGGCCCATATCCCTCTAAATGCTTCCTATTCTTGTACCCATCCAGATGCCTTTTAAATGCTGTAATTGTATCAGGCTCCACCCCTTCCTATGACAGCTCATTCAATACATGCACCACCTTCTGCGTGAAACAAGTTGCCCTTCATGTCCCTTTTAAATCATTCCCCTCTCACCTCAAACATTTGCTCTCTAGTTTTGCATTCACCCTATCCATGCCCCTTATACATATTTATACGGTCACCCCTGAGCATCCGATGCTCCAGGAAAATATCCCTGACCGATTCAGCCTCTCTCTGTAGATCAAACCCTCCAACTCTGACAATAGCCTTTCAAGTCTTTTCTGACCCCTTTCAAAGTTTCACACCATCCTTCCTGTAGCAGGGAGACCAGAACTGAATGCAGTATTTTAAAAGTGGCCTAACCGATGTCCTGTACAGCCACAACATGTCCTCCCAACTCCGATACTCAATGCTCTGACTAATAAAGGAAAGCATACAAAATGCCTTCTTCACTGTTCTGGCTTCCTGAGACTGCACTTTCAAGGAACAATGAACCTACACTCCAAGGTCTCTTTGTTCTGAAACACTCCCTTAACTGTGCTGCCTGGATTGCCTTACCATAATGCAAACATCACATTTCCCTAAATTAATCTCCATCTGCCACTCCCTGGCCCATTGCCCCATCCAATCAATTCTAATTTATAGCAAACTCTCTGTAATTCTTATTCCCTGGAAGTTCAAAATCTCCATCCCACACACTCCCTCCATTCTCACTTTATTGACCCTAATCCCTGCTGTACCTCATCCTGAAGGGTCTGGTTCATGCTGATTAACAGGGTCACACTCAGGGGAATCTAACTGAAACAAACAGAATACTCAATGGCCTGGACGAGTTGATGTTGGGAAGATGTTTCCATTGGAAGGAGAGACTAGCAGCCGAGGGCACAGCCTTAGAGTAAAGGGAAGACCTTTCAGAACGGAGATTAGGAGAAATTTCTTTAGCCAGAGAGTGGTGAACTGATGGAATTCATTGCCACAGAAGGCTGTGGAGGCCAGGTAACTGAGGATATTTAACACTGAGACAGAAACAGTTCTTGAGTATCAAGGGGATTGAGGGTTACAGGGAGAAAACAGGAGAATGGGGCTGGGAGACTTATCAGCCGCAGACCCAGTGGGCTGAATGGCTTAATTTCTGCTCTTATGTATAGGAAAGGTTCAGAGATATATAGGCCAAACAAGGTAGCACTAGTTTAGTTTATGAATATAGTCAGCATGAAATCAAGTATCTGTTTCTGTGCTGTATGATTCTGTAACTGTTCTTAAAACCATTTTTTCTGTTCCCTCATAACCATCCACTTCATTGTTGTTCAAAAATCAGATGAACTCAGCCTTGAATATATTCAATGACCCCCTAACCGCAGGAAGGCCCCACCCCACTTCTGAACTCAATTCCTCTTGCTAATACACCACTTGCCCTGCTGACTGCTTAGTGCACCTGTCTGACAACGGGTATTGACTGGTGTAGAAAGACACTGAAACCTCTGTACATCCACATAACGTTCCTGATGAACGGCTCGTGTCCAAAACGTCAACTCTCCTGGTCCTCGGATGCTGTCTGACCCGCTGTTCTTTTCCAGGGCCACACTTGTCAACTCTGATCTCCAGCATTGGCACTCCTCACTTTCTCCATATCCCAACATGTCACCATTAAAACAATGCACCTCCTTTCCACAGCAAAGGCTATATTATCACATTATGGTAATGCATTTGCCATGTGTTTGCCAATTGAGACACAGATCTGGATCAACATTTCTAGACAAAAAAGTGAGTACTGCAGATGCCGGAGATTAGAGTCGAGAGTGTGGTGCTGGAAAAGCACGCAGGTCAGGCAGCATCTGAGGAACAGGAAAATTCCTGATGAAGGACTTTTGCCCGAAACGTCGATTTTCTTGCTCCTCGGACGCTGCCTGACCTGCTATGCTTTTCCAGCACCACACTCTGTCCCCTCCCTGAATTCACTCCCTTTCCTTTCAGTTGTTGCAAGTCAACAATTGAACGCCAGAATGAAAAAAAAAGTGGAACAGATGGCGAGAAAAGAGAGTGCTGTACTCACAGTTGTTGGACAGAGGAAGAAAGTTGCAGTTTGGGGTAAAGCTCAATCTTCATTCAGAGAGACAGCAGCAGCAACTTCAGAAGCTCATTGTCCAACTTCCGCATTCAGGCAATAGCGGTGTTCTGATTGGCAGGAGGACAAGACACCTTCCGGTCCTCCCGAGTTCCCTATTGGTACATCAAAAGTAGGTCATGAGTCGTTTGTGTGTACAACCAGGAGCATGCAGTCTTTTGCTGACACCAGCGGACATGCGCAGTGCTTGCTGACACCGAGGGGCATGCGCATTATGCTCTTCAGAGACGCTTACGTTACTGACAGATTTGAAGTGTCCAAATGCCAATCGGAGGAAAAAAAAGTTGAACCACAATTTTTTCCCCCCTGTGGCTCGACATTGTATATCTTTTGTATATATTTTGTATATCTTTTCCCTCGGTTAGGGGAGTCACAAACTGGAGGGTTAGGTTTAGGTTGAGTGGGGAAAGATGAGGGACCAAAGGAGAGAAAAAACGTGAGACATTTAATTTGCGTCAAGAAATGCCAGAACGAGAGGACATTAGTTTTGGGTGATTGGGGAAAGGTTTAAAAGGGACCTAAGGGGTAACTTGTTTCACGCAGAGGATGGTAAATGTATTGAATGAGCTGCCGGAGTGGAGGCTGGTACAATTACAACTTTTAAAAGGCATCTGGATGGGTGTACGAATAGGAAAGTTTAAAGGGGTTTGGGCTAAGTGTTGGCAAATAGGAGTAGATTAATTTAGGATATCTGGTCGGTACAGACCAAACTGTTTCATTCCATGCTCCATGACTCTATTTCTTCATAATCAGAACCAATTTGACAATATTAGAATGGGCAACTCACCCCTTACAGCCTGTCCTCAACTGTGGCCAGACTGCACATTTTTCAACGCAAGTTTCAGAAGGATGCCTGCAGCTTTTTTAAAAATAGAATTGAACATGCTTTAATGTTGTTTCTGAGTAGCTATTCTCAATGTTAAAGATCAGCCATTTCTTGTGCACCCCCATCTCCCAGGTAGAGTCATCACCATCTGTCTCTCTCTTCTTAGAAGGGCTTGATACAGCGAACAAAGAGGGATGGAGGCACGAGAAATAATAGGTGGTGGGGAAAGAGAATGGTTGGGGGGGGGGAGGAGCTGAGGGTGGGTGTCAAGAGAGAGAAAATGGACAGGGGGACAGAAAGAGAATGGACAGAGGACAGTGACACTACAAATCCCACCTTTCCCAGGACCACAGTAATCATTTCTCAATATACAAATGGCTAAAGCAGTAGAATCACATAATCCCTGCAGGCCATTCAGCCCATTCACCTCACACTGATCTTCCAAACAGCATCCCACCAGACCAACGCACTTACCATAAAACCCTGCAGTTCCCCATGGCTTACACACCCGAAAATGCATATCCCTGGACACTTCAGCACAGCTGATCCACCCTAAACTGCAGATCTCTGGACTGTGGGAGGAAACTGGAGCACCTGGAGGAAACCCATGCAGACACAAGGGGGACAATGTACCAAAGTCACCTGAGGCTGTAATCAAACCCAGCACTGAGGCAGCAGTACAAACCACTGAGCCATCATGCTACCCAGAGCTTTGATGTTCTGCTTTGTCTTCATAGCTTCTGACTTCTCATGCGCCCTCAGCAGAAGCTCTCCCCTCCTGAGATTTGTGGACCACACCCACTGCAGCCTCCCTTTCCCACTTCTCCTGTCCTGAGCACGTCGGTTCCTGAACCTGGTGCCAGACACCGATGCCATCTGGCCTCCTGCTGCTAACTGCAGAGAAAGACGACAATCACCTGTCAATATTCTGCCCCTTACCCCCAGCGCCCCCCCCCCCGACCACTCAGCCAGTTAGCTCCTCCCCGCTGCCCAATCTCAGATCCCCTTTACCTGTGTGATTCACACTCTCACCCTTCTGACCCTTTCCAATGACCTAATTAGAAGGTTCTGTCCAGAGGGGAATGACTATCTTCTGGAATAAAGTGTCCGGTTAACTTGCTCCGTGACATCTCTGCAGCCTGGCTTCCAACTCCATCTCTCTGAGCCAAAGGTCTTCCAGCGTGTGTTTACCCTAAATCACAGCATCCAGAACCTCCCACCTTCTGCAAAGTGAAAGACAAGTCTCACCCTGCCCGCTCCAATGTGTGTACGTGTAGATTAGATTTGATTCCCTACAGTATGGAAACTGGCCCTTTGGCCCAAAATGTCCACACTGACCCTCCAAAGAGTAATCCACCCAGACCCGTTCCCCTCCCTATATTTACCCGTGACTAACGCACCCAACATTATGTGGAATTTAGCATGGCCAATTCACCTGACCTGCATATCTTTTGGATTGTGGGAGGAAACTGGAGCACCCGGAGGAAACTCATGCAAGCATTGGGGAGAATGTGCCAACTCCACATAGACAGTTGCCCAAGGTGGGAATCGAACCTGGATCCCTGGTGCTGCGAGGCAGCACTGCTAACCACCGAGCCACCAAGTAACTGATTAATTGTTTCTACTGGCCAAGCAGAGGCCGATAGGCAAGTTTGGAACCAATGAGGACGGTCTCAACCGGGACCTTCACTGCACTTTACACTGTCTCTCACTCCCACACATACACACCCAGTCACGCAGACCCTCTCTCACACACATACACCTCCCACACTCAAATCCATGCACACACCTTCTCACAGGCTTATACTCCATTGCATCGACACACTTTATCAAGCATGCACATGCAAACACACACACTGTCTCTCTCATGCGCGCACACACACACACAAACCTATGCAGTGAATTTGCATTTGCAGATACATTGTGCTATTTGAGCAAAACACAATCTGCAGGCAGTCAATCTATGTAATATTTTATAAATTCCTACTTTGGAAATAGAACATGTGTGACTCAGGACTGGGATACAGACAGCCTTGAACCTCACACCTTTCTTGCATTTTCTGAGCTGAGATGTCACCTAATTTTATAACATCTTAAGTCATCGGGAGAATGTGACTTAAAAGTAATTCTGGAATATACATGTTAATGAACCGAAACCTGCAACCCATTCTAAAAGATGAAAGACTGAATTGCAACTGGACTGGTTCAGGAAATCTTATCAACTGCATGACACTGTAATGTTTGGCGATAAATTCTGTGTCTTATGATCCTGCTCAACAGCTACCCAATGAAGGAGCAGCGGTCCGAAAGCTAGCGCTTCCAAATAAATCTGTTGGGACTATAACCTGGAGTTGTGTAGATTTTAACTTTATCCACTTCAGTCCAACACCAGCAACTCCACATCATTTCTAATTAACACAGCCCATACCTCCTGGTGCTGCCAGTAAACTTTACAATGCCGATAAAACGACACAGTACCTGCACTCCTGAAATATTTGCAATTTCCAACGATACTAGCTACTCATTCACTGCTCCATCTGATACACGACATTGGAAACTTAGTGCAGGAGGCTGAAAGAAATCAACAGGTTTAAAACAAAAACCATTTGAAGCTCAAAGCCTTCAATGAGAGTCTGAGCCTGGCGGTAAGTTCAGGTAACCCTTTATTGTGACACAACTTTGTTACAGCTTCAAATTCCCCCCAGCAAAAAGGCATGGAAAAAGTAGCTTTTTATTTAAAAACAGCTCAAAGTCAAAGCGCACACACTCCCTTTCTTAACCTGTAGGAAGTATTGCCTCATTCAGCAATTTCAACATATACTCTATATCCAAGTAGGTTTCTCCCTGTTCATTTGCTGGGGAGAGGGAGGGGCCCAGTGGGGGAGAGAACAGAGTGGGGGAGGGAGGTGGGGGGGAGGAGGATGGGGTGGGAGGAGGATGGGAGGGGTGGGGGGGAGGAGAGGAGGGTGGGAGGGGTGGGAGGGGTGGGGGGGAGGAGAGGAGGGTGGGAGGGGTGGGGGGGAGGAGAGGAGGGTGGGAGGGGTGGGGGGGAGGAGAGGAGGGTGGGAGGGGTGGGGGGGAGGAGAGGAGGGTGGGAGGGGTGGGGGGGAGGCAGTGTAGAGTCAACCATAGGCCAGACAGGGTAAAGGATGCAGCTGGGACGACTGAGTGAATCCTTTCCCACAACGGCAGTTTCCTTCCTGAAAAATGACGTGAGTGAATCAGATGGGGGTTTTCTTCCCCCTCCCCCCAAAAAATGGCTTCATCATTAGACTTGGAACTCCAGATTACTGACTGAATTCCAATTTCACCATCTGCCACAGCAGGATTCGAACCCGGGAGGCCCTGGAATTGGGTTAATACTCCAGTCGATAATGGCACTCAGCCGTCACTCCTTCAATGCCCCTGCTATGGCACGTGAACTTGCTGGTGCCTCTGCAGGTGAGTGAACACCTTACTATACCTGGGGCAACTGAAGGGCCTCTCCCCTATGTGGACCTGCTGGTGTTTCTGAAGTGTGATGGCCTGGGTAAAGCACTTTCCGCACTCGGGACAACGAAAGGGCCTCTCCCCCGTGTGGGTCCGCTGGCGGGTCTGGAGGTTGGAGGCCCGGGCAAAGCCCCTCCCACACTCGGGGCACCTGAAGGGCCTCTCCCCGGTGTGGGACTGCTGGTGTCTCAGCCGGGCAGAGGCCTGGGTAAAGCACTTCCCGCATTCACAGCAGCTGAAGGGCCTCTCCCCCGTGTGGACCCGCCTGTGGGTAAGCAGGGCAGATGCCTGGGTAAAGCCCTTCCTGCACTCGGGGCAGCTGAAGGGCCTCTCACCGGTGTGACTGCGCCGATGAGTCTCCAGAGCAGACGGGGCACAGAAGCCTTTCCCACAGTCGCCACACTTCCACGGTTGCTTCACGGGGCGGGATTCCTCGGGATTCTCCATGGCCGAAGTTTCAGCCGCACACAAACGTGGGTACAGCCCCACCCTGCCGTGAATTCCTCTTTCCAGGCCGTTTCACTGTTTCAGGCTCCATACTCACTGCGCTGCAACGTAGGGTCTCTCATCCAGTCCCACTGATTCTGAAAATGTATTCAAGCCGGAAGCAAACGCTTTGCTCCTTCTCACAGAATCACAGTCAAAAATCGTTGCAGTCCCGATGTCCCAGTGTCACTGTCAGACATTGATGTGAAAGTGAGGACTGCAGATGCTGGAGAGTCAAGAGTTCAAAAGTATGACGCTGGAAAAGCACTGTAGGTCAGGCAGCATCAGAGGAGCAGAAGGCGATTTTGAAATTTCCGTCTTCAGATCTTCAAATACTCTGTAAAAAGAGATTACAAAAGTCATTACACTTAGTGCAGTGTAACAATTCTGAACAAGCAATTCTACTTTCTGCAGATTATACTTTTCTTTTATTATTCCACAAAATTGAACACACCATCCCACTCTCTCACCCCCTCTGTTCTCACTCTGCTCTAATTCTCCTCAAGGTCCTGATTCAGGATCTTACAGATGCAACCAACATAGAGTCATAGAGATGTACAGCATGGAAACAGACCTGAACCCAGGGAAAAGACTGTCTATTTATCCTATACATAACCCTCATAAATTTGTAAACCTCTATAAGGTTATCCCTCAGGCTCCAAAACTCCAGGGAAAACAGCTCCAGTCTGTTCAGCCTCTCCCTAAAGCTCAAATCCTCCAACCCTGGCGACATCCTTGTAAATCGTTTCTGAACCCTTTCAAGTTTCACAACATCTTTTCGTTGGAAGGAGACCAGAATTGCACGCAATATTCCAACAGTGTCCTAACCAATGTACAGCCGCAACATGACCTCCCAAGAGTTCAAAATTAACATGAAAGAAGTCTTCGATAAGCATTTGGTACTTAAATTTTGACAAGGCACTGATGAAATGCATCCAACAATCTTGAAGGAAGAGACTTGGAGGAGGTGTCAGAAGACTGGAGAATTGCAAACATTGCAGCCTGGTTTAAGAAAGGTTGTAAAGTTAATCTCAGCAATTATAGAGTCACAGAGATGTACAGCATGGAAACAGACCCTTCGGTCCAACCCGTCCATGCCGACCAGATATCCCAACCCAATCTAGTCCCACCTGCCAGTTTAAATTTGGTGGAGAAGCTTCCAGTAATACTTATTCTGGTCAAAATTAATAATCACATGGAGAAAGGTGGATTGATTAGGAAGAGTCTGCATGGGATTTCTGACGGGGACACTGCATTTAACTAACTTGTTAGAGATTTGTGAAGACGTTCCAGGCTTGATAAGGATAACACTTCAGCTCTCCTCTTTGTTATCCATCCTGGCTATCTTGGGGAGCCTGGTACACCTATAGCCTCGACGTAATGCTGAATTTGAGGGGATTAAAGCACTAAAGTGTGACTTCAAATTACTTGGCTTCACGGGTTTTGCTGTCATATCTCTCCCATAAACGCTGACAGAACAGGCTGTGTGCAGGAGTCTGCTGGGCACCACCTTCATTAATCAAAAGGGAAAGAGCTATTGATTCAGCACCTCAGTAAATCTTGAGGCAGTCTTAGCTCCTATGCACATGTTGGGATACATGTCAGGAGATGTTTATATTTTGCTTCTGTACTTAGAATTCAGAAATTGAAGCCAATGTACATTTTAAAAATATTCAAGATTAAAAGTACAGAGGAGATCAATATTATACAACAATCCAACAACCCCGTCCCAAGACAACAGGCGCCTGACCCTCACAAAGCTGGCGGCCGGTTGCCCGGGCAACCCGAGAGCTCCTTCGCCGGTGAAGTAAACACTGGGCCTGTGGGGCTTCTATTGGAGGCCTGAGGCCTCCCCCTCGGAGTTTATAAACTCCCCAGTCTCCCTCCTCCCGCGGGTCCCAATCCTACCCTGTCTCACTGTCTCCTCTCCCCGGGGGCAGGAGCCAGGTCTTGGCGCTCGGGCCTGGCGACCTCCCCGGGATGTTCCTGAAACCTGGTCCTGTTCTGAAGGAGGATCCCCGGACCCGAAACACCTCCTCACATTCCTCCCGACACGAGCTGCCGGACCTGCTCAGCTTTCCCAGCGGCTCCTGTTCTTGTTCCTTCAGCCGCCGGCGCCAATCCCCTCCCTCACTCAGTAACACTGTCTTCGTCCGGCCGCGGGACCTACACTGCACATGCGCCAACACACTGGGGGCGTGGTCCCGACAACGTCACCAACGGAGGGGGCGTGGTTGGGGAGCCGTCCAACCAATAGGGGACAATGGGGGTTGGTTTTCCCCGCCCCCAGCCTGTTCAGGAATGTTACTCCAGACCTTTGGAAAGCTGAAACATCGGGAAACTTCCAGACACAAACAAAGGGATTTTCAAAGATGAATAGAAATAGGTAAGGTAAATTACGAAAGAGGAGAAAGTGAGGGCTGCAGATGCTGGAGATCAGAGCTGAAAATGTGTTGCTGGAAAAGCGCAGCAGGTCAGGCAGCATCCAGGGAACAGGAGAATCGACGTTTCGGGCATGAGCCCTTTTTCAGGAATGAGGAAAGTGTGTCCAGCAGTCTAAGATAAAAGGCAGGGAGGAGTGACTTGGGGGAGGGGCTTTGGAAATGTGATAGGTGGAAGGAGGTCAAGGTGAGGGTGATAGGCCGGAGTGGGAGTGGGAGTAGGGGTGGGGGTGGGGGTGGGGGTGGGGGCGGAGAGGTCAGGAAGAAGATTGCAGGTTAGGAAGGCGGTGCTGAGTTCGAGGGATTTGACTGAGACAAATCCCCCCAACTTTGGCAAATAGGGTTAAGGAGAATCCAAAGGGTTTTTACAAATACATTAAGGACAAAAGGGTCACTGGGGAGAGAATAGGGCACATCAAAGATGAAGAAGGGCTTATGCCCGAAACATCGATTCTCCTGTTCCCTGGATGCTGCCTGACCTGCTGCGCTTTTCCAGCAACACATTTCCAGCACATCAAAGATGAGCAAGGCAGCCAATGTGTGGAACTACAGGAGATAGGGGAGATACTAAACGAGTATTTTGCATCAATGTTTACTCTGGCGAAGGACATGAAAAATATAGAATGTAGGGAAATTGATTATAACATCTTTAAAAATGTCCATATTACAGAGGTGGTGGTCCTGGATGTCTTGAAACATGAAGGTGGATAAATCTCCAGGACCTGGTCAGGTGTACCCGAGAACTCTGTGGGAGGCTACGGGAAGTGATTGTGGGGCCCCTTGCTGAAATATTTGTATCATTGATAGTCACAGGAGAGGTGCCAGAAAACTGGAGGTTGGTTAACATGGTACCACTAGTTAAGAAAGGTGATAAGGAAAAGCCAGGGAACCTGACATCGGTGGTGGGCAGGTTATTGGAGTGAAACCTGAGAGACAGGATTTACACATATTTGGAAAGGCAAGGACTGATTAGGGATAGTCGGCATAGCTTTATGCATGGGAAATCATGTCTCCCAAACTTGATTGAGTGCTTTGAAGAAGTAACAAAGAAGATTGATGAGGGCAGAGCAATGGACGTGATCTATACGGACTTCAGTAAGGTGTTTGACAAGGTTCCCCAAGGGAGACTGGTTAGCAAGGTTAGATCTTATGGAATACAGAGAGAACTAACCATTTGGATACAGAACTGGCTCAAAGGTAGAAGGTAATGGTGGAGAGTTGTTTTTCCGTTGCCTTGTGGCACTCCACTGGCTTATGACCAGTGGAGTGCCACAAGGATCAGTGCAAGGTCCACTACTTTCTGTATTTTTTATGCAAATGACTTGGATGTGAACATAAATGTATAGTTAGTAGGTTTGCTGATGACACCAAAATTGGAGGTGTAGTGAACAACGAGGAAGGTTACCTCAGATTACAATGGGATCTTGATCAGATGTGCCAATGGGCTGAAAGGTGGCAGATGGAGTTTAATTTCGATGAATGCAAGGTGCTGCATTTTGGAAAAACAAATCCGAGCAGCACATCTACACTTAATGGGAAGGTTCTAGGGAGTGTTGTTGAACAAAGAGACCTTGGAGTGCAGGTTCACAGTTCCTTGAAAGTGGAGTTGCAGATAGATAGGATAGTGAAGGTGGTGTTTGGTATACTTTCCTTTATTGGTCAGAGTATTGAGTATAGGATTTGAGAGGTCATGTTGTGGCTGTACAGGAGAATGTTTAGGACCCTTTTGGAATAAGTGTACAATTCCGGCATCCTTCCTCTTGGAAGGATGTTGTGAAACTTGAAAGGGTTCAGAAAAGATTTACAAGGATGTTGCCAGGGTTGGAGGATTTGAGCTATAGGGAGAGGTTGACTAGGCTGAGGCTGTTCTCCCTGGAGTGGAGGCAGCTGAGGGGTGACCTGAGAGGTTTATAAAATCATGAAAATCACGGATAGGGCGAACAGCCAAGGTCTTTTACCCCCCGAAATGGAGGAGTCCAAAACTAGAAGGTATAAGTTTAAGATGAGAGGGGGAAAGATTTAAAAGGGAACTAAGGGGCAACGTTTTCACGCAGAAGGTATGGAATGAGCAGCCAGAGGTAGTGGTGGAGGTGGGTACAATTACAATATTTAAAAGGTGTCTAGATGAATAGTTCGGATTGAGAGGAATATGGAGCAAATGCTGGAACTTGGGACTGGGCCAGATTGGAACATCTGGTCGGCATGGATGAGTTGAACTGAAGTGTCTGTTTCTGTGCGGTGTGACGATAAGTCTATAACGGTTATGACCGAAACGAGACCTTTTTACTGATAATCTTCCTGCTGGATTTTTTTCGTGCACCCAGTTTCAGTCGATTTCTAGTGGGGAAAATTGGCATATGTCCTGTATCGTGGAAATTCTGAAAAATAAAAATAAATAATTCTCCCTGTGAATGGTATAATCCACACCCCGTGATGTGAATGGTACAATACTCCCCGCCCCTTTTCCTCCTCCACACCCCTCCACCTTCGAATGATGCAATCGTCCCCCTCTGAATGGTATAATCCTTTACTCCCCCACAGCCATTAAGGGTACAATCCTCCAAAGTCTCAATGGTACGATCCTTTCTACACCACCCCGAATGAATGGTACAATCCTCCTCCTGAGCTGGGATTCCCCAATCCCTTTCTGTTTCACATTTCCGAAACATTTCCCATTTTGAGAACAGTCTCTGTTTCTGGTCTTCCCACCAAAGTGCATAACCTCAGACTTTACCACATTGTATTGCATCTGCCCCTTCTCTGACCATTCTCCTGGCCTGTCCAAGCATTCTCAGCATGGACTCCTTTGGAACTCCAAAGACCCCTTTATGCCAACTCTCTGCCTTCTGCCAGTCAGCCAATCCTCTATCCGTGCCAGTACTTGCTCTTACACCAGGGACTCTTATCTTACTTAGCAGCCTCCTGCACGGCACCTCGTCAAAGGCCTTCTGGAAATCCAAATCGCTCATGTCCACTGGCTCTCCGTTTGTCTAACTTACTCATTACCTGCTCAAAGAATCCTAATAGATTTGTCAGACATGACCTCCTGTTGTCAAAGCCATGCAGACTCGGTCCTGTTTTACCATGCACCTCCACATACTTCCCACTCTCACCCTCCATAAAACCTGTTAAGTTTACCCATTTTTACCATAAATACGTTGTTCTGCTCTTAATGAATTCAAGTTTAAAGATTTCATATTATGTATGTACACTACCTTTGCCCCTTATAATATTTTATCCTTCTGAAGAAGACCTTCAAAAGAGATTAGCACAAGGTATGAAACTGACTGTGACTGCATCAAGTAAAGGAGTTAGTAAGAATGAGAAAGGAGTGGCTAAATATCTAAACCTACCCATGCAACGATCAAGAAGGCACAACAACACTTTTTCTTCCTCAAGATGCTCAAGAAATTCGGCATGTCCATAATGACACTCACCAACATTTCCAGATGCACCACAGAAAGCATTGAATCTGGGTGCATCACACTCTGCTACGGCAACTGCTCTGCCCAGGACTGGAAGAAACTACAGAAGGTGGTGTGCACAGCACAGTCCATCATAGAAGCCAACCTCCCACCCATGAGATCCATCTTCACTTCTCATTGTCATGGAAAGGCTACCAACCTCAAAGACCCCTCCCACCCCAGGAATGATCTCTTGCACCATCTTCTGTCAGGCAGAAGATACAGAAGCTTGAACACATGTACCAACAGGTTCAAGAATAGCTTCTTCCCTGCCATTATTAGACTGCTGAATGGAGCTCTCCAATTTGAAATCTAATGTTGAGCTTGCTTCTGCGCACCTCCTGTGCAGCTGTAACCCTGTACGCCTCACTCTGTCTAAGCGCAGTATGACCTGCATGTCCTTGTTTGCTCGGATCTGACTGTACTGCTGATAAAACAAAACTTTTAACTCTACTTAGGTACATAGCACAGTACAGGCCCTTCGGCACTCGATGCAGTACCGGTCCTTTATCCTACTCTAAGATCAGACTGACCTACATACCATTTATTGTACTAACTTTCATGTGCTTATCCAAGAGTCGATTAAAAGTCCCTAATGTATCTGACTCTACTACCACAGTTGACAGTGCATTTCACACAGCCACCACTATCCGAGTAGAGAACCTACTCTGACATCTCCCCGAAACCTTCCTCCAATTACCTTAAAATTATGCCGAGAGTGTGGTGCTGGAAAACCATAGCAGGTCAGGCAGCAGCCAAGGAGCAGGAGAATTGATGTTTTGGGCATAAGCCCTTCATCAGGACCGAGGCTTGTGGTCGGGGGTGCTGAGAGATAAATGGGAAGAGGGTGGGGTTGGGGACAAGGTGGCTGAGAATGCCATAGGTAGATGAAGGTAGGGGTGTGTGTGTGTGTGTTTGTGAGAGGTGGGGGTTGGGGGGGTGGCAAGATGATAGTTCGGAGGGGGTTATGGTGCAGATAGATAGGAAAAAATGATGGACAGGTCAGAAGGGGCAGCGCCAAGTTGGAGGCTTGGGACTGGGATAAAGTGGGGGAGGTGAGGAAACTGTTGAAATCCACATTTGTCCTGTGTGGTTGCAGGGTCGCAAGGCAGAGTATGAGGTGTTCCTCCTCCAGGCATCAGGTAGTAACGGTTTGGCGATGGATAGGTTGGAGAAGTGGGTGGAGCTGATAGATTGAAAAGTTGATGGACAGGTCAAGATGGCGTGCTGAGTTGAAGGCATGGGACTGGGATAAAGTGGGGGGGGGGGGGTGGAAAATGATGTCTAGCATCTGCAGTCCTCATTCTCTCCTCCTTAAAATTATAGACATTTATAAGGGGCATGGATAGGGTGAATACCCAAGGTCTTTCCCCAAAGTCTAGTACTAAAGGGGCATAGGTTGAAGGTGAGTGGGGAAAGGGACCTGAGGGGCAACATTTTCACGCAGAGGGTGGTGCGTGTATGGAATGAACTGCCAGAAGTGGTGGAGGCTGGTACAATTACAACACTTAAAAGGCATCTGAATGGGGATACGAATAGGAAGGGTACAGATGAACATAGGCCAAATGCTGGCAAATGGGTCACCAGATTCATTTAAGATATGGACTGAAGGGTTTGTTTCAGGCTCTACAACTCTATAACTATGTCTACATAGTTGGAAACCAATTTCACAAAATGAGGAATAGGTCATTCACCCCTTACAGCCTGTCCTGAGCTGTGGCCTAACTGCACATATTCCAGTGCAAGTTTCAGAAAGATTTCAGCAGCTCTTTTAAAAAATTGAAATGCGTTTAGACTTCAATGATGTTTCTGAATATATCATTTTAGCTAATCGCAATTTTAAAGATAAGAGTTTCGAGTGAACACAGCCCACACCTCCCAGTGCAGCCAGTAACCTTTACAATGTTGATGAAACGATGCAGTACCTGGACTCCTTAAACATTTACAATTTCTAACGATACTACCTACTCATTCACTGCTCCATCTGATACACGACATTAGAAACTTAGTGCAGGAGGCTGGAAGAAATGAGCAGCTTTAAAACAAAAAAACCATCTGGAGCTCAAAGCTTTCAATGAGAGTCTGAGCCCAGCAGTAAGTTCAGGTAATCTTTATTGTGACCCAGCTTTGTTACAGCTTCAGATCCCCCCCCAGCAAAAAGATGTAGAGAAAGTAGCTGCTTTTTAAACAGCTCAAGGTCAAAGCGCACACACTCCCCCTCCCCACCTCACTTTCTTTACTATCGGTCAGCACAGATTGTCCTTTTGTAATTGGATCCTTGGTACAGCCTGAACCCGTGGGGCCGGGAACGGGGGCAGTGTGGAGTGAAACAGACTGCTGTGGGTCTGGAGTCACGTGTAGGCCAAACCGGGTAAAGGATGCAGCTGGGACGACTGAGTGAATCCTTTCCCACAATGGCAGTTTCCTTCGCGAAAAAGGGCGTGAGTGAATCAGATTGGGGTTTTCTCTCTCCCCGCCCCCCCAGAAAATGGTTTCATCGTTAGATTCTGACCGTATTCCAATTCCGCCATCTGCCGCGGTGGTATTCAAACCCAACAGATCCCAGAACTGGGTTAATAGTCCAGTCGATAACTGCACTCAGCAGTCGCTTTGTCAGTCCCCCTGCGATAGCACGTGAAGTCGCTGGTGGCTCCGGAGGTGGGAGGAGCGGGTGAAAGCCTTCCCGCCCTCGGGACAGCAGAAGGACCTCTCCCCTGTATGGACTCGCCGGTGGGTCAGCAGGGAGGAGGAATAGCTGAAGGCCTTCCCACACTCGGGACAGCAGAAGGGCCTCTCCCCTGTGTGGACCTGCTGGTGGGTCAGCAAATTGGAGGAACGGCTGAAGGCCTTCCCGCACTCGGGGCAGCTGAAGGGGGTCTCCCCCGTGTGGACCCGCTGGTGCCTCAGCAGGGTGGAGGAATTGCTGAAGGTCTTCCCACACTCGGGACAGCTGAAGGGCCTCTCTCCCGTATGGACTCGCCGGTGGGTCAGTAGGGAGGACGAATCGCTGAAGGCCTTCCCACACTCGGGACAGCTGAAGGGCCTCTCCCCCGTGTGGATCCGCTGGTGCCTAAGCAGGGCAGAGACCTGGGTAAAGCCCTTCCCACACTTGGGACAGGAGAATGGCCTCTCCCCGGTGTGGATGCGCCGATGAATCTCCAGGTCAGACGGAGTACGGAAGCCTTTCCCACAGTTACCACACTTCCACGGTTTCTCCATGTCCGAAGCTTCGGCCACAAGCAAATGCATGTCCTGCCCCTCACTGCTGTGAGTTCCTCTTTCCAGGCCGTATAACAGTTTCAGGCTCCACTCTCAGTACGCAGCAACAGTAGGGTCTCTCATCCAGTCCCACTGATAATGAAAATGTACTGAAATAGGAACCAAAAAGCTTTGCTCCTTCTCACAGAATTGTAATAAAAAATCGTGGCTGCCCCAATCGATTGAGTGACTGTCAGATATTGACGTGAAAGTGAGGACCGCAGACAGGGGAGAGTCAGTGTTGAACAGTGCGGCGCTGGAAAAGCACAGTAGGTCAGGCAGCATCCAAGGAGCAGGAGAGTCAACATTTCTGGCATAAGCCCTTCATCTGTTCATTTTGAAACTTCTGTCTTCGGATCTTCAAATACTCTGGAAAAAGAGATTACAAAAGTCATCGCTGTCAGTGCAGGGTAGAAATTCAGAACAAGCTATTCTACTTTCTGTGCAGCATTCTTTTCTTTTGTTATTCCACAAAATTGAAAGCAACTTCCTTCTCTCTCTCTCTCTCCCCCTCACCCCTCTGTTCTCACTCCGCTCTAAGTAATTCTCCTGAAGGTGCTGATTCAGGATCAGAACAGCAAACACGTCAAGACTTACATATTGGATAACTCCACCTGAAAGTTAATATCTTTCACAACATTGGGATACTGAGAGTGAGCAGGTCTGATTTTGGGAAGCAAAACAAAATGTGTCAATTCAGGATGAATCAGGAATACAGCTTGAGGAATAACCAGACACATCAAGGTATTAACACAGACACCAGAGAGAAACTGAACAGAAGAGACGTGGCAAACTTTAGTAAAAAGCCAGAGTCATTAAGATATACCGCACAGTAACAGACCTTCTGGTCCAATTCGTCTATGCTGACCAGATATTGTAAATCAATTTAGTCCCATTTGTCAGCACTTGGCCCATATCCCTTGGCCAATCCACCCTACTTTGCACATCCCTGGACACTATGTGTAAGTTAGCATGGCTAACCCACACAAACCTGCACCTCCTTGGGAACGATGGGTACTTTAACACGGCCAATCCACCCTCACCTGCACATCCCTGGGCACTATGCATAATTTAGCATGATCAATCCACCCTAACCTGGGCAAAGTTAAAAACTACACAAACGCGCGTTATAGTCCAACAGGTTTATTTGGAAGGACCAGCGTTCGGAGCACTGCTCCATCATCAGGTGATTGTGGAGAATAAGACCATAAGGCACAGAATTTATGGAAAGACATTTGTGGCCTGCCATGGAAATGATATATTGAACAAATCTGGATTGTTAAGTCTTTCATCTTTTAGAATGGATTGCAGGGATCATTAATATGTAAATCCCAAAACTTCCTGCAAGGCACCCTCTCAAGATAACATAAGGCTTTACAACAAAAGGTGGCATCTCAGCTCAGACAATGCACTAAAGGTATGAGGTCAGAGTTTGCCTGTATCTCAGTCTTGAGTCAGACTGTTTCTATTTCCAAAGCAGGAATTTATAAAATATTATCTGGATTGACTGCCTGCATGAACTGCCGAGTCTCATCCACCAGATGAAATGACTGGATAGGAAGGGCTTGATCCCCACAGTGCAATGAATTCCCACTTTCCACCAAAATCCCAAATGGTCAGCATATTTCATTGTAACTTCTTCTGCTCCCAGTAAGGGCAAAAAAATCTTTGAAAGTTGCTCTGAAAGTCCAGTCTTCACAACCACACTTCTGCTTTCACCGAAGACAATTAGTCATACAGCACGGAAACAGACCCTTTGGTCAAATTCGTCTGTGCCAAACAGATATCCGAAATTAATCTAGTCCCATTTGCCAGCATGTGGCTCTTATGGTTCTAAACCATTCCTATTCATGTACCCAGCCAGATACATTTTAAAGATAATTGTACCAGCCTCACCACTTCCTCTGGCAGCTCGTTCCATACATGCACAACCCTCTGCGTGAAAAAGTTGCCCCTCAGGGCCCTTTTAAATCATTCCCCTCTCACCTCAAACATATGCCTTCTAGTTTTGGACTCTCCTACCTTGGGGAAAAGACCTTGGATATTCACCCAATCCATGCTCATTATAAACCTCTATATGGCTGCCCCTCAGCCTCCGATGCTCCAGGGTAGTTCAAACCCTCCAAGTCTAGCAACATCCTCGCAAATCTTTTCTGAACCCTCTCAAAGTTTCACAAGTTATTTCCGAAAGCAGGGAGACCAGCACTGGATGCACTATTCCAAAAGTCGCCTTACCAATGTACAGCCACAACATGATCTCCCAATGCCTATACTCAATACGCTGACCAATAAAGGAAAGCATACCAAACACCACCACCACTATCCTGTCTACCTGCGACTCCACTTTCAAGGAGCTATGAACCTGCACTCCAAGGTCTCTTTGTTCTGCAACACTCCCCTTCACTGTGCCAGTCCTGCCTGGATTGCTTGACCAAAATGCAAAACCTAATTTCTCTAAATTAAACTCCATCTGCCACTCCTTGGCCCATTGGACCATCTGATCAATTCTAATTTATAGTGAATTCTGCTTCCTCTCATTCTCTCGAAGCTGAAAATCTCCATCCCACACACTCTCCCTCCCTTCTCACTTTGTAGAACCTAATCCCTGCTGTATCTCATCCTGAAGGGTCTGGTTCATGCTGTTTAACAGGCCCACACTCAGGGGAGATCTAATTGAAACATACAGAATACTGAACGGCCTGGACAGAGTGGATGTTGGGAAGATCTTTCCATTGGGAGGAGAGACTCGGGCTCGAGGCACAGTCTTAGAGTAAAGGGAAGACCCTTTACATTGGAGGTAAGGAGAAACGTCTTCAGCCAGAGAGTAATGAATCTATGGAATTAACTGCCACAGAAGGCTGTGGAGGCCAGGTCACTGAGGATATGTAAGACTGAGATAGATAGGTTCTTGAGTATCAAGGGGATCGAGGGTTACGGGGAAAAAGCAGGAGAACGCGGATAAGAAACTTAACAGCCACGATTGAATGGTATGAGCAAACCCAATGGGCTGAATGGCCTAATTGCTGTTCCTATATCTGATGGTCTCTTGCTGTCCTGGACACAAACTGTATGAATCCAAGTAAGATTCTGTTAATCCATTTTTTAAGATTAGAATCAGTCTAACCGTTGTGGTACAGACAGCCTCACACAGGGAAACTCACACCTTCAATACGTTATCTGGGACAACATGATACCAATTGGGAATGTAACTTTTAAAAAAGGTTTTGCTATTTACATATGAAAGAACTAAAACCAACATGGTTATTCTAAAAGAGGAGAGACTTAACAACAATCCAGGTCTTTTTCAATATATAATTTCAGTTACATCCCACTGTAAACTTTTGCTATAAATTCAGTGTCTTACAATGGTATTCTTCACAACCACCCGATGAAGGAGCAGCAATCTGAAAGCTAGTGCTTCCAAATAAACCTGTTGGACCATAATCCTGTGTTTTTGATTTTTAACTTTGGACACAGAGCGTGAGAATTGGGAGCAGGAGTTGGTCATTTGGTCTTTGGAGCCTGAACCAGCATTGAACAGACCATAACTGGATATGAATCTTCCTACATCTCGGTGGATAGGCTGGGACTTTCTTCACTGGAGCACAGGAGGTTGAGAAGTGACCTTATAGAGGTTTATAAAATCATGAGAAGTATACATGAGGTGAATGGCAGGTGTCATTTCCCTCAGGTGGGGGTTTCAGGATTAGGCAGCAAATTTTGAAAGGAGAGAGGAGAAAGGTTTTGAAAAGACTTGAGGCAGCTTTTTTTTTAAATACAGTAGTTCACGTGTCCAGAGGAAGTGATGTTACTTTCAAAAGACATTTGGTTAATTACATGAATAGGAAAGGTTCGGAGGGATATGGGCCAAACACAGGTAGGTGGGACTAGATTAGTTTGTGAATATATTCAACGTGGTCTAGTTGGACTGAATGGTCTGTTTTTTTTGCTGTATGACTGTAACTGTTCTGTACTTGTCTTCAAAACATTTTCTTGCTTTCTCCCATAAACATCCACTTTATTGTTGCTCAAAACTCAGATGAACTCAGCCTTGAATATATTCAATGACCACTAACTGCAGGAAGGCATCCACAATTCTGAACACAATTCCTCTTGCTAATATACCACTTGCCTTGCTGATTGCTTGCTGCACCTGTCTGACAACTGGCAGTGACTGGTGTAGAAAGACACTGAGCCCCCTTTCTACATCCACATATCATTCCCTATTCCCTTGTGCCTGAAACATCGACTGTCCTGCCCCTCAGATGCTGTCTGACCTGCTGTGCTTTTCCAGCGCCACACTTACTGACTCTAATCACCAGTATCTGCAGATCTCACTTTCTCCACATCTCAATATATCACCATTTAAATAATACACTTCCTTTCTGCTCTTTTTCACAACTTCACATTGTTGTACTCTTTTTCTCATGTTTTCCAATTGTGGTCTTCTCTACATTGGGGAGACTGAGCATAAACTTGGGAACGGTTTGCTGAGCATCGCAGGCAGGTCCACAGTCACTGCCCACTTTAATTTCCCTTCCCCCTCCCTTTCTGAAAAGATTATCTTAGGCCTTCTCCATTACCACAATGAACCAAACAGCAAATTGGAGGAACAACACCTCATCTTCCGCCTGGGCAGCCTATAGCCTAGAGGACTCAACATTGAGTTCTCCAGTCTCAAATAACCTCACTTCCCATTCTCCCCCCCCCCCCCCAAACAACTCCCTTCTCAGCTCCTCCCCCTCATCACTCATGAACCAGATTTATTCCTCCCATTCACCAACCAGGTCAGACCTTTCACCTATCCCCAATTCACCACCCTGCCCCAAGGACACTCTTTATCTGCACCTATCCCCAATCCTGAAGAAGGGTTACCCCTGAAACGTCGACTTCTCCACCTCCTGATGCTACCTGGCTTGTTCTTCCAGTCTCCTGCCTGTCTATTTTGCCAATTGCGACACAGACGTGGAGCAACGTTTCTAGAGTCTGTCCACCCCGATTCACTACCTTTCCTTTCAGTTGCTGCAAGTCAACAACTGAAGCCCTGAATGAAAAAAAAAGAAATGGAAAAGGTGGTGAGAAAAGAGAGTGCCGTACTCACAGATGTTGGACAGAGGAAGGAGATTGCAGTCTGGGGTGAAGCTCAATCTTCATTCAGAGAAACAGGAGCAGTAGCAGCAGCTTCAGAAACTCAGGGTCCAACTTCCGCATTCAGACAATGGGGTGGCTCTGATTGGCAGGAGGACTAGACTCTTTCCGGTCCTCCTGTACTTCCTATTGGTCAATCAAAAGAAGATCGCGCGCCTTTTTGTGCGGACTGCGATGATCATACCCAGTGTTTTTGCTGACACCCGGCGAGCATGCGCATGGCTTGCTGACACCGGCAAACATGCGCTGTATGCTCTATCGGGATGCTGGTGTTACTGACAGATTTTAAGTGTTCAAATGCCAATAGGAAAAAAAGGGGTCGAGCCACAATACGTTTTCCCCGTGGTTCGACATTTTATTGCTTTTGCATTTTGTCTCGCTGCTCAACCTTTGTACGTCTTTTACCCTTGTTGAGAGAGTCTCCCCGTGAGCTGACTGTGGGCAGCGCTTTAACCAGTTACACAGACTGAAGAAACATTACACTATTCGCAGGAGGGAGTGACTGTACACGTTTCCTGAGTGTGATCACACTTTCAATTGTTCATCGGAAACACAGAGCCAAAAAGTCACCAGAACTGCGGAGAAGTTGTGGAAATGTGGGGACTGAGGGAAGGGATTCCATTCCCTGTGGGCACTGGAGATTCATCAGCTCAGTTGCAGTGCGGAGAGGCCGTTCTTCAAAAAATTATTACAACATTATTTCCCATTGACAAAAACACATTCACGCTGCCTGATTACCTTGAACTTATACAAGTGCCCTGTCATAATATCTTTGATAATAGCTTTGAACATTTTCCCCATTACATATGTTAAGTTAAATGGTCTGCAGTTTCCTGTTCTCGGTCTCCCTTTTTGAAGAAAGGATTTTTCCAATCTAAAGAAACCATCCCTGAAACTAATGAGGTTTGGAAAATTAAAACCAATACATTAACTATTACGGGGAGAATGCGGGTAAGTAGAGTTGAAATGCCCATCAGCCATGATTGAATGGCAGAGTGGACTCGATGGGCTGAATGGCCTTACTTCCACTCCTATGTCTTATGGTCTTATTTCACTCGCTAATTTCTCTTTAAGAGTCTAGGATGAATTCCTTCAAATACCCGGGACTTATCAGCTCGTAGTTCCAACAGTTTACTCAGTACTAATTCCTTGGTGATTGTAATTTTCTTCAGTTCCTCCCTCCCTTTCAATTCCTGATTTACAGCTAGTTCCAGGGTGTTCCTTGTATCCTCTCTAGTGAAGTCAGATTCAAACTCTTTTCAATTCATGTGCCATCCCTTTATCCTCCGTTACTGAATCCCCAGACTCATTTTTGTTAACTTTTTTTTAAGAAAAGCTGACAAAACTTTCCAACCTGTTATTATAATTTTTTTAGCTAACTTTCTAACCTTAATTGCCGTGCTACTGCCTGCATTATTTCTGATATTTTGCCACAGCTCCCAACTCTAGCATCAACTTGTCTGCGTATTCTATTGAACTGATATTGATTAAGTGTTGCAAAACACACAAGGGCAAATCTTTCCTCTCCAGAAAGTCTTAGTACTTAACATGATAAAATTCACTTTGAAATATTGTTCATCCAAATCTTACCAAGCACATACTACAGATTCAACATCCCACAATGACACCCAGTTTTGTTATGATCTTTAATTCTGAAGAGAAATTTGAATACCCAGTGATTAACTGGAAGAACTCTTCATTAAGTTTTCACATTTTTAAAGAAATAAAAATTACCAATTAATTGGAGTCTTGATAGTTTATTCACTTTCTGGGAATAGTCCAAGGGATGCAACATCTCTCTAGGATTCACTTGAATCCTTCTCAGGATTCCAAGTATTCCTGGTAATTGTATGTGGGAAAAGATCTGCCACCCTGGCAACCCACAAAAGGCCCACAAAAGCAAAATTGGCCAAACTGTACCAAAACACCCAGAATGCCTCAGCAGGGACCAAGCAGGCTAACAAGTGAAACTAGACAGCACTTGCAGACAAGGGAATACCTGTACAGCTCAAGTACCCACTAACAATGACAGAGTACCACAGCTATCCCAAAGCCCTGAGGGCAGTTTCACAACCCAGCAATACCAAAGCCACACAAAGAACAGGTCAGACAGAGAGGCACCAGCAAGAGCATTGCTCCCAGGACAGGATAATGGAAGCACCTCACCACTTCAGAGGAGACATTAGCACCTACCTGCGAAGACGAATGGAAGCTCCTGATCCATCGATACTGTCAGAATGTTGCTTTGTGTAGAGAATTAGGACATTCCTCTGATAACTGTTTTGCGATTAGCATCATTGTAACTAGATTACTCCATTTCCAGCAGCAACATTTCACTGCCACCCAGAGAATTGGCTATGAGGTTGCTTTACTATCCAAAGCCATCATGTCCCTACAATGTGCCCCTGCCCTAAACCCCACCACCCTGCTTCCACTCACTCTGACCACTATTACGGATGAACACAACTGTTTAGACCTTGTCCAGCAGTTCGTTGCCCCATGCCCTGACCTCTCTGAAACACCTCTAAACAACTCTGACCTCATATTCTACACATATGGTTCATCCTTCATCATCTGCACCCCACCATCTACATCCTGCAGGCTCCCATATTCCCTGACCCTATGGAGGCTGTGCAAGCTACCCAAGAAACTGCTCCACAGCAGGAAAAGGACAGTTGGGCCTGCACTGGGGCCACACAATCTCCTTCCCTCAAACTGCTAATACACCCTGATGGCCACATCATTTGCCCAAGTGCCCACCTACACACACTGGCCCTAGCAGCCCACAGCATTGGCCATACAGGCAAGAGGGGCATGATACACACTGTAACGCAGTCCTGGTTTGGACCAGGATTCACTGCCGCTGCCCAAGTCCTGCTGTCACAGTGCCTCATCTGCCTGCAGAACAATGCAGGGAAGCCAGTTGTCAAGTACCTGCCAGTTCCTGAGGGGCCTTTCAGCCTCTTACAGATTGACTTCACACACAAATACAGGGTTACAAGTACATCCTGGTCATCAGAGACATGTTCTCCGAATGGATGGAAGCATTTCCCACAAGAAAGGATGATGCATGTATGGTAGTAAAATGCCTCCTAAAGGATGTCATCCCCAGATTTGGAGTTCCCAGTAGCATAACGACGGAGAGAGGGACTCACTCACGGCTTAGCTCGTGACCGGCATTAGCGAGGCACGAGGGATACCACAGCGACACCCCATCCCCAACCAACCCGTTGTCAGGCATAGTCGAGCAGATGAATGGCATCCTGAAGACCACAC
This sequence comes from Chiloscyllium plagiosum, assembly GCF_037043375.1. Lineage (NCBI taxonomy): Eukaryota > Metazoa > Chordata > Chondrichthyes > Orectolobiformes > Hemiscylliidae > Chiloscyllium > Chiloscyllium plagiosum. The sequence goes on from NW_028270165.1 coordinate 8,725,702, forward strand.
TGACTAAAACCACCCAGAAAACAGGACTGACCTGGTCAGACGCCTTGCCACTTGCCCTCTATGCTACACATATGCAGCCAAACTGAACAGCTGTGCTCACCCCTTTTCAAGTACTTATGGGGCAGCCTATGCCCACTGCCACCAGACCCCTGACACTCACCACAGACACAGCCCTGCTTCTGACACAAGAGGCCCCACTAGAGTATGTCCAGGCCCTTAGCAGGAGCATTAGTGCTCACACAACCAGGTCAGGGCTGCATTGCCCACACCCCAATCATTGCCCATTCATCTGTTCTGACCTGGGGACTATGTCATGATCAAATCACTAGAAAAAGATTCTCTCTCCCCTCGGTGGAAAGGTCTCTACCTGATCCTGATGACAATCCGGACTGCTGTGAAACCGGAAGGATGGCCCGAATGGACACATACCACCCGCTGCAAGAGGGCTCCACAACCTCTGAACAGGGACCACACAGAGGAAGGCACCACTCCGAACACAGAGGATGAATCCAGCTGTCTGATCTGTCTGACCATCACACTGTGGCTTGCTGGTAAACAGGCCCAAGGGGCAGCACATTTCATAATCCACTGTGATTTGCAGGCCAACACCTTCCTCAAAATGGCTCATGGGTATGCGATTTAATCAAACCCGCTGCTGGGTCTGCACTAGGTCCCTGTCCACTCTCACGGGGGGTATTTCCTCAGCCTCAATCCCCTTAAATATCTCTGACATGGCGGAATGGTGCCTGGAGCCAGACAGGTCCCCTGAAGTTACCACACTCAAAATACCACCATCAATGACCAAATATGGGGGTAACAGTCCAGCCCGCTGGAGGTCTGCAGGTTACCACGTGGAAAAATATAAAGGGTGCTTTTACCCGGCCTACAACCTCTCCCATGAGCCCCCAGCCCTGACCATTGCTGACACTAACACACACGGGCCACCTGCAGGTTCCATCTGTTTGAAACACACACAGCCATCTGGATGGGAGGCTGACTAGAGCCGGTGCACTGACTCCCTACTCCTAACTCCCGCAGCACGCCGATCCACTGCAGAAGGCAGCATTTTAAACCGACAGGGCCTCAACAAGATCACCCAGAATACCACCTTCCTCACCAGCTGGACAGGGACCCAGACACTCCATCTCCAGACCGACAATGGCACCTATTTTATCTGTGGCCACAAAGCCTACTGCTGTCCTGGACAGGGAGCTACAATGTTGGGTATGCGGTACCATTCATTTATCACTCCCAGTCCCCTCCCTTCCCAAAGCCCATGCCAGGCAGCAGACGACCCCTCGCTGCCATTGAAGCAGCTCTCTACCTGATGTCACCCCACTCCGCAACCTTACAGTTACAGGTAGAAGCCCACAAACTCGCTGTCACAGTACAGGAGGTGGCAAACTCCACAGCAGACGTATTCGCCCAGCTGAATGTGGAGGCTGTTGCCATCTGTACTGTGACTCTGCAGAACACGATAGCCCTGGACTACCTACTCGCTGTGAAAGAGGGCACGCGCAGAGCCTGACTGCAGGGACTGATAGCCCTCATCACTATCATTGCCAGGCTTAGAGTGCTAGCCATGGCTATCCGACTGTGCTGTTCACACCTATGTACAATTCTGTTGCCCTCTGGCCCCCTCACCACTCAGCTAGCACAGATCCACTGGGAGAACATCCCTGCCCCTAAAATAGCCTCTCCTGGACCAGACTCGGACACAGAGAGCTATCTGTCTGATACCGAGACCCCACCCGACAATCCCCCTGGCTCCGGCTACATTGCCCCTTCTCGTCCCTCCCCTGAGCAAAACAAAAAGAAAAGGGGGGAAATTGTGGAAAAAGATCTGCCACACTGCCAACCCACAATAGGCCCACAAAAGCAAAATTGGCCAAACTGTACCTAAAACACCCAGAATGCCCATACAGGCTCGCAAGCCAAAACTGACAGCACACACGGACAGAGGAATGCACTTCAACCTCACTACAATGACAGAGCACCACAGGTACCTCAAAGCCCCAAGGACAGTTTCACAACCCAACAATACCAAAGCCACACAAAGAGCAGGTCAGACAGAGAGGCACCAGCAAGGACTTGCTTCCAGAACAAGAAATGGAAGCACCTCACCACTTCAGAGGAGAAGTTAACACCTACCTGTGAAGAGGAATGGAACCATCGATAGTCAGGATGTTACGCTGTGTGAAGGAACAGGACATTCATCCGATAACTGTTTCCAATTAGCATCCTTGTAACTAGATTACTCCATTTCCAGATACATTGTATATTCCCCATTTCTTAATCAGCCTTATCGTACAGCATTATTATAAAAACTGGTCTCATCCTCAGCTCTTAGAAGAGAAATTCTGATCTACCTGTACAGACTGTCAATTCTGTGTCAGTCTAGTCAGTTTCTCTTCCAGTGACATTGCTTGTAATAAAGTGTTTGTCAATTTCACTTTGTGATCTCTAACTTATTGGGCAAATTTCTCCGACATGCTATAACAGGGCAAAAAAAACTGTACTCAGTACTCTGAAAGTGGTCTTACCAACATGATGTCCCAACTCCTATACACAACGCTGTGAACAATGAAGGCAAGTGTAATGAACGCCTCTTAACCACCCTGTCTACCAATGATGCAACTTTCATAGAACAATGTACCTGAAACCCACCATGTCTCTGTTCTACAACGCAACCCAGGGCCCTATCATTAACTATACAAACCCTGCCCTTCCTTGTTTTAGCAAAATGAAACCCCTCGCTTTTATCCATACCTCTCTCATACACATGCTCTCTCTGAGACACTCACACCCTCTCACAGGCTTCTCCTCCATCACACTCACGCTTCAAGCATGCACACACGCAAACAGACACACGCGCTCTCATGCACACACACTCTCTCATGCACACACAGGTCTATGGGGTGAATTTGCATTTGCAGATACATTCAATTTTGATCAAAAAGCAAACAACCTGCAGGCAGTTGATACATGTAATATTTGTAAATTCCTACTTTGGAAATAGAACCAGTCTGATTCAAGATTGGGATACAGACAAACTCAAACCTCACACATTTCATTATTGTCTGAACTGAGATGAAACCTATTTATATAAAACCTTAAGTCATCTCGAGAATCTGACTTCAAAGACTTTCTGGGATTTACACATTAATGAACTAAAATTTGCAACCTATTCTAAAAGACAAAAGACTTCACAACAATCTAGGTTTGTTCAATATATCCGATCAGTTGCACTATACTGTGATCTTTTGCTATAAATTCTGTCTTATGATCCTGCTCCACAGCTTCCTAATGAAGGAGCAACGCTCCGAAAGCGAGTGGTTCCAAATAAACCACTATAACCTGATGTGTGATTTTTTAACTTGATCCAACCCAGTCCATCTCTGGCTCCTCCACATCATTTCTCGTGAAGGCAGCCCACCCCTCCCGGTGCTGCCAGTAAACTTTACAATGCTGATGAAACGATGCAGTACCTGTACTCCTTAAAAATTTACAATTTCTAATGATACTAGCTACTCATTCACTGCTCCATCTGATACACGACATTAGAAACTTAGCGCAGGAGGCTGGAAGAAATGAGCAGCTTTAAAACAAAAAACCTCTTGGACCTCAAAGCTTTCAATGAGAGTCTGAGCCCAGCAATAAGTTCAGGTAACCTTTATCAAGACCCAACTTTACTACAGCTTCAGATTCCCCCAGCAAAAAGGTGTAGAAAAAGTAGCTTTTTTAAAAAAAACAGTTCAAGGTCAAAGAGTACACAGTCTCCCCACCCCCCACTTTCTTTACTATTAGTCAGCACCAAGTTGTCCCTTTGTAATTGGATCCTTGGTACAGCCTTAACCCGTAGGAAGTATTGCCTCACTCAGCAATTTCAACCCAGACCCTGTATCCAAGTGAGTTTCTCCCTGTTCATTTCTGCAGGTGTGGGAGTCAACCACACTGCTCTGGGTCTGGAGTCACATGTAGGCCACCCAGGTAAAGGATGCAGCTGGGACAACTGAGTGAATCCTTTCCTGCAAAGGCAGTTTCCTTTCCTTAAAAGGGCATGAGTGATTCAGATGGGGGATCTCACGCCCCCGCCCCCAAAAATGGTTTCATCGTTAGATTCCGAACTCCAGACTTCTGACCGAATTCCAATTCCGCCATCTGCCACGACGGGATTCAAACCCAGGGGTCCAGTCGATAATGGGACTCTGCCATTGCTCCTTCAATCCCCCTGCCATGGCATGTGAACTCGCTGGTGCCTCTGCAGGTGGGAAGAGCGGGTGAATCCCTTCCCACACTGAGAGCAGGTGAATGGCCACTCCCCAGTGTGGACCCGCTGGTGGGCCAGCAGGGTGGAGGCCTGTCTAAAGCCCTTCCCACACTCAGGGCAGCTGAAGGGTCTCTCCCCAGTGTGGACCCGCTGGTGCTTCAGTCTGTCGGATGAATTGCTGAAGGCTTTCCCGCACTCGGGGCAAGTGAAGGGCCTCTCCCCGGTGTGGACCCGCCGGTGGGTCAGCAAGGTGGAGGCATGGGTAAAGCCCTTCCCGCATTTGGGGCAGCTGAAGGGCTTCTCTCCAGTGTGGACCTGCTGGTGCTTCAGTCTGTCGGAGGAATTACTGAAGGCCTTCCCGCACTCGGGGCAGCTGAAGGGCCTCTCCCCCGTGTGGACCCGCTGGTGTCTCAGCAGGGCGGAGGAATTGCTAAATACCTTCCCACACTCAGGGCAGCTGAAGGGCCTCTCCCCAGTGTGGCCCCGCTGATGCCTCAGCAGGGCTGAGGAATTGCTGAAGGCCTTCCTGCACTCGGTGCAAAGGAACGGCCTCTCCCCGGTGTGGACCTGCCGGTGGGTCAGCAGACTGGAGGCCTGGGTAAAGCCCTTCCTGCATTTGGGACAGCTGAAGGGTCTCTCCCCCGTGTGGACTCGTTGGTGCTTCAGCAGGTCAGAGGAATTGCTGAAGGCCTTCCCACACTCTGTGCAGGGGAACGGCCTCTCCCCGGTGTGAGTGTGCCAATGAGTCTCCAGGGCAGACGGGAAATGGAAACTTTTCCCACAGTCACCGCACTTACATGGTTTCTCTACGGGGCGGGATCCCTCAGGTTTTTCCATGGCCAAAACTACGCACAAAAATGTGTAGAGCCCCTCCCTGCCATGAATCCCTCTTTCCAGGCTGTATAACTATTTCTGGCTCCTCACTCAGTGCACTGCAACAGTGTGGTCTCTCATCCAGTCCCACTGATTCTGAAAACATACAGAAACAGGAACCAAAAAGCTTTGCTCCTTCTCACAGAATCACAGTTGAAAATTGTTGCGTTCCCAATGGATTGAGTGACTGTCTGACATTGACATCAAAGTGAGGACTGCAGACACTGGACACTCAGTGTCGAAAAGTGCGGCGCTGGAAAAGCGCAGCAGGTCAGGCAGCATCCGAGGAGCAGGAGAGTCGATGTTTCAAGCATAAGCCCTTCATCTGTTGATTTTGAAACTTCCAAATTCAGATCTTCAAATAATCTGTAAAAAGAGATTACAAAAATCATCACTGTCAGTGCAGAGTAGAAATTCAGAACAAGCAACTCTACTTTCTGCAAAACGTTTTTTTTCTTTTGTTACTCCACAAAATTGAAAGCATCATCCCACTCTCTCTCTCTCTCTCTCTCCCCCTCTGTTCTCACTCTGCGCTAATTCTCCTGAAGGTGCTGATTCAGGATCTTACAGGGGCAGAAAAGCAAAAATGTCAAGTCTGACATCTCTCTGAATTTTGGATAACTCCACCAGAAAGTTGATATCTTTCCCAATATTGGAATACTGCTGAGACTGAACAGGTCTGATTTTGGGAAACAAATACTGTGTCAATTCAGGGTGAACCTGCAATGCAGCTTCTTGACGAACAATGAGACATGAAATGGTTAACATCCTCAGGAAGGGGGAGAAAATGAGACATCAAGGTATTGACAGCGACACCAGAGAGAAAGTTAACATGCCGATCAGGTATCCAGAAACAATCTAGGCCCGTTTGCCAGCACTTGGCCCATTTTCCTTTAACCCCTTCCTATTCATATACCCATCCGGATACCTTTTCAATGTTGTGATTGCACTAGCCTCCACCATTTCCTCTGGCAGCTCATTCCTTACACACACCGCCTTCTGAATGAAAACGTTGCCCCTTACGTCCCTTTTAAACCTTCCCTTCCCCACCCCACCTGCCCACCATGAACCTATTACCCTTACATTCTGGAGTATCCCATCTCAAGGAAAAGACCTTGACTGTTTACCCCATCCATGCCCCTCATGATTTTATCAACTTCAGCCTCCAGCGCGCAAGGGGAAACAGCTCCAGTCTGTTTGGCCTCTCCCTATCACTCAAACCCTCCAACCCTGGCAACATCCTTGTAAATCTTTTCTGAACCCTTTCAAGTTTCACAACATCTTTCTGATAGGAGTGAGACCAGAACTGCACACAACGTTTCAAAAGTGGCTATGGTTCTGCTGAACAATGGCAATTTAATTCCAAAATATTAATTTCTTCATGAGAAGGGAATAATTGGCAATGTAGCTGTAAGAGGCCTCTTGCGGAAGAGTGAAGAACTGAGTGAGAGAACTTTCCATTAAAATGGAGAGGAACAGAGTGATTCTGAGACTGGGGACTTAAATCTAAAGCAAGGAAATTACAATGGCAGCGGCACAAATAGGCCACAACAAATGAAGGAACATTTTTGAAAGAAATGACAAACATTTAAAGAGCACCTGGAGGAACTGCAACAGTTGTCCATTCCTGTCTGAAAAAATAAAACACAGAAGGTGACACAGCCACGGCTATCAAGGGACATGATGGATAGGACTAGATCCAAAGGAGTGGCGTACAAATTGGCTCAAAATAAAGTCGCAGATCTGAAGACTGGGAGCAGTTCAGGTTTCAACAAAAGGATTGGTCAAAAGGGGAAAATGGGGTATGTGAAGAGGAAAATAAAATTAGAGAAAACAATAACAATGAGAACAGGCAAAGTTCTCATGTGGAACAAAGAGATGGCAGACCAATTAACCACATATGTTGCTTCTATCAAAACACAGGTAACATCCCATGTTGGGGAACACATAGTCCAATGAGAGCAGAACTGAAGGAAATGAGCAGTTGTGGGGAAGTGGTGTTGGGGAAACTGATGGGATTAAAAGTTTACAAATCCCTGTGCTGGTAACCCACACCCCAAACTATGGTCTGAGGTCATGCAATTGGAAAATCTTGGGCTGATCTTAGCAGAACTGTTTAATGGTAAGGTCCTATGGAGTGTTACTGAACAAAGTGACCTTGGAGTGCAGGTTCATCGCTCCTTGAAAGTAGAGTCATAGATAGATAGGATAGTGAAGAAGGTGTTTGGTATGCTTTCCTTCATCGGTCAGAGTATTGAGTACAGGAGTTGGGAGGTCATGTTGCAGCTGTACAGGACATTGGTTAGGTCACTTTTGGAATACTGTATGCAATTCTGGTCTCCTTCCTATCAGAAGGATGTATGAACCTTGAAAGGATTCAGAAAAGATTTACAAAGATGATGCCAGGGTTGAGAGATTTGAGCTATAGGGAGAAGTTAAACATGCTGGCGGTTTTCCGTGGAGAGTCGGACGCTGAGGGGTGACCTTATAAAGGTTTATAAAATGATGAGATGCACGGATAGAATAAATAGACAAAGTCTTCTTGCTGGATTGGGGTAGTTGATAACTCTAGAACATAGGTTTAGGGTGAGAGGGGAAAGATTTAAAGGAGATGTAAGCGGCAATTTTTCATGCAGAGAGTGGTAAGTGTATGGAATGAGCTGCTGGAGGAAGTGGAGGAGGCTAGTGCAATTGCAACATTTAAAAGGCATCTGGATGGGTATGTGAACAGGAAGGGTTCGGAGGGATATGGGCTGGGTGCTGGCTCAAGTTATCCCTCCTCCTGCATTGAATTTCAAATCCATCTTCATCATGTCTTTCCTCCACTCCTGGCGTTCTCTTTTCTCCTGTCTACAAACTGAAAACAACATCAACACATCAATGCTCTCCTGGTCACTGAGATCTTGGAAGTACCCAGTTTCTGTTCCAGCTCCACAAATGATCAGATTCTTTCACCTCAAATTCACAGTCCGCCTTCGTGTCATTCTAGATCTCTCTCTCTCCCCCACTCCCTTTTCCTGTTTTAAGGCCACACAGACCAAGCTCAGGGCCAGGTCTCTCAGAGTGAAATGAGGAAATTCTAGTTGAATGACACCAACTGTCACTTCTCTCCCGGAAATGACAGCAAATGGTGCCCTCACCAAGATGGCCGCCCGCGCTCCCCACCCCAAGTCAACATGCGCCTTATCCTTACAAAGATGGCGCCCTGTTACCCGGGCAACATGATAGCTCCTTCGGTGGTGAAGTGGGCCTGGGGAGGTTTTATTCACGGCCTCAGGCCTCCCCCTAGGAGTTTATAAACTCCCCAGTCTCCCTCCTCCCGCGGTTCCCAATCCTACCCTGTCTCACTGTCTCCTCTCCCCGGGATGTTTCTGAAACCTGGTCCTGTTCTGAAGAAGGATCACCGGACCCGAAATGCCTCCTCGATTTCTCTGGACAGGCGCTGCCGGACCTGCTCAGCTTTTCCAGCGGCTCCTGTTCCGACAGCCGCCGGCGCCATTCCTCTCCCACACTCAGTAACTTTGCCTCACCGCACGCATGCGCACAGCGAGGGCCCTATAGGGAGGTTTCTCGATCGCATGGGATCGTGGGAACTGAAGGCGCCATTAATGTCATGAAATCCAGTATCCCATATGCCTTCTTAACTGTCCTATTCACGTGTTAATGAAGTTAATGAAGAAGGGCTCATACCCGAAACGTCGATTCTCCTGCTCCTTCGATGCTGCCTGACCTGCTGCGCTTTTCCAGCAACACATTTTCAGCTCTGATCTCCAGCATCTGCAGTCCTCACTTTCTCCTCCTTAATGAAGTACACGTCAGGGGTAAATCATTCATCGATTTTAGATTTATACATTGAGTGGAACACTACAGGTGTTTAACTCTAAACTCTAGTTCCAATTCAGTGTCAGTATAATCGCTTTTTATCTGCTCTAAAATAAGCATCGAATCAATGCTCTCCATCTGACCCTTCTTAACGTTGATTTTCTTTAGTTTGCAGATTCCAACACTGCTTCAATAATTTATTAAAATCTACTTCTGGTACATGGGCGTCACTGGTTGGCCAGCATTTGGTTCTCCTTGAGAATGTGGTGGTGAGCTGCCTTCTTGAACCGTTGCAGTCCAAACCCTGTACGGTGACCCACAGCATCTTGAGGGAAGGAATTCCAGGATTTGGACCAGTGACACTGAAGAAACATTTCCAAGTGAAGATGGTGAGTGGCTTGGAGGGGTACTTGCAAGAGGTTGTGTTCCCAGGTATCTGTTTTCCTGGTCCTTCCAGATGGAAGTGGTTGTTAGTTTGAAAGGCAATTTGTAAGGTGCTTTGGTAAATCTTTGCAGTGCATCTTGTAGGTACTACACACTACTGCTTCTGAACAGTGGATATGGTACCAATCAAGCAGGCAACATTGACCTGGATGGTATGAAGCGTTTCAAATACAGTTGAAGCTGCAACCACATCCAAGCTAGTGGGGAGTATTCCATTACACTGCTGACTTGTGGCATGTAGAAGTTGGAACAGGTTTTGGAGAGTCAGGAGGTGAGTTACTCACTACAGTATTTCTGGCCTCTGACCTGCTTTTGTAGCCACTGTGTATATATGGTTCATCTAGTTGAGTTTCTGTTCAATGGTAAACCCCAAGGATGTTGATCGTGGGGTATTTAGTGACAGTAACATTGTTGATATCACAGGTCAGTGGTCAGATTATCTCTTTTGGGGATGAGTCATTCTGTGACATTTGCATGGCATTCATGTTACTTGCCACTCATCAGCCCATTGGATATGGTTAAGATCTTGTAGCATTTCAAACTGAACTGCTTCAGTTTGTGAGGAGTTGTTTATAGTGCTGAACAGCTGCAATTATTGCGACATCTCCACTTCTGAACTTATGATGGAGGAAGGTCATTGATGAAGATGGTTCGGCCTATGAACTCCTGCAGAGTTGTCCTGAAGTCGAGATGACTGACCTCCACAATTCATAGCCATTTTTCCATGTGCTAGGTATGACTTAACAATTAAGACATATAAACTAATTGAAGGAATAGGTATGAGACAACCCTCTTCAGGGTGTCTCCAGTGCAGGTTTTTCTGTTCTCGAAACAATCTGATAAATGTTGACATTCATCAGCCTTTTGATCTTGGTAGTTTCCTTTCTCTCCAACATTTGTTTCACGTTAGCAAGTTGAATTCTTCTGCATTTTTCAGGAAAATGTTTTACAGAAGGTAACATTCTTAATATCTGTGTAATATTCCGTGGGAAAACTGTCTGCAGTCCACCAGTTGGAGAAAATTTCTCTGAAAAGGTTTGTCAAATGCCCTGCTTCCACAAGACCCAGTGTTCCCAAAGTTGAAGTACTTTTAACAGCCCCTTTATATTTTCCAGAATTCCCATGATAGGAGACATGTGCCACTTGTACCCACCACAAATCTCCTGAAACTGGGTGCGCTACAAAAGTCAAGCAGGAAGATTATCAGTAAAAAGGTCTGGTTTCAATCACAGAGTTATAGACATCTGGAGACACACTGCACGGAAACTGATCCTTTGGTTCAACTCATCCATGCTGACCAGATGTCCCAAGCTGATCCAGTCCCAAGTTCCAGCCTTTGGCCCATATCCCTCCCAGATGCCTTTTAAATATTGTAATTGTACCCATCTCCACCACTTCCCTGTCAGCTTGTTCCACACACACACCACCCTCTGCATAAAAAAAATTGTCCTTGAGGTCACTTATTCCTTTCTTGCTACCCACAGCACCTCTTCTCTGTTCCCCACCACCCTCAGCATCCCCTGTCCATCCACAGCGCCTCCTGTCCATTCCCACCTTGCCACCCACAGTGCCCCATGTCCATTTCCCTCTCCCCACCCTCTGCCCACCCATCCATCCTCCCTCTCTCCCCCCACCCTCCACTCTCCATCTCTCTGTTCCCTGTCTATTCTCTCTCTCCACCAATTCTCTGCTGCCCATTCTTCCACTGCCCCCACCCTCTCCTTGCCACTCATTCTCTCTCTCCACCCACCCTCTGTCCACGTCCATTCTCTGTCTCCCCTCACATTCTGCACCCCACACCATTCTCTCTTCTGCCCCCCCCCCCCCCCAACACTCTACTCCCACATTCTCCCTCTCAGACCCTTCCCCCCCATTCTCTGGGTCCCCCACGCTCAGCCCCGCAGGCCTTTCTCTCCCCCCCAAGTCCTTCTCCTCTCCCTCACCCTCTGCTACCCTGTCCATTCTCTCTCTCTCTGTTCTCCACAGCTCCACCCAGCCCCCGTCCATTCTCTCTCTATTCTCCCCAGCCTCCGTCCATTCTCTTTCTGTTCTTCCAAGCCCCACCCTAGAGCCCCCATCAATGAGAGGAAGGTGGCAGGGAGGAGGAGGAGCTAGAAAGATTGGGAGCTTATTCGAAATTGAGTTCCCCAATGTTGAGTCCTCCCAACTCTACGCAGCCCGGGCGGAAGATGGGATGTTGTTCCTCCAATTTGCAGTTTGATTCATTGTGGAAAGGGAGGAGGCCAAAGATAGTTATGTCAAAAAGGGAGTGGGAAGGGGAATTAAAATGGCTGGTGACTGGGAGGTCCGGTCAGCCTCTGCGGGCCCAGGTACGATGCTCGGTGAACTGTTCCCCAAGTCTCCCCGATGTAGAGAAGTTCACAATTGGCAAATGCAGTACCACAATGTAAAATTATAGCTTCTGCTGTGAAAACAAAAGCAGAAAGGAGGTGTATTGTTTAAATGGTGATGTATTGGGATGTGGAGCAAGTGAGGACTGCAGATGCTGGAGATCAGAGTCGAAAAGTGTGGCACTGGAAAAGCACAGCAGGTCAGACAGCATCCAAGGAGTAGGAGAGTTGACGTTTTGGGCATGAGCCCTTCATCAGGAATGATATGTGAATGTACAAAGGGAGCTCAGCATCATTCCACACCAGTCAGTACCAGTTGTCAGACAGGTGCAGCAAGCAATCAGCAAGGCAAGTGGTTTGTTAACAAGAGGAATTGAGTTCAGAAGTGGGGATTTCTTCCTGCAGTTAGGGTGTCATTGAATGTATTCAAGGCTGAGTTTGTCTGATTTTTGAACAACAAAGAAGTGGATGTTTATGGGGGAAGGCAAGGAAATGGTTTTAGAACAGTTTCAGTCCAACTAGTCATGCTGACTATGTTCTCAAACTAAATTAGTCCCAGCTGCCTGTGTTTGGCCCATATCCCTCCAAACATTTCCTATTCATGTACTTGTCCAAATTTCTTTCAAACGTTGTTACGTTTCCTGCATCCTTCCTCTGGACATCTATTCCACACACAAACCACACTCTGTGTTTTTTTTAAAAAACTGGTGCCCCTCATGTCTTTTTAAAATCTTTCTCCACTCACCGTCAAATTTTGCTCCCAATCTTGAAACCACCCCAGAGAAAGAAGACCCGCCGTTCACTTCATCTATATCTTTCATGATTTTATAAACCTCTATATGGTCACCTCGCAACCTGCTGTGCTCCAGTGAAAAAGTCCCAGCCTATCCACTTCGATGTAGTTAGATTCATATCCAGTTATGATCTGTTCAATGCTGGTGCAGGCTCCAAAGACCAAATGGCTGACTTCTGTTCCCAGTTCTCTTACTGTGTCCAGGACAGCAAAAGACTATAAGACATAGGAGCAGAAAGTAGGCCATTCAGCCCATCAAGTCTGCTCATACCATTCAATTGTGACTCATAGGTTTCTCAATCCCATTGTCTTGCTTTCTCTCCATAACCCTCGATCCCCTTGGTACTCAAGAACATGTGTCTCAGTCTTAGATATACTCAGTGACCTAGGCTCTGCAACCTTCTGTGGCAATGTATTCCATAGATTCATCACTATCTGGCTGAAGAGGTTGATGTTTATCTATGTTCTAAAAGGCCTTCTCTTTACTCTGAGGCTGTGTCCTCGGGTCGGAGTCTCTCCTACCAATGGAAACATCTTCCCAACGTCCGCTGTGTCCAGGCCATTCAGTATTCTGTGTGTTTCAATTAGATCTCTCCTGAGTGTGGGCCTGTTAGTCAGCATGAAGCAGAACCTTCAGGATGAGGTACAACAGGGATTAGGTTTGGCAAATGGAAAGAGAGTATGTGGGATGGAGATTTTCAGCTTCTAGGGAATAAGAGAGGAAAGAGAGTTCATTATAAATTAGAATTGTTCAGGTGGGCCAATGGGCCAAGGAGTGGCAGATGGAGATAATTTAGAGAAATGAGAGGTGTTGCATTTTGCAACTGTATAAGACATTGTTTAGGCCACTTTTGGAATACTGTGTTCAGTTCTGGTCTCCCTGCTATAGCAAAGAGGTTGTGAAACTTTGGAAGTGGTTGGAGAAGATTTACAAGGCTGTTGCCATGCTTGTGACCTACAGTGAGAGGCTGAAGTGGCCAGGGATATTTTCCCTGGAGAATTGGAGGCTATGGCGTGATCTTATAGATGTTTATGAGGGGCATGGATAGGGTAAATACCCAAGCACTTTTTGCCAGGGTAGGGGAGTCCAAAACTAGAGGGCATATGTTTGAGGTGAGAGGGGAATGATTTAAAAGGGACGTGACCGGCAAGGTTTTCATGCAGAGGATGGTGCATGTGTGTAACAAACTACCAGATAATGACATTTAACATTTAAAAGGCATCTGGATAGGTACATGAATAGGAAGGATTTAGAGGGATATGGGCCAAATGCGACTAGGTTAATTTAGGATATTTGGTTGGCATGACAAGCTAGGCCGAAGGGTCTGTTTCCATGCTTTATAACTCTAATCAGCTTTGTTGAAAGCAGAAGAGTCAGAGCACTTTCAGAGCAGCTTTCAAAGATGTTTTGCCCTTACTGGGAGCAATAGGCAATAGGTGCAGGAGTAGGCCATTCTGCCCTTCGAGCCTGCACCACCATTCAATATGATCATGGCTGATCATCTTTAATCAGTATCCTGTTCCTGCCTTATCTCCATAACCCTTGATTCCACTATCTTTGAGAGCTCTATCCAACTCTTTCTTAAATGAATCCAGAGACTGGGCCTCCACTGCCCTCTGGGGCAGAGCATTCCACACAGCCACCACTCTCTGGGTGAAGAAGTTTCTCCTCATCTCTGTCCTAAATGGTCTACCCCGTATTTTTAAGCTGTGTCCTCTGGTTCGGCACTCACCCATCAGCGGAAACATGTTTCCTGCCTCCAGAGTGTCCAATCCTTTAATAATCTTATATGTCTCAATCAGGTCCCCTCTCAGTCTTCTAAACTCAAGGGTATACAAACCCAGTCGCTCCAGTCTTTCAGCGTAAGGTAGTCCCGCCATTCCAGGAATTGACCTCGTGAACCTACGCAGCACTCCCTCAATAGCCCGAATGTCTGTCCTCAAATTTGGAGACCAGAACTGCACACAATACTCCAGGTATGGTCTCACCAGGACCCTGTACAGCTGCAGAAGAACCTCTTTGCTTCTATACTCAATCCCTCTTGTTATGAAGTCCTGCATGCTATTAGCCTTCTTCACTACCTGCTGTACCTGCATGCTTACCTTCATTGACTGGTGTACAAGAACACCCAGATCTCTTTATACTGTCCCTTTACCGAAATTGATTCCATTTAAGTAGTAATATGCCTTCCTGTTCTTGCCACCAAAGTGGATAACCATATATTTATCCACATTAAACTGCATCTGCCATGCATCTGACCACTCACCTCACCTGTTCAGGTCACCTGTAATCTCCTAACATCCTCCTCACATTTCACCCTGCCACCCAGCTTAGTATCATCAACAAATTTGCTAATGTTATTACTAATACCATCTTCTATATCATTAATATATATTGTAAAAAGCTGCGGTCCCAGCACTGATCCCTGCGGTACCCCACTGGTCACTGCCTGCCATTCCAAAATGGAGCCGTTTATCACTACTCTTTGTTTCCTATCAGCCAACCAACTTTCAATCCAAGTTAGTACTTTGCCCCCAATACCATGCGCCCTAATTTTGCTCATTAACCTCCTATGTAGGATTTTATCAAAAGCTTTTTGAAAGTCCAGGTACACTACATCTACTGGATCTCCCTCGTCCATCTTCAGAGTTACATCCTCAAAAAATTCCAGAAGATTAGTCAAGCATGATTTCCCCTTCATAAATCCATGCTGACTCTGACCTATCCTGTTACTACTATCCAGATGTGTCGTAATTTCATCCTTTATAATAGACTCCAGCATCTTTTCCACCACTGAGGTCAGACTAACTGGTCTATAATTTACTGCTTTCTCTCTCCCACCTTTCTTAAAAAGTGGTACAACATTAGCCACCCTCCAATCTGCAGGAACTGATCCCGAATCTATCGAACTCTGGAAAATAATCACCAACGCATCCACGATTTCTCGAGCCACCTCCTTCAGTACCCTGGGATGTAGACCATCAGGCCCCGGGGACTTATCAATCTTCAGACCTAACAGTCTCTCCAACACCAAATTATGGCAAATATAAATTCCCTTAAGTTCAGGTCCTTCAGCCACTGTTACCTCAGGGAGACTGCTTGTGTCTTCCCCAGTGAACACAGATCTGAAGTACCAATTCAATTCTTCTGCCATTTTTTTGTTCCCCATAATATATTCCCCTGTTTCTGTCTTCAAGGGCCCAATTTTAGTCTTAACCATATTTTTGCTTTTCACTTATCTAAAAAAGCTTTTACTATCCTCCTTTATGTTTTTGGCAAGTTTACCTTCGTACCTCATTTTTTCTCTGTGTATTTCCTTCTTAGTTATCCTCTGTTGTTCTTTAAAAGCTTCCCAGTCCTCCATTTTCCCACTTACCTTTGCTATGTTATACTTTTTCTCTTTTAACTTTATATGTTTCTTAACTTCCCTCGTCAGCCATGACCACCTATGCCTCCTCCTCGGATCTGTCTTCCTTTTTGGAATGAACTGATCCTGCATCTTCTGCATTATACACAGAAATATCTGCCATTGTTCCTCCACTGTCATCCCTGCTAAGGTATTGCACTATTGAACTTTGGCCAGCTCCTCCCTCATAGCTCCATAGTTCCCTGTATTCAACAGAAATATTGTCACTTCCGATTGTACCCTCTCCTTCTCAAATTGCAGATTGAAGCTTATTGTATTATGGTCACTACTTCCCAATGGCTCCTTCACTTCGAGGTCCCTGATCAATTCTGGTTCATTGCACAGAACAAGTTACAGTGAAATCTGTAATTTGTGGGACAGCAACTGAGTGAATGAGTACATCCAGAATTTTAGTGGAAAGTGGGAATTCATTGCACTGTGGGGATGAAGTGCTTTAAGGTTTACCGCAGTAAGTACAGTGTGCTGAGTGGGGAGCTGAGTGAAGGGTTAGGTGGGTTCTTGTTTTAAACTGCTCATTTCTTTCAGCCTCCAGCATTGTATTTCCACTGCTGTCCATCAGAAGGAGTGAATCAGTCACTGTTATCATTAGAAACCTTACGGTTTCAATACCTCATTGTTTCCTGAGCATTTTAAAGTTTACTGACAGCAGCGGGGTTTAGGCCGTGTTCACTGTAAACGATTAAGCAGACAAATAACACACATACGAGAGGGCAGGGTGGAACTTGTCTTTTGATTTGGTGGAAGGTGGGAGGTTCTGCGCGCTGTGATCCGGAGCAAACACGACTGCAGTAAATCATTCAATCTCTACAGTGTGTAAGTAGGCCATTCAACCCCTCTGAAGAGCATGCCATCCCGACCCACGCCCACCAGCTCCCTGCCCTGTCCAGTAGTTCTTGCTGGGGGATGAGACTCGGCCATAAAATTAGGGGGAGTAGATTCAAGGTAGAGATGAGGAGGAGCTGTTTTTCCCGGAGAGTAGTTAATCTGTGAAGGGTGAGGGTGGATTGGCCATGCTAAATTGTCCCACATGGTCCAGGGATGTGCAGATTAGGGTGGATTCGCCATGTTAAATTACCCATAGTGCCCAGGTATGGGCAGGTGAGGTCTATTCGGGGGGTAAATATCGGGCAGGAGGGGAAGGGGAATGGATGTGGGTGGGTTACCCTTCGGAGGGTCGGTGTGGTCTCATTGGGCCGGGTGACCTGCTTCTACATTGTGCGGATTCTCTGAAGGGAAAGGATTTTTGCAAACTGTGCAGGGCAGTGCAGGCCGTTAATCCGGAGCAGGCGCAGTGCGGAGCCGCCGTTCGCCCCGCCCCTTCGTCTCGTCACGCCCCGTCTCGCAGGCCGTCACTCGACACTTGCTCCTCCCACTGTCCCGGCCGCACTCCGCCTCTGTACCCGCCTCTCGCTCCACCCAGTCGCTCCGCCCCTGACCCCGATCGTCACTCCGCCCCCCTCCCCGCTGCTCGCCCCTCCCCTTCCTGTGTCTCCCTCTGCCGCCTCGACCCATCGATGACGTCACAACGCGGAAGTGGCTCTGCTCGGTTCAGAGTAAAACCCTTTCGCTGGGCAACTCTTCAATCTAAGAGGGAGAAAATCTGTTCACTGGCAGCAACTGGAGTGAATCCAGGGAGGGCGCAGACTCTGCAAACTCAGGTATGTGTCTTAGTTGCCCGGGTGAGGAGGGACAGAAGGATAGGGTGGGACTGTTTCCCCAGCCCGCGCCAGAATCTTAGGGGTAACCTTATAGACTTTTATAAAATCAAAAGGAGCATGGATATAGTAAATAGACATGGTCTTTTCCTTGGGGTGGGGGAGTCCAGAACTAGAGGGTTTAGGGTGAGGGCGGCGGGGGAGGGGCCGTGGAGATTTAAAAGAGATCGAATGAGACAACTATTTCACGAGGTTTGGGCGGGTGTGAATGTGTGTACGGAATGACCTGCCAGAGAAAGTAGTGGAGGCTGGGACAATTACAGCATTTAAAAGGCATTTGGACGGGTGTGTCAATACGAACGGTTCAGAGGGCCAGGGAACACGTGCTGGCAAATGTGACTAGATTAATTTAGGATATCTGGTCAGCACAGAAGAGTTTGACTGAAGTGCCTGTGCCTGTTTCTGTGTGTATATGACTCTGGCTTTCCACTAACGTTTGCCACGTCTGTATGTTCAGTTTCTCTCTCTGGTGTCGGTGTTAATACCTTGGTGTCTCATTATGCTCCCCTTCCCGGGGACATTAACCATTTCTTGAGGTTGTTCCTCAAGAAGCTGCATTGCAGGTTCATCTTGAATTGGCACACTTTATTTTGCTTTCCAAATCAGACCTGCTCACTCTCAGCATTATGCCAATGACGTGAAAGATAGTAACTTTCAGGTGGAGTTTCAGAGAGATAAGATTAGATTAGATTAGATTGCTTACAGTGTGGAAACAGGCCCTTCGGCCCAACAAGTCCACACCGCCCCGCCGAAGCGCAACCCACCCATACCCCTACATTTACCCCTTACCTAACACTACGGGCAATTTAGCATAGCCAATTCACCTGACCCTGCACATCTTTGGACTGTGGGAGGAAACCGGAGCACCCGGAGGAAACCCACGCAGACACGGGGAGAACGTGGGCGGCACGGTGGCACAGTGGTTAGCACTGCTGCCTCACAGCGCCAGAGACCCGGGTTCAATTCCCACCTCAGGCGACTGACTGTGTGGAGTTTGCACGTTCTCCCCGTGTCTGCGTGGGTTTCCTCCGGGTGCTCCGGTTTCCTCCCACAGTCCAAAGATGTGCAGGTCAGGTCTTGTCTGCTGGTTTGATAGTGAGGTTGGGGTTGCAACGGAGGGAGTGGAGGGCTGCGCGTTCCGAGGGTGAGAGGGGTGGGGGAGTTCAGGTGGCGGTTAATATCGCGGCGGCAGTTGGCTATGAAGAGGTCGAGGGCAGGTAGGAGGCCAGCACGGGGTGTCCAGGTGGATGGGGTGTGTTGGAGGCGTGAGAAGGGGTCGTCAGAGGGTGGGCGAGAGTCTTGGTTGAAGAAGTAGGCGCGGAGGCGAAGGCGGCGGAAGAATTGTTCGATGTCACGCCGTGTGTTGAACTCATTAATCCGAGAGCATAGGGGAATGAAGGTGAGGCCTCTGCTGAGGACTGATCCTGTGAGCATGTTAGGGTGTGCGTATATGAGAGAGGTATGAATAAAAGCAAGGGATTGCATTTTTACTAAAACAAGGAAGGACAGGACTTGTATAGTTAAAACAGTGACCTGGGAGGGTTCAGATACATAGTTATGCAACCTGCAAAGAACTGGTAGACTGGATGGTTAAGAAGGAATTTAGCACCATTGCTACCCAGACCCACCCCCTTACTTCATATTTCTCATAGCTAATCCTGAAGAAGGGCCTGTGCCCGAAACGTCGAATCTCCTGTTCCCTGGATGCTGCCTGACCTGCTGTGCTGTTCCAGCAATGAAGTTTCAACTCATAGCTAATCCACCCTACCTTGCATATCCTGAACAATAAGGGTAAATTAGCATGGCCAATCCAGCCTAACCTACACCCTAATCTAAAAACTACCTTCTCAAGAATGTAATTTAAATGCACAACATTTCTAAGAAAAATGTCCGTCTGACTCAACCCTGGGACCCAGACAGAATTCACACCTATTGTTAGAAAAGCTGTGCATTTGAATGACTTTCTTGAGAAGGTAATTAAAAACAAGTTTGGGAATTAACATGCCAAAGAGCAGAAACCCATTCTAAAAGATGAAAGATTTAATCTAAAATTGTTTAATATATCACATCTCCATGACACTGGACTCCTTTGGCTATAAATGCCATGATCATGATCTCATTCTCCACAACCAACCTGATAAAAGAGCGGTGCTCCAAACGTTAGTGTTTCCAAATAAATCTGTTGGTTTATAACCTGGTGTTGTGAGATTTTTAACTTTGTCCAAGGAAACACGTGTTATGGGACTGGTAACAGTTGTTATTTTGTGATCTGTTCCTCCTGAAATTTCTCCTCTGCTCAGGCACGGGTGAACAGTCTGTTTTTGTGCTTTGTGTGAGATCAGGCTAGCAGCTTTTAAATCCTTTAAAAGAAAACTGTAGGTTAGCAATCGTATTTCGAGAATGGTACTTCCAGCTCTGGTAGTCCTGTTGGGTCACCAGAGAGGGAGGGGGAGAGAAGATGTCACATCTAAAAAGCAAACCGAAAAGTTGTTGTGTTTGTTCCGTCAGTTGAGTTGGTTCTGCACTCCGATGAGACTGGAAACTGATTTTAATGGATCAGAATTGAACCCGACAATGGAACCCCTTAAATTTCAAGAACGTTGAAAGGGCAAATCACACTGTAACCTTGAAGAGATATGCTTCCATTTCTAACCTTGGGTGATCCAAGTGAGACATTTTTACTGATCACTCCATTTCAGAGTGCTGCTCTTTGATCAGGTGGTCGTGGACAGTAAGGTCATGATCACAGAATTTATAGCCAAAGGAGTCCACGGTCATGGAGATGTCCTTCACTAAACAATTTTAGATTAAATCTTTCATATTTTAGAATGGGCTTCTGTTCTTTGGTATGTTAATCCCAGAACCTGTTTGAAATTACCTTCAAGAATGTCATTTAAATGCAGAGCTTTTCGAACAACAATGTCAGTCTGACTCGATATTGGGACACAGAATTCACACCTATTGTTAGAAAAGCTCTATATTTAAATGACATTCTGAAATGGCTGATCTTTAACATTGAGAATAGTTACATTGATATATTCAGAAACATTGTTAAAGTCTGAAAGCATGTTCACTTTTTGAAAAGAGCTGCTGAAATCTTTCTGAAACTTGCATTGAAACGTGCGTAGTTAGGCCACAGCCCAAGACAGGCTGTAAAGGATGAATGGCCTAATCCTAGTTTTGTGAAATTGATTCTGACGATGTAGAAATAGAGTTATAGAGTTGTAGAGCACAGAAGCAAACCCTTCAGTCCAGACAACCAAATATCCTAAATTAATCTAGTGACCCATTTGCCAGCATTTGGTGCATAGCCCTCTGATTCTTTTCTATTCATGTCTCCAACCAGATGCATTTTTTTCTTCTTCAGCTAATTGAAGCTGGAGAAGCCGGAAATCTTTAAAGAATTTCCTGAAAAAAAACTTTTATTCAAGATTTGGCTCAGTGGAGGATTTTCTAAAGCTTTGCTATTGTAGTTTTCAATTTGTCAAAACAATTTTTCAGTTGTTGTTGTCCAAGGCAGAGTAAATATTCATTTAAGATATAATTGAGATATATACATTCTTTACAATATTTTTCCATCATTACCAGTGATTGTCCATCATTTGGTACATTGAGCATCATCTTTTTGTGATTCAACAGATATGATTTGAAGTGAATTCTGCAAGATACTTTTGTATTTTATCTAACTTTGCTTTGTATTAAAGATTTCCTTTGTGACATTTTAATTAAAATATCTCAATGTATAATAATGAAACAGCTAATTTATTCTGAAATTATTTCAATTAGTTGGTCGATTGCCAAATAATAGCTGCATAACTGTTGTAAATATTGATACCCAGGAAAGCTATTTTGTTTAATATATTTCCTTTGTAAAGATTTTATAAAATGATTGTATTTTCATGTGAAATAAAATTTGCAGTGTTTTATTAAATGGTTGAAAATAACTTTGCACTTAATTGCTCCATTTGGGATTAAACATAGATTATTTTTATCAAAATCATATTCACAATTTATGGTGAGTGTATTAACAAACAAATGTTGCCATTTGCCATTGAATTGCCTCAAACACAATTTGAAATTCTTGAATGAGTTGAATAAGGGGTACACTGTGAATATTTATTGCGCATTTCTGAAATTCTCTGCATTGCCATTGCATTTGGTTAAACAAGATATGTAACCTTCCTCATAACTTTCTATTTCTTTGATATTTCATTTGCTATTGCCCAAATAACTTAATCAAATGCCAAAACGTTTTTTAAGCTGTGAATTTTCGGTCTGGTAATGTCATTCAGTTGTGAACAATCTGAAGATTAATTTAAATACATATAAGAATGTCAAAGAGATTGTGATAATAGAAAGTCAACATGGAGAATTGCCAATGAAACGTAAACCAAGGCTGCTCTTAATTTGGTACAGACTAAATCGCAATCAAAATGATAAGAATAAGTAGAAATAACGGCATTGTGCACAAACTGTTTGTAGTGAGTTCAGAATTTTTCTGATCATTTAATTCTGACACATGTAGTGTGCAGCACTTATTTGTTCATGAAATGTGAGCATCACTGGCAGAGCCAGTATTTTTCATCATCCCCTCTTTCCATTGAAAACTTGACTGCTAAGCACCCATATGAATATTGGGTGAGGACACAATGAGGTTGAGTTGCAAGGCCTACTGTGGCATAACAAATTGTACTGGCTTACACTGCACCCTGACAAGACAGATTGTTGGGAGGAGAACAAAAATTGGAATTCCTACTTAAATATTGATGCTCCCATTTATATCTCTCAAAAAGATATTGTTTGCTCCATAAATTTGTAATGGCTCTTTTGTTGAATTATTTTCCTGCATCCGCATATATCTGGAATCATTTTCTTTTCAAGAATTTTGTATTAACGTTTGCCACTTACTGCTGCCATCATCCCTTCAAGATCATTCCAAATCGTAATAACTTGCTTATTTTCTTAAAAATTAAATCTTACCCCCGCGCCCCAGCCCAAATCCCTTTTCTTATAAAGTGGCTGCACTATTTCGAACATGGTCACGCTTTCTAAATATTACCATGTACTTTTAATTGAGATTTCAATGTGTCTTTTTAAATATAAAAATGCCCCTTCAAATGTAGTTATGCCCTTTAAATGTGTTATGTTCCTCTAAGTGCAATCTTGCCCCTCGATAATGTATCTTTACCCCTTTAGATATGACTGTCTCTTAAAGCATCATTTCTACTTATAAATAGGGCATCGTCTCTTCGAAATGTAGATTCATTTAGATATGACAGCGTCATTTTGCATATTAAGATATCCCTTTGAATGTGCCTACATCCCTTTGAAATGTAATCTCGTCCATTTCAATCTATTTGCAGAAATAGCCCGTTTAAATGTCCACGTCCCTTTTAAAATGCAGATTTGACCAACACCCTGGAGTTGTTCAGGGAGAGGTGGGTGCCGCAGGGAGTGGAGTGCATCATTTCTCCCTCCAACTCTATTTTGATTTAGTCCCTACCCTCCCCCTCACTGTTTTTGATCACACAGCACTGCCCTTTGATGTGAAGGGCAGTGTTTGTCACTGGCCACCCGGGTGTTTTCCTATCTTCCTGGTGGTGGAAATTGAATAAAGATTCGTGCACTTTGTCTCTCACTGTGTCTCACACCTGCGCACACACACCATGGGTGCTGGGGATAAAATAAGCACTACCGCACTTAGGTGAAAAAGGAAAAAAAAGAGAAAAAAAAAATAAAAAAAATAATAAAATGCAGATTTGCCGCTTCACGTAGCAGCAGTTGTTGCGCGAGGTGGCTGTTGCTTGGTGACGGTGAGGATCCCTGGCCCCGCCCATCCCCCCTGAGCTGACGTCATGCGGGGGCGAAGGCGGTTGGAAGGAGAAGGCGCTCGAGCGGGGAAGCGGCGGCCGTTAGGAAAATGGCGCCGTGCGGCCCGGGGCAGACACCCGTCACTGGGCACCGCCGCCTTCCTGGCGCAGCTGCTGTGTCACGGCCACACCGGCCGGCTGTACAGCAGGCAGGAGCCGGTGACCATTCTGGAGGCGGAGGTTCCTCAGTCATTGAAGGGGTAGGACCTGTTGAGAATGGTTAGTGAAGTGTGTGATGTACTGAGCCTTATTAACATGGATATAGTTTGTAATTTCTCAAAGTATACATTTTATTATTTAGAATGGTAGAGATGTACAGCACGGAAACAGACCCTTCGGTCCAACCCGTCCATGCCAACCAGGTATCCTAAATTAATCCGGTCCCACTTGCCAGCACTTGGCTCATGCCTCTAATACCCATCCAGAGACCTTTTAAGTGCTTTAATTGTAGCAGCCTCCACCACTTCCTCTGGCAGCTCATTCCATTCACGCACCACCCTCTGCATGGAAACGTTGCCCCTTAGGTACCTTTTATATCTTTCTGCTCTCACCCTGAACCTAGGCCCTCTAGTGCAGACCTTCACCCCCTACACTAGGGAAAAGACATAAGAAAGTTGAGCATCCAGACAAGACGGAAAAGCCACAAGATATCGAGCCAGATGGGGAAAAAAGTTGTGGTTCTATCTTTTCTTTCTTATTGGCATTTGCACTTCAAAATCTGTCAATAATGCCAGCATCACCACTGAGCATATTGCATACGTTCCTCTGTGTCAACAAGCATTGCGCATGTTCCTTGCTTTGGGTGTCACCCTTGTTCAGGACTGGGGGTGGGTGTTGGGAGAGCTGCAGAACAAGGGTGTGCTGGGAGCAGGGTGGTGAATTGGAGATAGGTGGAGACAAGTAGAGGGTACAAACTGGTTGGTCAGTGGGAGGAAGGAATCTGGTTGGGGGCAGGGAGGTGTGGGGAAGAGCCTGGGAAGGGATTTGAGGAGTGGGGAAGGAGGTTATTTGAAATTGGAGAACTCAGTGTTGAGTCCTCCAGGCTGTAGGCTGCCCAGGTGGAAGATGTTGTGGTGTTCCTCCAATTTGTAGTTTGGTTTGTTGTGTCAATGGAGGTGGCCTAAGATGGTCATGTCAGAAAGGG
The DNA here is from genome assembly GCF_037043375.1 of Chiloscyllium plagiosum. Classification (NCBI taxonomy): domain Eukaryota; kingdom Metazoa; phylum Chordata; class Chondrichthyes; order Orectolobiformes; family Hemiscylliidae; genus Chiloscyllium; species Chiloscyllium plagiosum. The sequence goes on from NW_028270165.1 coordinate 8,750,412, forward strand.
AGTGGGAAGCGGAATTAAAATGGGTGGTGATTGGGAGGTACGGTCGGCCTCTGCAGACCCAGCTGTGACCTATCACCTTCGTCTCCTCCCCCACTCACCCATTGTACTCTATGCTACTCTCTCCCCACCCCCCGATCCCCTAGCTTATCTCTTCACGCTTCAGGCTGTCTGCCTTTATTCCTGATGAAGGGCTTTTGCCCGAAACGTCGATTATGCCTGTCCTCGGATGCTGCCTGAATTGCTGTGCTCTTCCAGCACCACTGATCCAGAATCTGGTTTCCAGCATCTGCAGTCATTGTTTTTACCTCGTTGATTTTAACCCTACTGCGAATCCTCTTGCAAGGATACCTGCCTTGAAGAAGTTTTCCTCCTCTCTCTACAAGAATCTCAGGGAGTCTCTCTCTCACTGCAACTCCCAGGTCATTTCCTCAGCCCTGAAGCTCTTACTCTATGCCACTCTCTCCACACCCCCACCCTCCTCTAGCTTATCTCTCCACGCTTCAGGCTCTCTGCCTTTATTCCTGATGAAGAGCTTTTGCCCGAAACGTCAATTTTGCCTGTCCTCGGATGCTGCCTGAATGGCTGTGCTCTTCCAGCACCACTGATCCAGAAACTGGTTTCCAGCATCTGCAGTCATTGTTTTTATGTTGAGAAGTGCCTTACAGGAAGTTGGAGATTTACATATTAATGATGCCTGCAACCCATTTGAAAAGATGAAATACTTAACAATCCAAGTTTGTTCAATATATCATTTCTGTGGCAGGACACTGCACTGTTTTTCCATAAATTCTGTCCCTTATGATCTTATTCTCCACAACCACCTGATGAAAGTGCTTCCAAATAGCTTGGTGTTATGTGATTTTTAACTTTGTCCAGGTTAGGGTGGATTGGCCATGCTCAAATTACCCATAGTGCCCAGGGATGTCCAGGTGAGGTGCATTAGTCAGGGGTGAATGTAGAGAAATGGGGGTAGGGGAGTTACTTTCTGGAGGGTCGGGTGGAATCGTTGGGTCGAGTAACCTGCTTCCACACTGGGGGGACTCTCTGAAGAGAAGAATGGATCCCAGGAACTGGACTCTCTCCACTGGCGGATAATTAAACCATTTTGTTTCTACTTGTACGCTTTACTGGAGGGAGGGAAGAGTCCATTCGCTCTTCTGCTCTTTAACTCCCAATCCCTTGGGGTGAGAGGTATCACTTACACTTTGTGGGCGGCACGGTGGCACAGTGGTTACCACTGCTGCCTCACAGCGCCAGAGACCCAGGTTAAATTCCCGCCTCAGGCGACTGACTGTGTAGAGTTTGCAGGTTCTCCCCGTGTCTGCGTGGGTTTCCTCCGGGTGCTCCGGTTTCCTCCCAACAGTCCAAAGATGTGCAGGTCAGGTGAATTGGCCATGCTAAATTCCCCGTAGTGTTAGGTAAGGGGTAAATGTAGGGGTCTGGGTGAGTTGGGCTTCGGCGGGTCGGTGTGGACTTGTTGGGCCGAAGGGCCTGTTTCCACACTGTAAGTAATCTAATGAGTGGGAAGTGAGTAACTTTGATTGTGGATTTCCTCCAAACGTCTGAATGCCCCATATCATACCGAAACTCACACCGGTCAAGTCACTTGCTTTTGGATGTCTGAGTGGTCTTCTCCTGTTCTTCTTTTCCTATGAACTGAATCGCAAACGCTGGCGGGGCAGACAGAAATGGACACCGAGGACTCTTCCCTCAAGTAGATTCATATGAGTACATTGTTGTGCAGCCTGCTTGGTGTTCAGAATTCGTCTTCACCCAGCAATCTTACAGAAAATCTCTCGCAAAGTGGGCATCGCTTTCATCGCTGCGACCGCGCAGCAGTTAACATCTGAGCCCAAGTGTCCCAGATGAAGAGAATCCGAGTGAAACCATCACTCACTGAGAGTCATCCCCACGGCCCTGAGCTGAGGGACTGCAGGCAGTCCAACACGGAAGGGACGGTTAAATGAACCATTGTCGCTCCCTCAGCCTCTCTGTCCCAGAGACAGGCAGCGTGACGGCATAAACACGTACCATCGTTCTCCCGCCAACAGAGGCGGTCCAGCCCATCGTGTCCACGGCGACTCTCTGCCACTTGTCTCTTTCTGAGGTGATTCACAATTAGTGATATCTGTCCGAATACTAAGGGACTGTGTCTGAATGGTGATACAGTTGCTGACATGCTGATCATGTTGTCATTCACGTACGAACCGGCGTGGCGAATTACGGCAGGGAAGGTAGGAAACCACAAGGTATGCGTCTCAGCTCACTGGCATCTCAGAGAAGTGGGTTTGCGATTCAGTTCATAGGAAAAGAAGAACAGGAGAAGACCACTCAGACATCCAAAAGCAAGTGACTTGACCGGTGTGAGTTTCGGTATGATATGGGGCATTCAGACACTCAGGAAGTCGTTTGAAAGGCAAGACGCTGAACAGAGTGCCATCACAAAGGAAAGTCGCTCAAAAGAGACATTGTTGAAACTTTATTGCTGGAACAGCACAGCAGGTCAGGCAGCATCCAGGGAACAGGAGATTCGACGTTTCGGGCACAGGCCCTTCTTCAGTGCCTGACCTGCTGTGCTGTTCCAGCAATAAAGTTTCAACTTTGATCTCCAGCATCTGCAGACCTCACTTTCTTCCCAAAAGAGACATTGAATAATAGCAGAGGATGGTTTCGATCCATCGACCTGGGGGTTATGAGCACAGCACGCTACCGCTGCGCCACTCTGCTCCTACGCACCGCACCGTCTTCCACAGGCCCCTTCAGCCTTTCGTCTGGCGCGTGGCATGCACGTTCGAGACTGATGTCAAAGACCTCCACTGCTGTCGTCTGATATGGTGTTGCGCAGACGTATGGAGGCTGTGTAAATATAAACTTTTTCTAATTTCCCACATTCTGGTGGTCGAACTGTGATTTCACTCTGAATAGACGCCATGCGGCCCAGCTTCGCTCTGCTGGGTCGACACAGTAAGTAAACGTGGGTCTCTATTCGTATCATTCTCTTGCCTTCTCCATGTAATTCTGCACATTGTTACTTTAAACATGACCACCGAATTCCCGTTTGCGTCTAATGAATCTGCCTCTTTGTCAGTGTCAGTTGGGGATTTACTGACCCCAACCACTCCCTGTACGAAAGCGTTCTCCCTAATGTCACTTTTGGTTCTTTTCCTCATGACTTTAAAACTCTGCCGAATCGTTGCCGATCCTTTCAGGCGTGGGAGCATTTTGACTACATTACTTTCTCTGTCTCGACTTCGCATGACTTGGAAAGCTTCAATCGGGCCAGATTTCAAACTTCTGTTCTCCGAAGAGAGCTGTCCCAAATTTCCAATCGACCCTCATCGCTGACAGCCCTCAAACACCGCACCACTCACGTCAATCTATTCAACGCTCTCGCCAATCATTTTACTTCGCTGCTTTCTGTCCCATTGGTTCTCCAGGGAGCCCAAACTCGTTTAACGAAAGTGCTTTTTGAGAAAATTAAACAGGCTCGTTTGCACAAGTCACGAAACGCGAGCTCGTCCGGGATTTGAACCCGGGATCTCTCGCACGTCCGCGTCGACGAAGACCCAAAGCAAGAATCATTCCCCTAGACCAACGAGTCAGCCAACTGGCGTCCCTGCGCCCCCACTCTACCTCTTGAACCAGCTGAGTCTTGTTCAGAGTGAAGTATAGTTGACATTGAACAGACTGGGGCTGTTTTCTCTGGAACGTCGGAGGCTGAAGGGTGACTTTATGCAAAATTATGAGGGGCATGGATAGGATAAATAGGCAAAGTCTTTTCCCTGGGGTCGGGGAGTCAAGAACTAGGGGGGCATAGCTTTAGGGTGAGAGGAGAAAGATATAAAAGAGACCTAAGGGGCAACTTTTTCACGCAGAGGGTGGTGCGTGTATGGAATGAGCTGCCAGAGAAAGTGGTGGAGGCTGGTACAATTGCAACATTTAAGTGGCGTTTGGATGGATATATGAATAGGAAGGGTTTGGAGGTATATGGGCCGGGTGCTGTCAGGTAGGACTAGATTGGGGTGGAATATCTGATCGGCATGGACGGGTGAGACCGAAGGGTCTGTTTCCATGCTGTACATCTCTATGACTCTATGAACAGCTGCTTCTCATTCTGTCTCTCTGCTGCCGTTTGCCCGTCCCCAGGAACCGGGCCCTCTCTATTGGCAGAAAATTAAACCGTTTTCTTTCTAAACATTTCTCTGACACCGGAGTGACCACTCACAGGCATTGCCCTCCTCAACATAGGGTACAGAGAACAGGAGAAGACCCCGCAGACCTCCACGAGTGTGTCATCTCAACTGTGCACATTGGGCCAGTGTATCAATGTGAAATATTTACGTCGAAATTTTTTGGGAAGCAGATGAGAAGGCGAGGTGCACAACAGTGCGCCGTTATACGGGAAAGCTGCTAAAGGCGACATTGAGTGAATAGGAAAGATGGTTTCCCTTCTGGGTTATGCTCCCATCACGCACCGGCAGACATATCGCCGGCAAGCAAATATCAACTCTGTCTAAATTGCCACATTCTGTTTTTACGAACCGTGACTTCACTCAGAAGCACAATTTTCCTGCTCCCTCCTGAATATCCTTCCAGGCTCGAATATACCTTCCAGGTGAAGCAGCACTTTACCTACACATTTGCCGCAACCTAGTCTACTGCATTCGCTCGTCCTCGTGACTTTAACGCTCTGCCGAATCACTACAGATCCTTTCAGGCATGGGAGCATTTTCACAGCATTATTTCATGTTTCTAGGCCACTACTGACTTGGAAAACTTCGGTTCTCCGAGGAGAGCTGGCCCAATATTTCAATCTATCTTTATTGCTGACATTCCTCAAACACCACACCACTCACGTTAACCTGTTCAACGTGATCTCCAACCATTTCACTTCCCTGTTTTCTCAGTCATTCGTACTCCAGGCAGCCTAACCTCGTTTCACGAAGATGCTTTTTGAGAAAATTAATGGGGCATTTTGCACAAATGAAGTGAAGAGACGCAGCCTTGTCTGGGATTTGAATCCAGGACCGCGCACAAGTCTGCACAGTTAAAGACTCTACTTGAGAATCATGTCCCGAGACCAACAAGCCAAACAGCGGATATTCCCCAACCTACCACACATCTCTTGAGCCAACTGAGACTTGTTAGTGTGAAATACATTTGACATTGCTCTAAGAATTGCAAGCGGCAAAGAGTTTCCAGAGCAGCTGCTTCTCATTCTGTCTCCCTGCTGCTGTTTGTCCCGTCCCCAGGAACCAGGCTCCCTCCACTGTTTCAAAACTTCTCTCTGACACCCGAGTGGCCAGTGACAAGCGTTGCCCTCCTCAACATAGGATACAGAGAACAGGAGACCACTCAGAGGTTGTCACCTCAACTGTGCACACAGGGCCAGTATATCATTGTGAAATACTTATGCCGAAGCTTTTTTGAGAAGCGGATGAGAAGGCAAGGTGCAGAACAGAGCCCCGTTAAACGGGAAAGCTGCTAAAGACGACGTTGAATGAATAGGAGAGAATGGTTTCTCTTTTGGGTTATGGTCCCAACACGCACGCGTTGTGCCATTCTCCTGCATTGCTCGGCAGTTTTTCCAGAGAAGTATTCAGCTTTTCATCTGGCGTGTGGCAGGCACGTTTGAGAATGACGTCAAAAGATCTTCACTGCTGTCGTGTCATATGCTGTTGTGCAGACATATCGTCGATGTGCAAAAATAAACTCTGTCTAAATTCCCACATTCTGTTTTTCGAACTGTGATTTCGCTCAGAATCACTCATTTTCAAAACTCGCAATATTCAAACTTTAACAAAGTGCTCATAGAAATGATTACTGAACACCTGGAAGAAATTCTTCCAAACTTACCTGGGGAATTTCGCTTTGAGGGGTCTTGAACTTTAAGTAGAAGGAAGGGAAGTTTGCCTCAAGGCTGTTTAATGTGGAGATGTGTTCTCCATGTAAACTGGTCGTAGTTGACCATCCCAGTGCTTCCCGATGCAGGGCTGCCTGAATCCCAGGGAAGTTTACTTGTAGCAACTGGAGTGAATCCAGAGATAGAACAGTTCTGCAAAGGTGCTCAAATACTTTCTAACTCTCTTTTAGTTATTTTCCTTGTGTATTCCCTCAGTTTGGCACGTATGCAGTTTGCACCCTGGAAAATGGTTGCTTTTTTCCTCATGTTCACAATTAAAAGTGTAGTTTCTCATGGAAGTGAGCTGCATTGAAAGGATTGGCATATTGATATATATATGCACACGTATTTAGTTTAAGAATAGTTTAGATTAGATTTGAATGAAGTTTTCCTCTAAACACACCTAAGTCTATCTGGCGGCATGAGGGATTTCAGGTTTCTGTGTGCTGGGTATTATGTGATCAGCAGGCATCTGGCAAAATACAGGAACTGCCACCTATGTTATGTTTGTTTAAGTGTACTGCCAGTGATCACTTATTTTGTAATTTTTCTTTGCAGGAAGACGTGCTGAAAGAAATCTGAAAACAAATGATACATCAACTTCTGACAGAGCCACCTGATTCATTGGGACTTGAATATCAGCAGCCATTCCAATCAAGAAGGCATGTTTGCTTTTGTTTGCTTGAAAGATTTTGGACAGTCCTGTGGCAGGAAGAATACTGAGACACCGAGTGAGGGAGATTCAGTGCGCTGACTGTGAAAAGTGCTTCACACCATTTACTCAGCTTGGGGAATCAAAATCTCACCCCTCACGGTGGGGATAGACTATGTCCCCGTTCTGATTGTAATTTCAAACACAGACCAACACAAGGAAAGCTCCCCCAATGGGGAAACTGTGGAAATGTGGGGACTGAGGGAAAGGGTTCCCTTCCCCATCCCTGCTGGAAACCCACAGACGTATTCACAGCGGGGAGACGCCATTCACTTGCTCGGTGTGCAGAAAGGGGTTCAGTTGGATCAGCCATCTGGAGACGCACAAGTGGGTCCACAAGTGAGAGAAGCCATTCACGTGCCCCATGTACGGGAGGGGGTTCACTCAGTCAGCTGCACTGCTGACCCACCAGTGGGTCCACACCGGTGAGAGGCCGTTCACCTGCTGTCAGTGCCGGAAGGGCTTCACCTGCTCCTCCCATCTGGGGAGGCACCAGCGCGTTCACGTGCCATTGCAGGGGGATGGAAGGAGCGATGGCCGAGCGCCGCTAACAACCCCGCTCTGGGGACTCTCAGGTTTGAATCCCGTCGCGGCAGATGGCAGAATTGGGATTCGGTCAGTAGTCTGGACTTCAGAATCTAAGGATGAAACCATTTTCAGAGGGCAAAAACCCATCTGATTCACTCATGTCCTTTTCAGTGATGGAAACTGCTGTTGCGGGAAAGGATTCACTCAGTCGTCCCAGCTGCATGCTTTACCCGGCTGTACGAAGGATCCAGTGACAAAGGGACAACTCAACTGACCAATAATAAAGAAAGTGTGGTGGGGGTAGTGGGGGTGAGAGTGTGCACTTTGAGCTTGAGGTGCTTTTTTTTTTAAAGAAAAGCTACTTTTTGTACGCCTTTTGATGTGGAGATCTGAAGCTGTAACAAAGTTGGGTCGCAGTAAAGGTTACCTGAACTTACCGCCAGGCTTGAACTCTCATTGAAAGCTGTGAGATCCAACAGCTTCTCATTTCTTTCAGCCACCAGCACCGAGTTTCCAATCTCGTGTCTCAGAAGGAGCAGTGAATGGGTAGCTCATATTGTTCGAAATTGTAAATTTTTCAGAACTGCAGGTTTATTGTTTCATTGGCATTGCAAAGTTTACTGGCAACAGTGGGAGGTGTGGGCTGTATTCACTGGAAACAAAGTTTTAAAATGACACAAACACCAGGGTATAGTCCAACAGGTTTATTTGGAAGCACTAGGTTTTGGAGCGCTGTTCCTTCATCAGGTAGCTGTTGAGTAGGATGGTAAGACACAGAATGTATAGCAAAAGATTATAGTGTCATGCAACATAAATGATATATTGAAGAAACCTGTTAAGTCTTTCATCTTTTAAAATGGGTTGCAGATTTCGGTTCCTTAATCTGTAAATACCTGTATTTCCAGGTAACTTAATGTTTTATAAAGGGAGGTGACACCTCAGGTCAGACAACGCATGAGAGCTGTGAGGTTAGAGTCTTTCTGTATCCCAGTCTTGAGTCAGACTGGTTCTATTTCCAAATATATAATCCTGCAAATGCAATTCACCCCAAAGACTTCTATGTGCGTGTGCATGCATGAGACAGAGCGTCTGTGTGTGTGCGTGTGCATGCTGGGTAAAGTGTGTGTGTGATGGAGTATAATTGTGTGAGAAGGTGTGTGCATGGATGTGAGTGTGAGGGGTGTATCAATGTGTGTCTGAGAGAGAGCCTGTCTATCAGAGAGGGTCTGCACGACCGTGTGAGTACTTGAGTATGTGTGTGTGTGTGTGTGTGTATATGTATGTGTGTGTGTGTGTGTGTGTGTGAGAGAGAGAGAGAGTTTCTGTGTGTATTGTGTAGCTGGGTCTCCTGTAGTGAGACATGAATCCAAGGTCTCAGCTGAGGTCATTCTCGTGTGTTCCAAACTTGTTATCAGCCTTTGCTCGGCCACTAGAAATGATTAAGCAGTTTCACAACACACACTGGAGAGGGCAAGGTGAAGGGCTTATGTCTGAAACGTTGATTCTCCTGCTCCTTGGATGCTGCCTGACCTGCTGTGCTTTTTCAACACCACACTCTCGACTCTGATCTCCAGCATCTGCAGTTCTCACTTTCTCCTCATGGGCGAGGTGGGACTTGTCTTTTATTCACGCATTCACTCCTACAGCCTGTCCTTGGTTGTGGCCTAACTGTGCATATATCAATGCAAGTTTCAGAAAGGTTTCTACAGCTTGTTTTTTTTAAAAAAACGAACATTCTTCCAGACTTTAACAATGTTTCTGAATATACGATTTTAGCTATTCTCAATTTTAAAAATCAGTCATTTCTCGCACACCCTGTTTCCCAGGTAGAATCGTCACCACCCATTCTCTCTCTCTCCTTAAAAGGGCTTGATACAGCGATCAAAGAGGGCTGAGGCACCAGAAAGGAGGGGGAGGGGCGCTGGTGGGGGTGGAGAAGGGAGAGAAATGGAGAGGGGAACAGAGTTTGGGGGTAGAGAAGGACTGGTGTTCAGAGGGTTATGGGGAGAGAATGGGGGTGCAGTGTGAGGAGAGAAAATGGGCAGGGGGCAGTGGGTGGGGAGAAAATGGACGGGGGGGCAGAGTGTGAAGAGAGAGACAGCACAATCCTACCTTCCCCAGAACTGGTGTCAGTGTCCCACGAACGAACCCACTCCTCCCACAGCAGACTTGGGGCAATCATTTCTCAATATACGAGTGGCTAAGGCAGTGGAATCATATCATCCCTACAGGCCATTCACACCGACCTTCCCAATAGCATCCCATCCAGACCCACTCGATTATGCTACAGCTCTGCAATTCCACATAGCTATTTCCTGATGAAGGGTTTTGCCGGAAACGTCGATTCTCCTGCTCCTCGCACGCTGCCTGACCTGCTGTGCTTTTCCAGCACACACTCTCGACCCTAATCTCCAGCATCTGCAGTCGTCACTTTCGCCCTGTAGGGGGTGAATGTTCTATGCCGAGTCTTTTGAATCTCTTCAAATCTTTCCTTCTCACCCTAAACCTGTACCCTCTAGTTTTGGAACACTTCTACCTTGGGATAAAGGCAGGAACGCTGAGCAGCCAGACAAAATACAAAAGGAATAAAACGTCGAGGCACAGGGGAAAAAAACTTTTCGGCAAAAAAAAAATGGCGTTGGCATTTTTCTCTCGTATTCGCATTTGGACACTGAAAATTTGTCATGATCTGGAGGTGCCCGTGTTGGACTGGGGTGTACAAAGTTAAAAATCACACAACACCAGGTTACAGTCCAATCGGCTTGTTTAGAAACACTTAGCTTTCGGAGCGTGGCTCCTTCATCAAGTGATTGTAGAGTATAAGATCAGAAGATCATAAATTCTGTGTTACCATGTTATACTCCACAACCACCTGATGAAGGAGCAGCGCTCCACAAACCCGTGCTTCCAAATAAGCCTGTTGGACTATAACCAGATGTTTTGTGATTTTTAACTCTAAAATTTGTCAGTAATACCAGCATCGTGACAGAGCATACTGACCATGCTCCGCGGTGTCAGTTAGCACTGCGCATGTCTGCCGGTGTCAGCAAAGTACTGCGCATACTCCTGGGTGTCCGCAGAAAAGGCGCACGAGCTCCTTTCCATGGACCAATGGAGAACCTTGGAGGACCCGAAGGAGGCTGGTCCTCCTGCCAATCAGAGTCGGCCGTTGTCGAAATGCGGAAGTTGGACCGTGAGCTCTGAAGTCGCTGATGCTGCTCTTTTGTCACTGAATGAAGATTAAACCTCACCCCAAACTATAAATTCCTTCCTCTGTCTAAAAGTTGTGAGTATAATAGTGTTTTTGTCAACACGTTTTCCATTTTCTTTTCATTCTGAGGTTCAATTACTGATTTGTAGCAAATGAAAGGAAAGAGTGAATCGAGGGAGGGGGCAGACTCTGGAAAAGTTGATCCAGGTCTGTGTCTCACTTTGCAAACGCAGTGCCACAATGTAAAGGTATAGCCTTTGATGTATGTAAAAAAAAAGCAGAAAGGAGGTGCATTGTTTATGTAGTGATATGTTGAGATGTGGCGAAAGTGAGATGCTGGAGATCAGAGTTGAAAAGTGTGGCACTGGCAAACCACAGCAGGTAAGGCAGCAACTGAGGAGGAGAGTCGACGTTTCGGGCACGAGCTCTTCATCAGGAAAGATGTGTGGATGGACAAAGGGGCCTCAGCGTCTTTCGAAACCAGTTACTGCCAGTTGTCAGACAGGTGCAGCAAGCAATGAGCAAAGCAAGTGATATATTAGCAAGAGGAATCGAGTTCAGGAGTGTGGATGTCTTTCAGCAGTTAGGCCGGTCATTGAATGTATTCAAGGCTGAGTTCATTTGACTTTGATGAACAAAGAAGTGGATGGTTTTGGGGGAAGGCAAGAAAATGTTTTTAAGACCAGTATAGAACAGTTACAGAGTCATACAGCACAGAAACAGACCCTTCAGTCCAACTAGTCCATACTGACTATATTCACAAACTAAACTAGTCCCAACTGCCAATGTTCGGCCCATATCCTTCTGAAACTTTTCTATTTGTGCACTTATTCAAATTTATTTTAAATGTTGTTACTGTACCTGCATTCACTACTTCCTCTGGACATTCATTTGACACACACTCCACGCTCTTAAACGAAAAATGTGCTCCTCGTGTCTTTTAAAAAATTTTCTCCTCTCACCTTTAAAAAGATTGCTCCCTATTCTTGAAACAACAGCTGATATTGACCTCATCTATGACCCTCGTGATTTTATAAACCTCAATAAGGTCACCTCTCAACCTCCTGTGTTCCAGTGAAAAAGTTCCAGCCTATTCACCTAGATGTAAGTAGATCCATATTCAGTTATGATCTGTTCAATGCTTGTGCAGACTCGAAAGACCAAATGGCCAACTCCTGCTCCCAATTTTCTCACTGTGACCAGGACAGCAAGAGACCATAAGACATAGGAGCAGAAATTAGGCCATTCAGCCCATCAGGTCTGTTCATACTATTCAATCATGGCTGATAGGTTTCTCAACCCCATTCTCCTGTGCACTCCCTGGAACTCTCCATCCCCATGATACTCAGGAACCTATCTACCTCAGTCTTAAATATCCTCAGTGACCTGGCCTCTACAACCTTCCGTAGAAATGAATTCCATAGATTCACCACTCTTTCACTGAAGAAGTATCTCCTTATCTGCGTTCTAAAACGCCTTCCCTTTACTCGAAGGCTGTGCCCTCAGGTCCTAGTCTCTCCTACCAATGGAAACATCCTCTGAAAGTCTACTCTGTCCAGGCCATTCAGTATTTTGTATGTTTCCATTAGATCCCTCTGAGTGTGGGCCTATTAATCAGTATGAAACAGACCCTCCAGGATGAGGTACAGCAGGGATTAGGTTCAGCAACGAGAGAATGGAGGGAGAGTATGTGGGACAGAGATTTTCAGCTTCTAGGGAATAACAGAGGAAAGAGAGTTTAGCATAAATTAGAATTGATTGGATGGGCCAAGGAGGAGCAGATGGGGTTTAATTCAGAGAAATGTGAGATGTTGCATTTTGGTCCAGCAATCCAGGCAGGACTGACACAGTTAAGGGGAGTGTCGCAGAACAAAGAGACCTTGCAGTGCAGGTTCATAGTTCCTTGAAGGTGGAGTCTTACATAGACAGTATAGTGAACAAGGTGTTTGGTATGCTTTCCTTTATTGGCCAGAGCATTCAGTATAGGAACTGGGAGATCATTTTGCGGCTGTACAGGACATTGGTTAGGCCATTTTTGGAATACTGCATTCAATTCTGGTCTCTCTGATGTAGGAAAGATGTTATGAAACTTTGAGAGGTGTCAGAAAATATTGAGAAGGCTGTTGCCAGATTTGGAGGGTTTGAGCTGCAGGAAGGGTCTGAACAGGCCAGGGAGATATTTTCTTTGGAGCATCAGAGGCTGAGTGGTATCCTTTAAAGAAGTTTATAAGGGGCATGGATAGGGTGAATACCCAAGGTCTTTTCTCCATGGTAGGGGAGTCCAGAACTAAAGGGGCAGAAGTTTAAGGTGAGTAGGGAAAGGGACCTGAGGGGCAACATATTTTCAGACAGAAGGTGGAACGTGTATGGAATGAACTGCCAGAGGAAGTGGGGAGGCTGGTACAATGACAACATTTAAAAGCCACTGGATGGGTACTTGAATAGGAAGGATTTAGACGGATGAGTCAAATTCTGGCAAATGGGACTAGATTAGTTTGTGATATATAGTTGGCACGGATGAGTTGGGCCAAAGGGTCTGTTTCTGTGCTGTATGACTTTAATCATCTTCAGTGAAAGCAGAAGTGTTGTTGTGAAGACTGGACTTTCAGAGCAGCTTTCAAAAATGTTTTGCCCTTACTCAGAGCTGAAGAAGTTACAATGAAATCTTTCATTTGTGAGACAGCAACTGAGTGAGTGAGTGAGTACATCTGGGATTTGGTAGAAAGTGGGAATTCATTGCACTGTGGGGATGAAACCCTACCCTATCCAGTCATTTCTGCTGGTAGATGAGACTAGGCCCCAAGATTAGGGGAAATAGATTTAGGACAGAGATGAGGAGGAACTACTTTTCCTGAAGAGTAGTGAAACTATGGAAGTCTCTGCCCAAGGAAGCAGAGAAGGCAGCTTCGTTAAGTATATTCAAGACACAATTAGATGGGTTTCTGCATAATTGGGGAATTAAGGATAGTTGGGACATTGCAGGGAGGAGGAGCTGAGATGACGGATAGATCAGCCATAATCTAAATGAATGGCAGAGCAGGCAGGACGGGCCAAATGGCTTACTCCTGCTTCTATTACAATGAACCTATAACCCTGCATTTCCCATGGCTAACCCAACTAACCTGCACATCCCTGAACACTATGGGAAATTTAGCCTGGCCAATCCAAATCAAGGCTGGTGAACAATGTCGTGATGTGGAAATGAACATCAGAGAATGATAGAAAGGGACAAGGAGAGTAAATATACCAGCAATCAAAACTGGATTCAGAAGATCAGAAAAACTGAAACTAAAAACTGAATGTGAGCTGCATTGTAACAGTGAATGAATTGACTGAACACATTGAAGAGAATAATTATGATCTGAGACTCCTTACAGGGACATGGCTTCAGGATGGCAAGGACTGGATCCTAAATATCGAGGGGGTAGTCAAATGGGAAGCTCAGTAAAGGGAGAGGGTTGGTGCTGTTCATCAAAGCACTGATCACAGGGTAGTCTGGTGTCAGCTTGGATTTCAGGTACGGATTTCTCTGTCCTCTGTTGATCTCCCTGTTCCCACAGAGTAAGATGTTGGTCTGTTCTCAGCTCTGCTGGATTTCTGCTGAAGCTTTAACGCCCCCTTTTACACGTTCAGGAAAAATAAAACATTTATTTAATCGAGACCCAATCCATAATCTCCCAGACTGTCAAACAGTCCAAGTAAATCTGAAGTCGGGGTCTCCCAGGATTCTGATAGTGCTCTACCTGAGGAATTCTCTCTCCCTTACATCTAACTATTAATATCCAGCTATGATTTACAACCATACTTGCACCAACAAAAATAAAGCATCTGTTATCAAATAGACATATGGATAAACAGCATGGAAACAGGGTTTCTCTATTGCACACATAGAACCACACTCTCCATGGGGATGAATTTGAATTTGCAGCATTACATTTGCAGATACATTCTATTTTGCTCAAAAATTCTAAATTGGAGGAAGGACAAATTTGACGGTGTTAGGCAAGAACTTTCAAAAGCTGACTGTGCGCCAATGTTTCCAGGTAAAAGGGACGGCTGGAAAATGGGAAGCCTTCAGAACTGTGATAACTAGAGTCCAGAGAAAATATATTCTTGTAAGGGTGAAAGGAAAGGCTGGTAGGTATAGGGAATGCTGGATGACTGGAGAAATTGAGGGCTTGGTTCAGAAAATGAAGGAAGCATATGTCAGATACAGACAGGACAGATCGAGTGAAGCCTTACAGTATAAAGGGAGTAGGAGTATACTTAAGAGAGAAATCAGGAGGGGAAAACAGGGGACATGAGATAGCTTTGGCAACTAGAGTTAAGGAGAATCCAAAGGATTTTTACAAATACATTAAGGACAAAAGAATAAGTAGGGAGAGAATAGGGCCCCTCAAAGATCAGTAAGGTGGCCTTTATGTGGAACCGCTGGAGGTGGGGGAGATACTAAACGGGTATTTTGCATCAGGGTTTACTGTGGAAAAGGACATGGAAGATATAGAATGTAGGGAAATAGATGGTGACATCTTGAAAAATGTCCATATTACAGAGGAGCAAGTGCTGGATGCCTTGAAATGAATAAAAGTGGATAAATTCCCAGGACCTGATCAAGTGTACCCTAGAACTCTGTGGGAATCTAGAGAAGTGATTGCTGGGGCTCTTGCTGAGATATTTGTATCATTGATAGTCACAGGTGAGGTGTCGGAAGACTGGAGGTTGATTAACGTTGTGCCACTGTTAAAGAAAGGTGGTAAAGACAAGCCACGGAACTATAGACCAGTGAGCCAGACGTCGGTGTTGTTGGAAGGAATCCAACTGAGGGACATGTATTGGAAAGGCAAGGACTGATTAGGGATAGTCAACATGGCGTTATGTGTGGGAAATCATGTCACACAAACTTGAATGAGTTTTTTTGAAGAACTAACGAAGGGAACTGATGAGGGCAGAGAATAGATGTGATCTATATAGACTTCAGTAAGGTGTTCGACAAGTTTCCCCATGGGAGACTGGTGAGCAAGGTTAGATCTCATGGAATACAGGGAGAACTTGCCATTTGGATACAGAACTGGCTCAAAGGTAGAAGGTGGTGATGGAGGGTTGTTTTTTCAGACAGGAGGTCTGTGACCAGTCGAGTGCCACAAGGATCTGTGCTGGGTCCACTACTTTTCATCATTTATATAAATGATTTGGATGTGAGCAGAAGAGGTATAGCTATAAGTTTGCTGATGACACTAAAATTGGAGGTGTAGTGGACAGCGAAGAAGGTTACCTCAGATTACAACGAGATCTTGATCAGATGGGCCAATGAGCTGAGAAGTGGCAGATGGAGTTTAATTCAGATAAATGTGAGGTGCTGCATTTTGGGAAAGCAAATCTTAGCAGTACTTATACACTTCATGGTAAGGTCCTAGAGAGTGTTGCTGAACAAAGAGGTCTTGGAGTGCAGTTTCATAGCTCCTTGAAAGTGGAGTCGCAGGTAGTGAAGAATAGGATAGTGATTGGATAGTGAAGAAGGCATTTGGTCTGCTTTCCTTTAATGGTCAGAGTATTGAGTACAGGAATTGGGAGGTCATGTTGCGGCTGCACAGGACATTGGTTAGGCCACTGTTGGAATATTACATGCAATTCTGGTCTCCTTCCTATCAGAAAGATGTTGTGAAACTTGAAAGGGTTCAGAAAAGATTTACAAGGATGTTGCTAGGATTGGAAGATTTGATCTATAGGGAGAGGTTGAATAGGCTAGGGCTATTTTCCCTGGAGTGTCAGAGGCTAAGGGGTGATCTTGCAGATATTGATAAAATCATGAGGGGCTTGGATACGATAAATGGACAAAGTCTTTCCCCTGGAGTGGGGGAGTCCAGAACTAGAGGGCATAGGTTTAGGGTGAAAGAGACCTCAGAGGCAACTTCTTCACTCAGGGAGTGGTATGTATATGGAATGAGCCACGAGAGGAAGTGGTGGAGGCTAGTCTGGATGGGCATGTCAATAGGAAGGAGTTTGGAGGGATATGGGCAAGTTGCTGGCAGGTGGGACTTGATTGGGTTGGGATATGTGGTCGTCATGGATGAGTTGGACTTAAGGGTCTGTTTCCATGCTGTCCATCTATGACTGTATAACTCTAAATGCACAATGTGCTGGCAGTCAATGCAGGCAGCCAATACATGTAATATTTTGTAAATTTCACATTGCAAATCGAAGCGGGCTGACTCAAGATTAGGATACAGACAGACTCTGACCTCACTCCTTTCATGCATTATCTGAGCTGAGATGTCACCTTTTCTTAAAACCTTAAGTTATCTCGAGAAGGAGCCTGACAGGAAGTTCTGGGACTTGCATATTATTGATACCTGCAACCCATTCTCAACGATGAAAGACTTAACAATCCAGGTTTGTTCACTATATAATTTCAGTCGCAGGACACTATAATGTTTTTCCATAAATTCTGTGTCTTATGATCTTGTACTCCACAACCAACTGAATAAGACGCAGTACTCCAAAAGCCGGTGCTTCGAAATAACTTGTTGGACTGTAACCTGGTATTGTGTTATATGTAACTTTGTCCAGGTTGGGGTGGATTCGCCATGTTAAATGACCCATAGTGTTCTGATTTGGATGGGTTCAGGTGGATTGGCAGTGTTCAGTTACCCATATCGTCGAGGGATGTGCAGGTTAGGGTGGATTGGCTGTGCTACTTTACCCATAGTGCCCAGGGATGTGCAGGTTAGCATGGATTGGCCGTGCTAACTTAACCTACACACCCCTGGGCACTATGGGTAAGATGGATTCACTGTGCTAAATTCACTCTTTCATTAAGAGAGTGGTGCATGTAAGGAATGAGCTGCCAGAGGAAATGGTGGATGCTTGTACAATTATGACATTTGAAAGGTATCTGGATGGAAATATAAAATGGAAGGGTTGAGAGGGATATGGGCCAAATGCTGGCAAATGGGTCTAGATTAATTTATAATATCTGGTTGGCATCGACGAGTTGGACTGTTTCCATGCTGTATATTTTTGACTCTGGCTTGCCGCATCTGTATGTTCAATTTCTCCCTGGTGTCGGTGTTAATGCCTTTGATGTCTCATTTTGCTCTCTCCTTTCCAGGGATGTTAACCACTTCATGTCTGGTTGTTCCTCAAGAACTTGCATTGCAGGTTCACCCTGAACTGACACTATTTTTTCAGCTTCCCATAATCAGACCTGCTCACTCTCAACAGTGGAGTTATCCAAAATTCAGAGAGATGTCAGTCTTGACGTTTTTGCTGTTCTGCCCCTGTAAGATCCTGAATCAGCACCTTCAAGAGAATTAGTTAGAGCGGTGTGAGAACAGAAGGGGAGAGAGAGAGTGGGATGATGCTTTCAATTTTCAGTGTGGAATAACAAAAGAAAAGAATGTTCTACAGAAAGTAGAATTGCTTGTTCTGAATTTCTACCTTGCACTGACAGTCATGATTTTTGTAATCTCTTTTTCCAAAGCATTTGATGATCTGAAGATGGAAGTTTCAAAATCAACAGATAAATGGCTGATGCCCGAAACATCAACTTTTCTGCTCCTCGGATGCTGCCGGACCTGTTGTACTTTTTCAGCGCCGCACTGTTCAACTCTGACTCTCCAGCTGCTGCAGTCCTCACTTCGACATCAATGTCCGACAGTCACTCAATCCATCAGGACTGCAACAATTTTTGACTGTGATTCTGTGAGAAGGAGCAAAGCCTTTTGGTTCCTGTTGGAGCACGTCTTCAGCATCAATGGGACTGGATGAGAGACCCTCCTGTTGCAGCGCACTGATTGTGCAACCTGAAGCAGTTATACGGCCTGGAAAGAGGAATTCACGGCAGGAAGGGGTTGTACCTGCGTTTGTCTGCAGCTGAAACTTCAACCATGGAGAAACCCAATGGATCCCGCCCCGTGCAGAAACCGTGGAAGTGTGGTGCCTGCGGAAAAGGCTTCTGTGTCCCTTCTATCCTGGAGACTCATCAGCGCAGTCATACTGGGGAGAGGCCCTTCAGCTGCCCCGAATGCGGGAAGGCCTTCAGCAATTCCTCTGACCTGGTGAGGTACCAGCGGGTCTACACAGGGGAGAGGCCCTTCAGCTGCCCCGAGTGTGGGAAGGGCTATACCCAGGCCTCCACCCTGCTGGCCCACAGGCAGGGGCACACCGGAGAGAGGCCGTTCTTCTGCACTGAGTGTGGGAATGCCTTCAGCAATTCCTCCATCCTGCTGGCCCACCGGCAGGTGCACACTGGGGAGAGGCAGTTCACCTGCTCTCAGTGTGAGAAGGGCTTTACCCGCGCTTCCCATCTGCGGAGGCACCAGCGAGTTCATGTGCCATCGCAGGGGGATTAAAGGAGGGATAGCCAATTGCCTTATTGACTGGACTATCAACCCAGTTCCGGGGACTGCCAGGTTTGAATCCCGCCGTGGCAGATGGTGGAATTTGATTTCGGTCAGAAATCTGGAGTTCAGAACCTCATGAAGAAATGATTGTTTGGGGGACATCAACCATCTGATTCACTCACATCCCTTTTTAGGGAAGGAAACTGCTGTTGTAGGGAAGGATTCACTCAGTTGTCCCAGCTGCATCCTTTACCCGGTCTGGCCTACACGTAACTCCAGACCCACAATAGCATGATTGACTCTTCATTGCCCACCACAGCCACCGGTCATTGAGTGGGTAAACACTTACTTGTTTACAGGGTATGGGTTGAAATTGCTGAGTGAGGCAATACTTCCTACAGTTAAGGCCGTACCAAGGATCCAATTACAAACTGACAACTCGGTGGTAACCATAGTAAAGAAGGTAAGGTGGTGTGGGGTGGGGGTGCACGCTTTGACCTTGAGCTATTTAAAAAGCAGCTACTTTTTCTACACCTTTATGCTGGGGGGGATCTGAAGCTGTAACAACGTTGGGTCACAATAAAGGTTACCTGAACTTATCGCCAGGCTCAGACTCTCATTGAAGGCTTTGAGCTCCAAGAGGGTTTTGGTTTAAAGTTGCTCATTTCATTTCAGCCTCCTGCACTAAGTTTCCAATGTCATGTATCAGATGGAGCAGTGAATGAGTAGCTAGTATCGTTAGAAGTTGTAAATTTTTCAGAAGTGCAGGTACTGCACCGTTTCATCAGCATTGTATAGTTTACTGGCAGCAGCGGGAGATGTGGGCTGCGTTCACTGGAAACGGTGTGGAGGTGCCGGTGTTGGACTGGGGTAGATAAAGTTAAAAATCACACAACACCAGGTTATAATCCAACAGGTTTATTTGGAAGCACTAGCTTTCAGAGTGCTGCTCTTTCATCGGGTAGCTGTTGGCTGGGGAATAATACACCGATTGTATAGCAAAAGGTCACAGTGTCATGTGACTGATAGGATATATTGAACAAACCTAGATTGTTATGTCTTTCATCTTTTAGAATGGGTTGCAGGTTTTGATTCATTAATATGTAAATCCCAGAACATCTTTAAAGTCACGTTCTTGAGATGACTTAATGTTTTATCAAAAAAAGTGACATCTCAGTTCAGACAATGCATTAAAGATGTGAGATTCGAGTCTGTCAGTATTCCAATCTTGAATCAGACTGGTTCTATTTCCAAAGTAGGAATTTATAAAATATTGCATGGATTGACTGCCTGCAGATTGTGGGCTTTTTGAGCAAAATTGAAAGTATCTGCAAATATAATTCTGCCAATACAAATTCACTCCATAGAGTTTTGTGTGTGTGTGTGTGTATATGTGAGTTTGTGTTTGAGTGCGTGCAAAAGAGTGAAGTGTGAGTGTGATGGAGTTTAAGCCTGTGAGTGTGTTGTGGGGTGTATGTGTGTGTGCGCCTATGAGAGAGGAATGAATAAATGTGAGAGGCTGCATTTTGCTTAACAAGGAAGGGCTGGACATAGTGAGTTTTGAGAAGATTTGTAGCTCAGGTTGAGGTTTTGGATGTAGGTTTGCTTGCTGAGCTGCAAGGTTCATTTCCAGACGTTTCGTTACCTACTGGGTAACGTCTTCAGTGGGCTTCAGGCGAAGAATTTTCAGCTTTGCTATGTATAGTTAATGGTAGGTCCCTGGGTTGTGTTGTAGAACAGAGACACTTTGGCGGGGGGAGGGGGGTGGAGTTAGGGGGTTCAGGTATATAGTTCTTTGAAAGTTGCATCACTGGTAGACAGGTGGTAAAGAAGGCATTTCGCACCATTGCCTTCACTGTCCACACCATTGAGTATAGAAGTTGGGACATCACATTGAGGATGTACAGGATGTTGGTGAGGCCACTTTCTGGGTACTGAGTATAGTTTTGGTGGCTCTGTGATAGGAAGAATACTATTAGAGAGGGTTCCGTAAAGATTTACCAGGATGTTGCCAGGACTGGAGGGTTTGAGTTATAAGAAAAGGTTGGGACTGTCTTCATTGGAGTGCAGCGGGTTGAGGGGTGACCTTACTAAGATTTATAAAATCATTAGGAGTGGAGGTACAGTGAATAGCAAAGAGCTCTTCCTTAAGACCATAAGACACAGGAGTGGAAGTAAGGTCATAAGTCCACTCCGCCATTTAATCATGGCTGACGGGCATTTCAACTCCACTTATCATACTCTCCCCATAGAGATACCAAGATTCCTTGTGATACCAAGAATTTATCAATCTCTGCTTGGAAGACATTTAATGTCCCAGTCTCCACTGCGCTCCATGGCAATGAATTCCACAGGCCCACCACTCTCTGCCTGAAGAAATGTCTCCTCATTTCCATTCTAAATTGACCCCCTCTAATTATCAGGCTGTGCCCATGGGTCCTAGTCTCCCTGCCTGATGGAAAAAAACTTACCAGCATGCACGCTTTTTAAGCCATGCACTATCTTGTAAGTTTCTATTAGATTTCCCTTCAACCTTCTAAACTCTAATGAATATAATTCCAGGATCCTCAGCTGTTCATCGTCTGTTAGGCCTATGATACCAGCGATCATCGTGTGAATCTCCGCTGGACATGCTCCAGTGCCACTATGTCCTTACTGAGGTGTGGGGCCCAAAATTGGACACAGTATTCTAAATGGAGCCTAACCAGAGCTTTATAAAGTCTCAGTAGCACATCGCTGCTTTTACATTCCAACTCGCTTGAGATAAATGACAACATTTATATTTGCTTTCTTAAGCATGGACTCAACCCGCAAGTCAACCTTTAGAGAATCCTGGACTAGCAGTCCCAGATCTCTTTGTACTTTGGCTTTATGAATTTTCTCACTGTTTAGAAAATAGTCCATGCTGTATTCTATTTTTCCGAAGTGCAAGACCTCACATTTGCTTACATTGAATTTCATCGGCCATTTCCTGGACCACTCTCCTAAACTGTCCAAATCTTTCTGCAGCCTCCCCACCTCCTCAGAACTACCTGCCTGTCTGCCTAACTTTGTATCGTCAGCGAACATCGTGGGAATGCCCCGGTCCCTTTTATCCAGATCATTAATATATAAAGTGAACAGCTGCAGCCCCAACACTGAGCCCTGCAGGACACCACTTGTCACCAGCTGCCATTCCGAAAAAGAACCTTTTATCCCAACTCTCTGCCTTCTCTCAGGCAGCCAATCCTCAATCCATGCCAGTAGCTCAACTCGAATACCATGGACCCTCACTTTACTCAGCAGCCTCCTATGAGGCAACTTATCAAAGGCCTTTTGGAAATCTAGGTAGATAACATCCTCTGGGTTTCCCAAGTCTAACCTACTTGTTAACTCTTCAAGTTTGTCAGGCACGACCTCCCCTTGCTAAATCCATGCTGACTTATTTTAATCCAGCCATGCACTTCCAAGAATTTAGAAATCTCATCCTTAACGATAGATTTTAGAATTTTATCTACAATTGAGGTTAGGCTAATCGGCGTATAATTTTCCAGCTTTTGTCTTGATCCTTTCTTAAACAAAGGACTTACAACAGTGATTTTCCAATCATCTGGGACTTTACCTGACTCCAGTGATTTTTGAAAGATTACAACCAACATCTCTGCTAATTCTTCAACCACCTCCCTCAGAACGCTAGGCTGTAGCCATGAGGGCCAGGAAATTTCTCAATTTTTAGACCTATTAGCTTTTCTAGCACTTTCTTTTTTGTAATGGCTACCATACTCAAATCTGCCCCTTAACTGTCCTTAATTGTTAGGATATTACTCATGTCTTCCACTGTGAAAACTGACACAAAGTGTTTATTAAGTTCTTCAGCTATTTTCTTATCTCCCATCACTAACCTTCCTGCACCAATTTGGAGCAGCCCAATTTCTACTTTTGCCTCTGGTTTGTTTCTTATGTATTGCAAAAAAACGTTTACTATCATTTCTAACATTACTGGTCCGCTTACCTTCATATTTGATCCTCTCCTTCCTTATTTCTCTCTTTGTTATCTTCTGTTTGTTTTTGTAGTCTTCCCAAGCTTCTGATTTCCCAGTGGTCTTGGCCACTTTATAGGCTCTCTTTTTCGTTGATACATTTCCTGACTTCCTTTGTCAGCCATGGCAGTCTTCTTCCCCCCTCCCTCCCCACGCTGCCCGATAATCTTTATTTTTGGGGGATGAACCGCTGTACTGTGTCCTCAATTACGCCCAGAAATTCCTGCCATTGTTGCTCTACTGTCTTCCCCACTAGGCTCTGCTTCCAGTCAATTTTTGACAGTTCCTCCCTTATTGCCCTTTATTTAACTGAAACACCATTACATCTAATTTTGCCTTCTCTCTTTCAAACTGCACACTGATCTCTACCATATTATAATCGCTGCCTCCTAAGTGTTCATTTGCTTTAAGATTTTTAATAAAGTCTGGCTCATTACATAGCACTAAGAATTGAAATATGCTCACTTAGGCCACAATTGAGGACAGTGTGTAAGGGGCGAATGGCCTATTCCTAGCCTTTTGCAATTGGTTCTGGCTCTGTGGAAATAGAACCATTGAGTTGTAGAGCACAAAAAACAATCCTTCGGTATGTGCCAACCAGATAGCCTAAATTAATCTCATCCCATTTGCCAGCACTTTGTCCATATCCCTCTAAAACGTCCTATTCATGTACCTATCCAGATGCCTTTTAAATGTTGTATTTGTACCAGCCTCCACCATTTTTCCTGGCAGCTCATTCAGTTCACACACCAACCGATAAGTGAAAAAGTTGCCCCTTGGGGCCGTTTTAAATCTTTCCTCTTTAACCCCAAAACTAATGCTCTCTTGTACTGGACTCCCCCGCCCCACGGAAAACCTTATCTTTTTCTCATATCCATTCCTGTCAAGATCTTATAAACCTCCATAAGGTCACCCCTCAGCCTCCAATGCTCCAGGGAAAATAGCCCCAGAAAATTCAGCCTCTCCCTGTAGCTCAAACCCTCCAACCCTAGCAACATTCTTATAAATAATTTCTGAACTCTTTTAAGTTTCACAACATCCTTCTTGTTTAGTGAGTAATAGGCTGTGAACAATCTATTTTGTTCAGGTCGTAAGAGGGGGCTTTTCTTGAGGCGAATTAACTTTCACACTTTTTTTTTAATCCTTGGGTTCCTTTTAAATCTTTCCCCTCTCACCCTAAACCTGTGCCCTCTAGTTTGGGATTCCCCCTTCCCTGCGGAAGAGACAGGCAAAAGGAATGAGATGCGCAGTCACAGGGGAAAAAATTGTGGCTCCCGCCTTTTTTATCCCAAATTGGCAATTGGACACAAACTCTGTCAGTAACAAACAGCGCCGGTCGCCATTGGTCAGGTGGAGTAAGGTGCGCTCTGATTGGGCGGAGCGTGGATGACGCGCGTCACAGAAGGCGGAGACGGAAAGAAGAGAAACAAAGATGGCGGCGCGAGGCTGCGGTTTTCTCATCGACTCAGCGGGCGGTTTCTGACGGAGGGAGGGGGGCAGACAGGCACCGTTTACCTCAGAAAATACCTTTAAAATACATTTCACATTAAAGACGGAACTTTTCAAACAAAAGTTGTGAAGAAAAGGAGACAGTCCCCGGTGGGGTTTATTGTTTATTTGTGTTTAATTCCCGGGGCCCGGGAAGGAGGAGGTGACGGTTACCGGGTGAACGAGAAAACAAATTAAAAATGTCGGCGGTGGAGGAGAGAGAGCCGGCGCCCGCGGCTTTAAAAAAAAATCCTTTAGTATATTTCCTGTGCTCCATGCATGGCAATTGGACGTGTTTGATTTTTTTCTTGCAAGTGTTGTGAAAAGTAGTCTGATCATGTAAAAGTCGACCCTAGTTCTTCAAAGACAAACAGACCAATATTTGAGAGTCAGTGTGATGGCCGTCATGTTCCACTCCAGCTTTGTAGTCTGTCGGTTGTTCGGCTCTGCTCCCGTCTTGTCAGTATGTTCCACTCAGTTTTCAGAATTACCATAACTTTTTTTTTGCTTTATTCATCATTTGAGCTTCTGCTTATGATACGGTATGAATCTTGACAGGCATGAATTTCAGCCCCTCAAGTAGTATCCAAGTAACAGTTGACCCCCTAAATTTAACCTTGAAAAGTAATCAAAACTTTAACTATTATTTGAGTATATACAATATAAATGAATTAATGTTCATTGCTTCTTCATTTTACGCTATTTTGCCTTATGAAAGGTTTCATATGAACGCTCCACTTTCAGATAGTGGGGAAAACCTGTATCAGTACAATACAGCACAGTCACAAGCCCTTCTTATTTGGTTTAGGCACCCCTGTCAAGCCTGTGCCAATTCTTAATCCTCACTTGGACCTGCTATTTATTGCCCATGTGCGGTTTCTATCCTTCTGTTCATCTCGCGTTCATGTGTCTATCAAGATACACCTTAAACGTTGCTAAGGTGCTTGCTTCCACCACCCATCACCCCTCTGTGTGAAAAACCTTCCCCTCCACTTCTCCTGTAGACTGCCCTCTTCTTGCCTTGAACCTGTGCCCTTTTGTAGTTGACCTTTTCACCCTGGGGAATTAAAAAAAAACCTCTGAGTAACATAGAATCCCTAGTGTGGAAAAGACCATTCGGCGCAACATGTGCACACTGACCCTCTGAAGAGTAACCGACACAGACTTATTCACCTACTCCTATTACGCAACATTAGCCCTTGACAAAAGCACACTCTCCCAGAGCATCCACGTCCTCCTGATAGCATGGTGATCAGTACTGCATACAATATTCCAAATGTGGTTGAAATAGATAGCTGTAACATAACTTGCCAACTCTTACACTCAGGGAAGGCAAGCGTGCTGTATGCCTTCTTGACCATCATGCCCATCTCTGTTTCCACTTTCAGGGATCTATATGCCCAGATTCCTCTGCATGCCAGTGCTCCTAAGAGTTCTATTATTTATTGTACAGTTCTTGCATTTCTTTCTTCCTTGTGTCTGTATCCAGCTTCCCCCTAATTCTACTCCCCTCTTCATCTCTTTGCCCACTCATCACCTCTCACATCAGCATATCATAAGACCATAGGAACTGAAATGAGGCCATTCACCCCATTGAGTCCACTCCACCATTCAATCGAGGCTGTTAACTTTCTCAAGCCCATTCGTCCCAGAACCCTTGATCCCCTTTAATACTCAAAAACATTTCTGTCTCCATCTTAAATATGCTCAATGACCTGGCCTCCACAGCCTTCTGTGGCAGTGAATTCCATAAATACACCACTCTCTGGCTGAAGAAGTTTCTCCTTATCTCCCAACTAAAGGGTCTTCCTTTTCCTCTAAGGCTGTACCCTCAGGTCCTAGTTTGTCCTAACAATGGAAACATCTTCCCAACATCCACTCTCTCCAGGCCGTTCAGTATCCTGTAGGTTTCAATTGCAACCCCCCTCATCCTTCTAAACTCCATATAATCCCAGAGTCCTCAAAAGTCCCTCATATGTTAAAATTTTCATTCCTGGGACCATTCTCGTGAACCTCCTCTGAACACTCTCCTGGGCCAACACATCCTTACTAATAGGAGGCCCAAAACCGCTCTGTGCTGCAAATGTGGCCTGATCAGAGCCTTACAGAGTCTCAGAAGTACATCCCTGCTTTTGTATTCAAGTCCTGTCAAAATAAATGCCATCATTGCATTTGCTTTCCTAACTACTGACTCAACCTGCAAGTTTACTTTGAGAAAATCCTGGATTTGAACTCCCAAGTCTCTTTGCACTTTGGATTACTGTATTTTCTCCCCATAATCCTTCTGTTCCAACAGTGGCTGCCTGGTGTCAGGGCAGCACTAGTGATTTCCTGACATATGGATTGTATTTGGGGATACCAAGGAATGTCAGGAACTGCGAGTATTCGGGAGCAATCGTTTTTCCTGGGGGAGACAGAGGAATGTGATGTGGTCCTGTAAACTCCAGAACTTTGATAACTTCACGAGTCAGCAATAACTCTTTCTGGACCAAGAAACGAAAGGGCCAATGAGAAACTGCTACAAGGGAGTTAACAAATAACATACATTAACTATCGCTGGGAAGAAGGAGGCAAAACAATGAGCTATTTCTTTGGACAGATGAGATAATGATGTTTAATAACTGTGTGACAAAAGGACAATTAATTCTGCCTGTAGAAGGAAGGCCTTGGCGTAAAGGGGTTAATTGCAGGACAGGCTGTTTCAAACAGGTGGAAAACCCTCAAGGATAAGGTGGTAAGCTACAGACCAGAGGTCTCCAGAAGGGTGGGGAGGTGGTGTCAGAATCTAAAGAAACGTTACACCACGAATCTGAAAGTGAGGGAACTCCACCAGAATTCAACTCCAGAATGATTTAGCAGCAGTACTTGGAAGAACAACACTGCATCAAACCCCTGTCAACTTCCAGAGATGGGCACTGTTGGTAGAAACAATGTTAAATTCCGCCATCACTTGGGCGATAGCCAAGATGGGGGGGCGGTGGGGGAAGAGGCTGAACTTGCTTACTTGAGGGGTTTTATTTTTTGGTTGCTACCTACAATAAAGTGTAAATCATTGTTTCAACAGTTGGTTGTCTGTGCAGTTTCTGTGTCAGTATTCAAATTAAAGTAATTCACCCACAATCAGAGTGAGAGGCTGGGATCCTTTGCATTCAGCAGGACGGCACATCAATACTGTTATAAAGCGAATGCTGAATCCCCTCCCCTCTCCGAGATCTCAAACCGAAACACCAAAAGAGGAGCGCATTGCCCTATAATCTATAAAATTAGTGTGAAAAGTGGTGTCATCTGCTCTAGTCTTAAAAACAAAAGTAAACCCTGACACTTTAAAATCAACAAAAAGCAATTTTCATATCCAACTTGAATGGTGAACAACTGAACTAATTTATTAACAAACCGAATAAATCCCTTCGAACTACTGACAATTCTGGCATAAAACAGGATTTTTGTCATATGCTGTTCCAATAAATACAAGACCCACTAATATAACAAGAAATAGAATTTAGTCTCTCTGATTACAGCCAGGTTACATGTCTTCCAGAATATTCTGTACATCCTTCTATTGAATCTTTTGTCAGGAATGTCTCCTCCAATTCCTGCTCTTCTGGTTTTTTTGTAAATGATGCTCTCTCATTCACAAATGACTGTCAGGGCTGATTTCTCTCTCTCGTGCTGAGGACTCTTAGCTCTAGCAATGGGGAGTTAGCACTGGGGCTCTGTTCAACTGTCCCCTTCTTTTATACCCTTGATGCCATATTGAGTTTTTACAATAGGATTGGTCCTCTGTTGTCAGATTTAAACTTAATAGGTTTTAGTAGCCAAAGGACCTGATTTAAACTAATTGGCTAAATTGAAAAGTCATTATCTCGGCCTGCTAACTGTACGACCTTTTGATAGAAATGTTTCAGCTTGTGTGCTCTCTGTTGTGATGATGTTACTCCTTTAAGGAGATTATGTTGTTCTTGATTTTTTTTTCCGCAACAGGGGTTGTAAAAGGCAGACGGTCTGATTCATTTGGGCTAAGGGACTTCCCTAATGGCCAACAGATATTGGCAAAGGCAACAAAGGTTTGAGATTTTTTTTCTAAAACACTTCTACCGCAAAACCGTCTGCGGGGGGAGGGGGGGGGGGGAAGGGGGGAAGGGGGGAAGGGGGGGGGGGGGGGGGGGAAGGGGGGGGGGGAAGGGGGGGGGAGGAAGGGGGGGAAGGGGGGGAGGAAGGGGGGGAGGGGGGGGGGAAGGGGGGAAGGGGGAGGGGGAGGGGGGAAGGGGGAGGGGGAGAGGGGGGAAGGGGGGGAGGGGGGGGAAGGGGGGGAGGGGGGGGGGGAAGGGGGGGAGGGGGGGGGGAAGGGGGGGGGGAAGGGGGGAAGGGGGGGAGGGGGGGAAGGGGGGGAGGGGGGGGGGGGGGAAGGGGGGGGGGGTAAGAGTAGTGGGAAGGCTGGAGTTGATTAATGCCATGACCAACTTTTCAAAGCAATTCATGACCACCGAAGTTAGGAAAACTGGGCGGTAGTCATTGAGACGTGCTGCATGAGTCTTCTGAGGCACAGGGATGATGTTGGCCCTCTTGAAACAGGCAGGGACAATGGCCTGCTGCAGGGAGAGGTTGAAGGTGTGCGAGAAGACCTCTGTCAGTTGATCTGCCCATGCTCTGAGTGCACGGCCTGGTCCTACGTCTGATCCCATCGCTTTCCTTAGATTCACACGAAGGAAAATTGATCTGACCTCTGGGCTTTCTCTGGACATTCATTCCACACACAAACTACTCTCTTAAAAAAGGGTGCTTCTGATGTCTTTTTAAAAACTTTCTCCTCTCGCCTTAAAAATGTGCTCCCTAATCTTGATGCTCACATCTGAGCGAAAGGACATCTCTATCCTTCGTGATTTTATAATCCTCTGTGAGGTCACCTCTATGCTCCAGTGAAAAAAAAATCCCAGTGTATCCACCTAGATGTAAGTAGATTAATGTCCAGTCATGATCTGTTGAACGCTGGTGCAGGCTTGAAAGACCAAATGGCCGACTCCTGCTCCCAAGTTTCTCTCACTGTGTCCAGAACAGCAAGAGACCATAAGACACAGGAGCAGAAATTAGGCCAATCAGCCCATTGGGTCTGCTCCACCATTCAATCATGGCTGATAAGTTTCTCAACCCCATTCTTCAGCTTTCTCCCCTTGATACTCAAGAACCTATCATCTGTTTCAGTCTTAAATATACTCAGTGACTTGGCTGCCACAGCTTTCTGTGGCAGTAAATTTCATAGATTCGCCACTGTCTGGCTGAAGAAGTTTCTCCTTATCTCCGTTCGAAAAGATCTTCCGTTTACTCGAAGGCTGTGCCCTCGAGGCCCCATCTCTCCTACCACTGGAAACATCTCCCCCAAAATGCACTCTGTCCAAGCCATTCAACATTCAATTAAATCCCCCCTGAGTGTAGGCCTGTTAATCAGCATGAACCAGACTTTCCAGGATGAGGCAGAGCAGGGATTAGGTTCAGTAAAATGAGAATAAAAGGAGTGTGTTTGGGATGGAGATTTTCAGCTTTTAGGGAATAAGGGAGGAAAGAGTTTGCTATAAATTTTAATCGATCGGATGGAATAATGGACCGAGGATTGGCAGATGGAGTTTAATTTAGACGAACGTGAGGTGTTGCATTTTAGGAAAGCAATCCAGGACTTAACCAGTTAATGGGGAATGTTGCTAGTGAGGGTGAGAATAGGTGGACAGGGCAGATGAATGCATGGCTGAGGAACTGGTGCATGGGAGAAAGGATCCAAAAATGTGAATATTTGGAATCTCTTCTGGGGTAGAAAAGACCTGGACAAGAAGGATGGATCGCACCCGAATTGGAAGGGGACTAATATATTGCTGGGAGATTTGCGAGAGCTGCTCAGGAGGATTTAAACTAGTAAGGTAGGGGTGGGTGGGGGGCACGGATTGCTGGGACCCAGAGAAATAGTGAGGAAAGAGATCAGTCTGTGACTGGTCCAGTTGGGAAAGGGACTGAGTTAAACAATCAGAGCAGGAAGTAACAAAGCAGATAACAAGGTAGGACTGGTAAATTAAACTGCATTTATTTCAATTGCAAGAGGCCGAACAGGGAAGGCAGATGATGGTTAGGAACTTGGGACTGAGATATCATGGCAGTTACAGAAACATGGCTCAAGGATGGACAGCACTGGCAGCTTAATGTTCTAGAACACACATGGGATTGAAAGGATAGAAAGGGGGGCAGGAGAGGAGGGAGAGTGGCTTTTTTGATAAGGGATATATTACTGTGCTTAGGGAGGATATTCCTGGGAATACATGCAGGAAGCTTATTTGGGTGGAACTGAGAAATAAGAAAAGGGATGATCACCTTATTGGGATTTTATTACAGACTCCCTAATAGTCAGAGGGAAATTGAGAAAAATATTGTAAGATTTCAGTTATCTGAAATAATAATAGGGTGGTTATGGTCAGGGATTTTAACATCCAAACATAGACTGGGACTGCCATAGTGTTTCAAGGCAGTAGAAAGGCAGTTGGAGTATACTTAAGAGTAAACTCAGGAGGGCAAAAAGGGAACATGAGATAGCTTCGACAAGTCGAGTTAAGGAGGAATTTAAATGTGTACAAGAAAATTTTCTGATTCAGTAAGTGGATGTTCTGACTAGTGAAGGTGCAAACCGTGACCTACTCTTGGGAAATAAGGCAGGGCAGGTGACTGAGCTGTCAGTGGAGGAGCACTTTGGGGCCAGTGACCATAATTCTATGAGCTTTAAAAGAGTGATGATAAAGTATAGACCAGATCTAAATTGGAGGATGGCTAACTTGGTATTAGGCAAGATCTTTCAAAAGCTAACTGGGAGCAGATGTTCGCAGGTAAAGGGATGGCTAGAAAATGGGAAGCCTTCAAAAATAAGAAACAGAGTCCAGAGACAGTATATTCCTGTTAGGGTGAAAGGGGAAAAACTAGGTAAAAACAAGGACTGCAGATGCTGGAAACCAGATTCTAGATTAGATGAAGGGCTTTTGCCCAAAACATCGATTTTCCTGCTCTTCGGTGTTTTAAAAAAAATTCTCAAGGTCAAGGACCAGGCTCGCAGGAAAGTAGTCTGACACAGAACAAACAGCCAAGAGGCGAATCTGCTAGAATATAAGTGTTTTATTCCCCGCAGCGTCGCCACAACCAGTCTCGTACTCACAACGGGTCTGGTTTATACTCACTCTACGTGTTACCGGAACTGGGAGCCGTCAGTTCTCGTAGAGCGGTTGCCAACAACCCACGCTCGGCGGTTAAACGTAACCCCGGAGCAGACTCACCGAACTGGAGACTTTTCCAGCTGATATACTCTTTTCCAGATATAAACATTCATGTGAACAGCAGAGCAAGGCTAAAAAACACATTCCATTCTGGTTACATACAGATAAGAAGATTCACACGGGGAGGTGTGTAATAAGATTCACACGGGACTAAGCAACACCTCCATTCCGGTTAGATTCACACATGTATTGGGACATAATTTTTAACCGTTTCACCACATTCCACTGCTTGGAATTTTACACCACATTCGGATGCTGCCTGAGCTGCTGTGTTTTTTCAGCACCACTCTCATCTGGAACCCAGGGTGAAAGGGGAGGCTGGTAGGTGTACTGAATGCTGAATGACTAGAGGAATTGAGCTTTTGGTTCAGAAAAAGAAGGAAGCATATGACAAGTATAGACAGGAGAGATCGAGTGAATCCTGACAGTACAAAGCAGTTGGAGTATACTTAAGAGTAAACTCAGGAGGGCAAAAAGGGAATGAGATAGCTTCGACAAGTAGAGTTAAGGAGAATCCAAAGGGTTTTTATAAATACATTAAGGAGAAAAGGGTAACTGGGGAGAGAACAGGGCCCCTCAAAGATCAGCAAGACAGCCTATGTGTGGAGCTGCAGGAGTTGGGGGAGATAATAAACAAGTATATTGCATCAGTGTTTACTGTAGGGAAGGACATGGAAGAAATAGAATGTGTAGAAACAGATGATGATATCTTGAAAAATGTAAAATGTCCATACTACAAAGGAGGTGGTGCTGGATGTCTTGAAATGCATGCAAGTGGATAAATCCCCAGAACCTGAACAGTTGTACCCTAGAACTCTGTGGGAAGCGAGAGAAGTGATTGCTGGGTCCCTTGCTGAGGTATTTGCACCATCAATAGTCACAAGTGAGGTGATGAAAGACTGGAGGTTGTCTAACGTGGTACCAATATTTAAGAAAGATTGCAAGGAAACGCCAGGGAACTATCAACCAGTGAGCCTGACTTTGCCGGAGGGCAAGTGGTTGGAGGTAATCCTGAGGGACAGGATTTACATGTATTTGGAAAGACAAGGACTGATTAAGGATAGTCAGCATGGCTTTCTGCGTGACAAATCATGCCTCACGAACTTGATTGAATTTTATGAAGAAGCAGCAAGGGATTGACGAGGGCAGAGCAGTCGACATGATCTCCATGGACCTCAGAAAGGCATTCAACAAGGTTCCTCATGAGAGACTGGTTAGCAAGGTTAGATCTCGAGAAATACAGGGAGAACTAGCCATTTGGATACAGATCTGGCTTGAAGGTAGTAGACAGAGTGTGGTGGTGAAGGGTTGATTTTCAGACTGGAGGCCTGTGACCAGTGTTGTGCCACATGGATTGGTGCTGGTCCCACTACTTTTCATCATTCATTTGAATGATTTGGATGTGAGCATAAGAGGTATAGTTAGTAAGTTTGCAGATGACACCAAAATTGGAGGTGTAGTGGACAGCAAATAAGGTTACCTCCGATGACAATGGGATCTTGATCCGATGGGCCAATGGGCTAAGGAATGGCAGATGGAGTTTAATTTAGATAAATGTGAGGTACTACATTTGGAAAAGCAAATCAGGTGAGGTCCGAGGGAGTGTTGCTGATCAAAGAAACCTTGGAGTGCAGGTTCATAGCTTCTTGACAGTAGAGTCGCAGGTAGATAGAACAGTGAGGAAGGCATTTGTATTGCCTTCCTTTATCAGTCAGAGCATTGGGTAGGAAAGTTGAGAGGTCACGATGCAGCTGTATAGGACACTGGTTAGGCCACTTTCGGAATATTGTGTGCAATTCTGGTCTCCTTCCTAACAGGAGGATGCTGTGAAACTTGAAAGGGTTCAGAAAAGATTTACAAGAATGTTGCCAGGTTTGGAGGATTTTAGCTATCTGGAGAGGCAGAATAGACTCGGGCTGTTTTCCTGGAGCGTCAGAAGCTTTTGTGGGTGGGGGTGGGGGTGGGGGTGACCTTCGACACGTTTATTCTATCCATAATCCTCATGATTTTATAAACAGACAAGGTCTTAT
This sequence comes from Chiloscyllium plagiosum, assembly GCF_037043375.1. NCBI lineage: Eukaryota > Metazoa > Chordata > Chondrichthyes > Orectolobiformes > Hemiscylliidae > Chiloscyllium > Chiloscyllium plagiosum. The sequence goes on from NW_028270165.1 coordinate 8,783,942, forward strand.
CCCTGGGTTGTGGAGTCCAGAACTAGAGGGCATAGGTTTAGAGTGAGAGGGGAAAGATTTTAAAAGGGACCTCAGGGACAAGTGTTTCATGCAGAGGGTGGTGAATGTATGGAATGAGTGTCAAAGTAAGTGATGGAGGATGGTACAACTAAGGCATTTAAAAGGCATCTGGATGGGTATATGAATAGGAAAGGTTTACAGCGATAGTGGCCAAGTCCTGGCAAATGGGACGAGATTAGGTTAGGATAACTGGTCGGCGTGGACGAGTTGGACTAAAGGGTCTGTTTCCGTGCTGTACACCTCTACGACTTTACTTCAGGACTCTGAAATTGTTCATGAAAACCACTTCAGTAATCTGCCCAGTTTTAAGACTACAATATACAGGAGCAGAATGAGGCCATTTGGCCCATTGAGTCTGCTCCACCAGTCGATCATGGCCGATATGTTCTCAACCCCATTCTGTTTCCTTCTCCTCGTAACCCTTGATCCCCTTACTTATCAAAGACCTATCTATCCCTGTCTTAAATGCCCTCAACGACTTGGCCTCCACAGCGCTCTGCAGCAATGAGATCCACAGATTCACCATCCTCTGGCTGCAGAATTTCCTCCTCATCTCAGTTCTGAAGGCATTCCTTCACCCTGAGCCTGTGTCCTCTGGTCCTCGTTTCTCCTACTGGTGAAAACATCTTCCCCACATCCACTGTATCCATTCAGAGTCACGCAGCACGGAAACAGATCCTTCGGTCCAACCAGTCCATGTTGACCATAATCCCAAACTAAACTAGTCCCACCTACATGTGCTTGGCCCAATATCCGTCTGAACATTCATGTACTTATCCAAATGTCATTTAAATGTTGTGACTGTAGGCGTATCTACCGCTTCCTCTGGAAATTAATTCCACACGTGAAGCACTCTGTGTAAAAATGTTGCCCCTTATTTTGTTTTTAAATCTTTCTGTTCTCACCTTAAAAATATGTCCGCTAGTCTTGAAATCCCTCATTCCAGGGAAATGACTCCTGGCATTCATCTTCTCTGTATCCAGCAAGATTTTATAAATCTCAAAGAAGACGTGAAATGTTAGCTTGCTCTCTCTATGTGGACGCTGTCTGACCAGCTGTGATCTACAGCATCCACGTCAGATGCCATATCATTTGCCCTTCCCTCCTCCCTAGAACATCTTGACACCAAGAACAGGTACGTAAGAATCCTACTTGACTACAGTTCAGCCTTTAACACTATTATCCCCTCGAGACTGATGACTAAACTTAGTGATCTCGGACTAAGCCCCACTCTCTGCAACTGGATCCTCAGTTTCCTGACCCACAGGCCACAATCAGTGAAGACTGGGGACTATTTGATGCTCACTAACACTCAACACTGGAGCCCTCCAGGGGTGCATACTCAGCCCCCTACTGTACTCACTGTATACCCATGACTGCGTCACCAAATAAAAGACTAATGCCATTTACAAGTTCACTGGCACCACTATAGTCAGTCAAATCTCAGATGGCAACAAAACAGACTGCAGACGGGAGATGGAAGACCTGGAAAAATGATGCACTGAAAACAAACTAGATCTCAATGCTAGCAAAACCAAGAAACTCGTTATTGACTTTTGGCGGGATGTTACTCATGCCCCCATACACATTAACAGCACAGAGGTGGAATGAGAGGAGAGTGTCAAGCTCCTGGGAGTGGTCATCCACAACAAGCTGTCTTGGATGTATCACGACCTGGTATGGCAACTGTACCATTCAAGATTGGAGATGGTTACAGAGAGTGGTGAACTCAGCCCAGACAATCACAAAGGCCAACCTCCCATCTATAGAATCCATCTACCAGGCCTGCTGTCAAGGGAAGCCGCCAGCATTCTTAAAGATCCATCCCACTCTGGCAATGTTTGTCTACAACCTCTACCATCGAGGAGAAGGTACAGAAGCCTGAACAAATGCACCAGCCAGTTTTGTAACAGTTTCTACCCTACTATTGTTAGAACACTGAATGGACTCTCAAACTCTCAGGATTTGCCTGAACCTTTGTTTTTGCTGCTGTTTACCTATTATTTACTATGCTACTTAACTATGGGATCGCAAGACAACGCTTTTCACTGTGCCTCAGTACATGTGACAATAAATAAATTCAATTCAGTTCAAGTGGTGGATGTAGTCCAGTTAAAAGGGTTAAAAAGCATTTGGATCAGCACATGAATAGGAATGGTTCGGAGAGATGTGGGCCAAACACTGGCAGGTGCAACTAGTTTAGTTTGAGAACATAGTCAGCATGGACTAGTTGGACAGAACAGTCTGTTTCTGCACTGTCTGACTGTCTAACTGTTCTTTTCTGGTCTTAAACCCATTTTCTTGCCTCCCCCCATGACCATCCACTTCCTTGTTGTCAAAAATTCAAATGAACTCAGCATTGAATATATTCAATGAACCCCCCCCCCCAAACTGCAGGAAGACATCGCCACCTCTGAATTCCTCTTGCTAATGTACCACTTGCCTTGCTCATTGCTTGCTGGTATAGAAGGACGCTGAGGCCTGTTTGTACATCAACATATCATTCCTGATGAAGGGCTCAAGCCTGAAATGTCGAATCTCCTGCTCCTCAGATGCTGCCTGAACCTGCTATGCTTTTCCAGCCCTACACTTTTTGACTCTGATCTCCAGCATATGCAGTCCTCACTTTCTTCACATCCCAATATATCACTATTTAAGGAATGCGTCTCCTTTCTGCTTTTTTTTTTTACAAACAGCAAATGCGATAACTTCACATTGTGCTACTACATTTGCCACGTGTTTGCTAACTGAGACACAATCTTGGACCAACTTTTCCAGACTCTCTCCCCTCGCCGGGATTCACTCCCTTTCCTTTCAATTGCTGCAAAACAAAAATTGAACCCCAGAATGAAAACAAATGGAAAAGGGGGTAAGAAAAGAGAGTGCCGTACTCACAGATGTTGGACAGAGGAAAGAAGTTGCAGTCTGGGGTGAAGCTCAATCTTCATTCAGAGAGGAACAACAGCAGGAGCAGCTTCAGAAGCTCATGGTCTAACTTCCGTATTCAGACAATAGCAAGGCTCTGATTAACAAAGGAACCAGGCTCCTTCCGGTCATCCCGAGCTCCCCATTGGCCCGTCAGAAGAAGGTCGCGGTCCGTAATTGCGGACAGCGTGGGGCATGCGCAGTTCTTGTTAACGCCGCCGAACATGCGCAGTACTTACTGATACCGAGGCGTATGCGCAGTGTGGTCTGTGGCGATGCTGACAAGATTTTGTACCCAAATGTCAAATAAATTCAATTCAGTTCAAGTGGTGGATGTAGCCACATTTGTTTAAACCTGTAGCTCGACATTTTATTGCGTTTGCATTTTGTGTGACTCCTCAACTTTTGAATGTCTTTTCCCCAGGGTAGGGGAGTCCCCTAGAGGCATAGATTTCGGTTGAGAGGGAAAAGATTTCAAGGGACCTCAGGGTCAGAAAAAAACACTTTGAAAGTTAATTCCCCTCAACAAATGCCCCCTCTTATGCCCTGAACAAGATAGATTGTTCACAGCCTATTAATCATGAGTAGCAATGATGTTGTGAAACTTAGAAGGGTTCAAAAACGATTTACAAATATGTTGCAAAGGTTGGAGGGGTTCAGCTGCAGGGAGAGGCTGAATAGGCTGGGGCTGTTTTTCATACAGCGTTGGATGCTGAGGGTTTATAAAACCTTATAGAGATTTATAAAATCATGAGGGGCATTGATAGGTTAAATACACAAGGTCTTTTCGCTGGGGTGGGAGAGTCCAGAACTAGAGGGCATTCATTTTGGGTGAGAGGGGAAAGATATTAAAAGGACCTAAGGGGCAAATTTTTCACACAAAGGGTGGTGCATGTATTGAATTAGCTGCCAGAAGAAGTGGTGGAGGCTGGTACAATTACAAAATTTAAAAGACATTTGGATGGGTATATGGGCCAAGATTAATTTAGGATACCTGGTCAGCATGGACCGACGGGTTTGTACAACTCTATGGTTCTATTTCTGCATAGTCAGAATCAATTTCACAAGACTAGGAATGGGCCATCCACAAATTACACCCTGTCCTCAACTGTGGACTAACTGGACATATTTGAATGCAAGTTTCAGAAAGATGTCTGCAGCTTTTCTGTAAAGTTGAACATGCTTTCATGATATTTCTGAATATATAATTTTAGCTATTCTCAATTTTAAAGATCAGTCATTTCTCGTGCAGCCGTGTCTACCAGGTAGAGTCATCAACATCCATTCTCTTTCTCTCTTCCTAGAAGGTTTTGATACAGCGATCGAAGAGGGTTTGAGGCATCCGCAAGGACAGGGAGTGGGTGGAAGAGAAGGAGAGAGAATGGACAGAGGGGGCAGAGTGTCAGGGGGTGAGAGAGATAATTGACAGGGGGACAGAGGGTGGGAGGATGAGAACACTGGGGGGAACAGAGAGTGATGGGAATGGAGAAGATTGTGGGGACCGATGGTGAGGGAAAGAGAAAGACTAGTGGGCAGAGGTGGGGAGGAAGAGAATGCAGGGCAGAGGGTGGGGGTTGAGAGAGAATGGATGGGGACAGTGGGTGAGGAGAGATTGGACAGGGGGGCAGAGGGTGGGGGGGAGAGACTGCCCAAATCCCACCTTCCCCAGGACCGGTGTTGATATCTCACGAACGGGAACTCACTCCTCCCACAGCAGACCTGTGTCAATCATTTCTCAATATATACGTGGTAAAAGCAGTAGAATCATAATTCTGACAGGCCATTCGGCCCATCGAATTCACACTGACATTCCAAATAGCATCCCATCCAGACCCATCTGCTGACCCTACAGCCCTGCAGTTCCTCATGGCTAACCCACTCTAATCGACACACTTCAGCATGGCCAATCCACCCTAAACTGCAGATCTTTGGACTGTGGGAGGAAACCAGAGCACTCGCAGGTAACCTACCCAGACACAAGGAGCAGGACGTGCCAAAGTCCACACAGACAGTTGCCCAAGGATGGAATCAAACATGAACCCCTGGCACTGTGAGGCAGCGGTATTAACCACTGAGCCACTGTGCAGTCCAGAGTTAGCTTTTAACTTTTCACGCAGCCTCAGCAGAGGCTCTCTCCTGACATTTGTGGACCACACCTGCTGTAACCTCCCTTTCCCACATCTTCAGCCCTGAACACATTGGTTCCCGAATCCTGGCACCAGATAGACACCGATGTCATCTGGCCTCCTGCTACCAATTGCAGAGACCGGAGACAATCCCTGTCACTATTCTGTCCCTTACCACCACCTCCCCAATGTTGTTCGTACTCCCAGCATCCAGCCAGTTCGCTCTTCCACTCCCTTGCAGCCCTCTCTCAGATCCCCTTTACCTGCCTCATCCACGCTCACACCTCCTGAGTCAGTGGACAGGGTCAATCAGAAGGGTCTGTCCGGAGAGGAATGAACAACTCCTGGAATAAAATGTCTGGTTATCTTTTTCATAAAAGGTCTGCAGCCTGGCTTTCAGCTCCATTCTCTGAGCCAAATGTCCACCAGCATGTGTTTGCCCTGGATCACAGCATCCAGAGCCTCCCACCTTCTGCAAATCAAAAGACAAGTCCCACCTTACACTCTCCAATGTGTGTTGTGTAACTGCTTAATCATTTCTGGTGGCCGAGCAGAGGCTAAGTTCTACTTGGATTCCAAACTTGGGTATCAATAGACATGAGGATGGCTTCAAATGGACCTTGGGTTGATGTCACACTACATGTGACTCCACTACACTATACAGTCTCTCTCTCTCTCTCACACACACACACACATGCACGTAAATCAATAGGGTGAATTTGCGGAATTATATTTGCAAATCCATTGTATTTTGCTCAAAATGTGCACAATCTGCAGGCAGTCAATGCATGTAATAATTTTATAAATTCCTACTTTGGAAATAGAACCAGTCTGACTCAAGATTAGGATACTGACAGACTTGAACCTCACACCTTCCATGCATTGTCTGAGCTGTCACTTCTTTTTATAAAATAGAGTCATAGAGTCTTAGAGATGTACAGCATGGAAATAGACCCTTTGGTCCAATCCGTCTACGCCGACCAGACATCCCAACCCAATCTAATCCCACCTGCCAGCACCCAGCCCATATCCCTCCAAACCCTTCCTATTCATATACCCATCCAAATGCCTCTTAAATGTTACAATTGTACCAGCCTCCACATCCTCTGGCAGCTCATTCCATACACGTACCACCCTCTGCGTGAAAAAGTTGCCCCTTAGGTTTCTTTTATATCTTTCCCCTCTCACCCAAACGGAATGTCCTCTAGTTCTGGACTCCCCGATCCCAGGGAAAATACTTTGTCTATTTATCCTATCCATGCCCCTCATAATTTTGTAAACCTCTGTAAGGTCACCCCTCAGCCTCCGATGCTCCAGGGAAAACAGCCCCAGCCTGTTCAGCCTCTCCCTATAACTCAAATCCTCCAACCCTGGAAACATCCTTGTAAATCTTTTCTGAACCCTTTCAAGTTTCACAACATCTTATGGGTGGCACGGTGGCACAGTGGTAAGCACTGCTGCCTCACAGCGCCAGAGACCCGGGTTCAATTCCCGCCTCAGGCGACTGACTGTGTGGAGTTTGCACGTTCTCCCCGTGTCTGCGTGGGCACCCTCCGGGTGCTCCAGTTTCCTCCCACAGTCCAAAGACGTGCAGGTCAGGTGAATTGGCCATGCTAAATTGCCCGTAGTGTTAGGTAAGGGGTAAATGGGTGGGTTGTGCTTCGGCGGGTTGGTGTGGACTTGTGTAGCCTGTTTCCACACTATAATGTAATCTGTAATCTTTCCGATAGGAAGGAGACCAGAATTGCATGCAATATTCCAACAGTGGCCTAACCAATGTCCTGAACAGCTGCAACATGATCTCCCAATTCCTGTACTCAATACTCTGACCAATAAAGGAAAGCATACCAAACGCCTTCTTCACTATCCTATCTCCCTTAAGTTATCTCGAGGATATGACTTAAAAGAAGTTCTAGGATTTGCATATTAATGAACTGAAACCTGCAACCCATTCTAAAAGATGAAAGACTTAACAGCAATCTTGGTTTGTTCAATATATCATTTCAGTTGCATGACACTGATCATTTGCTATAAATTCTGTGTCTTATGATCCTGCTCCACAGCTACTGCTGAAGGAGCAGCGCTCCGAAAGCTAGTGCTCCCAAATAAACCTGTTGGACTATATCCTGGTGTTATGTGATTTTTAACATTGTTTCTCATGAACACAGCCACAACACTTCCTGCTGCTGCCAGTAAACATTACAATGCTGATGAAACGATGCAGTACCTGCAGAGATGAAAATCTTAACAGTTTCTAACGATACTTGCTACTGATTCACTGCTCCTTCTGATACACGACTTTGGTAACGTAGTGCTGGAAGCTGAGTGAGCAGCTTTAAAACAGAAACCTGTTGGATTTTAAATCTTTCAATGTCTGAGTCCGAATTTAGGTAACCTTTATTGCGACCCAACTTTGTTACAGCTTCATGATCTCTCCAGCAAAAAAATTACAAAAAGTAGCTTTCCTTTTCTTCAACAGCTGAAGCTCAAAGCACACACACACACCCCTGACCTCCCCTGCTACCCCAGTTGCTTTATTATTGGTAAGCACTGAGGTGTCCAAAATCTTTCAAGCAGACAAAAGCAAACATTTCTTCTCAATTGGAATGGTTGCTGATATTCCAGTCCCAATGAATCAAGTGGCTCTGTCAGAAGTTGATGTATCATTTGCTTTCAGATTTCTTTCTACATGTCTTCCTGCAAAAATAAATTCACAAAATACGTGATCACAGTCAATACTGTTAAATGAACATAACATAGGTGACAATTCCTGTAGTTTGCCAGATGCCTGATCACATATTATCCAGGACACAGAAACCTGAAAACCCTCATGCAGCCAGATAGCCTTAAGTGTGTATGGAGGAAATCTTCATTTCGGTGACAATAACCTGGAACAAGCTGCCGACAAAGACACTGGAAATGAAGCTTAATCAAGGACAATGAAAATGAAATGTCAAGGCTACTTGAGAAAAACAAACCAGTAAAGTTGCTGAATGACTTTCTGCTGTCCGATTCAATAAAAAAGATGACAAGAAATACAGAATATAACTTCAGTGCTAGATTAGAATGTGAAAAATAATAGCCACAAGGCTTTTATAACAGCGAATAATGTCAGATATACACCATATGAAGCAACATATGTCTACATTTTATATCAACGTGCCAATCCCTTAGATTCTGCTCCATCCCATGAGTAACTACCCTTTTAATTCTGAACATGAGGAAAGAAGCGATCTTTTTCCACAATGCAAATTGTATATAAATAAACGTATCAAACTGAGGGGAAAAAAATTAATATACCGTTAAGAAGGACAGAGAGCATCTGACACCTGTGCAGAGTCTGCTCCTTCCCTGGATTCACTTCAGTTGCTACAAGTGATTAGTGTTTCCTCCCTCTCTCTCTCCCTCCCAGGATGAGGAATAGAAAGGGCGAAGATATTGCTTTGCTCCCACGATTTCTCCATGATGTGGAAATCCTTGTCTCTCTCCAGCTTTGACAATCGGTTGAAAGACCACTCATGTATGGAACGTGTTCCATCTATTGCTGCTGCAAATGGGGTGTTGCTATTTCAGGCTGTGTACCCGCTTAAAGCTCTTCCCACGGTCAGTTCATTGGAACACTCTCACTCAGGTATGCATACCTCAGTCTCACTGATGTTTGAAACCTTGTGAAGCAGACAGGACAGGAGAGAAATAAAAAAATTCTACTAGATTCAAAGGCCGATGATATTCCCGTGCCAATGAATTGATTGTCTCTATCAGATCTTGTTTTGAGATTTCTGGCTGTAAATCCTCCCTTTCTCGTATCCTGTAAAAGGAGATTACAGAAGACATTGCTGTCTACACAGTATAGAAATTCAAAACAGACAATTCTGGTTTCTGTGGAAAATTCTTTCTTTTCTCCTTCCCTCAAAAATGTGAATCGTAATGCTACAGTCTCCCTCCATTCTTACTCTACTGTGGCTATTATCACCCTCATTCCCGTTCTCCTAAAAATGCTGAAAAATGTTGACTAACAGATCCTGTTGAACATACTGCTGATTCGCAGAATTAACTTGCAGTTCAAAGATAAGAGGACAATAGAATTTTCATAAGATGAATACTGACACATTATTTGACCATTTGAACTAACCGTGAACTAATACATGGCAAGACAATTTATGTAAATTAGATATCCTTCTTAAAGAAAATATCATTGGATTAACTTGCTGTAAATCATGTCACTTTATTATATGTGATTGGTCTTTCTCGTAATTAAGACTACAATTTCTTAAAAAACATATAAATCATGTGCAATTTTCAAATGTAATTGTGCAACTTCATCACGGAACACAGAAGCTTCAATCTCTGTGTTACTGGATAGAATTGCGTTAAGATACCTTAATTCAATAAACTAATGAACCTTGCTTTTCGAATACACCGCATTTGTCGATTCCTTTAACCGATCTCGAACCAAGAGGCCACTCTTGAGGAGACGCAGATCTTCATTTTGGTGCTCGGACACGTATCGGCTCGGACAGATTGTGAACAGCAGTGTACGAGTTAAATGTCCTTCACTATTGAGTGTTGAGGAATCCGGCCTGCCAGACGTGATTGTTTTTAGAACGTTTGGTTTTCCTGTCAGTCAAGTGGTGTCTGACGTGACCAGTCCAGCCCGAAAGGATCGGTCTTAGCAATGGTTGAGTCTGGGGGACTTGTTAAATGTTTAAAAAGGGGAGAGATTAATTGAAGTTGAGGGTGCTTTGCTACTTACGGACAGTGGTCTTCGAAAATTGCTGAACTCTGAGGGGAGGGTTGAAATCTGAATTCCCAAGCTTTATTAATTTTTGGTTTTTAAAAAAAATTCTTTCTCCCGAGCTTCGTTGCTTTCAGAAATAAAACAAAATCAATCTCCAGAGATTGGTTATTTTCTGGTGTTATCTTTTTATTAGAAAAAAATTCGATCGCTTAAAATTCATTTATTTTCGGTTCGGGTTGTGTTAACTTTGTTAGTTTTCGGTTTAAAAAAAACTCCGATTGCCTAAACTTCGTTTATTTTCGGGTTCGTTTCATTTGAACTTCGTTATTTTCCGGGTTGTAGCTTCGTTTATTTTGGGGTCGCGTCATTTAAACGTCGTTACTTTTCGGTTTAAAGAAACTCCGATTACCTTCGTTTATTTTCGGGTTCGCGTCGTTAAACTTCGTTACTTTTCGGGTTTTAAAAAAACTCCGATTGCCTTGATTTCGAGATGCCGTTGTTGGACTGGGGTGCACAAAGTTAAAAATCACACAACACCAGGTTATAGTCCAACAGGTTTAATTGGAAGCACTAGCTTTCGGAGCGACGCTCCTTCATCAGGTGATAGTAGAGGGCTCGATCGTAACACAAAATTTATCGCAAAAATTTGCAGTGTGATGTAACTGAAATTATACATTGAAAAATTGATTGTCTGTTAAGCCTTTCATCTGTCAGAATACAGTGATAGTTTCACTTCTTTCATGTGTAAATCACAAAACCCTTTTTTAAAAGTTGCATTCTCGGGTTAGCTGTTAACAGTGGCGATAGCTAGATAATATTTTGAAGGAGTTAGCCCCCTGTGTTCTCTGTCTATGACCTGATGTTTAGATTGATTCTAATCTAAAAAGTGATATAACAGAGTTTTACATAAATTCATACAGTTTTTGAGCTCAGAGTTCTACATGAATGTATGCAGTTTTTGAGCAAAGTGCAATGTAACTCTGCAAGTACAAATTCACCACACAAAATATATGTGTGCATGTGGGTCTTTGTCTGTCTGTGTGTGTCTGTCTGGGTTGGGAGTGTGAGAATGTGTGTGTGTGCGTGTAGTGAGTGCAGAGTGTCTTAAGACTGTGAGGGGGTGCATTGTGAGTGTGTGTGTCTATAAGGGTGTGTGTGGGCGCCTGTGGGCGCGTCTGTGTGTACCTGTGCCCGTGTGTGTTTGTGTGGGAATATATATGTGTGTGTGTGTGTGTGTGTGTAGTGCAATGGTGATCACCTGTAATGTGACATGAACCCAAGGTCCCGGTTGAGACCCTCCCTATGGGTACCGAACTTAGCTATCAGCCTCTGCTCGGCCACTTTCCTCTGCTGTCTGTCCCGAAGTCCACTTTAGAGGATGGTCACCCTAAGGTCCGAGGCTGAATGTCCTGGACCACTGAAGTGTTCCCCAACTGGGAGGGAACCCTCCTGTCTGTTGATCGTTGTGCGGTGCCCATTCATCCGTTGTCGTAGCCTTTGCTCGGTTTCCCCAATGTACCATGCCTCCAGGCATCCTTGCCTGCAACGTATAAGATAGACAACGTTGGCTGAGTCACATGAGTACCTGCCATGTACAAGGTGGGAGGTGTTCCAACGCATAATAGTGGTATCTATGTCCACAATCTGACACGTCTTGCAGCGTCCACCGTGACAGGGTTGCATGGAGTTGTCCTGAGAGCCGGGCAGTTTGCTACGAACAATGATCTGTTTGAGGTTTAGCGGTTGTTTAAAGGCAAGTAGTGGAGGTATGGGGAAGGTCTTGGTGAGGTGCTCATCCTCATTGATAATGTGTTGCAGGTCACGAAGAACATGGCGTAATTTTTCAGCCCCTGGGAAGTACAGAACAACGAAGGGTACCCTGTCAGTTGCAGCATATGTCTGTCTCCTAAGGAGGTCATTACGGTTCCTTGCTGTGCCACAGACTCCCCTACCCTGGGGAAAAGACTATCCATGCCCTTCACAAACGTCTATAAGATCACCATGCAGCCTCCGATGCTCCAGGGTAAATATTCTCAGCCTATTCAGCCTCTCCATGTAGCTCAAACCCTCAAAATCTGGCAACAGCCTTGTCAATCGTTCGAAGTATCACACATATTTCCTACAGCAGGGAGACCAGAACTGAACACAGTATTCCAAAAGTGGTCTAACCAATGCCCTGCACATCCACAACTTAACCTCCCAACTCCTGTGCTCTCTGCTCTGACCAACAAAGGCCAGCATACCAAACGCTTTCTTCACTATCCTGCCTACCTGCGACTCCAATTTCAAGGAACTATGAACCTGCAGTCCAAGGTCTCTTTGCTCTACAACACTCGTCTTAACTGTGTCAGTCCTGGCTGGATTCACTTCTCCTTATCAACAGCTCAAGGCCAGGAGCCTGGAACATTTGAGGTCCTTTTCATGTATGGAGTTGTTTTTCTTATTCCTTGACTTTTGATATGGTAGTTTACTGGCCTTGTAAGTCTGCTGTTAGGTCGGTTTACCTTTACATTTTTTTTCTGCCTGTCTCCAAAGTCAGGCCCTTATTTCTTTGTTTCCCTGTGCTTTTCTAGATTTCACAATCAATGTTAATTTTCCATTACACCAGCTGGGTACCTTTTAAATGCTGTAATTGTACCAGCCGCCACCACTTCCTCTGGCAGCTCATTCCTTACACGCATCATCCTCTGAATATAGGAGTTGCCTCTTCGGTTCATTTTAAATTTCAGTTAATCCATTCCCTTTTGTTACAATGCGGCACACATTCAGACACACCATGTATCGTTTCAGTTTTTGTGACATTAGTATCCAGTTTCGATTGTTGGTCCATTGGTGACGCTGTTGCTTGGTGACAGTGCGGCTCTCCCGGCCCCGCCCATCCCTCCGTGCAGACGTCACGCGGGGGCGAAGGCGGTTGGGAGGAGAAGTCGCTCGAGCGAGGAAGCGGCGGGGGGGCGGCCGTTAGGAAAATGGCGCTGCGCGGCCCGGGGCAGACACCTGTCACTAACCTTGTACTTGTACTTTTTATCGTCACTGATTTTTTTTAAATCCTTGTACTTTTCACCCTTGCGGACTAATCTAATTTATAGATTAAGGTGTAGGTTATGTTGGATTAGCTATGCTAAACTACCCATAGTGCCCCGGGATGGGCAGGCTGTGGTGGATTGGTCATGTTAAATTACCCATAGTGCCCTGGGATGTGCAGGTTAGGGTGGATGAGCCATGGGAAATACAGGGTAAAAACAAGGACTGCAGATGCTGGAAACCAGATTCTTGATTAGAGTGGTGCTGGAAAAGCACAGCAGTGCAGGCAGCATCCGAGGAGCAGGAAAATGGACGTTTCAGGTAAAAGCCCTTCATCAGGAATAGAGGCAGAGTGCCTGCAGGGTGGAGAGACAATTGAGAGGAGGGTGAGGATGGGGGTGGTGGGAAAGTAGCATAGAGTCCAATAGGTGAATGGGGGTGGGGATGGAGGGGATAGGACAGGGAGGAGAGTGGGGGAAGGTAGCAAAGAGTATGATGGGTGATTGGGGGTGGGGATGAAGGTGATAGGTCAGAGAGAAGGGGGGAGTGGATGGGTGGAAAGGAAGATAGGCAAGTAAGACATGTCATGGGGACAGTGCTGAGCTGGAAGTTTGGAGCTGGGGTGAGGTGGGGGAAGGGGAAATACAGAGTGAGGGGATGGATATGAGTGGGACACTCTTCAGAGGGCCAGTGTGGAATAGATAGGCCGAATGGCCTGCTTCCACATTGTTGGGATTCTATTGACTCTCCCCAAAAAGGAGCATTTTATCGGCATCTATCTTATCAAGCCCTTTTCAGAATTCTATTGGTTTCAATAAGATCATAGAGGTATACAGCACAGAAACAGACCCTTCGGTCCAACTTGTCCATGGCGACCAGGATTCCCAAACTAAACCAGTCCCACTTGCCTGCATTTGTCCCATAATCCTCTAAACGTTTCTATTCATGTACCCATCCGAATGTCGTTTAAATGTTGTAACTGTACCTGCATCTACCACTTCCTCAGCAAATTCATTCCACACACAAACCACCCTCTGTCATAACAGTGCCCCTCCGGTTCCTTTTAAATCTCTCTCCCCTCACCTTGAAAGAATATGCCCCCTAGTTTTGAGCTCCCCTACACGAAGGAAGAGCCCTTTGCTATTTACCAAACTTCACTCCTTATGATTTTATAAATCTCGACGAGGTCACCCCTCAACCTCCTTGTGCTCAGTGAAAGATGTCCCGGCCTCTCCTTATAACTCAAACCTTCCAGTCCTGGCAATGTCCTAGTAAATCTTTACCGAACCCTCTCTAATAGTCTTCTTCGTATTACAGGGCCACCCGAACTGTACCCAGTACTCTAAACCACCCTGTCTACCAGTGATACAACTTTCAAAGAACTACGTACCTAAACCCCACCTCCCCATGTCTCGGGTTTGGAGAGATACGGGCCGGGTGCTGGCAGGTGGGACTAGATTGGGTTGGGATATCTGGTCGGCGTGGATAGGTTGGACCAAAGGGTCTGTTTCCATGCTGTATATCTCTATGACTCTATGTCTCTCTCTTTTACAACATGACCCAGGGTCCTACAATTAACTGTACACATCCTGCCCTTTGTTTTAGTAAAACAGAAAGCCTTGCGTTCATACCTGTCTCATACACACATACTCCCACACTCTCACAGACTTATACTCCAACACACTTTCACTTTACCAAGCATGCACACACTCTTACATGCACACTCACGCACAAACTCACATGCACACAACCACAGCAATCTCGGTTTGTTCAATATATCCTATCAGTTGCATGACACGGTGATCTTTTGCTCTAAAATGTAATGTCTTTGATCCTGCTTCACAGCTACCCAATGAAGGAGCAGCACTCCAAAAGCTGGTGCTTTCAAATAAACCTGGTGTTGTGTGAGTTTTTAAATTTTATCCACCCTAGTCCAAAACTGGCACCTCCACATCTAGTGAACACAGTCCCAGCGCTGCCAGGAAACTTTACAATGCTGATGAAATGACGTAGTACCTGCACTCCTGAAAAATTTACAATTTCTAACGATACTAGCTACTCATTCACTGCTCGATCTGAAACACAACATTGGAAACTCAGTGCAGGAGGCTGAAAGAAATGAGCAGCTTTAAAAAAAAAACCTCTTGGAGCTCAAAACTTTCATTGAGAGTCTGAGCCTAGCAGTAAGTTCAGGTAACCTTAATTGCAATCCAGCTTTGTTACAGCTTCAGATCCCCCCCAGCAAAAAAGCAGAGAAAAAGTAGCTACTTTTCAAACAGCTCAAGACCAAAGTGCATGCACATCCCCCCACAACCACACTTTCCTTAGTATTGGTCACACCGAGTTGTCCCTTTGTAGTTGGATCCTTGGTACAGCCTTAACCTGTGGAAGTATTGCCTCACTCAGTAATTTCAACCTGTATCCAAGTAAGTTGGATGGGCAGTGTCGAGTCAACCACACTACTGTGGGTCTGGAGTCACGTGTAGGCCAGCCTGGGTAAAGAATGCAGCTGGAACGACTGAGTGAATCCTTTTCCACAACGGCAGTTTCCTCCCCTAAAAAGGATGTGAGTGAATCAGATGGGGGTTTTCTCCACCCACCCACCCCCAACAAAAAATGGTTTCATCATTAGATTCTGAACTCCAGTTTCTGACCAAATTCCAATTCCGCCATCTGCTGCGGCTGAATTCGAACCCAGCAGCCCCGAAACTGGGTTGACAGTCCAGTCGATAATGGCACTCGGCCGTCGCCACTTCAGTGCGTCCACAGTTGGGAGGAGCAGGTGAACGGCCTCTCCCTGGTGTGGAGACACTGGTGGGTCAGCAGCTTAAATCGAGCAGGTGAACCCCGTCCTGCACTCGGGGCCCCGAAGGGCCTCTCCCCCTTGTGGAGCCGCTAGTGCCTCTGCAGGTGGCTCACCTGACTGAACCCTCCCCAAACTCTGAGCAGCTGAAAGGCCTCTCCCCCGTGTGGATCTGCCGGTGGGTCAGCAGGGTGGAGGCCTGGGTAAAGGCCTTCCTGCACTGGGGGCAGCTGAACGGCCTCTCTCCCGTGTGGATTCGCCGGTGCGTCAGTAGGTTGGAGGAATTGCGAAAGGCCTTCCCGCACTCTGTGCAGGGGAACGGCCTCTCCCCCAAGTGGATCCGCCGGTGCCTCAGCAGGGTGGAGGCCTGGGTAAAGGCCTTCCTGCACTGGGGGCAGCTGAACGGCCTCACCCCGTGTGGACCCGCTGGTGGGTCAGCAGGGCTGAGGAATCACGAAAAGCCTTCCCGCACACAGGGCAGCTGAAGGGCCTCTCCCCCGTGTGAATCCGCCGGTGGGTCTGAAGGTTGGAGGAATTGCTGAAGGCCTTCCCGCACTCGGGGCAGCTGAAGGGCCTCTCCCCCGTGTGGACCCGCTGGTGGGTCAGCAGTGCGGAGGAATCACGAAAAGCCTTCCCGCACACGGGGCAGCTGAATGGCCTCTCCCCCGTGTGGACCCGCTGGTGGGTCAGTAGGTTGGAGGAATTACTGAAGGCCTTCCTGCACTCGGGGCAGCTGAAGGGCCTCACCCCGTGTGGACCCGCTGGTGGGTCAGCAGGGCTGAGAAATCACGAAAAGCCTTCCCGCACAGGGGGCAGCTGAAGGGCCTCTCCCCCGTGTGAATCCGCCGGTGGGTCTGAAGGTTGGAGGAATTGCTGAAGGCCTTCCCGCACTCGGGGCAGCTGAAGAGCCTCTCCCCTGTGTGGATCCGCCGGTGCCTCAGCAGGGTGGAGGAATTACTGAAGGCCTTCCTGCACTCGGGGCAGCTGAAGGGCCTCTCCCCTGTGTGGATCCCGGTGGGTCAGCAGTGCGGAGGAATCACGAAAAACCTTCCCGCAATCGGGGCAGCTGAAGGGCCTCTCTCCCTGTGTGGACTCGCTGGTGGGTCAGCAGGTTGGAGGAATCGCTGAAGCCTTTCCCGCAGACATAGCAGAAGAACGGCTTCTCCCCGGTGTGGCTGCGCCGATGAGTCTCCAGGACAGACGGGACATGGAAACCTTTCCCACAGTCGCCACACTTCCACGGTTTCTCTACGAGGCAGGATTCCTCGGGTTTCTCCATGGCCAACGCTTCAGCCACACACAAACACCGTGAATTTTATTTTTAGATTAGATTAGTTGCAGTGTGGAAACAGGCCCTTCGGCCCAACAAGTCCACACCGACCCACCGAAGCGCAACCCACCCATTCCCCTACATTTACCCCTTTACCTAACACTACGGGCAATTTAGCATGGCTAATTCACCTGACCTGCACATCTTTGGACTGTGGGAGGAAACCGGAGGACCCGGAGGAAACCCACGCAGACACGGGGAGAATGTGCAAACTCCACACGGTCAGCCGCCAGAGTCGGGAAATGAACCCTGGTCTCTGGCGCTGTGAGGCAGCAGTGCTAACCATTATGCCACCGTGCCGCCTCTCCCCCGTGTGGATCCGCCGGTGGGTCAGCAGGGCTGAGGAATCACGAAAAGCCTTCCCGCACACAGGGCAGCTGAAGGGCCTCTCCCCCGTGTGAATCCGCCCAGTTTCTTTTTCCAGGCCGTATAAATGCTTCAAGCTCCACACTCAGTGAACTGCAACAGTAGGGTCTCTCATCCAGTCCCACTGATGCTGAAAACGTACTCAAACCGGAACCAAAAAGCTTTGCTCCTTCTCACAGAATCATAGTTGGAAAATTGTTGTCGTCCCGATGGAGTCAGTGACTGTCAGACATTGATGTCAAAGTGAGGACTGCAGACATTGGAGAGCCCTTCATCTGTTGATTTTGAAACTTCTGTCTTCAGATCGTCCAATACTCTGTTAAAAAGAGATTACAAAAGTGATCATTGTCAGTGCAGGGTAGAAATTCAGAACAAGGAATTCTACTTTCTGTGGAATATTCTTTTCTTTTGTTATTCCACAAAATTAAAAGCACCATCCCACTCTCTCTCTTCCCGTCTGTTCTCACTCCGCTCGAACTAACTCCCCTGAAGATGCTGATTCAGGATCTTACAGGGGCAGAAAAGAAAAAATGTCAAGGCAAATCCACCTGAAAGTGAATATCTTTCACAACACTGGGATACTGCTGAGAGCGAGAAGATCTGCCCCACAGGTCCCTATTAAATTATTCCCCTCTCAGCTCAAATATATGCCCTCTAGTTCTGGACTCCCATACCCAGGGGAAAAGACCTTGGATATTCCCCCAATCCATGCCCCTTATGAACATCCATCAGACAATAGGCAATAGGTGCAGGAGTAGGCCATTCTGCCCTTTGAGCCAGCACCATCATGGCTGATCATCCGCAATCAGTATCCTGTTCCTGCCTTATCCCCATAACCTTGGATTCTACGATCCTTAAGAGCTCTATCCAATTCTTTCTTGAAAGTATCCAGAGACTTGGCCTCCACAGCCTTCTGGGGCAGAGCATTCCATACACTCCGTTCTAAGTGGCCTACCCTTTGTTGTTAAACTGTGTCCTCTGATTCAGGACTCGCCCATCAGCGGAAACATGCTTCCTGCCTTCAGAGTGTCCAATCCTTTAATAATCTTGTACATCTCAATCAGATCCCCTCTCAGCCTTCCAAACTCAAGCGTACGCAAGCCCAGTCGCTCCAATCTTTCAGCGTAAGATAGTCCCGCCATTCTGGGAATTGACCTTGTGAACCTATGCTGCATTCCCTCAATAGCCAGAATGTCTTTCCTCAAATTTGGAGACCAAAACTGCGCACAATATTCCAGGTGCAGTCTCACAAGGGCCCTACACAGCTGCAGAAGGACCTCTTTGCTTCTCTACTCAATTCCTCTTGTTATGAAGGCCAGCATGCTATTCGCTTACTTCACTGCCTGCTGTACCTGCATGCTTACTTTCATTGACTGATGTACAAGAACACCTAGATCTCCTTTACCTAACTTGACTCCATTTAGGTAGTAATCTGCCTTCCTGTTCTTGCCACCAAAGTGGATAACCACACATTTATCCACATTCAACAGCATCTGCCATGCATCTGTCCACCCACCTAGCCTATCCAGGTCACCCTGTATTCTCCTAACATCCTCCTCACATTTCACCCTGCCACCCAGCTTTGTGTCATCAGCAAATTTGCTAATATTACTTTTAATACCTTCATCTATATCATTAATGTACATTGTAAAAAGCTGCAGTCCCAGCACTGATCCCTGCGGCACACCACTGGTCACTGCCTGCTATTATTCTTACTTTCATTATCACTATTCTTTGTTTCCTGTCAGCCAACCAATTTTCAATCCATGTCAGTATTTTGCCCTTAATACCATATGCCCTAATTTTGCTCACTAACCTCCTATGTGGGACTTTGTCAAAGACTTTCTGAAAGTCCAGGTATACTACATGCACTGGATCTCCCTTGTCCCTCTTCAGAGTTACATCCTCAACAAATTCCAGAAGATTAGTCAAGCATGATTTCTCCTTCATAAATCCACACCAACTCTGACCTATCCTGTTACTGCTATCCAGATGTGTTGTAATTTCATCCTTTATAATTGACTCCAGCATTTTTCCCACCACTGAGGTCAGACTAACTGGTCTATAATTCTGTTTTCTCTCTCCCTCCCTTCTTAAAAAGTGGGACAACATTAGCCACCCTCCAATCTGCAGGAACTGATCCTGAATTTATAGAATATTGGAAAATGATCACCAATGCATCCACGATTTTTCCCAATCTACCTGCATGTTGAAATCCCCCATAACAACTGTACTAATATCTTTGCGAAGGCCAATTTCAGCTCCTTATTCAACTTACACACTACATCCAGGCTACTGTTTGGGGGCCTGTAGATAACTCCCGTTGGGGTCTTTCTACCCTTAGAATTTCTCAGTTCTTGCCATACTGACTCTACATCCCCTGATTCTAGGTCCCCCCGTGCAAGGGACTGAATATCATTCCTTACCAACAGGGCTACTCCACCCCCTCTGTCAGTTAGTCTGTCCTTATGATAGCACGTATACCCTCGAATATTCATTTCCCAGGCTCTGTCCACTTGAAGCTACATCTCAGTTATCACCACATCATCGTAACTGCCAATTTCCAAATGAGCCTCAAGCTCATCCACTTTATTTCTAATGCTTCGTGCATTCATATTTAATATTTTTAATTTGTTACTCCCCTCACCCTTCCTATCAATCCCTATTTCACTTGACCTTACGGCATGATCCTTTTCTTTTGAGTTTTCTGCTCCATTGATTCCATTGTCTTTCTTGACTTCTCTTGTTCTAACTTTCTTCTTAAACTTCCAGTTTGTCTCCTCTACCGCCCCCCCCACCCCCACCCTACTATTTCATTTAAACGCAGCTGTGTTGCAGTGGCAAACCTACCTGCCAGAATGCTGGTCCCCTACCTATTAATGCGCAACCCGTCCCTCTTGTATAATTTATCCTTACCGCTAAAGATCAGCCTCTCATGCTCGAGGGAAAATATCTCTGGCCTATTCAGCCTCCCCCTGTAGCTCAAACCCTCCAACCCTGGCAACAGCCTTGTAAATCTTTTCCAACTCCTGTCAAAGTTTCACAACATCTTTCCTCTAGCAGAGAGACCAGGACTGAATGCAGTATTCCGAAAATGGTCTCACCAATGTCCTGTACAGCTGCAACATGACCTCCCAACCCCTATACTCAATGCTCTGACCAATAAAGGAAAGCATCCCAAATGCTTTCTTCACTATGTTCCTGAGACTCCGCTCTCAAGAAACTATGAATCTGCACTCCAAGGTCTCTTCGTTCTACAACTTAACATTTGTATAAGTACATGAATAGGAAAGGTTCGGAGGGATATGGCCCAATCTAGGTGGGACTAGCTTAGTTTCTGAATATAGTCAGCATGGACTAGTTGGACTGAAGGGTCTGTTTCTGTGCTGTCTGACTAACTATTCTGTATTGGTCTTGAAACCATTTTCTTGCCTTTTCCCACAAACATCCACTTCTTCGTTGTTCCCAAATCAGATGAGTTCAGCCTTGAATATATTCAATGATCCTCTAACTGCAGGGAGACATCCCCACTTCTGAAATCAATTCCTCTTGCTAATATACCACTTGCCTTGCTGACTGCTTGCTGCACCTGTCTGACAACTGGCAGTGACTGGTGTAGGAGGACGCTGAGGCCCCTTTGCACATCCACACATCATTCCTGATGAAGGGCTGGTGCCTGAAACATCAACTCTCCTGCTCCTCGGATGCTGTCTGACCTGCTGTGCTTTTCCAGCACCACACTTTTCGACTCTGATCTCCAGCATCGGAAATTCACCTCCTTTCTGCTTTTTTTTTCCACAACAAAGGCTGTAACTTTACATTGTGGCACTCCATTTGCCATGTGTTTGCCAACTGTGGTCTTCTCCACATCGTGGAGACTGAACATAAACTTGGAGAATGGTTCGCCGAGCATCGCAGCTGGGTCCGCAGAAGCCGACTGAACCTCCCAGTCACCACCCATTTTAATTCCCCTTCCCAATATGACCATCTTTGGCCTCTTCCATTGCCACAACAAAGCAAACTGCAAATTGGAGGAACAACACCTCATCTTGTGCCTGGGCAGCCTGCAGCCCTGAGG
Source organism: Chiloscyllium plagiosum (assembly GCF_037043375.1). Classification (NCBI taxonomy): domain Eukaryota; kingdom Metazoa; phylum Chordata; class Chondrichthyes; order Orectolobiformes; family Hemiscylliidae; genus Chiloscyllium; species Chiloscyllium plagiosum. The sequence goes on from NW_028270165.1 coordinate 8,805,392, forward strand.
ATCAACATTGAGTTCTCCAATTTCAAATCACCTCCCTTAACCACTCTGGAAAAAGGTGGTGAGAAAAGAGAGTACCGTGCTCAGAGATGTTGGACAGGGGAAGGGCATTGCAGTCTGGGGTGAAGCTCAATCTTCATTCAGAGAGAGAGAGGAGAGCAATAGCAGCTTCAGAAGCTCATGGTCCAACTTCTGCATTTAGACAATGGGGGGGCTCTGATAGGCAGGAGGACAATTCGAACTCTGGACTCCTCCCGTGGGTTAAACTTGTATGTCTGATGATCTTGCTCTATGGGTTATTGACTGTGTACATTATGCAACTCACGGTGGTGCCCGTTCGGTCGCCCTCTTTCTCCTGACAGCTTGGTGGCATCCCCGCCTCCAACAACGAGCTCAAAGGGTTAGCGGCCAGTGTCTTATTTGTCAGGAACATAACCCTGGAAAAGGCTTGCCTTGCACTCCGGGTAGAACTCCCTTGCCGGAGGGTCCCTTTGAGACACTTCAACTGGACTTCATTGAGTTGCAGAAATGTCAGTGCTATAAATATGTTTAGCTTATTGTTGATGTTTTTTCTAAGTGGATTGAAGCCTACCCTTCCCCTAACACTGCTGCTGAGACTGTGAAGATTTTGCTTAAGGAAATTATTCCCTGCTTCGGTATACCTGCGTGCATTAGCTTGGACAATGGATCGCACTTTGTTGGTAATAGTAATGAAGAACTCTTGATGAAGTACAGATTTGAGACGGCCCAAGGAATTCCTTATGAACTCAACTTGCAAGCCTCTCTTGGTTCATCCCGGAGACCGTACCTTTGGTAGTCTGGAATTTTACAAAAACTCTTGCAGACAGTTTTAGTTTAATTTTAATCATCCCTTTCCTTTACTAATAGCATCACTGTTACAACATAACCCTGATACCTATAAGCCAGGCTCACTGGATTCTAATAACCCAGGAGAGTAGGACATTGTTCTTCCTTCAAGAGCCCTGGCAGGCTACTCTGTTGTACTATCAAAAACAGACTACCTTTATAGCTGAAAACGTGTTGCTGGAAAAGTGCAGCAGGTCAGGCAGCATCCAAGGAGCAGGAGAATCGACGTTTCGGGCATGAGCTCCTGCTCCTTGGATGCTGCCTGACCTCCTGCGCTTTTCCAGCAACACATTTTCAGCTCTGATTTCCAGTCCTTACTTTCTCCTAGAAGACTACCTTTATACACAAGTTTACAAAGGCTATACTGTCACAAACACAAAAAGTTAACAAAAGCACTGCATGTTCTGAACTAGACAGGTAATAGTGAAGGACAAGAATTCAAGGGAGAAGTCAATTTGTAGCGAGTTTCATTTTGAGGTCAGAATCAAACATTGTTATTAATTTCACAAAGGAACAGCCATGAATGTTATCACTCGGTGTCCTGTTTATACAGATTTACTGATGTTCAGGCAAACGTTCTTCATTATCTTACACTCCCTGCCTATTTTCTATTGTGCAGCAAATGTGTTGTATAATTCAAAATTAAACATTTTAGTCAAAATGCTTAAGGACAATGAGCCCTCCTACAGTACTGTATGAGCCCTCCTGCCACCTGTTTGCTGATGTCTTTTAACTCTACTGCAGGATCGTATGAGAATTGCTTCAATGGAACCAGCTATGGGTGTGTATGTTCCACATAACATCTCCTGCCCATTTGAGACTTGTCTCACCCACTCCTGTAAGACAAAGGGGCCATATACCTCCTGCCCGTATAGACAAACAGCTTGCGTTCCACTGGCTGGGATACAGCAGGCCTTATGCGGCATAAGTAACCATACCCATCTCCATGTACGGAATCCTTCCCTTGCGCAACATAACTTCCCAACTCATCTACTCAATTAAAGGATGGAGAAAGTTTTCAAAACCCACAAAAGACACTGGAGAAAGAATGGAGGAACTTTTGTGGGTCAGCTTGGACATCAGGGCGGGGGGATGGGAATGAGGGAAGGAAGCTGAATGTGCTGGAGCCAAGGTGGAGGAAGAACAGAGGATGCATAACCGGCTTGAAGCTGCAATGAGGAATATTGCATGTGCTGTACTTGTACCTGTTGCAGTTACTGGTGGGAATCGGGTGCATTTTAAACATAAAAACAGAAAAAATGTCCACCCCCTTTCCAATCTCTATCCTTCAATCCCTCTTCACTGGGGTAATTAAGAAACCTACCTGAGTTTGCGGAAACTGCTCCCTCCCTGAATTCACTCCAGTTGCAACAAAAGAAGAGACTTCTCCGCCTCTCGTCTCTCCGGCCCTCCCAGGATGAGGAGTTGCCCAGAGGGAGGGAGTGTCACTCAAACTGACAGGGCCACTTCTGTCTTGTGACGCCATTAAAGGGGCGGGGCGAGGTGGACAGCAGGCCACCTCACTGCACCTGTGCGGCCCGGCGGCAGAAGGGGAGGAGAATCCCTTCCCTTCAGGGAATTCCCACAGTGTGGAAGCAGGCTACTCTGACCCACGAGTCCACACTGACCTTCCCAAGGGTAACCCACCCACACCCATTCCCCCATCGCTCTACATTTAACCCTGAGTAAGACACCTAACCTGCACACCCCTGGATATTATGCGGAATTTAGCATAACCAATACACCCTAACCTACACATACCTGGGCACTATGGGTAATTTAGCATGACCAATCCACCCTAACCTGCACATCCCTGGGCACTATGGGTAATTTAGCATAACCAATACACCCTAACCTACACATACCTGGGCACTATGGGTAATTTAGCATGACCAATCCACCCTAACCTGCACATCCCTGGGCACTATGGGTAATTTAGCATGACCAATCCACCCTAACCTGCACATCCCTGGGCACTATGGGTAATTTAGCATGACCAATCCACCCTAACCTGCACATCCCTGGGCACTATGGGTAATTTAGCAATCAATCCACCCGAACCTACGCATACCTGGGCACTATGGGTAACTTAGCATGATTAATTCACCCTAACCTGCACATCCCTGGGCATTATGGGTAATTTAGCATGACCAACTATGAGTGATTTGGCATGACCAATCCACCCTAACTTGCACATCCCTGGGCACTATGGGTAATTTAGCAGGGTCAACCCACTCTAATCTGGACAAAGTTAAATATCACAAAACACCACGTTTTGTCCAACAGGTTTCTTTGGAACCAGCAGCTTTCGGAGTGCTGCTCCTCCATCAGGTGGTTGTGGAGAATAATATCACAAACACAGAATTTATAGCAAAACATTTCAGTGTCCTGCCACTGAAATGATATATTGAACAAACCTGGATTGTTAAATTTTGCATCTTTTCAAATGGGTTGCAGGTATCATTACTGTGTAAATCCCACATCTTCTGTCTGTCACCTTCTCAAGATAACTCAAGGTTTTATAGCAAAATGTGACATCTCAGCTCAGACAATGCATTGAAGGTGTGAGGTCAGAGTCTTCTGTGTCCCAATCTTGAGTCAGTCTGATTCTATTTCCAAAACAAAATTCACAAAATATTACATGTATTGACTGCCTGCAGATTGTGCATTTTTTGAGCAAAATAGAATGTATCTGCAAGTTTAATTCTGCAGATACACATTCACTGCCATGGACTTCTATGTGTGCGTATGCGCATGAGCGAGGCAGATAGAGTGAAAAAGAGAGAGAGAGAGAAAGGGGGAGAGAGAGTGGTGCAGGCAGACAGAGAGTGTGTTTGCTCACAACCTCCTTGCCTGGTCAGCCTTTTTCCCTGTCTACAACTTGCTTTTATAGAATCACCTCGCGTACATTGTTATGAATATTGTCTAATAAGAGTAGATGTATTTAGTCGATGAATCAAAACCATCCTAATGGCTGAAACAGCTGACACTCTAATGTTGGACAAGTGGGAAATATTTGCATCAGTTCACCAAAACTCTTCAGAGTTTACATTCATGGGTACGCCAAGCCTCAGCATTAGGACCGGGACATATTGGCGCTGAGATGGAAAGGCCTGTTCCTAGTCCTGCTGGGTTACCCGGTCAGAAGTCAAGGTCATGGGGAGGCCGCATGGACACACACAACACAATGCAAACGAGCGCCACCTCCTGGAGGCACACCAGAAGACCCCGTCAGAGACATCTTCAGCCTTCATTCGTGAATGGCTCAGCCTGATCATTCTGCCTTTCACTGCACTCTTCCTTATCTTTCTTTCACGAACTATGTTTGATTGTGCCTGATAACCTCTAGTAAACAGAAATTACAGTTTAATACTTTTGTTTATGCACAGAAGGTCAACCACTCTAGCTGCTGGCTGTGTGCCCATATCCCCATCCATCCCGAACTCGTACTCGAGCCCTTATGTGATTTGAGCAACTTGAAGCTTTCTTTCCCCCATCCTTTGGAACTGCTCGATTGGAAATCAAAGTCACCCCGCAGACAATCCTGTGTTCGGCTCAGTTCACTGTTGTGGCCCTCCTCTCCAGCGATCTCCCAGTTGCCGAGATTTCCCCTTCCTGATGAAATTCCTGATGATGATTCCCAATCCCTGGAGCCTTCTGCCCCTGTCCTTACTGAACCCGAGGACTAACAGTTCGCTCTCCAAACACTACCAACTGACAATCCCCCTGCTCTGGGTATAATCCCCCTTTTGCTGACACCCCCAATCTCCTCTTTTTAATAAAAAAGGAGGGATTGTGGGAGAATTTGATCAAAATTGACACAAAACTGTGTGGAAGCCATTTTATCACAAAACAATGTTTGGAGGAAAATGTAGCCTGTTAACAGAATGCTGTCTGAGCCCTGGCTGAGGAATTCTGTTTTGATAGCCTGACCTTGCAGCTGCAGGCTGTCTCTGCTCCTCAGGCCATTAGACTGTGCTGCTTCATAGAATGATGGATTGGTTCTCTCTGTCCCTTATTAGTAATTCGAGCCTAGCTGAACATGCAGTATAAGAAAACATTCAGTTTTGCAGGCATTAGGAAGTGTAGGTCTGGACAATGTATGTGAACCTTACAAGTGCCCCTCAGTTGCATAATTAATGGAGAGAGGGGCTTGTGTTTTACATAAAACTTGTAACATTCTGTATTTTATTGGAATACGTCGGACTTTGTTTTGAACTAAGAGGTATTCCCCATGGCAATGAATAAAGCTAGTCAATTGCTCAAGATCTCCTCTCCTGACTACTTTGCTTTAAACGTTTTGTCACACGAGTTACTTTGCCCCAACAATACTAATAATTGCATCTAGGGAGAGAGGATTCCTCACGTAGGGCACTCTCAGGATCCTGGGAGACCCCTATTTCTGGTTTACTTTCTAATGAACAAACATTAAGCATTTATTTATTTCTGATTTTGTTTCATTTTTCTTGTTTGATTCCCTGCGCTGACTACACTCTGTGTCTGGATGGGTGACAGGCTGAGATTGTGGGTTTGCTTTCGATTGACTGAATGTTTTCTTGTTCTGGAAGCTGTAAAAGAGGTGTGAAAGCTTCAGCAGAAGTCCAGAAAGCTGAGAACAGACCGACATCTTATTCCGTGGGAACTGGGAGATCAGAGGATAGAGAAATCAGGACCTGAAACCCAAGCTGACACCAGACTACCTGTGCTCAGTGCTTTGGTGAGCAGTGCCAACCCTCTGCCTTTACCTTGCTTCCCATCTGACTCCCCCCTCAATATTCAGGATCCAATCCTTGCCATCCTGAAGCCATGTCTCTGTACGGAGTCTCAGACCATAATTATTCACTTCCAATGTGTGCAGTTAATTCATTCACTTTTGTTACAATGCAGCACACATTCACACTCACCATGTATCATTTCAATTTTTGTGACATTAGTATTCAGTCTTGATTGCTGATACATTTCCTCTCCTTGTCCCTTTCTATTGTTCTCTGATGATCGTTTTCCACATCACTGCATTGCTCACCGGCCATGATTTGGATTGGCCATGCTAAATTGGCCACAGTGCCCTGGGATATGCAGGTTAGGTGGGTTAGCCATGGGAAATGCAGGGTTATAGTTTCATAGTAATAGAAGCAGGAATAGGCCATTTGGCCCTTCCAGCCTGCTCCGCCATTCATTAAGATCATGGCTGATCTATCCATTGTCTGAGCTCCTCCTCCCTGCATTGTCCCAACTATCCTTAATTCCCTTGCAGCTGTACTGCTACCTGATAAACAAATTCTTTCCTTCCATGGGAATATCCTTCTCTTTGCAAGGACCTATTGCACACTTATCAGCTACTAACCACATCATCCAGACACTACGTCGCTGGGCAAATTGACTTAGTTGCTCAATATCCTGTGGGTAGTACATCAGCCATGAAAGAGATGAAATCAAGAGTCCCTCATGACTTCTTAACCGTCCTTTTTCATGTGTTCATGACGTACACGCCAGGAGCCAATCTTTAATCGATTTTCAATTGATACACTGAGTGAAACACTACAGGTGTTTAACTCGGAACTCTATTTCCAATTCAGTGTCAGTATATCGCTCTTTGTCCATCCTCAAATAAGGACCAAATCAAAGCCCGACGTCTGTTCCACCTGAACGTTGATTTTTTTTTAGTTTGCAGATTCCAACCTTTTATTAAAAGTTATTCATGGTACATGAGCATTGCTGGCTGGCCAGCATTTAGTTCCGCTTGAAAAGGTAATGGTGACCTGCCTTCTTCAACTGCTGTGGTCCACACGCTGTACGGTGACCCATAATGTCCTTACGGAGGGTATTCCAGGGTTTAGACCCAGCAATACTGAAGGAACAGCAATATATTTCCAAGTCAAGATGGTGAGTGGCTTGGAGGGGTATTTGCAAGAAGTTGTGTTCCCAAGTATCTTTTTCCTGATCCATCTGGACGGAAGTGTTTGTTGGTTTGGAAGGTATTTTCTAAGGATCTTTGGTGAATTTCCGTGTTGTGTCTTGTAGATCATATGCACTCCTGCTTCTGAACAGTCGGGCAGAGGGAGTGGATGTATGTGGAGATGGTGCCAATCAAGCAGGCGACTTTGTCCTGGATGGTATCAAGCTTTTTGAATGTTGTTGAAGCCGCACCCATCCAAACTGGTGGGAGAGTAGTCCATTACACAGTTGACTTGTGCCTTGTCGAAGATGGGCAGGATTTGGGGAGGTTCTTGCCACAATATTCCTGACCTGTTGCCTGCTCTTGTTGCCATTGTGTCTGTTGTTAGTCTAGTTGAGTTTCTGGTCAATGGTAAACCCCAAGGATGTTGATAGCGGGGTGTTTAGTGACAGTAACACTGTTGAATATCACGGGGCAGTGGTCAGATTGTCTCTTTTGGGGATGAGTCATTGTTTGGCATTGGCGTGGCATAAATGTTACTTGCCACTCATCAGCCCATTGGATATTGTTAAGATCTTGTTGCATTTCAAACTGAACTGCTTCAGTTTGTGAGGAATTGTGAACATTGTGCAATTATTGGTGAATATCACCACCTCTGACCTTATGATGGAAGAAGGTCATTGATGAAGATGGTTGAGCCTAAGACACTACCCTATGAATTCCTGCAGAGACGGTTCTGAAACTGAGCTGACTGACCTCCAACAACCACAGCCATCTCTCTATGTGCCAGGTATACCTTAACAATTAAGATACACAACAATTATTTTAAAACAAATTGAAGGAATACATACGAGACACCCCTCTTCTGGGAGACGCCAGTGCAAGTTTTTCTGTTCCAGAAACAATCTGATAAATGTTGACTGTCATCAACTTTTTTGATCTTGGCCAGCCACAGCTCCCCTGTCCATTCCCCCCATCACCCACAGATCCCACTGTCTGTTCTCCCCCGCCATCCACAGCGCCCCTTGTCCATTCTCTTTCCATTCCCAGCTTGTTGTCCATTCTCCCTCTATACTTCAAACAGCCTGTCCATTCTATCTCACGCAACCCTCTGCAACCCTGTCATTTCATTCCTCACCCTCTGCCTTCTGACCAGTCCTTCTACACACCCTCTGCCCCATCTATTCTCTCACCACACCCTCTGTCCCATTTCTATTCTTCCAGGCCTCCACCATCTCCTCTCTATCCATTCTCTCTCTCTCCCTCCCCCCACCATCTGCCACCCCCGCCCATTCTCTCTCTCCTGTTGTGGGGAAAAACACCAGGCTCGGATTCAGAATTGATTTTCAATGACAGAGTTTATTGCACAAGGAAATACCGGGGCTCCGGGGAGAGAAAGACACCAACAGCACAGTGTCAGCTGCTAGACTTCTCTCGACCTGGAGAACACGTCAAGAAACTTTTATACATCTTGTGATACAATCGGTCAGGGATGGGATTATTGTCTTTGTAACATGATTTGTTTATGGTAATCATTATAGAATCGTTGATAGTTTTGGTACAGTTTTTGTCAGTTCAGGCACAGCCTTTGTTAATTTCCGCACAGTCGTTGTCAGTTTCAGTGCAGACATTGTCCATTTCAATGTCTGCATGGAAATCCATTGTTGTAGTAATGGGCGCTAATTGCTCTTCCTGAGAAGGAGGATTCTTGCAGCTCTGGCTATTAGCATTTGGTATTGAGTCTGTATCAAGCTGTATCTATAATGGGTGTTGGGTGGAGCCAGACACTTCGGCGGGCAGTGTTCATTACTCGTGTGTATTCTCTCCCCCACCCGCCTTAAACTAATCAATTGGGTTGTGAGTCCAATGTGCTGGCATTCTGGTGGCCCCAGGCAGTGTCTGTATCAGCTCTGCTGTTTCTCTCCATATTGTGATCCAGCGGCCATCTTGTGTGTCAGTGTGCCTAGTATCACCCTGCTCAGTGGTCATCTTGTGTATCTGTGTGCCTAGTATCACCGTGCCCTGTGCCATCTCCCACTTCTCCGTCACGCCCACTCTCTCTCCCCCGCCCAATCTCTCTGTCAACCCCACTTATTCTCTCTCGGTTTCCACCCCCCCACAGTTTCTCTCTATCCCCTCCATTCTCTCCCTCTCTGTCCCCCATCCATTCTGTCTCTTTTCTCCCCAGCCCCCACCACACCCGTCCTTTCTCATGCCTCGAACCAGGTTTGACTGCTGTATCAAGCCCTTCAAAGGACACACACCGAGAAAATGGATAGTGATGACTCTACCTGGGAGTCGGGAAGGGTGAGAAATGGAGAAAGTGCGGATTGCAGATGCTGGAGATCAGAGCTGAAAATGTGTTGCTGGAAAAGCGCAGAAGGTCAGGCAGCATTCAAGGAACAGGAGAATCGACATTTCGGGCATAAGCCCTTCTTCAGGAATTCTCCTGTTCCTTGGATGCTGATCTCAAAATTGAGAATACCTAAAATGATATCTTCAGAAACATCGTTAAATTCAGAAAGCACATTCAAGTTTTTCAAAGAGCTGCTGAAATCTTTCTGAAACTTTCACTGAAATAAGCACAGTCAGGCCACAGCTCAGGAGAGGCTGGGAGGTGTGAATGGGCGAAAGTGAGGACTGCAGGTGCTGGAGATTAGAGTGGTGCTGGAAAAGCACAGCAGGTCAGGCAGCATTTAAGGCTTTTGTCTGAAACGTCGATTTTCCTGCTCCCTTGGATGCTGCCTGACCTGCTGTACATTTCCAGCACCACTCTGATCTTGACTGTAAGGGGTGAATGGCCTAATGAAGTTGTTCCAACTATCTAGAAATAGCGTCACAGAGCACAGAAACATGCCCTTCGGTCTATGCCGACCAGATATCCTGAATTAATCTAGTCACCCATTTGCCAGTATTTGGCCCCTTATCCCTCCGAATCTGTCCTATTCATATCCCCATGCAGATGCATTTTAAATATTATCATACGTACTAGCCTCCACCAATTTCTTTGGCTGACACGCACCACCGTCTGTGCAAAAAGGTTACCCCTCAGAAATCTTTCCCCTCTCACCCTAAACCCATGCCCTCCAGTTCTGGACTCGCCCCCCAAAGTGGTGAAAAGACATACAAAAGTTGAGCATCCAGACAGAATGCAAAAGCAATGAAGTGTCGAACCACAGCGAAAAAACAAATTGTGCCTCTACCCCTTATTTACCCATTGGCATTTGGACTCTTAAAATCTGACAGGAACACCAGCATCCCCAGTGAGCATACTGCACATGTTATCCGGTGTCAGCAACGCAGTGCGCATGCCCACCGGTATCAGCAAAATTCTGGGCATGCTCATCGCGTTCCGCAAAAAAAGGCTCGCGACCTTCCTTTGATGGCCCAGTAGGGAATCCTGGAGGACCGGAAGGAGACTGGTCCTCCTGCCAATCAGAGCCACTCCATTGTCTGAATGCGGAAGTGGACCATGAGTTTCTGAAGCTGCTACTACTGCTCCTGTCTTTCTGAATCAACATTGAGCTTCACCCAGGCTGCAAATTCCTTCCTCTGTCTAAGATCTGTGAGTACGGCACTCTCTTTTCTCGCCCCCTTTTCCGTTTCGTTTTCATTCTGGGATTCAATTGTTGATTTGCAGCAACTGAAAGGAAAGAGAGTGAACCCAGGGAGGGGACAGACTCTGGAAACGTGGTCGAGGTCTGTGTCTCAATTGGCAAAATAGACAGGCAGGAGGCTGGAAGGACACAGCAAACCAGGAAGCATCAGGAAGTGGAGAAGTTGATGTTTCGGGTGTAACTCTTCTTCAGGACTGGGGATGGGTGCTGGGGCAGTGGGCTAAAGTGGGGATAAGTGAAAACAGGGAGAGGGTACGGCCTGATGAGTCAATGGGTGGAAGAAATCAGGTTAGTGAAAGGAAAAAGTGGAAATGAGGGGCACGGGGCTGAGAAGGGAGTCGGGGGATGGAAAGGGAGGTTATTTGAAATTGGAGAACTTGATGTTGAGTCCTACAGGCTGTAGGCTGCCTGGGCAGAAGATGGGGTGTTGTTTCCCCAATTTACGGTTTGGTTCGTTGTGGCAATCGAGGAAGCCTAAGATGTTCTTGTCAGAAAGGGAGTGGGAAGGGGAATTAAAATGAGTGGTGACTGGGAGGTCTGGTCAGCCTCTGCGGACCCAGCTGTGATGCTAGCCAAACTGTTCCCCAAGTTACACTCGGTCTTCCCGATGTAGAGAAGACCACAATTTACAAACACGTGATAAATGCAGTATCTCAATGTGAAGTTATAGCCATTGCTGTGAAAAAAAAAGCAGAAAGGAGATGTATTGTTTAAATGGTGATATATTGGGATGTGGAGCAAGTGAGAACTGCAGATGCTGGAGATTAGAGTCAAGGTGTGGGGCTGGAAAAAGGTAGTAGGTCAGGCAGCATCCGAGGATCAGGAAAGTTACATTTCGTTCCGAGCACTTCATCAGGAATGATGTGTGGATGTGCAAAGGGGCCTCAGCATCCTTCTACACCAGTCACTGCCAGTTGTCAGACAGGTGCAGGTGAAGAGCTTTTCCCTGAAATGTCGATTTTTTTCCTGTTCCTCAGATGCTGCCTGACCGGCTGTGCTTTTTCAGCATCACTCTAATCTCGACTCTGATTTCCAGCATCTACAGTCCTCACTTTTGCCTGGACAGGTGCAGCAAGCAATCAGCAAGGCAAAGGGGTATATTAACAAGAGGAATTGAGTTCAGAAGTGGGGATGTCTTCCTGTGTTAGGGGGTCATTGAACATTATTCAAGGCTGAGTTCATCTGATTTTTGAACACCAAAGAAATGGATGTTTCTAGGGGAAGGCAAGTAAATGATTTAACACCAGTATAGAACAGTTACAGAGTCAGACACCAACAGAACCAGACCCTTTAGTCAAACTAGTCTAAGGCGGACTATATTCACAAACTAAACTAATTCCACCTACCTGTGATTGGCACATATTCCTCCGAACCTTTCCTATTCATATACTTATCCAAATGTCTTTTAAATGTTGTTACTCAACCTGCATCCACATTCATTCCACATACAAACCACTCTGTGTAAAAAGAAAAGTGCCCCCCCCGCCTTTTTAAAATCCTTTCTCCTCGCACCTTCAAGTTTGCTGCCTAATCTTGAAACCCCCACCTTAGGGAAAGGATACCAGCGGTCACTTCATCTCTGCCCCTCGTGATTTTATAAACCTCTGTTAGGTCACCTCTAAACCTCCTGTGATCCAGTGAACAAGTCCCAACCTATTCATCTCGATGGTTGTGAATCTGCCGATAATCTGTTGAATGTTGGTGCAGGCTTGAAAGACCAAACAGCCTACTCCTGCTTCCAATGCACTGTGTGTGTGTCCAGGACAGCAAGAGAACATAAGGCATCGGAGCAGAAATTGGACCATTCAAGGTTTGCTCTGCCATTCAATCATGGCTGATAGGTTCCTCAGCCACATTCTCCCACTTCATCTCCGTAACCTTCCATCACCTTGAGACTCAAGAACGTCTCCATCTCAATCTTGAATATCCTCGGTGACCTGGCCTGCACAGCCTTCTGTGGCAGTGAATTCCATAGATTCACCGCTCTCTGGCTGAAGAAGTTTCTCCTTATCTCCATGCTGAAAGGTCTTCCCTTTACTCTAAGGCTGTGCCCACTGGTTCTAATCCCTCCAACCAATGGAAACAGCTTTCCAAATTCCACTCTGTCCAGGCTGTTCAGTATTCCTTGTTTCAATTAGGTCCCCACCCCCTCTCCACCCTGAGTGTGGGTCTGTTAATCAGCATGAAGCAGACCCTTCAGGATGAGGTCCAGCAGGGATTAGGTTCAGCAAACTGAGAATGGAGAGAGGGTGTGTGGGGTGGAGATTTTCAACTTCAAAGGAATAAGAGAGGAAACAGAGTTCACTATGAATGAGAATTGATCAGGTGAGCTGATGGGCCAAGAAGTGGCAGTTTAGTTTAAGAGGTGTGTAGTTTGCATTTTGGTCAAGCAATCCAGGCAGGACTGACACCGTTAAGGGGAGTGTTGCAGAACAAAGAGACCTTGGAGTGCAGGTTCATAGTTCCTTGAAAGTGGAGTCACCGGTAGACAGGATAGTGAAGGAGGCATTTGGTATGCTTTCCTTTATTGGTCAGAGCAGAGAGTACAGGAATTGGGAGGTCATGTTGCAGCTGTGTAAGTCCACATTTGGAAGACTGCATTCATTTCTGGTCTCCCTGTTATAGAAAAGATGTTGTGAAACTTTGAAAGGGGTTCGGAAAGATTTTTAAGGCTCCTGTCAGAGTTGGAGGGTTCGAGCTACAGGGAGAGACTCAAATGGCTGGGGATATTTTCCCTAGAGCACTGGAGGCTGAAGGGTGACCTTATAGACGTTTGTAAGGGGCATGGATAGGGTGAATACCCAAGTTACTTTTGCCAAAGTAGAAAGGTCCAAAACTAGAAAGTATATGTTTGAGGTGAGGGAGAATTTTAAAAGGCATTTGGATGGGTACATGAAAAGGAAGGGTTTTGAGGGATATGAGCCACATGCAGGCAAATTGGATTAGGTTGATTTAGGATATCTGTTTGGCCGGACACGTTGGACCAAATGGGCTGTTTCCGTGCTGTATGACTCTAATCTTTGGTGAAAGCAGAAGTGTGATTGTGAATGCTGGAGTTTCAGAGCAGCTTTCAAAGATGTTTTGCCCTTAATGGGAACAGAAGAAGTTACAATGAAATCTTGCATTTGTGAGACAGCAACTGAATGAGTTGCATCCAGGATTTTGGTGGAAAGTGGGAATTCATTGCACTGTGGGGATGAAGCTCTACCTATTGAGTAATTTCTGCTGGTGAATGAAACCAGGCCTCAAGATTAGGAGGAGTAAATTTAGGACAGAGATGAGAAGGAACTGCTTTTCCTGGAGAGTAGTGAATCTTTGGAGTTCTCTGCCCAAAGAAGCAGTAGAGACAGCTTCATTAAGTATATTCAAGACACAGTTGGATTGGTTTTTGCAATGGTAGGGGAATTAAGGGTAGTTGGGATAATGCAGGGAGGAGGAGCTGAGACAATGGATAGATCAGCCATGATCTTAATGAATGGCGGAGCGGCTGGATGGGCCAAATGGCCTATTCCTGCTTCTATTACTCCGAAACTATAACCCTGCATTTCCCATGGCTAACCCACCTAACATGCACATCCCTGGACATTATGGCCAATCCAAATCAAGGCCAGTGACTAATGTAGTGATGTGGAAAATGAACATCAGAGAACAATTGAAAGGGACAAGAAGAGTAAATGTACCAGCAATCAAAACGAGATTCGAAAGATCACAAAAATTGAAACTAAAACTGGTGTGTCTGAATGTGTGTTGCATTGTAACAAAAGTGAATGAATTGACTACACACATTGAAGTGAATAATTGCAATCTGACACTCCTACAGAGACATGGCTTCAGGATGACAAGGATTGGATCCTGAATATTGAGGGTATCCTCAAATGGGAAGTTAGGTAAAGGTGGAGGGTTGGCACTGCTAATCAAAGCACTGATCACAGGGTAGTCTGGTGTCGGCTCAGATTTCGGGTCCTGATTTCTCTGTCCTCTGTTGATCTCCCTGTTCCCTTCTACACCTTCTGGAACAATAAAACATTCAGTCAATCAAGCCCCAACCCACAATCTCCCAGCCTGTCAACCATCCAGGCACAGTGTAGTCACAGCAGGGAATCACACAAGAAAAATGAAACCAAATTTGAAATAAATAGGTGCTTGTGTTTAATGTTTGTTCATTAGCAAGTAAACCAGAAATAGGGTTCTCCCAGGATTCTTATACTGCCCTATTTGAGGAATTCTCTTCCCCCTTATATCTAACTATTAGTACCCAACAATACTTACACCAACAGAAGTAAGGCATCTGTTCTCAATTAGGTAGAGACATACTGGATGGAAATAGACATTTTCTCTCTCTCATGACCGCACCGCACTACACTTTACTTGCAGAGCTGGGCTAAAATGTCACTTTTTGTTATAAAACTTTAAGTTCTCTTGAGAAGGTGCCTTACAGGTAGTTCTGGGATTTACATGTTAATGATGCCTGCAACCCAATCGAAAAGATGAAAGACTGAACAATCCAGGTTTATTCAACATGTCATTTCAATGACAGGGACACTGTCATGTTTTTCCATAAATTCTATGTCTTATGACCTTATTCTCGACAACCACCTAATGAAGGAGCAGTGCTCCAAATGCTAGTGCTTCCAAACAAACCTGTTGGCCTCCAACCTGGTGTTGTGTGATTTTTAACTTTATCCATTTTAGGGGGGATTTGCAATACAAAATTATCCATAGTGTATAGGGATGTGCAGGTTAGGATGGAATGGCAGTTCTAAATTACCCATAGTGCCCAGGGATGTGCAGGTTAGGTGCATTAGTCAGGAGCGTTAGTATTGTTAGAAACAAGTTTAATAAAATTTAGACGAGACCACCAAAACTGGAAACAAGACAATTTATTCTACGATCTTGCAAGAAAGGGCATCAAATGCAGAAGCAAATGAGCAAATTAGAACTTAGGTTAATGTACAGTTATACCCTTTGAGCTGAGTGAGGGCATCTCTCCAGACTCCTAATCACCCAATCTCTCTTACTGTGCCAGACCACTGCCCAGCTGCGCTCCACCCTTATTACTTCCCCCTTCCCCAGGTTGGCAACCTTCCTTTCTGTAAATGCCGACACATACATTTATTTTGTCAAGATCTGGTTTAACATTTTGTATCAATTCTGCTGGTACATTCCATCCTCGGACATTTCATTAACTTGTATCGTTTTGTATAGCTCAAACATTTCGGTTATCTCAGCTTTTTGCTGAAAGCATAACTTTACAAAAAGAACTTTTTGTTATAGTAATTACACACCAAAGTTAGCATTTAATTAACCACAATTATACACTGAAAAGTCCCTAAATACCTGCAGGGTTAATAGTTCTCTTGCTGTACCCCTTTTCTGTATGCTTTTTCTATATCTGCAAAAACATACTTTACCCATTTCTAACAATTCCCCCATTTCTTTTCTTAACCATTTGTTAATGTTATGTTCTGCCCTCTTTTCACCCTATGGTGTCGAGGTTCACAATCTAGTCGTTTCTGACCTTCTATGTTTGTACCATTATTGGTTGTTGTCCTCCCAAAGACATTACCAGCTTAGTCATTATCCATTTTAACACTCTGTTTCTGTAATTGTTTTGCTCGAGCACATTCCTTTTTAAGAACATCAACAGATTCCATAGCACCTTTTGCAGTTAATTAAATCCCCAATTTGGTGGCAATATCTCATCATGAACGCAAAACTGATTCTTCATGCCTCTCATCACAAAACTGTTGCCATAATCCAATTAATTTTTGTTTTCGTTCCCACTCCCTTGGGCTTAAACTTTAAGGATGACCTTGCTGTCCCCGTATTGACTAGGAAAACTACATCCTCTTTGTAAGGTCCCACCTTTAAATTTATCAAGGATTCCTGGTGGGTCCCCGGGGGCAGGAACTCCTGACACCCCTATTTTTCATCAAGGTTCATAAACGACACTGCCTTTACTTCCTTTTTTGGATCTGGACACTCTCTCATAAAGTGACCTGTCTTTCCACAGTAATAACATCCCGCCTGTGGGGATTTCCACTTTGATCCTTGATCCTTGTTCCTGTCTACCAGCCCCCTTAACATCTCCTCCCCGATCCTTTCTCCTCACTTTATTTTCAACATGCTGCCCGCCACCATTCCGGTTTCCTTATCCTTTTGGTTTTGTCCTTTTCTTTATTACCTCATTAACCGTGGCTTATCATTATTTTTGTCTTCTGTTTCTGCTTCTCATGTTACATTGCCAGATTAATTACTGAGCTGATTTAACCAACTGAATAGCTTTAGGGCCACCTCATAGCCATTCCTCATCACCCAATGTTTTGTTTAGATCTTGATTCTTTTCAAGAAATATTGCAATTTTTCTTGCTCCCTGTAATCTCAAATACAGTTTATCAATTGATGCTTGCTTTTCTTTAAAGCCTGTTCCTAACTATACATTTTGGAATCTTACTTGTAAATATATATTTATATATTATAAATTCACTTAGTCAGTGTTTAATATTCAAAATGCAAAATGCACACAGTTCCCAACTCTGAAATCCACCACAATCACCCGGTTCCAGTCCCCTGATTCAAATCCAAAACTAGTCCTCCCAAGTAGTCCTGACCAGTCATTGCTCAATTACAATGCTATAGGTCGTGAAATAACCAGAGCTGCCTTAGAAGGATTTGTCTATTCAAGTTAAAACTTCAACTGTCCTCCATAAATCGCTTTTATGTAAGGATAAAAGAGATTAGTTAGAAACTGATAGTAAAGCAGTTATGACCTGTAAAATGAACAGTTTATTTCATAATCTTGCAAAATCCTTAACCTTAAAAGAAATCATGTTAAAATTTCCATAATGGAAATCAGATTCAAAACAATTCCGGATCTCAAGCTCCAGGGAACATTCAATCACCAACAAACAAATGTGCATTCACACTGAATCACAAAGGCATAAACTTTCTACTGGCTGTACAGCTCTTTTCACTCTCTCACACTCTCTCACACTCTCTCACACTCTCTCACACTCTCTCACACTCTCTCACACTCTCTCACACTCTCTCACACTCTCTCACACTCTCTCACACTCTCTCACACTCTCTCACACTCTCTCACACAGACACTTTTTGAGTTTCCCGCAACGACTCCTCTAGCTTTTGAATATTTTTTCTGGACGTCTGGCCATAAGTTAGTTACGAAGTGCACCCTCAGAAGCCCTTCAGCTACTAGCCCTTCTGACACGAAGCATAATCTGATTCCTCTTGACTTTAAGGCTGTTTTTCATTGACATTTTATCATTTTTTTTATCCTTTCCTCGCGTCCAGGATTGTACTTCCAATCTCTTAACATTTTTCCTAAAGGACTGTCCATTGGAATGTGGTCCTCGGACGTCCCTCTCATGTCCCCTTCGACACTTAAACAACTATTCTTGTTTCCCATTTTAATACTCGGCCGTTTCTTTATGTAATTTAGTTAACCTTACTGAGGTCCGGTGTCACCTTCTTCCACACCCACTTCAGGGTCCTAACCTTCGCGTGGGGGATTTCCCCTCTTAACAACCGGTCTAAGGCTGGGTGATCGAATCAGGTAGACACCTTAGTCATCAGATTAATCTAGCCAATTAAACACTTTATTTTGAAAGTTGCCAATTTCCCATACTTCTCGTATGTCCCGTACTTCTCGTACATCCCCGACCACCAAGGCAATACTTAAAGATCCCTTTTCTTACCTTGGTCTGTGCACAAGAGTTACCTGGTCGAATCCGCGCGCCCTTATCCCGCGGCAATACCTGGCAACCACTACCGTTGACTATCCCGGTCGCTTACCGACCGAACTTCCCGCCGCGTGTTTGTGCACCCTGTCCCGCAGCAATTCCCCGGATATATCCACCTGGCAACAGTGACAACTGCTACCTCCCCTGGTTGATTGGGTTCGCCTAACCCGGTCGCCCAGAACCCCGGTTCCCTGGATACCCAGATATATCTGACTGGCAACAACTGCCGCTGCCGGCCACCCGGATATATCCACCTGGCAACAGTACCAACAGCCATCCACCCTGGCTGACCAGGTTCGCCTATTCTAGTCACCAGCACTCCGGTTCCCCGGATATATCCACCTGGCAACAGTACCAACAGCCATCCACCCTGGCTGACCAGGTTCGCCTATTCTAGTCACCAGCACTCCGGTTCCCCGGATATATCCACCTGGCAACAGTGACAACTGCTACCTACCCTGGTTGATTGGGTTCGCCTAACCCGGTCGCCCAGAACCCCGGTTCCCTGGATACCCAGATATATCTGACTGGCAACAACTGCCGCTGCCGGCCACCCGGATATATCCACCTGGCAACAGTACCAACAGCCATCCACCCTGGCTGACCAGGTTCGCCTATTCTAGTCACCAGCACTCCGGTTCCCCGGATATATCCAACTGGCAGCAACTACCGCTGCCTACCCCGGTCGCCCGGATAAATCTTTTAAGACCTTTCTTACCCAGGTCTTGTGCACAGAAGAGTCACCCGACCGAACCTGCCGTGTCTGCCCATCTTGTTTTCAGGGTCTCTCAGTCCGGATCACGCTCTCCCAAAGCCGCCGCAGCAACAAGGGGAAACCAGAGATCCCAAAATCAGCGAGGTGCATCTTTTCCGTTTCTCCAAGAATGCCGAGCGACCGGAGCTTGGGATCCCAGAACGAGCCCCCAAATCTGTTAGAAACAAAATTCAATAAAATTTAGACGAGACCACCAAAACTGGAAACAAGACAATTTATTGCGAACTTGCAACTAAGGGCTTCAATTGCAGAAGCAAATGAGCAAATTAGAACTCAGGTTAGTGTACAGTTATACCCTTTGAGCTGAGTGAGGGCATCTCTCCAGACTCCTAATTACCCAATCTCTCTTACTGTACCAGACCACTGCCCAGCTGCACTCCACCCTTATTACTTCCCCCGTCCCCAGGTTGGCAACCTTCCTTTCTGTAAATGCCGACACATACATTTATTTTGTCAAGATCTGGTTTAACATTTTGTATCAATTCTGCTGGTACATTCCATCCTCGGACATTTCATTGACTTGTATCGTTTTGTATACCTTAAGCATTTTGATTATCTCAGCTTTTTGCTGAAAGCATAATTTTTAAAAAATAACTTTTTGTGATAATAAATACACAGCAAAGTTAGTGTTTAATTAACCACAATTATACACTGAAAAGTAAAGATACTCTTCCCTAAATACCTGCAGGGTTAATAGTTCTCTTGCTGTACCCCTTTTCTGTATGCTTTTTCTATATCTGCAAAAACAACACTTTACCCCATTTCTAACAGACTATCATTAATTTCACAAGGGAACGGCTGTGAATGTTATCACTTGGTGTCCTGTTCACACAGATTCACCGATGCTGAGGCAAACGTTCTTAATTGCCTTACAGCATCCTGTTATCGCTTGGTGAGCCCAGGTGTCCCTATCTTTAAGTTCTCTCCTCTTTCTGAACCTTCCTGCCTGTTTATTTTCTAGTGCAGTAAATGTATTCAATAATTGTGGGCGGCACGGTGGCACAGTGGTTAGCACTGCTGCCTCACAGCGCCGGAGACCCGGGTTCAATTCCCGCCTCAGGCGACTGACTGTGTGGAGTTTGCACGTTCTCCCCGTGTCTGCGTGGGTTTCCTCCGGGTGCTCCGGTTTACTCCCACAGTCTAAAGATGTGCAGGTCAGGTGAATTGCCCGTAGTGTTAAGTAAGGGGTAAATATAGGGGTATGGGTGGGTTGCGCTTCGGCAGGTCGGTGTGGACTTGTTGGGCCGAAGGGCCTGTTTCCACACTGTAATGTAATCTAATTCAGCATTACATTTTAGTCTGAATGTTTAAAGACAAGTTTTAAGGCTATAGACTTTCTCACCCAGGTGCCCACACCCTCATTCCTCCCTTTGATTGCACCGCGATCACTGAAAGAGAAGGCTAGTCCAAACGAATGCCCTTCAAGGTGGTCCAGCCATCAACATCCTGCAGAGCGGCACCACCATCTTCGCAGCTCATCTGGTCATATTTATCATCGCCATCGACACGTGTGGGTGAGCCATCGGATCGCAAAAGGAGCATCTTCTGGGGCAAATCTATATCACTAAGGGACCGCATAATCTTAGCAATTAAATACCGAACCATACCAATACTGACAAACAAACATAGCTAAATTGATAAGCCAATTGTACCATCAGCCCGATCTGCAGTTTCCCCAACTGGTCCCTTCAGTCATTCTGTCAAGGAATGCCTGGATCTCTTCTTATATCTCAGTAATATTGCCAGTGAGATCGGGAATGCCCATAGTGCATTTATCTTGGACAATGATGCAGACCTCACCCTCCTGGGCAAGTATATAGTCTAAGGCATACTGATTCTGCACAGAGTAAAGACACAGGTCTGATAATCCCAGTTTACTCTGTTCCAGAGCCTCTTTAGTCTTATTTCCTCGAATGGTCAGGCCGCAAAAGAGGGAATTGCGATTCTGTTGACATGTCACCCCTGCCAATCCTTCCAACCTCAGGGTACTCTGGATTCCCCAGCCTATCGGGTGTCCTGTATTGTCACCCAGTCCCTTGGGATCTTTCCAATTGGAGCAAGGTTGGCTGAGACCGACCACTTCATCCTCCTCAGATGGAGGTTCCATCGACTTGTCCACTGGCCAGGACAAGGTACTGTTGTGGGAACAAGGGCTCTGATAGTGACCTTATGAGGGACATCTTTGCCATCAAGGACAAGGACATTGGTAGCTTTACCTTAGCTGAAGAAATAATAGTCTGGTTTGGTGTATATTAGGGAGAGTTTGTCAAAATAGGTTACTGAAATGTTACAGCAGGGGGTCTGGTCAGGTCTACAGGAGTAAAGGGTCGACGTTTTGCAAGAGGAGTTGCTTGAGCGCTGCAAAAAATTGGCCAAGTGACTCGAGCACTCGCACTGTATGGGAGACAATGGTCCTCAGAATGCTGTTCCCATTGGGCTCTCCCTTAGCTCTATTGTACATGGTCTTGGTGACAGTATTAGGTTCTGAAAACAGAAAAGGCCTATAAATGCGCATGGGAAGGGTTCCGTTCCAGGTCCATGTGCCACATAAGGCCTACTGTACGCCAGCCAGTGTTACACCAGCCGTTTGTATACACAGACCCGAGGTTATTGGAAAACGATATTTCTCTTCGCAGGGTCGGCAGTAGGAAGTCTGATGAATAGAATGGAATCGGGGACTGAGGACAGGGCAAGTAAGTCATCTCCCGATAGAGAGGAGTAACATATTACTACCTCTGGGTTGAAGAGCGTTCTGTGGGCCTGTATAAATACGTTGTTTGTGGATTGAGGAGTTTCCCCTATCAGGCTTCCCTTTTCTCAAGTCGGCCCGTCCTGCAAAATGGGATGGTGTTCCAGGGCGTCCTTAAAATATTTACCATAATAACGGGGTTGATCATTTTTATCCTAACTCGGCTTGCGTCTGCAGGTAAAATAAAAAAAACATGGTAACGACATGGTAACTCTCACTGATTTCTACTGTCCAGATGGACCATCTGGTCTTTCTGATGTAAGAGTCCATTGCAATAATCAATCTTCATCACGTTCCACACGTCAAAGGCGTCTGGTCCGGTGCACTGGACGACATCTCCTCAGCATGGGTGGTGGATAATCTCTGATCATTCCTGGTCGTATCCATACTTAGTGGCTTTCCCCATCAGGATGTTGTACGTGATCAGAAAGGTGAGGAGATAAGCGATCCCCCACATGTCCCTCCTCTTAGTTCAAGTACCTGTAATAAGATTAACATTAGAACAACAGCAAAATTCAAAACCCATCGACAATGGTGCAGTTGGACCCAAGCTGAGTGCCCAGTGACTTTGACCACCATAGGGGTGGGAAGTAAAACCTGGAAGGGGCCATCCCAACGAGGTTGGAGATCTTTGCCAGTCCAGTTCTTGACGAGCACCAACGAACCAGGCCCTACCCGTGACGAGGCTGAAAGGGAGGGAACATCGCTGTAGGCCGTACGCTCCTGGGAGTAAAAGGCACGCATAACACTAGTTAGAGCAAGAACATAACCAATCATTGCTTCGGTCATGTGGTGGAAGTGGACTGAGAAGGAAGTTGAATCGTTCCAAGGGGTACGGAGGGGGTGACCAGAGAGACTCTCAGCTGGAGACTGTCGTGTCTTGCCCGCAGACATGGATCGCATCTGGAATAAGGCCACAGGGATTAGCATAACCAGGAGAGGCCAGACTCTGCCACTAATTTGGCAAGTTTAGTCTTGAGTCTGGTTAAAACATTCAACAAGGCCGGCCGCCTGAGGATGATAAGCACCATGCAGTTGCCGACAAATACAAAGCTGGGAACAGAGTTCTCCGTTAATATTACCTACAAAGTGTGGTCCATTGTCTGAGCTAATGTATGCAGGTACACTGAAGCGGGAATTATTCCCTTAAACTAAATTTTCATCACAGTCTCAGCAGTAGCATTAGGAGGAGGAAAGTCTTCAATCCACTTCGAAAAGACATCAGCAATAAGCAAAACACATTTCTAGCAACTCAACTCATTTCTCCAACTCAATGAAGTCCAGTTGAAGTGTCTCCAAGGGACCCTCCAGCAAGGGAGTTCTCGTAGAGATACTTGAACTAAGAGGTGGAGGATCGCCTACCCACTAACCTGTTTGATCACGTACAACATCCTGATCGGGAAAGCCACTGACTGAGTATCGATGCAATCCGGTACAATCTGAGATTATCCTGATGTCATATGGTGCATCAGATCAGACGCTTTCAACGTGGAGTCGCTTGAGCGATGGCGTGAGCTGCCAGAGGAAGTGGTGGGTGCTGTTACGATGACAAGTTAAAAGGCTCCTGGACGGGCATCTGAATATGAAGGGTTCAGTTGGGTCAGGGCCAAGTGATGGCAAATGCAACTGGAGTCATAGAGATGTACAGCACAGAAACAGACCCTTCGGTCCAACCCGTCCTTGCTGACAAGATAGCCAACCCAATTTAGTCCCAGCTGCCAGCTCCCGCCCCATATCGGGGCCAAGTGATGGCAAACGTGACTAGATTAATTTAGGATATCTGGGCAGGTTGGGTCAAAGGGTCTGTTTCCGTGCTGTGTGACTTTAATTGTCTTCAGTGAGAGCAGAAGTGTGGTTGTGAAGGCTGGACTTTCAGAGCATGTTCTGCCTGACTGGAAGCAGAAGAGTTTGACTGAAGTGTGTCAGTGTTAATGCCTTGATGTCTCATTTTGCTCCCACCTTCTCGGGGTCGATAACCATTTTGTGTCTGGTCCTTCCTCAAGAAGCTGCATTGCAGGTTCACCCTGAATTGACACTTTTTTTTTTGCTTCCCAAAATCAGACCTGCTCACTCTCAGCAGTATCCCAGTGTTGTTAGAGATATTAACTTTCAGTTGGAGGTATGTAAAATTCAGAGAGATGTCAGTCTTGATGTTTTTGCTTTTTCTGCCCCTGTAAGATCCTGAATCAGGGGAATTAGTTAGAGCGGAGTGAGAACAGAGGGGGAGAGAGTGTGGGATGGTGCTTTCAATTTTGTGGAACAACAAAAGAATATTCCACAGAAAGTAGAATTGCTTGTTCTGAATTTCTACCCTGCACTGATAGTGATGACTTTTTTAATCACGTTTTGCAGAGTATTTGAAAATCTGAAGATTGAAGTTTCAAAATTAACAGATGAAGGGCTTATGCCCGAAACATTGACTCTCCTGTTCCTTAGATGCTGCCTGACCTGTTGTGCTTTTCCAGCGCCACATTTTTTGACTGACTCTCCAGCGTCTGCAGTCCTCACTTTGACGTCAATGTCTGACAGTCACTCAATCCATCGGGATCGCAACGATTTTTGACTGTGATTTCTGTGAGAGAGATCAACGCTTTTTGGTTCCTGTTTGAGGACGTTTTCAGTATCAGTGGGACTGGACGAGAGCCCCCACTGTTGCAGCGCACTGTGTGTGGAGCCTGAAACAGTTATACGGCCTGGGAAGGGGATTTCACGGAAGGGAGGGGCTCTACACGTGTTTGTGAGCAGCTGAAGCTGTGGCCATGGAGAAACCTGAGGAATCCCGCCCTGTGGAGGAACCGTGGATGTGTGGCGACTGTGGGAAAGGTTTCCGTGTCCTATCTGCCCTGGAGACTTATCGGCGCAGTCACACCGGGGAGAGGCCATTCCCTTGCACCGACTGCGGGAAGGCCTTCAGACATTCCTCCCAACTGTTGGCCAACCAGCGGGTCCACACGGGGGAGAGGCACTTCAGCTGCCCAGAGTGCAGGAAGGGCTTCAGCCCATCTTCCACCCTGCTGAGGCATCAATGGATCCACACCGGGGAGAGGCCCTTCACCTGCTCTCAGTGCTGGAAGGGCTTCACCTACTCCTGCAACCTGCGGAATCACCAGCGAGTTCACGTGCCATCGCAGGGGGATTGAAGGAGTGACGGCCAAGTGCCATTATTGATTGGATATCAACCCGGTTCTGGGGACTCCCGGGTTCGAGTCCCGCCACGACAGATGGCAGAATTGGTATTCAGTCAGAAATGTGGAGTTCGGAATCTAACGATCAGACTGTTTCAGGGAGGGGGTGGTGCGGGGGAGAAAGCCCCCATCTGATTCACTCACCCCCTTGTTAGGGAAGGGAACCGCCATTGTGGGAAAGGATTCACTCAGTCGTTCCAGCTGCATCCTTCACCCGGTCTGGCCTACACGTGACTCCAGACCCACAGCAGTCTGGTTGAGTCTACACTGCCCCTTCCTGGCAAATGAGCGGGGAGAAACTTACTTGGAGACAGGGTATGGGTTGAAATTGCTGAGTGAGGCAATACTTCCTCTGGGTTACGGCTTTACCAAGGATCCGATTACAAAGGGACAACTTGGTGCTGACCAATAGTAAAGACAGTGAGGGGGGTGGGACAGGGAAGGAGTGGTGTGTGCACTTTGACCTTGAGGTGCTCAAAAAGCAACTGCTTTTTCTCTGCCTTTTTCCTGGGTGGGGCGGATCTGAAGCTGTAACAAAGTTGGGTTGCAATAAAGGTTACCTGAACTTACCGCCGGGCTCAGACTCTCATTGAAAGCTTTGAGCTCCAAGAGGTTTTTGTTTTAAAGCTGCTCATTTCTTTCAGCCTCCTGCACTAAGTTTAGAACATAGAACAAAGAACATAGAACAACACAGCGCAGAAAAGGCCCTTCGGCCCTCAATGTTGCTCCGACCTGTGAACTATTCTCAGTTCGTTCCCCTACACTATCCCAAAATCAACCATGCGCTTATCTAAGGAATGTTTAAATCTCCCTAATGTGGCTGAGTTGACTACCTTAGCAGGTAGGGCAGTCCACGCCCTTACCACTCTCTGCATAAAGAACTTGCCTCTGACATCTGTCTTAAATCTATCACCCCTCAATTTGTAGTTCTGCCCCCTCGTACAAGCTGATGTCACCATACTAGGAAAGAGTCTTTCACTGTCTACCCTATCTAATCCTCTGATCATCTTATATGTCTCTATCAAATCCCCTCTTAGCCTCCTTCTTTCCAATGAGAACGGACCCAAGTCTCTCAGCCTTTCCTCATAAGACACTCCCTCCAGACCAGGCAATAACCTGGTAAATCTCCTCTGCACCGTTTCCAATGCTTCCCACATCCTTCCTGCAATATGGGGACCAGAACTATACACAATATTCCGAGTGTGGCCGCACCAGCGTTTTGTATAGTTGCAGCGTGATATTGCGGTTCCCCGGAACTCAATCCCTCTACGAACGAAACCTAACACACTGTATGCCTTCTTAACAGCACTATCCACATGCGTGGCAACTTTCAGGAATCTATGCACATGGACTCCAAAGTGAATCACCTCACATTTAGCTGCATTGAACTCCATTTGCTACCTCTCAGCCCAATTTTGCAGTTTATCCAAGTCCCCCTGCAACCTATAACATTCTTCCAAACTGTCCAGTACTCCACCGACTTTAGTGTCGTCTGCAAATTTACTAATCCTTCAACCTGTGCCTGCGTCTAAGTCATTTATAAAAATGACAAACCGTAGTAGTCCCAAAACAGATCCTTGTGGCACACCATTAGTAACCAGACTCCAGGCTGAATATTTTGCATAAACCACCACTCGCTGCCTTCTTTCAGAAAGCCACTTTCTAATCCAAACTGCTTAATCACCCTCAATCCCATGCCTCTGCATTTTCTCCAACATCCTACCATGTGGAACCTTTACGGAGGTCCATGTACACCACGTCAACTGCCCTATCCTCATCTACATGCTTGGTCACCTTCTCAAAAAGCGCAATGAGGTTTGTGAGACACGATCTGCCCTTGATGAAACCATGTTGACTATCTGAAATCAAATTGTTGCTTGCTAGATGATTATAAATCCGATCTCTAATATTCCTTTCCAAAAGCTTTCCTTCAACAGAAGTAAGGCTCACTGGTCTATAATTACCTGGGTCATCTCTGCTGCCCTTCTTGAACAAGGGCACAACATTTGCAATCCTCCACTCTGGTACTAAACCTGTCGACAATGACGACTCAAATATCAAAGCCAAAGGCTCTGCTATCTCCTCCCTCGCTTCCCAGAGAATCCCTGGATAAATCCCATCTGGCCGAGGGCACTTGTCTACTTTCACTCCTTCTAGAATTGATAACACCTGTGTGCAACTAACTTTGATCCTTTCGAGTCTAATATCTCGTACCTCATTCTTCTCCTCTACAATATTCTCCTTTTCCTGAGTGAAGACCGATGAGAGATATTCATTAACAGATCTCCAATCTCCACAGGGCCTACACTCAACTTCCCACTTCTGTCTTTGATTAGCCCTATTCCTACCCTAATCATCCTTTTATTCCTCACATACCTATAGAAAGCTTTAGGTTCTCCTTTATTCTATTTGGTAATTACTGCTCATGTCCTCTCTTTGCTCTTAACTCTCTCTTTAAATCCTTCCTAGCTTATCTGTAACTCTCCATCGCCTCTTCTGAACCATCTTGCCTCATCAACACATAAGCCTCCTTCTTCTTTGTCACAAGAGATGCAATTTCTGTTGTAAACCACGGTTCCCCTACCTTATCACTTCCTGCCTGACAGGGACATACCTATCAAGGACACACAATATCTGTTCCTTAAACCAGCTCCACATTTCAATTGTTCCCATCCCCTGCATTTTGCTACCCTATTCTATGCATCCTAAGTCTTGCCTAATTGCATTACAATTGCCCTTGCCCCATCGATAACTCTTGACCTGCGGCATGTTGCTATCCCTTTACATCGCTAAATGAAACCTAACTGAATTATGGTCACTCTCTCCAAAGTGCTCACCTTCCACTAAATCAAACACCTGGCCTGGTTCATTACCAAGCACCAGATCCAGTGTGACCTCCCCTCCTGCACACACTGGACAAAAACTGATCCATACGACGTACTAGAGTGAAAGCATTTCCAGTCAATGTTGGGGAAGTTAAAGTCCCCCATAATGACCACCCTGTTTCTTTCACTCCTACCCAGAATAATTTTGCTAATCCCCTCTTCCACCTCCCTGGAACTCTGCGGAGGCGTATAAAAAAACTCCAAGCAGTGTGACCTCTCCTCTCCTGTTTCTAACCTCAGCCCACATTACCTCAGTAGATGAGTCCTCATCAAAAGTTCTGTCAGCCACCGTTATATTATCCTTGACTAACAAGGCCACGCCTCTCCCTCGTTTACCGCCTTGGCTGTTCTTAATGAAAGATCAAAACCCTGGAACCTGCAACATCCATTCCTCACCCTGCTCTCTCCATGTCTCCGAAATGGCCACAACATCCAAGTCCCAGGTACCTATCCGTGCTGCAAACTCACCTACCTTATTGCGGATACTCTGGCGTTGAAGTAGACTCACTTCAAACCAGTTCGCTGTCTGCCAGCACATTCCTGTGACCCTGAAATCCTGTCCCTGTGATTCCTACTCTCATCCTCCTATGCACTACAGCTACATCCCCGGTTCCCATCCCCCTGCTGATCTAGTTTAAACCCACCCTAATCGCACCAGCAAATTTCCCACCCAGGATATTAGTACCCCTCTGGTTCAAGTGAAGACTGTCCTGTTTGTACAAGTCCCACCTTCCCCAGAATGAGCCCCAATTATCCAAAAACCTGAAACCCTCCCTCCTGCACCATCCTTGCAGCCAGGTGTTCAGCTGATATATCTCCCTATTTCTTGCCTTGCTATCACGTGGCACGAGTAACAAACCAGAGATAACCACTCTGTTTGTTCTAGCCCTCAGCTTCCACCCTGCTCCCTGAAATCCTGCCTTACATCCCTATCCCTCTTTCTGTGGGAGATTAGAAATGTTGTTTTTGCAGATGGGTGAGGTGGTGTAGTGGGGGGAAGGGAAGCGAAATTCTTGTAGCATGTAGCATACGTAAGGCTAAGACTTTAATGAATATAGAGGGTCTTTTCAAGAAAATAGTTTTAAGCTAGGAAATAACTTTAAAGTGTTGTAGTTGACCACAAAAAGAAGCAACAGGGGCATTTCACAATAAAGCTTATAGTATGATAAGAGAAACTGGATAAAAGAACAAGCTGTAACAAACAAGGAACAAAGAATGCAGACAAGGACAGCAGGATGGCCAGATAAGAAAATAACTAACAAGTGAGGTAATCGACTTATGATAGGATGGGAAAAGGGAGGCGTGATTCCGCAACTTGTAAACTGAATAAGAAAGCTAACATGCTCTGTTTTGGCACGCATTTCTGCTTGATTGCAGAAGCGTCTGGTACTTGCAAGACTTAATAAATTGTTCTTGTTTCCAACGCTTTGTCTCACGCTGATTGATTTGTGAGTGAGTTCTGTTTCTCACAATTGGGGGCCTCGTTCCGGGATGCAAAACTCAGACCGCTTGACACTCTTGGGATGCCGGGGAGGTGTACCTCGCCGATTTCGGTGATCTCCGACTCCCTTGCTTGTCGTTCGCGGTTTGGGCGAGTACGATCCGGACTGGGAGATTTATGGCCGGACGTCCAGAAAAATATTCAAAAGCTCAAGGAGTCGTTGCGGGAAGCTCAAAGTGTCTGTGAGACACGGCGTCTGTGTGTGTGTGTGTGAGAGAGCGAGAGAGAGAGAAAGAGAAAGAGCTGTACAGCAACTAGAAAGTTTAACCTGTTGTGATTTGGTTTGAATGCACATTTGTTTGTTGGTGATTGAATGTTTCTGCTTTGTTCCCTGGAGCTTGAGATCCGGGACTGTTTTGAATCTGATTTCTGCTATGGAAATTTTAACATGATTTCTTTTAAGGTTAAGGATTTTACAGATTATAAAATAAAATGTTAACTCCTGTTCTTTTTACAGGTCATGACTGCCTTACTATCAGCTTCTAACTAATCTCTTTTATCCTTACATAAAAGTGATTTATGGAGAACAGTTGAAGTCTCAAAAAGCATATAGTTGGTCAGATTAATCGGACGAGTAAGGTGTCTAGTCAGGACCCTGAAGGGGGTGTGGAAGAGGGTGACACCGGACCTCATTAAGATTAATTAAATTAGCAACAATGGGAGGCACGGGGAGTTGCCTGGGTAACGATCGATCTGTAACTAACGGTAAAGGGGAATATATTTCACCCGACAGTCCTTGGGGGAGAATGTTGGGAAATTGGGAACACAACTCCCAGACGCGGGGGAAAGGTAAGGCTATAATGGTAAATTACTATTGTTGTTTTGTCTGAACTAGAGAAAGTATTAAGGCGCCTGGTATTTTTTTGCCCAAATATGGGTCCGATGAGGATTGGCTGTGTCAAGATCTTAATATATATGTCAATCGGAAAGAAGCGTACAGTCAAAAAGAGTCCGATTATGCGGTTTGTTGGATAGGGAGCACGGGAGTAAAATTATGTCCCATGAATAGGGAGGAATCAGGGAAAGAACAGAAAAAGAATGAACAAGGGAAGCCACAATGGGATCCCTTAACATGTTTGCCGCCCCCATATACTACTCCCCGGAACGAGCCTCCAGCTCCCAAAGTAGAACCGAGCCCAGACACAGAAATGGGAACGGACTGTGAACTAAAAGATGCAGAACCTGGGTGGGGGGGGGGCAGAGTCACTCGAGCCACCACACGTAAAGGAGGGGCAGAGATATTGGAAAATGTAAAATTATGTCCCTTACGAGAGGTTCCGATTGGGGAAGGTACATTCGGATATGTAAACGCTCCCTTAACTAGCAGTGAAGTTAGGGTCTTTACAAAGGAAATGAAAAGTTTAATAGAGGATCCGGTTGGACTAGCCGAACAATTAGAGCAATTCCTAGGGCCTAATTTATATACCTGGGGAGAACTGATGGCAATTTTAGGAACGTTATTTTCAGGGGAAGAACGAGGTATGATTAGGAGAGCAGCTTTATAGGAATGGGAAAACAGGCACCCAGTTGGGGAAGAAGGGGCCCCAGCAGAACAGAAATTCCCAAATGTTGACCCACATTGGGAAAATAATGACAGAGAACACAGGGAGTCAATGCGGGATCTATGAGAAATGGAATATTAGGAATTAAAGAGGCGGCACCAAGATCATAAAACTTTGTTAAGGCCTTTGAAGTACGACAAGAGAAGGATGGAACCCCTTCTGCATTTCTTAAAAGGCTCAAGGAAGCCACAAGGAAGTGTTTGGGAATGGATCCCGATAATCAGATAGCACAGGGACACTTAAAGGTCCAGTTTGTAACGAAATCATGGCCGGACATACAAAAGAAATTACAGAAATTAGATGGATGGAGTGAAAGACAGATGGAAGAGGTGTTACGAGAGGCACAGAAAGTGTATGTGAAAAGGGAAGACGAGAAGCAGAAACAGAAAGCCAAAATGATGGTGGAGGCAGTAGAAGAAATAACAAAAAGGAGACTGGGGTCAAGGGATAACAGGAAGGGTAGGGGAGGACACGAAAGACAAGGGTCAGATACCTGGGAAAGGAGGCAACAAACCAGAGATAACCACTCTGTTTGTTCTAGCCCTCAGCTTCCACCCTAGCTCCCTGAAAGCCTGCCTTACATCCCTATCCCTCTTTGTTTTGTGGTTAGCACTGCTGCCTCACAGCGCCAGAGCCCCCGGTTCAATTCCCCTCCCACGTCTGCGCGGATATCCTCCCATTTTCCAAAGACGTGCAGGTTAAGGTGAATTGGCCAAGCTAAATTGCTCCGTAGTGTTTGGTGACGGGGAATGGGGCTGGGTGTTTTGCTCTTTGGCGGGTCGGTGTGGACTTGTTGGCCCGAAGGGCCTGTTTCCACACTGGAGGGAATCTGATCTAAAGTTCTGGAATTTATATATTGATGAACTGAAACCTGCAACCCATTCTAAAAGATGAAGGACTCAGCAGCGGTCCAGGTTTGTTCCAAATATTGCATCGGTTGCATGACACTGTGATGTTTTGGTAGTAATTCTGTGTCTTAGGATCCTGCAGCACAGCTACCCGCAGAAGAAGCAGCGCTGCAGAAGCCAGTGCTTCCAAATACACCTGGGTGGGCGGGGTTTACCAGAAGGGGCGGGGTTTAGATTGGAGGGCGGGCGGAGCACATGGGCGGGGCGTGTCTCGTGAGAGGGTCGCGGGCTAGTAGGCGGGGCAAGGCGGCTATCCTGGAGGCGCGCGGCTTTGTGGGCGGTTGCGCGTGAGGGCAGGGGGCGTGGTTTGGCTTGGGCGGGGTCCGCGGCATAGGGGCGGGGTTTGGTTCGCGAGTTGGAAAGGAGTTTGTGTCCAAGAGGCGGGGCTTGGTATCGATGGGGCGGGTTTACATGCAGCGTTCCAAAGTGCGGGGTGAACGAACTGCGTTCGGAAGGGGCGGGGTTAACGAGCTGCGTCCGGAAGGGGCGGGGTTTACGAGCTGCGTCCGGAAGGGGCGGGGGTTTACCATCTGCGTTCGGAAGGGGCGGGGTTTATGTGCCGCTTTGGCGGGGGAAGGGGCGGGACCAGGACCAGGGGGCGTGGCCACCCCGAAGCCGGAACTATGCCAGCGGCCTGTTTCCTCCGCTGGAGCTTCGGCTGCAGTAAGTAAGGTAAAGCTTTATCAATATTTCCTTTTACAGAGTTTGTATTTAATAACCAGTAATGGCTACTCAATATCATCATAAAGTCCCAAAATGCAATTCTTTTCAATCCATAGCAGATAAGCACTAAGAGTTAATTTTTTACGGGATTCAACAGCCTCAGCACTAAAATGGTCTCACAAGGGAACGGCTGTGAATGTTATCACTTGGTGTCCTGTTCACACAGATTCACCGATGCTGAGGCAAACGTTCCTAATTGCCTCACAGCATCCTGTTATCACTTGGTGAGCCCAGGTGTCCCTACCTTTAAGTTCTCTCCTCTTTCTGAGCCTTCCTGCCTGTTTATTTTCTAGTGCAGTAAATGTATTCAATAATTCAGCATTACATTTTAGTCTGAATGTTTAAAGACAAGTTTTAAGGCTATAGACTTTCTCACCCAGATGCCCACACCCTCATTTCTCCCTTTGATTGCACCGAGATCACTGAAAGAGAAGGCTCGTCCAAACGAATGCCCTTCAAGGTGGTCCAGCCATCAACATCCTGTAAGCGGCACCACCATCTTCGCAGCTCATCTGGTCATATTTATCATTGCCATCGACACGTGTGGGTGAGCCATCAGATTGCAAAAGGAGCATCTTCTGGGGCAAATCTATATCACTAAGGGACCTCATAAGCATAGCAATTAAATACCTAACAATACCACTACTGACAAACAAACATAGCTAAATTGATAAACCAATTGTACCATGAGCCCGATCTGCAGTTTCCCCAACTGGTCCCTTCAGTCATTCTGTCAAGGAATGCCTGGATCTCTTCTTGTATCTTAGTAATATTGCCAGTGAGATCGGGAATGCCCATAGTGCATTTATCTTGGACAATGGGGAAGACCTTTCCCTCCTCGGCAAGTATATAGTCGAAGGCATACCGATTCTGCACAGAGTAAAAGACACAGGTCTGATAATCCCAGTTTACTCTGTTTCAGAGCCTCTTTAGTCTTATTTCCTCGAATGGTCAGGCGGCAAAAGAGGGAATTGCGGTTCTGTTGACTTGTCACCCCTGCCGATCCTTCCAACGTCAGGGTACTCTGGATTCCCCAGCCTATCGGGTGTCCTGTATTGTCACCCAGTCCCTTGGGATCCTTCCAGTTGGAGCAAGGTTGGCTGAGACTGACCTCTGCATCCTCCTCAGATGTAGGTTCCATCGACTTGTCCACTGGCCAGGACAAGGTACTGTTGTGGGAACAAGGGCTCCGATAGTGACCTTATGAGGGACATCTTTGCCATCCAGACCAAGGAAATTGGTAGCTTTACCTTAGCTGAAGAAATAATAGTCTGGTTTGGTGTATATTAGGGAGAGTTTGTCAAAATAGGTTACTAAAATGTTACAGCAGGGGGTCTGGTCAGGTCTACAGGAGTAAAGGGTTGACGTTTTGCAAGAGGAGTTGCTTGAGTGCTGTAAAAAATGGGCCAAGTGACTCGAGCACTAGCACTGTATGGGAGACAATGGTCCTCAGAATGCTGTTCCCATTGGGCTCTCCCTTAGCTCTATTGTACATGGTCTTGGTGACAGTATCAGATTCTGAAAAGAGAAAAGGCCTATAAATGTGCAAGGGAAGGGTTCCATTCCAGGTCCATGTGCCGCATAAGGCCTGCTGTACCCCAGCCAGTGTTAGGCCAGCTGTTTGTATACACAGACCGGAGGTATTGGAAAGTGATATTTCTCTTCACAGGGTCGGCAGTAGGAAGTCTGATGAATAGAATGGAATCGGGGACTGGGGACGGGTCAAGTAAGTCATCTCCCGATATACAGGAGTAACATACTACTGCCTCTGGGGTGAAGAGCATTCTGTGGGCCTGTATAAATAAGTTGTTTGTGGATTGAGGAGTTTCCCCTATCAGGCTTCCGTTTTCTCGAGTTGGCCCGACCTGCAAAAAGGGATGGTGTTCCTGGGCGTCCTTAAAATATTTACCGTAATAACGGGGTTGATCATTTTTAACCGCACGAGGCTTGCGTCTGCAGGTAAAATCAAAAAAACATGGTAACTCCCGCTGATTTCTACTGTCCAGATGGACCATCTGGTCTTTCTGATGTAAGAGTCCATTGCAATAATCAATCTTCATCACGTTCCACATGTCAAAGGCGTCTGGTCCGCACTGGATGACATCTCCTCAGCATGGGTGGTGGATAATCTCTGATCATTCCTGGTCGCATCCATACTTAGTGGCTTTCCCCATCAGGATGTTGTACGTGATCAGAAAGGTGTGGAGATAGGCGATCCCCCACATGTCCCTCCTCTTAGTTCAAGTATCTGTAATAATATTAACATTAGAACAACAGCAAGATTCAAAAACGCAACTGGACAGGGTCCACTCCTTTTGTTGGGATTCCAGGATTCTCTCCTCCTCTTCCCCCATTTGATTGGTGCGGTCAATCAATTTACAGTGGTGCAGGTGGACCCAAGCTGAGCGCCCAGCGACTGTGACCGCTGTATGGGTGGGAAGTAAAACCTGGAGGGGGCCATCCCAACGAGAATGGAGACCTTTGCCAGCCCAGTTCTTGACGAGCGCCAACGAACCAGGCTCTACCCGTGACATGGCTGAAAGGGAAGTAACATCGCTGTAGGCCACATGCTCCTGGGAGTGAAAGGCACGCATCACGTTAGTTAGAGCAAGAACATAACCAATCATTGCTTCGGTCATGTGGTGGAAGTGGACTGAGAAGGGTGCCGAATCGTTCCAAGGGGTACGGAGGGGGTGACCAGAGAGACTCTCAGCTGGAGACAGTCGTGTCTTGCCTGCAGACATGGATCGCATCTGGAATAAGGCCACAGGGATTAGCATAACCAGGAGAGGCCATACTCTGCCACTAATTTGGCAAGTTTAGTCTTGAGTCTGGCTAAAACATTCAACAAGGTCGGCCGCCTGAGGATGATAAGCACCATGCAGTTGCCTACAAATACAAAGCTGGGAACAG
Source organism: Chiloscyllium plagiosum (assembly GCF_037043375.1). Lineage (NCBI taxonomy): Eukaryota > Metazoa > Chordata > Chondrichthyes > Orectolobiformes > Hemiscylliidae > Chiloscyllium > Chiloscyllium plagiosum. The sequence goes on from NW_028270165.1 coordinate 8,840,730, forward strand.
AGTTCTCCGTTAATATTACCTACAAAATTGGTCCATTGACCGAGCTAATGCACGCAGGTATACTGAAGCAGGGAATTATTTCCTTAAACAAAATCTTCACCACAGTCTCAGCAGTAGCATTAGGAGGAGGTTAGGCTTCAATGCACTTCGAAAAGACATCAACAATAAGCAAAACACATTTATAGCAACTCAACTCATTTCTCCAACTCAATGAAGTCCAGTTGAAGTGTCTCCAAGGGACCCTCCAGCAAGGGAGTTCTCGTAGAGATACTTGAACTAAGATGTGGGGGATCGCCTACCCACTAACCTGTTTGATCACGTACAACATCCTGATCGGGAAAGCTACTGACTGAGTATCGATGCGATCTGGAACGATCTAAGATTATCCTGATGTCATCTGGTGCACCAGATCAGACGCTTTCAACGTGGAGTCGCTTGAACGATGGCGTGAGCTGCCAGAGGAAGCGGTGGGTGCTGGTACGATGACAAGTTAAAAGGCTCCTGGACTGGCATCTGAATATGAAGGGTTCAGATGGGTCAAGGCCAAGTGATGGCAAATGCAACTGGAGTCATAGAGGTGTACAGCACAGAAACAGACCCTTCGGTCCAACTCGTCCTTGCTGACAAGATAGCCAACCCAATTTAGTCCCAGCTGCCAGCATCCGGCCCAGTTAGAGGCCAAGTGATGGCAAACGTGACTAGATTAATTTAGGATATCTGGGCAGGTTGGGCCAAAGGGTCTGTTTCCGTGCTGTGTGACTCTAATTGTCTTCAGTGAAAGCAGAAGTGTGGTTGTGAAGGCTGGACTTTCAGAGCATGTTCTGCCCTGACTGGGAGCAGAAGAGTTTGACTGAAGTGTGTCGGTGCTAATGCCTTGATGTCTCATTTTGCTCTCACCTTCTCGGGGTCATTAACCATTTTGTGTCTGGTCCTTCCTCAAGAAGCTGCGTTGCAGGTTCACCCTGAATTGACACTTTTTTTTTGCTTCCCAAAATCAGACCTGCTCACTCTCAGCAGGATCCCAGTGTTGTGAAAGATATTAACTTTCAGGTGGAGGTATCCAAAATTCAGAGAGATGTCAGTATTGATGTTTTTGCTTTTTCTGCCCCTGTAAGCTCCTGAATCAGCACCTTAAGGGGAATTAGTTAGAGCTGAGTGAGAACAGAGGGGGAGAGAGAGTGGGATGGTGCTTTCAATTTTGTGGAACAACAAAAGATATTCCACAGAAAATAGAATTGCTTGTTCTGAATTTCTACCCTGCACTGATAGTGATGGCTTTTGTAATCTCTTTTTACAGAGTATTTGAAAATCTGAAGACTGAAGTTTCAAAATCAACAGATGAAGGGCTTATGCCCGAAACATTGACTCTCCTGCTCCTCGGATGCTGCCTGACCTGCTGTGCTTTTCCAGCGCCACATTTTTTGACTGACTCTCCAGCGTCTTCAGTCTTCACTTTGATGTCAATGTCTGACAGTCACTCAATCCATCGGGACCGCAACGATTTTTGACTGTGATTTCTGTGAGAGGGATCAACGCTTTTTGGTTCCTGTTTGAGGACGTTTTCAGTATCAGTGGGACTGGACGAGAGCCCCCACTGTTGCAGCGCACTGTGCGTGGAGCCGGACACAGTTATACGGCCTGGAAAGGGGATTTCACGGCAGGGAGGGGCTCTAAACGTGTTTGTGTGCAGCTGAAGCTGTGGCCATGGAGAAACCCGAGGAATCCCGCCCCGTGGAGAAACCGTGGAAGTGTGGCGACTGTGGGAAAGGCTTCCGTGTCCCGTCTGCCCTGGAGACTCATCGGCGCAGTCACACTGGGGAGAGGCCATTCCCCTGCACCGACTGCGGGAAAGCCTTCAGACATTCCTCTTACCTGTTGGCCCACCAGCGGGTCCACACGGGGGAGAGGCCCTTCAGCTGCCCAGAGTGCGGGAAGGCCTTCAGCACATCCTCCCACCTGCTGAGCCACCAGCGTGTACACACGGGGGATAGGCCCTTCAGCTGCCCAGAGTGCGGGAAGGCCTTTACCCAGGCCTCCACCCTGCTGAGGCACAAGCGGGTCCATACGGGGGAAAGGCCTTTCAGCTGTCCCGAGTGTGGGAAGGCCTTCAGCAATTCCTCCACCCTGCTGACCCACCAGCATGTCCACACGGGGGAGAGGCCCTTCAGTTGCCCTGAATGCGGGAAGACCTTTACCCAGGTCTCCAACCTGCTGAGGCACCAGCGTGTCCATACGGGGGAAAGGCCCTTCAGTTGCCCTGAATGCGGGAAGGCCTTCAGCGATTCCTCCACCCTGCGGAGTCACCGGCATGTCCACACGGGGGAGATGCCGTTCACCTGCTCTCAGTGTGGGAAGGGCTTCACCTGCTCCTCCAATCTGCGGATCCACCAGCGTATCCACACGGGGGAGAGGCCCTTCAGCTGCCCCAAGTGCGGGAAGGCCTTCAGCAATTCCTGCGCCCTGTTGAGGCACCAGCATGTCCACACCGGGGAGGGGCCGTTCACCTGCTCTCGGTGTGGGAAGGGCTTCACCTGCTCCTCCACCCTGCAGAGCCACCAGCGGATCCACACAGGGGAGAGACCCTTCAGCTGCTCTCAGTGCTGGAAGGCCTTTACCCACGTCTCCTCCCTTATGACCCACCAGCGTATCCACACGGGGGAGAGGCCATTCACCTGCTCTCAATGCGGGAAGGGCTTCACCTGCTCCTTCAACCTCCAGACCCACCAGCGGGTCCACACCGGGGAGAGGCCCTTTAGCTGCCCAGAGTGCGGGAAGGCCTTTACCCAGGTCTCCACCCTGCTGAGGCACCAGCGGGTCCACACGGGGGAGAGGCCCTTCAGCTGCCCCGAGTGCGGGAAGGCCTTCAGGAATTCCTCCACCCTGCTGGCCCACCAGCGGGTCCACACAGGGGAGAGGCCCTTCAGCTGCCCCGAGTGCAGGAAGGGCTTCAGGTATTCCTCCCACCTGCTGACCCACCGGCGGGTCCACACGGGGGAGAGGCCCTTCAGCTGCCCAGAGTGCGGGAAGGCCTTTACCCAGGTCTCCACCCTGCTGAGGCACCAGCGGATCCACACCGGAGAGAGGCCGTTCACTTGCTCTCAGTGCGGGAAGGGCTTCACCTACTCCTCCAACCTGCGGAAACACCAGCGAGTTCACGTGCCATCACAGGGGGATTGAAGAAGTGAGCCATTATCGATTGGACTATCAACCCGGATTCCGGGTTTGAATCCCCCCACGACAGATGGCAGAATTAGCATTCGGTCAGAAATGTGGAGTTCGGAATCTAACGATGAGAGTGTTTCAGGGAGGGGGTGGTGCAGGGGAGAAAGCCCCCATCTGATTCACTCTCTCCCTTGTTAGGGAAGGGAACCGCCATTGTGGGAAAGGATTCACTCAGTCGTTCCAGCTGCATCCTTTACCCGGTCTGACCTACACATGACTCCAGACCCACAGCAGTCTGGTTGACACTACACTGCCCCTTCCTGGCAAATGAGCGGGGAGAAACTTACTTGGAGACAAGGTGTGGGTTGAAATTGCTGATGAGGCAATACTTCCTCCGGGTTACGGCTGTACCAAGGATCCGATTACAAAGGGACAACTTGGTGCTGGCCAATAGTAAAGACAGTGAGGGGGGGTGGGACAGGGGAGGTGTGGTGTGTGCACTTTGACCTTGAGGTGCTCAAAAAGCAACTGCTTTTTCTCTGCCTTTTTGCTGGGGGGGATCTGAAGCTGTAACAAAGTTGGGTTGCAATAAAGGTTACCTGATCTTACCACTGGGCTCAGACTCTCATTGAAAGCTTTGAGCTCCAAGAGGTTTTTGTTTTAAAGCTGCTCATTTCTTTCAGCCTCCTGCACTAAGTTTAGAACATAGAACAAAGAACATAGAACAATACAGTGCACAACAGGCCCTTCAGCCCTCGATGTTACGCAACCTGTGAACTATTCTCAGCTCGTTCCCTGACACTATCCCAAAATCAACCATGCGCTTACCTAAGGATTGTTTAAATCTCCCTAATGTGGCTGAGTTGACTACCTTAGCAGGTAGGGCATTCCACGCCCTTGCCACTCTCTGCATAAAGAACTTGCCTCTGACATCTGTCTTAAATCTATCACCCTTCAATTTGTAGTTATGCCCCCTCGTACAAGCTGATGTCACTATCCTAGGAAAGAGTCTTTCACTGTCTACCCTATCTAATCCTCTGATCATCTTATATGTCTCTATCAAATCACCTCTTAGCCTCCTCCTTTCCAATGAGAACGGACCCAAGTCTCTCAGCCTTTCCTCATAAGACCCTCCCTCCAGACCAGGCAACAACCTGGTAAATCTCTTCTGCACCGTTTCCAATGCTTCCCACATCCTTCCTGAAATATGGGGGCCAGAACTATACACAATATTCCAAGTGTTTTGTATAGTTGCAGCGTGATATTGCGGTTCCCCGGAACTCAATCCCTCTACGAACGAAACCTAACACACTGTATGCCTTCTCCACAGCACTATCCACCTGACTGGCAATTTTCAGGGATCTATGCACATGGACTCCAAGATCACTGGCTTCCTGTTATTCTTCCCAAAGTGAATCACCTCACATTTAGCTGCATTGAACTCCATTTGCCACCTCTCAGCCCAATTCTGCTAATCCATCCACCTCTGCCTGCACCTAAGTAATTTTAAAAATGACAAACCGCAGTAGTCCCAAAACAGATCCTTGTGGCACACCATTAGTAACCAGACTCCAGGCTGAATATTTTGCATAAACCACCACTCGCTGCCTTCTTTCAGAAAGCCACTTTCTAATCCAAACTGCTTAATCACCCTCAATCCCATGCCTCTGCATTTTCTCCAACATCCTACCATGTGGAACCTTTACGGAGGTCCATGTACACCACGTCAACTGCCCTATCCTCATCTACATGCTTGGTCACCTTCTCAAAAAGCGCAATGAGGTTTGTGAGACACGATCTGCCCTTGATGAAACCATGTTGACTATCTGAAATCAAATTGTTGCTTGCTAGATGATTATAAATCCGATCTCTAATATTCCTTTCCAAAAGCTTTCCTTCAACAGAAGTAAGGCTCACTGGTCTATAATTACCTGGGTCATCTCTGCTGCCCTTCTTGAACAAGGGCACAACATTTGCAATCCTCCACTCTAGTACTAAGCCTGTAGACAATAACAACTCAAATATCAAAGCCAAAGGCTCTGCTATCTCCTCCCTCGCTTCCCAGAGAAACCTCAGATAAATCCCATCTGGCCGAGGGCACTTGTCTACTTTCACTCCTAGAATTGATAACACCTGTGTGCAACTAACCTTGATCCTTTCGAGTCTAATATCTCGTACCTCATTCTTCTCCTCTACAATATTCTCCTTTTCCTGAGTGAAGACCGATGAGAGATATTCATTAACACCTCTCCAATCTCCACAGGGCCCACATTCAACTTCCCACTTCTGTCTTTGATTAGCCCTATTCCTACCCTAATCATCCTTTTATTCCTCACGTACCTATCGAAAGCTTTAGGGTTGTCCTTTATTCTATTTGTTAAGGACTGCTCATGTCCTCTCATTGCTCTTAACTCTCTCTTGAAATCCTTCCTAGCTAATCTGTGACTCTCCATCGCCTCATCTGAACCATCTTGCCTCATCAACACATAGGCCTCCTTCTTCTTTGTCACAAGAGATGCAATTTCTGTTGTAAACCACGGTCCCCATTACCTTATCACTTCCTCCCTGCCGGACAGGACATACCTATCAAGGACACACTATATCTGTTCCTTAAACCAGCTCCACATTTCAATTGTTCCCATTCCCTGCATTTTGCTACCCTATTCTATGCATCCTAAGTCTTGCCTAATTGCATTATAATTGCCCCATCGATAACTCTTGACCTGTGGCATGTTCCTATCCCTTTACATCGCTAAATGAAACCTAACTGAATTATGGTCACTCTCTCCAAAGTGTTCACCTTCCACTAAATCAAACATCTGGCCTGGTTCATTTGCCAAGCACCAGATCCAGAGTGACCTCCCCTCTTGTCGGCCTTCGACATACTGTGTCAGAAAGCCCTCCTGCGCACACTGGACAAAAACTGATCCATACGAAGTACTAGAGTGAAAGCATTTCCAGTCAATGTTGGGGAAGTTAAAGTCCCCCATAATGACCACCCTGTTTCTTTCACTCCTACCCAGAATAATTTTGCTAATCCCCTCTTCCACCTCCCTGGATCTCTGCGGAGGCCTATAAAAAAACTCCAAGCAGTGTGACCTCTCCTCTCCTGTTTCTAACCTCAGCCCACATTACCTGAGTAGATGAGTCCTCATCAAAAGTTCTGTCAGCCACCGTTATATTATCCTTGACTAACAAGGCCACGCCTCTCCCTCTTTTACCGCCTTGGCTGTTCTTAATGAAAGATCAAAACCCTGGAACCTGCAACATCCATTCCTCACCCTGCTCTCTCCATGTCTCCGAAATGGCCACAACATCCAAGTCCCAGGTACCTATCCGTGCTGCAAGCTCACCTACCTTATTGCGGATACTCTGGCGTTGAAGGAGACACACTTCAAATCACTTCACTGTCTACCAGCACATTCCTGTGACCCTGAAATCCAGTCCCTGTCCTTCCTACTCTCATCCTCCTGTGCATTGCAGCTACACCCCCCGGTTCCCATCCCCCTGCTGAGCTAGTTTAAACCCACCCAAATAGCACCAGCAAATTTCCCACCCAGGATATTAGTACCCCTCTGGTTCAAGTGAAGACTGTCCTGTTTGTACAAGTCCCACCTTCCCCAGAATGAGCCCCAATTATCCAAAAACCTGAAACCCTCCCTCCTGCACCATCCTTGCAGCCAGGTGTTCAGCTGATATCTCTCCCTATTCCTTGCCTTACTATCACGTGGCATGGGTAACAAACCAGAGATAACCACTCTGTTTGTTCTAGCCCTCAGCTTCCACCCGAGCTCCCTGAAATCCTGCCTTATATCCCTATCCCTCTTTCTGTGGGAGATTAGAAATGTTTTTGCAGATGGGTGAGGGGGTGTAGTAGGGGGAAGGGAAGGGGAATTCTTGTAGCATGTAGCATACGTAAGGCTAAGACTTTAATGAATATAGAGGGTCTTTTAAAGAAAATAGTTTTAAGCTAGGAAATAACTTTAAAGTGTTGTAGTTGACCACAAAAAGAAGCAGTAGGGGTATTTCACAATAAAGGTGAAGTATACTGATTCCATAATAAAGTGATTCCGCAATTTGTAAACTAAATAAGAAAGCGAACAGGCTCTGTTTTGGCGCGCATTTCTGCTTGATTGCAGAAGCGTCCAGTACTTAGAAGACTGTAATAAATTGTTCTTGTTTCCAAGGCTTTGTCTCAGGCTGATTGATTTGTGAGTGAGTTCTGTTTCTCACAATTGGGGGCCTCGTTCCGGGGTCCAAGACTCAGACTGCTCGACACTCTTGGGATGACGGGGGAGGTGCACCTCGCCGATTTCGGTGATCTCCGACTCCCTTGCTTGTCGTTCGCGGTTTGGGCGAGTACGATCCGGACTGGGAGACCCTGGAAACAAGGCGGGCAGACGCGGCGGGTTAGGTCGGGCAGCTCTTGTGCACAGGACCCGGGTAGGGAAAGGTCTTAAAGGATATATCCGGGTGACCGGGGGCAGCGGTATTTGCTGCAAGAATTGCTGCGGGACGGGGCACACCGAAATGACCAGGTAACTCTGTGCACAGACCAAGGTCAGAAGAGGGACCTTTTATGTCTTGCCTTGGTGGTCAGGACATATAAAAGTATGGGGAATTGGTGATATATAAAATTAAGCATATGTCAATGGAAAACAGCCAGTGTCAGAAGGGCTAGTAGTTGAAGGGCTACTGAGGATGCCCTTCATAACTAACTTATGACCAGACATCCAGATGAATATTCAAAAGCTAGAGGAGTCGTTGCGGAAAGCTCAAAGTGTCTGTGAGACACGGTGTCTGTGTGTGTGTGTGTGTGAGAGAGAAAGAGCTGTCCAGCAACTAGAAAGTTTAACCCAGTGTGATTTGGTTTTAATGCACATTTGTTTGTTGGTGATTGAATGTTTCTGCTTTGTTCCCTGGAGCTTGAGATCCGGGACTGTTTTGAATCTGATTTCTACTATGGAAATTTTAACATGATTTCTCTTAACGTTAAGGATTTTACAGATAATGAAATAAAATGTTAACTCCTGTTCTTTTTACAGGTCATGACTGCCTTACTATCAGTTTCTAACTAATCTCTTTTATCCTTACATAAAAGTGATTTATGGAGAACAGTTGAAGTCTCAAAAAGCATATAGTTGGTCAGATTAATCGGACGAGTAAGATGTCTAGTCAGGACCCTGAAGGGGTTGTGGAAGAAGGTGACACCGGACCTGGTTAAGATTAATTAAATTAGCAACAATGGGAGGCACGGGGAGTTGCCTGGGTAACGATCGATCTGTAAATAACGTTAAAGGGGAATATATTTCACCCGACAGTCCTTTGGGGAGAATGTTGGGAAATTGGGAACACAACTCCCGGACGCGGGGGAAAGATAAGGCTACAATGGTAAACTATTGTTGTTTTGTCTGGACTAGAGAAAGTATTAAGGCGCCTGGTATTTTTTGACCCAAATATGGGTCCGGTGAGGATTGGCTGTGTCAAGATCTTAATATATATGTCACTCAGAAAGAAGCGTACAGTCAAAAAGAGTCCGATTATGCGGTTTGTTGGATAGGGAGTGCGGGAGTAAAATTATATCCCATGAATAGGGAGGAATCAGGGAAAGAACAGAAAAAGAATGAACAAGGGAAGCCACAACAGGATCCCTTAATGTGTTTGCCGCCCCCATATACTACTCCCCGGAACGAGCCTACAGCTCCCGAAGTAGAACCGTGTCCAGACACAGAAATGGGAACGGACTCTGAACTAAAAGATGCAGAACCTGGGGGAGGGGGGGGCAGAGTCACTCGAGCCACCACACGTAAAGGAGGGGCAGAGATATTGGAAAATGTAAAATTATGTCCCTTACGAGAGGTTCCGATTGGGGAAGGTACAATCGGATATGTAAACGCTCCCTTAACTAGCAGTGAAGTTAGGGTCTTTACAAAGGAAATGAAAAGTTTAATAGAGGATCCGGTTGGACTAGCCGAACAATTAGAGCAATTCCTAGGGCCTAATTTATATACCTGGGGAGAACTGATGGCAATTTTAGGAACGTTATTTTCAGGGGAAGAACGAGGTATGATTAGGAGAGCAGCTTTATAGGAATGGGAAAACAGGCACCCAGTTGGGGAAGAAGGGGCCCCAGCAGAACAGAAATTCCCAAATGTTGACCCACATTGGGAAAATAATGACAGAGAACACAGGGAGTCAATGCGGGATCTATGAGAAATGGGAATATTAGGAATTAAAGAGGCGGCACCAAGATCATAAAACTTTGTTAAGGCCTTTGAAGTACGACAAGAGAAGGATGGAACCACTTCTGCATTTCTTAAAAGGCTCAAGGAGGCCACAAGGAAGTGTTTGGGAATGGATCCCGATAATCAGATAGCACAGGGACACTTAAAGGTCCAGTTTGTAACGAAATCATGGCCGGACATACAAAAGAAATTACAGAAATTAGATGGATGGAGTGAAAGACAGATGGAAGAGGTGTTACGAGAGGCACAGAAAGTGTATGTGAAAAGGGAAGACGAGAAGCAGAAACAGAAAGCCAAAATGATGGTGGAGGCAGTAGAAGAAATAACAAAAAGGAGACTGGAATCAAGGGATAACAGGAAGGGTAGGGGAGGACACGAAAGACAAGGGTCAGATACCTGGGAAAGGAGGCAACAAACCAGAGATAACCACTCTGTTTGTTCTAGCCCTCAGCTTCCACCCTAGCTCCCTGAAAGCCTGCCTTACATCCCTATCCCTCTTTGTTTTGTGGTTAGCACTGCTGCCTCACAGCGCCAGAGCCCCCGGTTCAATTCCCTCCCCCCCCGCCGTGCCGCGTCTGCGTGGGTTTCCTCCCACAGTCCAAAGACGTGCGGGTTAGGGTGAATTGGCCAAGCTAAATTGCTCCGTAGTGTTTGGTGACGGGGAATGGGGCTGCGTGTTTTGCTCTTTGGCGGGTCGGTGTGGACTTGTTGGCCCGAAGGGCCTGTTTCCACACTGGAGGAAATCTGATCTAAAGTTCTGGAATTTATATATTGAGGAACTGAAACCTGCAACCCATTCTAAAAGCAAAGCAGCGGTCCAGGTTTGTTCCAAATATTGCATCGGTTGCATGACACTGTGATGTTTTGGTATTAATTCTGTGTCTTAGGATCCTGCAGCACAGCTACCCACAGAAGAAGCAACGCTGCAGAAGCCAGTGCTTCCAAATACACCTGGGTGGGCGGGGTTTACGATCTGCGTTCTGAAGGGGCGGGGCTTACGCGTCGCCTTGGCAGAGGAGGGGGCGGGACCAGGGCCAGGGGGCGTGGCCATCCAGAAGCCGGAAGTGTGCCCGCGGCCTGTTTCCTCCGCTGGAGCTTCGGCTGCAGCAAGTAAGGTAAAGCTTTATCAATATTTCCTTTTACAGAGTTTGTATTTAATAACCAGTAATGGCTACTCAATATCATCATAAAGTCCCAAAATGCAATTCATTTCAATCCATAGCAGATCAGCACTAAGAGTTAATTTTCTACGGGATTCAACAGCCTCAGCACTAAAATAGTCTCACAAGGGAACGGCTGTGAATGTTATCACTTGGTGTCCTGTTCACACAGATTCACCGATGCTGAGGCAAACGTTCTTAATTGCCACACAGCATCCTGTTATCACTTGGTGAGCCCAGGTGTCCCTATCTTTAAGTTCTCTCCTCTTTCTGAGCCTTCCTGCCTGTTTATTTTCTAGTGCAGTAAATGTATTCAACAATTCAGCATTACATTTTAGTCTGAATGTTTAAAGGCAAGTTTTAAGACTATATACTTTCTCACCCAGATGCCCACACCCTCATTCCTCCCTTTGATTGCACCGAGATCACTGAAAGAGAAGGCTAATCCAAACGAATGCCCTTCAAGGTGGTCCAGCCATCAACATCCTGTAAGCGGCACCACCATCCTCGCAGCTCATCTGGTCATATTTATCATCGTCATCGACACATGTGGGTGAGCCATCGGATCGCAAAAGGAGCATCTTCTGGGGCAAATCTATATCACTAAGGGACCTCATAAGCCTAGCAATTAAATACCCAACAATACCAATACCGACAAACAAACATAGCTAAATTGATAAGCCAATTGTACCATGAGCCCAATCTGCAGTTTCCCCAACTGGTCCCTTCAGTCATTCTGTCAAGGAATGCCTGGATCTCTTCTTGTATCTGAGGAATATTGCCAGTGAGATCGGGAATGCCCATAGTGCATTTATCTTGGACAATGGTGCAGACCTCACCCTCCCCGGCGAATATATAGTCTAAGGCATACCGATTCTGCACAGAGTAAAGACACAGGTCTGATAATCCCAGTTTACTCTGTTCCAGAGCCTCTTTAGTCTTATTTCCGCGAATGGTCAGGCCGCAAAAGAGGGAATTGCGGTTCTTTTAACTTGTCACTCCTGCCGATCCTTCCAACGTCAGGGTACTCTGGATTCCCCAGCCTATTGGGTGTCCTGTATTGTCACCCAGTCCCTTGGGATCCTTCCAGTTGGAGCGAGGTTGGCTGACACCGACCGCTGCATCCTCCTCAGACGGAGGTTCCATCGACTTGTCCACTGGCCAGGACAAGCTACTGTTGTGGGAACAAGGGCTCCGATGGTGACCTTATGAGGGACATCTTTGCCATCCAGGACAAGGAAATTGGTAGCTTTACCTTTACCTTAAGAAATAATAGTCTGGTTTGGTATATATTAGGGAGAGTTTGTCAAAGTAGGTTACTGAAATGTTACAGCAGGGGGTCTGGTCAGATCTACATTGGTAAAGGGTCGACGTTTTAGATTAGATTAGATTAGATTACTTACAGTGTGGAAACAGTGATGAATAGATTGGAATTGGAGACTGGGGACAGGCAAGTAAGTCATCTCCCGATAGAGAGGAGTAACATACTACTGCCTCTGGGGTGAATAGCATTCTGTGGGCCTGTATAAATACGTTGTTTGTGGATTGAGGAGTTTCCCCTCAGTCCACACCGCCCTGCCGAAGCGCAACCCACCCATGCCCCTACACATCTACCCCTTATCGAACACTACGGGCAATTTACCATCGCCAATTCACCTGACCTGCACTTCTTTGGACCGTGGGAGGAAACCGGAGCACCCGGAGGAAACCCACGCAGACACGGGGAGAATGTGCAAACTCCACACAGTCAGTCGCCTGAGGTGGGAATTGAACCCGGGTCTCTGGCGCTGTGAGGCAGCAGTGCTACATTGTGCCACCGTGCCGCCCACGGTGGCACAGAGGAGTCGCTTGAGCGTTGTAAAAATGGGCCAAGGGATTCGAGCACTCGCACTGTATAGGAGACAATGGTCTTCAGAATGCTGTTCACATTGGGCTCTCCCTCAGCTCTATTGTACATGGTCTTGGTGACAGTATCAGATTCTGAAAAGAGAAAAGGCCTATAAATGCACAAGGGAAGGGTTCCGTTCCAGGTCCATGTGCCGCATAAGGCCTGCTGTACCCCAGCCAGTGTTAGGCCAGCTGTTTGTATACACAGACCCGAGGTATTGGAAAGTGATATTTCTCTTCACGGGGTAGACAGTAGGAAGTCTGATGAACAGATTGGAATCGGGGACTGGGGACGGGGCAAGTAAGTCATCTCCCGATAGAGAGGAGTAACATACTACTGCCTCTGGGGTGAAGAGCGTTCTGTGGGCCTGTATAAATAAGTTGTTTGTGGATTGAGGAGTTTCCCCTATCAGGCTTCCCTTTTCTCGAGTCGGCCCGTCCTACAAAAAGGGATAATGTTCCTGGCCATATTTACCATAATAACAGGGTTGATCATTTTTATCTTCACTAGGCTTGCGACTGCAGGTAAAATAAAAAAAACATGGTAACGACATGATAACTCTCACTGATTTCTACTGTCCAGATGGACCATCTGGTCTTTCTGATGTAAGAGTCCATTGCAATAATCAATCTTCATCACGTTCCACACGTCAAGGGCGTCTGGTCCGGTGCACTGGTCGACATCTCCTCAGCATGGGTGGTGGATAATCTCGGATCATTCCTGGTCGCATCCATAGTCAGTGGCTTTCCCCATCAGGATGTTGTACGTGATCAGAAAGGTGAGGAGATAAGCGATCCCCAAATGTCCCTCCTCTTAGTTCAAGTATCTGTAATAAGATTAACATTAGAACAACAGCAAAATTCAAAACCCAACTGGACAGTGTCCACTCCTTTTGTTGAGATCCAGGATTCTCTCGTCCTGTTCCCCCCTTTTGATTGGTGCGGTCAATCAATTTACAACGGTGCAGTTGGACCCAAGCTGAGCGCTCAGCGACTGGGACCGCCGTAGGGGTGGGAAGTAAAACATGGAAGGGGCCATCAACGAGGTTGGAGACCTTTGCCAGTCCAGTTCTTGACGAGCACCAACGAACCAGGTTCTACCCGTGACGAGGCTGAAAGGGAGGGAACATCGCTGTAGGCCGCACGCTCCTGGGAGTGAAAGGCACGCATAACATTAGTTAGAGCAAGAACATAACCAATCATTGCTTCGGTCATGTGGTGGACGTGGACTGAGAAGGGTGCCGAATCGTTCCAAGGGTACGGAGGCGGTGACCAGAGAGACTGTCAGCTGGAGACAGTCATGTCTTGCCAGCAGATATGGATCGCATCTGGAATAAGGCCACAGGGATTAGCATAACCAGGAGAGGCCAGACTCTGCCATTAATTTGGCAAGTTTAGTCTTGAGTCTGGTTAAAACATTCAACAAGGCCGGCCGCCTGAGGATAAGCTCCATGCAGTTGCTGACAAATACAAAGCTGGGAACAGAGTTCTCCGTTAATATTACCTACAAAGGTGGTCCATTGACCGAGCTAATGCACGCAGGTATACTGAAGCAGGGAATTATTTCCTTAAACAAAATCTTCACCACAGTCTCAGCAGTAGCATGAAGAGGAGGGAAGGTTTCAATCCACTTACAAAAGACATCAACAATAAGCAAAACACATTTATAGCAACTCAACTCATTTCTCCAACTCAATGAAGTCCAGTTGAAGTGTCTCCAAGGGACCTCCAGCAAGGGAGTTCTCGTAGAGATACTTGAACTAAGAGGTGGGGGATCGCCTACCGATGGACCTGTTTGATCACGTACAACATCCTGATCGGGAAAGCCACTGACTGAGTATGGATGCAATCTGGAATGATCTGAGATTATCCTGGTGTCATTTGGTGCACCAGATCAGATGCTTTCAACATGGAGTCGCTTGAGCGATGGCGTGAGCTGCCAGAGGAAGTGGTGGGTGCTGATACGATGACAAGTTAAAAGGCCCCTGGATGGGCATATGAATATGAAGGGTTCAGTTGGGTCAGGGCCAAGTGATGGCAAATGCGACTAGAGTCATAGAGATGTACAGCACAGAAACAGACCCTTCGGTCCAACCCGTCCTTGCTGACAAGATAGCCAACCCAATTTAGTCCCAGCTGCCAGCACCCGGCCCATATAGGGGCCAAGTGATGGCAAACGTAACTAGATTAATTTAGGATATCTGGGTAGGTTGGGCCAAAGGGTCAGTTTCCGTGCTGTGTGACTCTAATTGTCTTCAGTCGAAGCAGAAGTGCGGTTATGAAGGCTGGACTTTCAGAGCATGTTTTGCCCTGACTGGGAGCAGAAGAGTTTGACTGAAGTGTGTTGGTGTTAATGCCTTGATGTCTCATTTTGCTCCCACCTTCCCAGGGTCGTTAACCATTTTGTGTCTGGTCCTTCCTCAAGAAGCTGCATTGCAGGTTCACCCTGAATTGACACTTTTTTTTTTGCTTCCCAAAAGCAGACCTGCTCACTCTCAGCAGGATCCCAGTGTTGTGAAAGATATTAACTTTCAGGTGGAGGTATCCAAAATTCAGAGAGATGTCAGTCTTGACGTTTTTACTTTTCTGCCCCTGTAAGATCCTGAATCAGCACCTTCAGGAGAATTAGATAGAGCAGAGTGAGAACAGAGGGGGAAGAGGGTGTGGGAGTGCTTTCAATTTTGTGGAATAACAAAAGAAAAGAATATTCCACAAAATAGAATTGCTTGTTCTGAATTTCTACCCTGCACTGATAGTGATGACTTTTGTAATCTGTTTTTAACAGTGTATTTGAAGATCTGAAGACTGAAGCTTCAAAATCAACAGATGAAGGGCTGATGCCCGAAACATTGACTCTCCTGCTCCTCAGATGCTGCCTGACCTGTTGTGCTTTTCCAGCGGCACACTTTTCGACACTGACTCTCCAGCGTCTGCAGTCCTCACTTTGACGTCAATGTCTGACAGTCACTCAATCCATCGGGACCGCAATGATTTTCAACTATGATTCTGTGAGAAGGAGCAAAGCGTTTTGTTTCCTGTTTGAGTACGTTTTCAGCATCAGTGGGACTGAATGAGAGACCCTACTGTTGCAGCGCACTGAGTGTTGAGTCTGAAACAGTTATACGGCCTGGGAAGAGGAATTCATGGTGGGGAGGGGCTCCACACGCATTTGTGTGTAACTGAAGCTTCGGCCATGGAGAAACACGAGGAATCCAGCCCTGTGGAGAAACGATGGAAGTGTGGCGACTGCAGGAAAAGCTTGTGTCCCGTCTGTCCTGGAGACTCATCGGCGCAGCCACACCAGGGAGAGCCCGTTCCCTTGTCCCGTCTGCGGGAAGGGCTTCAGCACTTCCTCCACCCTGCTAACCCACCAACGGATCCACACTGGGGAGACGCCCTTCAGCTGCCCCGAGTGTGCAGGAAGGCCTTCAGCGATTCCTCCACCCTGCTGAGGCACCATCGGGTCCACACGGGGGAGAGGCCCTTCAGTTGCCCCGGGTGCGGGAAGAGATTTACCCAGGCCTCCAACCTGCTGACCCTCCAGCAGGTCCACACAGGAGAGAGGCCCTTCAGCTGTCCCCTGTGCAGGAAGGGCTTCACCAGCTCTACCAACCTCCAGAGGCACCAGGGAGTTCATGTACCATCGCAGGGGGATTGAAGGCACGATGGTTGAGTGCCAGTATCGACTGGACTACCAACCCAGTTCCAGGGGCTCCCGGGTTTGAATCCCACTGCAGCAGATGGTGCGATACAGGGTATGGGTTGAAATTGCCGAGTGAGACAACACTTCCTCCAGGTTAAGGCTGTACCAAGGATCCAATTACAAAGGGACAACTTGGTGGTGACCAATAGTAAAGAAGTGAGGTAGGGGGGTGGTGGGGTAGAGTGTACGTTTTGACCTTGAACTGTTTAAAAAGCAGCTACTTTTTCTCTGCCTTTTTGTTGAGGGGGTTTGAAGCTGTAACAAAGTTGGATCTCAATAAAAGTTACCTGAAATTACCCCCGGCTCAGACTCTCATTGAAAGCTTTGAGCTCCAAGGTTTTTGTTTTAAAGCTGCTCATTTCTTTCAGCTTCCTGCACTAAGCTTCCAATGTGGCGTATCAGATGGATCAGTGAATGAGCAGCCAGTTTCGTTAGAAATTGTGAATTTTTCAGGAGGGCATAGTGTGTCATTTCATCGGCGTTGTAAAGTTTACTGGCAGCATTGGGAGGTGTGGGCTGTGCTCACTAGAAATGATGTGGAGGAGCCGGTGGTGGACTCGCCTGGATGAAGTTAAAAATCACACAACACCAGGTTATAGTCCAACAGGTTTATTTGGAAATGTGAGCTTTTGGAGCACTGCTGCTTCATCGGGTAGCTGTGGAGCAGGATCAAAAGACACAGATTTTATAGCAAAAGATCACAGTGTCATACAACTGATAGCAATCTTGGTTTGTTCAATATATCCTGTTAAGTCTTTCACCTTTTAGAATGCGTTGCAGGTTTCAGTTCATTAATATGTAAATCCCAGAACATCTTTTGATTCACATTCTCAAGATGACTTCAGTTTTTTTAAAAAAAAGTGACAACTCAGCCCAGACAGCCCCGATAAAGGTGTGAGGTTCGAGTCTGTCAATGTCCCAATTTTGAATCAGACTGGTTTTATTTCCAAAGTAGGAATTTATAAAATATTACATGGATTGACTGCCTGCAGACTGTGCACTTTTTGAGCAAAATTGAATGTATCTGCAAACATAATTCTGCCAATACAAATTTGCCCAAAAAGTGATATGTGAGTTTATGCATGAGTGCACATAAGAGTGTGATGGAGTATATGCCTGAGTGTGTTGGGGGTGTATGTGTGCGTGTCTGAGAGAGCACGTGTGTATGAGTGAGGTATGAATAAAAGCAAGGGCTTGCATTTTGCTAAAGCAAGGACAGTCAGGACTTGTACAGTAAATGGTAGGGCCCTGTGTCATGCTGTAAGAGAGAGACATGGTGGGGTTCAGGTACACAGTTCTTTCAAAGTTGCTTCACTGCGAGACAGGGTGGTTAAAAAGGCATTTGGCATACTTGCCTTCATTGTTCACCACATTGAGTAAAGGAGTTGGGACATCATGTTGAGGTTGTACAGGATGTTGGTGAGGCCACTTTCAGAGTATTGAGTATGGTTCTCGTGTCCCTGTAATAGGAAGAATACTATTAGACAGGGTTCGGTAAAGATTTACCAGGATGTTGCCAGGACTGGAGGGTTTGAGTTATAATGAGAGGCTGGGACTTTTTTCACTGGAGCACAGGGGGTTGGGGGGTGACATTATTGAGATTGATAAAATCATGAGGAGTGGAGGTAAGGTGAATAGCAAAGGCTCTTCCTTAGCGTTGGGGAGCTCAAGACTAGGGGGGATATTTCTTTAAAGTGAGAGGAGAGAGATTTAAAAGGAACCCGAAGGGCAACGTTTTGACAGAGGGCGGTTTACACATGGAATGAACTTGTTGAGGATGTGGTCAATGCAGGTACGTTTACAAAGTCTAAACGACATTTGGATGGGTACATGAATAGAAAGGTTTAGAGGGATTTGGGCCAAACGCAGGCAAGTGAGGCTAGTTTAGTTTGGGAACCCTGGTCGCCATGGATGAGTTGGACCAAAGGGTCTATTTCTGTGCTGTCTACCTCTCTGAACCAGAAGTGATCTTATTGAAACCAGTAGAATTCTGAAAGGGGCTTGACAGGATAGATGCAGATAAAACGCTCCTTTGTGGTGGGAGTCATAGAATCCCAACAATGTGGAAACAGGCCATTCAGCCCATCTATTCCACACTAGCCCTCTGAACAGCATCCCACACATACCCACCCCCTTACTCCATATTTCCCATGGCCAATCCACCCTCAGTTTCACATCCCTGGTCACTATGGGTAATTTAGCACAGCCTATCCACCCTGACCTCTACACCCTAATCTATAAATTACCTTCTCAAAAATGTAATTTAAATGTCAAGTTTTTCTCTAAGAAAAATGTTAGTCTGACAACATTCGGGCGCAGACAGAATTCACACTTATTGTTAGAAAAGCTCTGCATTTGAATGACATTCTTGAGAAGGTAACAAAAAAGAAGTTCTGGGATTAACAAACCAAAGAGCAGAAACCTATTCTAAAAGATGAAGGATTTAATCTAAAATTGTTTGATGTGTCACATTTGCATGACCCTAGACTCCTTTGGATATAAATTATGATCATGATCTCATTCTCCACGATTACCTAATGAAGGAGCGGCGCTCCAAAAGCTAGTGCTTCCAAACAAACCTGCTGGATTATAACCTGGTGTTGTGTGATGTTTAACTTTGTCCGTGGGAAACACATGAGTTGTGGGTCTGGTAAGAGTTCTTATTTTGTGATCTATTCCAAGTGAAATTTCTCCTCTGCACAGACACGGGTGAACAGTTTGTTTTTGTGCTTTGTGCGAGATCGGGCTAGCAGCTTTTAAATCCTTATGTTAAGCAGTTCAAGTAAACTGTCAATCAGCAATTATATTCCGAGAGTGGTACTACCAGCTCTGGTAATCCTGTTGCATCAACAGAGAGGGAGAGTTTGTCACATCTAAAGAGCAGACAGAAAAGTTATTTCGCTTGTTGAGTCGGTTCCTCACTCAGATGAGACTGGATACTGCTTTTAATGGATCATAAATAAATGCTACAATGGAACACCTTAAATTCAAGGAATTTTGAAAGGGCAAACGAACAGTAACTTTGAACAGAAATGTTCTTCCATTTCCAACCTTGGTTGAGCCAAATGAAGCATTTTTACTGATAGCTCCATAATCATGTTCCTGCTGGATTTTTTTCAGAGCAAACAATTTCTGGTGGGAGAAATTCTGCATCCTGGGAAGGCGGGGAAATTAGAAAAAAAGCTGTTGAAAGCTTTGAACTGTGGGCCCATGAGATCTCGTGGGAGCAGTGCATTTGCCAAAAACATTTCGGAGGAATTCTGTTTACCTGTTGGACTGAAAATAGTTTCCCCACTGAACGTTAAACAGGTATTGAGAACATTGCGCATTATAGAGTGTGTTCCTGAGGACTGGAGGAGGATTGAACTTGCCAACGTGAACCACACTTTGCAGGGAGAGGAAATTTCTCTGGATGGAATAGGTTGATGGAAGTCAACAATTGTCAGATTATTTCATGAAAATAACAGCTGGTATGGGGATCCCAGAAGAGGGGCGTCTGTAATGAGCACACAGAAACAAACCCTTCAGTCCAGGCCAACCAGATATGCTAAATTAATCTAGTGACCCATTTGCCAGCATTTGGCCCATATCCCTCTGAATTCTTCCTATTCATGTCCCCATCCAGATGCATTTTTTTCTTCGGAGAATACTTGGGTGAGAGCCAAGATATGCAATATCTCAATATATAATAATAAAGCAGCTCATTTATTCTGAAATTATTTCAATTAGTTGGTCAATTGCCAACTAATAGCTGCATAACTGTCGTCAATATTGATACCCAGGAAAGCTATTTTGTTTAGTATATTTCCTTTGTAAAGATCTTATCCAAATTATAAAATGAATGTATTTTCATATGAAATAAAATTTGCAGTGTTTTATTAAATGGTTGAAAGTAACTTTACACTTAATTGCTCCATTTGGGTTTAAACATTGTGACTTAGATAAAAGTGATCTTTGCTGGGGGCATCTGAAGCTGTAACAATGTTGGGACACAATAAAGGTTACCTGAACGTTCTGCCGGACTCAGACTCTCATTGAAAGCTTAGAGCTCCAAGTGGTTTTTGTTTTAAAGCTGCTCATTTCTTGCAGCCTCCTGTACTAAGTTTCCAATGTTGTGTATCAGATGGAGCAGTGACTGAGTAGCTGGTTTCGTTAGAAGTTTAAATTTTTCGGGAGTGCAGGCACTGCGTCGTTTCATCGGCAGTTTACTGGCAGCACTGGGAAGTATGGGTTGTGTTCATTAGAAAGGAGGTGGAGGTGCTGCTGTTGGACTAGGTGGGACAAGGTTTAAAAATCACAACACCGGGTTATAGTCCAACAGGTTTATTTGGAAGCACTAGCTTTCAGAGTGCTGCTCCTTCATCGGGTAGCTGTGGAGCAGGATCATAAGACACAGAGTTAAGAGCAAAAGATCAGTGTCATGCAACTGAAATGATATATTGACAAATGTAGATTGCTGTTAAGTCTTTCATCTTTTAGAATGGGTTGCAGGTTTTATTTCATTAATGTGTACATTGCAGAACTATTATTAAGTCGTATTCTCAAGATCACTTAAGGTTTTTTTTTAAAAACAGGTGACAGCTCAGCCCAGACAATGCATGAAAGGTGAGTCAGTATCCCAATCTTAAATCAGACTGGTTCTATTTCCAAACTAGGAATTTATAAAATATTATATGGACTGACTACCTGCATGTTGTGCGCTTTTTGTGCAAAATTGAATATATCTGTAAATATTATTCTGCAAATGCACCCCATCGTTATATGTGTGTGCGCGCGTGTGTGTGTGCACATGCTTTGTAAATGGAGTGTGATGGAGGAGAAGCCTGTGAGAGGGTGTGTGTACATCTGAGAGAGAGCATACGTATGAGAGAGGTACAGATAAAAGTGAGGGGTTGCATTTTCCTAAAATAAGGGCAGGACTTGTACAGAGGGATATGGGGGGGGGGGTGGGGGAGGGAGGGGTTCAGGTACATACTTCATTGAAAGTTGCATCACTGGTTGGAAGGGTGCTTCACAAGGCATTCAGCCCACTTACCTTATTTGTTCACACCATTGAATAAAGGAGTTGGGACATCATTTAGAAGTTATACAGGATGTTGGTGAAGCCACTTGTAGAGTACTGAGAACGCTTCTGGTGGCCCGGTAATAGGAAGAATACTATTACAGAGGGTTCAGTAAAGATTTACCAGGATGTTGCCAGGACTGGAGGGTTTGAGTTATAAGGAGAGGCTGAGACTCTCTTCACTGGAGCACAGGAGGTTGAGGGGTGACCTCATTGAGATTGATATAATCATGAGGGTTCTAGGTAACATGAGCATCAAAAATAGCGAGGACCCTGCACGGTTATGTTAAGTGACTGGGGGGGGGGGGGTTGAAATTGTGGCATTTGGACACTTTAAATCCATCAGGAACAGCATCTCCATAGAGCATACTGTGCATGTCAGGTGAGGTGCCAGAAGACTGGAGGTTGGCTAATGTGGTGCCACTGTTTGAGAAGGGTGGTAAGGACAAGCCAGGGAACTTTAGACCAGTGAGCCTGACATTAGTGGTGGGCACATTGTTGGAGGGAATCCTGAGGGACAGGATGTACATGTATTTGAAAAGGCAAGGACTGATTAGGGATAGTCAACATGGCTTTTTGTGTGGGAAATCATGTCTCACAAACTTGATTGAGTTTTTTGAGGAAGTAACAAAGAGGATTGAGGAAGGCAGAGCAGTAATGTGATCTATATGGACTTCAGTAAAGCGTTTGACAAGGTTCCCCATGGGAAACTGATTAGCAAGGTGAGATCTCAAGGAATACAGAGAACTAGCCATTTGGATACAGAACTGGCTCAAAGGTAGAAGACAGAGGGTGGTGGTGGAGGGTTGTTTTTCAGACTGCAGGTCTGCGACCAGTGGAGTGCCACAAGGATCGGTGCTCGGTCCTCTATTTTTGTCATTTACATAAATGATTTGGATGCGAGCATAAGAGGTACAGTTAGAGGGAGAGGCTTGAACAGGCTGGGGCTGTTTTCCCTGGAGTGTCAGAGGCTGAGGGATGACCTTATAAAGATTTACTAAATTATGAGGGGCATGGACAAGATAAATAGACAAAGTTTTTTCCCTTGGGTTGGGGAGTCCAGAACTAGAGGGCATAGGTTTAGGGTGAGAGGGGAAAGATATAAAAGAGACCTAAGGGGCAATTTTTTCACACAGAGGGTGGTACGTGTATGCAATGAGCTGCCAGAGGAAGTGGTGGAGGCTGGTACGAATGCAACAATTAAGAGGCATTTGAATGGGTATATGAATAGGAAAGGTTTGGAGGGATGTGGGCCAGGTGTTGAGGGGCGGGACTAGATTGGGTTGGGATATCTGGTCGGCATGGACGGGTTGGACCGAAGGGTCTGTTTCCATGCTGTACACTTCTGACTCTATGCTGGTTCAGCAAAAGCCGCGCATGCTCTGTCTGCAGAAACAGTGCAAACCCTTCTTCAGATGGACCAATGAGAAGCCAGACAAGGAGCCTGGTCCTCCTGCCAATCAGAACTCCCCAATTGTCTGAATGCGGAAGATGGACCATCAGGTTCTGAAGCTGCTGCTGCTCCTCCTCTCCAAATGAAGAACGAGCTTCACCTCAGACCGCAACTTCCTTCCTCTATCCGCCATCTGAGTACGGCACTGTCTTTACCATTTCATTTTTTCATTCTGGGGTTAAATTGTTGACTTGCAGCAACTGAAAAGAAAGCGAGTGAATCCAGGGAGGGGACAGAGTCGGGAAACGTTGGTCCAGGTCTGTGTCTCAATTGGCAAACGCACAGCAAATGCAGTCCCACAGTGTGAAGTTATAACCTCGGTTATGAAAAAATAACTGCCAAAAGGAGGTACGTTGTTCAAATGGCGACATATTGGGATGTGGAGAAAGTGAGGACTGCAGATGCTGGAGATGAGAGTCGAAAAGTGTGGCACTGGAAAAGC
This sequence comes from Chiloscyllium plagiosum, assembly GCF_037043375.1. Classification (NCBI taxonomy): domain Eukaryota; kingdom Metazoa; phylum Chordata; class Chondrichthyes; order Orectolobiformes; family Hemiscylliidae; genus Chiloscyllium; species Chiloscyllium plagiosum. Next base: position 8,863,844 of record NW_028270165.1, read on the forward strand.
ACAGGAGGTCAGACAGCATCCGAGCAGCAGGAGAATTGACGTTTCAGGCACGAGCCCTTCCTCAGGAATGATGTGTGGATGTAAAAAGTGGCCTCAGCATCCTTCCACACCAGTCACTGCCAGTTGTCAGACGGATGCAGCAAGCAATCAGCAAGGCAAGAGGTATATTAGCAAGAGGAAATGATTTCAGAAGTAGGGATGTCTTCCTGCAGTTAGGGGGTCATTGAATATATTCAAGGCTGAGTTCATCTGATTTTGGAACAACCATGGAGTGGATGTTTATGGGGGAAGGCAAGTAAAATGGTTTTAAGACCAGTATAGAACAGTGAGAGTCATACAGCACAGAACAGAGCCTTTAGCCCAACTAGTCCATGCTGACTATATTCACAAACTAAACTAGTCCCACCTGCCTGTGTTTGGCCCATATTCCTCTGAACCTTTCCTATTCATGTACTTATCCAAATGTCTTTTAAACGTTGTTACTCAACCTGCATCCACCATTTCCTCTGTACATTCATTCCACACAAACCACGGTTTAAAAAAAAGGTGCTCCTCATGTGTTTTTTAAATCTTTCTCCTCTCACCTTAATTTGCAGCCTAATCTTGAAACGACACATGCCAATCACCTTATCTACGCCCCTCATGGTTTTGTAAACCTCTATAAAGAGAGCAACGAACCTTACAGCACAGGAACAGGCCCTTCAGCCCTCCAAGGCGATGCTGATCGAGATACTCTATCTAAACCTGCCGCCTATTTTCTAAGGATCTGTATCCCTCTGCTCCTTGCCCATTCATGTCTCTGTCTAGATACATCTTAAATGACGCTATCGATCCCACCCCTACTGCCTCCACTGGCGATGCATTCGAGGCGCCCACCACCCTGTGTAAAGAACTTTCCATGTATATCTCCCTCAAACCTTTCCCCTCTCACTTTGAACTCGTGACCCTGAGTAATTAAGTCTTCCCCTCTGGGAAAATAATTCTTACTATCCACCCCTGTTTACACCCCTCATGGTTTTTAGGCCTCAATCAGGACCCCCCCCCTCAACCTCCTTATTTCCAATGAAAATAATCCTAATCTACTCAATCTCTCCTTATAGCTCACGCTCTCCATAACAGGCAACATCCTGGTGAACCTCCTCTGCACTCTCTCCAAAAGTATCCACATCCTTTTGGAAATCTGGCGACCGGAATTGTACGCAGTATTCCAAATGCGCCAAACCAAAATCTTATATAACTTTAACATGACCTGCCAGCTCTTTTACTCAATCCGTCCGATGATGGAACGCGTGTTGTATACTGCCTTGACCACTCTACTGACATGCGTTGCCACCTTCAGAGAACAATAGACCTGAACACACAGATCTCTCTGTACATCAATTTCCCCTAGGACCTTTCCATTTACTGTATAGCTCGCTCTTGAATTGCATCTTCCAAAATGCATCACCTTGCATTTGTCTGGATTGAACTCCATCTGCCATTTCTCTTCCCAACACTCCAATCTACATTCTGCTGTATCGTCTGACAGTCCCCTTCACTATCTGATATTCCATCAATCTGAGTGCCATCTGCAAACTTGCTAATGAGGCACCCGATACCTTCACCTTTCAACCTCCTGTGCTCCAGTGAAAAAAGTCCCAGCCTACCCACCAATAGGTGTGAATTCTGTCTGGGTCCCAATGTCGAGTCAGCCTGACATTTTGGATAGAAAAGCTCTGCATTTAAATTACTTTCTTGAGAAAGTGACTGAAAACAGGTTCTGGGATTAACATACCAAAGAACAGAACCCCATTCTAAAAGATGGAAGATTTAATCTAAATTGTTTAATGTATCACATCTCCATGAACTGGACTCTGTTGGCTATAAATAGTCTAATCATGATCTTATTCCCCACAACCACCTGAAGCAGCAGCAGCAGCACTTCAGAGTGCCAGAGATCCGGGTTCAATTCCCACCTCGGGCAACTGTCAGTGTGGAGTTTGCACATTTTCCCAGTGTCTGCGTGGGTTTCCTCCCACAGTCCAAAGATGTGCAGGTTAGGTGACGTGGCCACGCTAATTTGCCTGTAGTGTTAGGTGAAGGGGTAAATGTTGGGGAATGGGTCTGGGTGGGTTGCTCTTCGAAGGGTCGGTTTGGGCTGAAGGGCCTGTTTCCACACTAAGTAATAAAATCTGAAATAAATCTAATCGCTCCGAAAGCTAGGGCTTCCAAACAAACCACGTTATGGCAGCGGTGGGAGGTGTGCATTATATTCACTAAAAACAGTTAAGCAGTTAGATAACACGTTCGAGTGGGAAGTGTGTATAACATGATCTCACAACTCCTATACTCAATGCTATGAGCAATGAAGGAAAGCAAACCAAACGCCGCCTTCACTACTCTGTCCACCTGAGACTCCAGCACTCCAAGGTCTCTTTATTCTGCAACACTCCCCTTAACTGTGTCAGTCCTGCCTGGATCGCTTGACCAAAATGCAAATCTCTGATTTCTCTAAATTAAACTCCAACTGACACTCCTCGGTTCATCAGCCGATCCCATAAATTCCAATTTATAGTGAACTCTTTCCTCTCTTATTCCCTGGAAGCTAAAAATCTCCATCCCACACTCACTCCCTCCATTTTCACTTTGCTTATAGCAGAAGAATGTAACTGAGAAACTTATCAGCCACGATTGAATGGAATGAGCAGACCTGGTGGCCTAATTTCTGCTCCTATGTCTTGTGGTCTCTTGCTGTCCTGGACACTGAGAGAATTGGGACCAGCATTGAACCGATCATGACTGGATATGGATCTACCTGCATCTAGGTGGATGGGCTGGAACTTTTTCACTGGCGCATAGGAGGAGGAGATGTGACCTTATCAAGGTTTATAAAATCATGAGGGGAGAGATGAGGTGAACGACGGGTGTCCTTCCCCTAGGGTTGGGGTTTCAAGATTAGGGAGCAAATTTTGATGGTGACAGGAGAAAGATTTTAAAAAGACTTGAAGGGCACAATTTTTTTTATACTAAGTGGTGCACATGTGGACTAAATGTCTAGAGGAAGTGATGGATGCAGGTACAGTAACGACGTTTAAAAGACATTTGGATAAGTTCATGAATATGAAAGGTTTGGAGGGATATGGGCCAAAACCCTGGCAGGTGGGACTGGTTTAGTTTGAGTACAGCATGGACTAGTTGGACTGAAGGGTCTGTTTCTGTGCTGCATGGCTCTGTAACTCGGTCCTATACTAGTCTTAAAACCATTTTCTTGCCTTCCCCATAAACATTCACATAAAAATCAGATGAACTCAGCCTTGAATATATTCAATGACCCCCTAACTGAAGGAAGAAATCCCCACTTCTGAACTTAATTCCTCTTGCTAATACACCACTTGCCTTGCTCATTGCCTGCTGCACCTGTCTGACAACTGGCACAGAAGGACACTGATGCCCCTCTGAACATCCACGCATCATTCCCGATGAAGGGCTCGTGCCCAAAACTTCAACTGTCCTACTGCTCGGATGCTGCTTGACCTGCTGTGCTTTGCCAGTTGTGGTCTTCTCTACATCGGGGAAAGCGAGCATAAACTTGGGGAACGGTTTGCTGAGCATCCCAGCTGGGTCTGCAGAGGCTGATCGGACTTCCCATTTTAATGCCCCTTCCCACTCCCCTTCTGACATGACTATCTTTGGCTTCCTCCATTACCACAACAAACCAAACCACAAATTGGAGGAACAAAACCTCATCTTCTGTCTGAGCAGTCAACAGCCCGGAGGACTCAACACTGAGTTCTCCAGACCCACAGCAGTGTGGTTGAGGGCAAACAGCACAAGGATTAAACACAGTGAGGGGCAAACAGCACAAGGATTAAACACACAGTGAGGGGGTAAACAGCACAAGGATTAAACAAACAGTGAGGGGGTAAACAGCACAAGGATTAAACAAACAGTGAGGGGGTAAACAGCACAAGGATTAAACACACAGTGAGGGGGTAAACAGCACAAGGATTAAACACACAGTGAGGGGTAAACAGCACAAGGATTAAACACACAGTGAGGGGGTAAACAGCACAAGGATTAAACACACAGTGAGGGGGTAAACAGCACAAGGATTAAACACACAGTGAGGGTAAACAGCACAAGGATTAAACACACAGTGAGGGGGAAACAGCACAAGCGCCAGTAAAAGCAGATGGAAAGGGAGTGTAAAATGTCACTATGACAGGACAGGCCCCACATTCCTTCCCCTCCGTCCCCCCCACAACCTGCCTCACCTTTCACCTCCCGGGCCCAGTACCTTCCAGGTGGCCCCATAGTTGACACAGGGGCCGCCCCACGACCAGTAGAACTCCACCACCCAGGCGGCCGACGAGTTCCCAAGCAGGCCCTTAACCCCATCCGCCTCCAGAATGCTCACCGGCTCCTACCTGCTGTACAGCCGGCCGGTGTGGCCGTGACACAGCAGCTGCGCCAGGAAGGCGGCGGTGCCCAGTGACGGGTGTCTGCCCCGGGCCGCACGGCGCCATTTTCCTAACGGCCGCCCTCCCGCCGCTTCCCCGCTCGAGCGACTTCTCCTCCCAACCGCCTTCGCCCCCGCGTGACGTCTGCACCGGGGGATGGGCGGGGCCGGGGGAGCCTCACCGTCACCAAGCAACAGCCACCTCGCGCTACAACTGCTCATTCACAAAAACAAACTCTCCTGTCTCGCTCTGCAGCTGCAGGGGGACACTGCCACGTTTCCAGGAGCCCTGTCTACATTGGGAAAGCTCACGGCTCAATTTAAACAGTTATTCCGACATCTAACGGAACGGCGTCATATCTAAAGGGGGAAATCTGCATTTTAGAGGGACATGGACATTTTAACGGGCTACTTCTGCAAATAAAGAGGTTTAAATAGACGAGATTACATTTCAAAGGGATGTGGGCACATTCAAAGGGATATCATAATATGTAAAGTGACGCAGTTATATCTAAATGAATCTACATTTCGAAGAGACGTTGCCCTATTTATAAGTAGAGACAATAGGTGTGAATTCTGTCTGTGTCCCAATGTTGAGTCAGACTGACATTTTTCTTAGAAAAGCTCTGCATTTAAATTACATTCTTGAGAAGGTAAGTTATAGATTCGGGTGTAGGTTAGGGAGAATTGGCCGTGCTAAGTTACCCATAGTGACCAGGGATGTACAGGTTAGGGTGGCTTGGCCATGGGGAATACGCAGTAAGGGGTTGGGTATGGTTGGGATACTGTTCAGAGGGCCAGAGAGGAATAGATGGGCTGAATGGTCTGCTTCCACATTGTTGGGATTGTATGACCCTCCCCATAAAGGAGCATTTTATCTACATCTATCCTGTCATGCCCCTTTCATAATTCTACTGGTTTCAGTAAAGGTATGCAGCACAGAAACAGACACTTTGGTCCAATTCGTCCAGGCCGACCAGGATTCCAAACTACTTGCCTGCATTTGACCCATATCCCACTAAACCTTTGTATTCATCTACCCATCCAAATGCTGTTTTAACGTTGTAAATGTACCGGCAACTACCACATCGTCAGTAAGTTCATTCCACATACAAGGCCACCCTCTTTCAAAATGTTGCCCCTCCGGTTCCTTTTAAATCTCTCTCCTCACCTTAAGTAATATGCCCCCAAGTTTTGAGTTCGCCGACCGCTAAGCAAGAGCCCTTTGTTATTCAGCTTACCTCCACTCCTCATTTTATCAATCTCAATGATGTCAACCCCTCACTTCCTCTCCTCCAGTGAATAAAGTCCCAGCCTCTCCTTATAACTCAAACCCTCCAGTCCTGGCAACGTCCCGGTAAATCTTTACCGAACCCTCTGTGATAAGAATACTTCCGATTACAGGGCCATCAGAACTGTACACAGTACTCTGAAAGTGGCCTCACCAACATTCTGTACAACCTCAACATGATGTCCCAACCCCTGTACTCAATGGTGTGAAAATGAATGCTATGCTGCTCAATGCCTACCCTGTCTATCAGTGATGCAACTTCTAACGAACTATGTACCTGAACACCACTCCCCCATGTCTGTCTGTTCTATAACATGACCCAGGGCCCTACCATTATCTGTACAAGTCCTGCCCTTTCTTGTTTTAGCAAAATGCAACCCCTTGCTTGTATTAATACCTCTCTCACAAATGCTCCCCCTCAGACACACACACACATACACACACACACCCCCCCAATACTCTCTCAGGCTTATACTCCATCACACTCACACTTTACCAAGCATGTACACATTCACATGCACCCACACACAATTCTATGGGGTGAATTTGTATTGGCAGAATTATATTTGCAGATGTATTCAATTTTGCTCAAAAAGCACACAATTTCCAGGCAGTCAATCCATGTAATATTTTATGAATTTGGAAATAGAACCAGTCTGACTCAAGATTGGAATACTGCCAGACTCAATTCTCAGGAAGAAAGTGAGGACTGCAGATGCTGGAGATCAGAGCTGAAAAGGTGTTGCTGGAAAAGCGCAGCAGGTCAGGCAGCATCCAAGTCGCAGTAGAATCGACGTTTCGGGCATGAGCCCTTCTTCAGCCCTTTCCTGAAGAAGGGCTCATTCTCGAAACATCGATTCTCCTGCTCCTTGGATGCTGCCTGAACTGCTGTGCTCTTCCAGCATCATTGATCCAGAGAGAGTGTGTTTGTTAACCACCTCCTTGCCTGGTCGGCCTTTTTCCCTGTCTACAACTTGCTTTTATAGAATCACCTCGCGTACATTGTTATGAACATTGTCGAATAAGAGTAGATGTATTTAGTAGATTAATCAAAACCATCCCAATGGCTGAAACAGCTGACACTCTTGTTGGTCAGTTAACCAAAACTCTTCAGAGTTTACATTCATGGGTACGCCAAGCCTCAGCATTAGGACCGGGGCATATTGGAGCTGAGATGGAAAGGCCCGTTCCTAGTCCTGCTGGGTTACCCGGTCAGCAGTCAGGGTCAAGGGGAGGCCGCATGGACACACACAACACAATGCAAACGAGCGCCACCTCCTGGAGGAACACCAGAAGACCCCGTCAGAGACACATCTTCAGCCTTCATCCGTGAATGGCTCAGCCTGATCATTCTGCTTTTCACTGCACTATTCCTTATCTTTCTTTCACTAACTATGTTTGATTGGGCCTGATAACCTCTAGTAAACAGGAATTACAGTTTAATACTTTTTTTATGCACAGAAGGTCAACCACTCTAGCTGCTAGGTATGTGCCCATATCCCCATCCGTCCTGAACTCGTACCAAGCGAGCCCTTATGGAGTTTGAGTAACTTGCAGCTTTCTTTTCCCCTGCCTTTGGAACTGCTCGATTGGATATCAAAGTCACCCCGCAGACAATCCTGTGCTCGGCTCAGTTCACTGTTGTGGCCCTCCCCTCCAGTGATCTCCCAGATGCTGAGATTTCCCATTCCTGATAAACCCCTGATGATGATTCCCAATCCCTGGAGCCTTCTGCCCCTGTCCTTACTGAACCCGAGGACTATCAGTCCGATCTCCAAACACCAACCCCTGGCTCTGGGTATACTCCCCCTTTTGCTGACACCCCCAATCTCCTCTTTTTAATAAAAAGGAGGGATTGTGGGAGAATGTGATCAAAATTGACAAAACTGCATGGAAGTCATTTTGTCACAAAGCAATGTTTGCAGTAAAACGTCGCCTGTTAACATAATGCTGTCTGAGCCCTGGCTAAGGAATTCTGTTTTGATAGCTGTCTCTGCTCCTCAGGCCATTAGACTGTGCTGCTTCAGAGAATGATGGATTGGTTCTCTCTGTCCCTTAGTGGTAATTCGAGCTGAGCTGAACCTGCAGTATAAGATAACATTCAGTTTTGTAGAAATTAAGAAATGTAGGTCTGGACAATGTATGTGAACCTTACGACTGCCCCTCAGTTGCATTATTATTGGAGAGTGGGGCTTGTGTTTTACCATAAAACTTGTAACATTCTGTATTTTATTGGAATACGTCGGACTTTATTTTGAACTAAGAGGTATTCCCCAATGGCAACGAATAAAGCTAGTTAATTGCTCAAGGTCTCCTCTCCTGACTACCTTGCTTTAAATGATTTGGCACATGAGTTACTTTGTCCCAACAGTACTAATAGTTACATCGAATGGAGAGAGAATTCCTCAAGTAGGGCACTATCAGAATCCTGGGAGAGCCCTATTTCTGGTTTACTTCCTAATGAACAAACATTAAGCCTTTATTTATTTCTGATTTTGTTTCATTTTTCTTGTTTGATTCCCTGCTGTGACTACACTCTGTGTCTGGATGGGTGACAGGCTGAGGTTGTGGGTTGGCTTTCGATTGACTGAATGTTTTATTGAAGAAGGGCTTATGCCCGAAACATCGATTCTCCTGTTCCCTGGATGCTGCCTGACCTGATGCGCTGTTCCAGCAACACATTTTCAGCTCTGAATGTTTTCTTGTTCTGGAAGCTGTAAAAGAGGTGTGAAAGCTTCAGCAGAAGTCCAGCAAAGCTGAGAACAGACCAACATCTTACTCAGTGGGAACAGGGAGATCAGAGGACAGAGAAATCAGGCCCTGAAACCCGAGCTGACACCAGACTACCGTGTGCTCAGTGCTTTGATGAGCAGTGCCAACCCTCTGCCTTTACCTAGCTTCCCATCTGACTCCCCCCTCAATATTCAGGATCCAATCCTTGCCATCCTGAAGCCATGTGTCTGTAAGGAGTCTCAGACCATAATTATTCATTTCAATGAGTGCAGTTAATTCATTCACTTTTGTTACAATGTGGCACGCATTCAGACTCACCATGTATCATTTCAGTTTTTGTGACATTAGTATCCAGTTTTCATTGCTGGTATATTTACTCTCCTTGTCCCTTTCTATTGTTCTCTGATATTCATTTTCCACATCACTACATATTATTTTATTAAACAAATTACAAAAACAGTTTACAACAAACAGTTACATTTACAGCTGCATACAAGAGACAGCAATTTTACAAGGGAGAGGAGCAGCAAAGCCAGGCCCCAAACCTACCATACATTTTTCAGGGACATGAGGACAAACCTCAAATCCCAGTTCCACAAAGATATAAAGAGACAACAGCAGTGACAGTTGTACATTAGACAGTCCTGTTACATACAAAAGTGCAGACAATACAGACGCAGCAAGCCCCCATCCCTCCCACCTTCCGACCACTCTAAGGCAGCCCGCCCCTACCCACCTTCCGGTTCTCGGTCCACCCCATGCCCCTTCCAGTTCTCGGTCCGCCCTGACACACCTTTCGACCACCTCTAGGACAGCCCGCCCCAGTACCCGCCCAGGGTGACCGCGGTCAGGACAGCCTACCCACCTTCCGGCTTCACTAACCACCCTCAGCACCTTCTGACCACCTCTGGGGCAGCCCGCCCCGGTACCTGCCCGGGGTGACAGCGCTGAGGACGGCTACCCGCCTTCTGGCTCTCGGTCTGCCCCTACGTACCATTGGGCTCTCACCCACCCTGTTGCACCTCCGAGCAGTGGGCTATCCTGGCACACCTTTCGGCCACCTCTAGGACAGCCCGTCCCCTTCCCTGGGACGACAGCGTGTAGGGTAGCCCACAAGCCTTCCGGATCTCAGCCCGCCCCTACGTGCCTTCTGGCTCTCTGCTCTGACACCTTTCGACCACCTCTAGGACAGCCCGTCCCGATTACCCCTTACCAGGATGACAGTGCTCAGAACAGCCAACCCACCGTCTAGCTCTCAGGGCGACTGGCATCAGGGTGGCCTACCCACCCTCTGGCTCCACATCACTACATTACTCATCGGTCTTGATTTGGATTGGCCATGCTAAATTGCCCACAGTGCCCAGGGATATGCAGGTTAAGTGGGTTAACCATGGGAAATGCAGGGTTATAGTTTCATAGTAATAGAAGCAGGAGTAGGCCATTTGGCCCTTCCAGCCTACATTAAGATCAGGGCTGATGCATCCATTGTCTCAGCTCCTCTTCCCTGCATTGTCCCAACAACCTTTAATTCCCTGACTTAACAGAGACACTAAGCCTTGCAGTTGGACTGCTACCTGATAACCAAATTATTTCCTTGCGTGGGAATATCCTTCTCTTTGCAAGGACCTATTGTATACTTATCAGCTACTAACCAACACTATCCAGACACTGTGTCGCTGGGCAAAGTGACTTAGGTTCCTCAAATTCCTGCAATTAACAGTTTGTTAATTGTTAAATGATTGTAACCTATATAATCATACAACTCTCTGTTACTCGTCGGAGTGACTTGTGAGCTCCCAAATAGACAGTCAATAACCCAAGGTTTGTGTGTCATGATTACTTATCTAATACTTATTGGTCTACTACGAGTAAGTCACCCACGCATAATCCACTTCCATCCCCAACATGGATCAAGACGCCATCCTTTTTTGCCAGACAAGTAAATGTGTCAAGCTCAGGAAACAAAGCCTGTCAAACATTAATAGACACAGATCGAAACCAACCTTTTCCAGAGTCTGTCCCTTCACCTCGATTGACTTTCTTTTTCCCTCAGCTCCTACAAACCAACAGCTGAACCCAAGGATGAGAAAAGAAATGGGAAAGAGGGCGAGAAAAGAGAGTGCGGTACTCCCAGATGTTAAACAGAGGAAGGAAGTTCCAGTCTGGGCTGAAGCTCAATCTTCATTCAGAGAGAGAGGAGCAACAACAACTTCAGAAGCTCATGGTCGAACTTCTGCATTCAGACAGTGGCGGGGGTTCTGATTGGCAGGAGGACCAGGCCCCTTCTGGTCCTCCAGAATTTCCAAAAGATTGGTTTCCCCGTCCATCCGAACGACGAGGGGCGGGGCCCCATTCCGAGCTCACACATGCGCACTATGAACACTGCTCACGGCCCATAGAGCGGTGTCTGCATCGCATGGGATTGTGGGTACTACAACAGCCATTAAAGACGTGAAATCAAGTGTCCCATATGCCGTATTAACCGTCTTTTTCTATGTGTTAATGACGGACACGTCAAGAGCTAATCTTTAATCGATTTTCGATTGCTACACTGAGTGAAACACTACAGGTGTTTAACTCTCTATTTCCAGTTCAGTGTCAGTATAACACTCTTTATCTGTCCTCAAATAAGGACCGAATCAAAGCCCGACGTCTGTTCTACCTGAAGGTTGGTTTTTTTTAGTTTGCAGTTTCCAATCCTCCGTTTCAATCATTTATTAAAAGTTACTCGTGGTACATGAGCATTGCTGGCTGGCCAGCATTTAGTTCCGCTTGAAAAGGTAATGGTGAACTGCCTTCTTCAACTTCTGTGGTCCACATGCTGTACGGTGACACATAATGTCCTTACGGAGGGTATTCCAGGATTTAGACCCAGCAACACTGAAGGAACAGCAATATATTTCCAAGTCAAGATGATGAGTGGCTTGGAGGGGTACTTGCAAGAAGTTGTGTTCCCAAGTATCTGTTGCCTGATCCTTCTAGATGGAAGTGGTTGTTGGTTTGGAAGGCATTTTCTAAGGATCTTTGGTGAATTTCTGTGTTGTGTCTTGTAGATCATGCTTCTCAACAGTGGGGCAGAGGGAGTGGATGTATGTGGAGATGGTGCCAATCAATCAGGCGACTTTGTCCTGGATGGTATCAAGCTTTTTGAATGTTGTTGAAGCTGCACCCATCCAAGCTGGTGGGAGAGTATTCCATTACACTGCAGACTTGTGATTTGTAGAAGATGGGCAGGGTTTGGGGAGTCACAGTATGCCTGACCTGTTGCCTGCTCTTGTTGCCATTGTGTCTGTGATTAGTCTAGTTGAGTTTCTGGTCAATGGTAAACCCCAAGAATGTTGATAGTGGGGTGTTTAGTGACAGTAACACTGTTGAATATCACGGGGCAGTGGTCAGATTCTCTCTTTTGGGGATGAGTCATTGTTTGGCATTGGCATGGCATACATGTTACTTGTCACTCCTGAGCCCATTGGATATTGTTAAGATCTTGTTGCATTTCAAACTGAACTGCTTCAGTTTGTGAGGAGTTGTGAATCGTGCTGAACATTGTGCGAATATCTCCACCTCTGACCTTATGGTGGAGGACGGTCATTGATGAAGATGGTTGAGCCTAAGAAGACACTACCCTATGAATTCCTGCAGAGACGTTCTGGAATTGAGATGACTTACCTCCAACAACCAAAGCCATCTCTCTATGTACCAGGTATCCCTGAACAATTCAGATACACAACGATATTTCAAAACTAATTGAAGGAATACAGATGCAACACCCCTCTTCTGGGAGTCTCCAGTGCAAGTTTTTCTGTTCGGGAAACAATCTGATAAGTGTTGACTGTCATCAACCTTTTTGATCTTGGCCACACACAGCACCCCCTGTCCATTAGCCCCCGCCACACACACCGCTCCCTGTCCATTTCTTCCCCGCCACTCCAGCGCCCCCTATCCATTCTCCCTCACCACTCACAGCACCCCGGTTCTTTCCTCCCACCACCCACAGCTCCCCCTGTCCATTCCCACCGCCAACCACAGCGCCCCTTGTCCATTCTCTCTCCATCCCCAGGTTCTTGCCCATTCTCCCTCTATACTCCAAACACCCTGTCCATTCTCTCTCACGCAACCCTCTGTACCCCTGTCATTTCATTCCTCAGCCCCTGTCCAGTCCATCTCCCCACCTTCTACACCCATCTATTCTCTCTCATCCCACCCTCTGTCCCATGTCCATTCTTCCAGCCCCCACCATCCATTATCTTTCTCTCGCTCCCCCCACCATCTGCCACCCCACCCATTCTCTCTCCCCTGAAATACACCAGGCTCGAATTGGGGTTCAATGACAGAGTTTATTGCACAAGGAAATACCGGGGCTCCGGGGAGAGAAAGACTTTTTTTAAATTTCAAAATATACTTTATTCATAGAAATAAATCTTTGGTATTTGTACAATTTGTCATGTCGTTCATAGATATATACATTGCATGTCTTCACATTACAAAGAACAGATTGAATTAATCGAATTTACAGTTATCCTATTTACAGTTCCCTTTATTAACCATCCAGTCTCTTAGTATTTAGCTGTGGCTTCAGCAGAACCCACCTACTGAGTGGGTGCCCTGTTAAGAACAGATTTTTTTTTAATTTCAAAAATATACTTTGTTCATAAAATACTTTGATGATCTGTACAACTGGACATGCCATACATATGTAAACATTCCATTTGTCTGCATTCCGAAAACAGAGTAATCATTCCTATTTACAGGTCTGTACGATTACATTTTTAGCTGAGGCGTCAGCAGAGCCCAAATGACTGTGTGGGCCCCCTGTTCTTCTTTCGGCAGGCAGATGTTACACGGTGGTCTTTCCCCATCGCGCCTTGGCGGCAGCTGCCCCAAGCTTCAGCGCATCCCTCAACACGTAGTCCTGGACCTTGCAATGTGCCAGTCTGCAACACTCAGACAGGGTCAGCTCCTTCAGCTGGAAGATCAGCAGGTTTCGGACCGCCCAGAGAGCATCCTTCACCGAGTTGATGATCCTCCAGGCACAGTTGATGTTCGTCTCGGTGTGTGTCCCTGGGAACAGGCCGTAGAGCACGGAGTCCCGTGTCACGGCACTGCTCGGGACGAACCTCGACAACCACCACTGCATTCCTCTCCAGACTTCTTCTGCGTAGGCACATTCCAGAAGGAGGTGTGTGACAGTCTCGTCCCCCCCGCAGCCGCTTCGAGGGCAGCGTGTGGTGCGGCTGAGAGTCTGGGCATGCATAAAGGATCTCACAGGCATAGCCCTTCTCACCACCAGCCAAGCCATGTCTTGGTGCTTGTTGGAAAGTTCTGGCGATGAGGCTTTGACAGTCTGCTCAGGGAACCGCTCGATAGAATCCACCCTCTCCTTTTCCCAAAGGGTCTCAAGGACACTACGTGCTGACCACTTCTTCATGGACTTGTGGTCAAAGGTGTTTTTCTTCACAAACTTCTCCACGAAGGACAGGTGATACGGAATGGTCCAACTACTCGGAGTGTTCCGCGGCAGCGAGGCCCAACTTTCGCAACACCGGGGACAGGTAGAACCTCAATACGTAGTGACACTTGGTGTTTGCACACCAGGGATCCACGCACAGCTTGATGCAGCCACACACAAACGTGGCCATCAGGGTGAGGGGAGAGAAAGACACCAACAGCACAGTGTCAGCTGCGAGACTTCTCTCGACCCAGAGCACACGTCAAGAAACCTTTATACATCTTATGATACAATCGGTCAGGGATGAGATTATTGTCTTTGTAACATGATTTGTTTATGGTAATCCTTGTAGATTCGTTGATAGTTCAGGCACAGCCTTTGTTAATTTCCGCACAGTCGTTGTCAGTTTCAGTGCAGACATTGTCCATTTCAATGTCTGCGTGGAAATCCATTGTTGTAGTAATGGGCGCTAATTGCTCTTCCTGAGAAGGAGGATTCCTGCAGCCCTGGCTATTAGCATTTGGTATTGAGTTTGTATCAAGCTGTTAGCACTTCTATAAGAGGTGTTGGCTGGACCCGGACACTTCGGCGGGCAGTGTTCATTACTCATGTGTATTCTCTCCCCCACCCGCCTTAAACTAATCACCTGGGTTGTGAGTCCATTGTGCTGGTATTCTAGTGCCCCCAGGCAGTGTCTGTATCTGCTCTGCTGTTTCTCTCCATATTGTGATCCGGCGGCCATCTTGTGTGTCAAATTGGCCAACTGATGGCTCAGTGGCCACCTTGTGTATCCGTGTGCCTAGTGTCACCCTGCCCCGTGCCATCTCCCACTTCTCCGCCACGCCCACTCTTTCTCCCCCACCCAATTTCTCTATCAACCCCACTCATTCTCTCTCTGTACCCCCTAGTCTCTCTCTACCCCCACCCTCTGCCCCCCGTCCATTTTCTCTCTCTCTGTCCCCCATCCATTCGGTCTCTTTTCTCCCCAGCCCCCACCACACCCGTCCTTTCTCGAGCCTCGAACCATATTTGACCACTGTATCAAATTTGACCACGGTATCAAACCCTTCAAAGGACAGCGAGAGGGAGATAATGGATCGTAATGACTCTGCCTGGGAGTCGGGAGGGGTGAGAAATAGCTGATCTTCAAAATTGAGAATACCTAAAATGATATATTCAGAAACATCATTAAAGTCAGAAAGCACGTTCAAGTTTTTTAAAAAGAGCTGTTGAAATCTTTCTGAAACATTCACTGAAATAAGCGCAGTCAGGCCACTGCCCAGGAGAGGCTGGAAGGGGTGAATGGGCGAAGGTGAGCACTGCGGATGCTGGAGGTTAGAGTCAAGATTAGAGTGGTGCTGGAAAAGCACAGCCGGTCAGGCAGCATTCGAGGCTTTTGCCTGAAACGTTGATGTTCCTGCTCCTTGGATGCTGCCTGACCTGCTGTGCATTTCCAGCACCACTCTGATCTTGACTGTAAGGGGTGAATGGCCTAGTCCTCGTCTTGTGAAGTTGGTTCCAACTATCTAGAAATAGCGTCAAAGAGCACAGAAACATACCCTTCAGTCCATACTGACCAGATATCCTAAAATAATCTAGTGACCCATTTGCCAGTATTTGGCCCCTTATCCCTCTGAATCTGTCCTATTCATATCCCCATCCAGATGCATTTTAAATATTATCATTGTACTAGTCTTCACCACTTCATTTGACTGACACGCACCAGCGTCTGTGCAAAAAGGTTGCCCCTCAGAAATCTTTCCCCTCTCACCCTAAACCCATGCCCTCCAGTTCTGGACTCGGGGTAAACCTGGGGAAAAGACATACCAAAGTTGAGCAGCCAGACAGAATGCAAAAGTAATACAATGTCGAATCACAGGGAAAAACAAATTGTGGCTCTACCCCTTTTTTTCTATTGGCATTTGGACTCTTAACATCTGACTGAAACACCAGCATTGAAAAGTGTGGTGCTGGAAAAACACAGCAGACCAGGCAGCATCCGAGGAGCAGGAGAATCGACGTTTCGGGCATAAGCCCTTCTTCAGGAATCTTAAGCCCGAAACGTCGATTCTCCTGCTCCTCGGATGCTGCCTGGCCTGCTATCTTTTTCCAGCACCACACTTTTCAACTCTGGTCTCCAGCATCTGCAGTCCACACTTTCTCGAAGAAACACCAGCATCCCCAGTGAGCATACTGCGCATGTTTTCCGGTGTCAGCAACGCAGCGCACATGCCCACCGGTGTCAGCAAAACTCTGGGCATGCTCATTGCTTTCCGCAAAAAAAAGGCGCGCGACCTTTTTTTGATGGCCCAATAGGGAACCACGGAGGACCGGAAGGAGACTGGTCCTCCTGCCAATCAGAGCCACCCCATTGTCTGGATGCGGAAGTTGGACCATGAGTTTCTGAAGATGCTACTCTTGCTCCTCTCTTTCTGAATCAACATTGAGCTTCACCCAGACTGCAAACTCCTTCCTCTGTCTGAGATCTGTCAGTATGGCACTTTTTTTTTCTCGCCTCCTTTTCCATTTCTATTTCTTTCCGGAGTTCAATTGTTGACTTGCAGCAACTGAAAGGAAATGGGGTGAACCCAGGGAGGGAACAGACTCTGGAAACGTGGTCCAGGTGTGTGTCTCAATTGGCAAAATAGACAGGCAGGAGGCTGGAAGGACACAGCAAACCAGGCGGCATCAGGAAATGAAGAAGTCGATGTTTCGGGTGTAACCCTTCCTCAGGACTGGGGATGGGGCTGGGGCTAAAGTGGGGATAGGTGAAAATAGGGAGAGGGTACCGCCTGATTAGTCAGTGGGCGAAAGAAATCAGGTTGGTGGCAGGAAGGAGTGGTAGTGAGGGGCACGGGGCTGAGAAGGGAGTCGGGGGATGGAAAGGGAAATTACTTGAAATTGGAGAACTCGAGGTTGGGTCCTGCAGGCTGTAGGCTGCCCGTGCGGACGATGGGGTGTTGTTCCCCCAATTTGCAGTTTGGTTCGTTGTGGCAATAGAGGAAGCCTATGATGTTCTTGTCAGAAAGGGAGTGGGAAGGGGAATTAAAATCGATGGTGACTGGGAGGTCTGGTCAGCCTCTGCGGACCCAGCTGCGATGCTCGCCAATCCGTTCCCCAAGTTTACACTCAGTCTCCCCGAAGTAGAGAAGACCATAATTTGCAAACACGTGGCAAATGCAGTCCCACAATGTGAAGTTATAGCCTTTGCTATGGAAAAAAAAGCAGAAAGACAGTGTATTATTTAAATGGTGATACTTTGGAATGTGGAGAAAGTGAGAACTGCAGATGCTGGAGATCAGAGTCAAAGTGTGGTGCTAGAAAAAGGCAGTAGGTCAGGCAGCATCTGAGGACCATGAGAGTCGACATTTCGGTCCCGAGCACTTCATCAGGAATGATGTGTGAATGGACAAAGGGTCTGATTCTGTGCTGTATGACTCTAATCATCTTCGGTGACAGTAGAAGTGTGATTGTGAAGGCTGGAGTTTAAGAGGAGCTTTCAAAGATGTTTACCCTTAATGGGAGCAGAAGAAGTTACAATGAAATCTTGCATTTGTGAGACAGCAACTGAGTGAGTGAGTAAATCCGAGGTTTTGGTGCAAAGTGGGAATTCATTGCACTGTGAGGATGAAGCTCGACTTAATGAGTCATTTCTACTGGTGAATGAAACCAGGCTCAAGATTAGGAGGAGTAAATTTAGGACAGAGTTGAGGAGGAACTGCTTTTCCTGGAGTGTAGTGAATCTATGGAATTCTCTGCCCCAGGAAGCAGTAGAGACAGCTTCATTAAGTATATTCAAGACACAGTTGGATGGGTTTTTGCAATGGTAGGGTAATTAAGGGTAGTTGGGACAATGCAGGGAGGAGGATCTCAGATGGTGAATAGATCAGCCCTGATCTTAATGAATGGCGGAGCAGGTTGGACGGGCCAAATGGCCTTCTCCTGCTTCTATTACTATGTAACTGTGTAACCCTGCATTCCCCATGGCTAACCCACCTAACCTGCATATCCGTCATCATTATAGGCAATTTAGCATGGCCAATTCAAATCAAGGCCGGTGAGCAGTGAGGTGATGTGGGAAATGAACATTAGAGAAAGGGACAAGGAGAGTAAATGTACCAGCAATCAAAACTGGATTCTAAAGATCACAAACATTGAAACGGTGAGTCTGAACATGTGCCGCATTGTAACAAAATTGAATGAATTGACTGCACACATTGAAGTGAATAATTATGGTCTGAGACTCCTTACAGACACATGGCTTTAGGATGGCAAGGATTAGATTCTGTATATTGAGGGTGTTGTCTAATAGTGCCCTACTTGATGAATTCTGATAGTGCCCAACTTGATGAATTCTCTCTCCCTTCGATGTAACTATTCGTATTGTTGGGGCAAAGTAACTCGTGTGTCAAATCATTTAAAGCAAAGTAGTCAGGAGAGGAGACCTTGAGCAAATAACTAGCCGCGCCCCACCCCTTCGTCTCGCCCATTTTCCCATTCCCTACCCCACCCTGACCCATTGAAGGCATCACAACGCGGAAGTGGCCCTGTCAGTTTGCATGAAACTCCCTCCCTCTCGGCAATTCTTCGTCCTGGGGGGGGAATCTGTTCACTTGTGGCAACTGGAGTGAATCCAGGGAGGGAGCAGACTCTGCAAACTCAGGTATGTGTCTTAGTTACCTGGGTGAGGAGGGACAGAAGAATGGGGTGGGGCTTTTTTCCCCATCGCGCCTGAGTCTGAGACTTTTATAAAATCATGAGGGGTATGGATAGGGTAAATAGACAAGGTCTTTCCCTTGCAATGGGAAAGTCCCGAACTGGAGGATCATAGGTTCAGGGTGAGGGCAGTGGGGAAATGTAAAAGAGACCTCAGGGGCAACTTTTTCATGAAAAGAGTGGTGCTTTTATGGAATGAGCTGCCAGAGGAAATTGTGGGGGCTGCTAGAATTCCAACAGTTTAAAGGCATGTGGATGGGTGTATGAATACAAAGGGTTCAATGGATCGGGGCCAAGTGATGGCAAATGCGACTGGAGTCATAGAGATGTACAGCACAGAAACAGGCCCTTCGATCCAACTCGTCCTTGCTGACAAGATAGTCCCAGCTGCCAGCACCCGGCCCATATAGGGCCAAATGATGGCAAACATGACTAGATTAATTTAGGAAATCTGGTCAGGTTGGGCCAAAGGGTCTGTTTCTGTGCTGTGTGACTCTAATTGTCTTCAGTGAAAGCAGAAGTGTGGTTGTGAAGGCTGGACTTTCAGAGCATGTTCTGCCATGACTGGGAGCAGAAGAGTTTGACTGAAGTGTATTAGTGTTAATGCCTTGATGTCTCATTTTGCTCCCACCTTCCTGGGGTCATTAACCATTTTGTGTCTGGTCCTTCCTCAAGAAGCTGCATTGCAGGTTTACCCTGAATTGTCACCTTTTTTTTGCTTCCCAAAATCAGACCTGCTCACTCTCAGCAGGATCCCAGTGTTGTGAAAGATATTAACTTTCAGGTGGAGGTATCCAAAATTCAGAGAGATGTCAGTCTTGATGTTTTTGCTTTTTCTGCCCCTGTAAGATCCTGAATCAGCACCTTCAGGGGAATTAGTTAGAGCGGAGTGAGAACAGAGGGGGAGAGAGAGTGGGATGGTGCTTTCAATTTTGTGGAACAACAAAAGAATATTCCACAGAAAGTAGAATTGCTTGTTCTGAATTTCTACCCTGCACTGATAGTGATGACTTTTGTAATCTCTTTTTGCAGAGTATTTGAAAATCTGAAGTCAGATTCAAAATCAACAGATGAAGGGCTTATGCCCAAAACATTGACTCTCCTGTTCCTCAGATGCTGCCTGACCTGCTGTGATTTTCCAATGCCACACTTTTCGACACCGACTCTCCAGCATCTGCAGTCCTCACATTGAGGTCAGTGTCTGACAGTCACTCAGTCCATTCGGACTGCAACAAATTTCAACTATGATTCTGTGAGAAGGAGCAAAGCTTTTTGGTTCCTGTTTGGGTACGTTTTCAGCGTCAGTGGGACTGGATAAGAGACCCTACTGTTGCAGCGCACTGAGTGTGGAGCGTGTAACTGCTATATGGCCTGGAAAGAGGTATTGACGGCAGGGAGGGGCTATATGCGTGTTTGCGTGTAACTGAAGCGTCAGCCATGGAGAAACCCGAGGAATCCCACCTTTTGGAGAAACGATGGAAGTGTGATGACTGCGGGAAAAGCTTCTGTTTCCCATCTTCCCTCGACTCTCATCGGCGCAGCCACACCGGGGAGAGGCCGTTCCCCTGCCCCAAGTGCAGGAAGGCCTTCAGCAATTCCTCTCACCTGCTGACCCACCAACGGGTTCGCACAGGGGAGAGGCCCTTCAGCTGCCCAGAATGCGGGAAGTGCTTTACCTAGGTCTCCACCCTGCTGACCCCCCGGCGGGTCCACACAGGTGAGAGGCCGTTCACCTGCTGTCAGTGCAAGAAGGCTTACACCTGCTCCTCCGCCCTGCGGAGGCACCAGCGAGTTCATCTGTAGGGGAATTGAAACAGTGATGGCCAAGTTGCATCCTTTACCCGGTCTGGCCTACATGTGACTCCAGACCCGCAGCAGTCTGGTTGACTCTACACTGCCCCTTCCTGGCAAATGAGCGAGCAGAAACTTACTTGGACACAGAGTATGGGTTGAAATTGCTGAGTGAGGCAATACTTCCTCCGGGTTACAGCTGTACCAAGGATCCAATTACAAAGGGACAACTGGGTGCTAACCAATAGTAAAGAATGTGAGGTGGGTGGGGGGGAAATGTATGTACTTTGACCTTGAGCTATTTAAAAAGCAGCTACTTTTTCTCTGCCTTTTTGCAGGGTGGGGGGGATCTGAAGCTGTAACAAAGTTGGGTTGCAATAAAGGTTACCTGAACTTACCGCCGGGCTCAGACTCTCATTGAAAGCTTTGAGCTCCAAGAGGTTTTTGTTTTAAAGCTGACCAGTTCTTTCAGCCTCCTGCACTAAGCTTCCAATGTTGTCTATCAGATGGAGCAGTGAATGAGGAGCCAGTATCATTAGAAATTGTAAGTTTTTCAGGATTGTAGAGTGCATCATTTCATTGGCATTGTAACGTTTACTGGCAGCATCGGGAGGTGTGGGCTGTGTTCAGTGGAAACGATGTGGAGGAGCCGGTGGTGGACTTGGCCTGGGTAAAGTGAAAAATCGCACAACACCAGATTATAGTCCAACAGGTTTATTTGGAAGCACTAGCTTTCGGAGCGCTGCTCCTTCACTGGGTAGCTGTGGAGCCGGATCAAAAGACACAGAATTGATAGCAAAAGCTCACAGTGTCATGCAACTGATAGGATATACTGAACAAACCTAGATTGCTGTTCAGTCTTCCATCTTTGAGAATGGATTGCAGGTTTTGGTTCATTAATCTGTAAATCCCAGAACATCTTTTCAGTTACGTTCTTGAGATGACTTAAGGTTTTATTTTCAAAAAGGCTGACAGTTCAGACAATGCATTAAAGGTGTGAGGTTCGAGCCTGTCATACCCCAATCTTGGATCAGACTGGTTCTAGTTCCAAAGTAGGAATTTATAAAATATTACATGGATTGACTGCCTGCAGTTTCTGCACTTTTTTGAGCAAAATAGAATGTATCTGCAAATAATTCTGCCAATTCAAATTCACTTCTTGGAGTTATTTGTGTGTGTGCATGTGAGTTTGTGTGCAAGCTTGGTATAGAGTATAAGCCTGTGAGAGTGTTGGGGGGTGTATGTGTGTGTATATATGTATGAGAGAAGTATGAATAAAAGCAAGGGGTTGCATTTTGCTGAAACAAGGAAGGGTGGACCTATACAGGTGATGGTAGGGCCTTGAGCCTTGTTGGAGAACAGAGACATGGGAGGATTCAGGTGCATAGCTGCATCACTGGGAGACAGGGTGGTTAAGAAGGAGTTTAGCACACTTGCCTTCATTGTTCACACCATTGAGTATAGGGGTTGGGACATCATGTTGAGGTTGTACAGGATGTTGGTGAGGCCACTTTCAGAGTACTGAGTACAGTTCTGGTGGCCCTGTAATAGGAAGAATACTATTAGAGAGGGTTAAATAAAGATTTACCAGAATGTTGTAAGGACTGGAGAGTTTGAGTTATAAGGAGAGACTGGGACACTTTTCACTGAAGTGCAAGAGGTTGAGTGATGATGTCACTGAGATTTATAAAACCATGAGGAGTGGAGGTAAGGTAAATAGCAAAGGGCTCTTCCTTAGTGTAGAGGTGCTCAAAACTAGGAGGCATATTTTTTAAAGTGAGGGAAGAGAAATTTAAAAGGAGCCTGAGGGACAACGTTTTGGTACAGGGTGGTTTGCATATGGAATGAACTTGCTGAGGAAGTGGTAGATGCAGGTACAGTTACAACATTTAAGCGACATTCAGATGGGTACATGAATAGAAAGGTTTAGAGGGATATGGGCCAAATGTAAGTAAGTGGGACTAGTTATTTTGGGAATCCTGGTTGGCATGGACGGGTTGGACCGAAGGGTCTGTTTCTGTGCTGTCTACCTCTATGAACCAGAAGTGATCTTATTGAAACCAGTAGAATTCTGAAAGGGGCTTGACAGGATAGATGCCAATAAAATGCTCCTTTATGGGGAGGGTCATAGAATCCCAACAATGTGGAAGCAGGCCATTCAGCCCATCTATTACACACTGGCCCTCTGAAGAGCATCCCACCCATACCTAACCCCTTTCTCCATATTTCCCATGGCTAATCCACCCTAACCTACACCCTAAAATACAGAAGAGGAAGTGTTGGATGTCTTGAAACATAAAGGTGGATCAATCCCCAGGACCTGATCCCCTGTAGCCTAGAGCTCCGTGGGAAGCTAGAGAAGTGATTGCTGGGCCTGTTGCTGAGATATTATCATCAATAGTCACAGGTGAGGTGCCGGAAGACTGGAGCTTGGCTAACATGGTTCTACTGTTTAAGAAGGGTGATAGACCAGTAAGCCTGATGTCATTGGTGGGCAAGTTGTTGGAGGGAGTCCTGAGGGACAGGATGTACATGTATTTGGAAAGGCAAGGACTGATTAGGGATAGTCAACATGACTTTGTGCATGGGAAATCATGTCTCACAAACTTGATTGAGTTTTTCTGAAGAAGTAACAAAGAGGATAGATGAGGGCAGAGCAGTAGATGTGATTTATATGGACTTCAGTAAGGCATTCAACAAGGTTCCCCATGGGACACTGATTAGCAAGGTTAGATCACACAGAATACAGGGAGAACTAGCCATTTGGTTACAGAACGGGCTCAAAGGTAGAAGACAGAGGGTGGCAGTGGAGGGTTATTTTTCAGACTGGAGGCCTGTGACCAGTGGAGTGCCGCAAGGATCGTTACTGGGCCCTCTACGTTTTGTCATTTACATAAATGATTTGGATGCGAGCATAAGAGGTACAGTTAGTAAATTTGCAGATGCCACCAAAATTGGAGGTGTAGTGGACAGCGAAGAGGGTTACCTCAGATTACAACAGGGTCTAGACCCGATGGGCTGAGAAGTGACAGATGAAGTTTAATTCAGATAAATGTGAAGTGCTGCATTTTGGGAAAGCAAACCTTAACAGGACTTATTTACTTAATAGTAAGGCCCTAGGGAGTCTTGCTGAACAAAGAGACCTTGGAGTGCAGGTTCATAGCTCCTTGAAGTGGAGTTGTAGGTAGATAGGATAGTGAAGAAGGCATTTGGTATGCTTTTCTTTATTGGTCAGAGTATTGAGTACAGGAGTTGCGAGGTCGTGTTGCGGCTGTACAGGACATTGGTTAGGCCACTGTTGGAATATTGCGTGCAATTCTAGTCTCCTTCCTATCAGAAAGATATTGTGAAACTTGAAAGGGTTCAGAAAAGATTTACAAGGATGTTGCCAGGGTTGGAGGATCTGAGCTACAGGGAGAGACTGAACAGGCTGGGGCTGTTTTCCCTGGAGCATCGGAGGCTGAGGGGTGACCTTATAATGGTTTACAAAATTATGAGGGGCATGGATAATATAAATAGACCAAGTCTTTTCCCTGGGGTCGGGGAGTCCAGAACTCGAGGGCATAGGTTTAGGTTGAGAGAGGCAAGATATAAAAGAGACCCAAGGGGCAACATTTTCATGCAGAGAGTGGTACGTGTATGGAATGAGCTGCCAGAGGAAGTGGTGGAGGCTGGTACAATTGCAACATTTAAGAGGCATTTGGATGGGTATATGAATAGGAAGGGTTTGGAAGGGGCTGGCAGGTGGGACTAGATTGGATTGGGCTATCTGGTCGGCATAGACGGGTTGGACCAAAGGGTCTGTTTCCATGCTGTACATCTCTATGACTCTAAAAACAAGTTGTAGACAAGTAAAAAGGCTGACCAGGCAAGGAGGTGGTTAACAACCTCAGGGCATCCCTCTTAAACCATGTATCTTGTTTGTTTACGAATTAAACAGGCTTCAGCTCTTTTCCTAGCTGCTTTCTGGAAATCTGGGTGACACCAGGTTTGTAATACAGTATTAACCATTCCCTCCTTGCCCAATTGTGTACAATAGTGCACATAATCAATTGAAAAAGGCAGCAGCAAAGAAGGAACACAAACCAGTCCATCAGGGGTCTCTCACACACATTTCGGTTTGAGTATCGAGGGAGTACCCTATTTGAGGCCATAGTTTGTGCTGCTCAGCAGGGGGCCTCCCCTGTGATTTCAGTCCCATACCCAGGCCTGGCATTCCTATCCCCATATTGTCTCTATGTGGGTTTTGCTGGGGACCCAATGGGACCAGAAGTTTGGGGTGTAAGGCTGCCTGCTTGGCAGCAGCATCTATCTGCTCATTCCTTTGGAGACTGTATCCATTGCCTCAGCATGAGCTGAACATCTTGATAGCTGCCAGATTGATTGGACAAAACATCATTACTATTCGTCTGCCCCGTGGGGGATACAAATCCTCTATGTTCCCACAAGTCTCTGTAATCATGGGTCACACCAAAAGCACAGTGAGAGTTGAAGATCTCAACCCCCCGAGGGGTCTCTCAGTTCCAAGATCGGTCAAATGAACACTAGGATTATGGTTTGCTTCAACAAGGTTTCACACTTTAATTTGTAAGGGCCGGGCAAAGATTTGTCCAGCAACACAGTTATTAAAAGATTCTGTGTTCCTTGGAGAAACTGCGTGATTAACTTGGAATAAAATATCAATTTTCATATGTTTCTTAAGAGACAGTACAGTCTTAATTACAGAGTAAATCCAATAAAATTACATAATGGACAACAGGTTAACCCAATCATATTTCCTGGGAAATAATGTTGTTTCACACGCACTATCTCCTCATACCTGTGCTTCAAGGTTAGCTGGGATGGTCAGTAATGTCCTATCTAGCTTAATTAGATCCATACTATGAAGAAGGCATTGTTTGCTTAATCTGTGATTCCGTTGGCTCAGGAATGCAGAAATGCAGCTTTTAGCCATTTTAAACACAGTGTTAATGTGTAGCCTGAAGACATGTTGTTATATTACTTTATATTGAGATGCTATTTTGTGGTTAATAAAAGCTCCTGGCAACAGCCTAAATCCAGGTATTCGATCCTCATCTGGTATAGACCTGCTCCGTCACTCAAAACAAAACTAGATTTACAATTTAAAGCCATACGTGCTATTCTGCTAAATTAATCCAGTTGATTTGTTTTTGTTTAAAAATGTGAAAACCTCGTGAACAGTTCTTCCAGTTAATCACTGGATATTCAAATTTCTCTTCAAATTAAAGATCATAACAAAACTGGGTGTCATTGTGGGATTTTGAATCTGGAGGGTGTGCTTGTGAAGGTTGAATGAACAATATTTCAAAGTGAATGTTATCGTGTTCAGTACTAAGACTTTCTGGAGATGAAAAATTTGCCCTTGTGTGTTTTGCAACACTTAACCAAGGTCAGTTCCAGAGAATATGCAGTCAGGTTGATCCGAGAGTTAAGAGCTGGCACAAACATCAGAAATAATGGAGGCAGGAGCACAGCAATTAGAGTTAGAAAGTTAGCCAAAAATATAAAAACAGGAAGGAAAGTTTCATCAGCTTTTCTTAAAAAAAGTTAAGAAAAGAAAGTGTTGGTTCTGTAGAAAATGAGTCTGGGGATTCAATAACAGAGGATAAAGAGATGATAGATGAATTGAAAAGAGCTTGAATCTGTCTTTACTAGAGAGGATACAAGTAACAGCCCAGAACTAGCTGGAAATCAGAAATTGAAAGGGAAGGAGGAACTGAAGACAATTACAATTACCAGGGAAGTCGTACTGAGTAAACTGTTGGAACTACGAGTTCACAAGTCCCAGTTGGCCAAAGTATTTCATTCTAGACCCTTAAAGAAAAACTAGCTAGTGAAATAGTTAATGCATTGGTTTTAATTTTCCAAATGTCATTAGTTTCAGGGGAGGTTTCTTCAGATTGGAAAATTCCTTCCTTCAAAAAGGCAGACCGAGAACAGGAAACTGCACACCATTTATCTTAACATATGCCATAGGGAAAATGTTCAAAGCTATGATTAAAGATGTGATGACAGGGCACTTATATAAGTTCAGGCAGCGTGAATCTGTTTTTGTCATTGGGAAATAATGTTTTGAAGAACTGCCTCTCCGCACTGCGACTGAGCTGATGAATCTCATCCTAGTTTCAAACTTCCAGCTCAGCACTGTCCCCATGACTTGTCCGGACTTGTCCGACCTGCCTATCTCCTTTTCCTGGATCAATGGTGCTGGAAGAGTTCAGGCAGCATCCGAGGAGCTTCAGCAAAATCGACGTTTCGGGCAAAAGCCCTTCATCAGGAATAAAGGCAGAGAGCCTGAAGCGTGGAGAGATAAACTAGGGGAGGGTGGGGGTGGGGAGAGAGTAGCATAGAGTACAATAGGTCAGTGGGGAGGAGATGAAGGTGATAGGTCAGGGAGGAGAGGGTGGAGTGGATAGGTGAAAAAGGAGCTAGGCAGGTCGGACAAGTCCGGACAAGTCAAGGGGACTGGAAGTTTGAAACTAGGATGAGGTGGGGGAAGGGGAAATGAGGAAGCTGTTGAAGTCTACATTGATGCCCTGGGGTTGAAGTGTTCCGAGGCGGAAGATGAGGCGTTCTTCCTCCAGACGTCTGGCGGTGAGGGAGTGGCGGTGAAGGAGGCCCAAGACCTCCATGTCCTTGGCAGAGTGGGAGGGGGAGTTGAAATGTTGGGCCATGGGGTGGTTTGGTTGATTGGTGCGGGTGTCTCGGAGATGTTCCCTAAAGCATTCTGCTAGGAGGCGCCCAGTCTCCCCAATGTAGAGGAGACCGCATCGGGAGCACCGGATACAATAAATGTTATTAGTGGATGTGCAGGTAAAATTTTGATGGATATGGAAGGCTCCTTTAGGGCCTTGGATAGAGGTGAGGGAGGAGGTGTGGGCACAGGTTTTACAGTTCGTGCGGTGGCAGGGGAAAGTGTCAGGATGGGAAGGTGGGTCGTAGGGGGGCGTGGACCTGACCAGGTAGTCACGGAGGGAACGGTCTTTGCGGAAGGCAGAAAGGGGTGGGGAGGGAAATATATCCCTGGTGGTGGGGTCTTTTTGGAGGTGGCGGAAATGTCGGCGGATGATTTGGTTTATGCGGAGGTTTGTCGGGTGGAAGGTGAGCACCAGGGGCGTTCTGTCCTTGTTACGGTTGGAGGGGTGGGGTCTGAGGGCAGAGGTGTGGGATGTGGACGAGATGTGTTGGAGGGCATCTTTAACCACGTGGGAAGGGAAATTGCGGTCTCTAAAGAAGGAGGCCATCTGTGGTGGAACTGGTCCTCCTGAGAGCAGATACGGCGGAGGCGGAGGAATTGGGAATACGGGATGACATTTTTGCAAGAGATAGGGTGGGAAGAGGTGTAATCCAGGTAGCTGTGGGAGTCGGTGGGTTTGTAAAAAATGTCAGTGTCAAGTCGGTTGTCACTAATGGAGATGGAGAGGTCCAGGAAGGGGAGGGAGGTGTCAGAGATGGTCCAGGTAAATTTAAGGTCAGGGTGGAATGTGTTGGTGAAGTTGATGAATTGCTCAACTTCTCCGCGGGAGCACGAGTTGGTGCCAATGCAGTCATCAATGTAGCGGAGGAAGAGGTGGGGAGTGGTGTCGGTATAATTACGGAAGATCAACTGTTCTACGTAGCCAACAAAGAGATAGGCATAGCTGGGGCCCATTCGTGTGCCCATGGCAACCCCTTTGGTCTGGAGGAAGTGGGAGGATTCAAAGGAGAAATTGTTAAGGGTGAGGACCAGTTCGGCCGAACGAATGAGAGTGTCAGTGGAAGGGTACTGTTGGGGATGTCTGGAGAGGAAAAAACAGAGGGCTTGGAGGCCCTGGTCATGGCGGATGGAGGTGTAGAGGGATTGGATATCCATGGTGAAGATGAGGCGTTGGGGGCTGGGGAAACGGAAGTCTCCCACCCACAGCTTCTAACCATCACCTCAGGAGATCTCCCACCCACAGCTTCCAACCTCATAGTCCTGGAACCCCGCACTGCCCGGTTCTACCTCCTTCCCAAAATCCACAAGCCTGACTACCTTGGCCGACCCATTGTCTCAGCATGCTCCTGCCCCACTGAACTTATCTCTACCTACCTCGACACTGTCCTATCCCCCCTAATCCAGGAACTCCCCACATATGTTCGAGACACCACCCATGCCCTCCACGTCCTCCAAGACTTCAGTTTCCCCGGCCCCCAATGCCTCATCTTCACCATGGATATCCAATCCCTCTACACCTCCATCCGCCATGACCTTGGATACTGCCGGAACTGCTGTGCTCTTCCAGCACCACTGATCCAGAATCTGGTTTCCAGCATCTGCAGTCATTGTTTTTACCACCTTGATGAATCTCCAGAGCCGACAGGGAATGGAATCCTTTCCCCCATTCCCCACATTTCCACAGCTTCTCCGCAGTTCTGGTATCCTTTTAGCTCCCTGTTTCTGATGAACAAGTGAAAGTGTGATCATACTCAGGAAACGTGTACAGTCACCACCTACTGCGAATAGTGTAATGTTTCTCCATCTGTGTATCTGTCTACAGCTCCTTCCCACAGACACCTCACTGGGGCACACTCTCTCCCAACAAGGGGAAAAGACATACAAATGTTGAGGAGTCAGACAAAATGCGGAAGCAATAAAATGTCGAAACACAGAGGAAAAAAAATTGTGGCCCCCTGTTGGCATTTAGACACTTAAAATCTGTCAGAAACACCAACATCCCAAAGAGCATACTGCGCATGTTTGTCGGTGTCAGCAACACATTGCGCATGTTTGTCGGTGTCAGCAAACTAGTGGGCATGCTCGTCACTCTGCGTTAAAAAAGGCGCGCGACCTTTTTTTGATTGCCCAATAGGGAGTCCTGGAGGACCGGAAGGACGTTGGTCCTCCTGCCAATCAGAGTCACCCCGTTGTCTGAATGCGGAAGTTGGACAATGCTGTTCCGAAGCTGCTGCTCGTGTCTGAATGAAAATTGAGCTTTATCCCAGACTGCAAATTCCTCTATCCATTATTTGTGATTACGGCGCTCTTTTCTCTTGCCATCTTTTCCATTTAATTTTCATTTTGTGTTCAGTTGTTGACTTGCAGCAACTAAAAGGAAAGGGAGTGTGTTGGGGTGGGGACAGACTCTGGAAACGGTGCTGCAGGTCTGTGTCTTAATTGGCAAAATAGACAAGCGGGAGGCTGGAAGAACACAGCAAGCCAGGGGGTGGAGAAGTCAATGTTTCCAGTGTAACCCTTTTTCAGGATTGGGGATGAGTGTAGGGGGCGATGCAGATAAAGGGTGTGCTGGGTGGTGAAGTGGGCATAGGTGTAGACAGGTAGAGGGTTCGACCTAGGCAAAAGTGAGGACTGCAGATGCTGGAAACCAGAGTTTAGATCAGAGTGGTACTGGAAAA
This sequence comes from Chiloscyllium plagiosum, assembly GCF_037043375.1. Classification (NCBI taxonomy): domain Eukaryota; kingdom Metazoa; phylum Chordata; class Chondrichthyes; order Orectolobiformes; family Hemiscylliidae; genus Chiloscyllium; species Chiloscyllium plagiosum. The sequence goes on from NW_028270165.1 coordinate 8,893,658, forward strand.
GCACAGCAGGTCAGGCAGCATCCGAGGAGCATGAAAATCGACGTTTCGGGCAAAGCCCTTCATCAAGAATTTCCCCAGATTCGGGGAGTCCAAAGCTGGAGGGCGTATGTTTGAGGTGAGAGGGGAATGATTTAAAAGGGACGTGAAGGACAACTTTTTCACATAGACGGTTGTGCATGTATGAAACAAACTGCTAGAAGAGTTGGTGGAGGCTGGTACGATTATGTTTAAAATGCATCTGGCTGGGTACATGAAACGGGATGGTTTGGAGTCGTGTGGGTCACGTGCTGGCAAACGGGACTAGATTAATTTCAGATATGTGGTCGGCACAGACAAGTTGGGCCGTAAAGTCTGTTTCCATGCTGTGAAAGCAGAAGTGTGGCTGTGAAGACTGGACATTCTGAGCATCTTTCAAAGATGTAAAAACAATTACTGCAGATGCTGGAAACCAGATTCTGGATTAGTGGTGCTGGAAGAGCACAGCAGTTCAGGCAGCATCCAAGGAGCAGCGAGATCAACGTTTTGGGCAAAAGCCCTTCAGGAATAAAGGCAGAGAGCCTGAAGCGTGGAGAGATACGCTAGAGGTGGGTGGGGGTCGGGAGAAAGTAGCATAGAGTACAATCGGTGAGTGGGGGAGGGGATGAAGATGATAGGTCAGGGAGGAGAGGGTGGAGTGGATATGTGGAAAAGGAGATAGGCAGGTAGGACAAGTCCGGACAAGTCATGGAGACAGTGCTGAGCTGGTAGTTTGGAACTAGGGTGAGGTGGGGGAAGGGGAAATGAGGAAACTGTTGAAGTCCACATTGATGCCCTGGGGTTGAAGTGTTCCGAGGCGGAAGATGAGGCGTTCTTCCTCATCTGGTGTCTGGTGATGAAGGAGCGGCGGTGAAGGAGGCCCAGGACCTCCATGTCCTCAGCAGAGTGGGAGGGGAAGTTGAAGTGTTGGGCCACGGGACGGTGTGGTTGATTGGTGCGGGTGTCCCGGAGATGTTCCCTAAAGCGCTCTAATAGGAGGCGCCCAGTGTTTTGCCCTTACTGGGAGCAGAAGAATACAGACAGACTCTGATCTCACACCTTTAATGCATGGTCTGAGCTGAGATGATACCTTTTGTTATAAAACCTTAAGTTATTTCAATAAAGTGTCTTTCAGGAAGTTCTGGGATTTACATATTAATGATACCTGCAGACCACACTGAAAGGCTTAACGATCCAAGTTTGTTCAATATATCATTTCAGTGGCTGGACACTAATGTTTTTCTATAAATTCTGTGCCTTATGATGTTATTCTCCACAACCACCTCATGAAGGAGCAGCACTCCAAATGCTGGTCCTTCCAAATAAACCTGTTGGACGATAACCTGGGTGTGTGAGATTTTTTTTAACTTTGTACAGGTTAGGGTGGATTGACCATGCTAAAGTGCTCACTGTGTCCAGGGAGGTGTGGGTTTGTGTGAATTGGCTGTGCTAAATTACACATCGTGTCCAGGAACGGATTGGTCATGCTAAATTACCTGTAGTGCCCAGGAATGTGCAGGTTAGGGTTAATTGGCCAGGCTAACTTATCCAGAGTGAAGATCTAGACCCCTCTTAAGGGGCTTTTTGGTTCGAGATTGGTCTAAAGAATCAATGGAATGCGGTCTGCACAAAGCAAGGTTATCAGTTTAATAAGGCATCTTGACACAATTCTGTCCAGCAACACAGCGGTTAAAGCTTCTGTGTTCCATGGTGAAGTTGTGCAAGTACATTCAAAAATTACACATTATTTATTTAAGTTTTTTTAAGACACAGTACAGCCTTAATTACAAGAAAATACCAATCAAATATAATAAGGTGACATGATTTACAGCAGGTTAATCCAATGATATTTCCTGGGAAAAGAGTCTTAATTACGTAAATCATCATGCCATGGTAGCAGCTCAAGGTTAGTTCAATTGGTCAATTAATGTGTCAGTGTTCATTTTAAGCAGACTCCATTGTCCTCTTATCTTTGGATTTTAGCTTAATTCTGCAAAACAGCAGGACAAGTTGAGTTCAATCATTATTCTCAGCCATTTTGCTGTATTGTTTTAAATTGAAAAGCCATTTTGTGGTTAGTAAAAATCTGCATATACTTGTTGCGTCTGACAATAACCTAAATTCAAATTTTATATTCTCACCTGAAGCATCAGAGTCTGAGGGGTGACCTTATAGACGTTTGTAAGAGGCATGGATATGGTGAATACCCAAGGTCTTTTCCCCAGGGTACGGGAGTCCAAAGCTCGAGGCTATATGTTTGAGGTGAGAGGGGAATGATTTCAAAGGGATCTGAGGGGCAACTTCACGCAGAGAGTGATGCATGTATGGAACAAGCTGCCAGAGGGAGTGGTTGTGGCTGGTACAATTATAACATTTTAAAAAGCATCTGGATGGGAATATGAATAGGAAGGGTTCAGAGGGATATGGGCCATATGCAGACAAATGAGGCTAGATTAGTTTTGGAGATCTGATCAGATGAATTGGACCAAAGGGTCTGTTTCTGTGCTGTATGACACTAATCATCTTTGGAGAAAGCAGAAGTGTAGTTGTGAAGACTGGACTTTCAGAGCAGCTTTCAAAGATGTTTTGTCCTTACTGGGAGCAGAAGTTGTTACAATGAAATCTTGCATTTGTGAGACAGCGACTTAGTGAGTGAGTACATCCCAGATTTTGGTGGAAAGTGGGAATTCATTGCACTGTGGGGATGAAGCCGTACCCTATCCAGTCATTGCTGCTGGTGGGTGAGACCAGACCTCAAGACTAAGGGGAGTAGATTTAGGACAGAGATGAGGAGGAGAAAGTGAGGACTACTGCTTTTCCTGGAGTGTAGTGAATCTATGGAATTCTCTTCATTAAGCATATTCAAAATGGGTTTTTGCATGGTTGGGGAATTAAGGGTAGTTGGGGCAATGCTGCTAGAAGGAGCTGAGACGATGGATAGATCGGCCATGATCGCAATGAAGAATGGGGCAGGCGAGATAGGCAAAATGGCTGACTCCTGCTTTTATTACTGTGAAACTATTTCCCATAGCTAACCCACCTCATCTGCACATCACTGAGCACTGTGGGTAATTTAGCATAGCGAATCCACTCTAACCTGCACCTACCTGGACACCATGGGTAATTTAGCACAGCCAATCCAACCGAAATTACGCAACACTGAACACTGGCTAATTTAACATGGTCAATCCACCCTAACCTGGACAAAGTTAAACATCACAACACCAGATTATAGCCCAATGGGTTTATTTGGAAGTACTAGCTTTCGGAGCACTGCTCCATCTTCAGGTGGTTGTGGAGTATAAGGTCATAAGGAACAGAATTTATGGAAGAAGATTAAAGTGTCCTGCCACTGAAATGATATATTGAACAAACCTGGATTGTTACCTCTTTCATCTTTTACAGTGGGTTGCAACTATCATTGATATGTAAATCTCGATTACATAAGGTTTTATAACAAAAGGTAACAACATCTGGGTGGCATGGTGGCTCAGTGGTTCTTAATTCTGCCTCACAGCACTTGGGACCCAGGTTCAATTCCAGCCACTGGCCACAGTCTGTGTGAAGTTTGCACATTCTCCCCGTGTCTGCATGAGATTTCTCCCGGTGCTCCGGTTTCCTCCCACAATTCAAAAGTATGCAGTTTAGGTGAATTGGCCATGCTTAAATTGCCCAGTGTGTTACATGCGCTGGTCAGGGGTAAATATGGGGAATGGGGCCTGGTGGGTTACTGTTTGGAGGGTTGGTGTGGACCTGTTGGGCCTGTTTCCATACTGTAGGGAATTGATTCCAATCTCAGCTCAGACAATGCGTTAAAAGTCAGAGTCTGTCTTTATCCCCACCTTGAATCTGACTAGTTCTGTTTCTAAAGTAGGAATTTATAAAATACAACGTTCTGACAGCTTGCAGATTGTGCATTTTTGAGCAAAATAGAATTTACCTGAAAATATAATTCTGCAAATGCAAATTCACCCCCATGGACTTGTGTGTGCTTACAGCTAAAAAGTTTATTTCCGTGCTGTGTATCTCTGTCTATTTGGTAAAAGATGCTTTATTTCTGTTGGCATAAATATTGTTGTAAGTCATAGTTGGGTACTAATAGTTAGATTATAAAGCAAAGAGAATTCCTCAAATAGGGCACTATCAGAATCCTGGGAGACCCCTATTTCTGGTTTACTTCCTATTGACAAACATTAAGCATGAGCACCTATTTATTTCTATTTTTTTGTTTCACCTTTTCTTGTTTGATTCCCTGGTATGACTGCACTCTGTGTCTGGTTGGTTGTCAGGCTGGGACATAGTGGATTGGGTTTCGATTGACTGAATGTTGTATTGTTCTGGAAGGTGTAAAGGGGGTGGGGGGGGGGGGGGGGGGGTTAGTGTTGGGGAATCAAAACTTCAGCAGAGCTGAGTACAGACCAACATCTTACTCTGTGGGAACAGGGAGATCAACAGAGGACAGAGAAACCAGGACCTGAAATCCGACCTGACACCGGATTACTGTGATCAGTGTTTTCATTAGCAATGCCAACCCTCTACCTTCACCTAGCTTCCCGTTTGACTACCCCCTCGATATTCAAGATCCAATCCTTGTCGTCCTGAAGCCATGTCTCTGTAGGGAGTCTCAGATCATAATTATTCTCTTCAATGTGTGCAGTCAGTTCATTCACTTTTGTAACAGTGAAGCACACATGCAGACACACTGTTTTCGGTTTCCATTTTTATGATCTTTGCAATCCAGTTTTAATTGCTGGTACATTTACTCTCCCTGTCTCCATCATTCTGTGAGGTTCATTTCCCACATCACTACATTGCTCACTGGCCTTGATTGGGATTGGCCATAGTGCCCAGGGATGTGCAGGTTATGTGTATTTGTCAGGGTAATGTAGAGCGGTAGGGGAATGGGTCTGGGTGGGTTCCCCTTCAGAGGGTCGGTGTGGACTCGTTGGGCCGAGTGGCCTGCTCCCACACTGTGGGGATTCTCTGAAGCGAAGGAATATTTACAAACGCTGCAGGACAGCGCAGGCGCAGTGCGTGCGCCCGGCTTGGCCCCGCCCATCCGCTCCTTTCGTGACGTCACAACGCGGAAGTGACACCGAATGAATGAAAATCCCTCCGTCTGGGCTAATCCTGGGGCGGGAAAATCTGTTCACTTGTAGCAACGGGAGTGAATCCAGGGCGGGAGCAGACCCTGTCAACTCAGGTATGGGAGTTAGTTACCAGGTGAGGAGGACAGAGATTTGGAGGAGTAGATATCTTTTCTGTTTTCCTTTTCAAAATGCACCCGATTTCCACAAGTAAATGCAACAGGTATAAATACAGCACATGCAGCTTCAAGCCGGCTGTGCATCCTCTGTTCTTCCTCTGCCTTGGCTCCAGCACTTTTGGCTTCCCTTCCCTTCTCGACTCCCCCCTCCCCCGCCGGGTGTTGATACCTCAATGTTTTTCCGGTTGTCTTTTGTGGGCTTTGAAAACTTTCCCAATCGTCTGAGTACAGGATTTGGGAGATTATGTTGCAGCTGTACAGGACATTGGTTAGGCCACATTCGGAATATTGTGTGCCGTACTGGTCTCTCTGCTGTGGGAAGGATGTCATAGAGTCATGGATGTTGTGAAACTTGAAAGGGTTCAGAAAAGATTGGCAAGGATGTTGTCAGGGTTTGAGCTGATCAGGATGGGGCTGTTTTCCCCTGAGTACCAGAGGCTGAGGGGAGACCCTACAGATTTCTATAAAATCATGAGTGGCATGGACAGGATAAATAGACAAGGTGTTTCCCTGGAATGGGGGAGTCCAGAACTAGAGGGTAATAGGTTTAGGGTTGGGGGGAGATTTAAAAGGGCCCTAAGGGGCTACTCTTGTATTCAGAGGGCGGCGCATGTAAGGAATGAGCTGCCAGAGGAAGTGGTGGAGGCTGGTACAATTACAGCATTTAAAAGGCATCTCACTGGGTATATGAATAGAAAGGGTTTAGAGGGATATGGGCCAAGTGCTGTCAAATGGGACTAGTGATTGAGGATATCTGATCGGCATGGATGAGTTGGACCGAAGGGACTATTTCTGTGCTGTACATCTGGTAGACAATGGTCCTCAGAATTCTGTTCCCATTATGCTCATCCTTAACTCTATTGCACATGGTCGTGGTGACAGTATCACATTCTGAAATGAGAAAAGACCTATAAATGCACAAGGGAATAGTTCCTTTCCGGGTGTGTACATGGAGATGGGTATAGTTACTTATGACGCATAAGGCCTGTTGTTCCCCAGCCGGTGGAACGCAAGCCATCTTTGTATATGGGCAGGAGGTATAAGGCTCCTTTTGTCTTGCACGAGTGGGCGTGACAGGTCTCAAGTAGGCAGGTGATGTTATGTGGAACATGAACAATTGCACACCCATAGCCGGTTCCATTAAAGCAATTCTCATATGACCATGCAGTAGAGTGAAAAGATGTCAGCAAACAGGTAGCACGAGGCTCATATGGTGTTGGAAAGTGATACTGTATTTCTCTGCGGAGGGTCGGCAGTAGGGAGTCTGATGAATAGAATGGAATCGGGGACTGGCGACGGGGCAAGTAAGTCATCTCCCGATAGAGAGGAGTAACATACTATTGCCTCTGGGGTGAAGAGCGTTCTGTGGGCCTGTATAAATAAGTTGTTTGTGGATTGAGGAGTTTCGCCTATCAGGCTTCCCTTTTCTCGAGTCGGTCCGTCCTACAAAAAGTGATGGTGTTCCTGGGCGCCCTTAAAATATTTACCATAATAACGGGGTTGATCACTTTTATCCTCACTAGGCTTTCATCTGCAGGTAAAATCAAAAAGACATAACTCCCACTGATTTCTACTGTCCAGATGGACCATCTGGTTTTCTGATGTAAGAGTCCATTGCAATAATCAATCTTCATCACGTTCCACACGTCAAAGGCGTCTGGTCCGGTGCACTGGACGACATCTCCTCGGCATAGGTGGTGGATAATCTCTGATCATTCCTAATCACATCGATGCTTAGTGGCTTTCCCCATCAGGATGTTGTACGTGATCAGAAAGGTGAGAAGATAGCGATCCCCCACACGTCCCTCCTCATAGTTCAAGTATCTGTAATAAGATTAACATTAGAACAACAGCAAGATTCAAAACCCAACTGGACAGGGTCCACTCCTTTTGTTGGGATTCCAGGATTCTCTCCTCCTCTTCCCCCACTTTTGATTGGTGTGGTCAATCAATTGACAATGGTGCAGTTGGACCCAAGCTGAGCGCCCAGCGACTGTGACCACCATAGGGGTGGGAAGTAAAACCTGGAAGGGGCCATTCCAAGGCTGGACTTTCAGAGCATGTTTTGCCCTGACTGGAAGCAGCTGAAAATGTGTTGTTGGAAAAGCGCAGCAGGTCAGGCAGCATCCAAGGAGCAGGAGAATCGACGTTTCGGGCATGAGCCCTTCTGCGCTTTTCCAGCAACACATTTTCAGCTCTGATCTCCAGCATCTGCAGTCCTCACTTTCTCCTGACTGGAAGCAGGAGAAGAGTTTGACTGAAGTGTGTCGGTGTTAATGCCTTGATGTCTCATTTTGCTCCCACCTTCCTGGGGTCATTAACCATTTCGTGTCTGGTCCTTCCTCAAGAAGTTGCATTGCAGGTTTATCCTGAATTGACACTTTTTTTTTGCTTCCCAAAATCAGACCTGCTCACTCTCAGCAGGATCCCAGTGTTGTGAAAGATATTAACTTTCAGTTGGAGGTATCCAAAATTCAGAGAGATGTCAGTCTTGATGTTTTTGCTTTTTCTGCCCATGTAAGATCCTGAATCAGCACCTTCAGGGGAATTAGTTAGAGCGGAGTGAGAACAGAGGGAGAGAGAGAGAGTGGGATGGTGCTTTCAATTTTGTGGAATAACAAAAGAATATTCCACAGAAAGTAGAATTGCTTTTTCTGAATTTCTACCCTGCACTGATGATCCCTTTTGTAATCCCTTTTTGCAGAGTATTTGAAAATCTGAAGACTGAAGTTTCAAAATCAACAAATGAAGGGCTTACGCTCGAAACATTGACGCTCCTGCTCCTCGGATGCTGCCTGACCTCCTCTGCTTTTCGACTGACTGTCCAGCGTCTGCAGTCCTCACTTTGATGTCAATGTCTGACAGTCACTGAATCCATCGGGACCGCAACGATTTTTGACTGTGATTTCTGTGAGAGGGATCAACGCTTTTTGGTTCCTGTTTGAGGACATTTTCAGCATCAGTGGGACTGGACGAGAGACCCCACTGTTGCCGCGCACTGTGTGTGGAGCCTGAAACTGTTATACGGCCTGGAAAGGGGATTTCACGGCAGGGAGGGGCACTACACGTGTTTGTGTGCAGCTGAAGCTGTGGCCATGGAGAAACCTGAGGAATCCCACCCTGTGGAGAAACCGTGGAAGTGTGGCGACTGTGGGAAAGGTTTCCGTGTCCTGTCTGCCCTGGAGACTCATTGGCGCAGTCACACCGGGGAGAGGCCATTCCCCTGCACCGACTGCGGGAAGGCCTTCAGACATTCCTCCCACCTGTTGGCCCACCAGCAGAACCACACGGGGGAGAGGCCCTTCAGCTGCCCTGAATGCGGGAAGGCCTACACCGACGTCTCCTCCCTGATGAGGCACCAGCGGGCGCACACAGGGGAGAGGCCCTTCAGCTGCCCCGAGTGTGGGAAGGCCTTTACCGACATCGCCTCCCTGATGAGCCACCAGCGGATCCACACGGGGGAGAGACCATTCAGCTGCCCCGAGTGTGGGAAGGCCTTCAGGTATTCGTCCCACCTGCTGACTCACCAGCGGGTCCACACCGGGGAGAGGCCGTTCACTTGCTCTCAGTGCGGCAAGGGCTTCACCCGCTCCTCCCACCTGCAGAGCCACCAGCGAGTTCACGTGCCATCGCAGAGGGATTGAAGGAGTGATGGCCGAGTGCCATTATCGATTGGACCATCAACCCAGATCAAGGGACTTCGGGTTTGAATCCCTCCCCGACAGATGGCAGAATTGGTATTCGGTCAGAAATGTGGAGTTGGGAATCTAACGATGAGACCGTTTCAGGGAGGGGGTGGTGCGGGGGAGAAAGCCCCCATCTGATTCACACTCTCCCTTGTTAGGGAAGGGAACCGCCATTGTGGGAAAGGATTCACTCAGTCGTTCCAGCTGCATTCTTTACCCGGTCTGGCCTACACGTGACTCCAGACCCACAGCAGTCTGGTTGACTCTACACTGCCCCTTCCTGGCAAAGGAGTGGGGAGAAACTTACTTGGAGACAAGGTATGGGTTGAAATTGCTGAGTTAGGCAATACTTCCTCCAGGTTACGGCTTTCCCAAGGATCCAATTACAAAGGGACAACTTGCTGCTGGCCAATAGTAAAGACAGTGAGAGGGGAGGTCGGACAAGGGGAGGTGTGGTGTGTGCACTTTGACCTTGAGCTGGTCAAAAACAACTACTTTTTTCTCTGCCTTTTTGCTGGGTGGATCTGAAGCTGTAACAAAGTTGGGTTGCAATAAAGTTTACCTGAACTTACCACCGGGCTCAGACTCTCATTGAAAGCTTTGAGCTCCAAGAAGTTTTTGTTTTAAAGCTGCTCATTTCTTTCAGCCTCCTGCACTAAGTTTAGAACAAAGAACACAGAACAATCCAGCACAGAACAGGCCCTTGGGCCCTCGATGTTGCGTCGACCTGTGAACTATTCTCGTCCCCCTACACTATCCCAAAATCATCCATGCACTTATGTAAGGATTGTTTAAACCTCCCTAATGTGGCTGAGTTGACTACCTTAGCAGGTAGGGCATTCCGCTCCCTTACCACTCTGTGTAAAGAACTTGTCTCTGACATCTGTCTTAAAGCTATCCCCCCTCAATTTGTAGTTATGCCTCCTCGTACACGCTGACGTGATCATCCTAGGAAAAAGTCTTTCTCTGTCTACCCTATCTAATCCTCTGATCATCTTGTATGTCTCTATCAAATCCCCCCTTAGCCGCCGCCTTTCCAATGAGAAAAGGCCCAAGTCTCTCAGCCTTTCCTCATAACACCTTCCCTCCAGACCAGGCAACATCCTGGTAAATCTCCTCTGCACTGAATCCAATGCTTCCCACATCCTTCCTGAAATATGGGGACCAGAACTATACACAATATTCCAAGTGTGGCTGCACCAGGGTTTTGTATAGTTGCAGCATGATATTGCGGTTCCGGAACTCAATCCCTCTACCAATGAAACTTAACACACCGTATGCCTTCTTCACAGCACTATCCACCTGGGTGGCAACTTTCAGGGATGTACGCACATGGACTCCAAGATCCCTCTGCACATCCACACTACCAAGAATCTTTACATTGACCAAGTACTCTGCCATCCTGTTATTCTTCCCAAAGTGCATCACCTCGCATTTAGTTGCATTGAACTCCATTTGCCACCTCTCGGCCCAATTCTGCAGTTTATCCAAATTTCCCCCTGCAACCTGTAACATTCTTCCAAACTGTCCAGTACTCCACCGACTTTAGTGTCGTCTGCAAATTTACTAATCCATCCACCTATACCTGTGTCTAAGTCAGTTATAAAAATGACAAACACCAGTGGTCCCGAAACTAGTAATCAGACTCCAGACTGAATATTTTCCATCAACCACCACTCGCTGCCTTCTTCCAGTTTCTAATCCAAACTGCTAAATCACCCTCAATTCAATGCCTCTGCATTTTCTCCATCAGCCTACCATGTGGAACCTTATCAAAGGTTTTACTGAAGTCCAAGTATACCACATCAACTGCCCTACCCTCATCTACATGCTTGGTCACCTTCTCAAAGAACTCAATGAGATTTGTGAGACGCGACCTGCCCTCCACGAAACCATGTTGACTATCTGAAATCAAATTGTTGCTTACTAGATGATTTTAAATCTTCTCTTATAATCCTTTCCAAAATCTTTTCTACAATAGATGTAAGGCTCACTGGTCTATAATTACCTGGGTCATCTCTGCTGCCCTACTTGAACAAGGGCACAATATTTGCAATCCTCCAGTCCTCGGGTACTAAACCCGTAGACAATAACGACTCAAATATCAAAGCCAAAGGCTCTGCTATCTCCTCCCTAGCTTCCCAGAGAATCCTTGGATAAATCCCATCCAGCCCAGGGGACTTGTCTACTTTCACTCCTTCTCAAATTGATAACACCTGTGTATAACTAACCTCGATCGTTTCGAGTCGAATATCTCGTAACTCATTCTTTTCCTGAGTGAACACCGATACAGGGTCCATGCTCAACTTCTCACTTCTGTCTTTGACTGGCCCTATTCCTACCCTAATCATCCTTTTATTCCTCACATATCTATAGAAAGCTTGAGTGATTTCCTGTATTCTATTTGCTAAAGGCTGCTCCTGTCCTCTCTTTGCTCTTCTTAACTCTCTCTTTAAATCCTTCCTACGTGATTTGTAATTCTCCATCGCCTCATCTGTTCCATCTTGCCTCATCAACACATAAGCCTCATGGAACAGCATCATAAGACACAGAACTCAGTGTCATGCAACTGATAGAATATATTGAACAAACTTAGATAGTCTTCATCTCTTAGAATGGGTGTGGGCGTTGGTTCATTAATATGTAACACTTTTAGAGTACTCAGTACAGTTCTGTTGGCCCTGTAATAGGAAGAATACTATTAGAGAGGGTTTAATAAAGATTTACCAGGATGTTGTAAGGACTGGAGGGTTTGAGGTTATAAGGAGAGGCTGGGACTTTATTCACTGGAGCACAGGAAGTTGGGGGGGTGACCTCATTGAGATTGATAAAATCATGAGGATTGGAGGTAAGGTGAATAACAAAGGGCTCTTGCTTAGCGTCGGCGAGCTCAAAACTAGGGGGCATTTTTTTTAATGTGAGGAGAAAGATTTTAAAGGAACCGGAGGGGCAACATTTTGAAAGAGGGTGATTTCCACGTGGAATTAACTTGCTGAGGATGTGGTAGATGCAGGTACAGTGACAACATTGAAACAGCATTTGGATGGGTACGTGAATGGAAAGGTTAGAGGGATATGGGCCAAATGCAGGCAAGTGGGACTGGTTTAGTTTGGAATCCTGGTCGGCATGGACGAATTGGACCGAAGTGTCTGTTTCTGTGCTGTATACCTTTATTGAAACCGGTAGAATTCTGAAAGGGGCTTGACAGGATAGATGCAGATAAAATGCTCCTTTGGTGGGGAGGGTCATCGAATTCCGACAATGTGGAAGCGGGCCATTCAGCCCATCGATTCCTCTCTGGCCCTCTGAACAGTATCCCAACCATACCCAACCCCTTACTCCGTATTTCCCGTGGCCAAGCCACCCTAACCTGTACATCCCTGGTCACTATGGGTAACTTAGCACGGCCAATCCTCCCTAACCTACACCCGAATCTATAACTTACCTTCTCAAGAATGTAATTTAAATGCAGAGCTTTTCTAAGAAAAATGTCAGTCTGACTCAACATTGGGACACAGACAGAATTCACACCTATTGTCTCTACTTATAAATAGGGCAACATCTCTTCGAAATGTAGATTCATTTAGATATAACTGCGTCACTTTACATATGAAGATATCCCTTTGAATGTGCCCACATCCCTTTGAAATGTAATCTCGTCCATTTAAACCTCTTTATTTGCAGAAATATCGTTAAAATGTCCGTGTCCCTTTAAAATGCAGATTGCCCCCTTTAGATATGACGCCGTTCCGTTAGATGTCGGAATATCTGTTTAAATTGAGCCGTGAGCTTTCCCAATGTAGACAGGGCTCCTGGAAACGTGGCAGTGTCCCCCCTGCAGCTGCAGAGCGAGACAGGAGAGTTTGTTTTTGTGAATGAGCAGTTGTAGCGCGAGGTGGCTGTTGCTTGGTGACGGTGAGGCTCCCCCGGCCCCGCCCATTCCCCCGTGCAGACGTCACGCGGGGGCGAAGGCGGTTGGGAGGAGAAGTCGCTCGAGCGGGGAAGCGGCGGGAGGGTGACCGTTAGGAAAATGGCGCCGTGCGGCCCGGGGCAGACACCCGTCACTGGGCACCGCCGCCTTCCTGGCGCAGCTGCTGTGTCACGGCCACACCGGCCGGCTGTACAGCAGGTAGGAGCCGGTGAGCATTCTGGAGGCGGATGGGGTTAAGGGCCTGCTTGGGAACTCGTCGGCCGCCTGGGTGGTGGAGTTCTACTGGTCGTGGGGCGGCCCCTGTGTCAACTATGGGGCCACCTGGAAGGTACTGGGCCCGGGAGGTGAAAGGTGAGGCAGGTTGTGGGGGGGACGGAGGGGAAGGAATGTGGGGCCTGTCCTGTCATAGTGACATTTTACACTCACTTTCCATCTGCTTTTACTGGCGTTTGTGCTGTTTACCCCTCACTGTGTGTTTAATCCTTGTGCTGTTTGCCCCTCACTGTGTGTTTAATCCTTGTGCTGTTTACCCTTTGCTGTTACTTGTGCAATTGCTGAGGGTAGTTGTAAATACTAGTGAAGGAAATTATGCACCAGCATGTGTATGTTCCTCAGGCATTGAAGGGGCAGGATCTGTTGAGAATGGTTGGTCAAGTGTGTGGTGTAGTAAACCTTGTTAATATGGGTATAGTTATGATTTGGAGATGCCAGTATTGGACAGGGATGTACAAAGTTAAAACTCACACAACACCAGGTTATAGTCCAACAGGACTACAATGAAGTAGTCAGCTGATGAAGTAGCATCGCTCCGAAAGCTAGTGTGCTTCCAATTAAACCTGTTGGACTATAACCTGGTATTGTGTGATTTTTAACTGGGTATAGTTTGTTACTTGGAAAATATACTTTTTATTATTTAAAGTCATAGAGATGTACAGCACGGAAACAGACCCATTTGGTCCAACCTGTCCATGCCAGCCAAATATCCTAAATTAATCTAGTCACATTTGTCAGCACTTGGCTCATATCCCTCTAAACCCTTCCTATTCATAGACCCATCCAGATGCCTTTTAAATGCTGTAATTATACCGGCTTCCACTACTTCCTCTGGCAGTTCATTCCATACATGCACCACCCTCTGCATGGAAACGTTGCCCCTTAGGTACCTTTTTATATCTTTCTGCTCTCGCCCTAAACCTGTGCCCTCTAGTTGTGAACTTCACCCCAACACTGAGGAAAAGACATAAAAACATTGAGCAGCCAGACAAATGCAAAAGCAATAAAATATCGAGACACATAGTGTAAAACAAATTATGGCTCTAATCCTTTTTGTTCTCTGAGGCATATGGACACTTAATCTGTCAATAACATCAGCATTGCTACAGAGCATATTGTGTACACTCCTCAGTGTCAACAAGCAGGGCACATGTTTGCCGGTGTCACCAAAACATTGGGCATGTTCCTCGCTGTTGGCAGAAAAGGGGCGAGACCTACTTTTGATGGACAAATAAGGAGCACTGGAGGACCAGAAGGAGAGTTGTCCTCATGCCTATTGGAGCTCCCCTATTGTCTGAATGCGGAAGGTGGACCATGAGCTTCTTAAGGTCCTGCTCCTCCTCTCTCACTGAATGAAGATTGAGCTTCACCTCAGACTGCAACTTCCTTCCTCTGTCCAACATCTGTGAGTACAGCACTCTCTTTTCTCACCCCCTTTTCCATTTACGTTTCATTCTGGGGTTCAATTGTTGACTTGGAGCAACTGAAAGGAATGGGAATGAATCCAACGAGGGGATAGACTCTGGAAAAGTTAGTCCATGCCTGTGTCTCAATTGGCAATACAGACAGGCAGGAGTCTGTAAGAATGCAGCAAGCCAGGCAGTATCAGGAGGTGGAGAAGTCGACGTTTCGGGTGTAACCCTTGTTCAGGACTGGGGGTGAGTTTTGAGAGAGCTGCAGAACAAGGGTATGCTGAGGGCAGGGTGATGAACTGGGGATAGGTGTAAATAGGTAGAGGGTTCGACCTGGTTGGTGAATGTGAGGAAGGAACTTAGTTGGTGGCAGGGAGGTGGAGGGGCAGGGGCTCAGAAGGGAGGTTATTTGAAATTGGAGAACTCACTGTTGAGTCCTTCGGGCTGTGGACTGCTCAGGTGGAAGATGAGATGTTGTTCCTCCAATTTGCACTGTGGTTTGTTGTGGCAATGGATGGGGCCAAAAATGGTCATGTCAGAAAGGGAGTGGGAAGGGGAATGAAAATGGGTGGTGACTGGGAGGTCCGGTCGGCCTCTGCAGACCTTGCTGCGATGCTCGGCGAACCGTTCCCCAAGTGTATGCTCGTGCTCCCCGATGTAGAGAAGGCCACAGTTGGCAAATACAGTACCCCAACATAAAGTTACAGCCTTTGCTGTGAAAAAAAGTAGAAAGGTATATTGTTTAAATGGTGATATATTGGGATGTGGAGAAAGTGAGGACTGGAAATGCTGGCGATTAGAGTCAAAACGTGTGGTGCTGGAAAAGCACAATAGGTCAAGCAGCATCCGAGCAGTAGGACAGTCAAGGTTTTGGGCGCAAGCCCTTCATCAAGAATGATGCGTGGATGTTCAGAGGGACATCAGTGTCCTTCTGTGCCAGTTGTCAGACAGGTGCAGCAGGCAATGAGCAAGGCAAGTGGTGTATTAGCAAGAGGAATTAAGTTCAGAAGCGGGGATGTCTTCCTGCAGTTGGGGGGTCATTGAATATTCGAGGAGAAAGTGAGGTCTGCCGATGCTGGAGATCAGAGCTGAAAATGTGTTGCTGGAACAGCGCAGCAGGTCAGGCAGCATCCAGGGAACAGGAGAATTGACGTTTGATTCCTAAAGAAGGGCTTATGCCCGAAACGTCGATTCTCCTGTTCCCAGGATGCTGCCTGACCTGCTGCGCTGTTCCAGCAACACATTTTCAGGTCATTGAATATATTCAAGGTTGAGTTCATCTGATTCTTATGTGGATATTTATGGGGAAGGCAAGAAAATGGTCTTGAGACAAGTACAGAACCGAGTTACAGAACTATACAGCACAGAAACAGACCCTTCAGTCCAACTAGTCCATGCTGACTATGTTCACCAGCTAAACCAGTCCCACCTGCCAGTGTTTTGGCCCATACCCTTCTGAACATTTCCTAATCATGTAATTATCCAAATGTCTTTTAAACCTTGTATCTGTACCTGCACCCACCACTTCCTCTGGACATTCAGTCCACACGTGAACCACACTCTGTATAGAAAAAATATTGTGCCCTTCAAGTCTTTTTAAAATCTCTTTCTCCTCTCACATTCAAAATTTGCTCCCTCATCTTGAAACCCCCAGCCTCGGGGAAGGACACCTGTCATTCACCTCATCTCTCCCCTCATGATTTTATAAACCTTGATAAGGTCACATCTCCACCTCCTATGCTCCAGTGAAAAAGTCCCAGCCCATCCACCTAGATGCAGGTAGATCCATATCCAGTCATGATCGGTTCAATGCTGGTCCCAATTCTCTCTCACGGTGTCCAGGACAGCAAGAGACCACAAGACAAAGGAGCAGAAATTAGACCACCAGGTCTGCTCATTCCATTCAATCATCGCTGATCAGTTTCTCAATCCCATTCTTCCACTTTCAACAAAGTGAAAACGGACGGAGAGAGTTTGGGATGGAGATTTTCCGCTTCTAGGGAATAATAGAGGAAAGAGAGTTCACTATAAATTAGAATTTTTGGGATCGGCTGATGAGCCGAGGAGTGTCAGTTGGAGTTTAATTTAGAGAAGTCTGAGGTTTGCATTTTGGTCAAGCAATCCAGGCAGGACTGATGCAGTTAGGGGAATGTTGCAAAATAAAGAGACCTTGGAGTGCAGGTTCATAGTTCCTTGAAAGTGGAGTCTCAGGTGGATAGAATAATGAAGAAGGCTTTTGGTTTGCTTTCCTTCATTGCTCAGAGCATTCAGTATAGGAGTTGGGAGGTCATGTAATACACCCTTCCCCCTCAAATGTGTGGTATCTAACTGCTTCATTGTTTCTAGTGAATACAGCCCACACCTCCCGCTACTGCCATAACATGAAAGCACTAGCTTTTGGAGTTCTGCTCTTTTATCAGGTGGTTGTGGAGAATAAGATCATGATCACAGAATTTATAGCCAAAGGAGTCCAGTGTCATGGAGATGTGATACATTTAACAATTTAGATTAAATCTTCCATCTTTTAGAATGGGGTTCTGTTCTTTGGTATGTTAATCCCAGAACCTGTTTTCAGTAACTTTCTCAAGAACGTAATTTAAATGCAGAGCTTTTCTATCCAAAATGTCAGGCTGACTCGACATTGGGACCCAGACAGAATTCACACCGATTGAAGGGAAGGCTGGGACTTTTTTCATTGGAGCACAGGAGGTTGAAAGGTGAAGGTGTCGGGTGCCTCGTTAGCAAGTTTGCAGATGACGCTCAGATTGATGGAATATCAGATAGTGAAGGGGACTGTCAGATGATACTGCAGAATATAGATTGGAGAGTTGGGAAGAGAAATGGAGTTTAATCCAGACAAATGCGAGGTGATGCATTTTGGAAGGTGCAATTCGAGAGCAAACTATACATTAAATGGGAAGGTCCTGGGGGAAATTGATGTACGGAGAGATCTGGGTGTTCAGATCTATTGCCATCTTCAGAGAACAATGTCTGTCAGTAGAGTGGTTAAGGCAGCATACAACATGCTTTCCATCATCGGACGGAGTATTGAGTACAAGAGCTGGCAGGCCATGTTGAAGTTATATAAGATTTTGGTTCGGCCACATTTGGAATACTGCTGTACAATTCCGGTCGCCAGATTTCCCAAAGGATATGGATGCTTTGGAGAGGGTGCAGAGGACGTTCACCAGGATGTTGCCTGTTATGGAGAGCGCTAACTATGAGGAGAGGTTGAGTAGATTAGGAGTATTTTCATTGGAAATAAGGAGGTTGAGGAGGGGTCTTGATTGAGGCCTATAAAACCATGAGGCATGTAGATAGGGGTGGATAGGAATAATTTTTTTCCCCCCATAGGGGAAGACTTAATTACTAGGAGTCACGAGTTCAAAGTGAGAGGGGAAAGGTTTGAGGGAGATCTACATGGAAAGTTCTTTACGCAGAGGGTGGTGGGTGCCTCATGCAGTGGAGGCAGTAGGGCTGGGATCGATAGCGTCATTTAAGATGTATCTAGACAGATACATGAATCGGCAGGGAACAAAGGGATACTGATCCTTAGAAAATAGGCGGCAGGTTTAGATAGAGAATCTCGATCAGCATAGCCTTGGAGGGCTGAAGGGCCTGTTCCTGTGCTGTAAGGTTCTTTGTTCTCTTTATAGAGGTTTCCAAAACCATGAGGGGCATAGATAAGGTGAACGGCATGTGTCATTTCAAGATTAGGCCGCAAATTAAGGTGAGAGGAGAAAGATTTTAATAAGAGATGAGGAGCACCTTTTTTGTAAACAGAGTGGTTTGTGTGTGGAATAAATGTCCAGAGGAAATAGTGGATGCTGGTTGTGTAACAACATTTAAAAGACATTTGCATAAGTACATGAATAGGAAAGGTTCAGGGGGATATGGGCCAAATACAGGTAGGTGGGACTAGTTTAGTTTGTGAATATAGTCAGCATGGACTAGTTGGGCTGAAGGGTCTGTTCCTGTGCTGTATGACCCTTTAACTGTTCTGTACTGGTCTTAAAATCATTTTACTTGCCTTCCCCCAGAAACATCCACTTCTTTCTTGTCCTAAAATCAGACGAACTCAGCCTTGAATATATTCA
Source organism: Chiloscyllium plagiosum (assembly GCF_037043375.1). Lineage (NCBI taxonomy): Eukaryota > Metazoa > Chordata > Chondrichthyes > Orectolobiformes > Hemiscylliidae > Chiloscyllium > Chiloscyllium plagiosum. The sequence continues at coordinate 8,912,338 of NW_028270165.1, forward strand.
ATGACCCCCTAACTGCAGAGACTTCTGAACTCATTTCCTCTTGCTAATATACCACTTGCCTTGCTGATTGCTTGCTGCACCTGTCTGACAACTGGCAGTGACTGGTGTGGAAGGATGCTGAGGCCACCTTTTACATCCACACATCATTCCTGAGGAAGGGCTCATGCCTGAAACGTTGATTCTCCTGCTTCTCGGATGCTGTCTGATCTGCTGTGCTTTTCCAGTGCCACACTTTTCAACTGTCATCTCCAGCATCTGCAGTCCTCACTTTCTCCACATCCCAATATGTCACAATTTAAACAACGCACCTCCTTTCAGCAGTTATTTGTTCGTAACTGAGGCTATAACTTCACGCTGTGGGACTGCATTTGCCATGTGTTTGCCAATTGAGATACAGACCTGGACCAACGTTTCCCGACTCTGTCCCCTCCCTGGATTCACTCACTTTCTTCAGTTGCTGCAAGTCAACAATTGGCTTCTCATTGGTCCATTTGAAGAAGGATTTGCGCCATTTTTGCAGACAGCAAAGAGCGTGAATGGTTTTTGCTGAACCAGCATGGAAACAGACCGTTCGGTCCAACCCGTCCATGCCGACCAGATATCCCATCCCAATCTCGTCCCACCTGCCAGCATTTGGCCCATATCCCTCCAAACCCTTCCTATTCATGTACCCATCCAAATGCCTCTTAAATGTTACAATTGTACCAGCCTCCACCACTTCCTCTGACAGCTCATTCCATACACGTACCACTTTCTGTGTGAAAAAGTTTCCCAGTAGGTCTCTTTTATATCTTTCCCCTCTCACCCTAAACCTATACCCTTGACTTCTGGACTCCCCACCCCAGGGAAAAGACTTTGTCTATCTATCCTATCCATGCCCCTTTTGTAAACGTCAGCTTCCGACGCTCCAGGGAAAATAACCACAACCTGTTTAGCCTCTCCCTATACCTCAAATCCTCCAACCCTGGCAACATCCTTGTGAATCTTTTCTGAACTCTTTCAAGTTTCACAAAATCTTTCCAATAGGAAGGAGACCAGAATTGCACACAATATTGCAACAGTGGCCTAACCAATGTCCTGTACAACAGCCACATGACCTCCCAACTTCTGTACTCAATCCTCTGACCAAGAAAGGAAAGCATACCAAACACCACCTTTACAGTTCTATCTATCTGTGACGCCAGTTTCAAGGAGATATGAACCTGCACTCTGAGGTGTCTTCGTTCAGCAACACTCCCTAGGACCTTACCATTAAGTGTATAAGTCCTGCTAAGATTTGCTTTCCCAAAATGCAGCACCTCACATTTATCTGAATTAAACTCCATCTGCCACTTCGCAGCCCATTGGCCAATCTGGTCAAGATCCTGTTGTAATCTGAGGTAACCCTCTTCACTGTCCACTGCACCTCCAATTTTGGTATCATCTGCAAACTTACTAACTGTACCTCTTATACTCGCATCCAAATCATTAATGTAAATGACAAAATGTAGAGGGCCCAGCACCGATCCTTCTGGCACTCCACTGGTCACAGGCCTCCAGTCTGAAAAACAACCCTCCATCACCTTTCTACCTTTCAGCCAGTTCTGTATCCAAATGGCTAGTTCTCCCTGTATTCTATGAGATCTAATCTTGCTAAACAGTCTCCCATGGGGAACCTTGTCGAACGCCTTACTGAAGTCTATATGGATCACATCTACCGCTCTGCCCTCCTCAATCCTCTTTACTTCCTCAAAAACTCAAAATTTGAGATATGATTTCCCACACAAAAAGCTATGTTGACTATCCCTAATCAGTCCTTGCCTTTCCAAACACATGTACCACCTGTCCCTCAGGACTCCCTCCAACAACGTGCCCGTCACCGATGTCAGGCTCACTGTTCTATAGTTCCCTGGCTTGTCCTTACCACCCTTCTTAAACAGTGGCACCACATTAGCCAACCTCCAGTCTTCCGGCATGCGCAGTGTTCTCTCCTAGCAGATTTAAAGTGTCCAAATGCCACAATTTCTTCCCCTGTCACTCGACATAACCGCGCATGCTCCTTTCTGTGTTTGATGTTCATCTTCCCTATAACCCTCATGATTTTATAAATCTCAAATGAGGTCACCCCTCAACCTCCTGTGCTCCAGTGAAGAGTGTCTCAGCCTCTCCTTACAACTCAAACCCTCCAGTCCTGGCAACATCCTGGTAAATCTTTACTGAACCCTTTCTAATAGAATTCTTCCTATTACAGGGCCACCAGAAGCATTCTCAGTACTCTACAAGTGGCTTCACCAACATCCTGTACAACTTCAACATTGTCCCAGCTCCTTTATTCAATGGTGTGAACAATTAAGGTAAGTGTGTTGAATGCCTTCTGAAGCTTCCTTCCAACCAGTGATGCAACTTTCAAAGAAGTATATATCTGAACCCCCCCACCCCGCCCCCCACCATATCCCTCTGTACAAGCCCGGCCCTTCCTTATTTTGGCAAAATGTAACCCCTCACCTTTTATCTATACACATGTTCTCTCTCAGACATACACACATACACGCCCCCCTCAACACACACACCCTTTCACAGGCTTCTCCTCCATCACACTCACTTTACCAAGCATGTGCACACATACTCTCTTACACGCGCACTCATGCTGCACACATACATATAACAATGTGGTGCATTTGCAGAATTATATTTGCAGATACATTCAATTTTGCACAAAACGCACAATATGCAGGTAGTCAATCCATGTAATATTTTATAAATTCCTAGTTTGGAAATAGAACCAGTCCGATTTAAGATTGGGATACTCTCACACCTTTCATGCATTGTCTGGACTGAGATGTCACCTGTTTTTTAAAAAGACCTTAAGTGATCTTGAGAATATGACTTAATAGTAGTACTGCGATGTACACATTAATGAACTAAAACCTGCAACCCATTCTAAAAGATGAAAGATTTAACAACAATCTACGTTTGTCAATATATCATCAGTTGCATGACATTGATCTTTTGCTCTTAACTCTGTGTCTTATGATCCTGCTCCACAGTTACCCGATGAAGGAGCAGCACTCCGAAAGCTGGTGCTTCCAAATAAACCTGTTGGACTATAACCTGGTGTTGTGATTTTTAAACCGTGTCCAACCTAGTCCAACAGCAGCACATCCACCTCGTTTCTAGTGAACACAGCCCCTACTTCCCAGTGCTGCCAGTAAACTGCCGATGAACGATGCACTCCTGAAAAATTTATAGTATCTAACGAAACCAGCTACTCATTCACTGCTCCATCTAATACACAACATTGGAAACTTAGTGCAGAAGGCTGCAAGAAATGAGCAGCTTTAAAACAAAAACCGCTTGGAGCTTTCGATGAGAGCCTGAGCCCAGCAGTACGTTCTGGTTACCTTTTATTTTGTGTCCCAACATGGTTACAGCTTCAGATTCCCTCCCCCTCCCCCAGCAAAAAGGGCAGAGAAAGAGTAGCTGTTTTTTAGACAACTCCACAACAGGGGAAAGGAGCAAAGGGCGGGGCAAGGCCAACAGCAGGCCCCCACACTACGCCTGCATTGCCTTGCACAGTTTACAAAAATCCCTTCCCCTTCAGAGACTCCCCACAGTGTGGGAGCAGGCCAACTGGCCCAAAGACTACACACCGATCCTCCGAAAGGTAACCCACCCACACAATTCCCCTATTGCTCAACATTTACCCCTGACTAATGCACCAAACCTGCACATCCCTGGGCACTATCTGAACCTGGACAAAGTTAAAAATCTCACAACACCAGGCTAAGTCCGACAGTTTATTTGGAAACACGAGCTTCGGAGCACTGCTTCTTCATCAGGTGATTGTGGACAATAATATCATATGGCACAGAATTTATCAGAAAACATTACAGTGCCCTGCCACTGAACTGATATATTGAACAAACCTGGATTGTTAAGTCTTTCATATTTTAGAATAGGTTGCAGCAATCATTAATTAGATTACTTACAGTGTGGAAACAGGCCCTTCGGTCCAACAAGTCCACACCGCCCCGCCGAAGCGCAACCCACCCATACCCCCTACATTTACCCTTAACCTAACACTACGGGCAATTTAGCATGGCCAATTCACCTGACCTGCACATCTTTGGACTGTGGGAGGAAACCAGAGCACCCGGAGGAAACCCACACAGTCAGTCGCCTGAGGCGGAAATTGAACCCAGGTCTCTGGAGCTGTGAGGCAGCAGTGCTAACCACTGTGCCACCGTGCCGCCCACGAAACAAAAACAAACATTGCATAGGGCTTTCTGATAGGAAGGAAACCAGAATTGCATGCAATATTCCAACTGTACAGCTGTAACATGACCTCCCAACTCCTATACTCAATACTCTGACCAATAAAGGAAAGCATACCAAATGCCATCTGCACTATCCTATTGACCTGCGACTCCACTTTCATAGAGCTGTGAACCTGCACTCCAAGGTCTTTTTGTTCAGCAACACTCCCTCGGACCTTACCATTAAGTGTACAAGTCCTTCTAAGATTTGCTTTCCCAAAATGCAGCACCTCACATTTACCTAAATTAGATTTCACTTGCCACTTCTCAGCCCATTGGCCCATCTGATCAAGATCCCATTGTAATCTGAGGTAACCTCCTTCGTTGTCCACTACACCTCCAATTTTGGTGTCATCAGCAAACTTACTTACTATACCACTTATGCTCACATCCAAAAAGTAGTGGGCCCATTATCTATTTTCAAAGTGGAATTTACAATATATTACATGTATTGACTGCCTGCAGATTGTGCAGTCTTTCAGCAAAGTAGAATGTATTTGCAAACATCATGCTACAAAGACAAACTCCCACCATGGATGATCTATCATGTGTGCATGAGATAGAGAAAAAGTCCGTGTCCGTGCTGTATATCTCTGTCTATTTGATAGCTGATGCTTTATTCCTGTTGGTGTAAATGTTGTTGTAATTCATAGCTGGATACTAATAGATGTAAGGGTGACAGAATTCCTCAAGTAGGGCACTGTAAGATTCCTGAGAGACCCCTATTCCTGGTTTACTTCCTCATGAACAAACATTAAGCACGTGCGCCTATTTATGATTTTTGTTTCATTTTTTCTTGTTTGATTCCCTGCTATGACTGCACCTTGTATCAGGATGGTTGACAGGCTGGGAGATTGTGGGTTGGGTCTTGATTGAATATTTTATCGTTCCAGAAGTTATAAAAGGCGGGGTCAAAGCTTTAACAGAAATCCAGCAGAGCTGAGAACAGACCGACATCTTAGTCTGTGGGAACAGGAGGATCAACACGGGACAGAAATCAGGGCCTGAAATCTGAGCTGACACCAGACCATCCTGTGATCAGTGCTTTGATTAGCAGCATCCTTCTACATCAGTCAATGCCAGTTGTCAGACAGGTGCAGCAAGGCAAGTGGTATATTAGCAAGCTGAACTGAGATTAGAAGTGGGGATGTCTTCCTGCAGTTAGGGGGTCATTGAATATATTCAAGGCTGAGTTCATCTGATTTTTGAACAATAAAGTGTGGATTTCTTTGTGCGCAGGAGGTGTTTTTTTTTATTTTGAATGGTTTATGTGTTGGATGCAGGTACAGTATCCACGTTGAAGGTGGAAGGCAAGAAAATGGTTTTAAGACCACGACAGAACAGTTACATTAGACAGCACAGAAACGGACCCTTCAGTCCAACTATTCCATGCTGCCTACGTTCTCAAACTAAACTGGTGCCACTTGCCAGTGTTTGGCCCATATCCCTCCGCACCGTGCCTCTTCATATACTTATCCAAATGTCTTTTAAACGTTGCATCTGAATGTGCATCCACCACTTCCTCTTTACATTCACTCCACACGTGAACCACTCTGTTTATAAACAAACTTTTCCTGATTCTGTCCACTCCGTGAGTTCATTCCCTTTCCTTTCGGTTGCTGCAAGTCGTAAATTGAAGCCCAGAATGAAAATCATGGAAAAGGAGTTGTGAAGAGAGTACCATACACTCAGATGGTTGACAGAATAAGGAGGTTACAGTCTGGAGCAAACTCAATCTTCATTCAGAGAGAGCAGCAGCAGCTTCCGAAGCTCATGTTCCAACGTCTGCATTCAGACAATAGGTAGGCTCTGATTGGCAGAAGGACCAGTCACCTTCCGGTCCTCCAGGGCTCCTGACTGGCCTCTTTCACTACCCTGTGTCCCAATGATGCAACTTTCAAAGAACTATGTACCTGATTTGGAGATGCCGCTGTTGGACTGGGGTGTGCGAAGTTAAATTTCACACAATACCAGATGATACTCTAACAAGCTTATTTGTAAGCACTAGCATTTGGAGCACTGCTCTTTCATCAGGTGGTTGTGTCTTATGATCCTGTTCCACAAACACCCAATGAAGAAGCTCGTGCTTCCAAATAAGCCAGTTGGACGATAACCTGGTGTTGAGTTTTAACTTTATCCACCCCAGTCCAACACCGGCACCTCCACATCATGTCACCTCCACATCATGTCTAGTGAACCAAGCACACACTTCTCAGTGCTGCCAGGAAACTACAATGCTGATGACATTGCACTCCTGAAAATTTTACAATTTATAACAATGCTGGCTACTCATTCACTGCTGCAACTGATACACAACATTGGAAACATAGTACAGGAGACTGTCAGAAATGAGCACAGCAGGTCAGGCAGCATCTGAGGAGCAGGAACATCAACGTTTCTGGCAAAAACCTGAGGAAGGGCTTTTGCCCGAAATGTCAATTTCCCTGGTCCTCGCATGCTGCCTGACCTGCAGTGCTTTGCCAGCACCACTCTAATCTTGACTCTGATCTCCAGCATCAGCAGTTCTCACTTTCACATGTAAAATGAGCAGTTTTAAAACAAAAACCTGTTGCAGTTTAAAGCTCTCAGTGAGAGTCTGAGCTCAGTGTGAAGTTCAGGTAATCTTTATTGTGACCCAACTTTGTTACAGCTTCAGAATCTCCCAGCAGAAAGGTGTAGAAAAAGTAGCAATTTTTAAAAAATCGCTCAAGGTCAAAGTGCAACCCCTCACTTTCTTCATTATTGGTCACCACTGAGTCGTCCCTTTGTAACTGCATCCTTGGTACAGCCTTAACCTGGAGGAAGTATTGCCTCACTCAGCAATTTCAACCTGTATTCCAATCAAGTTGGATGAGCAGCGTAGAGTCCACCAGACTGTTGTGGGGCTTGGGTCACGTGTAGGCCAGACCGGGTAAAGGATGCAGCTAGGACGACTGCTCTAATAACTGCTCAAGTCTTCCCTAAAAAAGAACTGAGTGAATCAGATGGGGGTTTTCTTCCACCCCCACCCCACCGACAATGGTTTCACCATTAGATTCTGAACTCCAGATTTCTGACCAAATTCGAATTCCACCATCTGTCGCGGTGGGAATCGAACTCGGGAGCCACTGGAACTGGGTTGATAGTCCAGTTAATAAACGCACTCGGCCGTCATTCTTTCAATCCCCTGCAATGCCACATGATCCCGCTGGTGGCTCCGCAGCTGGGAGGAGCAGTTGAAGGCCTCTCCCCTGCGTGGACTCACGGTGCCTCAGCAGGGCAGAGGCCTGGAAAAAGGCCAACCCCACACTGTGTAGGGGAACGGCCTCTTCCCCCGTGTGGACCCACTGGTGGATCAGCAAGAAGGAAGCCTGGGTAAAGGCCTACCCGCACTTTGGGCAGCTGAAGGGCCTCTTCCCCTGCGTGGACCCGTTGGTGCCTCAACAGGTTGGAGGATTCACGGAATGTCTTTCTGCACTCGGGGCAGCTGAAGGGCCTCTCCCCCGTGTGGACCCACCGGTGCCTCAGCAGGGCAGAGGCCTGGGTAAAGGCCTTCCCGCACTCAGGGCAGCTGATTCCCTGCTGTGACTACAATGTGCCTGGATTGTTGACTGGCTGGGAGATTGTGGATTGAGGCTTGATTGACTGAATGTTTGTTTAACCCAGAAGGTGTAGAAGGGGGGGTTCAGAGCTTCAACAGACATCCAGCAGAGCTGAGAACAGACAGACATCCACATGCCTTTTAAATGTTGTAATTGTGCCAGCCTCTACCACTTCCTCTGGCAGTTCGTTCCATACATGCACCACCCTCTGAAGTGGTTGCCCCTCCAATCTCTTAAATCATTCCACTCTCACCTCAAACATATGCCTTCTAATTTAAGGACTGCCATACCCTGGGGAAAAGACCTTAGGGTTTCCCCTCTATCCATGGCCCTTACAAAGGTCTATAAGTTTACCCCTCAGCCTCGGATGCTCCATGGAAAATGCCCCTGGCCTATTCTTTTCTGACCCCTTTCAAAGTTTCATAACATCTTTCCTACAGCAGGGAGACCAGAACTAACTGCAGGATTCCAAAAGTGGCTTAACCAACATCCTGGACAGCCACAACATGACCTCCCAACTCATCTACTCAATGCTCTGACCAACAAAGGCTATCCTGTCGACCTGAGAACGATGGAACCTGCACTCCAAGGACTCTTTGTTCTGCAACATTCCCCCTAACTGTGTCAGTCCTGCCTGGATTGCTTGACCAAAATGCAACAACTCACATTTCTCCAAATTAAATTCCATTTACCACTCTTTGGCCCATCCGATCAATTCTAATTTATAGCGAACTCACTTTTCTCTCTCATTCCCTCGAAGCTGAAAATCTCCATCCCACACACACTCCCTCCATTCTCACTTTGCTGACCCTAATCCCTGCTGTACCTCATCCTGAAGGGTCTGGTTCATGCTGATTAACAGGCCCGCACTCGGGGGGAGGGGGGGGGGGGGGTGTCTAATTGAAACATACATAATCTTCAAAGCCCAGACAGAGTGGACATTGCGAAGATGTTTCCATTGGTAGGACAGACTCGGGCCAGAGGGCACAGCCTTAGAGTAAATGGAAGACCTTTTAGAACGGAGAAACTTCTTCAGCCAGAGAGCGGTGAATCTGTGGAATCTATTTCCACAGAAGGCTGTGCAGGCTAGGTCACTGAGGATATTTAAAACTGAGACAGATAGGTTCTTGAGAATCAAGGGGATCAAAGGTTACGGGGAGAATGGGGCAGGTGGGACTAGTTTAGTTTGTGAACACAGTCAGCATGGTCTAGTTGGATTGAAGGATCTGTTTGTGCTCTCTGGCTCTGTAACTGTTCTAAACTGGTCTTGAAACCATTTTGATGCCTTCCTCTTGTTCAAAAATCCAATTAAGATCATGGCTAATCTATTCACCATCTGAGATCCTCCTCCCTGCATTGTCCCAACTACCCTTAATTCCCCCACCATTGCAAAAACCCATCCAATTGTGTCTTGAATATACTTAATGAAGCTGCCTCTACTGCTTCCTGGGGCAGAGAATTCCATAGATACACTACACTCCAGGAAAAGCAGTTCCTCCTCATCTCTGTCCTAAATTTACTCCTCCTAATCTTGAGCCTGGTTTCATTCACCAGCAGAAATGACTCAATAAGTAGAGTTTCATCCTCACAGTGCAATGAATTCCCACTTTGCACCAAAACCTCGGATTTACTCACTCACTCAGTTGCTGTCTCACAAATGCAAGATTTCATTGTACCTTCTACTCCCATTAAGAGCAAAACATCTTTGAAAAGTCCTCAGAAGCACTTCTGCTCTCACCGAAGATGATTAGAGTCAGACAGCACAGAAACAGACCCTTTGTCCATCCACATTAAGGGCAAAGCATCTTTGAAAGCTGCTCTGAAACTCCAGCCTTCACAATCACACTTCTGCTCTCACTGAAGATGATTGGAGTTATATAGAACCGAATCAGACCCTTTGTCCATCCACACATCATTCCTGATGAAGTGCTCGGGACCGAAATGTCGACTCTCCTGGTCCTCAGATGCTGCCTGACCTACCACCTTTTTCAGCACCACACTTTGACTCTCATCTCCAACATCTGCGGTTCTCACTTTCTCCACATCCCAAAGTATCACCATTTAAACAATACATCTCCTTCCTGCTTTTTTGTTTCATAGCAAAGACTATAACTTCACATTGAGATACTGCATTTGCCACGTGTTTGTAAATTGTGGTCTTCTCGACTTCCGGGAGACTGAGCATAAACTTGGGGAACGGATTGGCGAGCATCACAGCTGGGTCCGCAGAGGCTGACCAGACCTCCCAGTCACCATCGATTTTAATTCCCCTTCCCACTCCCTTTCTGACAAGAACATCATAGGCTTCCTCTATTGCCACAACGAACCAAACCGCAAATTAGGGAACAACACCCCATCTTCCGCCCGGGCAGACTACAGCCTGCAGGACCCAACATCGAGTACTCCAATTTCAAATAACCTCCCTTTCCATCACCCAACTCCCTTCTCAGCCCATTGCCCCTCACTACCACTCCTTCCTGCCACCAACCTGATTTCTTCCACCCAATGATTTATCTGACCGATTCTTCACCTATCCCCACTTTAGCCCCGGTCCTGGCACCCATCCCCAGTCCTGACGAAGGGTTACACCCGAAATATCGACTTCTACACCTCGTGATGCTGCCTGATTTGCTGTGCCCTTCCAGCCTCCTGTCTGTCTATTTTGCCAATTGAGACACAGACCTCGATCACTTTTCCATAGTCCGTCCCCTCCCTGGGTTCAATCCCTTTCCTTTCAGTTGCTGTAAGTGAACAATTGAACTCCAGAAAGAAATAGAAATGGCAAAGGGGGCGAGAAAAGAGAGTGCTGTACTCACAGATCTTAGACAGAGGAAAGAATTTGCAGTCTGGGTGAAGCTCAATGTTGATTCAGAAAGAGGAGCAGGAGTAGCAGCTTCAGAAATTCATGGTCCAACTTCCGCATTCAGACAATGGGGTGGCTCTGATTGGCAGGAGGACCAGTTTTGTTTTGGTCCTCCACGGTTCCCTATTGGACCATCAAAGGAAGGTCGCGCGCCATTTTTTGCGGAAAGCGATGAGCATGCCCAGTGTTTAGCTGACACCGGTGGGCATGTGCACTGCGTTACTGACACCGGGAAACATGCGCAGTATGCTCACCTGGGATGCTGGTGTTCCTGTCAGATTTTAAGAGTCCAAATGCCAATACGACAAAAAAGGGGTCGAGCTACAATTTGTTTTTCCCTGTGATTCGACATTGTATTGTTTTTGCATTCTGTCTGGCTGCTCAACTTTGGTATGTCTTTTCCCCACGTTGCGCGAGTCCAGAACTGGAGGGCATGGGTTTAGGGTGAGAGGGGAAAGATTTCTGAGGGGCAACCTTTTTGCACAGAACGCTGGTGGGGGTCAGCCAGAGGAAGTGGTGGAGGCCAGTACAATGATAATATTTAAAATGCATCTGGATGGGGATATGAATAGGACAGATTCAGAGGGATAAGGGGCCAAATACTGGCAAATGGGTCACTAGATTAATTCAGGATATCTGGTCGGCATAGACCGAAGGGTATGTTTCTGTGCTCTGTGACGCTATTTCTAGATAGTTGGAACCAACTTCACAAGACTAGGGCTAGGCCATTCACCCTTTACAGTCAAGATCAGAGTGGTGTTGGAAATCACAGCAGGTCAGGCAGCATCCAAGGAGCAGAAAATCGATGTTTCAGGCAAAAGCCTCGAATGCTGCTTGACCGGCTGTGCTTTTCCAGCACCACTCTAATCTTGACTCTAATCTCCTGCATCTGCAGTGCTCATTTTCGCCCATTCACCCCTTCCAGCCTGTCCTGAGCGGTGGCCTGACTGCGTTTATTTCAGTGAAAGAATCAGACAGATTTCAGCAGCTCTTTTAAAAAACTTGAACACGCTTTCTGGCTTTAACGATGTTTCTGAAGATATCATTTTAGGTTTAGGGTGTAGGTTTGATATCCAGACGTTTCATCACCTGGCTAGGTAACATCTTCAGTGGCGACGCCAAGTGAAGCGAAGCTGTTGTCTCCTGCTTTCTATTTATTTCTTTCTCCTGGATGGGGTTCCTGGGGTTTGTGGTGATGTCATTTCCTGTTCGTTTTCTGAGAGGCTGATAGATGGTATCTCAGTCTATGTGTTTGTTTATGGCGTTGAGGTTGGAGTGCCAGGCCTCTAGGAATTCTCTGGCAAGTCTTTGCTTAGCCTGCCCCAGGATAGATGTGTTGTCCCAGTCGAAATGATGTTTTTTTTCATCCATGTGTAGGGCTACGAGGCCTGGCACTCCAAGCACAACACCATAAACAAACACACAGATCTACATGCCATCTATCAACCCCTCAGAAAACGAACAGGAAATGACATCACCACATACCCCAGGAACCCCATCCAGGAGAAAGATATAAATAGAAAGCAGGAGACACAGCTTCGCTTCACTTGGAGGTCGCCACTGATGATGTTACCTCGCCAGGTGATGAAATGTCTGGATATCAAACCTACAGCCCAGCGAGCAAACCTACACCCTAAACCTCAACCTGAGCTACAAACCTTGCAAAAATCATTTTAGGTATTCTCAATTTTGAAGATCAGCCATTTATCACCCCTTCCAACTCCCAGGTAGAGTCATTACTATCCATTATCTCTCTCTCTCTCTCTCTCTCTCTCTGTTCTTTGAAGGGCTTGATACAGCGGTCAAAGATGGTTCGAGGCTTGAGAAAGGACGGGTGTGGTGGGGGCTGGGGAGAATAGTGACCAAAAGGATGGGGGACAGAGAGAGAGAGAAAATGGCGGTCAGAGGGTGGGGGTAGAGAGAGAGAATGAGTGGGGTTGATAGAGAGATTGAGTGGGGAAGAGAGAGTGGGCGTGGCGGAGAGGTGGGGAAGGGCAGGGTGTTACTAGGCACACAGATACACAAGATGGCTACTGAGCCATCAGTTGGCCAACTTGACACACAAGATGGCCGCTGGATCACAATATGGAGAGAAACAGCAGAGCAGATACAGACACTGCCTGGGGCCACCAGAATGCCAGCACAATCGACTCACAACCCAGGTGATTAGTTTAAGGCGGGTGGGGGAGAGAATACACATGAGTAATGAACACTGCCCGCTGAAGTGTCTGGGTCCAGCCAACACCTCTTATAGAAGTGTCAGCGGAGCAGGTAAGGGCTATTTGGCAGGGGCTGCTTGAAGGCTCGGTGACGTTTGTTTAACGGTTTAAATTTGAAAGTTTTTTTTTAAAAAGCGCGAAGCGGATCTGGAAGTTGGTGTAGCGTAAGCTTACCTGGGTAGGTTTCTTTCCCTATAAAAGCATGCAGGAGAGGAACCCGAGGCACTACAGAGGTGCCTAACCTATTAATAAGAACCATTGTGGTAAGTAGGTAAGTGCTGCATTTTGCTTGTTCTATTCTTGGACCTAGTTTGTTTTTAAAAGGTTACTTTTAGAGGGATGGCAGTGAAGGCAGTGCAATGTTCCTCTTGCAACATGTTTGAGGTGAGGGATGCCATGGTCGTCCCTGCTGATTACTCTTGCAGGAAGTACACCCATCTCCAGCTCCTCCAAGACCATGTTAGGGAACTGGAGCTGGAGTTGGATGAACTTCGGATCATTCGGGAGGCAGAGGGGGTCATAGATCGGAGCTTTAGGGAAGTAGTAACTCCAAAGATTGCAAACAGATGGGTGACAGTGAGGGGGACTGGGAAGAAAAAGCCAGTGCAGGGACCCCTGCGGCCGTTACCCTCAAGAACAAGTATACCATTTTGGATACTTGTGGGGGGGATGACTTACCAGGGGTAAGCAATGGGGTTCAGGCCTCTGGCATGGAGCCTGTCCCCGTTGCTCAGAAGGGAAGGGTGGAGAAGAGCAGAGCAATAGTTCGGGGCACAGATAGGCGGTTCTGTGGGGGCGAGAGAGACTCACGTTTGGTATGTTGCCTCCCAGGTGCAAGGGTACGTGACGTCTCTGATCGTGTTTTCCGGATCCTTAAGGGGGAGGGGGAGCAGCCTGAAGTCGTGGTCCACATTGGCACAAACGACATAGGTAGGAAGAGGGTTGAGGATGTTAGGCAGGCTTTCAGGGAGCTCGGTTGGAAGCTCAGAGTTAGAACAAACAGAGTTGTTGTCTCTGGTTTGTTACCCGTGCCACGTGATAGAGAGTCGAGGAATAAGGAGAGAGAACAGTTAAATGCGTGGCTACAGGGATGGTGCAGGAGGGAGGGATTCCGGTATCTGGATAACTGGGGTTCTTTCTGGGGAAGGTGGGACCTCTATAAACAGGATGGTCTACACCTGAACCTGAGGGGCACCAGTATCCTTGGGGGAAGGTTTGCTAGTGCTCTTCAGGGGGGTTTAAACTAATTCTACAGGGGCATGGGAACCTAGACTGTAGCTTTAGGGTGCAGGACCTGGAGTGTAGGGAGGTTAGGAACATGGCATCAATCTCAAAGGAGGGTGCCTGTAAACAGGAAAGTGGCTTGAAGTGTGTATACTTCAATGCAAGAAGTATATGAAATAAGGTAGGTGAACTTGCAGCATGGATTGGTACCTGGGATTTCGATGTTGTGGCTATTACGGAGACATGGGTAGAACAGGGACAGGATTGGCTGTTGCAGGTTCCAGGGTTTAAATGTTTTAGTAGGGTCAGAGGTGGGGTAAAAGAGGGGGAGGTGTGGCATTGCTTGTCAAAGATAGTATTACAGCGGTGGAAAGGACGATGGATGAAGACTCGCCATCTGAGGTAGTTTGGGCTGAGGTTAGGAATAGGAAAGGTGAGGTCACCCTGTTAGGAGTTTTCTACAGGCCTCCTAATAGTCCTAGAGACGTAGAAGAAAGGATTGATTCAGGAGAAGAGTGAAAGTAATAGGGTAGTTGTTATGGGGGACTTTAACTTTCCAGATATTGACTGGGAAAGCTATAGCTCGAGTTCGTTAGATGGGTCGGTGTTTGTCCAATGTGTGCAGGAGGGTTTCCTGACACAATATGTAGACAGGCCAACAAGAGGTGAGGCCATACTGGATTTGGTTCTGGGTAACGAACCAGGCCAGGTGTTAGAATTGGAGGTAGGTGAGCACTTTGGGGACAGTGACCACAATTCGGTGACTTTTACTCTAGTGATGGAGAGGGATAAGTGTGCACTGCAGGGCAAGAGTTATAGCTGAGGGCAGAGAAATTATGATATGGTGAGGCACGACTTAGGATGCGTGGCTTGGAAAAGTAGGCTTCAAGGGAAGGGCGCAATTGATATGTGGAGCTTGTTCAAGGAGCAACTATTGAGTGTTCTTGATAAGTATGTACCTGTCAGGCAGAGAGGAAAGGGTCGTGTGAGGGAACCGTGGTTTAATAAGGAATTGGAATCCCTTGTTAAAGGGAAGAGGGCGGCCTATGTAAAGATGAGGTGTGAAGGTTCAATTGGGGCGATTGATAGTTATAAGGTAGCCAGGAAGGATCTGAAGAGAGAGTTAAAAGCAGCAAGGAGGGAACATGAAAAGTTCTTAGTTAGTAGGATTACGGAAAACCCAAAGGCTTTCTATAGGTATGTCAGGAATAAAAGAATGACTAGAGTAGGAATAGGTCCAGTCAAGGATAGTAGTGGGATGTTGCGTGTGGAGGCTGAAGAGATTGGGGAAGACACTGAATGAATACTTTTCGTCAGTATTCACTCAGGAACAGGACATTATTGCCGATGTGAATACTGAGTCACAATTTATTAGCATGGATGGCTTTGAGGTATGTAGGAAAGAGGTGTTGGAAATCCTGGAAAGGGTGAAAATAGATAAGTCCCCTGGGCCTGATGGCATTTATCCTAGGATTCTCTGGGAAGCAAGGGAGGAGATTGCAGAGCCGTTGGCCTTAATTTTTATGTCCTCAGTGTCTACAGGAATAGTGCCAGAAGACTGGAGGATAGCAAATGTGGTTCCCTTGTTCAAGAAGGGGAGTAGGGATAACCCTAGTAACTATAGGCCGGCGAGTCTCACTTCTGTTGTGGGCAAAAGTCTTAGAGAGAATTGTAAGGGATAGGATTTATGAACATCTGGATAGGAATAACGTGATCAAGGATAGTCAGCATGGTTTTGTGAAGGGTAGGTCGTGCCTCACAAACCTTATTGAATTCTTTGAGAAGGTGAATAAGGAGGTGGACGAGGCTAAAGCGGTAGATGTGGTGTATATGGATTTTAGTAAGGCGTTTGATAAGGTTCCCCATGCTAGGCTACTGCAAAAAATACGGAGGTATGGCATTGAGGGTGAGTTGGAGGTTTGGATTAGGAATTGGCTGGCTGGAAGAAGACAGAGGGTAGTAGTTGATGGAAAAGGTTCATCTTGGAGTGCAGTTACTAGCGGTGTTCCGCAAGGATCTGTTTTGGGACCATTGCTGTTTGTCATTTTTATAAATGACCTGGAGGAGGGGCTAGAAGGTTGGGTGAGCAAGTTTGCGGATGATACGAAAGTCGGTGGAGTTGTTGACAGTGAGGAAGGATGTGGCAGGTTACAGCGGGATATCGATAAGCTGCAGAGCTGGGAAGAAAAGTGGCAAATGGAGTTCAATGTAGGTAAGTGTGAAGTGATTCACTTTGGTAAGAGTAACAAGAAGATGGGGTACTGGGCTAATGGTTGGATACTTGGTAATGTGGATGAGCAGAGGGATCTTGGTGTCCATGTACACAGATCTCTGAAAGTTGCCATCCAGGTAAATAGTGCTGTGAAGAAGGCATATGGCGTACTGGCTTTTATTGGTAGAGGAATTGAGTTCCGGAGTCCTGAGGTCATGTTGCAGATGTATAAGACTCTGGTGCGGCCGCATCTGGAGTATTGTGTGCAGTTTTGGTCGCCATACTATAGGAAGGATGTGGAGGCACTGGAACGGGTGCAAAGGAGGTTTACCAGGATGTTGCCTGGTATGGTAGGAAGTTCGTATGAGGAAAGGCTGAGGCACTTGGGGCTGTTTTCATTGGAGAAAAGAAGGTTTAGGAGTGACTTGATAGAGGTGTACAAGATAATTAGGGGTTTAGATAGGGTTGACCATGAGAACCTTTTTCCACGTATAGAGTCAGCTGTTACGAGGGGGCATGGCTTTAAATTAAGGGGTGGTAGGTATAGGACAGATGTTAGGGGTAGACTCTTTACTCAGCGAGTCGTGAGTTCATGGAATGCCCTGCCAGTAGCAGTGGTGGACTCTCCCTCTTTATGGGCATTTAAACAGGCATTGGATAGGCATATGGAGGATAGTGGGCTAGTGTAGGTTAGGTGGGCTTGGATCGGCGCAACATCGAGGGCCAAAGGGCCTATACTGCGCTGTATTTTTCTATGTTCAATGTCTTTGGGATGGATCCAAAACTTACTTCGTTAATGATTGAAAATACTTTGACCTCTGGAACTGTCTGCCAGAGAGTGTGTTGGAGTCAGATTCAATTATGGATCATTAAACTGAAAAGGAAAGCAAGCTACTGTAGTGGATGTCAGAATATGAGTTTCCTGATTGGGACTGTTCACTTGCTCCTTTTACCATTTCAGGTTGCTAACTTTTCGTTAGCATCCTGCATATGTTGGGAATTTTTCTCCTTTCTAGTATCTCAGTGACAAATCTAGTTTATGAATTGTTCCTATGATATCTCATGAGCGGGTTTATGATATTCACAGTGTTGTGGGTCACAGTGTGTCCAAGTGAGGAAAAACAAACTGTTCATCTTAAATATTTGATTTTAAACAATGGAAATAAAATTAATGTTTGGTAAACACAACTTGCTGTGTAGTAAGATCATCAGAAATAGGAATGGGAGTAAGTAATTGACCGTTGAGATGCTCTGTCTTTCATTTATCTAAATTCTCTTTCCTGCACTTGTTTTTTCATGACTTCATCTGCTGAAGTGACTACACTCCAAAAGCTTGTGATTTCAACATAAGAGCATAAGAACTAGGAGCAAGAGTCAGCCTTCCGGCCCTTCGAGTCTGCTCCACCACTCAATAAGATCATGACTAATCTTTTCGTGGACTATGCTGCACTTACCTGCGTTTTCACCATATCCCTTAATTATTTTATTTTTCAAAAACGTATCTACTGCTTCTAGTGATTGCTGAAGTAATGTCAAATACTTCCCTGGGCAAGGAATTCCATAGATTAACAACCCTCTGGGTGAAGAAGTTTCTTCTCAGTTCAGTTTTAAACCTGCTTCCTCTAATCTTGAGGCCATGCGCTCTTATCCTAGTCTCACCTACCAATGCAACATCCTACTTCTATTTCTTTCATAATGTAATATATTTCTGTAAGATCCCCTCCAAACAAACCTGCTGGACTATAACCTGGTGTCATGTGACTTATGACTAAAAAATTTGTTATTACGCATCCTCATAGCAGTGGGATTTCAGGGCTCGAAGATAGGGACACTACCACTGCGCCTTAAAAAAAACCTCTGCAGCAAATAGGCCCTCTTCTAGTGAATGAATGGGGAGAGGTTTCTTCTCAACATGGGATACAAATATTATACCCTCAGAGCCCTTTATACTAAATTGAGCCCTCTTCAGTTGAATGAATGGATGTGGAGGTGCCACAGTTGAATTGGTTGATAACATTAAAAATCACATCTTCCCCCTGAATATGTGACACTACCGCTATAGCCCCACAGCCCGTTGCAGTAAATTGGGTCATCTGCTGTTGAATGAATGAACGGGAATGAAAAGGGTGGATACACTGACGTGATTGTGAAATTCTCCACCAATCCCAAAGCTTGTGGTTGGTACCGACTAATCGGAGAGAGATATTGCAGAGGGTGGGACCAACACGACGCACAAAGCCAGCCGCCATTGGTCAGGTGGAGTAAGGTGCGCTCTGATTGGAGGGGACGCGAATGACGCGCGTCACTGAAGGAGGAGACGGAATGAAGAAGAAAAACAAAGATGGCGGCGCGAGGCTGCGGTTTTGTCATCGACTCAGCGGGCGGTTTCTGACGGAGGGAGGGGGGTAGACAGGCACCGTTTACCTCAGAAAATACCTTTAAAATACATTTCAAATTAAAGCCAGAACATTTCAAACAAAAGTTGTGAAGAAAAGGAGACAGTCCCCGGTGGGGTTTATTGTTTATTTGTGTATAATTCCCGGGGCCCGGGAAGGGGGAGGTGACGGTTACCGGGTGAACGAGAAAACAAATTAAAAATGTCGGTGGTGGAAGAGAGAGAGCCAGCGCCCGCGGCTTCTTCGGCGGCGGCCGGAGCCCAGGAGCTCAACAACCCCCCGGAGCTGGAGGAAGGTCCGAGCTCCAAGAAGCGGGGGGTCCGGCTGGAGGCTGGATTTGCTCAAGGCTTGTATCTATTAACTTATTTAAATGGTACCTACTGTATGGGGCTATGGTTTACATTAAAACCGGAGGGTCATGTCAGAGTGTTTGTTTACATTGAGCAGTTGTAGTTGGTAAAATACACTCCCTGGAGGAGCACCTTCTATGATGTTGCATTTCTTACCTTCTGCTCTTCCCCCATTTGTTATCTCTCATCTTGATTTTACTTTTTTTTTTGGTCAAATTTAATTTCATATTAATGAGACTTGGTGTTCACTGTGTGTTATTAACTGGTTTGTTGAATTACTGTAAGAAAAAAATTAATGGTGTCATGTCATTTCTGATGTCAGAGTTTGACATTGAATGTGCAGATGTGAATACCAATAAGTTGTGAAAATAAATCAAGAACTTGTGGTTCTAACAAAAAAAGCAGTTCACTGATATTAATGGCATTGTCTCATTTGAGGATGATGATTTGAGTCTGACCAACAAACCGTTTCATGTAGTCACCCAATTTAATTAAAATTTTCTTTAACTTAATTAAAGAAAATAACCCTGGCAGGCTAAAATTTGTACAATTTGTTTATAAGATTTATTTATATGTCCCTTGCTCTCGATGTGGTCTCTGCCACAGTGGGGAGACTGGACACCAACTTGCAGAACATTTCAGGGAACAGCTCTGGGACGCCAAATCGAAACGACCCCACCGCCTTGTGGCTGAACGCTTTAACTCCCCCTCCCAATCCGTCAAGGACACGCAAGTACTCTGGTGCCTTCCTCTCCAAGCTCTAGCTACCTGACGCTTGGAGGAAGAACATCTTGTCTTCTGCCTTGGGACCCACCAACTACATAGGATCAATGTAGATTTCACCAGTTTCCTTATTTCCCCTCCCCTCCCCCCACACCACACACCTTGTCCCAGATCCAGAGTTGAAAAATGTGGTGCTGGAAAAATGCCTCGAGGCCATGCCTCTAGGAATTCCCTGGCTGTTCTCTGGCATGGCACTCATCCACAGATTCTATCAACAAACACATTGACCTGGACCCAATATACCGGCCACTGCAGCAGACAGTTGGAACTGACAACCGGAAGCGGCAGAGACAAACCACTATAAATGCTGGAGGAAACATCACAGAAGCGCTTCACAAGAGGCTCCCAAGCACTGAGGATATCACCTAGACAGGAGATGAAACGTCTGCAACAAAAATTCCCAGCTCGGCGAACAGAACCACAACAATGAGCACCCGAGCTCCAAATCTTCTCTCAAACTTTGAATTGAGCATAGGAGTTGGGACATCCTGTTGCAACTGTCACATGAGCCACACAACACAAGGCGTGGTCCTTCTCTGACTTACCATCCCTTGCAATATCCGGGGGAAGACACCCCTTTAATTGTAACATTCAGGAAATATGCCTTATTTCAACAAAAATGTGCTGTGCTCACAGATGTTTGGACAGAGAAAGGGAGTTGCAGTCTGGAGTGAAGCTCAACCTTCATTCAGAAAGAGAGGAGCAGCAGTAGCTTCAGAAACTCACCGTCCAACTTGCGCATTCAGCCAATAGGGGGGCTCTTCTGGGCAAAATCTGGGAATGAAGCAATGTCTCCCCCTTTCCATTCCTTATCCTGGGAGGGAGAGAGAAAGGGGGAAGCACTGTTCACTTGCAACAACGGGAGGCAGTATGAATACAAGCAGGGAGCAGACTCTGCAAAAGTCAGTTTCAGTCGGCTTCTTCTGAAATATTGTGTGCAATCCTGGTCTCCCTCCTGTAGGCAGGATGTTGTGAAACTTGAAAGGATTCAGAGAAGAGTCACAAGGCTGTTGCCAGGGTAGGAGGGTTTGAACCACAAGGAGAGGCTGAATAAGATGGGGCTGTTTTCCCTCGAGCATCGCAGGCTGAGTGTGTGTTTTTAAAGAGGTTTATAAAAACTTGAGTGTGGATGGGGTGAATAGACAAGGTCTTTTCCCTGGGATAGGGGGAGTGCGGAACTAGAGGGCATAGGTTTAGGGCGAGAGGGGGAAAATTTAAAAGGAACCTTGCAGTCAACCTTTTTTTTGCAGAGGGTGAAGCGTGTATGGAATGAGCTGCGGAGGAAGTGGTGGAGGCATCTGGATGGTTATAAGCAAAGGAAGGGTTCAGAGGGATATGGACCAAGTGATGGCAAATGGAACTAGACTAATTTTGGATATCCGGTCGGCATGGACAAGTTAGATTGAAGGATCTGTTTCTGTGCTTTATGTCTCTGACTGTATGACTGGTGAAAAGCGTTGGCATTCGTCGAAACATTTATGCAACAGAAAATTATAAGAGGGTAAAGATAAGCCTCACGTCATTGATCCATGAATCCCGGTGTAGTATGGATGTATTTCCAGTAATAGAGTCAGTATGGCATGGAAGGAGTCCAAAACGACGGCTTCTTTTACAAAAAGTCACACTTAAAACTTAAATCTGAGTCTTCTGGAAATGTAAGACAACCATGCGTTAATATAAGACAGATAAGTCTGGGGTATATGTTCCATATTTAATGGAATGTTTATGGCTCTAAAAGCCTGATTTGCAGTGGTTTCTGGGCTCATAATATTGCACTGCAGCATATTGTATATCTTCAGTAAGAACGTCAATACCGCATGATAGATGTCCATTTAGCAATTTGAGTGAACTCTTCCTGGAGTATGCAATCCACCACATTACCCTGCTGTATACATTTACATATAGATCAGCACAAAGATCTTGGGTATTAAGAGAGGAAAGAATGATCCACAGAAACTAGAAATGTGTGTTCTGATTTTCTATTGTGGACTGACAGCGATGACCTTCGCAATCTCTTTCCACAGGAATATTACAAGAGAAGAATTTGGAGGCAGAAATCTCAGACCAAACATCACATCGAAGTCTGACAATCGCTTGATTCACCAGGACTTGGATATAGATGGCCTTGAAAACAAAGGGGAGAAGGTCTGTCTGCTTTGTTAGGTTTTAAATGTCAGTGTGACTGGAAACTCACAGAGTCTTACATACCCACACACCAGAGTAGTGACTGGAACATGTTTTACAGAGTTCTCCAATTATCAGAGGGTTCACCAGTAACACCACACCTATGCTGTAAGTGTGAGCGAGTTTCAACTGATTGTTGAACCTGGAGAAATACGAGGACACCTGCACCATGGAGAAATCATGAAAATGCAGGGAGTGTAGGAACGGTTTTCCTTCCCCGCCTGCCCGATATTCATCAGCATTTATATACCGGGCCATTCACCTGCATTCAGCACAGGAAAGGCTTCACTCAGTCGCATCACCTCCTGGTCCACATTGGGGAGAAACTGCTCATCTGCCCTGTATGCTGAAGCAGATGAAGGACATTTTTTTTTTATCCTGGATGGAGCATACTGCAGGTATACCTGAAATAGATACATTTGTCTCTATCCCATTGAGTCTCCAGCACAGAGCCAGTCTGGGCTGCTCAATTGGTGTCTCAGTGTTTATTCTGCACCTGAGCCTACATCCACCCCTCTTCATTGCTCCCCCATCTCCCCTCCATCAGCATAAAGATATCCCCCACTTTTCGAAAGTTCACTTTACACTACTTCACTTTAACAAAAGACCGACATTAATACCTGTTCTCACAAACCGAAAGAAATCCGAAGAGGATTGTCGCTTTTACAAAGAAAGGCATAATATAAATTAATTCATGGTAATTGCTTCTTCGCTTTAGGCCATTTCGGCTTATGAAAGGAACACTCTACTTTCAAATAGTGGGGGAAAGCTGTATCAATACAATACAGCACAGTCACAGGCCCTTCTCACTTGCTTTAGGCACACAGACCCCCTCAAGCCTGTGCTACTTCTTAATTCTTACTTAGACCTGCTATTTATTGCCCATGTGTGGCTTCTGTTCCTCTATTCACCTCCCCTTCATGCGTCTATCAAGATACACCTTAAACGTTGTTAAGGTGCCTGCTTCCATTACCTCCACTGGCAGTGCGTTCCAGAAACCCACCATCCCTCTGTGTTAATTCCCCACCCCCACCACTTTCCCCCCAAACAGTCCTTGAACCTCTTTTAGTTGAACTTTCTACTTTGGAGGGAAAAAAACACCTCTGACTATCATAGAATCCCTCCAGCGTGGAAACAGACCATTTAGCCCAACAAGACAACACTGGCCCTCTAAAGATTAACACATAGAGACTCGTTTTCTGACCCCCATTATCTACATTTACTCCTGACTAATGCACCGAACTTACACATCCCTGAACATTGGGGCAATTTACACACAGACAATCCAACTTATCCTGCCTCTCCCTGGACGCTATGGGTAATTTAGCATCGCCAATCCACCCTAACCTATACAAGTTTGGATTGTAGGAGGAAGCCCGAGCACCCGGAGGAAGCCCACACAGACACGGGAGGTGGGGTGCAGGGACAATGTGCCAACTCCACACAGATAGTTGCCTGAGACTAAAATCGAACGCAGGTCTCTGGCACTGTGAGGCATTAGTGCGAACCACTGAGCTACCCTGCCACCCCTGTCCAGCCAATCTGTGTATCTCAGCATTTTGTCGAGGTCTCCTCTCAGCCTCTGTTTTTCCAAAGAAAATAATCCAGGTTTATGCCTCCTCTGCTCATAACGAGAGCCCTCCAGACTAGGCAATGTCCTGGTGAACCTTGCTTGTACCCTCTACCAGAGCACCCACATCCTTCCAGTAGCACCGTGACCAGAACTACACACTATATTCTGAATGTGGCCATAATAAACAGCTGTAACGTAACTCTTACACTCAAGGAAGTGTGCTGTGTGCTTTCTTGACCACCGTGCCCACCTGCATTACCACTTCCACGGATCTATATGCCCAGATCTCTCTGTATGCCAGTGCTCCTATGTGTTCTGCCATTTATCATACAATTCTTATATTTCCTTCATCTCTATCGAGCTTCACCTTAACTGTCTTTCTCTCTTCATCTCTTTTTCCCCCCTTCTCATCCCTCCACACATCAGCATATCATAAGACCATAGCAGCAGAAATTAGGCCATTCAGCCCATTGAGTCTGCTTCGCCATTCAATTATGGCTGATAAGTTTCTCAACCCCATTCTCTCCCTTAACCCTTGATCCTCACGAACCTATCTATCTCCGTCTTAAATATATTCAGTAACCTGGCCTCCGCAGCCTTGTGGCAGTGAATTCCATAGACTCACCACACTCTGGCTGAAGGAGCCTCTCTTCCCTCTGTTCTGAAGGGTCTTCCCTTGACGCGAAGGCTGAGCCCTCAGGTTCTAGTCTGTCCTACCAATGGAAACACCTTCCCAACATCCACACCGTTCATTATTTTGTAGGTTTCAATTAGATCCCCTCTCATCCTTCTGAACTCCATGAAGTATAAACCTAGAGTCCTCTAATGTTCTTCATATGTTAAATTTTTCATTCCTGGACCATTCTTGTGAACCTCCTCTGAACATGTTCTAGGGCCAGTACATCCTTCCTGAGATATGGGGCCCAAATCTACATACAGTACTCTAATTGTGGGCTGACCGGAGCCTTACAGAGCCTCAGAAGTACATCCCTGCATTTATATTCAAGTCTGATCAAAATAAATGCCATCATTGCATTTGCCTCCCCAACTACTGACTCAACCTGTAAGTTTACCTTGGAGAGAATCCTGGAGTAGAACTCCATAGTCCCTTTTCACATCAGATTTCTGAATTTTCTCCCCATAATCCTTCTGTTCCAGAGTAGCAGCAGAGATTTCCAGACACCTCGATTGTT
Source organism: Chiloscyllium plagiosum (assembly GCF_037043375.1). Lineage (NCBI taxonomy): Eukaryota > Metazoa > Chordata > Chondrichthyes > Orectolobiformes > Hemiscylliidae > Chiloscyllium > Chiloscyllium plagiosum. Next base: position 8,937,211 of record NW_028270165.1, read on the forward strand.
TTCAGGGATACCAAGCGATCTTGGGAATTGCCAGTATCTCAGGAGGAGGCAGAGGGGAATGTGGTGTGGTCCTGTAAACTGCAGAACTTTCCAACTCCCTGAATCAGCAGGAACTCTTTCTGGACCAAGAAACAAAAGGGCCACTGAGAAACTGCTACATCAGGAGGCAGAAATTAGGCCATTCAGCCCATTGAATGGTGGAGCAGACTCAATCATTCTTAAGTATCAAGGGTTACAGAGAGAATTGGGTTGAGAAACGTATCAGCCACGATTGAATAGTGGAGCAGACTCAATGGGCTGAATGGCCTAATTTCTGGTAGTTAACCATCCCTGGGAAGAAGGACGCAAAACAACAAGATGTTTCCTGGGACAGATGAGCGAAGTGTTTAATAAGCTCATGATAAAAGGACAATTAAGTTTGTCTGTGGAAGGAAGGCCCTGACGTAAAGGGGTTTTTTGCAGGAAACGCTGTATCAAACAAACCACTAAACCTCGAGGATAAGAAGGTAAGCTACAGACCGGAGATCTCCAGAAGTATGGGGAGGTGGTGTTAGAATCTAAAGAAGCATCACATCACAGATTTGAAAGCGAGGAATCTCCACCAGAATTCAACCAGAATGATGTAGCAGCTGTACTTGGAAGAAGAATGTTGCACTGAATCCCTGGACACTTCCAGAGACAGATACTGGTGGGGGAAACTCAGTTAAATTCTGCCATCAATTGTGTGATAGCCAAGTTGTGAGTGAGGTTGAACTTGGTTACATAGAAGAATACAGCGCAGTACAGGCCCTTTGGCCCTCGATGTTGTGCCGATCCAAGCCCCTAACCTACACTAACCCACTATCCTCCATATGCCTATCCAATGCCTGCTTAAATGCCCATAAAGAGGGAGAGTCCACCACTGCTACTGGCAGGGCATTTCATGAACTCACTACTCGCTGAGTAAAGAATCTACCCCTAACATCTGTCCTATACCGACCACCCCTTAATTTAAAGCTATGCCCCCTTGTAATAGCTGACTCCATACGTGGAAAAAGGTTCTCATGGTCAACCCTATCTAAACCTCTAATCATCTTGTACACCTCTATCAAGTCACCCTTAAACCTTCTTTTCTCCAATGAAAACTTGAGGAGTTTTATTTTTGGTTGCTCCATACAATAAAGTGTTAATCATTGTTTCAGCAGTTAATTGTGTGCAGTTTCTGAGTTAAGAGCCAAATTAAGACGATTCACCCACAACCACAGTGAGAGGCTGGGATTCATGTTGACTCCATTGCATTCAGCACTACATTACGTCAATACTTTTATAAAGCAAAGGCTGACAGCCACACCTATCTCAAACAGAAACACCCAGAGGAGCGTGTCACCCAATAATCTGTAAAATTAGCATGAAAAGTGGTGTAACCTGCTCTAGTGATAAGAATAAATCCCCAACACTTTAAAATCAACAATCAGCAATTTATTTATCCAACTCTCACGGTGAACAAATGAACAAAAGTATTAACATACTGGATACAGGCCAGGAGCAGATGGGTGGCACTAGTTTAGTTGGGGATCATGGACTGGTTGGTCTGAAGGGTCTGTTTCCAGGCTGCATGACTCCATAGCACGGAATGAATGGGGATCCATCCCAAAGATGATAAAGGTTTCAAGCACCACCTTAGGCAAATGTGTGGACACCCCTCCAGATAACTGAGGGCAGTGGGACGCTGAGGGTCAGTAGATCAGTCAGCCAGCCAGTTCTCTCCAGGAGACTTGTCTCTCAAGAAAGGAAGTGGTTTCCTGCCCCATCAGCCAGATTATCCAGTTTGGATTAGGTCCTATATTTCCAACAAAACAGGTAGACAGGGCAGTGTCTATAACAAATATGTTATTCAACTTGGAAGAGTGCTGAAGACATTTCCAAGGATGTTACCAGGATTCAAGGGTCTGTGTAAAAGGGAGAGGTTGGACAAGCTAAGATATTTTTATTTAGAGGATTAAGAGTCTGAGAGAGGCCCTTAGAGAAGTGAAGAGATCATGAGAGGGTGAATGCACGGGGTTGGGGAAGTGAGGGCTAGAGGGCATCAGTTTAAGGTTAGAGGAAAAAGAATAAAAGGGAATGTGAGGGGCAACATTTCTTTTCACGCAGACGGTGGTACACATATGGAATGAGATGCCAGCGGAAGTGGTTGAGGTGGGTACATTAACAACATTTAAAAGGCATTTGGGCAAATACGTGGATAGGAAAGGTATGGTAGGAAATGGGCCAACTGCAGGGAAATGGGCTTAGTGTTGATGGACAGTTTGGTCAGTGTGGACCATGTTGGGCCGAAGGGCCTGTCTCCTGCTGTAGGACTCTATGATTTGCATCTCTTTGTTGGTCAGACAGTTTTGAGTTTCCAAATGGAACATCTCACAATCAGGCCGAATAAAATCCAATCTCATTCGTCAACTCTGATGCGGAGGTGCTGGTGTTGAATTGGGGTGGACAAGGTCAGAAGTCACATGGCACCAGATGAAGTGATGAAGGAGCAGCACTCATGAAAGAGCAATGCTCCTAAAGCTTGTGATTTCAAATAAACTTGTTGCACTGTAACATGGTGTTGTGTCACTTCTGACTTCTTCAACTCAAACTTGATGGGATACTTTGTCCAACTCGGCATATTTTATCAAGATTGCTTGGAGGAATTCTTTTTTTTAAAGATTAGATTCCCTACAGTATGGAAACAGGTCCTTTCGCCCAACAAGTCCACACTGGCCCTCCGCAGAGTAACCCAGCCATTCCCCTATCTCTATTCCTCTACATTTACCCCAACTAATGCACCACACCGACACATCCCTGAACACTATGGGACAATTTAGATGGGCCAATTCATCCTAACCTGCACACCTTTAGACCACGGGAAGGAAACCAGAGCACTCAGAGGTAACCCATACAGACGTGGGGCGTGCAATGTGAAAGCTACACACAGACTGTCTCCCCTAGGGTGGAATTGAACCCAGGTCAGCATCGTGAGGCAGTGGTACTAACCACAGAGTCACCATGCCACCCCTGAGCCACGTAGGTGTGCTTGGTGGGGGTGAGTCCAGCACAAAACACAAAAGCTTGCTGCACCCACTGTCAGAATGGGCAGGAGGTTCAGCCCTGGGGGTGACCCACTGCAGCGTCACTGGTGGAATCTGATTGTTGGATGCACTGGTGCCTCCGCAAGTTGCAGGACAATGTGAACCTCCGCCCGCAGTCGGGGCAGGCAAACGGCCTCCCCCCGGTGTGGACCCATTGATGGGCCAGCAGTTTGGAGGAGTGGGTGAACCCCTTCCCGCACTCGGGGCAGCTGAATGGCCTTTCCCTGGTGTGGACCCGCTGGTGGGACAACAGGTCAGAGGAATTGCTGAAGGCCTTCCCGCACTCTGGGCAGCCAAAGGGCCGCTCCCCCGTGTGGACCCGCTGATGGACCAGCAGGGAGGAGGAATTGCTGAAGGCCTTCCCACACTCTGGGCAGCTGAAGGGCCTCTCCCCCGTGTGGACCCGCCGGTGCCTCAGCAGGTTGGAGGAATCGCTGAAGGCCTTCCCGCATTCAGGGCAGCTGAATGGCCTCTCCCCCGTGTGGACCCGCCGGTGCGTCAGCAGATTGGAGGAATTGCTGAAGGCTTTCCCGCACTCATGGCAACTAAAGAGCCTCTCCCCTGCGTGGAATCGCTGATGGGTCTGGAGGTTGTCCACCCAAGTGAATCCTTTCCCGCACATGGAGCAGTAAAACTTCCTCTCACGAGTGTTTATATGCTGGTGGGCCAGCAAGACACAGGAGCTAGTAAAGCCCTTCTCCCGCTCGGGGCAGGAGAACGGCCTCTTCCCAGTGTGATTGCACTGATGAGCCGCCAGGACAGGTGGGACATGGAAGCCCTTCCCGCAGTCGCCACAACTCCATGGTTTCTCAACAGGGCGTGTTTCCTCGGGTTTCTCCATGGCCGAAGCTTCAGCTGCACACACACGTGTACAACCCTGCCATGAATTCTTCTTTCCAGGCAGTAGAGTTGTTTCAGGCTCCACACTCAGTGCGCTGCAACAGTAGGGTCTTTCAACCAGTGCCCCCGTACTCAAACAGGGACCAAAAAGAAAGCTTTGCTCCTTCTCACAGAATCATAGTTAAAAATTGTTGCGGTCCTGATGGATTGAGTAACTATCAGACATTGATGTGAAAGTGAGGATTGGAGACGCTGGAGAGTCAGAGTCAAAAACTGCATCGCTGGAAAAGGGCAGCACGGCAAGCAGCATCAGAGAAGCAGGAGAATCAACATTTTGGACATAAGCCCTTTATCTGTTGACTTGAAACTTCTGTCTTCAGATAGTCTGTAAGAAAAGATTACAAAAGTCATCACTGCCAGTCCGGTTTTTTTTATAGATATTTTTATTAGAAATTTAACATTTTAACAAGTTTACAAAAATAAACAAAACTCTCAGATATAAACATTGATATACAATTAACTCAAATATACAATAGTCAAAATTTAACAAAAAAAAACGAAAAAGAAGAAGAAAAAACAAACAAAACTCAACTATCTACTAATCTAACCTACAACTAACCAGAGTGTATATTTAAGTCTCTTACACGCTCGGAATGTGTTAACATCAGATGTAATAAAACCCGTATTCGTGCGGGATTCCTCCCCCGAGGGGCCCCGGACCAGCCAGGTTTGGAATCTCAATTAAATAAAAGCCCTTGTTAGGATAGCCAAAAAATCTGTATTTGTGTAATTCAAAAAGGGCTGCCATATTTTATAAAATAATTCAGTCTTTCGGTGCACCATATTTGTAAGGAAGTCAAGGGGAATACATTCCATAATTAATCTGTGCCAATTTGAAAGTCCAGGGTGGCCCTCAGCCGCCCAGTTCACCAAAATATTTTTCCTTGCACGAAAGAAAGAATAGAAAATAGTCTCTTCCCGTAGGTGTCCAGGGAGGGAAGGTTCAAAAAGCCCAAGAGGAGAGATACAGGGTCCACTTTAATTTCCGTTCCTAAAATTTCTGTCAGGGTACTTGCTACTTTAGTCCAATATCTACGGATCTTATGACAGGTCCATAGGCAATGTATAAGAGTGCCCACCTCTATTTTGCATTGAGGACACATTGGAGATGCTCCTGCCTTAAATTTTGCCAATCGAAACGGTGCTATATGGGCCCTATGAAGTATCTTCAGCTGGATAGCCTGGGTTCTGTTACAGATAGTAATTCTTCTAGCATTTTCCCAAATATCATTCCACGTTTCTATAGAGATTTCTAGTCCCAAATCCTGATCCCATGTTTTAAGCAGATTATCCATATCTCCCGATACTTCATCATGTAGTAAATGATAAATAGTACTGACGGAAGATACCCCCACTGGTCGTAGGACACTACATTCTCTATCTGATTTATAAAGACTATCTAATAACGTGGTCTTCTTCTGTATATAATCTCGAATTTGGAAGTATCAAAAGAGGTCTCCATTAGGTAATCCGAATTTCTGACGCAGCTGTTCAAAAGACATCAGGACCCCATCTTTAAATAGATCCCCTAAACATGAGATACCCCTGGTCACTTCTAAAACATAAAACATAAAAGCTTTGGCCTCAAGTCTCATCTGTTCACATATAACCAAAAATGCCTCCCAATACTGTTTTTCATCTCTGTACTAAACCAGTCACTTCGGAGCCCGGGTTTTTTTTAACCACCCCTCTGAAAAAAAACCAAGGCATCCTTGAGAAGAAGGACCAGCTGTTAGTAAAAGGACCAGCTTTTAGTAAAAAGGACCAGCTTTGTGACTGAGGGATATAGGCCAAACACTGGCAGATGGGATTAGATTAGTTTGAGAACATAGCATGGAGTAGTTGGACTGAAGGGACTGTTTCTGTGCTGTTTGACTCGGTAATTGTTCTGCAATGGTCTGAAAACCATTTCCTTGCCTTCCCCCATAAACATCCACTTCGTTGTTGTTCCAAAATCAGATGAACTCAGCCTTGAATATATTCAATGATCCCATAACTGCAGGAAGACATCCCCACTTCTGAACTCAATTCCTCTTGCTAAGATAACACCTGCTTTGCTCATTGCTTGCTGCACCTACCTCACAACAGGCATTAACTGGTATGGAAGGACGCTGAGGCCCCTTTATACACATTCCTGATGAAGGGCTCGTGCCTGTAACGCTGACTCTCCTGCTCCTCGGATGCTGCCTCATCTGCTGTGCTTTTCGAGCACCACACTTTTTGACTCTGATCTCCAACATTTGCGGTCCTCACTTTCTCCACATCCCAATATATCACCATTTAAACAATGCATCTCCTTTCTGCTCCCCCCCCCCCCCATTTTATTCCTTTTGCATTTTATTTGACTACTCATCTTTTCCTCAGGGTAGGGGATTCCCAAACTGGAGGGTATAGGTTGAAGGTGAGAGGGGAAAGATTTAAAAGGGACCTAAGGAGTAGAAAAAAAGTGTGAAAGTTAATTCCCCACAAGTGCCCTCTCCAAACCTGCACATCTTTGGATTGTGGGAAGAAACCGGAGCACCAAAGGAATCCCACGCAGACATGGGGAGAAGGTGCAAACTCCACTCAGACAGTTGCCCGAGACTGGGATCAAACCCGGGTCCCCAGCGCTATAAGGCAGCAGTGCCAGCCACTGAGCCTGTTCAGAAAAAGCAGCAATTGATTTATATTAGGGTGAGAGGGGAAAGGACTAAAAGGGACCTAAAGGGCAACTATTTTACGCAGCAGGTGGTGCGTGGATTGAATGAGCTCCCAGAGGAAGTGGTGGAGGCTGGTACAATTACAATAATCAAAAGGCATCTGGATGTGTTTATGAACAGGAAGGTTTGGAGGGATCTGGGCCAAGAGCTGGCAAATGGGCCTAGATTAATTCAGGATATCCGACTGGCACAGAACAAACAGTTTGTTTCCACGCTCCACTACTGTTTCTACATAGTCAGAATTGTTATGACACGGACTGCACCCCCCCCCCCTAACTAATTTAAACCCAAAAAAGATTTACCCCATGTGGTAATGTGAAAATTCAAGAGGTAAGGTACTGTTTCTAAAAGTCACTATTTAAAGTTTTATTTAATGATCTAGGACACTAACTTGCAAGTGTTTCAATCTGCTGGGATTTTTCGTACCGCCAAATCTATTCAAATCTGTCTAAACCAGTTCAAATCTCGGACGAAAGCCCCCAAATTTTACAACACTGGGTGCAACCTCCCCTACCTAATTTAAACCAGCAACATAGAGAAGGTTTAACCCATGTGGCAATCTGTGAAAATTCAAGAACCAAGAAACTATTCCCAAAGGTCAGTATTTAAAGTAAAAATCAACAACTTTATTTATTAAAGTCTAACGGAGAATAATTAATTAACAACTATTTACAACTCCTGTCTCTAACCTATCTTCTACCTTCCCCTGTATGATATCAGTCCAATAAAAACTCTGATTAAGATTTACCGAAAGATTCAAACTTTAAACCCAGCCAGCTGTTAAATCTTCTCTTTGTACCTTCCTCTGAAGATTTGCTCTCCAGGTCAGTGTCGATGTTTTTTCTCTGTGCAGACTCCTTCTCTGGACAGGTACCTCTCAGAGTTCTCACTAGCAGCCTACATTTGTTGGTCTTTTGGCAGTTCTCCTGTAACTGTTCAACTTTTTTTTTGATTTTGTACTCCAAAGCATCAAATCGTTTCATTGGTGTTAATATTAGATTGGATTAAATTCCCTACAGTGCGGAACCAGGCCCTTCGGCCCAACCAGTCCACACTGACACTCCAAAGAGTAACCCACCCAGACCCATTTCCCTCTGACGAATGCACCTAACACTACGGGCAATATAGCATAGTCACTTCACTTGACCTACACATCTTTGGACTGTGGGAGGAAACTGGAGCACCCAGAGCAAACCCATGCAGACACGGGGAGAATGTGCAAACTCCACACAGTCAGTCACCCAAGGCTGGAATCGACCCTGGTGGTGTGAGGCAGCAGTGCTAACCAATATTCTCAAAATACTAAATTCAAACTTGATTGGAATTCAGTATTTTGGGGCAAGATTTTAAATCGATTGGCCAAAATTGAGTATGTTTTTGTCTCCAGGCAACCCAGCTACTGAGCTGTTCGACCAAATGTTAAATTGTTACCTTGTTCAGAACGTTTGGTGCTACGTCAGGTGGTTCTGCTCGCTTTTCAACTCTCTTGAAGGTAGAATACACCTCTACACCTTCTAACAGAACCAATTTTTCAAGACTAGGAATCGGCCATTCACCCCTAACAGGCGAAACTGAGTACTGCAGATGCTGGATATTAGAGTCAAGAATGTGGTGCTGGAAAAGCACAGCAGGTCAGGCAACATCCGAGGAGCAGGAAAATTGACATTTCAGGAAAATTGACATTTCGAGCAAAAGCCTCATTCACCCTGAACAGCCTGTCCTCAACTGCACATAGTTCAAAGCAAGTTTGAGAAAGATGGCTGCAGCTTTGTCTTCATATAAAATTGAACATGCATTCAAACTTTAATGCTGTTTCTGAATATATTATGTTAGCTATTCTCAATTTGAAAGATCAGCCATTTCTCGTGCACCCCCATGTCCCAGGCAGTTTCATCACCAACCATTCTCTCTCTCTCTCTCTCTCTCTCTCTCTCTCTCTCTTCTAAGAGCTTGATACAGCGATCAAAGAGAGCTTGAGGCATGAGAAAGTTCAATGGGAGTTGGAAGAGATACAGAATGGACAGGGTGACAGAGTGTGGGGGCCATTGTGAGACTGGGGGGAACAGAGGGTGGTGGGGGCTGAAAGGAAAGACTCAGGGGTCAAAGGGTGGAGGAAGAGAATGAGGGGGAGAGAGAGAGAAAATGGGGGGCAGAGAGTTGCGGGGTGAGAGAGAATGGATGGGGGCGGTGGGTGGGGAGAGAGACAGCACAATTCCCACCTTCCCCAGGACTGGGGCAGTGTCCCATGAACTGGAGCCTACTCCTCCCACAGCAGGTCATTTCTCAATCCACATATGGCTAAAGGAGAAGAATTATATAATCCCTGCAGGCCATTTCACCTATCAAATTCACACCGACCTTCCACACAGCATCCCACCCAGACTCATCAACTTACTCTACAGCCCTGCAGTTCCCCATGGCTAACCCACTCTAACCTGCACATCCCTGGACACTTTAGCACAGCCGATCCATCCGAAACTGCAGATCCTTGGACTGTGGAAGGAAACCGGAGCACCCAGAGGTAACCCGCGCAGACAGAAGGGGGAGAACATACCAAAGTTCACACAGACAGTCATGAGAAGGTGGAATCAAATCGCTTCTAACAATTCTCCCACACCTGCAAAACCCTGAGCACCATGGGTAATTTAGCAGGGCCAATCCACCCTAACCTGGGCAAAGCTAAAAATCACATGACGCCCGTCCAACAGGTTTATTTGGAAGCACTAGCTTTCGGAGCACTGCTCCTTCATCAGGTGGTTGTGGAGTATAAGATCATAAGACACTGAGTTTACAGCAAAACATTACAGAGTCATGCCACTGAAATGATACATTGAAGAAACCTGGATTGTAAAGTCTTTCATCTTTAGAATGAGTTGCTGGTGTCATTAATATGTAAACCCCAGAACTTCTTATAAGACACCTACTCGAGATAACTTAAGGTTTTATAAGAAAAGATGACAACTTAGCTCAGACAATGCATTAAAGGTGTGAGGCCAGAGTCTGTCTGTATTTTTTCAGTCAGACTGGTTCTATTTCCAAAGTGGAATTTATAAAATATTCCATGTATTATCTGCCTGCAGATTGTGCATTTTTTGAGCAAAATAGATGGTATCTGCAAATACAAATTCACCCCATAGACCTCGGTGTGTGTGTGCACGCGCGCGCACACACGAGAGAGGGTAAAAGTCTAGTTCCATACTGTATATCTCTATGTCTATTGCATAACAGATGCTTTATTTCTGTTGATGTAAATATTGTTATAAATCATAGCTGGGTACTAATACTTAGATGTAAGGGAGAGAGAATTCTTCAATCAGGGCACTATAAGAATCCTGGCAGACCCTTATTTCTAGTTTACTTGCCAATGAACAGACACAAGCACCTGTTTAATTCTAACTTTTCGCCTTTTTTGTTATATTTTCTGGTATGATACTCTGTGTCTGGATGGTTGACAGGCTGGGAGATTGTGGGTTGGACTTTGATTGACTTTTATTGTTCCGGACGGTGTCAAAGGAGGTTAAAGCTTCAGCAGAAATGAAGCAGAGCTGAGAACGGACAACAACTGTGTGGGAACAGGGAGATCAATAGAGGACAAAGAAACCAGGACCTGAAATCCGAGCTGACACCAGACTACCCTGTGATCAGTGCTTTGATTAGCAGCGTCAGCCCTCTACGTTTACCTCGCTTCCCATTCGACTTGAATGCCACATCTCCCCTCAATATTTATGATCCAATCCTTGTCATCCTGAAGCTATGTCTCTGTAAGGAGTCCCAGATCATAATTAGTCTCTTCAATGTGTGCAGTCAATTCATTCACTTTTGTTACATTGCAGCGCTATTACGACACAGAGTAACCCCCTCTGCTAAATTAAACCAGAAACACAGAAATGATTCACCCCACGCAGTAATATGTAAAAGTTTGAGAGGCAAAGTTCTATCCCAGAAGTAAATATTTAAAGTAAGAATTAACAACTTTACTCTTTATGTCCAACACAGAGTATTAAAACTCACAAAAATGCTGGATTTTATAGTCCAAAACATCGGATCATTTTATTGGTATCAATATTATCAAAATACTTAATTCAAACTTGATTGGACTTTGGGGCAAAATTTAAACTGATTGGCCAAATTTGAATTTGTTTGTGCCTCATGGCAACCCAGTTGCTCTATTTGTGTTGACCAAATATTACATTCTCATCTTGTTTAGAACACTTTGTTCTGCTCAGCTTTTTAACTCCCTTCAAGGTACAGTACCTCTACCCCTTCAAGGTACAGTACCTCTACCCCTTCAAGGTACAGTACCTCTACCCCTTCATAACAAGCACAAATTCAGATACTGAGCTTTTAGTTTTATTGTTTGTAATCTTTTGAATCCAGTATTAATTGCTGGTTCGTTTATTCTCCTTGTTCCTTTCTATTTTTCTCTGACGTCCATTTTCCACATCACTATATTGCTTACCAACCTTGATTTGGATTAGCCATGCTAAATTGCCCATAGTGCCCAGGGATGTACAGGTTAGGTGGGTTAGCCAATGGGAAATGCAAGGTTATTGTTTCATAGTAATAGAAGTAGGAGTAGGCCGTTTGGCCTGTTGAGCCTGCTTCACCATTTATTAAGATCGTGGCTGATCTATCCATCATCTCAGCTCTTCTTACTTGTGTTATCTCAAACTCTTGATTCCCTAAGGGGCGCGAGGGGTGTATGAGCAGGATGCTCTTCGGAGGGGTCAGAATGGACTTGATGGGCTGAATAGCCAGCTTCCACACTGTAGGGCTTCTATGATTTACCGCAGTTGTGTTTGCCTCAGATCACAGCTCCCAGAATCTCCCACCTTCTGCAAATCGAAAGACAAATCCCACCCTGCCCTCTCGTATGTACGTTATCTAAATGCTTAATTGTTTCTAGTAAATACAGCCCACACCTCCCTCTGCTGCCAGTAACGTTTACAATGCTGATGAAACAATGCCATTCCTGCAGTACTGAAAATCGTAAGGCTTCTAACAATACCAGTTACTGATTCACCGCTCCTCCTGATGGACAACATTGGAAATACAATGTTGGAGGCAGGCAGAAATGAGCAGTTTAACTCAAAATTCCACCTAACCCTTCACTGGGCACCCCAATAAGCACACTGACCTTACTGCTGGTAAGCCTTAAAGCACTTCACCCCCACAGTGCAATGATTCCCAATTTCCACCAAAATCCTAGACGTACTCAGTTGCTGTCTCACCAATGAAATATTTCATTGTCACTTCTTCTGCTTCCAGTAAAGGCAAAACACCTTTGAAAGCTGCTCTGAAAGTCCAATCTTCACAACAACACTTCTGCTTTCACACAAGATGATTAAAGTCATACAGCACAGAAACAGAGCCTTCGGTCCAACTCATCCACGCCGACCAGATATCCTAAACTCATCTAATTCCATTCGCCAGCATTTGGCCTGTATCCCTCTAAATCCTTCTTATTCACATACCCATCCAGATGCCTTTTAAATGTTGTAATTGTAGCAGCCTCCACCATTTCCTCTGGCAGCTCATTCCAAACATGCACTACCCTCTGTGTGAAAAAGTTGCCCCTCAGGTCCGTTTTAAATCTTTCCCTTTTCACGCGAATCCTATGCCCTCTAGGTTTGAAGTTGCCTACCATGGGGAAAGGATTTTGTCTATCCAACCTATCTATACCCCTTATAAACTTCTGTAAGGTCACCCATCAGCCTCTAATGCTACAGGGAAATTATCCCTGGCGTATTCAGCATCTTCCTATCGCTCAAACCCTCCAACTCTGTCTACATCTTTGTAAATCTTTTCTGAACCATTTTAAGTTTCACAACGTTCTTCCAGAGGAGGGCAACTGGAATTGCACACAGTTTTCCAAAAGTGGCCTAACATGACCTCCCAACCCCTGTACTCAATGCTCTGACCAATAAGGAAAGCGTACCAAATGCCTTCTTCACAATCCTGTCTCCCTGCAATTCCACTTTCAAGGAATTATGAACCTGCAAGGACACTGTTTAGCAACACTCACCATTAACTATGTAAGTCGTGCCCTGATTTGCCTTTCAAAATGTAACACCTCACATTTATCTAAATTAAATTCATGTTGCCATTCCTCGGCCCATCAGCCCATCCGATCAATTCTAATTTATATTGAACTTTATTTCCTCTCTCATCCCCTAAAAGCTGAAAATCTCCATCCCACACACACTCCCCCCGTTCTGACTTTGCTGAACCTAATTCCTGCTGTAACTCATCCTGAAGGGTGTGGTTCATGCTGATTAACAGACCCACACTCGGAGGAAGTGGAGATCTAATTGAAACAGACAGAATTCTGAATGGCCTGGACAAAGTGCACATGGGGAAGATGTTCCTATTGGTAGGAGAGTCTAGGACCCGAGGGCACAGCATCAGAGTAAAAGGAATATCTTTTAGATCAAAGATAAGGCGAAACATTTTCAGCCAGTGAGTGGTGAATATGTGGAATTCATTGCTACAGAAGGCTGTGGAGGCCAGGTCACTGAGTAGATTTAAGATGGAGATAGATAGGTTCTTGAGTATCAAGGGGATCGAGGGTTACAGGGAGAAAGTGGGAGAATGGGATTGAGAAACTTATCAGCCAGAACTTAATAGTGCAGCACCCCTGATGGGCTCAGAGGCCTAATTTCTGATCCTGTGTTTTATGGTCTCTTGCTGTTCTGGACTAGGAGTGTTGAAACTTTATTGCTGGAACAGCACAGCAGGTCAGGCAGCATCCAGGAAACAGGAGATTCGACGTTTCGGGCACAGGCCCTTCTTCAGGAACTGGACTAGGAGTGTGCAAATTGGGAGTAGGAATAGGCCATTTAGCCTGTCGAGCTTGCACCAGCATTGAACAGATCATAAGTAGATCTGAGTATACCGACGTAAAAGGCTAAAACAAGGACTGCAGATGCTGGAAACCAGAGTCTAGATTAGAGTGGTGCTGGAAAAGCACAGCAGATCAGGTAGCTCCTCGGATGCTGCCTGACCTGCCATGAATATACCTACATTCAGGTTAATAAGCTGGAAATTTTTCCACTGGAGCAGAGGAGGATTATAACATCGTGAGGGGTATAGATCAGGTGAACGGCCAAAATCCTCTCTCTAGGCTGGGGGTCAAGATTACGGAGCAAATTTTGAAAGAGAGAGGAGAAAGATTTTAAAAGGACATGAGGGTCGCCATTTTCTTCCCCCCAGAGAGTGGTTTGTGTGTGGAATGAATTTCCAGACAAAGGTGTGGATGCAGATACAGTTAGAACATTTAAAAGACATTTGGATTAGTATATGAATGCTGAAGTTTAATTTAAATAAATGTGAAGTGCTGGATTTTGGAAAAGCAAATCAAAGTAGGACTTAGCATAAAGTGTATAAGGTCCTGGGGAGTGTTGCTGAATAAAGAGACCTTGGAGTGCAGGTTCATAGTTCCTTGAAGGTCGAGTACCAGGTAGATAGGATAGTGAAGGCAGCATTTGGCATGCTTTCCTTTATCGGTTACAGCACTGAGTAAAGGAGTTGGGAGGTAGAAGATGTTGCAGCTCTACAGGACATTGGTGAGACCACATTTGGAATATTGTGTGCTTGGAATATTGCATGCAACTCTGGTCTCCTGCCCATCAGAAGGACAGTGTGAAACTTGAAAGGGTTCAGAAAAGATTTACCAGCATGTTGCCAGATTTGAAAAAATTAGCTCTTGGGAGAGGCTGAATAGGCTGTGGCTGTTTCCCTGGGGCGTCAGAGGCTGAGGGATGACCTTAGAGGTTTATAAAGTCATGAGAGGCATGGATAGGGTAAATAGACAAAGTCTTCTCCCTGGGGTGGGGGAGTGCAGAACTAAAGGTTTTGGGTGAACGGGGAAAGACAAAAAAGAGCTCAAAGGGGAGCCTTTTCACACAGTAGTGCATATATGAAATGACCAGCCAGAGGAAATGGAGGAGAGTGGTATAATTACAGAATTTAAAAGGCATTTGGATTGGTCTATAATAGAAGGGGTTCGAGGGATATGGCCCAGGGCTGGCAAATAGACTAGATTAGGATAACTGATAGGCATGGACAAATTGGACCGAAGGGTCTGTTTCTGTGCTGTACATCTCTATGACTCCAATATAAAAGGTTCAGAGGGATATAGGTTAAACACAGGCAGGTGGGTCCAGTTTAGCTTGAGAACATAGTCAGCATAGTACTGGTCTTGCCTCCCCCATAATCATCACTTCTTTGTTGTTCAAAAATCAGATGAACTCAGCCTTGGATATATTCAATTACGCCCAGACTGCAGGAAGGCGTCCCCACTTCTGAACTCAATTCCTCTTGCTAATATAACACTTGCCTTGCTCACTACTTGCTGCACCTGTCTGACAACTTGCATTGACTGGATTAGATGGACAGAGGCCCCTTTTTCATCCACACATCATTTCTGATTAAAGGTTCGAGCCTGAACTGTCAATTCTCCTGTATTTGCCATTAAAAAAAAGACCTGGACTAACTTTCCCAGAGTCTGTCCCCTCCCTGGATTCACTCCGTTTCCCTTCAGTTCCTGCAAGTCAACAGCTCAACTCAGGAATGGAAAAGGGGTTGAGAAAAGTGTGTTGTACTCACAGATGTTGGAGAGAGGAAGGGAGTTGCAGTTGGGGTGAAGCTCAATCTTCATTCAGAGAGAGAGGAGCAGCAACAACCAGCTCAGAAGCACATGGTCCTACTTCCACATCCAGACGATGGGTTTGCTGTGATTGGCAGGAGGACCAGTCTACATCCGGTCCTCCAGAGCTTCTCATTGGTCCATCAAAACAAGGTCACGGAGTGTTTCCGCTTGTTGCGTGAGCATGCGTAATAGTTTGCTGACACCGTGGAACATGCGTAGTGCGTGGCTGACACCGAGTAGCATGCGCAGTATGGAGATGTTGGGATTACTGCAGATTTTCAAAGTTAAAAATCACACAATGCTAGGTTATAGCCCGACAGGTTTATTTGGAATCACTAGTTTTCGAAGCGCTGCTCCTTCATCGTTGGTTGTGGAGCAGAATCATAACACACAGACTTTATAGCAACAGGATTGCAGTGTCATGGGATGGAATATTAAACAACTTTAGCTTACCTCTACCATTTTTTGGAATGACCATGTTAGTTTCGATTCCTTCACATGTAAATCCTAAAAGTTTTCAAAAGTTACGTTGTCAAGCTAGCTTTTAACAACAGGTGTCATCTCAATCAGACAATGCATTGAAGGTGTTAAGTTAAAGTCTGTCTGTGTCCCAATGTTAGGTCAGACGGATTCTATTTCTGTCGTTGTATAACAGAATCTTACGTGTATGAGTTTGTGAGCAAAATAAAATGCGATTCTGCAAGTACAAATTCAACCCACGAACTTTTATGTGTGTGTGTGTGTGTGCAGGAGAAACCAAGTGATCATGTGTGTGTGAGAGAGTGTAATGGGGAATAAGTCTGAGAGGGTGTGTGCGTGTGTGTGTGTGTGTGAGAGAGAGAGAGTGTATAATGGAGTATAAGTCTGCGAGAGGGTGTGTGTGAATGCATGCACGCGCACGTGTGTGTGTGTGTGTGTGAGAGAGAGAGAGAATGTATGGTGTAGTGTGACATGAACCCAAGGTCCTGGTTGAGGCCATCTCAATGGGTATTGAACTTGGCTATCAGCCTCTGCCCAGCCACTTTCCGTTGCTGCCTATCCTGAAGTCTACCTTGAAGGATAGTCACCCGAAGGTCCAAGGCTGAATGTCCCGGACCGCTGTCGTGTTCCCCGACTGGGAAGGAACACTCCTGGCTGGTGATTGTTGTGCAGTGTCCATTCATCTGTTGCTGTAGCCTCTGCTCGGTCTCACCAATATACCAAGACTCAGGGCATCATTGTTTATCTCATACGCTGCAGGCAATGTTGGCTGAGTCACATGAGTACCTGCTGATGAAAATGTTGAAAATGTTGTGGTCAAGGATGAAGTGGATGAGTTGTAGGACAGTGCTCAGAGATTGGCAGCTGTTGGTATTGAGTACTGAGGCTGTTACCGTGATACCATCATCGTGAGGAATGCTGGTGTAGAGTACTGACATGTCCACGGATTCAACTAGTCCGTGGATGCTGAACTTCTGGAAGGATTGGATCAGAAGTCTTGATGAATGCTGTCAGTTCACGGTTGTGCTCTTTGGTCAGATCAGCTGGTAGTTGCCTGTCGTGTTCCTGGTCAGTTGTTTGTACACTTCCTTGCAGAAGTCCATTCTATTCCGAATTACTCAAAAACTGCATAAATCCATGTAAGATTCTGTAGCTCCCACTTTAGAAATAGAATCAGTCTGACCGAGCATTGGGACACAGACTTTATGTCTCACCTTCAATGCATTATCTGAGCTGAGATGACACCTATTGTTAAAAGCTATCTTGAGAATGTAAATTTTAAAAAGTTCTGGGATTTACAAATGAAGGAACCGAAACTAACATGGTCATCCTAAAAGATGCAAGCTCACCTGCACACTTTAGCACAGCTGATCCACCCTAAAGTGCAGATCCTTGGACTGTGGGAGGAAGCCAGAACACCCAGAGGTAACCAACACAGACACAAGGGGGAGAACATGCCAAACTTCACACAGTCACCCAAGGGTGGAATCAAACCCAGGCTCCTGGCGTTATTAAGCAGCATTGCTAACCACTGAGCCACCACCCCACCCAGTGCTTTGAGGATCTGCTTTGTCTTTGCAGCTTTTAACTTCTCATGCGCCCTCAGCAGAGGCTGTGTCCTGCTGACATCGTTGGACCACACCCATTGCACCTCCCTTTCCCACTTCTCCAGCCCAGAGCACAGCGGTTCCTGAATCCTGGCACCAGATTCTGATGCCATCTGTGCTTCTGCTGCCAACTGCAGAGAATGGAGGCAATCCCCGTCACTATTCTGTCCGTTATCTCCCCCTCCCGAACGTTGTTCTTACTCCCACCACCATACAGTTAGTGCCCCCTCCCCCCAGCCCTCTCTCAGATCCCCTTTACCTGCCTGATCCTGGCTCACACCCTCCTGACCCTGTCCACTGACCCCATCGGAAGGCTCTGTACGGAGGGAAAGACCATCTCCCGGAATAAAAAACATCTGATTAACTTTCCGCCTTGCCTTCCCAGTGTGTCTGCAGCCCGGCTTCCAGCTCCACCTCTCTGAGCCGAAGGTCCTCCAAGTTGTGGTTGCCCTAGATCACATCATCCAGAGCCTTCCACCTTTTGCAAATTGAAAGACAAGTCTCACCCTGCCCTCTCCAGTGTCTATTGTGTAACTGCTTAATCATTTCTAGTGGCCGAGCAGAGACTGATAGCCAAGTTTGGAACTCATGAGGATGGCCTTCACCAGGATCTTGGGTTCATGTTACATTACAGGTGACCCCATTACACTGTACACATTCTGTCTCTCTGTCTCTCACACACAGCCATACATTCTCACATACTCACACAGGCACTCTCTCAGATATACGCGCTCTCTCAGATGCACACCCACACACACATCCTCTCAAAGACTTATACTCCTGCACACTCTCACTTAACCAAGCATGCACACACGCAAACACACACTCTCTCACCAGACTCACGTGTATGCACACACTCACTCACTCTCATGCATGCACACATAGATAAGACTATGGGGTGAATTTGCATTTGCAGAATTATGTTTGTAGATACATTCTATTTTGCTCAAAAAGTGCACAATCTGCAGACAGTCAATCCATGTAATATTTTATAAATTCCTACTTTGACTCAAGACAGACTCGAACCTCACATCTTTCATGCATTGTCTGAGCTGAGATGGCACCTCTTTGTAAAACCTTAAGTTATCTCGAGACTGTGACTTAAAAGAAGTTTTGGGATTTACATACTAATGAACTGAAACCTGCAACCCATTCTAAAGATGAAACACTTAAAAGCAGTCGAGATTTGTTGAATATATCATATTGCTAGAAATTCTGTGTCTTATGATCCTGCTGTACAGCTACCTGACGAAGGAGCAACACTCCGAAAGCTAGTACTTCCAAATAAACCTGTTGGACTATAACTGGATTTTTAACTATGTTTCCATTGAAAACAGCCCACCCCTCCCACTGCTGCCAGTAAACTTTACAATGCTGAGGAAACAATGAACCATCAGTCCTGAAAAATGTACAATTCTAATAATACGAGCTACACATTGACTGCTCCTTCTGATATAAGACATTGGAAACCTCGCGCCGGAGATTGAAAGAAATTAGCAGCTTTAAAAGAAAAACCTGTTGGATCTCATAGCCTTCAATGTCTGAGTCTGACGGTAAGTTCAGGTAACTTTTGTTGGGACCCAACTTTGTTGCAGCTTCAGATCGTCACAGCAAAAAGGTGCACAAAAAGTAGCGTTTTTTTTAAAACACACACACACACAATCCCCTGCATCCCACTTTCTTCTCTAGTGGTCACCTGAGTTGTCTCTTTGTAATTCGATCCTTGGTGCAGCCTCAGCCTGGAGGAAGTATTGCTTCACTCAGCAATTGCAAACCATAGCCTGTATGCAAGTAAGATTCTCCCCGCGCATTTGCAGATGGTCTGTCAAGAGTCAACCACACTGCTGTGGGTCTGGAGTCACATATTGGCCAGACCAGGGAAAGGATGCAGCTGGGACGACTGAGTGAATCCTTTCCCACATCGGCAGGTTCCTCCCCTAAAGCATGAGTGAATCAGATTGGGGTGTTTGTTCCCCGAAAATGGTTTCATAATAAGATTCTGAACTCCAGATTTCTGACTGAACTCCAAATCCGCCATCTGCTGTGGTGAGATTCAAACCCGGGAGTCCCCAGAACTGGGTATTAATGCAGTCGATAATGGCACTCGGCCGAAGCTCCTTCAATCCCCCTGCGATGGGAGGTTAACTCACTGATGTCTCTGCAGGTGGGAGGAGCGGATGAAGCCCTTCCCGCACAGAGAGCAAGTGAACGGTCTCTTTGATCCTCCAAGCTGAGTAAATGGTGTGAAGTCCTGTACTTTTCACGGTCACCACACTGAACCTCCCTCATTCGGGTGTATCAGTATTCTTCCTGCCACACCAGTGTCCAAGCAGACAAAAGCAAACATTTCTTCTCGACTGGAATGGCTGCTGATATTCAAGTCCCAATGAATCAAATAACTCTGTCAGAAGCTGATGTATCTTTTGGTTTCAGATTTCTTTCCCCATGTCTTCCTGCAAATAAAACCATGAAATAAGTCACGGTCAGTACAGTCAAATGAACATAACATCGGTGACAATTCCTTAGATTGCCAGATTGGTGGGCGGCAGGGTGGCACAGTGGTTAGCACTGCTGCCTCACAGCGCCAGAGATCCGGGTTCAATTCCCGCCTCCGGCGACTGACTGTGTGGAGTTTGCACGTTCTCCCCGTGTCTGCGTGGGTTTCCTCTGGGTGCTCCGGTTTCCTCCCACAATCCAAAGATGTGCAGGGTCAGGTGAATTGGCCATGCTAAATTGCCCGTAGTGTTAGGTAAGGGGTAAATGTAGGGGTATGGGTGGGTTGCGCTTCGGCGGGTCGGTGTGGATTTGTTGGGCCGAAGGGCCTGTTTCCACACTGTAAGTAATCTAATACCTGCTGATCATATATTATTCATGACACAGAAACCTGAAAACCCTCATTCAGCCAGATAGCATTAAGTATATAAAGAGGAAAACTTCATTTAGGTGACAATGACCTGGAACAACCTTCCTATAAAGGTGCTGGAAATGGAGCTGAATGAAGGATATGAAAATGAAATGTCAAGGCTGCTTCAGGAAAGAAAGCCAGTAAAGTTGCTGAAAGACTTCCTGCTGACCTGTTAAAATAAAAATGAATATAAGAAATACAGGATGTAATTCCATTACTATATTAGAAGGTGAAAAATCATAGCCATGCAGCTTGTACAACAGCGAATATCAGATATACACCATATGAAGCAATCATAAAATCCCTGCAGTGCAGAAAGAGGCCATTTGGCCCATCGAGCCTACTCCGCCATTCTTTCAGATCATGGCTGATCTATCCATCATCTCAGCTCCTCTTACCTGCATTATCCTGACTACCCTAAATTCACCTACCATCCAAAATCCCATCGAACTGTGTCTTGAATATGCCTGCTTCTATTGTTTTCTTGGGCAAAGACTTCCATAGATTCACCACTCTCCAGGAAACGTAGTCCCTCCTCCTCTGCCTTAAACCTACCCCTAATCTTGTTACCTAGTCTAACCCACCAGCAGAAAAGACGAGATAGGGTGAGTCTGGGTGGCAAGCTGTTCGATGGGTCAGTGTGGACTTGATGGGTTGAATGGCCTCCTTCCACACTGTAGGGCTTCTATGATTTACTGCAGTTGTGTTTGCCCAGAACCACAACTCCCAGAACCTCCCAACTTCTGCAAATTGGAAGACAAGTCCCACCCTGCCCTCTCATATGTGTGTTATCTAACTGCTTCATCGCTTCCAGTGAATACAGCCCACACCTCCCACTGCTGCCAGTAACCTTTACAATGCTGATGCAACAATGCAATACCTGCAGTACTGAAAACCGTAAGGCTTCTGATGATACCAGTTACTGATTCACCGCTCCTTCTGATGCACAGCATTGGAAGTACATTGTTGAGGGCTCAAAGAAATGAGCAGTTTAAAACAAAAACCCACTGCAACCCTTCACTAGGCTTCCCACTCAGGACACTTTACTTAAAACACTTCAACCCCACATTGCAACAAATTCCCACATTCCATCAAAATCCTGGATATCCTCACTTAATCAGTTGCCATCTCGCAAATGAAAGATTTCATTTTAGCTCTACTCCCAGCGTAAGGACAAAATATCTTTGGAAGCTGCTCTGAAAGTCCAGTCTTCACAATAATACTTCTGCTTTCCTTCAGTCCAAATTGTCTGTGCTGACCAGATATCCCAAATTAGCATAGTCACATTTGTCAGCACTTAGCCTATATCCCTCTCAATTCACCCTGTTACCAGATGCCATTTAAAATACTGTAATTATACCAGCCTCCACCACGTCCTCTGGCAGCTCATTCCATGCTTGCATCACTCTCTGTGTGAGAAAGTTGTCCATATGGTTCCATTTAAATCTTTCCCCTCTCACCTCAAATCTATGCCCTCTAGTTTTGGACTTCCCTACTATGTGGAAATGTTTTTGGCTATTCACCCTATCCATGTTCCATATGAACCGTTATAAAGTCACCCCTCAGCCTTCAATGCTCCAGGGAAAACAGCCCCGGCTTATTCAGCCTCTCCCTATAGCTCAAATCTCCAACCTTGTAAATCTTTGCCAAACCCTGTCAAAGGTTCACAGCACTTTTCCTGTAGCAGGGTAACCAGAACTGAACGCAGTATTCCAAAAGTGGCTGAATCAATGTCCAGTACAGGGGCAACATGACCTCCCAAAATCTGTATTGAAAGACACTGACCTATAAAGGCAAGCATACCAAACACCTCCTTCGCAATCCTGTCTACCTGTGACTCCACTTTCAAGAAACTATGAACCGGCTCTCCAAGGTATCTTTGGTCAACAACACTCCCCATTAACTTCGCAGATCCTTCCCTGATCTGCCTTTCCAAAATCAAAACTTCAAAATGGGGTTGAGAAACGTATCAGTTGTGATTGAATGGTGGAGTAGATCTGATGGGCTGAATGGCCTAATTTCTGCACCTTTGTCATATGGTCTCTTGCTGTCCTGGACACAGGGTGAGAGAATTTGGAGCAGAAATAGGTCATTTGGTCTTTCAGTCGGCACCAACATTGAACAGTTCATAACTGGATATAAATATACCGGCATCTAGGTGGACAGGGTGGGATTTTTTTCACTGCAGCATCGGAGGTTGAGAGATGACCTTAGAGAGGATTATAAAATCTTCAGGGGTATCGATGAGGTGAAAATCAGGTATTCTTTCCCTGGGATGTGTGTTTCAAGGTTAGGGAGCAAACTTTGAAGATGAGAGGAGAAATATTTTAAAAAGACATGAGGGGCACCTTTTTATTTTAAGACAGAGAATAGTTCTCATGTGGTATTAATGTCCAGAGGAGGTGATGGATGCAGGTACAGTTACAGTGTTTAAAAGACATTTGGATAAGTACATAGAGATGTACAGCATGGAAACAGACCCTTCGGTCCAACCCGTCCATGCTGACCAGATATCCCAAACCAATCTAGTCCCACCTGCCAGCACCCGGCCCATATCCCTCCAAACCCTTCCTATTCATATACCCATCCAAATGCCTCTTAAATGTTGCAATTGTAATAGGAAAGGTTCAGAGAGTCTGGGCCAAACACTGGCAGGTGGGACTAGTTTGGTTTCAGAACACAGTCAGCATGGACTAGCTGGACTGAAGGGTCTGTTTCTGTGCTGTATGACTGTAACTGTTCTATACTGGTCTTAAAACCATTTTCTTACCTTCCCCAACTTCTTTGTTCTTCAAAGTCAAATGAACTCAGCCTTGAATACATTCAATGATTGACCTAACTGCAGGAAGACATCCCCACTTCTGAACTCAACTTCTCTTGCTAATAGGATAAAAACAATGACTGCAGATGCTGGAAACCAGATTCTGGATCAGTGGTGCTGGAAGAGCACAGCAATTCAGGCAGCACCCGAGGAGCTTCGAAATCGACATTTCGGGCAAAGGCCCTTCATCAGGAATAAAGGCAGAGAGCCTGAAGCGTGGAGAGATAAGCTAGAGGAGGGTGGGGGTGGAGATAGAGTAGCATAGAGTACAATAGGTCAGTGGGGGAGGAGATGAAGGTGATAGGTCAGGGAGGAGAGGGTGGAGTGGATAGGTGGAAAAGGAGCTAGGCAGGTCGGACAAGTCCAGACAAGTCAAGGGGACAGTGTTGCTGGAGGTTAGAAACTAGGATGAGGTGGGGGAAGGGGAAATGAGGATTTCGAAGCTTCTCTTGCTAATATACCACTTGCCTTGCTGATTGCTTGCTGCTCCTGTCTGACAACTGGCAGTGACTGGTGTAGAAGGACGCTGAGGCCCCTTTGTCCATCCACACATCATTCCTGATGAAGGGCTCATGCCCAAAACATTGACTCTCCTCCTCCTCAGTTGCTGCCTAACCTGCTGTGCTTTTTCAGCGCCACAATATTCAACTCTGATCTCCATCATCTCACTTTCATCACATCTCAACATATCACCATTTAAACAATGCGCCTCCTCTCTGCGTTTTTTTAAACATCAAAGGCTATAGATTGTGTCACTGCATTTGCCATGTGTTTGCAAACTGAGACACAGACCTGGATCAACTTTTCCAGAATTTATTCTCCCGCCGCCCCCCGATTCACTCTTTCCTTTCAAGTTAACAATTGAACCCCAGAATGAAACAAAAAATGGAAAAAGTGGTGAGAAACAGACTGTTGTACTCACGAAAGTTAGACAGAGGAAGGAAGTTACAGTCTGGGGTGAAGTTCACAGAGAAAGGAGCAGCAGCAGCTTCAGAGCTCACGGTCCAACCTCCACATTTCGACAATGGCCGGCTCTGATTGGCAGGAGGACCAGTCTCCTTCCGGTCCTCCAAGGTTCTCCATTGGTCCATGGAAAGGAGCTGACGCGCAGTTTCTGCGGGCGCAAAGGAATATGCGCAGTGCTTTGCTGACACTGGCGGTCATGCGCATTGCTTACTGACACCGCGGAGCATGCTCAGTGTGAAGGAATTTGTTACAAATTTTAAAGTTAAAAATCACAAAACACCAGGTTACAGTCCAATCTGCTTGTTTGGAAGCACTAGCTTTCAGAGCGCTGCTCCTCCATCAGGTGGTTGTGGAGTATAAGATCGTAAGACACAGAATTTATGATCTTATACTCCACAACCGCCTGATGAAGGAGCGGCGCTCCGAAAGTTAGTGCTTCCAAACAAGCCGATTGGACTGTAACCTGGTGTTGTGTGATTTTTAACTTCCTACACCCCAGTCCAACACGGGCACCTCCACATCATGACAAATTTTAAGTGTCCAAATGCGAATACGAGAGAAAAATACCAAAGCAAATTTTGTCGAAATCTTTTTCCCCTGTGCCTAGACATGGTATTACTTTTGCATTTTGACTGTCTGCTCAACGTTTCTGTCGTTTCCCCAGGGTAGAGGTATTGCAAAACTACAGGGTATAGGTTTAGGGTGAGGGGAAAAGATTTTAAAAGATTTAAAAGACTCGGAATATAACATTCACCCCTTACAGGGCGAAAGTGAGGACTGCAGTTGCTGGAA
Organism: Chiloscyllium plagiosum; assembly: GCF_037043375.1. Taxonomy (NCBI): domain Eukaryota; kingdom Metazoa; phylum Chordata; class Chondrichthyes; order Orectolobiformes; family Hemiscylliidae; genus Chiloscyllium; species Chiloscyllium plagiosum. Next base: position 8,962,138 of record NW_028270165.1, read on the forward strand.
ATTAGGGTCGAGAGTGTGTGCTGGAAAAGCACAGCAGGTCAGGCAGCATCTGAGGAGCAGGAGAATCGACGTTTTGGGCAAAACCCTTCATCAGAAAATAGCCATGGGGAACTGCAGGGCTGTAGCGTAATCGAATGTGTCTGGGTGGGATGCTGTTGGGAAGGTTGGTGTGAATGACCTGCAGGGATGATATGCCTTAGCCATGCGTATATTGAGAAATGGTTGCCCCAAATCTGCTGTGGGACGAGTGGGTTCCAGTTCGTGGGACACTGACACCAGTCCTGGGGAAGGTGGGATTTGTGCTGTCTTTCGCTTCCTATTCTGCCCCTTGTCCATTTTCTCCCCACCCACTTCCCCGCCCTTTCTCCCTTCTTCACACTGCAACCCGATTCTCTCCCCAACCCTCTGAACCCCAGTCATTCTCTACTCCCCAACCTCTGTCTCCTCTCCATTTCTCTCCCTTCTTCACCACCACCAGTGCCCCCGCCCGTCCTTTCTCGTGCCTCAGCCCTCTTTGATCTAGTGGCCGAGCAGAGGCTGATAGCCAAGTTTAGAACACATGATAATGGCCTCAGCCGAGACCCTGGGTTCACATCACACTACAGGAGACCCAGCTACACAATACACTCTCACACACACAAGCACACTCTCTTACATACTCACACGCTCGTGCAGACCTTCTCTGATAGACATGCTCTCTCTCAGACACACAGTAATACATCCCCACACTCAACCTTACGCATACACCATCTCACATACTTATACTCCATCACACACACACACACACACACACACTGTACCCAGCATGCACACGCACACACACGCTCTCTCTCATGCATGCACTCACATATAGAAGTCTTTGGGGTGAATCTGCGTTTGCAGGATTATATATTTGGAAATAGAACCAGTCTCACTCAAGATTAGGATACAGATAGACCCTACCCTCACAGCTTTCATGCATTGTCTGACCTGAGGTGTCACCTCATTTTATAGAACCTTAAGTTACCTGGAGAATGTGATTTTTAAAAAGTTCTGGGATTTACAGATTAATGAACCGAAATCTACAATCCGTTTTAAAAGATGAAAGACTCAACAGCAATCTAGGTTTCTTCAATATATCATTTATGTTACATGACACTATAATCTTTTATTCTATATTCTGTGTCTTATGATCCTCCTCCACAGCAACTACAGGTCCAAGGAGATCTGTCCCAACTTTCCAATCTACCTTCAGAACTGACACTCCTCAGGCACGGCACCATTCACGTCAATCTGTTGATACCCTGAGCCCAACGAGCCACATTCCGTGGGCGTAGCCAGCTCCAGAAGCAGCTGAGACTTGCTCAGTACGAAATACATTGTACATTGCTCCCAGAACTTCAAGCCGCAACGAGTTTCAAGAACATCTGCTTCTCAGTCTGTCTCCTGCTCCCAGGACCCTGCTGTTTGTCCCGTCCCCAGGGACCGGGCTCTCTCCAGTAGCGGATAATTGAACCATTTTGTTTCTATTTGCAAGCTGTGCTGGTGGAAGGCAGAGCCCATTCGCTCTTCTGCTCTCTCTCACTATCACTTGGGGTAGGAGACGTCATTGACACGAATGCATCAAATGGCAACTTTGAACTTGTTCCAAAGGTCTGTTATCGGAGAAATGGCAAGGTAATGTGCTATCGGGACAGACAGAAATGGACACCGCAGACTCTTCCCCCAGGTAAATTGATATGAGTGCCTGCTTGTGCAGCCTGTTTGGTGTTCAGAATTTGCCTTGACACAGCAATCCTGCAGAAAGTCTTTTGTTACACGGGCGTCTGATTCTTTACCGCAGGAAATGGACAAAGGAAAGCAAGTCATGTGTTTCAACTTCACCAGTTCATTACCATCTGAGGGAAAAGGTTTCACACTTGAGATCAGAACACACCGACAGAACAGGACAAGACAACTCAGAGCTCCACAAGGGTGCCAGCGCAACTGTGTAAATCTGACCCTAACCACTCTCTGCACGAAAACGTTCTTCATAATGTTATTTTTACTTCCTCTCCTCAAGACTCTGCCTAATTGTTAGTGATCCTTTCAGGCGTGGTACCATTTTCACTATATTATTTTCTCTGTCTAAACCCCTCATGTCTTGTAAAACGTCAACTGGGCCAGATTTCAAACTTCTGTCTCCAAGGAGAGCTGTCCCAACTTTCCAATCTGCCTTCATTATTGACATTCCTCATACACGGCACAATTCACGACAACCTGTTCAGCGCTGACTCCAATCACCTGCTCTTCTGCTGTCTCCCTCTCTCTGAATCCCTTGGGTAAGAGGTGTCAGTTTCACTAAAAAGGCCCTGACCATGCGGTTGCCTGACACTTTAATACATCACCCTGTTCCCTGGCCAACATCTCTGTTTCAGGCTTGGAGCAGTGTTCGAGCTCCAGATGAAAGAACAACACCTCATTTTCCACTTGCCGAATCGTTGAGGATCCTTTCAGGTGTGGGAGCATTTTCACAACATTATTTCCTGTTTCTGGGTCCCTCATGACTTGGAAAAGTTCGGTTCTCCGAGGAGAGCTGTCCCAATTTTCCAATCTACCTTGATTGCTGACATTCCTCAAACACTGCACCACTCACGTCAATCTGTTGAACACTATCTCGAACCATTTCACTTCCCTGTTTTCCGCCTCATTCGTACTCCAGACAGCCCAACCTCGTTTCACGAAGGCGTTTTTTGAGAAAATTAATCAGGCAGTTTTGCACAAGTCAAGTTAAAAAACGCGGACTCGCCCGCGATTTGAACCCGGGACCTCTCGCAATTCGGCACAATAAAGGACCCTAAGCGAGAAACATACGCCTAGACCAACGAGCCAGAGAGCCGGCACGCTGCTAGCGCCCCACACCGCTTGCGCGACCTGAGACTTGCTCAGTATGAAATACATTTGAGATTGCTCTGAGAATTGCAAGCGGCAAAGAGTTTCCTGAACAACTGCTTCTCATTCAGTCTCCCTGCTGCTGTTTGTCCCGTCCCCAGGAACCGGGCTCTCTCCACTGGCAGATAATTCAACATTGGGCCAGTATATCACTGGGAAATATTTATGTCCAAGCTTTTTTCGGAAGCATATTAGAAGGCGAGGTGCAGAACAGAGCGCTGTTATACCGGAAAGCTGCTAAAGACGACATTGAGTGAATAGGAGAGAATGCGTTCTCAGCTGGGTTATGGTCCCAACACGCACCCGTTGTGCCAGGGGTTCCACCTCGGTTCCACTCTTCCTTCACTCGCAACATCCCACACCCACCTCCCGTGGTGCCAAGGCACTTTCCCCTGCAACCGCCGAATGTGTAACACCTGCCCATTTACCTGCTCCCTCCTGAATATCCAAGGGCTCAAACATACCTGCCAGGTGAAGCAGCACTTTTGCCACAACCTAGTCCACTGCATTCGCTGCTCACAGTGTCGTTTCCCCAATGTAGCATGAAGCATAAACTGGGTGACTGCTTCGCAGAGCATCCCGGTTCTGCCCGCGGAAAAAAGGCCCTGACCTTGCGGTTGCCTGCCACTTTAACACATCACCCTGTGCCCTGGCCAACATCTCTGTCTCAGGCTTGCAGCAGTGTTCTCGCTCCAGATGTAAGAACAACACCTCATGTTCCACTTGGAGACCTTACAGCCCTCCGGTCTTCAATATCGAGTTCCATCACTTTAGGGCCTGAACTCCCCCATGTCCTTGACCCCTACCACACAAACGACTCCTTGTTATCACCTCGTCTGCTATGACACACTACGTATTGTTAGCCGCCAACAGTCTCCATTAACAGTTATTCGCCCTCTCACGCGGATCGTTATTCACTCATACGTCCTTTCTATTGTTCTCTCTCTGAGCTGGCGGCAAACACAGCAATGTACATCGGAGACTCTGAGCCAGCTGAAACTTGCTCAGTGTGAAGTACATTCCACATTGCCCCAACAATTGCAAGCAGCAAAGCGTTTCCAGAACATCTGCTTGTCATTCTGTCCCCGGGGCAGAATGGCCACTTTGTCTCATCCCCAGGAACTGGACTATATCCACTGGTGGATAATTAAACCATTTTATTTCTACTTGCACGTTGTTCTGGGCGGTGGGACGGGGTGTAGGGTGGGGGGCGGGTAGAGTCCATTCGCTCTTCTGCTCTCTCTCTCTCTCTCTCTCTCTGAAACCCTTGGTGTGAGAGGTGTCAGTTACATTAATGCGGGGAACATGAACAACTTTGATTGTGAACTTTCTCCAAGGGTCTGTTATCGGAGAGATAGAAAGATGCTGTGCTGGCAGGACAGAAAGAAATGGACACCGAGGACTCTTCGCTCAGGTAAATTCACATTGTTGTGCAGCCTTCTTGGTGTTCAGAAATCGTCTTCACGCAGTAATCTTACGGAAAGTCTATTGCAAAGTGGGCATCGCTTTCTTTGCTGCGACCGCGCAGCAGTTAACATCTGAGCCCCAAGTGTCCCAGATGAAGAGAATTCCGAGTGAAACCTTCACTCACTGAGAGTCATCCCCACGGCCCTGAGCTGAGGGACTGCAGGCAGTCCAACATGGCAGGGACGGTTAAAAATGAAGCAGTTTTGCTCCCTCAGCCTCTCTGTCCCAGAGACAGGCAGTGGGATGGCATAAACACGTAGCATCATTCTCGCGCAGACAGAAGCCGTTCAGCCCATCGCGTCCACGGCGACTGTCTGTCACTTCTCTCTCTCTCTGAGGTTATTCACAATCGGTGGTATCCGTCCTAATAGTAGGGGGCTATGTCTGAGTCGTGATGCGGTTTCTGACATGCTTGTCATTCTCGTCTGAACCAGGGTGGCGAATTACTGCAAGGAATGGACAAAACCGCAAGGCATGTGTTTCAACTTTACCAGCTGATTGGCATCGCAGAGAACTGGGTTTGCGATTCAGTTCGGAGGAAACAGACGAAGTACAGAATGCCACTGAGACCTCTAAAATCAGGCCACTTGATTTGACGAGTGCATCGATATGCGACATTTGGTAAGTGAATGCAACTTGCAGAAAAGAGCACCGATGTTAAAGTGATCTTACTCGAGGTGACGTAGAACAATAGCAGTGGATGGTCTCGATCCATCGACCTCTGGGTTATGGGCCCAGCACGCTCCCGCTGCGCCACTCTGCTGCCACACGCGGCGCCCCTTCCACAGAACACTTCAGGTTTCCGTCTGGCACGCGGCAGGCACGTTCGAGCCTGATGTCAAAGACCTCCACTGCTGTCGTGTAATATGCCGTTTCGCAGACGTATGGAGGCTGTGTAAATATAAACTTATTTCTAAATTCCCACATTCTGTTGGTCGAACTGTGATTTCACACTGAATCACAACATGTGTCACAGCGCAGACGGAGGCCATGCGGCCCACCTTCGCTCTGCTGGTTCTACATTTAAGTAAACGTGTGTCTCTATTCGTTTCATTCTCTCGCCTTCTCAGCGTAAATCTGCACATCTGAACGTGACCACCGAATTCCCTTTTGTGTCCATTGAATCTTCCTCTTTGTCAGTGTCAGACAGGGACTTACTGACCCTAACCACTCCCTGTACGAAAACGTTCTTCCTAATGTCACTTTTACTTCTTTTCCTCGTGACTTTAAAATTCTGCCGAATTTTTGAGGTAGAGGTAAACAGCCAAAGATAATCACCGTCACTGCTTCCCTTCCATCGACTCAACTTTGTGAAACAGTATCTTTCACTGGCAAATAAAACACCTTTGTCCTCAGGTGCCTGCTTCATTTTGACCACGACTTCACGCCCCTCACTGTTCGAGTCTCATTTCCAAACACTTGGCTCATCGCCTCAAAAGCAGCTCTGGGGATATCTGCTTGTTCCACCCTGACAGGCAGTGGGTTGCAGATTCCCGACCAGTCCCAATGTGATTGAAATATTTCAACCCCTCCACTGATTTGCATCTTTAAAAAAGCCGTGGAACAATCTCCCTTTCCTTTTGACGACAGTTCTCAACTCTAGTCGGCAGGGTTCACACCAGCGTGGGGAAACCGCAATGGATTTCATGTCTATCGCATTCACCTCTCGGCCCACCAATACAGAACCACACTGACAGCTTCATTTCCCAGGTCTCTCTGCCTGTGGAGCTGAGAAAGAGTGAATCATTGCAGAGTTTGTTTGAATCCAATCATTTCACAGGTTTCGAAAGGGTTAAATATCTGCACATGGCGAGTCTGAAAGATGAAATGGACGTTCACTTAAAAAGAAATACAGAAATTGCAGGAGCAACTTAGCAGGTCAGGCAGCATCTGTAGAAAGAGAATCAGAGACAACATTTCAGAACTTTTTTTTTCCTCATCCAGGTGCAGCCAAACCCACTGAGTTGCTCCAGTAGTTTCGCTTTCTGTCTCGGACTGTTAGCATCCGCAGTCATTTACTTTAGAAATTCAATCAATTCAGAAACCCCTTTGTGCTACTTCAGTGGAAAAGATTTCCGTTTGGGAAACATTTTCCTGACACCATTAAAAACGCGCAACTTTGCAGCCAAGAAAGCGGTAGGAGCGTGAACAAAAAACACGACGGCCCTGCGTAGTCTCGAACCATGAACCATCCGTTTACGAGCCGAACGCGCTGACCAATTGCGCCACAGAGACAGGCCTGAGCATCGTTCGCACAGTCTCGTTGATGAAGCTACTATTCAATTCATAATTCAACCTGCCCCGCCCAGAATTACCATTGTCTTCTATCAGTTCAAACACGGCGAATACTGCAGAAAGCCAACGGGTCGAGCTGCATCTGTGGAAAGGTAAACAGTGCCGACGTTTTGAGTGTGTTACGGTTTTTGTTCAGAACTCAGTGTTTTGCCTCTTCCCGAAGTTGGTCCAAGTCTGTGTCTCAATTGGCAAACACATGGCAAGTGCAGTGCCGCAATGTGAAGTTATCGCCTTGGCTGTTTAAAAAAAAGCAGTGCATTGTTTAAATGGTGATATATTGGAATGTGGAGAAAGTGAGGACTAGAGGTGAAAGTCGAAAAATGTGGCACTGGAAAAGCAGAACAGGTCAGGTAGCATCTGAGGAGCAGGACAGTGAACGTTTCGGACACAAGCCCTTCATCAGGAATGATGTATGGATGTACAACGGGGTCTCAGAGTCCCTCCACACCAGTCAATGCCAGTTGTCGGGCAGATGCAGCAGGCAATGAGCGAGGCAAGTGGTATATTACGAAGAGGAATTCAGTTCAGAAGTGGGGTCATTAAACATATTCAAGGCTAAATTCATCTGAGTTTTGAACAACAAAGAAGTGGATGGTTATGGGTGGAGGTAAGAAAATGGTTTTAAGACCAGTACAGGTCAGTCACAGAGTATGACAGCACTGAACAGACCCTTCATCCAACTCGTCCATGCTGAGTATGTTCTCAAACTAAACTCGTCCCACCTACCAGTGTTTGGCCCATAAACCTTCGAACCTTTCATATTCATGTACTTATCCAAATGTCTTTTAAACGTTGTAACTGTACGTGTATAAAATCATGAGGGGTATGGATAGGATAAATAGACAAACTCTTTTCCCAGGGGTGGGGGAGTCCAGAACGAGAGGGCATGGGTTTAGCATTAGAGGGGAAAGATACAAAAGTGATCTAAGGGGCAACTTTTTCACGCAGAGGATTGTACGTTTATTGAATGAACCGCCAGAGGAAGTGGTGAAGTCTAGTACGATTGCAAAATTTAAAAGGCATTTGGTTAGGTATATGAATAGGAAGGGTTTGGAGGGATATGGGGCCGTGTGCTGTCAGGTGGGACGAGATTGTGTTGGGATAGTTGGTCAGCATGGACAAGTTGGACCAAACAGTCTGTTTCTGTGCTGTACATCTCTGTGACTCTATGACTTCTTCTGGACATTCATTCTGCACTCAGACCACTCTCTTAAAAACGATCCATGTTCTGTCTTTATAAAATCTTTCTCTACTCACCTCAAAATATTTGCTCCCTGATCCTGAAACCCCCAGCTGAGGGAAAGGACACCTGCTGTTCACCTCATCCGTATCCCTCATGATTTTATAATCCTCTATATGCAGTGCGTAGTGGCTCATTGAAATAATGTCCTGATGCAGCTTCGTTTGTGGGTGTTGGGATGATTGCTTCTGTGGTTAAGCACTTGGTTTGCGTGTGTTGTTTTTCTGTAGACGCTAGTGTGAAGTTCCCTATTGACTGTTCGCTCTACTGTGACATCTAAGAATGGCACTTTGTTGTTGTTCTCCTCCTCTTCAAACCAGGAGCCCCCCTCAGGCCATAGTCTCACTCCTTGGAACACCAATATACAGACTAGTCAAAGGCCTCCACTGAAGACTAGAACACCAAGTCGAAGATTCACGCCACTCCATTTTCTCCATCCAAGAATTCCTGAACACCAAAGACACTAAGTTAGAAGAGGATGGAATAATGCTGTCCTTTGACATAACAGCCCTGTTCACACCCATTAACATCAACGTGGCCAAAGAAAACTGGAGACACTACTCGAAGAACCAAAGACACAAACACAGCACCAACTTCATCAGCAAAGATAGCACTATCCAGCTCGTGGAACTGTGCCTTAACCATCCACTTCATATTCAGTAACAAGCCTCAAACAAATCAACGAAACACCCATGAAACCACCAGTATCAGGATTCCTAGCAGAAGCAATAATGCAGAGTCTCAAACAAACAGCCCTTCCAACGATCCAAACCAAACTTTGTGTCCGCCACAGTGATGACACTTTTGTCATCAAAAAATGAAGTAAATTAGAGGAAACCTACAACACCATCAACAATATCCTAACTGGCATAAAATTCACAAAAGAGGAGAACAACAACAAAGTGCCATTTCTCGATGTCACAGTCGAGCGAACAGTCAATGGTAAATTCAAAACAGCGTCTACAGGAAAACAACACACACGAACCAAGTACTTAGCTACAGAAGCAATGATCCCTACACATACAAACAAGCCTGAATCAGGACACTATTTCAACGAGGCAATACACACTGCAGTAGCCAGTAACGACGAAGACCAATAAGGAACTGTACAGCGCATTTAAGGAGAATGGGTAGGCAAAAGAACCACTGAGAAATACTTCCCTGACCGGGAATCGAACCCGGGCCACAGCGGAGAAAGCGCCGAATCCTAACCACTAGACCACCAGGGAGACAGCAGGGCGCCCTCACAGCTCTAATGTAAATTGCTTCCCTGCCCGGAAATCGAACCTGGGCCACGATCGTGAGAAGGCTTCCACCAATGTCAATGCCATTGCTCCCGATGCTGTCTCCTCGACATTGGGGAGACTGGAGACTCCTCGCAGAGTCAAGTCACAGCGCTTGAGGGAACATCTCCACGACACCCGCAGCAATCAACCCCATCACCCTCTGGCCCAACATTTCAACCCCCCTCCCACTCTGCCGAGAACATGCAGGTCCTGGGCCTCCTCCATCGCCGCTCACTCCCCACCCGATGCCTGAAGGAAGAACGCCCACCTTTCGCCTCGGATAAATTCAACCCCAGGACATCAATGTGGACTTCACCAGTTTCCTCATTTCCCCTCCCCCCACCTTACCTCAGTTCCAACCTTCCAGCTCAGCGCTGTCCTCATGACCTGTCCTACCTGCCAATCTCCCTTCTCAACTGTTCGCTCCACCCTCCTCTCTGACCTGTCACCTCCATCCCCACCCCCATTCACCTATTGTACTCTTTGCTACCTTCGGCCCAGCACCCCCCAATTTATCTCGCCATCCCTGGAAGCGTCCTGCCTCTATTCCTGATGAAGGGCTTAAGCCCGAAATGTCGATTTTCCTGCTCCTCGGAAGCTGTCTGACCTGCTGTGCCTTTCCAGTACCACTCTGATCTAAACTCTGGTTTCCAGCATCTGCAGTCCCCACTTTTGCCTACCCAATAAACCCAGTGTGACGATTTCACATCAACAAACTGACACTAGCAGACACAACGTCTGCAGAAACCCTAGCCACATTACTTTACATTAAAGACATCTGTGAAATGATTTCCAGATAACTCAACCCTCTCAGCATTAAACAACGGCTAGTGAACCTTAAAGACCCTATACAAACAACCGGCAAACGAATGTTATTTACAAAATACCATACAAGGAAATACATGAACTCTGCCGCACAGTTCTGTGTGGCAAGAAATGCTGGGATGAGATAAGGAAGATTTTTTCAGCCAAAACGAATCGGCACTAACTGGACAGCCATTTAAAATCAACGCTGTCAGGCCAGGATGGAAGACCGGAAGGGATAATCAGTTTTCTTATTTCCTGAAGATTTACAAAGCTGAGACTGGATTTTGGTGTTTGTTCCCTTTCCACTCCCAGGAGCCGCAGTGGTTGGGGCGGTGAGTTGGGGAAAGTGAAATGTGCCCGTGAGCAGCGTGTGGGGCTCTTTCAGCTTCCCCTCCTCTGACAGCGCTGTGACGTGCCTTTGATGTTCTCAGGGACACTTACTGACGCGAGACAGTGAAAAGATTCTCGTTCCTGCAGATCAGGAATTCAAACCGTATGCCGGCTTCAGGACAATGAGAAAGATTAATTGGGGTGTGTGAAGAAGCTGTGAGCTGCATTTCAAACAGGTAGGTGGAGTCAGATGCGTCATCCATTGCGCCCCTGGCACTGCGCCTACCTGACGCCGTCATGATGCAGAGTTCTGACGTTATACGGACATGCGCAGCAATGGGAACATTCACAAGGTGAACAGCCAAAGATAATCACCGTCACTGCTTCCCTTCCATCGACTCAACTTTGTGAAGCAGTATCTTTCACTGGCAAATAAAACACCTTTGTCCTCACGTGCCTGCCTCATTTCGACCACGACTTCACGCCCCTCACTGTTCTCGTCTCATTTCCAAACACTTGGCTCATATCCTCAAAAGCAGCTCTGGGATATCTGCTTGTTCCACCCTGACAGGCAGTGGATTGCAGATTCCCGATCAGTCCCAATGTGATTGAAATATTTCAACCCCTCCACTGATTTGCATCTTTAAAAAAACCGCGGAGCAATCTCCCTTTCCTTTTGACGACAGTTCTCAAATGTAGTCGGCAGGGTTCACACCTGCGTGGGGAAACCGCAATGGATTTCATGTCCATCGCATTCACCTCTCGGCCCACCAATACAGAACCACACTGACAGCTTCATTTCCCAGGTCTCTCTGCCTGTGGAGCTGAGAAAGAGTGAATCATTGCAGAGTTTGTTTGAATCCAATCACTTCACAGTTTTCGAAAGGGTTAAATATCTGCAAATGGCGATTCTGGGTGCTTCATCCCGAAAGATGAAATGGACGTTCAGTTAAAAACAAAACCAGAAATTGCAGGAGCAACTCAGCAGGTCAGGCAGCATCTGTAGAAAGAGAATCAGAGACAACATTTCAGAACTTTTTTTTCCTCATCCAGGTACTGAGTTGCTCCAGCAGTTTCGCTTTCTGTCTCGGACTGTAAGCATCCGCAGTCCTTTACGTTAGAAATTCAATCAATTCAGAAACCCCTTTGTGCTTCCTCAGTGGAAAAGATTTCCGTTTGGGAAACATTTTCCTGACACCATTAAAAACGCGCATCTTTGCAGCCGAGAAAGCGGTTGGAGCGTGAACAACAAACGCGCTGTCTCGGGGTGGTCTCGAACCAACAACCTCCCGGTTAACAGCCGAACGCGCTGACCAGTTTCGCCACACAGACAGGCCCAGATCTTCCTGCACAGTCTCCTTGAGGAAGTTACTATTCAATTCATAATTCAACCTGCCCCGCACAGAAGTACCATTGTCAAAGCACTGATAACATGGTAGTCTGGTGTCAGCTCGATTTCAGGTCCTGATTTCTCTGTCCTCTGGTCCCCCTGTTCCCACAGAGTAAAATGTTGTCTGTTCTCAGCTCTACTCGATTTCTGCTGAATCTTTGACCCCCTTTTACACCTTCTGGAGCAATCAAATATTCTGAGCCTCCAGGAAATGACACCTTATGTTGTCCCCCTCCTGATTTTAAAAATCTCTATAAAGTTATCTGTCAACTTGCTAGGCTTCGTTGGAAAAATGTCCCAGCTTCTTCTTAACTCAAACACTCCATTCCCAGCAGCACGCTGGTAAAGTAGGGAATAGGGATTTGTATCAAATCACATAAATGTACTGTCTGAAAAATTCTGGCTGTGTTCTTGCCTGAGATATTGAGAGTCCCTGTTGTAAGTAATTACGAATGCAATTATTTTGGTCACAGAATTGAACAATCATTTTGCAACAAAGGGGTCTACTCTGATAAGGAGGTAGTGGTCATTTCTAGGGTAACTGAACAGTTTGTAGATCAGGGAGATGAAGTTCCAGACACTTGGGAAAGGCAAGAAATGACTGTGATAAATAAGACAAAGAACTGTGGATGCTGGAAAACTGAAACAAAAATGACAACACTGGAAAAACTCAGCAGGACTGGAAGCATATGTGGAGAAAAAGCAGAGTTAAGGTTTCCAATCCAACAACTCCTCTTCAGGATTCTGAAATAATTTGTGAGAACCTCTTAAGACTACTGCTCCGCTTTAAGACCATAATACACAGGAGCAGGATGAGGCCATTTGGCCCATCGAGTCTACTCCACCAGTCGATCATGGCTGATATATTTCTCCATCCCATTCTGCTGCCCTCTCCTCATAACCCTTGACCCCTTACTAATCAAGAACCTATCTCTGTCTTAAATGCCCTCAATGGCTTGGCATCCTCAACCCTTCTCCTCGTGGAAACATCATCTCCACATCCACACTATCCGGTCATAGAGTAGCACAGCGCTGCCTGACCCACTGTGATCTCCAGCATTTGTTGTTTTCAGGAAGGATTCCAGCATCTACAACAACGCGCTTCTAAATTTTGTACCCAGTTGGTTAGCTCTCCCTGGATCCTGTGAGATTTAACCTGGCTCAACAATCCACTGTGCGGTACAATTAACAAAGTTCCCAGGCCCCACCTCCTTTTGCACACGGAAGTCGCACGATGGATCAGTGGTGAGCAATGCTGCCTTACCGCACCACGGACCCGTGTTCGATTCCAGACTTGGGGCGACTATCTGTGTGGAGTTTGCACATTCTCCCTGCCGTGTCTGCGTGGGTTTCCTCCGGCTGCTCTGGTTTCCTCCCAAAGTCTAACGATGTGCGGTTTCGGGAGAAGTGACCATACTAAATGGGCCCAGAGTGTGCAGTCAGTGTAGTATAATGGGATAGGGGAAATTGTATGCATGGGTTCCACTTTGGATGGTCTGTGTGGACTTGTTTGGCTGAATGGCGTGTTTCCACATTGTAGGAATTCTACGTGGCATTCCCCCAACTCCAGAGTCTCAGCACTCTTGGCTTTTCCCATGGGCAGTGTTGGGGAGGGAAACAATGTTTTACATGGGAGGGAGGTTCAGCGAGTGTGAAGCTAAAAGTACACGCAGTGCATTACTTGAGCTGTTTTCCCCGGTATACCAGAGGCTGAGGGGTGACCTTACAGACGTTTATAGAGTCATGCGAGGCATGGATAGGTTAAATAGACAAGGTAATTTCCCAGGGATGGGAGAAGTCCAGAACAGGAGGGTAGTATGTTTGGCGTGAGAGAGGCAAGTGTAAGGCATGATCTGCCGGAGGAAGTAGTGGATGTAGGTCCAATTATAACATTTAAAAGGCGTCTGGATGGATATATGAATAGGAAGAGTTCAGAGGGATATGGGCCAAGTGCTGGTAAATGAGACGAGATTAATTTAGGCTATCTGGTCGGCACGGATGAGTTGGACTGAAGGACCTGTTTTTGTGCTGTATATCTCAATGACTCTGGCTTGCCCGTAATGTTTGCCATGCCTGTATGTTCAGTTTCTGTCTGGTCTCGGTGCCAATGCCTTGATATCTCATTTCCTCCACCTCCCCAGATGTTAACCATTCCGTGTCTGGATGTTTCTCAAGAAGCTGCATTGAAGGTTCATCCTGAATTTATACTTTTTTTGCTTCCCAAAATCAGACTTACTCACTCCTACATATCGTGAAAGATACTAACTTTCAGGTGGAGGTATCCAAAATTCAGAGCTGTCTGTCTTGATATTTTCACTTTTCGGTCTCTGTAAGATCCTGAATCAGTACCGTCTGGAGAATTAGTTTGAGCGGAGTGAGAATAGAGGGGTGAGAGGGGGTGGGATGGTGCTTTCAATTTTGTGGAAAAAGAAAAGAATGTTCTGCAGAAAGTAGAATTGCTTGTTTGGAATTTCTAACCTGGACTGACAGTGATGATTTTTGTAATCTCTTTTTACAGATTATTTGAAGATCTGAAGACGGAAGTTTCAATATGAATAGCTGAAGGGCTTTGCCTGAAACATTGACTCGACTGCTCCTCGGATGCTGCCTGATCTGCTGTGATTTTCCAGCATTGCACTTTGACTCTGACTCTCCGGCATTTGCAGTCCTCAATTTCACGTCAATGTCTGACAGTCACTGAATCCATCGGGACTATAACAATTTTCGACCATGATTCTGTGAGAAGGAACCAAGCTTTTTGGTTCCTGTTTCAGTACGTTTTCAGCATCAGTGAGACTGGAAGAAAGACCCTACTGTTGCAGCACTTTGATTGTGGAGCCAGTAAATGTTATACAGACTGGGAAGAGGAATTCACGGCAGAGAGGTACTGTACACGCGTTTGTGTGCAGGTGAAGCTTCGGTCATGGAGAAACCTAAGGAATCCCGTCCCGTGGAGAAACTGTGGCAGTGTGGCGACTGTGGGAAAGGCTTCCGTTTCCCATCTGACCTGGAGACTCATGGGCGCAGTCACACCGGGGAGAGACTGTTCTCCTGCTCTGAGTGCGGAAAGGGCTTCAGCAATTCCACCCGCCAGATGAGCCATCAGCGGGTCCACATTAGGGAGAGACCCTTCAGATGCCCTGAGTGCGGGAAGACCTTCAGCATTTCCTCTGTCCTGCAGAGGTACCAGCGGGTCACACAAGCGAGAGGCCATTCTCCTGCCCCGAATGCGGGAAGGCCTTCAGCTATTCCTCCGTCCTGCTGACCCACTGCCGGGTCTACATATTGGAGAAGCCCTTCAGCTGCTCCAAGTGCGGGAAGGCCTTCAACGATACCTCTGCCCTGCTGAGGCACCAGCGGGTCCACTCCGGGGAGACCCCGTTCTCCTGCCTCAAGTGCGGGAAGGGCTTTACCCAGGCATCCCACCTTCGGGTCCATACCGGGGAGAGGCCCTTCCCCTGCCCAGAGTGCGGGAAGGCCTTCAGAAATTCCTCCCACCTGCTGAGGCACAGGCGGGGCCATACCGGGGAGAGGCCGTTCACCTGCCCCGAGTGCAGGCGGAGGTTCTCATCATTCTGCACCTTACAGAAGCACCAGCGGGCACACCAGTGCTCCCAACAATCTGATTCTGCTGGTGAAACTGCTGTGGGTCACTGCCAGGACTGAACCCCTGCCCATTCTGACAGTGCTTATAGCGGGAGAGTCGGTCGGATTTTTTTGCTTTATGCCGTCGTGCTCCCCACCCCCGCAACTTTGCTTCCAGTGGGCGCTGCTCCTCGTTGAGACCAGGAGCTGTTCTCTCTAGTGTTTTCTGTCCAGTTAAAGAATTATTGGCTCTGTCTGGGAACAAGTCCCAGTCTGTAAGAAATAGCTGAGTACTTCAGGGTGTCCATTCACATTCAGCAGTGACTTTGAAATTAAATTTACGGTATGTGCCTGTGAACAACTCATCATCGAAGGATTGCCCAACGGCTTGGCAATCCATTGTTGGGAACTGATTGCTTCAAGTGATAATTTTAAAAATTCTCTTCCTTAATTTACCCCTTAATTTTGTGTCTATGGGATGGTGGAGGACTTGATCATAAGGCTTAAATCATCGCTACTAACTGGATTATCTTGTTTAACTTTGCCCTAGTAAATTTGCGGTATTCATAATTGTTTGTTCTTGTTTAAATTATAATTCTGGTGTGCAAGATCTGTTCATCAAGTGTGGCCCTCTTGATGAAACTGCTGTGGGTCACTCCCAGGACTGAGCCCCTGTGCATTCTGACAGTGTGTTTGTGCAGTGGGAGAGTCAGTGGGCTTTTTTATTTTATGCCCTTGCCCCTCCCTGCCCCGCCGCCCACTTTGCTTCCATTGGGCGTTGCTGCTTGTTGAGCCCAGGAGCTGTTCTCTCGAGATTCTACTGTCCAGTTAAAGAATTGTTGGCTCTTTCTGGGAATGAGTCCCAGCCTGTAAGAAATGGCTGAATACTTTGGGGTGTCTCGTCACTTTCAGCAGTGACTTTTAAATTGGATTTACAGTTACGTGTCTGTGAACAACTCATAGTCCAAGTATTGCACAAAGGCTTGGCAATACATGGTTGGAAACTGTTTGTTTGAATTGGTACGTTTTTTAAAAAAATTCTTTCTCAATTTGCCGCTGAAATTTCTATCTCTGAGATGATGGGGGACTTGATCAAAGGGTTTAAATCATTGCTATTAATTAGATTATCTACTTAACTTTGGCCTAGAAAAGTTGCCGTATTTATAATTGTTGGTTTTTGCTTAAATTATAATGTTGATGTGCAAGATCTGTTCTTCATCAAGTCTGGTTAGAAACAGTTGAGAAATTGAGGGACATTGCATGTATTAATTTCACTGTGTTGTGAATCTGGTGAGAGTGACATTCATTTGTATTTGTTTGCTTACCCTTAGTTGTAATGTCTTTCACCCCAACTATTCACTATGGGAGTGAGTTCCACAGTCTCACCACACTCTGAGGTTTTTCATGAAATCCTTAGTGCAGAATTGGAAGGGAAAGTGTTGACGAGGGCAGAATATAGGGTCTTAAATGCAAAAGCCAGGAAGTCATTCGACAAAGTAAAACCATGACAATGTAGGGACAAATAAGGAACTTTGACAGCAATGAAGAGGTCACACGTCAGATTTCAAGA
Source organism: Chiloscyllium plagiosum (assembly GCF_037043375.1). Classification (NCBI taxonomy): domain Eukaryota; kingdom Metazoa; phylum Chordata; class Chondrichthyes; order Orectolobiformes; family Hemiscylliidae; genus Chiloscyllium; species Chiloscyllium plagiosum. Next base: position 8,979,018 of record NW_028270165.1, read on the forward strand.
TAATGGTCGTGACAAAAAGAAAAAGTACTCTGCTGATATTGGATATTGTAATTAAGCAAGTTTCGAGATGCTGCAGTTGGTTGAATATGATGACGTAAGAGATGAAATAACCAAAACCACGAATGTAATTTGATGTCGGTAACCATAAAGCAAGAGTATACTGTTGATTGATATAGGTCAATTGCGTGCAAGTAGGCATTCAGCCCATCGAGTCAACATTGACTGACCGTCCCACCCAGTCCCAGTTCGTTACCCTTTCTCTGTAACCCTGCATCTCCCATGGTCAATCTACCCTCACCTGCACATACTTTGGATTGTGGGAGGAGGCCAGAGCACCAGAGGAAACCCACGCAGACACAAGGGGAGAAGTGCAAACTCCACACAGAGAGTCGGCCCGAGGGTGGGATCAAACCCAGATCACTGATGCCTTGAGGCAGCAGTGCTAACCACCGTGCCACCACCACATGCTGCTCTCTAAAGAAATGAATTTCAAAGACTCGAGAACACTTGAGAGAAAAACAAAACTCTCCTGTATTAAATGAGAGGCTAGTCTCTGGCTAGAAATGAGTGGACATTACATTTACATTAAGTCCTCTCCAGATGTTATACAGCTTCATCAGATCATCTGTTTCTTCTAAACTCAAACTGATACAAGCCCAGCCTGACATCCTCTTGTCGCCGATTAGAAGTTGAGTAAATCAGCGACCCTCGACCTCACTGGCATGACACAGGATGCCCTCAATCCAAGTTGACCTTAATTGTCTAACCTCTTGACGCCTACGCCACCATGTGGTCAGCCGCAACTCAGCCCTGAACGAGAGCAGAGGAACTGAATAGACAGCAGTGAGGTGAACATTGCATTCCCAGAGAATATTGTTCAAGTGAGAAAGTTGTTCAGCTCACATTCGGATCATTGCAGGGACCATGTCTCCTGTCATTTAACTATCATAGATCCCAATAACAGTCTACTTTTGTTGTACATTGTGTGTGTTTTACCTGATTTTCTGTTGCTGTCATTCCCATTAGGGTGTGTGAATTCAGTACCAGATAATAGTCTCAGTTCTGAATTATCCTTGAGGATTGGTGTAGAACGTACTAAGTGTCAGTCATAATGGAAGAAGCTCTACTGTTTATTTAACCCTTTGCTGCCATTGTCCTGGGACTAAATGAATGGGGAAGTGTAGAGGGAGTTTTACTCTGCATCTAACCCAATGCTGTCTCTGTCTTAGCAGTGTTTGTTGGGGACAGTGTTGAGGTAGCTTCACTTTCAATTTAAGAGTAGAGGAAGCTTTATTCTGATTGTAATCCCATGCTGTCCTTGTCCTGGGAGTGTGAGATGGCATCTGTAATTGAAGTGAATGCAGACTTGGCTGTGGGAGTGGAGAGTACTTCTACCTGAGCACACCCATCTTTGAGATTGCTGTGCTAATCAAGACAATCTCAGACACCTTCATTCACTTTTCCAACCAACCACAGGGTGGTTAAGGATGGTATAAATGCAAACATTGCCAGCGATGCCCACACCCCATGCATGAATAAATACTTTTTGTTTAAAAGTTACATTCACGTTCCAAACCCTCTAATGTATGATTACTTACATGGAAAATTCCTGTCAGTTTCGAATATCATTTTAAAACATAGGAATGTGTCAACCATGTAGAAATATAACAAGAACAACAAATGGAGAAGTTAACAGGTAATGAGCAGGACCAGAATGCTGAGTCAGTCTGACCTCCATGGCTGAGAGAGTTCTCCCAGATGTTGAAGTTACACCAGTGCCTTTTACTCTTGCAGCTTCCCCAAAAGTTTGTCCCCGATGTCAGTTCATTCAATGACCCGAAGAACTAACTATTCTTATCTCCATAGCTGCTGCCAGACTTGCTGAGTAATTCCAGCCCTTCTGATTTATTATTTTATCGGATTTGAGCTTCCCTAAGTCAGTGTAATGAAGAACTGCAGATGCTGGAGATCTGAAACACAAAAATGCACCAATTGCTGGAGAAACTCAATAGGACTGGAAGCACAAGTGGAGAGAGAAGCAGGGTTAGCATTTCAAGTGCTGTGACCCTTCTTCACAACAGTTCTGGACGAAGGCCAGGATATTGACTTTGTTTCTTTCTCTCTCTCTCTCCACCAGTGTTGCCAGACAGGCTGAGTTTCTCCAGCAATTTCTGTTCTGACACTTTCACAAGGTTGATTTTGTTATCCATCCCTAAGTGCAAGGTGTCTTGCTTATGCCAATTCAGAGGGCAATTTAAGAGTCAACCACATTGCTGTGGGTCTGGAGTCACATGTAAGCCAGACCGGGTAAGGACGGCAGTCTCCCCCCTGAAAGGACATTGGTGAACATGGGCTTTTATGACAATTGACGTCAGTGCCATCGATACCATACTGAGACTAATTTTGTGTTCCCCATTTATGATTTGAATTATTCACATCTCACCTCTTGCTGTGGTGGGATTTGAACTCATGTTCCCTGGATTACTCATCCTGTGACATTATGTTCACAGTGTTGCTTCCCATCCTTTGCTATTTTGTGTTTGCCCTTTACGTCTTTGTCCTCTGATGTTTGGGAAATTGAACCTGTTTAAAAGATTGCCCTAAACCTGCCCCTTTGACCAAGTCTTTGGTCACCTGTCCTAATCTGTGCTCCACTCTTGTGATTTTTAAAGGAATTCTCATTATGTTCACGTGAAGCACTTTGAGATAGTTCACTGTACCATAGAAGTTATTTGAATGCAGTTTGTATCCCTATCTTAATATCTGACAGTAGAGGGTCATATTTTAAAAGTAGAAGACAAAAATGAGGATGATTTCTTTTTCTTTCTGATGGTTGTGTGTCTTCCTCAAAAGGCAGTGAATTCAAAATCTTTAAGGCAGATGTAGATAGGTTCTTGATAACCAAGTGGATGACAGATTGTCGGGGATGTGTAGGAATGTAGAGTTGAGGTTGAATTCAGATCAGCCATGATCTTATTGAATGTTGCAGCAGGCTCGAAGGGCCGAGTGGCCTACTCCCGCCCATTGTATGTTTGTATCAAGCAGTCTGTGTCTCCCTTCTTATAGCTATGAACTGGGTCATTCCTTTCCAATATTGCGTCTTGTAGACAGTTAAGTGAACACCAGGTGGCCTCCTATTGGGAGCAGGCATATTGTAGGAATTGCAATATTTCTTGTGTTAATTTTGTTGCTTCTCACTCAGTGTTGCTGAGAATCATCTAAATAAAAACCAAAACACTTCTATTATTATCGCACCAATGGAAGTGTTGGTTTGGATGTAACATTGTTGAATAAGCCATTCCCAGCTTTTCCAGAATTCTGTGTTTAAAGCCCTAGAGTCTGGTTTATACCCCTGAAACAGTTCTTATCAAGGTCATATTTGACATCCTTTGTAACGGTGACAGGGATGAACATTCCCCCGTCGACCTGCTGACAGCCTTGATCAGAGTTAATGACAGTACTGATCCTCTCCAATATCGCTGTATGCTCTGGGAGGGTCTGCTTTTAGCGTCTTCCGTTCTTATTTATTTAACCGTAGCTACTGGTGTTGGCATCTATACTGATGATATCCAACTGTGCCTGAACACCACTTCTCTCCTGACTCCTCTGTCATTTATAATTTACCAATAATTTCATCTGAATGCCTGCCCAATTTCCAGCATTGGATAACCATAAACATTCCCTTAGTTAAATATTGTGAAGGGTGAAGCCATTGTTTTAATCCCCAAGTTCGACCTGACACCCCCTCCAACCCCAGTAACTCTGTTGACATCCTTCTTGTCACATTTAAAACAAGGATCGATAGATTCGTGAACAGCCGGGGGATGAACAGTTACAGGAAAAGGGCAGGGAAGTGGATGTGGGGAATGTCAGATCAGCCACGATCCTACTGAATGGAGGAGCAGGCTCAAGGGGCTGAATGGCGTATTCCTGTTTCTATTTTTTATGATTCCCGAGCCCTTCCCTCTGAGACAGGACACTGACTTCAGTTTGTGCCATTACTGAGAGTCCTGATGTTCCCTTGTGTAATATCAACAACGTCGCAGCTGCTGCAACCTCTCGCTCCTTTGTTACCTCTAAACACAATAAGCCAATGTGTCCTGGGGAGGCGATGGCCGACTTTATTGTCACCAGACTATTCAGCCAGTTAATGTTCTGGGGATTTGGGTTCAAAACCTGCCACGGCAGATGGTGGAATCTGAATTCAATATAAATCTGGAATTAAGAGTCTAATGATGAAATCGTTGTGGTTTGTTTTAAAAACTTATCTGGTTTCCTGCTGTCCGAACCTTGTCTGATCTACATGTGATTCAGATCCACTGTCAGCTGGTTGAATCTTCACTGCACTTTCAATCAAAACCTCCAGGCGGAGGTTCACAATAACCTCCCTACTTTTATACTCCATTTAAATGCCAATCTCCCTTTTGCCTTCCCTATTACTCACTGAACTTAGATGAAGAGTTCATAGATGCTTCCAAATCCTCCTATTCAGCAACTTTCTCCATTTAACATTCAGCACATTTCCTGCTGTCAAAGTGCACAACCTCATTTTCCCACATTCTATTCCATCTGCTAAGGGTTTGCTCATTTGCTTAACCTGTCGATATCCCTCTCCATGTCATCCTCACCACCTGCATTCCAATCAACTGTCTCTACTGCAGTCTTGGCAATAGTACATTCACTTCATGTTTCCAAGTAATTCATATCCATATTGTAAATAATTTTGGCCCCAGCCCTGATCCCTGTGGCACATTGCTCGTTACGAGTTGCGATCCTGAACATGCCCCTTATCCCTACTGCATTATTGGTTAGCCAAGCATCTATCCATACGATTAGACGGTCCTCGATATTGTGCGAATATCATTGGCTCTGCCAGCAAATCTTTCCAAACTGTCCTTGAAAAAGTGGTGGTGAGCTGCCTCTTAAATTGCTTCACAAATATGATGTGGCCTATAATAAAGGTTCAGGAGTGAGTTCCAGGATTTTGATCAATAACATCGAAGCAATGCGTATATGTCACAGTTGGAATGTTGTGTTCACAATTATCTCCTCTTGCTGGTTGAAGTGATGGAGTGGAAGTTGCTCTTGAAGAGCCGCCACTCATATAATCAAGCCAGACAGATCGATTGTGGCCAGAGACTCTGCCATTTCGACTTCTCATCAATCTACATTCTTTCCATCCAAGTTTTAGTCACATCAAACTGCCACAGAACGCTGTTATGGCCTCAGTAAACTATAATAACGTGAAGATCGCTGGGATGACTTTCTACATCCTAATATAAACACAGATCATTGTTTCCAGTTTTGGTGGAACAAAAGACATCATATTGGTGGATGATTACAGTTAGTGCAAACACAGCTAGCCATCGATAAATATTAATCCTGTTCACTTCAACGGCCAAATTTCAATTCAGAAACCAAGTGCACTCGGCTGCTTGTAACAGAGACAACATGACAAAATGGCTCATAGGAGGAGAAATGGGACATTGAAGAGGAGTGAAATGTTTGCTTTTGGTCACCTCCACAATTGTTAAAAAAACAGGTTGAAATGATTCTTTAAAGCTGGCTGAAGTAATGGTGAAAAAAGACATTTCTTATTTCTGAAAGAATGGGGAAACAGAAGAGGGAATGAAATCTGACTTGGGAGCTATTTCCTATTTGTTGAGGATGTTGCTTCATCACAGTCTTGGTTTAGAGCATAAGCTCTTCATCAGGAATAAAGGGTGGCCCAAGGGGGCTGAGAGATAACTGGGAAGGAAGTGGGGCTGGAGGGAAGGCAGCTGGGAGTGCAATAGATAGATAGAGGTAGGGATTGATGGTGATACGTCAGAGATGAGAGTGGAGCAAATAGGTGAGAAGCAAGGTGGACAGGTATGACAGGTCAAGAGGTTGGTGTCGAATTGGAAGGTTGGATCTTGGACAAGGTGGGGGAGAGGGAATTAGGAAACTGATGAAATCGATATTGATCCCATGTGGTTGGAGGGTCCCAAGGCAGATGATGAGGCGTTTTTCCTACAAGCGTCGGGTTGCAAGAGTTTGGCAGTGTAGGAGATCCAGGGCTTGCATGTCCTTGGTGGAATGGGAGGGGGGAGTTAAACTGTTCAGACACAGGGCCGTCGGTCGTTTGGTTTTATTGTCCCAGAGTTGTTCCCTGAAACATTCCGCTAGTTGGCGTCCAGTTTCCCCAATGTGGATGAGACCATATTGCCTGCAGTGGAAATAATCTTATAAATAGATTGCATAAATCTTAGCCTTCCAGAGTTATTTTCTTTAATTAAATTAAAGAATATTTTAATTAAATTGGGTGACTGCATGAAACGGTTTGTTGGTCAGATTTGAATCATCACTCCCAAATGAGACAATGCCATGAATATCAGTGAACTGCTGTTTTTGTTAAAATCCACAAGTTCTTGATGTATTTTCACAGCTTACTGGAATTCACATCTGCACATTCAATGTCAAACTCTGACACCAGAAATGAAATTACAGCATTAATTTTGACTTACAATATTCGAAGAAACAAATTAATAGCACACAGTGAATACCAAGTCTGATTAATATGAAATTAAATTTGACCAAAAAATATAAAATCAAGATGGGAGATAAGAAATGGGAGAAGTGCATTAAGGCACGAAATGCAGCATCATAGAAGGTGCTCCTCCAGAGAGTGTATTTTATCAACTAGCACTGCTAAATATAAACACTCTGATATGATCCTCCGGTTTTAATGTAAACCATAACCCCATACAGTAGATACCATTTAAATGAGTTAAAAATACAATCCTTGATCAAACCCAGCCTCCAGCCTTACCGCCGGCTTCTTGGAGCTTGGACCTTCCTTCAGCTCCGGGGGGTCGTTGAACTCCTGGGCTCCAGCTGCCACTCCTCCACTGAAGAAGCTTTGGGAAGCAGATGCAAAGGCAAGACACAGAACAGACCACCTTTGTAAATGAAAGCAGCTTACGGAGACATTGAGCAATAGCGTCACATGGTTTTGACCCATCGATCTCTGGTTCATCTGCCCAGCACACTCACGCAGCACTACTCTGCTTCTGTGCTCCCAGAAGCTGGATTGTGGATCAGTTTAAAGTAGGTCCTATATCTCTGATAACATCGATACACAAGGCAGTGAAGAAAGGTTTCAGCACACTGGCCATCATCAATTAGGGAATTGAGTATAGATGTTGGCAAGTTATGTTGTAGTTATACAGGACTTTGATGAGGCTGCACCTGGAATATTGTGATCAGTTTTGGTCCCCTTGGTGTTCTGACTTCTGACTTCTTCAACTCTGGGTTTGTTTTGAACTTGATGGGATACTTTGTGCAACTCAGCATGTTTAAACAGTATCTCTCAGAGGGATTCATTTGAAACTTTTCAGGAGGTGAGCTCAACAAGATTGAACTATTCAAATTTACTTGGACTCTCTTTTAAACTTACTTCAGGACCAGTAGTCAGAGACACAAACAGCATGGAAACAGACCCTTCTGTCCAACTTGTCCATGTTGAGCTGATATCCTAAATTAATCGAGTCCCATTTGACAGCACCTGACCTATATACGCTGGCAGCTTATTTCATATATATACCACCCTCTGCATGAAGACGTTGTCCCTTTAATATATTTCGCCTCTTACTCTAAACCTATGCCCTCTAGTTCTGGACTCCCCCATCCCAGGGAAAAGACCTTGTCTATTACCCTGTCAATATCCCTCATAATTTTGTAACTTCTCTTGGGTCACTCCTCTGCCTCCGATGCTCCAGTGAAAACAGCCCCATCCTATTCAGCCTCTCCCTGTAGCTCAAACCCTCCAACCCTCAGCAATATTCCCGTAAATCGTTTCTCATAGAGAAGTTAGCGTTTCAGTCCTGAAGAAAGGTTAATACCCAAAACGCTGACTACTCCACATCCTGGTGCTGCCTGGCTTGCTGTATTCTCCCAACCTCCTGCTTGCCTGCTCCGGGTTGCAACATGTAGTGGCTCAGTGTTACCACTGCAGCCTCATAGTGCCGTGGACCCAGGTTTGATTCCAGCCTTGGGTGGCTGTCTGTGAGGAGTTTGCACTTTCTCCCAGTGTCTGCGTGGGTTTTCTCTGGATGATCCTGTTTTCTTCCATAAACCAAAGATGTGCAGGTCATGTGGATTGGCAATGCTTAATTGCCCATAGAGTTCGGTACATTCGTCAAAGCGAAACGGGTGTGGATGGGTTAGTCTTCGGAGGGTCGGGGTGGACTTGTTGGGACAAATTGCCTGTTTCCACACTGTAGCTAATCTCATCTACACTACTTTTGTCACTAAAGAATGGCAGAGAAGACTTGACGGGCCGAATGGACTAACTTCTGCTCCGATGGTCTTGCGGTCTTAGGTTTCTCTGGAACATTTCATTGGCAATGTGCAGTCCCGGGCTCAATGAGCTGCAGTGTCCATTGAAAGCAAAGCTCATTGTATCGTAGAACTCCTACAATGTGGAACCAGGTCCTTCAGCCCAACACATCTGCACTGATCTTCCGAAGAGTAACCTACTCAGATCCATTTTTCTACCCTCCGTATATTGCACACAGACCCCCTAGGGTGGAATTGATCCTGGGTTCCGGTGCCATGAGGCAGCAGTGCTAACCATGAGGCACCATGGGGTTGTGGTTGTGGGGTGTAGGGGAGGCATTTGCAGTCCAGCAGAAAACAAAAATAGCCCACCTACTCTCCCACTGCACCCACTGTCAGAACTGGCAGAGGTTCAGTCCTGGGGTGTGACCGAAGGCAGTGTCACCGGTGGGATCTGGTTGCTGGGAGCGCTGGTGCCCCCGCTGGTGCTTCCACAAGTTGCAGGAAAACATGAACCTCTTCCCACAGTCGTGCCAGCTGAAGGGTCTCTCCACGGTGTGGACGGACTGGTGCCTCAGCAGGGCTGAGGAATTGCTGAAGGCCTTCCTGCACTTAGGGCAACTGAACGACCTCTCCCCAATGTGGACCCACCAATGGGCCAGCAGGTCGGAGGAAAGAGCAAAGCCCTTCCTGCACTGTGACATCTGGGCAGAAGAATGGCCTCTCCTCGGTGTGGACCCACTGGTGTCTCAGCAGGTGGGAAGAACTGCTGAAGGCCATCTCGCACTTGGGGCCGGAGAACGGCCTTCCCTGGTGTGGACCAACTGGTACGTCAGCAGGGCAGAGGAATCACTGAAGGTCTTCCCGCACTCAGGGCAGCAGAAGGGCCTCTTCCCCTCTGCGGAACCATTGGTGCTTCAGAACCCTTTCAAATTTCACAATATGCTTCTGATAGGAGGGAGACCAGAATTGCACACAATATTCCAAAGTGGTCTAACCAATGTCCTGTACAGCCACAACATAACTTCCAAACTCCAATACTCAGTCAGAGGATTGGGAAAGCTTTCGAAACCCACAAAAAACAAGCAGGAAAGAATGGAGGGCCAAACCGAATTTTTGAGAGCCAGCTTGGAAGCATCAATGAGAAATCAGCGGACTGGGTTTATTGGGTATCCGTTCTCCTTAAATACACTATATACGTATTTCTCTTGTGCTCTTCGTAGTTTCTCTGTGCTGCCGTGTGTAGTGACTCGATGATATAATGTCCTGATGCAGCTTCGTTTGTGGGTGTTGGGATGATTGCTTCTGTGGTTAAGCACTTGGTTTGCGTGCGTTGTTTTTCTGTCGACGCTAGTTTGAAGTTCCCCATTGACTGTTCGCTCTACTGTGACACCTAAGAATGGCACTTTGTTGTTGTTCTCCTCCTCTTCAAACCAGGAGCCCCCCTCAGGCCATAGTCTCTCACTACTTGGAACACCAATATACAGACTAGTCAAAGGCCTCCACTGAAGACTAAAACACCAAGTCGAAGATTCACGTCACTCCATTTACTCCATCCAAGAATTCCTGAACACCAAAGACACCAAGATCGAAGAGGATGGAATAATGATGTCCTTTGACATAACAGCCCTGTTCACATCCATTAACACCAACGTGGCCAAAGAAAACTGAAGACACTACTCGAAGAACCAAAGTCACAAACACAGCACCAACTTCATCAGCAAAGATAGCACTATCCAGCTCGTGGAACTGTGTCTTATCACCCACTTCATATTCAGTAACAAGCCCTACAAACAAATCAACGGAACACCCATGAAACCACCAGTATCAGGATTCCCAGCAGAAGCAATAAGGCAGAGACTCGAACAAACAGCCCTTCCAACGATCCAACCCAAACTTTGGGTCCGCTACAGTGATGACACTTTTGTTATCAAAAAATGAAACAAATTAGAGGAAACCTACAACACCATCAACAATATCCTTACGGGCATAAAATTCACAAAAGAGGAGAACAACAACAAAGTGCCATTTCTCGATGTCACAGTAGAGCGAACAGTCAATGGTAAATTCAAAACAGCCTCTACAGGAAAACAACGCACGCGAACCAAGAACTTAGCTACAGAAGCAATCATCCCTACACATACAAACAAATCTGAATCAGGACACTATTTCAACGAGACACGACACACTGGAGCACCCAGGAACTTCGAAGACCAATCAATAACTGGACAGCGCATTTAAGAAGAACGGGTAGCCAACAAAACCCACAGAAAATTGCTTCCCTGAAGGAATCGAACCCGGGCCGCGGCGGCGAGAGCGCCGAATCCTAACCACTAGACCACCAGGGAAATGTCAATGCATGCTGTCAGATCTGCTGGAAATGACTTACCTGCCCGAAAATCGAACCCGAGCTGCGGTATATCGAAGGCTTTCACCTGTGCATCCACCAATATCATTACTTGTACCCATTGCTCCCGGTGCGGTCTCCTCTACATTGGGGAGACTGGAGACTCCTCGCAGAGCAAAGTCACAGCACTTGAGGGAACATCTCCAGGACAACCGCACCAATCAACCCCATCGCCCTATGGCCCAACATTTCCCCCCACCTCCCTCCCACTCTGACGAGGACATGCAGGTCCGAGGCCTTCTCCATCGCCGCTCCCTCCCCACCCGATGCATGGAGGAAGAACGCCGCATCTTCCGCCTCGGATACATTCAACCCCCAGGACATCAATGTGGACTTCACCAGTTTCCTCATTTCCCCTCCCCCCACCTTACCTCAGTTCCAACCTTACAGCTGACCTGTCCTACCTGCCAATCTCCCTGACCACCTATCCGCTCCACCCTCCTTTCTGACCTGCCACCTCCACCCCCACCCCCATTCACCTATTGTACTCTTTGCTACCTTCTGCTCAGCTCCCCCCCCCACCCCCACCCCCACCAATTTATCTCTCCACCCTGGAGGCGTCCTGCCTCTATTCCTGATGAAGGGCTTTTGCCCGAAACGGCGATTTTCCTGCTCCTCGGAAGCTGTTTGACCTGCTGTGCTTTTCCAGCACCACTCTGATCTAAACTCTGGTTTCCAGCATCTGCAATCCGCACTTTTGCCGAACCAATAAACCCAGTGTGCCGATTTCACATCAACAAATTGACACAAGCAGACGCAACGTGTGCAGAAACCCTAGCCACATTACTTTACATTAAAGACATCTGTGAAATGATGTCCAGACAACTCAACGCTCTCAGCATCATGGTAGCCCACAAACCTACCAACACACTTAAACAGCGGCTAATGAACCTGAAATACCCGATACAAACAACCAGCAAACAAATGTTATTTACAAAATACCATACAAGGAAATATATACATGAACTCTGCCGCACAGTTCTCTGTGGCAAGAAATGCTAGGATGAGATAAGGAATATTTTTTTCAGCCAAAACGAATCGGCACTGACTGGACAGCCATTTAAAATCAACGCTGTCAGCCCAGGATGGAAGATCCAAAGGGATGAACAGCTTTCTTATTTCCTGAAGATTTACAAAACTGAGACTGGGTTTTGGTGTTTGTTCCCTTTCCACTCCCAGAAGCCGCAGTGGTTGGGGCGGTGAGTTGGGGAAAGTGAAATGTGCCCGTGAGCAGCGTGTGGGGCTCTTTCAGCTTCCCCTCCTCTGACAGCGCTGTGACGTGACTCTGATGTTCTCAGGGACACTTACTGACGCGAGACAGTGAAAAGAGTCTCGTTCCTGCAGATCAGGAATTCAAACCGTATGCCGGCTTCAGGACAATGAGAAAGATTAATTGGGGTGTGTGAAGAAGCTGTGAGCTGCATTTCAAACATGTAGGTGGAGTCAGATGCGTCATCCATTGCACCCCCGGCCCTGTGCGTATCTGACGCCGCCATGCTGCAGAGTTCTGACGTTATACGGACATGCGCAGCAATGGGAACATTCACAAGGTGAACAGCCAAAGATAATCACCGTCACTGCTTCCCTTCCATTGTACCAACTTTGTGAAGCAGTATCTTTCATTGGGAAATAAAACACCTTTGTCCTTCGGTACCTGCTTCATTTCGATCACGACTTCACGCCCCTCACTGTTCTAGTCTCATTTCCAAACACTTGGCTCATATCCTCAAAAGCAGCTCTGTGGGTATCTGCTTGTTCCACCCTGACAGGCAGTGGGTTGCAGATTCCCGACCAGTCTCAACGTGATTGAAATATTTCAACCCCTCCACTGATTTGCATCTTTAAAAAAGCCGCGGAGCAATCTCCCTTTCCTTTTGACGACAGTTCTCAACTGTAGTCGGCAGGGTTCACACCTGCGTGGGGAACCCGCAATGGATTTCATGTCCATCGCATTCACCACTCGGCCCACCAATACAGAACCACACTGACAGCTTCATTTCCCAGGTCTCTCTGCCTGTGGAGCTGAGAAAGAGTGAATCATTGCAGAGTTTGTTTGAATCCAATCACTCCACAGGTTTCGAAAGGGTTAAATATCTGCAAATGGCGAGTCTGGGTGTTTCATCCCGAAAGATGAAACGGACGTTCAGTTAGAAACAAAACCAGGAATTGCAGGAGCAACTCAGCGGGTCAGGCAGCATCTGTGGAAAGAGAATCAGAGACAACTTTTCAGAACTCCTTTTTCCTCATCCAGGTACAGCCAAACCTGCTGAGTTTCTCCAGCCGTTTCTCTCTCTGTCTCGGATTCTCAGCATTCGTAGTCCTTTACGTTAGAAATTCAATCAATTCAGAAACCCCTTTGTGCTTCCTCAGTGGAGAAGATTTCCGTTTGGGAAACATTTTCCTGACACCATTAAAAACTGACACCTTCGCAGCCAAGAAAGCGGTAGGAGCGAGAGCAACAAACACTCCAACCCTGGGTGGTTTCGAATTACCAACCTTCCGGTTAACAGCCGAACGGGCTGACCAATTGCGATATAGAGATACGCAAACGCACAGCTTGCACAGTCTGTTAGAGGAGGCTGTTCGTCAATGCATAATTCTGTCTGTCGTGCCCAGCATGAACATTGTCCTCTCCAACATAACTAGGAACTCGCCCTCCGACACCGGGGCCATCGCCCTTTGAGCCTTTCCGTGTCTTGCCTGTTCCCGACTTTTCACAGTGACCCGGAGCCGGAAGGCGTTTGAATTCCTGATGTGCAGGAACGAGAATTTTATCAATGTCTCAGATCAGTTCATGGCCCGAGAATAATAGAGTCAATCTCCCGGCCTCTTAAAAAGGGGGCGGTGTCTGGACTGTCTCTGCTCAGTCGGACAGTTCATTCCTTCATTCTCCTCTAATTCCATTTCCCAAAGCGTTTCTGAAGATTCACAAAGCTGGAGACTGGGATTTCTGTTTTATTTCATGAACATATTTCCACCTGCTAACTGACAATATTTTGCTAAAATCTCTTCCCGATTGTAACACTTGCATCATGTCCAGCCATGAGGTATTTCCATTTTGGGAATGTTCTCTTTGGAGCAAAGAAGGTTAACTGGAGATATCCAGGGGCTGTTGGCAATGCTGGTAGAAGAAGTGCTGGGAATGGACAGGTTCATGATCAGAAGAACCTATTGCCACTGACTAGGATCAGTTACCAGAGGACAGGGATTGAAGTTTTTTAATGGGAAGCAGCATTTGTGAAGAACAAACACAGCGAATACTGCAGAAAGCCAACGGGTCGAGCAGCATCTGTGGAAAGGTAAACAGAGCTGACGTTTTGAGTGTGCTATGGTTTTTGTTCAGAACACGAGTTTCCTGCATGGCAATAAATTCCCAGACGTGAGAAAACGGGACTTTATTGAGACGGGTTTTGTGAAGTTTGAGCGATAATGCAACCAACAGGAAGTCATTTAAAATCGCCAGCGAAGAAAGCATAGTCAGCAGGTTACCACCCTGGGCGGGGAAACCCCACAGGGTGTCTAAGGCAGCAACGTAAATGTTCGGCCACAACTAGAGGCCTAATATTTCTCATGGAATGTTTCCCACAGGAAAGGTGAGTATTGGGCTTGTCAGCCTATTTCAGCTTCCCCTCCTCTGACAGCGCTGTGACGTGCCTTTGATGTTCTCAGGGACACTTACTGACGCGAGACAGTGAAAAGAGTCTCGTTCCTGCAGATCGGGAATTCAAACCGTATGCCGGCTTCAGGACAATGAGAAAGATTAATTGGGGTGTGTGAAGAAGCTGTGAGCTGCATTTCAAACAGGTAGGTGGAGTCAGATGCGTCATCCATTGCGCTCCCATGCTGCAGAGTTCTGACGTTATACGGACATGCGCAGCAATGGGAACATTCACAAGGTGAACAGCCAAAGATAATCACCATCATTGCTTCTTCCATTGTCCCAACTTTGTGAAGCAGTATCTTGCATTGGGAAATAAAACACATTAATCCTCAGGTGCCTGCTTCATTTCGATCACGATTTAAAGCCCCTCACTGTTCTAGTCTCATTTCCAAACTCTTGGCTCATCGCCTCAAAAGCAGCTCTGTGGATATTTGCTTGTTCCACCCTAGCTGTATCCTTTACCTGGTCTCACCAACAGGTGACTCCAAACCCACAGCAGTCTTGTTGACTCTCTACTGCCCCAACTCTCCAACCACCCTCCCCCAGCAGATGGGCTGGGAGAATCTTACATGGAGACAGGGTCTGGGTTGAAATTGCTGACTGAGGCAACACTTCCTTTGGATTAAGGTTGTACCAAGGATCCAATTACAAAGGGACAACTTGGTGGTTACCAATAGTAAGGGAAGTGAGGTGGGATGGTGTTTGCGCGCTTTGACCCAGAGTTGTTTAAAAAGCAGCTACGTTTTCTATGCCTTTTTACTGGGGGGAATCTGAAGCTGTAACAAAGTTGTCACAGTAAAGGTTACCTGAACGTATCGCCGGGCTCAAGCTCTCATTAAAAGCTTTGAGCTCCAAGAGGTTTTTGTTTTAAAGCTGCTCATTTCTTTCAGCCTTCTGCACAAAGTTTCCAATGTCGTGTATCAGATGGAGCAGTGAATGAGGAGCTAGTATTGTTAGAAATTGTAAACTTTTCAGGACTGCAGGTAATGTGTTGTTACATCAGCATTTTAAAGTTTACTGGCAGCACTGGGCAATGTGGGCTGTATTCACTAGAAACAATGTGGAGTAGCTGGTATTGGACTGGGGTGTACAAAGTTAAAATTCACACAACACCAGGTTATAATCCAACAGGTTTATTTGGAATCACTTGCTTTCGGAACGCTGCTCCTTCGTCGGTTAGCTGAGAGGTATGAATAAAAGTGACGGCTTGCATTTTCTTAAAACAAGGAAGGGCAGGACTTGTACAGTTAATGGTAGGGCCCTGGATCATGTTGTGAAACAGAGAAACATTGAGGTGGAGGGGCATTCAGATACATAGTTCTTTGAAAGTTGCATCATTGGTGGACAGGGTGGTTAAGAAGGCATTTAGCACCATTGCATTTATTGTTCCCCCCACTGCGTATAGGAGTTGGCCCATCATGTTGAGGTTGTACAGGATGTTGGTGAGGCCACTTCTAGAGTACTGAGTACACTTCTGGTCACTCTGTTACTGGAAGAATACTGTGCTGTACATCTCTATGACTCTATAAAAGATCCATTACAAATTTGATGGACCAAACAATTGCCTTTTGAGAGAGATAAACGAGAGGATCAATATTTAAGTAAACTTCCAATTTTTGTTCTCCTGCCAAAGTCTCTGTTTTGTCGGGGACAGGGTAAGCCAATAGACCTTGCAACTCAACCTCATCTTGTCCTCACCCAATATTTAAGGAAAATAAGGGATGATGAAAAATACCGGCTTTGCCAGTGATGCTCACAGTCCATGAACAAATAAAACAGATTATGGTGCTGCCATCACTGCATGTGTCAGAATTAAGTGATCAGAAAAATTCTGAACTCACACTACACACAGTTTGCGCACAATGCCATCATGTCTATTAATTCTGATCATTTCAATTGATATTCAGTCTGTACCAAATTCAGAGCAGTCACGGTTTATGTTTCATTGGCAATTCTACATGTTGACTTTCTATTATCACAATCTCTTTGACGTTGTTATATGTATTTAATCTTTAGATTGGTTGTGTCTTTAATTGTGAAACAGACTGAAAATTCACAACTTCACCAAATGCCAAAACGTTTTTATTTAGGATGTTTGGGCACTAGCACTGACAAATAAAATATCAAAGAAATACAAAGTTTTCAAGAGAGATACATATCTTATTTAATCAAATACATTGGCAGTGCAGAGAATTTCAGCAAAGTGCAATAAATATTCACTTTGTACCCCTTATTCAACTCATTCAAGAATTTCAAATTGAGCTTGAGGTAATTCAAGAGAAAATGGCAACATTCGTTTGTTAATACACTCACCATAAACTCTGATAAAAATAATCTTTCAAAGTAACAATGTTTAATCCCAAACAGAGCAATTAAGTGCAAAGTTACTTTCAACCATTTAATAAAACATTGCAAATTTTATTTCCTATGAAAAACAATTTTATAGTTTTGATAAGATCTTTACAAATATATTAAACAAAATAGCTTTCCTGTGTATCAATATTTACAACAGTTATGCAGCTATTATTCAGCAATTGACCAACTAATTGAAATAATTTCAGAATAAATTAGCTGCTTCATTATAATACATTAAGATATTTTAATAAAGTCATGAAAAGGAAATCTTTCACACAAAATTAAATAAAATACAAAACCATCTTACAGAATTCAATTCAAATCATATCTGTTGAATCACAAAAAGATGATGCTCAATGTACCAATGACAGACAATCACTGGTAATGAAGGAAAACCATTGTGAAGAACATATATATCTCAATTATATCTTAAATGAATATCTACTTTGTCTTGGACAACAATGACTGAAAGTTTTTTTGGCAAATTGAAAACTACAATAGCAAAGCTTTAGAAAATCCATCACTGAGCCCAACCTTCAATCAATGTTTTTTTCAGGAAATCCTTTTCAGATTTCAGGCTTCTCCAGCTACAATTAGCACGAAGGGAAAGGATGAGCAATAGCAATATCTTGGCTCTCACCCAAGTATTCTCTGAAGAAAAAAAAATGCATCTGGATGGGGACATGAATAAGGAAGGAATCAGAGGGATATGGGCCAAATGCTGGCAAATAGGTCACTAGGTTACTTTAGGATATCTGCTTGGCCTGGACTGAAGAGTTTGTTTCTATGTGCTCATTACAGATACTCCTCTTCTGTGATCCCCAATCATCTCCCCATACCAGCTGTACTTTTCATGAAATAATTTGACAATTGCTGACTTCTATCAACCTCTTCGATCCTGAGAAATGTCCTCTCTCTGCAAAATGTGGTTCACGTTGGCAAGTTCAATCCTCCTCCGTTCCTTAGGAATGCACTTTATAATGTGCAATGTTCTCAATAGCTGTTTAACATTCAATGGGGAAACTATTTTCAGTCCAACAGTTAGACAGAATTTCTCTGAAATGTTTATAGCAAATGCACTGTCCCACGAGAGCTCGTGAGGCCACAGTTAAAATGCTTTTAACAGCCTTTTCTTTAAATTTCCCTGCCTTCCCAGGATAGAAATTTTCTCCCAGAAATTATTTGCCCTGAAAAAAATCCAGCAGAAAAATGATTATGGAGCTATCAGTAAAAATGTCTCAGTTGGGGTATCCAAGGTTAGAAATGGAAAAACATCTCTCTTCAAGGTTACAGTTCAATTTGCCCTTTGGCGTTCCTTGAAATTAAGGTGTTCCATCATTGTGTTTAATTATGATCCATTAAAAGGAGTATCTACTCTCATCTGAGTGCAGAACCAACTCAACTGACTGAACAAGCAAAACAACTTTTCTATATGCACTTTAGATGTGACATCCTCTCCCTCTCTCTCTCTGTTGACCCAACAGGATGACCAGGGCTAAAGAGTAACGATTGCTGATCTACAGTTTGCTTCTGCTGGTTAACATAAGCATTTAATAACTGCCAGCCTGGTCATCCCCAAAGTCAAAGAACAGACTGTTCACCTGTGCCTGCGCAGAGGATAAATTTCACTTGGAACAGATCACAAAATGACAACTGTTACCAGTCCCACAACTCATGAGTTTCCATGGACAAAGTTAAAAAGCACACAACACCAGGTTATAATCCAACAGATTTGTTTGGAAGCACTATCTTTTGGAGCACTGCTCCTTCATCAGGTGGTTGTGGAGAATGAGATCATGGTCACGGAATTTGTAGTCAAAGGAGTGAAGTATTATGGAAATGTGATATATTAAACAATTTTAGATTAAATCTTTCATCTTTTAGAATGGGTTTCTGCTCTTTGGTATGTTAATCCCAGAGTTTGGTTTTAATTACCTTCTCAAGAATGCCATTGAAATGCAGAGCTTTTCGAAGAGAGGTGTGAATTCTGTTTGTGTCCCAATGTCCAGTCAGACTGACATTTTTCTTCGAAAAGCTCTGTACTTAGATTACATTCTTGAGAAGGTAAATTATAGATTAGGGTGGATTGGCAGTGCTAAATTACCCACAGTGTCCAGAGATGTGCAGGTTCGGGTGGATTAGCCATGGAAAATATGGAGTAAGGGGGTGTGTATGGATGGGATGCAGTATGGAGGGCCAATGTGGAATAGATGGGCCGAATGGCCTGCTTTCACATTGTCAGGATTCTGTGACCCTCCCCAACAAAGGCACATTTTATCTGCATCTATCCTTTCAAACCCCTTTCAGAATTCTACTGGTTTCACTTCTGATTCAGAGAGATATACAGCACAGAAACAGACCCTTTGGTCCAAATCATCCATGGATTCTCAAAGTGAACTCGTCCCACTTGCCTGTATTTGGCCCATAATCCTCTAAACCTTTCTTTTCATGTACCCATCGAAATGTAATTTAAACGCTGTAACTGTCCCTGCATCTCCCACTTCCTCAGCAAGTTCATTCCTCATGTAAACCACCCTCTGTCAAAACGTTGCTCTCCAGTTCCTTTTGCACCTCTCTTTTCACCCTAAAAAAATTCCTCCTACCTTTGAGCTCCCCTACACTAAGAAGACCCTTTCTATTCACCTTACCTCCACTCCATGATTTTATAAATCTCAGTGAGCGCACCCCTCAACCTCCTGTGTTCTCATGAAAAAAGTCCCAGCCTCTCCTTGCAACTGAAACCCTCCAGTCCTGGTAAATCTTTACCAAACCCTCTCTAATAGTATTCTTCCTCTTACAGGGTCACCCAGAGCTGTACTCAGTACCCGGAAAGTGGCCTCACCAACATTCTGTACCTCAACAAGATGTCCCAACTCAATGGTGTGAACAGTGGAGGCAATGCTGCTGAATGCCTTCTTAACCTCCCTGTCTAGCAATGATGCAACTTTCAAAGAACTATGTACCCTAACTCCCCCAATGTCTCTGTTTTACAACATGACCCAGGGCCCTACCATTAACTGTACAAGTCCTGCCCTTCCTTGTTTTAGCAAAACGCAACTGCTCGCTTTTATTCATACCTCTCTCATACACACGCTCCCTCTCTCAGTCACATACATGTACACACACCCCACCCCCTCGAACACTCTCTCAGGCTTATACTCCATCACACTCACACTCTACCAAATGTTCACACAGTCTTACGCACACTCGCATGCACAAACTGACATGCACACAATCACACTCTCATGCACACATATGCACAACGCTATGGGGTGAATTTGGCAGAATTATATTTGCAGATACATTCAATTTTGCTCAAAAAGCACAGAATCTTATAAATTCCTATTTTGGAAATAGAACCAGTCTGATTCAAGATTGGGATACTGATAGACTCGAAGCTCACACCTGTAATGCATTGTCTGAGCTAAGATATCACTTTTTAAAAAAAAACCATAAGTCATCTCAAGACTATGACTTAAAAGTAGTTCTGGGATTTACGTATTAACGAACTAAAACCTGCAACCCATTCTAAATGATGAATGGCTTAACAGCACTCTAGGTTTGTTCAATATATCCTATTAGTTGCATGACACTGTGATTTTTGCAATAAAATATGTGTCTTATGATCCTGCTCCACAGCTACCTGATGAAGGAGCAGCGCTCCGAAAGTTAGTGCTTCCAAAGAAACCAGTTGGACTATAACCTGGTGTTGTGTGATTTTTAACTTTATTCACCCCAGTCCAATGCTGGCATCTCCACATCATATCTCGCGAACACAGCGCACACCTTGGTGCTGCCAGTAAACTTTACAATGCCGATGAAATGACGCACTCTACACTCCTGAAAAATTTACAATTTCTAACGATACCAGCTACTCATTCACTGCTCCATCTGACACACGACATTGGAAACTTAGTGCAGGAGGCTGAAAGAAATGAGCAGCTTTAAAACAAAAACCTGTTGGAGCTCAAAGCTTTCAAAGTCTGAGCCCAGCAGTAAGTTCAGGTTACCTTTATTGTGACCCAACTTTGTGACAGCTCCAGATCACCTCAGCAAAAAGGTGTTGAAAAAGTAGCTGCTTTTTAACAGCTCAAGGTCAAAGCACAGCCCCCCCACCCCACTTTCTTTACTATTGGTCACCACTGACTTGTCCCTTTGTAATTGGATCCTTGGTACAGCCTTAACCCGGAGGAAGTATTGCTTCACTCAGCGATTTCAACCCAGACCTTGTCTCCAAGTAAGTTTCTCCCCGCCCATGTGCCGGGAGGGAAAGAAGTGGGGCGAAGCAGGTGGACTCAACCACACTGCTGTCAGTCTGCAGCCACGTGTAGGCTAGACCAGGTAAAGGATGCAGCTGCGATGACTGAGTGAATCCTTCCACAACAGCAGTTTCCTTCCCTAAAAAGGACGTGACTGAATCAGAATGGGGCTTCCCCCCCACCCCACCCAATGGTTTCATTGTTAAATTCTGACCTCCATATTTCTGACCGAATTCCAAATCCGCCATCTGCTGCGGTGGGATTCAAACCTGGGAGTTCCAGAACTGGGTTGGTAGCCCAGTCCATATTGGTACTCGATAGTCGCTCCTTCATTCCCCCTGCAATGGCACGTGAACTCCTTGGTGCCTCCACAGGGTGGCTGCCCGGGTAAAGCCCTTCCCACATTCGGGACAGCTGAAGGGCCTCTCCCCCGTGTGGACCCGCCGATGCTTCACCAGGGCGGAGGAATCGCTGAAGGCCTTCCAACATTCGGGACAGGGGAATGGCCTCTCCCCCGTGTGGACACGCTGGTGTTTCAGTAGGGTGGAGGAATCGCTGAAGGCCTTCCCACACTTGGGACAGATGAAGGGCTTCTCCCCCGTGTGGACCCGCTGGTGCGTGCGCAAGTTGCCCATCTGAGTGAATCCCTTCCCACACTCAGGGCAGCAGAAAGGCTTCTCACCTATGTGGATCCGCTGGTGGATCAGCAGGACCGACGCCTGGGTAAAGCCCTTCCCACACTCGGGGCAGCTGAAGGGCCTCTCCCCTGTGTGGACCCGCTGGTGCTTCAGCAGGGAGGAGGAATTGCTGAAGATCTTGCCGCACTCTGTGCAGGGGAAAGGCCTCTCCTGTGTGTGGACCCACTTGTGGGTCTGAAGGGCAGAGGAATCGTTGAAGGCCTTCCCACACTCGGGGCAGCTGAAAGGCTTCTCCCCAGTGTGGACCCGCTGGTGCGTCCGCAACTTGCCCTCCTGAGTGAATCCCTTCCTGCACTCGGAACAAGGGAATGGCCTCTCCCCAGTGTGGACCCGCCAATGAGTCAGTAGGGTGGAGGAGGTGCTGAAGGCCTTCCCACACACAGTGCAGGAGAACGGCCTCTCCCCCGTGTGGACCTGTCGGTGGGTCTTTAGGTCAGAAGAATAGCTGAAGTCCTTCCCGCAATCGGAGCAGCTGAAGGGCCTCTCCCCGGTGTGGACCCATCGGTGCCTCAGTAGGGCGGAGGAATTGCTGAAGGCCTTCCCACACCTGGGGCAGATGAATGGCCTCTCTCCGGTGTGACTGCGCCGATGTATCTCCAGGGCAGATGGAGCACGGAAGCCTTTCCCGCAGTCGACACACTTCCATGATTCCTCCACGGGGTGGGATTCCTCAGGTTTCTCCATGGCCGAAGCTTCAGCTGTACACAAATGCGTGTAGAGCCCCTCCTCACCGTGAATTCCTCTTTCCAGGCTGTACAACTGTTTCTGGCTCCACACTCAGTGCGCTGCCAACAGTAGGGTCACTCACCCAGACCCACCGATGCTGAAAATGTACTCAAACAGGAACCAAAAATCTTTGCTCCTTCTCACAGAATAACAGTCAAACATTGTTGCAGTCAGACATTGACAACAAAGTGAGGACTGTAGTTACTGGACAGTCAGTGCTGGAAAAGCACAGCTGGTCAGACAGCATCTGAGAAGCAGGAGCGTCGACGTTTCAGGCATAAGCCCTTCATCTGTTAATTTTGAAACTTCCGTCCTCAGATCGCCAAATACTCTGTAAAAAGAGATTACAAAAGTCATCAGTGTCAGTCCAGGGTAGAAATTCAGAACAAGCATTTCTACTTTCTTTTCTTTAGTTATTCCACAAAATTGAAAGCACCATCTCACTCTCTCTCTCTCGGTTCTCACATTAACGTCTCTGGGAAGTGGGGGGAAAGGAGACATCAAAGCATCAACGCCGACACCAGAGAGAAACTGTACATATATTAGTAGAAAGCCAGAGTCATAGAGATACACAGCACAGAAACAGACCCTTCGGTCAATCTCTTCCGTGCCAACCTGATACCCAAAATCAATCTAGTCCCATTTGTCAGTACTTGGCCCATATCCCTCTGAACCCTTCCTATTCAAACACCCATCCAGATGCCAGCATCCACCATTTCCTCTGGCAGCTCATTCCTTACACACATGACATCCTGCATGAAAACGTTGCCCCTTATGTCCCTTTTAAATCTTCCCCCCACCTTAAACCTATTATCTTCTGGTTCTGGACTCCCCCATCCCAAGGTAAAGACCTTGTATATTTACACTATCCATGCCCCTCATGCGTTTATAAAAAGTCTATAAGGTCACCCCTTAGTCTCTGGCGCGGGAGGGAAAACAGCCCCATCCCATCCCTCCTCACCCGGGTAATTAAGACACATTCCTGAGTTTGCAGAGTCTGCCCCCTCCCTGGAATCACTCCAGTTGCTCGAACTGAACAGATTTTACCCCCACTCCCTCCCAGGAAGAAGGGTTGCCCAGAGGGAGGGAGTTTCACTCTGAAACGGACGGGGCCACTTCCGCGTTATGACGTCATAGCTGATGCGAGGGGGCGGGGAAAGGCCGACAACAGCCCCGCGCACTGCGCCTGCGCAGCCCTGCAGTTTGCAATTGGGTAATCCCTTCCTTTCAGAGAATTCCCAGAGTGTGGAAACAGGCCACTCGGCCCAAGGAGTCCATACCGACCCTCCGAAGGATAACCCACCTACACCCATTCCCCTAGTGCTCTGACTAATGCACATCCCTGAGCACTATGAGTAATTTAGCTTGGCCAATCCAACCTAACCTGGACAAAGTTAAAAATCAAACACCCAACAGGTTGATTTGGAAGGACTGGTGTTAACAGCGGTGCTCCTTCATCAGGTGATTGTGGAGAATAAGATCATAAGGCACAGAATTCATGGAAAAACATTACAGTGTCCTGCCACTGAAATGATATATTGAACAGACCTGGATTAAGTCTTTCATCGTTTAGAATGAGTTGCAGGTATCAATAATATGTAAATCCTAGAACTTCCTGTCAGTTACGTGTGTGCATGCATGCATGAGGGAGAGAAAAAGTCTCTTTCCGTGCTGTATATCTCTGTGTCTGTACGATAACAAATGCTTTATTTGCGTTGGTGTAAATATTGTTGTAAATCATAGCTGGGTGCTAATAGTTAGATGTAAGGGAGAGAGTATTCCTCAAGTAGGGCAGTATAAGAATCCTGGGAAATCTCTATTTCTGGTTTAGTTCCTAATGAACAAACATTTGGGGGTAGCATGGTGGCTCAGTGGTTAGTACTGCTACCTCACAGCACTAGGGATCTGGGTTTGATTCTGTGTGGAGTTTGCACATTCTCCCCGGATCTGAGTGGGTTTCCACCGAGTGCTCCTGTTTCCTCCCACAGTCCAAAGTTGCGCAGGTCAGGTGAATTCGTCATGCTAAATTGCCCATAATGTTAGGTGCATTAGATAGGGGTAAATGTAGGGGAATGGGTCTGGGTGGGTTACTCTTTGGAGGGTCAGTGTGGACGTTTTGGGTGGAAGGGCTTGTTTCCATACTATAGGAATCTAATCTAATTAAGCACGAGCACCTATATATTTAACTTTGTTTCATTTTTCTTGTTTGATTCCATGCTATGACTACACTCTTGTGTCTGATTGGTTTGAGAGACTGGGAGATTGTGGGTTGGGTCTCAATTCGCAATGTTTTATTGTTCCAGAAGGTGTAAAGGGGTGGGGGTGGGGTCAAAGCTTCAGCAGAAATCCAGCAGAGCTGAGAGCAGACCCACATTTTACTCTGTTGGAACAGGAAAATCAACAGAGGACAGAGAAACCAGGACCTGAAATCCGAGCTGACACCAGATTACCCTGTGATCAGTGCTTTCATTAGCACCTCTCCCATTGTCTTACTTTCCATTTGACTACCCCCCCTCAATTTTCAGGATCCAATCCTTGTCATTCTGAAGCCATGTCTCCATTAGGAGTCACAGATCATAATTATTCTCTTCAATGTGTGCAGTCAATTCATTCGCTATTGTTACAATGCAGCACACATTCAGACACACCGTTTTTAGTTTCCATTTTTGTGATCTTTAGAATCCAGTTTTGATTGCTGGTATATTTACTCTCCTTGTCCCTTTCTAGCATTCTCTGATGTTCATTTCCACATCACGACATTGCTCACCAGCCTTGATTTGGATTGGCCAGGCTAAATTTCCCAAAGTGTCCAGGGATGTGCAGGTTTGGTGGGTTAGCCATGGGAAATGCAGGGTTATAGTTCCATAGTAATAGAAGCAGGAGTAGGCCATTGGCTCATCGAGCCTGCTCTGCCATTCATTCAGCTCATGACTGACCTATCCATCGTCTCAGCTACTCCTACCTCCATTGTCCCAACTCCCCTTAATTCCCCTACCACTGCAAAAACCCATCCAACTGTGTCTTGAATATACTTAATGAAGCTGCCTCTCCTGATTCCTTGGCAGAAAATTCCATAGATTCACTACTCTCCAGGAAAAGCAGTTCCTCTCATCTCTGTCCTAAATCTATTCCCCCTATTGAGTCCGAGTCTCATCTACCAGCAGAAATGACTGGATAGGGTAGGGCTTCATCCCCACAGTTCAATGAATTCTCACTTTCCAAGATATATTCACTCATTCAGTTGCTGTCTCACAAATAAAAGATTTAATTGCAACTTCTTCTGTTCCCAGACAAGGCAAAACATCTTTGAAAGCTGCTCTGAAAGTCCAGTCTTCACAACCACACATCTGCTTTCACCGAAGATGATTAGAGTCATAAGCACAGAAACAGACCCTTCAACCCAACTCATTTGTGCCAACAAATCCTAAATTACTCTAAATCATTTGCCAGCATTTGGCCCATATCCCCCTAAACTCTTCCACTTCATATTCCCATCCAGATGCCTATGAAATTTTGTAGTAATTGTATCAGACTCCATCACCCTCTGTGAAAACGTTGCTCCTCTGGTCCCTTTTAAATCATTCCCTCTCACCGCAAACATATGCTGTCTAGTTTTGGACTCCCCTACCCTGGGTACTCATCCTATCCTGCCCCTTATAAACATCTATAAAGTCACCCCTCAACCTCCAGTGCTCCACGGAAAATTTTCACCGGCCTATTTAACCTCTTTCTGTGTCTTAAACACTCCAACTCTGGCAACAGCCTTGAAAAACCTTTCTGAACTCTTTCAAGGTTTCACAACATCTTTCCTGTAGCAGGGAGACCAGAACTGAATACAGTATTCTAAAAGTGGCCTAACCAATGTCCTGTACAGCCGCTCCATGACCTCCTAAAACTCACTTTCAAGGAACCATGAACCTGCACTCCAAGATCTCTGTTTTGTGACACTCCCCTTCACTGTGCCAGTCCTGCCTGGATTGCTTGACCAAAATGCAACACCTCATATTTCTCTAAATTAAACTCCATCTGCCACTCCTCGGTCCATTGGCCCATCTGATCAATTCTAATTTACAGCAAACTCTTTTTCCTCTCTTATTCCCTGGAAGCTGAAAATCTCCATCTCACACACTCTCCCTCCATTCTCACTTTGCTGAACCTAATCCCTGCTGTACCTCATCCTGAAGGGTCTGGTTCATGCTGATTAACAGGTGGAACAAAGCTAGTTCCTTTTTTGACTAAAAGCTTTTCCCTGGCTCAAGGAGACTCTGTCCATGACTTTTTCAGAGAGGTAATAAACCGGCCGAGTTCTGATCAGTCTGGTTTGAATGTGGATGAAACGGATTTTGAAAGGCCTTTTGTTTTTATGTAAACAGGTGTGACTTCAGGCCAAATTGGTCATGTTTTAGAAGTGACCTGTATGAAGAAAGGGGAGTGAGCTGAGCAGTTTTAGTTCAGTATTGAACTGGTTGGCAGTTCAACAGGGAGCTATGCGGAAACTCTCTCTCTTTTCCGCCTCTCAACTTCAACCTATAAGCATGTGTTCCATTTATACTGGTTTTCAAAGGGAGTTGGCTTATTGGGACTGTTGTGCATATTCAGAACAGCATAACTGAGTCTAGTTGGATAGGCTGAGTTCTGTAGGGGTTATTTATTCTGATCTTTATGTTTCATTGTGTAATTTTGTGAATAAATTTTTGTCTGTTTTAAAATCTAGTAGTCAACCGAGCTAACTTACTCCAGGTAATTTTCACTGTGCACTTACCAAATCAAATTGCAAAGTTAAGGTCTGGGGCTGCCTGCTAAAGAATGTTTTGAGTGGTCTGGCTTAGTCCATAACACAGGCCCACACTCTCACTCAGGGGAGATATAATTGAAACATACAGAACATTGAAAGGCCTAAACAAAGTGGGCATTGGGAAGATGTTTCCATTGGTGGGAGAGACCAGAGACTAGAAAAGGGAAGACCTTTTAGAAGGGAGATAAAGGAGAAACTTTTCAGCCAGAGAGTGGTGAATCTGTGGAATTTATTGCAACATGAGGCTGTGGAGGCTAGGTCACTGAGGGTATTTAAAACTGAGATAGATAGGTTCTTGAGTATCAAGGGGATCAAGGGTTACGGGGAGGAAGTGGGAGAATGAGGTTGAGAAACTTATCAACCACGGTGTGTGGTATGAGCAGACTTGATGGGTTGAATGGCCTAATTTCTGCTCCTATGTTTTATGGTCTCTTGCTGTCTTGGACACAGTGTGAGAGAATTGGGAGCAGGAGTAGCCATTTGGTCTTTTGAGCATGCACCAGCACTGAACAGATCATAACTGGATATGAATATACCGACATCTAAGTGGATAGGCTGGGACTTGTTTCACAGGAGCACAGGAAGTTGAGAAGTTTATAAAACCAAGAGGGTTGTCAATGAGGTGAGTGGCTGGTGCTGTTTCCTTCAGATGGGGGTTTCAAGATTAGGGAGCAAACTTTTAAGGAGAGAGGAGAAAGATTTTAAAAAGACATGAGGAACACCTTTTTTTGAAAGAGAGTAGTTTGTGTGTGAAATCAATGTCCTAAGGAAGTGGTGGATATAGGTACAGTAACAACATTTAAAAGACATTTGGATAAGTACATGAGTAGGAAAGGTTCAGAGGGATATGGGCCAAACTACATGGGACTAGTTTAGTTTGTGAATATATTCAGCATGGACTAGTTGGGCTGAAGTGTCTGTTTCTGTGCTGTATGACTCTGTAACTGTTCTGTACTGGTCTTAAAACCATTATTTTTGCCTTCCCTCATCACCATCCACTTTTTTGTTGTTCAGAAATCAGATGAACGCAGGCTTGAATATATTCAATGGCTGCCTGATCACAGAAAGCAATCCCAACTTCTGAACTCTTGCTAATATACCACTTGCCTTGCTGATTGCCAGTCTGACAACTGGCAGTGACTGGTGTGGAAGGATGTTGACGCCCCTTTGTACATCCACACATCATTCCTGACGAAGGGCTCGTGTCCAAATCACCAACAATCCTGGTCCTCGGATACTGTTTGACCTGCTGTGCTTTTCCAGCACCACACTTTTCGACTCTAATCTCCAGCATGTGCAGTCCTCACTTTGTCCACATCCCACTATATCACCATTTAAACAATGGACCTTTTTTCTGCATTTTCTAACACAGCAAAGGCAAAATCATCACATTGTGGTAATGCGTTTGCCAATGAGGACACAGACCTGAACCAACGCTTGCAGAGTCTGTTCCCCCAACCCCCGATTCACCCCATTTCCTTTCAGTTGCTGCAAGTCAACAACTGAATCTCAGAATTTAGAAGAGAGTGCGGTACTCACAGATGCTGGACAGAGGAAGGAAGTTGCAATCGAGGGTGAAGTTCAATCTTGATTCAGAGAGAGAGGAGCAACAACAGCAACTTCCGAAACTCATGCTCCAACTTCCGCATTCAGACAATAGGGGCGCTCTGATTGGCAGGAGGACCAGTCTCTTTCCGGTCCTCCAGTGCTTCCTATTGGCCCATCAAAAGAAGGGCGCGAGCCGCGTGCGCGGACGGCGAGCAGCTGGCGCAGTTTTCTTGCTGGCTCCGAGGAGCATGCGCAGTGCTTGCTGCCACAGAGACGCTGGAGACCATGGGAGGTGGTATTACTGACAGATTTGAAGTGTCCAATTGCCAATAGGAGAAAAAAGGCGGGAGCCACTTTCTTTTCCCCATCTGTGGCTCGACTTCTTAGTCCTTTTGCATTTGTTTGGCTGCTCAACTTTTGTATATCTTTTCCCCAGGGTCGGGGTCCTAAACGAGAGGGCATAGGTGTAGGGTAAGTGGGGAAAGATTTGAGAGAAAAACAGTGTGAAAGTTAACTGGCCTTAAGAATTGCCCTCTCTTACACCCCAACAAAAATAGATTGTTCACAGCCTATTGGATCACTCAGTGGGAAGAATGTTGTGAAACTTGAAAGGGTTGAGAAACGACTTGTAAGGATGTTGTTAGTGTGAGAAACAAAAGCTCACTCACTTTAATAATTTCAGTCCGAGACAAATATCTGAATCCGCCATTTATTTATACACCTATAGGTGGGTGCCCTGTCTCATTACCAGGTAAGGTAATGACAAAATGCACACTAAATCCAACAAACTCTCGAAATTTATACAGTTTGAATCCCCATATTTTTCCTTATTCCATTGTCTGTTCCCTGCTTCGCTTACGTCACTCATTTCCTTCAGACTGATCCCACAACTTCTGTTTATCCTGTTTTGTCCGTGACAAACTCTTATCTCTGACTCCCATAAGGGTGTTTGACGTCAGTCTATTATAGATTATTGATTAGGCATATCTTTTCTTCTATCAGCATCTATTTCCATCCAGAGGCCACTTTGACCTCTTTGATTAGGGTTTGTTCCTGTGTCCCCGTGTCAGGGGGAAACAGATGCTTTCCTGTTTGCCCATATATCCACCATTGTTCTGTAATCCCGTCTCATGCTTTCTTTTTGCTGAATATGTATTTTCTCATTCCTATTCTGTATCAGAATTTATACTTGCAGAAATAACATTAATTCATTTATATCCCACAATTTCCCCTTTTTCTTTTCATTATAATCTGTTATCTTCTGCATTTTTGTCTCTTTCTTTTTTAAACATTGTTCCCAAAATTCGCAAGCATCATTTCAGAGATTTCATCCATCTTAGTCTCACTCATCTCCTTATTATTTAGTTGATAAAGTTCCTCTGTCAAATGTCCCCTCAGGGGCATTCGTTTCACCAAGGCTGTTTCAATCAGCCTCTGGGTGAGCCCTCGTATTAAGGGTATGACACAACAGCCAATGGCCACCAATACCCCGACTACTACTATCAGGGAAGTAAGGATGGAAACCACCACCCCCTTTCTCTGCTAAAATCATATCAAGGGCTATTCTGTTTTCCCATGCCATCCTACTTGTCGCATCAAGCTGTTCTGATATTCCTTTAACCGCCTCTCTTGTATAATTTATAAATCGCTGTTGATTATAAAAAATGTAATTTATCCAATCTACATTTTTATTAATTGTTGCCCACCAAAAGAGAGCTGACTCAAAGCCTGCTGCAATCTGGTTACGAGCTTTGAATTCAGGTACTCCCCTCGGGACTCCTACCGAATCAAGATAAATCCTGTCATCAAAAGAATTATCTAACAGTAATCTCTTACCCCTTCCCTTTTTCCCTACTATCTTTTCCTTCTCAAATGCCAGGGTAAATGGAATTGCCAATTGTACAATTGCACATATCCCTCTCCAATCCGGAGGTAGGGTGGGTCTCAATATTTCTCCTCCACAGTACCACCACAGATCCGCTCGGGGAACCTTTAATGCTGAGTAGTTCCCTCCCTTCTCCGTTTCGGTAACATTCTTAATCTCTGTACATAATTTCAGCTCCCCCAAATCTCTCGACCGATTTGTACCTCGCCTGTGCACACATGACGTGTGATTTCCAACTGCGGCGGAAAATGTGGGGGGAACTTTTGCATCTTTCTCCTCCAAGGGAGGGAACATCAGAGATAGGGAGGTACAATTCCCATCATTCCATGCAGTCTCATCCTGGTACAGGGCTATCATACATTTCATGCACTTCCTGTCTTGCTTCCACCCGAGCGGAAAGGGAACCACCTGGGCCACTGGCCTACCGGAGGCACATGCATAACAATTGCTTTTGTTCAGACTTTTTACAGTATACTTTACCCATTCAACCCAGGCATTTGTATCCCCGTACCCAGTCTCTATCTCGATGGTCTGTTTCAAATCCTTTACCTCTATAATTTTTACTACTTTAGGATCATCGGGAGGGGTGAAGGGTTGTATCTCATTACCCAGTAATTCTACCTATTTTTCCCTGTCCTATGCTAATTCGAAAACAACAGCCCACAAACTCCTTCCTATTTGCTTTCATTTCAATCCCAAATGTTTCATTTAATTGTACCTCATAAGTGCCACCTCCCAAAACCGCTCCGTGCCATGTGGTTTTCTTATCGTTAAATATATGGGGTTACACTTTTTATTGGGACAATCGCGTGCTGGTCGGAAGGGGGCCCGGTGTATTGTGACAAGACCATTATACCAGGTACCATCCCCGAGGCCATCCCCATAGGACTTAAGATGTATCTCTGAGTTGCGGTATTGTCTCTGATTAGCTACATTCCCACAATTTACTA
Source organism: Chiloscyllium plagiosum (assembly GCF_037043375.1). Lineage (NCBI taxonomy): Eukaryota > Metazoa > Chordata > Chondrichthyes > Orectolobiformes > Hemiscylliidae > Chiloscyllium > Chiloscyllium plagiosum. The sequence continues at coordinate 9,010,621 of NW_028270165.1, forward strand.
AGCTACATATATCAGTGTCTATTACTTGTGGATTATCAGACTCAGGAACCATTAATAATACATATGAAAATGATATGTGACAAAATCCTAATACCAAGAGGGCTAGCATCATAACTCTAAGCATTCCCAGTATTCTGATCATTATGCTAAAATACAAAAAGGCTTAATATACAATCTTACAGAAATAATCCCGCGCCCACATCGCCACTGTATAGTCAATTACTCAAAGTCTCTTTAGTCTGAGTTTCAGCGGGTCTTGCGTTGATTCGGCTGTCCAGACTTCTTCCTCAACTGGAGGGTCCACTGGCCCTTTGATCCGAATGTAGTGAGTCCAGCCTTTCTCCACCGTCCTTATTGCCGTTTCGGTAGTCAAAAGAGCCTGGTACGGCCCTTCCCAGTCTGGCTGCAGCTTAGTCTCTGTCCATGATTTTATTAAGACCCAATCTCCTGGCCGGATGGGATGAACAGCAAATTCAAGGGGCGGAGTCTGTGCCAATAGACCCTGTTTTCTGAGGAAAGATAAAGAGGAGGACAAGCCCAGTATATACTTCTTTAAAAACAAATCTTTAGTTTCGGGAATTGGCAATTCTCCCTGTGTTCCCAGATAAGGTAATTCAAATAAGATTTCATAGGGGGATAGTCCCAAATCTTTCCTCCGCCAAGGGACAAGCCCAAAAGGCATCCTTTAAATCTATCACACTAAACCATTTGTGATCATGAGGGATCTTACTTAATAACGTGTAGGGGTTTGGCACCACTGGGTGCCTGATCTGTACTATTCGATTTAATGTTCTCAAATCCTGCACCAATCGATAAGTTCCATCAGATTTCCGCACTGGTAGAATTGGGGTATTATAAGGAGACATACATGGCTCCAACAAACTATCTCTAATCAGTCCCTCAATTACTGGCTGCAGTCCCCGTTTACCTTCTATGGAAATAGGATATTGTCGTTCACAGACAACGTCCCCTTTCCGTTTTAAATTTATTAAAAGGGGAGGGATCTGTAGTTTTCCACGATTCCCTTCTCTAGCCCATACAATAGGGTCTATCTCTCTCTCTGCATCCTCTGTCAATATTGCCAGTTGTACAACTAATTCTTCTTCCTGAATTCCAATCTCCAGTCCTAAAAGGATAATTAAATCTCTCCCCAGTAAGTTACTTCCTATATCAGGGATATACAGCAGTTCCCCTGTGATCCTATCCTTAGGACCTTCTATCATCATAGGTTCAAATACTGGAACAGTAAATCCTTCCCTTTTCACCCCCGAAACAGTAATTGACCGTGTAAACATTTCTACTTTCTTTGGTTTAAAATTCGGCGATGTCCGTGCTGCCCCGTATCTACTAGGGAGATTACCTCCTCCCGACACGGTCCCACCTTCAAGTTTATCAAGGGTTCCTGGTGGGCCCCTGAGGGCAGGAACCCCTGACACCCCTATTCTTCATCAAAATTCATAAGCGGAATTGCCTTTTCTTCCCTTTGTAGATCAGGATACTCCCGCTTAAAATGCCCTATTTTTTCACAATAATAGCATCCTGCCTGTAGCGACTTCCATCTCTGCCCCTGTCGCTCAAACCCTCTATCAAATGTTCCCTCTTGTCCTCTCCCTCTTTACAAACACTTTCTGTGCCTCTCTCAACAATTCATCTAATGGTTTTTCACTCCATCCTTCTATCTTCTGTATCTTTCTCTGTATGTCTGGCCATGCTCTTGTCACAAAACGTACTTTCAAAAGACCCTGTGCCACTGGGTCCTCAGGGTTCATTCCAGAGTATTTCCGCATTGAGTCCCTTAATCTTTGCAAGAAAGCTGAGGGAGTCTCATCTTTCTCCTGTCTAATTTCAAAGGCTTTAATCAAAATCTGTGACTTCGGAACTGCCTCCCTTATTCCTTTTAGAATCAGGTCTTTCAATTCCCTCATTTCTTCTCTATGCTCCGGGTTTTGGTTTTCCCACTGGGGGTCTCTGAGGGGAAACTTCATCTCTCCCTGTCCAGCATCCCCATCTCCAATCGGGTGTTCCCTGTCCCATATTTTAATGGCAGTTCCTCGTACAAGTCCCCTTTCCTCCCCAGTAAATAATATATTCAAAATAGACATTAATTCAGCCCAGGTATACAGACTGGGCCCCAAAAATTGATCAATTTGTTCAGACAACCCCACCGGATCCTCAACCAGGACCTCCATTTCCTTTTTAAATGTTCTGACCTCCCCACTGGTGAGGGGGCACTTACAAACCCAATCTCTTTGTCCCCTATGGGTACCTCCCAAAGGGGATAAGTCGTTACGTTTTTCCCCTTTTCTTTTTTTTTTAAAGAAATATTGCAATATTTCTAGCTCCCCATAACTTCAAACACCAATTCATGCTTGACTAACCTTCAAAGCCTGTTCCTAACTTATAAATATATTTATATATATTTACATATATTTACGTTCATTTCTTCAGTATTTAATAGTTAAAATGCAAAATGCATACAGTTCCCAATTTTGCAATTCACTGTAATTACCCAGTTTTAGTCCTTTAATTTAGATCCAGAATTAGTTTCCTTAAATAGTCCTGACCAATCATTGCTCAATTACAATACTATAAGTCGTAAAATAATCAGAACTTGCCTTAAAAGAATTTGTCTACTCAAGTTTTTTTAAAAAAAAACTTCTAATGCATGAACAATGGCTGAATCCAAGGTCACAGATATTAACTATAGAATTTTGCTTTTACTACAATCTAATGTTGAACTGAAACTTCAACTGTCCCCCATAAATCGCTTTTATGTAAAGATAAAAGAGATTAGTTAGAAACTGACAGTAAGGCAGTCATGATCTGTAAAAAGAACAGAAGTTATCATTCCTTTTCTTTTTCTTCATAATCACAATAGAATCCTTAACCTTAAAAGAAATCATGTTAAATTTCCATAACAAAAATCAGATTCAAAACAGTCCTGGAACTCAAGCTCCAGGGAATAAAACACAAACATTCAATCACCAACAAACAAATGTTCACTCAAACCAAATCACAAAGGGTTAAACTTCCTACCAGCTGTACAGCTCTTTTCATTCTCTCACTCTCTCACACATTGACATATAAACTCAGATATTCACAAACCCAGTCTTCGTCCGATCTGTACTTTGGCCAGAAGACAGCGGGACAAAGAATGGAGTCCTTAGTCCATACAAAGCAACAATATTTAATCATCTTTCTTCCTTGTACAAGTATTATTTTGCCAATTTCCACAACATCCTGCCCAAAGGACTTTCCGGAGGAATGTTGTAAGGGACCCCGCCTCCATTTCCATTGTCTTTTCCTTACTTTGTTTCTCCGGAGGCTTTTTTTCTTACCCAAAGCGCAAGCCATATTGAGTTCCTTCGTTAGTCCCTTATTAACTACTAAAACTCAATCCCGGCCACCAAGGCAATACTTAAAAGTCAATTTTCTTACCTTGGTCTGTGCACAGAGTTGCCTGGCCCCTTTTGTCACCGTATTTTCTATCGAGCTCCTATCACTGTCTGATTCAGATGTCTCTCTTATAGGATTCACATCAGTCACCCAAGGGAGCAGACCAAACCGGGACACGAGACCGTTCCTCAATGGGGAACGGGACGCGTCTTCCCAGTGTCCAAGGCCAGCCACTCCCCCCGGTGATGGAAGAAAATCCCGGACGAGCCCCCAATTGTGAGAAACAAAAGCTCACTCGCTTTAATAATTTCAGTCCGAGACAAATATCTGAATCCGCCATTTATTTATACACCTATAGGTGGGTGCCCTGTCTCATTACCAGGTAAGGTAATGACAAAATGCACACTAAATCCAACAAACTCTCGAAATTTATACAGTTTGAATCCCCATATTTTTCCTTATTCCATTGTCTGTTCCCTGCTTCGCTTACGTCACTCATTTCCTTCAGACTGATCCCACAACTTCTGTTTATCCTGTTTTGAGGGGGATAAAACTTAAAAGTGTCCTATGGGGCAACTTGTTTCATGCAGAGACTGGTGCTTAAATTGAATGAGCTTCCAGAGGAAGTGATACAATTACAACATTTATAAGGTATCTGGATAGGGACATGAATAGGAAGGTTTACAGGGATATGGGCAAAGTGCTGGCAAAAGAGACTAGGTTAATTTAGGATATCGGTCAGAACCGAAGGCTTTGTTTCTGTGCTCTACAATTCTATGATTCTTTTTTGACATAGTCTGAGCCAATTTCACAAGACGAGGAATAGGCCATTCACCCATTACAGCCTGTCCTGACCTGTGGCCTAACTGCACATATTTCAATGTGAGTTTCAAAAGATGTCTGCAGCTTTTTTTATGAAATTGAACATGCTTTAATAATGTTTCTGAATATATCATTTTAGCTATTCTTAATTTTAAAAATAAGCCATTTCCCAGGTAGAGACACCACCATCCATTCTCTCTCCCTCTTCTTATCGGTTCCTGAATCCTGGCACCAGGCAGACACCAATGTAATCTGGCCTCCAGCTGGCAACTGCAGAGAACAGAGACAATCCCTGACCCAATCAGAAGGCTGTCCTGAGGGGAATGACTGTCTCCCAGAATAAAGTGTCCGGTTAAGATCCCCCCACCCACCACCACCACCGTGTCTGCAGCCTGGCTTCCAGCTGAATCTATCTGAGCCGAAGGTCCTCCAGCGTGTGTTTACTCTGGATGATAGCATCCAGAGCCTCCCACCTTCTGTGAGACAAGTGCCACTCTATCCTCTCCAATGTGTGTTATGTCACTGCTTAACTGTTTTCAGTGGCTGAGCAGAGGTTGATGGCCAAGTTCATAACCCATGAGGATAACCTTGGGTGACCCCACTCCACCCTACACTCTCTCACCCTCACACAGACCCTCTCTCAGACACACACAAATCCACCAATGCACACACCCTCTCACAGGCTCATACTCCATCATACAAAAACACACACACACTCACACTACTCTCTCATGCACGCACATACATACATGTCCATGGGATGAATTTGCGTTTGCAGTATTATATTTGCAGATAGATTCAACGTGTGCTTTTTGTGGAAAAATCGGCAGGCAGCTAATGAAAGCAATCAATCCATGTAATATTTTAACAACTCATACTTTGGAAATAGAACCAGTCTGATTCAAGTTTGGGGGGATACAGACAGACCGAACCTCTCACCTTTCATGCATTGTCTGAGCTGAGATGTTACCTATTTTTATAAAACCTTAAATCATCTTGAGAACATGAATTAAAAGTGGTTCTGGGATTTACATATTAATGAACAGAAACCTGCAAACCATTCTAAAAGATGGAAGACTTAACAGCAATCAAGGTTTGTTCAATATATCCTATCAGTTGCATGGCACTGTGATCTTTTGCTATAAAATCTGTGTCTTCTGATCCTGCTCCACAGCTACCTGATGAAGGAGCAATGCTCTGAAAGCTAGTGCTTCCAAATAAACCTGTTGGACTATAACCAGGTGTTGTGAGATTTTAACTTTGTGCACACCAGTCCAACACTGACACCTCCACAACGTTTCTGGTGAACACAGCCCACACTTCCGCCAGGAAACTTTACACTGCTGATAAAACATTGCAGTGCCTGCATTCCTAAAAAATTTACAATTTCTAATGATACTAGCTACTCATTCACTGCTCCATCTGATACATGACATTGGAAATTTAGCGCAGGAAGCTGAAAGAAATGAGCAGCTTTTAAACAAAAACCTCTTGGAGCTCAAAGCTTTCAATGAGAGTCTGAGCCCGGCAGTAAGTTCAGGTAACCTTTATTGCGACCCAACCTTGTTACAGCTTCGGATCCCCCCAGCAAAAAGGTGTAGAAAAAGTATCTTTTTTTTAAAAAACAGCTCAAGGTCAAAGCGCACACACTTCTCCCCCTGCCCCCTCACCCCCACTTTCTTTACTATTTGTCAGCACAGAGTTGCCCTTTTGTAATTGAAGAAGGGCATGTGCCCGAAACGTTGAATCTTCTGTTCCCTAGATGCTGCCTGACCTGCTGTGCTGTTCCAGCAATAAAGTTTCAGCTTTGATCTCCAGCGTCTGCAGACCTCACTTTCTCCTTTTGTAATTGGATCCTTGGTATAGCCATAAACTAGAAGAAGTATTACCTCATACACCAATTTAAACCCATACCTTGTCTCCAAGTAGATTTCTCCCCCCTCATCGGCTGGAGTTGGGGGGGGGGGGGGGGGGAAAGGAGTGCAGAATAGTCAACCAGACTGCTGTGGGTCTGAAGTCACGTGTAAGCCAGTCCAGGTAAAGGATGCACTGGGACGAGTGAGTGAATCCGTTCCCACATCAGCAGTTTCCTTCCCTTAAAAGGTTGTGAGTGAATCAGATGGGGGTTCCCCCTCCCCTCCCTGACAATTGTTTTGTTGTTAGATTCTGAACTCGATTTCTAACCAAATTCCAATTCCGCCATGTGCCTTGGCAGCTCCCGGAACTGGGTTGATAGTCCAGTCAATAAAGGCACTCAGCCGTCGCTGTTTTAAACCCCCTGCGATGGCATGTGAACTCTCTGGTGTCTCTGCAGGTGGGAGGAGCGGCTAAAGCTCTTCCCGCACTGATAGCAGGTGAATAGTCTCTCCCCTGTGTGGACCCGCTGGTGCCTCAGCAGGTCAGAGGCCTGGGTAAAGCCCTTCTCGCACTCTGGGCAGCTGAAGGGCCTCTCCCCCGTGTGGACCCGCTGGTGCTTCAGCCTGTCGGAGGAACTGTTGAAGGCCTTCCTACACTCTGTGCAGGGGAATGGCCTCTCCCCTGTGCGGACCCGCTGGTGGGTCAGCAGGGCGAAGGAATTGCTGAAGCCCTTCCCGCACTCGGTGCAGAGGAACAGCCTCTCCCCAGTGTGGACCTGACGGTGGGCCAACAGGGTGGAGGCCTGGGTAAAGCCCTTCCCACATGCGGAGCACCTGAAGGTCCTCTCCCCTGTGTGGATCCGCCGGTGCCTCAACAGGTCAGAGCAATTGCTGAAGGCCTTCCCACACTCGGAGCAGCTGAAGAGCCTCTCCCTGGTGTGGACCCGCCGGTGCCTCACCAGGTCGGAGGAATTGCTGAAGGCCTTCCCGTGACTGAGACGATGAATCGCCAGAGTAGATGGGAAATGGAAGCCTTTCCCACAGTCGCCACACTTCCACGGTTTCTCCATGGGGCAGGATTCCTCAGGTTTCTCCATGGCCAAAGTTTCAGCTGCACACAACACATGTAGAGCTCCTCCCCTCCGTGAATTCCTCTTCCCAGGCCTTATAACTGTTTCAGGCTCCACACTCCGTGCACTCCAACAGTAGGGTCTCTCATCCAGTCCCACTAATGCTGAGAACGGACTGAAACAGGAACCAAAACGTTTTGCTCCTTCTCACAGAATCAGTCAAAAATGGTTGTGGTCCCGATGGATTGAGTGACTGTCAGACATTGACGTCAAAGTGAGGACTGCAGATACTGGAGAGTCAGTATCGAAAAGTGCGGCACTGGAAAAGCACAGCAAGTCAGGCAGCACCTGAGGAGCAGGAGCATCGACATTTTGGGCATAAGTCCTTCATCTGTTGAATTTGAAACTTCCGTCTTCAGATCTTCAAATACTCTGTCAAAAGAGATTACAAAATTCATTACTGTCAGTCCAGAATAAAAATTCAGAACAAGCATTTTGTTTGTGTTGTTATTCCACAAAATTGAAAGCATTATCCCACTCTCTCACCTCCCCCCCCACCCCCCCCCCCCCCCCCCCCCCACCCTCCGCTCTAACTCATTCTCCTGAAGGTGTTGATTCAGGATCTTATAGGGGCAGAAAAGCAAAAACGTCAAGACTGACATCTCTGAGTTTTGGATAACTCCACCTGAAATTTAATATCTTTCACAACACTGGGATATTGCTGAGAGTGTGCAGGTCGGATTTTGGGAAGCAAAAAAATGTCAATTCAGGGTGAACCTGCAATGCAGGTTCTTGAAGAACAACCAGACACAAAATGGTTAACATTCCCAGGAATTGGGGAGGAAAGCAAAATGAGACATCAAGGCATTGACACCGCCACCAGAGAGAAACTGAACATACAGACATGACAAACATTTGTGGAAAGCCACAGTCATCGAGATGTACAACACAGAAACAGACACTTCGGTCAAATTCTTCTGTGCCCAACCAGATATCCAAAATTAATCTCGTCTCATTTGCCTGCGCTTTGTCCATATCTCTTTGAACCCTTCCTTTTCATACACTCATGCTGATGACTTTTAAATATTGTCATTGTACCAGCCTTCACCACTTCCTTTGGCAGCTCATTCCATACATGCACCATCCTCTGCGTGAAAATGTTGCCCCTTAGGTCTCTTTGCAGTCTCCCTCCCCCTGCCCTCACCTTAAATCTATTACCCTCAAGTTCTGGACTCCCCATCCCAAGGAAAAGACCTTGTCTATTTACCCATGCCCCTCATGATTTTAAAAAAGTCTTATCAGGTTACCCCTCACACTCTGACGCACTAGAGAAAACAGCAACACCCTATCCTTCCAACCCTCCTTACCCGGGTAATTAAGACACATATCTGAGTTTGCAGAGTCTTCTCCCTCCCTGGGTTCATTCCAGTTGCTACAAGTGAACAAATTTCCTACCCCGCACTCCACCCACCGCTTCCCAACTCCCCCCCCGCCCCGAACAGTTAACAAAAATCCCTTCTCTTCACAGAACCCTCACTGTTCCAACAAGTCCACACCAACCTCCAAATGGCAACCTCACCACACTCATTCCCCTACTACTATTGCTCTACATTTACCCCTTGACTAATACATCTAACCTGCACATCCCTGGGCACTATGGGTAATTTGGCCTGGCCAATCAAACCTTACCTGGACAAAGTTAAAAATCGCACAACACCAGGCTATCGTCCAATGGGTTTATTTGGAAGCACTAGCTTTTTGAGCGCTGCTCCTTCATCAGGTGGTTGTGGAGTGTAAGATCATAAGACACAGAATTTCTGGAAAAGCATTACAGTGTCCTGGCATTGAAATGATATATTGAACAAATCTGGATCGTTAAGTCTTTCATCTTTTACAATGGATTGCAGATATCATTAATATGTAAATCCCAGAACTTCCTGTAAGGCACCTTCCCAGGATAACTTTAAGGCTTTGTAACAAAAGGAGACACTTCAGCTCAAACAATGCATTAAAGATGTGAGGTCAGAATTTGTCTGTATCCCAGTCTAGTGTCAGACTGGTTCTATTTCCAATGTGAAATTTACAAAATATTACATATATTAACTGCCTGCAGATTGTGCATTTTTTGAGGAAAATAGAATGCATATGCAAATATCATTCTGCAAATACAAATTCACCCCCATGGACTTGTGCATGTGAGAGAGAAAAAGTCTGTTTCCATGCTGTATATCTCTATATCAATTTGACAACAGATACTTTTTTTTTCTGTTGGTATAAATATTGTTGTAAATCATAGTGGGTACTAATAGCTCGATGTAAGGGTGAGAGAATTCCTCAAATAAGGCACTGTAGGAATCCTGGGAGAATAGAATTTCTGGTTTACTTCCTATTGAACAATATAAAGCACAAGCACCGACTTATTTCTAATTTTGGTTCACAATTCTTGTTTTATTCCCTGCTATGATTACACTCGATGTCTGGATGGTTAACAGGCTGGGAGATTGTGGGTCTGGATTGACTTATTGTTCCAGAAGGTGTTAAAAAAAGGGGGGTGAAATCATCAGCAGAAATCCAGGAGAGGTGAGAAATCAGGACCTAAAATCTGAGCTGACACCAGGTTACCCTGTGATCAGTCCTTTGATTACCTGTGCACCCTCTACCTTTATCTTGCTTTCCATTTGATCACCTCCTCAATATTGAGGATCCAATCCTTGTCATCCTGGAGCCATATCTCTGTAAGGAGTCCCATATTTTAATTGAAGGAGTTCCCTTCAACGTGTGCAGTCAATTCATTCGCTTTTGCTGCAATGCAGCACACATTCAGACATACCATTTTTAGTTTCAGTTTTTGTGATCTTTAGAATCCAGTTTTGATTGCTGGGACATTTACTCTCCATGTCTTTCTGTCGTTCTCGGATGTTCATTTTTCACATCACTGTATTGCTCACTGGCCTGGATTTGGATTGGCCATGCTAAATTGTCCATAGTGCCCAGAGATGTGCAGGTTAGGTGGGTTAGCCATGGGAAATGCAGGGTTAGAGTTTCATAGTAATAGAAGCAGGAGTAGGTCATTTTGCCCTATCGAGCCTGCTTCACCATTCATTTAGATCATGATTGATCTCTCCATTGTCTCAGCTTCTCCTCCCTGCATTGTCCCAACTACCTTTAATACCTTTACCATGCAAAAACCCATCTAACTGTGTCCTGAATATACTTAATTAAGCTGCCTCTACTGCTTCCCTGGGCAGAGAATTACATAGATTCACGATTCTCTGGGAAAAGCAGTTCCTCATCTCTGTCCTAAATCTACTCCAACTAATCTTGAGGTCTGGTCTCAACTACCAGCAGAAATGACTGGATAGGGTAGGGTTTCATCCCCACAGTGCAATGAAATCCCACTTTCCACCAAAATCTCAGATGTACTCACTCACTCAGGTGCAGTCTCATAAATGAAAGATTTTATTGTAACTTCTTCTACTCCCAGTAAGGACAAAACATCTTTGAAGGCTGCTCTGAAAGTCCAGTCTTCACAATGACATTTCTGGTTTCACCAAAGACCCAGAGAGTCATACAGCACAGAAACAGACCCTTCAGTCCAACTCATATGTGCCGCCCAGATATCCTAACTTAATCTCGTCCCATTTACCAGCATTTGGCCCATATACCTCTAAATGCTTCCTATTCTTGTACCCATCCAGATGCCTTTTAAATGCTGTAATTGTATCAGGCTCCACCCCTTCCTATGACAGCTCATTCAATACATGCACCACCTTCTGCGTGAAACAAGTTGCCCTTCATGTCCCTTTTAAATCATTCCCCTCTCCCCTCAAACATATGCTCTCTAGTTTTGCATTCACACTATCCATGCCCCTTATAAATATTTATAAGGTCACCCCTGAATGTCCAATGCTCCAGGAAAATATCCCTGACCGATTCAGCCTCTCTCTGTAGATCAAACCCTCAACTCTGGCAACAGCCTTTCAAGTCTTTTCTGACCCCTTTCCAAGTTTCACACCATCCTTCCTGTAGCAGGGAGACCAGAACTGAATGCAGTATTTTAAAACTGGCCTAACCAATGTCCTGTACAGCCACAACATGACCTCCCAACTCCGATACTCAGTGCTCTGACTAATAAAGGAAAGCATACAAAATGCCTTCTTCACTGCTCTGGCTACCCGAGACTGCACTTTCAAGGAACAATGAACTTGCACACCAAGGTCTCTTTGTTCTGAAACACTCCCTTAACTGTGCTGCCTGGATTGCCTTACCAAAATGCAAACATCACATTTCCCTAAATTAATCTCCATCTGCCACTCCCTGGCCCATTGCCCCATCCAATCAATTCTAATTTATAGCAAACTTTCTGTAATTCTTATTCCCTGGAAGTACAAAATCACTATCCCACACACTCCCTCCATTCTCACTTTATTGAACCTAATCCCTGCTATACCGCATCCTGAAGGGTCTGGTTCATGCTGATTAACAGGGTCACACTCAGGGGAATCTAACTGAAACAAACAGAATACTCAATGGCCTGGACGAGTTGATGTTGGGAAGATGTTTCCATTGGAAGGAGACTAGCAGCCGAGGGCACAGCCTTAGAGTAGGGGAAGACCTTTCAGAACTGGGATTAGGAGAAATTTCTTTAACCAGAGAGTGGTGAACTGATGGAATTCATTGCCACAGAAGGCTGATGAGGCCAGGTAACTCAGGATATTTAACACTGAGACAGAAACAGTTCTTGAGTATCAAGGGGATCAAGGGTTACAGGGAGAAAACAGGAGAATGGGGCTGAGACACTTATCAGCCGCGATTGAATGGTATGGGCAGACCCAGTGGGGTGAATGGCTTAATTTCTGCTCTTATGAATAGGAAAGGTTCAGAGATATATAGGCCAAACAAGGTAGGACTAGTTTAGTTTGTGAATATAGTCAGCATGAAAGCAAGTATCTGTTTCTGTGCTGTATGATTCTGTAACTGTTCTTAAAACCATTTTTTCTGTTCCCTCATAACCATCCACTTCATTGTTGTTCAAAAATCAGATGAACTCAGCCTTGAATATATTCAATGTCCCCCTAACTGCAGGAAGGCCCCACCCCACTTCTGAACTCAATTCCTGAAGAAGGTCTTATGCCCGAAACTTCGATTCTGCTGTTCCTTGGATGCCGCCTGACCTGCTGCGCTTTTCCAGCAACACATTTTTGCTCCTCTTGCTAATACACCACTTGCCCTGCTGACTGCTTAGTGCACCTGTCTGACAACGGGTATTGAGTGGTGTAGAAAGACACTGAAACCTCTTTGTACATCCACATAACATTCCTGATGAACGGTTCTCCTGGTCCTCGGATGCTGTCTGACCCGCTGTTCTTTTCCAGGGCAACACTTGTCAACTCTGATCTCCAGCATCTGCACTCCTCACTTTCTCCATATCCCAACATGTCACCATTAAAACAATGCACCTCCTTTCTGCTTTCCACAGCAAAAGCTATATTATCACATTGTGGTAATGCATTTGCCATATATTTGCCAATTGAGACACAGATCTGGACCAACATTTCTAGACAAAAAAGTGAGTACTGCAGATGCCGGAGATTAGAGTCGAGAGTGTGGTGCTGGAAAAGCACGCAGGTCAGGCAGCATCTGAGGAGCAGGAAAATTCCTGATGAAGGACTTTTGCCCGAAACGTCGATTTTCCTGCTCCTCGGATGCTGCCTGACCTGCTATGCTTTTCCAGCACCACACTGTCGATCAATATTTCTACACTCTGTCCCCTCCCTGAATTCACTCCCTTTCCTTTCAGTTGTTGCAAGTCAACAATTGAACGCCAGAATGAAAAAAAAGTGGAACAGATGTCGAGAAAAGAGAGTGCTGTACTCACAGTTGTTGGACAGAGGAAGAAAGTTGCAGTTTGGGGTAAAGCTCAATCTTCATTCAGAGAGACAGGAGCAGCAGCAGGGGCTTCAGAAGCTCATTATCCAACTTCCGCATTCAGACAATAGCGGTGTTCTGATTGGCAGGAGGACAAGACAACTTCCGGTCCTCCCGAGTTCTCTATTGGTACATCAAAAGTAGGTCATGAGTCGTTTGTGTGTACAACCAGAAGCATGCACAGTCTTTTGCTGACACCAGCGGACATGCGCAGTGCTTGCTGACACCGAGGGGCATGCGCATTATGCTCTTCACAGATTTGAAGTGTCCAAATGCCAATCAGAGGAAAAAAAAGTTGAACCACAATTTTTTCCCCCCTGTGGCTCGACATTTGTATATCTTTTGTATATATTTTGTATATCTTTTCCCTCGGTCAGGGGAGTCACAAACTGGAGGGCATAGGTTTAGGGACCAAAGGATGAGAAAAAACGTGAGACATTTAATTTGCCTCAAGAAATGCCAGAACTAGAGGACATTAGTTTTGGGTGATCGGGGAAAGGTTTAAAAGGGACCTAAGGGGTAACTTGTTTCACACAGAGGATGGTAAATGTATTGAATGAGCTGCCAGAGTGGAGGCTGGTACAATTACAACTTTTAAAAGGCATCTGGATGGGTGTACGAATAGGAAAGTTTAAAGGGGTTTGAGCCAAGTGTTGGCAAATAGGAGTAGATTAATTTAGGATATCTGGTCGGCACAGACCAAACTGTTTCATTCCATGCTCCATGACTCTATTTCTTCATCGTCTGAACCAATTTGACAATATTAGAATGGGCAACTCACCCCTTACAGCCTGTCCTCAACTGTGGCCAGACTACACATTTTTCAACGCAAGTTTCAGAAAGATGCCTGCAGCTTTTTTGAAAATAGAATTGAACATGCCGTAATGTTGTTTCTGAGTAGCTATTCTCAATGTTAAAGATCAGCCATTTCTTGTGCACCCCCATCTCCCAGGTAGAGTTATCACCATCTGTCTCTCTCTCCTTAGAAGGGCTTGATACAGCGAACAAAGAGGGATGGAGGCATGAGAAATAATAGGTGGTGGGAAAGAGAATAGTTGGGGGGGGGGGGGGGAGGAGCTGAGGGTGGGTGTCAAGAGAGAGAAAATGGACAGGGGGACAGAAAGAGAATGGACAGAGGACAGTGACACTACAAATCCCAACTTTCCCAGGACCACAGTAATCATTTTTCAATATACAAATGGCTAAAGCAGTAGAATCACATAATCCCTGCAGGCCATTCAGCCCATTCACCTCACACTGACCTTCCAAACAGCATCCCACCAGACCAACCCACTTACCATACAACCCTGCAGTTCCCCATGGCTTACACACCCGAAAATGCATATCCCTGGACACTTCAGCACAGATGATCCACCCTAAACTGCAGATCTTTGGACTGTGGGAGGAAACTGGAGCACCTGGAGGAAACCCACGCAGACACAAGGGGGACAATGTGCTGAAGTCGCCTGAGGCTGGAATCAAACCCAGCACTGTGAGGCAGCAGTACTAACCACTGAGCCACCATGCCACCCAGAGCTTTGATGTTCTGCTTTGTTTTCATAGCTTCTGACTTCTCATGCGCCCTCAGCAGAAGCTCTGCCCTCCTGAGATTTGTGGACCACACCCACTGCAGCCTCCCATTCCCACTTCTCCTGTCCTGAGCACGTCGGTTCCTGAACCAGGTGCCAGACAGACACTGATGCCATCTGGCCTCCTGCTGCTAACTGCAGAGAAAGACGACAATCACCTGTCAATATTCTGCCCCTTACCCCCAACGCCCCCTCCCCTCCCACCACTCAGCCAGGTAGCTCCTCCCCGCTGCCCAATCTCAGATCCCCTTTACCTCTGTGATTCACACTCTCACCCTTCTGACCCTGTCCAATGACCTAATCAGAAGGCTCTGTCCAGAGGAGAATGACCATCTCCTGGAATAAAGTGTCCGGTTAACTTTCCCCGTGACATGTCTGCAGCCTGGCTTCCAACTCCATCTCTCTGAGCCAAAGGTCTTCCAGCGTGTGTTTACCCTGAATCACAGCATCCAGAACCTCCCACCTTCTGCAAAGTGAAAGACAAGTCTCACTCTGCCCTCTCCAATGTGTGAGTGTGTAGATTAGATTTGATTCCCTACAGTATGGAAACAGGCCGTTTGGCCCAAAATGTCCACACTGACCCTCCAAAGAGTAACCCACCCAGACCCATTCCCCTCCCTATATTTACCCCTGAGTAATGCACCTAACACTGTGGAATTTAGCATGGCCAATTCACCTGACCTGCATATATTTTGGATTGTGAGAGGAAACTGGAGCACCCGGAGGAAACCCATGCAGACATGGGGAGAATGTGCCAACTCCACATAGACAGTTGCCCAAGGTAGGAATCGAATCTGGATCCCTGATGCTGCGAGGCAGCACTGCTAACCACTGAGCCAGCATGCCACCCAGTAACTGATTAATTGTTTCTACTGGCCAAGCAGAGGCCGATAGGCAAGTTTGGAACCCATGAGGACGGTCTCAACCGGGATCTTCACGACACTTAACACTGTCTCTCACTCCCACACGCACACATACACACCCAGTCACGCAGACCCTCTCTCACACACATACACCTCCCACACAAATCCATGCACACACCTTCTCACAGACTTATACTCCATTGCATCAACACACTTTATCAAGCATGCACATGCAAACACACACACTGTCCCTCTCATGCGCGCACACACACACACACACAAACCTATGCCGTGAATTTGCATTTGCAGATACATTGTGCTATTTGAGCAAAACACAATCTGCAGGCAGTCAATCTATGTAATATTTTATAAATTCCTACTTGGGAAATAGAACATGTGTGACTCAGGACTGGGATACAGACAGACTTGAACCTCACACCTTTCTTGCATTGTTTGAGCTGAGATGTCACCTAATTTTATAAAATCTTAAGTCATCGGGAGAATGTGACTTAAAAGTAGTTCTGGGATATACATGTTAATGAACCGAAACCTACAACCCATTCTAAAAGATGAAAGACTGAATTGCAACTGGACTGGTTCAGGAAATCTTATCAACTGCATGACACAGTAATGTTTTGCCAATAAATTCTATGTCTTATGATCCTGCTCAACAGCTACCCGATGAAGGAGCAGCGCTCCAAAAGCTAGCACTTCCAAATAAATCTGTTGGGTCTATAACCTGGAGTTGTGTAGATTTTAACTTTATCCACCTCAGTCCAACACCAGCAACTCCACATCATTTCTAATTAACAGCCCACACCTCCTTGTGCTGCCAGTAAACTTTACAATGCCGATAAAACGACACAGTACCTGCACTCCTGAAATATTTGGAATTTCCAACGATACTAGCTACTCATTCACTGCTCCATCTGATACACGACATTGGAAACTTAGTGCAGGAGGCTGAAAGAAATCAACAGGTTTAAAACAAAAACCATTTGAAGCTCAAAGCCTTCAATGAGAGTCTGAGCCTGGCGGTAAGTTCAGGTAACCCTTTATTGTGACCCAACTTTGTTACAGCTTCAGATTCCCCCCAGCAAAAAGGCGTGGAAAAAGTAGCTTTTTATTTAAAGACAGCTCAAAGTCAAAGCGCACACACTCCCTTTCTTAACCTGTAGGAAGTATTGCCTCATTCAGCAATTTCAACGTATACTCTGTATCCAAGTAGGTTTCTCCCTGTTCATTTGCTGGGGAGAGGGAGGGGCCCAATGGGGAAGAGAACGGAGTGGGGGTGGGGGGGGAGGCAGTGTAGAGTCAACCATAGGCCAGACAGGGTAAAGGGTGCAGCTGGGACGACTGAGTGAATCCTTTCCCACAACGGCAGTTTCCTTCCCGGAAAATGACGTGAGTGAATCAGATGGGGGTTTTCTTCCCCCTCCCCCCCAAAAGTGGCTTCACTATTAGACTTGGAACTCCAGATTACTGACTGAATTCCAATTTCACCATCGAACCCGGGAGGCCCCGGAACTGGGTTAATACTCCAGTCGATAATGGCACTCAGCCGTCACTCCTTCAATGCCCCTGCTATGGCACGTGAACTTGCTGGTGCCTCTGCAGGTGGGAGGAGCAGGTGAACACCTTACTGCACCTGGGGCAACTGAAGGGCCTCTCCCCTATGTGGACCTGCTGGTGTTTCTGAAGTGTGATGCCCTGGGTAAAGCACTTTCCGCACTCGGGACAACTAAAGGGCCTCTCCCCCGTGTGGATCCGCTGGTGTGGGACTGCTGGTGTCTCAGCCGGGCAGAGGCCTGGGTAAAGCACTTCCCGCATTCACAGCAACTGAAGGGCCTCTCCCCTGTGTGGACCCGCTGGTGGGTCTGCAGGGTGGAGGAATCGCTGAAGCCTTTACCGCACTCTGGGCAGCTGAAGGGCCGCTCCCCTGTGTGGAGCCGCTGGTGGATCAGCAGGGCAGAGGCCTGGGTAAAGGCCTTCCTGCACTCGGAGCAGCTGAAGGGCCTCTCCCCTGTGTGGACCCGCCGGTGGGTCAGCAGGTGGGAGGAATCACTGAAGGCCTTCCCGCACTCGGGGCAGGAGAGTGGCCTCTCCCCCTTGTGGATTCGCTGGTGCCTCAGCAGGGCGAAGGAATTGCTGAAGACCTTCCACACTCGTGGCAGCTGAAAGGCCTCTCCCCCGTGTGGACTCGCCTGTGGGTCAGCAGGACAGATGCCTGGGTAAAGCCCTTCCTGCACTCGGGACAGCTGAAGGGCCTCTCACCGGTGTGACTGCGCCGATGAGTCTCCAGAGCAGACGGGGCACAGAAGCCTTTCCCACAGTCGCCACACTTCCACGGTTTCTTCACAAGGCGGGATTCCTCGGGTTTCTCCATGGCCAAAAAGCTTCAGCCGCACACAAATGTGGGTACAGCCCCACCCTGCCGTGAATTCCTCTTTCCAGGCCGTATAACTGTTTCAGGCTCCATACTAATTGCGCTGCAACGTAGGGTCTCTCATCCAGTCCCACTGATTCTGAAAATGTATTCAAGCCGGAAGCAAACGCTTTGCTCCTTCTCACAGAATCACAGTCAAAAATCGTTGCAGTCCCGATGTCCCAGTGTCACTGTCAGACATTGATGTGAAAGTGAGGACTGCAGATGCTGGAGAGTCAAGAGTTCAAAAGTACGACGCTGGAAAAGCACTGTAGGTCAGGCAGCATCCAAGGAGCAGAAGAGTCAATGCTTCGGGCATAAGGCGATTTTGAAATTTCCGTCCTCAGATCTTCAAATACTCTGTAAAAAGAGATTACAAAAGTCATTACAATTAGTGCAGTGTAACAATTCTGAACAAGCAATTCTACTTTCTGCAGATTATACTTTTCTTTTGTTATTCCACAAAATTGAACGCACCATCCCACTCTCTCTCCCCCTCTGTTCTCACTCCGCTCTAATTCTCAAGGTGCTGATTCAGGATCTTACAGATGCAACCAACATAGAGTCATAGAGATGTACAGCATGGAAACAGACCTGAACCCAGGGAAAAGACTGTCTATTTATCCTATACATGCCCCTCATAAATTTGTAAATCTCTATAAGGTTACCTCTCAGACTCCAAAACTCCAGGGAAAACAGCTTCAGTCTGTTCAGCCTCTCCCTATAGCTCAAATCCTCCAACCCTGGCGACATCCTTGTAAATCGTTTCTGAACCCTTTCAAGTTTCACAACATCTTTTCATTGGAAGGAAACCAGAATTGCACGCAATATTCTAACAGTGTCCTAACCAATGTTCTGTACAGCCACAACATGACCTCCCAAGAGTTCAAAATTTACATGAAAGAAGTCTTCGATAAGCATTTGGTACTTAAAGTTTGACAAGGCACTGATGAAATGCATCCAACAATCTTGAAGGAAGGGACTTGGAGGAGGTGCCAGAAGACTGGAGAATTGCAAACATTGCAGCCTGGTTTAAGAAAGGTTGTAAAGTTAATCTCAGCAATTATAGAGTCATAGAGATGTACAGCATGGAAACAGACCCTTCGGTCCAACCCGTCCATGCCGACCAGATATCCCAACCCAATCTAGTCCCACCTGCCAGTTTAAATTTGGTGGAGAAGCTTCCAGTAATACTTATTCTGGTCAAAATTAGTAGTCACATGGAGAAAGGTGGATTGAGTAGGAAGAGTCTGCATGGGATTTCTGACGGGGACACTGCATTTAACTAACTTGTTAGAGATTTGTGAAGACATTACAGGCTTGATAAGGATAACACTTCAGCTCTCCTGTATGTTATCCATTCTGGCTATCTTGGGGAGCCTGGTACCCCTATAGCCTTGACATTATTCTGAATGGCATGCGTTTGAGGCGATTAAAGCACCAAAGTGTGACTTCAGATTACTTGGCTACATTGGTGTCTCGGTTTTGCAATCCTATCTTTCCCATAAAGGCTGACAGAACAGGCTGTGTGCAGGAGTCTGCTGGGCACCACCTTCATTAATGAAAAGAGAAAGAGCTATTGATTCAGCACCTCAGTAAATCCTGAGGCAGTCTTGGCTCCTATGCACATGTTGGGAGGCATGTAAGGAGATGTTTATATTTTGCTTCTGTACTTAGAATTCACAAATTGAAGCCAGTGTACATTTTTAAAATATTCAAGATTAAAAGTACAGAGGAGATCAATATTATACAACAATCCAACAACCCCGTCCCAAGACAACAGGCGCCTGACCCTCACAAAGCTGGCGGCCGGTTGCCCGGGCAACCCGAGAGCTCCTTCGCCGGTGAAGTAAACACTGGGCCTGTGGTGCTTCTATTGGAGGCCTGAGGACTCCCCCTAGGAGTTTATAAACTCCCCAGTCTCCCTCCTCCCGCGGGTCCCAATCCTACCCTGTCTCACTGTCTCCTCTCCCCGGGGGCAGGAGCCAGGTCTTGGCGCTCGGGCCTGGCGACCTCCCCGGGATGTTCCTGAAACCTGGTCCTGTTCTGAAGGAGGATCCCCGGACCCGAAACACCTCCTCACATTCCTCCCGACACGTGCTGCCGGACCTGCTCAGCTTTTCCAGCGGCTCCTGTTCTTGTTCCTTCAGCCGCCGGCGCCATTCCTCTCCCACACTCAGTCACACTGTCTTTGTCCCATTGCACATGCGCCAACTTACAGGGGGCGTGGTCCAGACGGCGTCGTCACCATCTGAGGGGGCGTGGCTGGGGGAGCCCTCCAACCAATAGGGGACAATGGGGGTTGGTTTTCCCCGCCCCCAGCCTGTTCAGGAATGTTACTCCAGACCTTTGGAAAGCTGAAACATCGGGAAACTTCCAGACACAAACAAAGGGATTTTCGAAGATGAATAGAAATAGGTAAGGTAAATTACGAAAGAAACATAGCATAAAATATCAAAAGCTTCTATCGGTCTGCCAAAGGGAACAGAGTCGCTAAAGTAAATGTTGGTTCCTTGGAAGGTGAAACAGATGAGTTAATAAGGGGAACACTGAAATAACAGAGCTGCTAAATCAATACTTTTCCTCAGTTTTCACGTTGGAGGACAGCAGTACGATTCGTATTGAAACGAGCAATTCAAAGGCTATACAAAAGGTAGAACTTAAACAATCAACGTCGATAGGTACACTGTTAGGATTGAGGGCAAACAACTCCCCTGGGCCTGATGGCCTACATCCTAGGGTACTAAAGGAAGTGGCAGTGGAGATTGTGGATTCATCAGTTACAATATTCCAAAATTCCCTGGACATGAGAAAGATTCATTGAGTTTATTTAATACAGAGATAGGTAGGTTCTTGATTGTCAAGGTGATCAAAGAAAGCGGGAGAATGGATTTGAGAAACGTTTCAGCCATGATTGAATGGCTTAGTTTCTGCTCCTATATCTTAGGATCTTATGTTTCCAGTGGATTGGAAAAATGCTAATGTAATGCCTGTATTCAGAAAGGGAGGCAGGCAATATGTGGGAAATTGCAGACCAGTTAGTTTAACATCTGTTGTTGGGAAGGTGTTAGGGTCAATTATCAAGGAAGCAATATCAGGACGTTTGAAAAGTCAAAACTCTATCCATCAGAGTCAGCATGGTTTTATGATGGGCAAATCAGATTTGACTAAGTTCTTCATAGATGTAACAAGTGGATAATAAGGGTCCTGTAGATGTAATATATCTGGCTTTTCAGAAGGCATTTGCTAAAGTGCCACAGAAAGCGTTAACTCGCAAGGTTAGATCATATGCGATATGGGCTGATTTATCAGCTTGGATAGGTGGCTGGCTGATGGGCAGAAGACAGACAGTCCAAATTGATGGGTTTTTTTTTCTGGATGGCAAGAAGTAACTAGTCAGGTGCCACAGGGTTGGGTCCTTGGACCCCATCTATTTACAATCTACATTAGTGACTTGGATACACGTATAAAAGGCTCATTTGCCAAATTTGTGGATGACACATAAATAGGCGTGATGGTAGATTGCAATGAGGATATATGAACCTTACAAATGGATCTGGATAGGTTAGGAGAGTGGGCCAAAATGTGGCAGATGGAGTTTAAGGTGGATAAGTGTGAGGTCATGCATTTTGATCAAAAACAAAACCAGCAAAGCAACCTATTATTTAAGAGAGGGTTTGGGGTGATCTGGTGCAGAGGGATCTGGGTATCCTCATTAATGAGTCACAGAAAACTAGCATGCAGGTACAGTAGATAAGTAAGAAAGTGAATGCAGCATTCGCTTTTATCGCTAAAGGAATAGAACATAAAGGGAAGGAAGTGTTGTTGCAACCAAACATAGCATTGCTGAAACTGCACCTGGAGGATTGTGCCCAGTTTTAAACTCATTTCCCCTTATATGGTTATGGTAGGGGATTTAACTTTCCAACCATAGACCAGGACTGCCATAGGTTTAAGGGTTTAAATGGAGAGGAATTTATTGAGCGTGTTCAAGAAAGATTTCTGACTTAGTATGTGGATATATCTATGGAGAAGGTGCAAAACTTGACCTACTCTTGGGAAATAAGGCAGGACAGCTGACTGAGGTGTCAGTGGGGGTGCACTTTGGGGCCAGCAACCATAATTCTCTTAATTTTAAAATAGTGATGGAAAAGGATAGACCAGATCTAAAAGTTGAAATTCTAAATTGGAGAATGTCTCATTTTGACAGTAATAGGCAAGAACTTTCAAAAGCTGTTTGGGGGCAGATGTTTGCAGGTAAAGAGACGGCTGGAAAATGGGAAGCCTTCAGAAATGAGATAACGTGAATCCAGAGACAGTATATTCCTGTTAGGGTGAAAGGAATGTCTGGTAGGTGTAGGGAATGTTGGATGACTGGAGAAATTGATTGTTTGGGTCAGAAAAAGAAGGAAGCATATGTCAGGTATAGACAGGATAGATTGAGTGAATCCTTAGAGTAGAAAGGTAGTAGGAGTATACTTAAAAGGGAAACCAGGAGGGCAAAAACTGGACATGAGATAACTTTGGCAAATAGGGTTAAGGAGAATCCAAAGTGTTTTTACAAATACATTAAGGACAAAAGGGTCACTGGGGAGAGAATAGGGCACATCAAAGATGAGCAAGGCAGCCAATGTGTGGAACTACAGGAGATGGGGGAGATACTAAACAAGTATTTTGCATCAATGTTTACTCTGGAGAAGGACATGAAAAATATAGAGTGTAGGGAAATAGATTATAACATCTTTAAAAATGTCCATATTACAGAGGTGGTGATGCTGGATGTCTTGAAACACGAAGGTGGATAAATCTCCAGGACCTGATCAGGTGTACCCGAGAACTCTGTGGGAGGCTACGGGAAGTGATTGTGGGGACCCTTGCTGAGATATTTGTATCATTGATAGTCACAGGAGAGGTGCCAGAAAACTGGAGGTTGGTTAACGTGGTACCACTATTGAAGAAAGGTGATAAGGAAAAGCCAGAGAACCTGACATCGGTGGTGGGCAGGTTGTCGGAGTGAAACCTGAGAGACAGGGTTTATACATATTTGGAAAGGCAAGGACTGATTAGGGATCGTCGGCATGGCTTTGTGCATGGGAAATCATGTCTCACAAACTTGATTGAGTGCTTTGAAGAAGTAACAAAGAAGATTAATGAGGGCAGAGCAATGGACATGATCTATATGGACTTCAGTAAGGTGTTTGACAAGGTTCCCCAAGGGAGACTGGTTAGCAAGGTTAGATCTTATGGAATACAGAGAGAACTAGCCCTTTGTATACAGAACTGGCTCAAAGGTAGAAGGTGGTGGTGGAGAGTTGTTTTTCAGACTGGAGGCTTATGACCACTGGAGTGCCACAAGGATCGGTGCTAGGTCCACTCCTTTCTGTATTTTTTTATGCAAATGACTTGGATGTGAACATAGATGTATAGTTAGTAGGTTTGCTGATGACACCAAAATTGGAGGTGTAGTGAACAACGAGGAAGGTTACCTCAGATTACAATGGGATCTTGATCAGATGTGCCAATGGGCTGAAGAGTGGCAGATGGAGTTTAATTTAGATGAATGCGAGGTGCTGCATTTTGGAAAAACAAATCAGAGCAGCACTCAATGGTAAGGTTCTAGGGAGTGTTGTTGAACAAAGAGACCTTGGAGAGTAGGTTCACAGTTTCTTGAAAGTGGAGTTGCAGGTAGATAGGATAGTGAAGGTGGTGTTTGGTATACTTTCCTTTATTGGTCAGAGTATTGAGTATAGGATTTGAGAGGTTATGGTGTGGCTGTACAGGAGAATGTTTAGGACCCTTTTGGAATAAGTGTACAATTCCGGCATCCTTCCTCTTGGAAGGATGTTGTGAAACTTGAAAGGGTTCAGAAAAGATTTACAAGGATGTTCCCAGGGTTGGAGGATTTGAGCTATAGGGAGAAGTTGACTAGGCTGAGGCTGTTCCCCCTGGAGTGGAGGCGGCTGAGGGGTGACCTGAGAGGTTTAAAAAATCATGAAAATCACGGATAGGGCGAATAGCCAAGGTCTTTTACCCCCCGAAATGGAGGAGTCCAAATCTAGAAGGTATAAATTTAAGATGAGAGGGGGAAAGATTTAAAAAGGAACCATGGGGCAACGTTTTCACGCAGAAGGTAGAGCGTGTATGGAATGAGCAGCCAGAGGTAGTGGTGGAGGTGGGTACAATTACAACATTTAAAAGGTTGAATAGTTCGGATTTAGAGGAATATGGAGCAAATGCTGGAACTTGGGACTGGGCCAGATTGGAACATCTGGTCGGCATGGATGAGTTGAACTGAAGTGTCTGTTTCTGTGCGGTGTGACTCTAAGTCTATAACTGCTTTGACCGAAACGAGACCTTTTTACTGATAATCTTCCTGCTGGATTTTTTTAGTGCACCCAGTTTCAGTCGATTTCTGGTGGGGAAAATTGGCATATGTCCTGTATCCTGGAAATTCTGAAAAATAAAAATAAATAATTCTCCCTGTGAATGATATAATCCACACCCCGTGATGTGAATAGTACAATCCTCCCCGCCCCTTTTCCTCCTCCACACCCCTCCACCTTCGAATGATGCAATCGTCCCCCTCTGAATGGTATAATCCTTTACTCCCCCACAGCCATTAAGGGTACAATCCTCCAAGGTCTCAATGGTACGATCCTTTCTACACCACCCCGAATGAATGGTACAATCCTCCCCCTGAGCTGGGATTCCCCAATCCCTTTCTGTTTCACATTTCCGAAGCCTTTCCCATTTTGAGAAGAGTCTCTGTTTCTGGTCTTCCCACCAAAGTGCACTACCTCAGACTTTACCACATTGTATTCCATCTGCCCCTTCTCTGACCATTCTCCTGGCCTGTCCAAGCATTCTCAGCATGGACCCCTTTGGAACTCCAAAGACCCCTTTATGCCAACTCTCTCCTTTCTGCCAGTCAGCCAATCCTCTATCCGTGCCAGTACCTTGCTCCTACACCAGGGACTCATCTTACTTAGAAGCCTCCTGCACGGCACCTTGTCAAAGGCCTTCTGGAAATCCAAATCGCTCACATCCACTGGCTCTCCCTTTGTCTAACTTACTCACTACCTGCACAATGAATCCTAATAGATTTGTCAGACATGACCTCCTGTTGTCAAAGCCATGCAGACTCGGTCCTGTTTTAACATGCACCTCCACATACTTCCCACTTTCACCCTTCATAAAACCTGTTAAGTTTACCCATTTTTACCATAAATACGTTGTTGTGCTCTTTAAAATGAATTCAAGTTTAAAGATTTCATATTATGTATGTACACTACCTTTGCCCCTCATAATATTTTATCCTTCTGAAGAAGACCTTCAAAAGAGATTAGCACAAGGTATGAAACTGATTGTGACTGCATCAAGTAAAGGAGTTAGTAAGAATGAGAAAGGAGTGGCTAAATATCTTAACCTACCCATGCAACGGTCAAGAAGGCACAACAACGCCTTTTCTTCCTCAAGATGCTCAAGAAATTCGGCATGTCCATAATGACACTCACCAACATTTACAGATGCACCACAGAAAGCATTGAATCTGGGTGCATCACGTCCTGCTATGGCAACTGCTCTGCCCAGGACCAGAAGAAACTACAGAAGGTGGTGTGCACAGCACAGTCCATCACGGAAGCCAACCTCCCACCCATGAAATCCATCTACACTTCTCGTTGTCGTGGAAAGGCTACCAACCTCAAAGACCCCTCCCACCCCGGGAATGATCTCCTGCACCATCTTCTGTCAGGCAGAAGATACAGAAGCTTGAACACATGTACCAATAGGTTCAAGAATAGCTTCTTCCCTGCCATTATTAGACTGCTGAATGGTGCTCTCCAATTTGAAATCTAATGTTGACCTTGCTTCTGCGCACCTCCTGTGCAGCTGTAACCCTGTATGCCTCACTCTGTCTAAGCGCAGTATGACCTGCATGTCCTTGTTTGCTCGGATCTGACTGTACTGCTGATAAAACAAAACTTTTGACTCTACTTAGGTACATAGCACAGTACAGGCCCTTCGGCACTCGATGCAGTACCGGCCCTTTATCCTACTCTAAGATCAGACTGACCTACATACCATTTATTGTACTAACTTTCATGTACCTATCCAAGAGTCGATTAAATGTCCCTAATGTATCTGACTCTACTACCACTGTTGACAGTGCATTTCACACAGCCACCACTATCCGAGTAGAGAAACTACTCTGACATCTCCCCGAAACCTTCCTCCAATTACCTTGAAATTATGCCGGGAGTGTGGTGCTGGAAAACCATAGCAGGTCAGGCAGCAGCTAAGGAGCAGGAGAATTGACGTTTTGGGCATAAGCCTTTCATCACGAACGAGGCTTGTGGGCCGGGGGTGCTGAGAGATAAATGGTAAGAGGGTGGGGTAGGGGGACAAGGTCGCTGAGAATGCCATAGGTAGATGAAGGTAGGTGTGTGTGTGTGTATATATGTGTGTGTGAGGTGGGGGTTGGGGTGGCAAGATGATGGTTCAAAGGGGGTTATGGTGCAGATAGATAGGAAAAAATGATGGACAGGTCAGAAGGGGCAGCGCCAAGTTGGAGGCTTGGGACTGGGATAAAGTGGGGGAGGTGAGGAAACTATTGAAATCCACATTTGTCCTGTGTGGTTGCAGGGTTGCAAGGCAGAATATGAGGTGTTCCTCCTCCAGGCATCGGGTAGTAACGGTTTGGCGATGGATAGGTTGGAGAAGTGGGTGGAGCTGATAGATTGAAAAGTTGATGGACAGGTCAAGAGGGCGTGCTGAGTTGAAGGCACAGGACTGGGATAAAGTGGGGGGGGAGGGGGGGCGGTGGAAAATGATGTCTGGCATTTGCAGTCCTCATTTTCTCCTCAAAATTATAGACATTTGTAAGGGGCATGGATAGGGTGAATACCCAAGGTCCAGTACTAAAGGGGCAAAGGTTGAAGGTGAGTGGGGAAAGGGACCTGAGGGGCAACATTTTCACTCAGAGGGTGGTGCGTGTATGGAATGAACTGCCAGCAGAAGTGGTGGAGGCTGGTACAATTACAACATTTAAAAGGCATCTGGATGGGGATATGCATAGGAAGGGTACAGGTGAACATAGGCCAAATGCTGGCAAATGGGCCACTAGATTCATTTAAGATATGGACTGAAGGGTTTGTTTCAGGCGCTACAACTCTATAACTATGTCTCCATAGTTGAAACCAATTTCACAAAATGAGGAATAGGTCATTCACCCCTTACAGCCTGTCCTGAGCTGTGGCCTAACTGCACATATTCCAGTGCAAGTTTCAGAAAGATTTCAGCAGCTCTTTTAAAAAATTGAAATGCGTTTAGACTTCAATGATGTTTCTGAATATATCATTTTAGCTAATCTCAATTTTAAAGATAAGAGTTTCGAGTGAACACAGCCCACACCTCCCAGTGCTGCCAGTAACCTTTACAATGTTGATGAAACGATGCAGTACCTGTACTCCTTAAACATTTACAATTTCTAATGATACTAGCTACTCATTCACTGCTCCATCTGATACACAACATTAGAAACTTGGTGCAGGAGGCTGGAAGAAATGAGCAGCTTTAAAACAAAAAACCATCTGGAGCTCAAAGCTTTCAATGAGAGTCTGAGCCCAGCAGTAAGTTCAGGTAATCTTTATTGTGACCCAACTTTGTTACAGCTTCAGATCCCCCCCCAGCAAAAAGATGTAGAGAAAGTAGCTGCTTTTTAAACAGTTCAAGGTCAAAGCCCCCCCCCCCCACCCCACCTCACTTTCTTTACTATCGGTCAGCACAGAGTTGTCCCTTTGTAATTGGATCCTTGGTACAGCCTTAACCCGTGGGGCCGGGAACGGGGGCAGTGTGGAGTGAAACAGACTGCTGTGGGTCTGGAGTCAGGTGTAGGCCAGACCAGATAAAGGATGCAGCTGGGACTACTGAGTTAATCCTTTCCCACAACGGCAGTGCCCTTCCCTAAAAAGGGCGTGAATCAAATTGGGGTTTTCTCCCCTCCCCCCCACCCACAGAAAATGGTTTCATCGTTAGATTCTGACCGTATTCCAATTCCGCCATCTGCCGCAGTGGTATTCAAACCCAACAGATCCCAGAACTGGGTTAATAGTCCAGTCGATAACGGCACTCGGCAGTCGCTTTGTCAGTCCCCCTGCGATGGCACGTGAAGTCGCTGGTGGCTCCGGAGGTGGGAAGAGCGAGTGAAAGCCTTCCCACACTCAGGGCAGCTGAAGGGCCTCTCCCCTGTGTGGACTCGCCGGTGGGTCAGCAGGGAGGAGGAATCGCTGAAGGCCTTCCCGCACTCGGGACAGCTGAAGGGCCTCTCCCCCGTATGGACTCGCCGGTGGGTCAGTAGGGAGGATGAATCGCTGGAGGCCTTCCCACACTCAGGGCAGCTGAAAGGCCTCTCCCCCGTGTGGATCCGCTGGTGCCGAAGCAGGGCAGAGACCTGGGTAAAGCCCTTCCCGCACTTGGGACAGGAAAACGGCCTCTCCCCGGTGTGGATGCGCCGATGAATCTCCAGGTCAGACGGAGTACGGAAGCCTTTCCCACAGTTACCACACTTCCACGGTTTCTCCATGTCCAAAGCTTCAGCCACAAGCAAACACATGTACTGCCCCTCACTGCTGTGAGTTCGTCTTTCCAGGCCGTATAACTGTTTCAGGCTCCACTCTAGTACGCAGCAACAGTAGGGTCTCTCATCCAGTCCCACTGATAATGAAAATGTACTGAAATAGGAACTAAAAAGCGTTGCTCCTTCTCACAGAATTGTAATCAAAAATCGTGGCTGTCCCAGTCGATTGAGTGACTGTCAGATATTGACGTGAAAGCGAGGACCGCAGATGGGGGAGAGTCAGTGTTGAAAAGTGCGGCGCTGGAAAAGCACAGCAGGTCAGGCAGCATCCGAGGAGCAGAAGAGTCAACATTTCAGGCATAAGGCCTTCATCTGTTCATTTTGAAACTTGTGTCTTCGGATCTTCAAATACTCTGGAAAAAGAGATTACAAAAGTCATCACTGTCAGTGCAGGGTAGAAATTCAGAACAAGCTATTCTACTTTCTGTGGAGCATTCTTTTTTGTAATTCCACAAAATTGAAAGCAACATCCTTCTCTCCCTCTCCCCCTCTCTGTTCTCACTCCGCTCTAAGTAATTCTCCTGAAGGTGCTGATTCAGGATCAGAACAGCAAAAACGTCAAGATTTACATATTGGATAACTCCACCTGAAAGTTAACATCTTTCACAACATTGGGATACTGAGAGTGAGCAGGTCTGATGTTGGGAAGCAAAACAAAATGTGTCAATTCAGGATGAATCGGGAATGCAGCTTGAGGAATAACCAGACACGTCAAGGTATTAACACAGACACTAGAGAGAAACTGAACAGAAGAGACGTGGCAAACTTTCGTAGAAAGCCAGAATCATTAAGATATACTGCACAGTAACAGACCTTTTGGTCCAATTCGACTATGCTGACCAGATATTGTAAATCAATTTAGTCCCATTTGCCAGCACTTGGCCCATACCCCTTGGCCAATCCACCCTACGTTGCACATCCCTGGACACTATGTGTAAGTTAGCATGGCTAACCCACACAAACCTGCACCTCCTTGGGCATGATGGGTACTTTAACATGTGCAATCCACCCTCACCTGCACATCCCTGGGCACGATGCATAATTTAGCACGGTCAATCCACCCGAACCTGGGCAAAGGTTAAAAATCACACAAACCCGGGTTATAGTCCAACAGGTTTATTTGGAAGGACCATCGTTCAGAGCACTGCTCCTTCATCAGGTGGTTGTGGAGAATAAGACTATAAGGCACAGAATTTATGGAAAGACATTTGTGGCCTGCCACTGAAATGATATATCGGTCAAATCTGGATTGTTAAGTCTTTCATCTTTTAGAATGGATTGCAGGTATCATTAATATGTAAATCCCAGAACTTCCTGTAAGGCACCCTCTCAAGATAACATAAGGCTTTACAACAAAAGGTGGCATCTCAGCTCAGACAATGCACTAAAGGTCAGAGGTCAGAGTTTGCCTGTATCTCAGTCATGCAATGAATTCCCACTTTCCACCAAAATCCCAAATATCCATGCTCACTCAGTTGCTCTCTCACAAATCAAATATTTCATTGTAATTTCTTCTGCTCCCAGTAAGGGCAAAAAATCTTTGAAATTTGCTCTGAAAGTCCAGTCTTCACAACCAGACTCCTGCTTTCACCGAAGACAATTAGTCATACAGCATGGAAACAGACCCTTTGGTCAAACTCGTCTGTGCCAAACAGATATCCAAAATTAATCTAGTCCCATTTTCCAGCATGTGGCTCTTATGGTTCTAAACCATTCCTATTCATGTACCCAGCCAGATGCATTTTAAAGATAATTGTACCAGCCTCACCACTTCCTCTGGCAGCTCGTTCCATACATGCACAACCCTCTGCGTGAAAAAGTTGCCCCTCAGGGCCCTTTTAAATCATTCCCCTCTCACCTCAAACATATGCCCTCTAGTTTTGGACTCTCCTACCTTGGGGAAAAGACCTTGGATATTCACCCTATCCATGCTCGTTATAAACCTCTATATGGCTGCCCCTCAGCCTCCGATGCTCCAGGGTAGTTCAAACCCTCCAAGTCTAGCAACATCCTCGCAAATCTTTTCCGACCCCTCTCAAAGTTTCACAAGTTCTTTCCAAAAGCAGGGAGACCAGAACTGGACGCACTATTCCAAAAGTCACCTTACCAATGTACAGCCACAACATGATCTCCCAATGCCTATACACAATGCTCTGACCAATAAAGGAAAGCATACCAAACACATTCTTCACTATCCTGTCCATCTGCGACTCCACTTTCAAGGAGCTATGACCCTGCACTCCAAGGTCTCTTTGTTCTACAACACTCCCCTTCACTGTGCCAGTCCTGCCTGGATTGCTTGACCAAAATGCAAAACCTCATTTCTCTAAATTAAACTCCATCTGCCACTCCTTGGCCCATTGGACCATCTGATCAATTCTAATTTATAGTGAATTCTGCTTCCTCTCATTCTCTCGAAGCTGAAAATCTCCATCCCACACACTCTCCCTCCCTTCTCACTTTGTAGAACCAAATCCCTGCTGTATCTCATCCTGAAGGGTCTGGTTCATGCTGTTTAACAGGCCCACACTCAGGGGTGATCTAATTGAAACATTCAGAATACTGAACGGCCTGGACAGAGTGGACGTTGGGAAGATCTTTCCATTGGGAGGAGAGACTCGGGCTCGAGGCACAGTCTTAGAGTAAAGGGAAGACCCTTTACATTGGAGGTAAGGAGAAACGTCTTCAGCCAGAGAGTAATGAATCTATGGAATTAACTGCCACAGAAGGCTGTGGAGGCCAGGTCACTGAGGATATTTAAGACTGAGATAGATAGGTTCTTGAGTATCAAGGGGATCGAGGGTTACGGGGAAAAAGCAGGAGAATGTGGATAAGAAACTTAACAGCCATGATTGAATGATATGAGCAAACCCAATGGGCTGAATGGCCTAATTGCTGTTCCTATATCTGATGGTCTCTTGCTGTCCTGGACACAAACTGCATGAATCCAAGTAAGATTCTGTTAATCCATTTTTTAAGATTAGAATCAGTCTAACCGTTGTGGTACAGACAGCCTCACACAGGGAAACTCACACCTTCAATACGTTATCTGGGACAACATGATACCAATTGGGAATGTAACTTTTAAAAAAGGTTTTGCTATTTACATATGAAAGAACTAAAACCAACATGGTTATTCTAAAAGAGGAGAGACTTAACAATAATCCAGGTCTTTTTCAATATATAATTTCAGTTACATCCCACTGTAAACTTTTGCTATAAATTCAGTGTCTTACAATGGTATTCTTCACAACCACCCGATGAAGGAGCAGCAATCTGAAAGCTAGTGCTTCCAAATAAACCTGTTGGACCATAACCCTGTGTTTTTGATTTTTAACTTTGGACACAGAGCGTGAGAATTGGGAGCAGGAGTTGGTCATTTGGTCTTTGGAGCCTGAACCAGCATTGAACAGACCATAACTGGATATGAATCTTCCTACATCTTGGTGGATAGGCTGGGACTTTCTTCACTGGAGCACAGGAGGTTGAGAAGTGACCTTATAGAGGTTTATAAAATCATGAGAAGTATACATGAGGTGAATGGCAGGTGTCATTTCCCTCAGGTGGGGGTTTCAGGATTAGGCAGCAAATTTTGAAAGGAGAGAGGAGAAAGGTTTTGAAAAGACTTGAGGCAGCTATTTTTTTTTAAATACAGTAGTTCACGTGTGGAATGAATGTCCAGAGGAAGTGATGTTACTTTCAAAAGACATTTGGTTAATTACATGAATAAGAAAGGTTTGGAGGGATATGGGCCAAACACTGTCAGGTGGGACTAGATTAGTTTGTGAATATATTCAACGTGGTCTAGTTGGACTGAATGGTCTGTTTCTTTGCTGTATGACTCTGTAACTGTTCTGTACTTGTCTTAAAAACATTTTCTTGCTTTCTCCCATAAACATCCACTTTATTGTTGCTCAAAACTCAGATGAACTCAGCCTTGAATATATTCAATGACCCCTAACTGCAGGAAGGCATCCACAATTCTGAACACAATTCCTCTTGTCAATATACCACTTGCTTTGCTGATTGCTTGCTGCACCTGTCTGACAACTGGCAGTGACTGGTGTAGAAAGACACTGAGCCCCCTTTCTACATCCACATATCATTCCCTATTCCCTTGTGCCTGAAACATCGACTGTCCTGCCTCTCAGATGCTGTCTGACCTGCTGTGCTTTTCCAGCGCCACACTTACTGACTCTAATCACCAATATCTGCAGATCTCACTTCCTCCACATCTCAGTATATCACCATTTAAATAATACACTTCCTTTCTGCTCTTTTGCACAACTTCACATTGTTGTACTCTTTTTCTCATGTTTTCCAATTGTGGTCTTCTCTACATTGGGGAGACTGAGCATAAACTTGGGAACGGTTTGCTGAGCATCGCAGGCAGGTCCACAGAGGTTGACTGGACCTCCCAGTCACTACCCACTTTAATTCCCCTTCCCCCTCCCTTTCTGAAAAGATTATCTTAGGCCTTCTCCATTACCACAATGAACCAAACAGCAAATTGGAGGAACAACACCTCATCTTCCGCCTGGGCAGCCTATAGCCTAGAGGACTCAACATTGAGTTCTCCAGTCTCAAATAACCTCACTTCCCATTCTCCTCCCCCCCCCCCCCCCCTCAAACGACTCCCTTCTCAGCTCCTCCCCCTCATCACTCATGAACCAGATTTATTCCTCCCATTCACCAACCAGGTCAGACCTTTCACCTATCCCCAATTCACCACCCTGCCCCAAGGACACTCTTTATCTGCACCTATCCCCAATCCTGAAGAAGGGTTACACCTGAAACATCGACTTCTCCACCTCCTGATGCGACCTGGCTTGTTCTTCCAGCCTCCTGCATGTCTATTTTGCCAATTGCGACACAGACGTGGAGCAACGTTTCTCGAGTCTGTCCACCCCGATTCACTGCCTTTCCTTTCAGTTGCTGCAAGTCAACAACTCAAGCCCTGAATAAAAAAAAAAGAAATGGAAAAGGTGGTGAGAGAAAAGAGTGCCGTACTCACAGATGTTGGACAGAGGAAGGAGATTGCAGTCTGGGGTGAAGCTCAATCTTCATTCAGCAGCAGCTTCAGAAACTCAGAGTCCAACTTCCGCATTCAGACAATGGGGTGGCTCTGATTGGCAGGAGGACTAGACTCTTTCCGGTCCTCCTGTACTTCCTATTGGTCAATCAAAAGAAGATCGCGCGCCTTTTTGTGCGGACTGCGATGATCATACCCAGTGAATTTGCTGACACCCGGCGAGCATGCGCATGGCTTGCTGACACCGGCAAACATGCGCTGTATGCTCTATCGGATGCTGGTGTTCCTGACAGATTTTAAGTGTTCAAATGCCAATAGGAAAAAAAGGGGTCGAGCCACAATACGTTTTCCCCGTGGTTCGACATTTTATTGCTTTTGCATTTTGTCTCGCTGCTCAACCTTTGTACGTCTTTTACCCTTGTTGAGAGAGTCTCCCCGTGAGCTGACTGTGGGCAGCGCTTTAACCAGTTACACAGACTGAAGAAACATTACACTATTCGCAGGAGGGAGTGACTGTACACGTTTCCTGAGTGTGATCACACTTTCAATTGTTCATCGGAAACACAGAGCCAAAAAGTCACCAGAACTGCGGAGAAGTTGTGGAAATGTGGGGACTGAGGGAAGGGATTCCATTCCCTGTGGGCACTGGAGATTCATCAGCTCAGTCGCAGTACGGAGAGGCCGTTCTTCAAAAAATTATTACAACATTATTTCCCATTGACAAAAACACATTCACGCTGCCTGATTACCTTGAACTTATACAAGTGCCCTGTCATAATATCTTTGATAATAGCTTTGAACATTTTCCCCATTACATATGTTAAGTTAAATGGTCTGCAGTTTCCTGTTCTCGGTCTCCCTTTTTGAAGAAAGGATTTTTCCAATCTAAAGAAACCATCCCTGAAACTAATGAGGTTTGGAAAATTAAAACCAATACATTAACTATTATGGGGAGAATGCGGGTAAGTAGAGTTGAAATGCCCATCAGCCATGATTGAATGGCAGAGTGGACTCGATGGGCTGAATGGCCTTACTTCCACTCCTATGTCTTATGGTCTTATTTCACTCGCTAATTTCTCTTAAAGAGTCTAGGATAAATTCCTTCAAATACCCGGGACTTATCAGCTCATAGTTCCAACAGTTTACTCAGTACTAATTCTTGGTGATTGTAATTTTCTTCAGTTCCTCCCTCCCTTTCAATTCCTGATTTACAGCTAGTTCCAGGGTGTTACTTGTATCCTCTCTAGTGAAGTCAGATTCAAACTCTTTTCAATTCATGTGCCATCTCTTTATCCTCCGTTACTGAATCCCCAGACTCATTTTGTTAACTTTTCTTTTTAAGAAAAGCTGACAAAACTTTCCAACCTGTTTTTATAATTTTTTTAGCTAACTTTCTAACCTTAATTGCCGTGCTATACTGCCTGCATTATTTCTGATATTTTGCCACAGCTCCCAACTCGAGCATCAACTTGTCTGCGTATTCTATTGAACTGACCTTGATTAAGTGTTGCAAAACACACAAGGGCAAATCTTTCCTCTCCAGAAAGTCTTAGTACTTAACATGATAAAATTCACTTTGAAATATTGTTCATCCAAATTTTACCAAGCACATACTACAGATTCAACATCCCACAATGACACCCAGTTTTGTTATGATCTTTAATTCTGAAGAGAAACTTGAATACCCAATGATTAACTGGAAGAACTCTTCATTAAGTTTTCACATTTTTAAACAAATAAAAATTACCAATTAATTGGAGTCTTGATAGTTCATTCACTTTCTGGGAATAGTCCAAGGGATGCAACATCTCTCTAGAATTCAATTGAATCCTTCTCAAGATTCCAAGTATTCCTGGTAATTGTATGTGGGAAAAGATCTGCCACCCTGGCAACCCACAATAGGCCCACAAAAGCAAAATTGGCCAAACTGTACCAAAACACCCAGAATGCCTTAGCAGGGACCAAGCAGGCTGACAAGCGAAACTAGACAGCACTTGCAGACAAGGGAATACCTGTACACCTCAAGTACCCACTAACAATGACAGAGTACCACAGCTATCCCAAAGCCCTGAGGGCAGTTTCACAACCCAGCAATACCAAAACCACACAAAGGACAGGTCAGACAGAGAGGCACCAGCAAGAGCATTGCTCCCAGGACAGGACAATGGAAGCACCTCACCGCTTCAGAGGAGACATTAGCACCTACCTGCGAAGAGGAATGGAAGCTCCTGATCCATCGATACTGTCAGAATGTTGCTTTGTGTAGAGAATTAGGACATTCCTATGATAACTGTTTTCCGATTAGCATCATTGTAACTAGATTACTCCATTTCCAGCAGCAACATTTCACTGCCACCCAGAGAATTGGCTATGAGGTTGCTTTACTATCCAAAGCCATCATGTCCCGACAATGTGCCCCTGCCCTAAACCCCACCACCCTGCTTCCACTCACTCTGACCACTATTACGGATGAACACAACTGTTTAGACCTTGTCCAGCAGGTCGTTGCCCCATGCCCTGACCTCTCTGAAACACCTCCAGACAACTCTGACCTCATATTCTATACATATGGCTCATCCTTCAGGCCCTCAGACCACTGCACACTGGCAGGATGTGCCCTCTGCACTCCTTTCACAGTACTAGAGTCAGCTGCACTGCCAAATGGCACATCTGCACAAGCTGCAGAGCTGTTTGCACTCACTAGGGCTGGTGTCATGGCTAAAGGACACACAGCAAACATTTATCCTGACTCCAGATATGCCTTCGGAGTCATCCACGATTTTGGCACATTCTGGAAACAGAGACTTCGTCACGTCAGCAGGGAGGCCACTATAACACCCTATTCTGATTTCTAATCTCCTGAAAGCAGCCCTGTTACCCTCAGCCCTAGCAATTATCAAATCCCGTGCCCATACCTCTGCCACTGACCCGGTCACCCTCAGGAATGCCTCAGCTGACACAGCAGCCCGGAAGTCGCACTGCACCCCACCATCTATATCCTGCAGGCCCCCAGAATAGCGCAGGCCCCAGTATTCTCTGACCCCATGGAGGCTGTGCAAGCTACCCAAGAAACTGCTCACAGCAGGAAAAGGACAGTTGGGCCTGCATTGGGGCCACACAATCTCCTTCCCTCAACCTGCTAATACACCCTGATGGCTGCATCATTTGCCCAAATGCCCACCTACACACACTGGCCCTAGCAGCCCACAGCATTGGCCATACAGGCAAGAGGGACATGATACACACTGTAACGCAGTCCTGGTATGCACCAGGATTCACTGCCGCTGCCCAAGTCCTGCTGTCACAGTGCCTCATCTGCCTGCAGAACAATGCAGGGAAGCCAGTTGCCAAGTACCTGCCAGTTCCTGAGGGGCCTTTCAGCCTCTTACAGATTGACTTCACACACATGCCCCAAAAACAGGGTTACAAGTACATCCTGGTCATCAGAGATATGTTCTCCAAATGGGTGAAAGCATTTCCCATAAGAAAGGGTGATGCATGTATGATAGTAAAATGCCTCCTAAAGGATGTCATCCCCAGATTTGGAGTTCCCAGCAGCATAGAGACGGAAAGGGGGACACACTCATGGCTTGGCTTGAGACCGACATTAGCGAGACACTAGGGATACCACGGCGACACCCCATCCCCAACCAATCCGTCGTCAGGCATGGTCGAGCGGATGAATGGCATCCTGAAGACCACACTGACTAAAACCACCCAGAAAACAGGACTGACCTGGTCAGACGCCTTGCCACTTGCCCTCCATGCTACACATGCGCAGCCAAACTGAACAGCTGTGCTCACCCCATTTCAAGTATTTATGGGGCAGCCTATGCCCACTGCCACCAGACCCCTGACACTCACCACAGACACAGCCCTGCTTCTGACACAAGGGGCCCCACTAGAGTATGTCCAGGCCCTTAGCAGGAGCATTAGTGCTCACACAACCAGGTCAGGGCTGCATTGCCCACACCCCAATCATTGCCCATTCATCTGTTCTGACCTGGGGACTATGTCATGATAAAATCACTAGAAAAAAAGATTCTCTCTCTCTTCGGTGGAAAGGTCCGTACCTGATCCTGATGACAACCCGGACTGCTGTGAAACTGGAAGGATGGCCCGAATGGACACATACCACCCGCTGCAAGAGGGCTCCACAACCTCTGAACAGGGACCACACAGAGGAAGCACCACTCCGACCACCCCCGAGGATGAATCCAGCTGCTCGCGGCAGCCATCACCATCTGATCAGTCTGACCATCACACTGTGGCTTGCTGGTAAACAGGGGCAGCACATTTCATAACCCACTGTGATTTGCAGGCCAACACCTTCCTCAGAATGGCCCATGGGTATGCCCAGCGATTTAATCAGACCCGCTGCTGGGTCTGCACTAGGTCCCTGTCCACTCTCACGGGGGGCATTTCCTTAGCCTCAATCCCCTTAAATATCTCTGACATGGTGGAATGGTGCCTGGAACCAGACAGGTCCCCTGAAGTTACCACACTCAAAATACCACCAGCAATGACCAAATATGGGGGCAACAGCCCAGCCCGCTGGAGGTCTGCGGGTTACCACCTGGAAAAATATAAAGGGTGCTTTTACCCGACCTACAACCTCTCCCATGAACCCCCAGCCCTGA
Organism: Chiloscyllium plagiosum; assembly: GCF_037043375.1. Lineage (NCBI taxonomy): Eukaryota > Metazoa > Chordata > Chondrichthyes > Orectolobiformes > Hemiscylliidae > Chiloscyllium > Chiloscyllium plagiosum. Next base: position 9,048,878 of record NW_028270165.1, read on the forward strand.
CCATTGCTGACACTAACACACACGGGCCACCTGCAGGATCCATCTGTTTGAAACACACACAGCCATCTGGATGGGAGGCTGGCTGGAGCTGGTGCACTGACTCCCTGCTCCTAACTCCCGCAGCATGCCGATCCGCTGCAGAAGGCAGCATTTTAAACCGACAAGTCCTCAACAGGATCACTCAGAATACCACCTTCCTCACCAGCTGGACAGGGACCCAGACACTCCATCTCCAGACCGACAACGGCACCTATTTTATCTGTGGCCACAAAGCCTACTGCTGTCCTGGACAGGGAGCTACAATGTTGGGTATGCGGTACCATTCATTTATCACTCCCAGACCCCTCCCTTCCCAAAGCCCATGCCACGCAGCAGACGAGCCCTCGCTGCCATTGAAGCAGCTCTCTACCTGATGTCACCCCACTCCGCAACCTTACAGTTACAGGTAGAAGCCCACAAACTCGCTGTCACAGTACAGGAGGTGGCAAACTCCACAGGAGACACATTCACCCAGCTGAATGTGGAGGCTGTTGCCATCTGTACTGTGACTCTGCAGAACAGGATGGCCCTGGACTACCTACTCACTGTGAAAGAGGGCACGCGCAGAGCCTGACTGCAGGGACTGATAGCCCTCATCGCTATCATTGCTGGGCTTAGAGTGCTAGCCATGGCTATCCAACTATGCTGTTCACGCCTATGTACAATTTTGTTACCCTCTGTCCCCCCCCCCACCACTCAGGTAGCACAGATCCACTGGGAGAACATCCCTGTCCCTAAAATAGCCTCTCCTGGACCAGACTCGGACACAGAGCTATCTGTCTGATACCGTGACCCCCACCCGACAATCCCCCTGGCTCCGGCTACATTGCCCTTCTCGTCCCTCCCCTAAGCAAAACAAAAAGGGGGGGAAATTGTGGAAAAAGATCTGCCACTCTGCCAACCCACAATAGGCCCACAAAAGCAAAATTGGCCAAACTGTACCTAAAACACCCAGAATGCCCATGCAGGCTCGCAAGCCAAACCAGACAGCACACACCGACAAAGGAATACACTTCAACCTCACTACAATGACAGAGCACCAAAGGTATCTCAAAGCCCCAAGGACAGTTTCACAACCCAACAATACCAAAGCCACACAAAGAGCAGGTCAGACAGAGAGGCACCAGCAAGGACTTGCTTCCGGAACAAGAAATGGAAGCACCTCACCACTTCAGAGGAGAAGTTAACACCTACCTGTGAAGAGGAATGGAACCATCAATAGTCAGGATGTTACACTGTGAAGGAACAGGACATTCATCTGATAACTGTTTTCCAATTAGCATCCTTGTAACTAGATTACTCCATTTCCAGATACATTGTACATTCCCCATTTCTTAATCAGCCTTATTGTACAGCATTATTATAAAAACTGGTCTCATCCTCAGCTCTTAGAAGAGAAATTCTGATCTACCTGTACAGACTGTCAGTTCTGTGTCAGTCTAGTCAGTTTCTCTTCCAGTGACATTGCTTGTAATAAAGTGTTTGTCAATTTCACTTTGAACCGCGCTTTGTGATCTCTAACTTATTCGGCAAATTTCTCCGACATGCGATAACAGGGCGACCAGAACTGTACTCAATACTCTGACAGTGGTCATACCAACATGATGTTCCAACTCCTATACACAACGCTGTGAACAATGAAGGCAAGTGTACTGAACGCCTCTTAACCACCCTGTCTACCAATGATGCAACTTTCATAGAACAATGTACCTGAAACCCACCATGTCTCTGTTCTACAACGCAACCCAGGGCCCTATCATTAACTACACAAATCCTGCCCTTCCTTGTTTTAGCAAAATGCAACCCCTCGCTTTTATCCATACCTCTCTCATACACATGCTCTCTCTGAGACACTCACACCCTCTCACAGGCTTCTCCTCCATCACACTCACGCTTCAAGCATGCACACACGCAAACAAACACACACGCTCTCATGCACACACAGGTCTATGGGGTGAATTTGCATTTGCAGATATATTCAATTTTGATCAAAAAGCACACAATCTGTAATATTTGTAAATTTCTACTTTGGAAATAGAACCAGTCTGATTCAAGATTGGGATACAGACAGACTCAAACCTCACACATTTCATTATTGTCTGAACTGAGATGAAACCTATTTATATAAAACCTTAAGTCATCTCGAGAATCTGACTTCAAAGACTTTCTGGGATTTACACATTAATGAACTAAAACTTGCAACCTATTCTAAAAGACAAAAGACTTCACAACAATCTAGGTTTGTTCAATATATCCGATCAGTTGCACTATACTGTGACCTTTTGCTATAAATTCTGTCTTATGATCCTGTTCCACAGCTTCCTGATGAAGGAGCAACGCTCCGAAAGCTAGTGGTTCCAAATAAACCACTATAACCTGATGTGTGATTTTTTAACTTGATCCAACCCAGTCCATCTCTGGCTCCTCCACATCATTTCTAGTGAAGGCAGCCAACCCCTCCCGGTGCTGCCAGTAAACTTTACAATGCTGACGAAATGACACAGTACCTGCACTCACAAAAAATTAACAATTTTTAATGATACTAGCTACTCATTCACTGCTCCACCTGATACATGACATTGGAAACTTAGCGCAGGAGGCTGAAAGAAATGAGCAGCTTTAAAACAAAAACCTCTTGGAGCTCAAAGCTTTCAATGAAAGTCTGAGCCCGGCAGTAAGTTCAGGTAATCTTTATCAAGACCCAACTTTATTACAGCTTCAGATCCCCCCAGCAAAAAGGTGTAGAAAAAGTAGCTTATTTTTTTAAAAACAGCTCAAGGTCAAAGAGTACACAGTCTCCCCACCCCCCACTTTCTTTACTATTAGTCAGCACCAAGTTGTCCCTTTGTAATTGGATCCTTGGTACAGCCGTAACCCGTAGGAAGTATTGCCTCACTCAGCAATTTCAACCCAGACCCTGTATCCAAGTGAGTTTCTCCCTGTTCATTTCTGCAGGTGGGGGAGTCAACCACACTGCTCTAGGTCTGGAGTCACATGTAGGCCACCCGGGTAAAGGGACAACTGAGTGAATCCTTTCCTGCAACGGCAGTTTCCTTTCCTAAAAAGGGCATGAGTGATTCAGATGGGGGAATCTCACGCCCCCTCCCCCAAAAATGGTTTCATCGTTAGATTCCGAACTCCAGACTTCTGACCGAATTCCAATTCCGCCATCTGCCACGACGGGATTCAAACCCAGGGGTCCAGTCGATAATGGGACTCTGCCATTGCTCATTCAATCCCCCTGCCATGGCATGTGAACTCGCTGGTGCCTCTGCAGGTGGGAAGAGCGGGTGAATCCCTTCCCACACTGAGCGCAGGTGAATGGCCACTCCCCAGTGTGGACCCGCTGGTGGGCCAGCAGGGTGGAGGCCTGTGTAAAGCCCTTCCCACACTCAGGGCAGCTGAAGGGTCTCTCCCCAGTATGGACCCACTGGTGCTTCAGTCTGTCGGATGAATTGCTGAAGGCTTTCCCGCACTCGGGGCAGCTGAAGGGCCTCTCCCCAGTGTGTCCCCGCTGATGCCTCAGCAGGGCTGAGGAATTGCTGAAGGCCTTCCTGCACTTGGTGCAAAGGAACGGCCTCTCCCCGGTGTGGACCTGCCGGTGGGTCAGCAGACTGGAGGCCTGGGTAAAGCCCTTCCTGCATTCGTGACAGCTGAAGGGTCTCTCCCCCGTGTGGACCCGTTGGTGCTTCAGCAGGTCAGAGGAATTGCTGAAGGCCTTACCGCACTCTGTGCAGGGGAACGGCCTCTCCCCGGTGTGAGTGCGCCGATGAGTCTCCAGGGCAGACGGGAAATGGAAACTTTTCCCACAGTCACCACACTTACATGGTTTCTCTGCGGAGCGGGATCGCTCAGGTTTTTCCATGGCCAAAACTACGCACAAAAATGTGTAGAGCCCCTCCCTGCCGTGAATCCCTCTTTCCAGCCTGTATAACTATTTCTGGCTCCACACTCAGTGCACTGCAACAGTACGGTCTCTCATCCAGTCCCAATGATTCTGAAAACATACAGAAACAGGAACCAAAACGCTTTGCTCCTTCTCACAGAATCACAGTTGAAAATTGTTGCGTTCCCAATGGATTGAGTGACTGTCCGACATTGACATCAAAGTGAGGATTGCAGACACTGGACACTCAGTGTTGAAAAGTGCGGCGCTGGAAAAGCGCAGCAGGTCAGGCAGCATCCAAGGAGCAGGAGAGTCGATGTTTCAGGCATAAGCCCTTCATCTGTTGATTTTGAAACTTCCAAATTCAGATCTTCAAATAATCTGTAAAAAGAGATTACAAAAATCATCACTGTCAGTGCAGGGGAGAAATTCAGAACAAGCAACTCTACTTTCTGCAGAACGTTCTTTTCTTTTGTTACTCCACAAAATTGAAAGCACCATCCCTCTCTCTCTCTTCTCTCCCCCTCTGTTCTCACTCCGCGCTAATTCTCCTGAAGATGCTGATTCAGGATCTTACAGGGGCAGAAAAGCAAAAATGTCAAGACTGACATCTCTCTGAATTTTGGATAACTCCACCTGAAAGTTAATATCTTTCCCAACACTGGAATACTGCTGAGACTGAACAGGTCTGATTTTGGGAAACAAATACTGTGTCAATTCAGGGTGAACCTGCAATGCAGCTTCTTTACAAACAATGAGGCACGAAATGGTTAACATCCCCAGGAAGGGGGAGAAAAGGAGACATCAAGGTATTGACACCGACACCAGAGAGAAAGTTAACATGCCGATCAGGTATCCATAAATAATCTAGGCCCGTTTGCCAGCACTTGGCCCATTTTCCTTTAACACCTTCCTATTCATATATCCATCCAGATACCTTTTTAGCTTAGATTAGATTAGATTAGATTAGATTAGATTAGATTAGATTAGATTACAGTGTAGAAACAGGCCCTTCGGCCCAACAAGTCCACACCGACCCGCCGAAGGGAAACCCACCCATACCCCTACATTTACCCCTGACCTAACACTACGGGCAATTTAAATGTTGTGATTGCACCAGCCTCCACCACTTCCTCTGGCAGCTCATTCCTTACACACACCGCCCTCTGAATGAAAAAGTTGCCCCTTACGTCCCTTTTAAACCTTCCCTTCCCCACCCCACCTGCCCACCCTGAACCTATTACCCTTACATTCTGGAGTATCCCATCTCAAGGAAAAGACCTTGACTATTTACCCCATCCATGCCTCTCATGATTTTATCAACTTCAGCCTCCAGCACGCAAGGGGAAACAGCCTCAGTCTGCTTCACCTCTCCCTATCACTCAAACCCCCCAACCCTGGCAACATCCTTGTAAATCTTTTCTGAACCCTTTCAAGTTTCACAACATCCTTCTGATAGGAGGGAGACCAGAACTGCACACAACATTCCAAAAGTGGCTATGGTTCTGCTGAACAATGGCAATTTAATTACAAAATATTAATTTCTTCATGAGAAGGGAATAATTGGCAATGTAGCTGTAAGAGGCCTCTTGCGGAAGAGTGAAGAACTGAGTGAGAGAACTTTCCATTAAAATGAGAGGAACAGAGGTGATTCTGAGACTGGGGACTTAAATCTAAAGCAAGGAAATTACAGTCACAAACAGGCCACAACAAATGAAGGAACATTATTGAAAGAAATGACAAACATTTAAAGAGCACCTGGAGGAACTGCAACAGTCCATTCCTGTCTGAAAAAATAAAACACAGAAGGTGGCACAGCCACGGCTAACAAGGGACATGATGGATAGGACTAGATCCAAAGGAGTGGCGTACAAATTGGCTCAAAATAAAGTAGCAGATCTGAAGACTGGGAGCAGTTCAGGTTTCAACAAAAGGATTGGTCAAAAGGGGAAAATGGGGAATGTGAAGAGGAAAAAAATTAGAAAAAACAATAACAACTAGAACAGGCAAAGTTCTCATGTGGAACAAAGAGATGGAAGACCAATTAACCACATATGTTGCTTCTATCATAAAACACAGGTAACATCCCATGCTCGGGTTGAGGGATTTGAGCTATCAGGAGAAGTTAAACATGCTGGCGGTTTTCCGTGGAGAGTCGGACGCTGAGGGATGACCTTATAAAGGTTTATAAAATGATGAGGTGCACGGATAGAATAAATAGATAAAGTCTTCTCCCTGGGGTGGGGTGGTTGATAACTCTAGAACATAGGTTTAGGGTGAGAGGGGAAAGATTTAAAGGAGATGTAAGCGGCAATTTTTTCATGCAGAGAGTGGTAAGTGTATGGAATGAGCTGCTGGAGGAAGTGGAGGAGGCTAGTGCAATTGCAACATTTAAAAGGCATCTGGATGGGTATATGAATAGGAAGGGTTCGGAGGGATATGGGCTGGGTGCAGGCTCAAGTTCTCCCTCCTCCTGCATTGAATTTCAAATCCATCTTCATCACGTCTTTCCTCCACTCTTGGCGTTCTCTTTTCTCCTGTCTACAAACTGAAAATAACATCAACACATCAATGCTCTCCTGGTCACTGCGATCTTGGAAGTATCCAGTTTCTGTTCCAGCTCCACAAATGATCAGATTCATTCACCTCAAATTCACAGTCCACCTTCGTGTCATTCTAGATCTCTCTCTCTCTCTCTCTCCCACTCCCTTTTTCCTGTTTTAAGGCCACACAGACCAAGCTCAGGGCCAGGTCTCTCAGAGTGAAATGAGGAAATTCTAGTTGAATGACACCAACTGTCACTTCTCTCCCGGAAATGACAGCTAATGGTGCCCTCACCAAGATGGCCGCCCGCGCTCCCCGCCCCAAGTCAACATGCGCCTTATCCTTACAAAGATGGCGTCCTGTTACCCGGGCAACACGAGAGCTCCTTCGGTGGTGAAGTGGGCCTGGGGAGGTTTTATTCACGGCCTCAGGCCTCCCCCTCGGAGTTTATAAACTCCCCAGTCTCCCTCCTCCCGCGGTTCCCAATCCTACCCTGTCTCACTGTCTCCTGTCCCCGGGATGTTTCTGAAACCTGGTCCTGTTCTGAAAGAGGATCACCGGACCCGAAACGCGCTGCCTGACCTGCTCAGCTTTCCCAGCGGCTCCTGTTCTTGTTCCTTCAGCCGCCGGCGCCATTCCTCTCCCGAACTCAGTAACTTTACCTCACCGCACGCATGCGCACTGCCAGGGGCCCATAGAGAGGTTTCTCGATCGCATGGGATCGTGGGAATTGAAGGCGCCATTAATGTCATGAAATCCAGTATCCCATATGCCTTCTTAACTGTCCTATTCACGTGTTAATGAAGTTAATGAAGAAGGGCTCATGCCCGAAACGTCGATTCTCCTGCTCCTTCAATGCTGCCTGACCTGCTGCGCTTTTCCAGCAACACATTTTCAGCTCTGATCTACAGCATCTGCAGTCCTCACTTTCTCCTCCTTAATGAAGTACACGTCAGGAGTAAATCATTCATCGATTTTAGATTTATACATTGAGTGGAACACTACAGGTGTTTGACTCTAAACTCTAGTTCCAATTCAGTGTCAGTATAATCGCTTTTTATCTGCTCTAAAATAAGCATCGAATCAATGCACTCCATCTGACCCTTCTTAACGTTGATTTTCTTTAGTTTGCAGATTCCAACACCCTGTTTAAATAATTTATTAAAATCTACTTCTGGTACATGGGTGTCACTGGCTGGCCAGCATTTGGTTCTCCTTGAGAATGTGGTGGTGAGCTGCCTTCTTGAACTATTGCAGTACACATCTTGTACGGTGACCCACAACGTTTTGAGGGAAGAAATTCCAGGATTTGGACCAGTGACACTGAAGGAACATCTCCAAGTGAAGATGGTGAGTGGCTTGGAGTGGTACTTGCAAGAGGTTGTGTTCCCATGTATCTGTTTCCTGGTCCTTCTAGATGGAAGTGGCTGTTAGTTTGAAAGGCAATTTGTAAGGTGCTTTGGTAAATTTTTGCAGTGCATCTTGTAGATACTACACACTACTGCTTCTGAACAGTGGATATGGTACCAATCAAGCAGGCAACATTGACCTGGATGGTATGAAGCGTTTCAAATACAGTTGAAGCTGCAACCCCATCCAAGCTAGTGGGGAGTATTCCATTACACTGCTGACTTGTGGCTTGTGGAAGTTGGAACAGGTTTTGGAGAGTCAGGATGTGAGTTACTCACTACAGTATTTCTGGCCTCTGACCTGCTCTTGTAGCCACTGTGTATGTATAGTTCATCTAGTTGAGTTTCTATTCAATGGTTAACCCCAAGGATGTTGATCGTGGGGTATTTAGTGACAGTAACATTGTTGATATCACAGGTCAGTGGTCAGATTATCTCTTTTGGGGATGAGTCATTCTGTGACATTTGCATGGCATTCATGTTACTTGCCACTCATCAGCCCATTGGATATGGTTAAGATCTTGAAGCATTTCAAGCAGAGTTTTATTTGGAGAAATGAGAGGTGTTGCATTTTGCAGCTGTATAAGACATTGTTTCGGCCACTTTTGGAATACTGTGTTCAGTTCTGGTCTCCCTGCTATAGCAAAGAGGTTGTGAAACTTTGGAAGTGGTTGGAGAAGATTTACAAGGCTGTTGCCATGCTTGTGACCTACAGTGAGAGGCTCAAGAGGCCAGGGACATTTTCCCTGGAGAATTGGAGGCTATGGGGGTGATCTTATAGATGTTTATGAGGGGCATGGATCGGGTAAATACCCAAGCACTTTTTCCCAGGGTAGGGGAGTCCAAAACTAGAGGGCATATGTTTGAGGTGAGAGGGGAATGATTTAAAAGGGACGTGACCGGCAAGGTTTTCATGCAGAGGATGGTGCATGTGTGTAACAAACTACCAGATAATGACATTTAAAAGGCATCTGGATAGGTACATGAATAGGAAGGATTTAGAGGGATATGGGCCAAATGCGACTAGGTTAATTTAGGATATTTGGTTGGCATGACAAGCTGGGCCGAAGGGTCTGTTTCCATGCTTTATAACTCTAATCAGCTTTGCTGAAAGCAGAAGAGTCAGAGCACTTTCAGAGCAGCTTTCAAAGATGTTTTGCCCTTACTGGGAGCAATAGACAATAGGTGCAGGAGTAGGCCATTCTGCCCTTCAAGCCTGCACCACCATTCAATATGATCATGGCTGATCATCCTTAATCAGTATCCTGTTCCTGCCTTAGCTCCATAACCCTTGATTCCACTATCCTTGAGAGCTCTATCCAACTCTTTCTTAAATGAATCCAGAGACTGGGCCTCCACTGCCCTCTGGGGCAGAGCATTCCACACAGCCACCACTCTCTGGGTGAAGAAGTTTCTCCTCATCTCTGTCCTAAATGGTCTAACCCGTATTTTTAAGCTGTGTCCTCTGGTTCGGCACTCACCCATCAGCGGAAACATGTTTCCTGCCTCCAGAGTGTCCAATCCTTTAAGAATCTTATATGTCTCAATCAGATCCCCTCTCAGTCTTCTAAACTCAAGGGTATACAAGCCCAGTCGCTCCAGTCTTTCAACGTAAGGTCGTCCCGCCATTCCAGGAATTGACCTCGTGAATATACGCAGCACTCCCTCAATAGCCAGAATGTCTTTCCTCAAATTTGGAGACCAGAACTGCACACAATACTCCGGTATGGTCTCACCAGGGCCCTGTACAGCTGCAGAAGAACCTCTTTGCTTCTATACTCAATCCCTCTTGTTATGAAGGCCAGCATGCTATTAGCCTTCTTCACTATCTGCTGTACCTGCATGCTTACCTTCATTGACTCGTGTACAAGAACACCCAGATCTATTTGTACTGCCCCTTTACCTAAATTGATTCCATTTAAGTAGTAATATGCCTTCCTGTTCTTGCCACCAAAGTGGATAACCATACATTTATCCACATTAAACTGCATCTGCCATGCATCTGACCACTCACCTCACCTGTTCAGGTCACCAGTAATCTCCTAACATCCTCCTCACATTTCACCCTGCCACCCAGCTTAGTATCATCAGCAAACTTGCTAATGTTATTACTAATACCATCTTCTATATCATTAATATATATTGTAAAAAGCTGCGGTCCCAGCACTGATCCCTGCGGTACCCCACTGGTCACTGCCTGCCATTCCAAAATGGAGCTGTCTATCACTACTCTTTGTTTCCTATCAGCCAACCAACTTTCAATCCAAGTTAGTACTTTGCCCCCAATACCATGCGCCCTAATTTTGCTCACTAACCTCCTATGTAGGACTTTATCAAAAGCTTTATGAAAGTCCAGGTACACTTCATCTACTGGATGTCCCTCGTCCATCTTCAGAGGTACATCCTCAAAAAAATTCCAGATTATTAGTCAAGCATGATTTCCCCTTCATAAATCCATGCTGACTCTGACCTATCCTGTTACTACTATCCAGATGTGTCATAATTTCATCCTTTATAATAGATTCCAGCATCTTTTCCACCACTGAGGTCAGACTAACTGGTCTATAATTTCCTGCTTTCTCTCTCCCACCTTTCTTAAAAACTGGTACAACATTATCCACCCTCCAATCCGCAGGAACTGATCCCGAGTCTATCGAACTCTGGAAAATAATCACCAAAGCATCCACGATTTCTCGAGCCACCTCCTTCAGTACCCTGGGATGTAGACCATCAGGCCCTGGGAACTTATCGACCTTCAGACCTAACAGTCTCTCCAACACCAAATTATGGCAAATATAAATTCCCTTAAGTTCAGGTCCTTCAGCCACTCTTACCTCAGGGAGACAGTTTGTGTCTTCCCCAGTGAACACAGATCTGAAGTACCAATTCAATTCTTCTGCCATTTTTTTGTTCCCCGTAATATATTCCCCTGTTTCTGTCTTCAAGGGCCCAATTTTAGTCTTAACCATTTTTTTGCCTTTCACATATCTAAAAAAGCTTTTACTATCCTCCTTTATGTTTTTGGCCAGTTTACCTTCGTACCTCATTTTTTCTCTGTGTATTTCCTTCTTAGTTATCCTCTGTTGTTCTTTAAAAGCTTCCCAGTCCTCCATTTTCCCACTTATCTTTGCTATGTTATACTTTTTCTCTTTTAACTTTATATGTTTCTTAACTTCCCTCGTCAGCCATGGCCACCCATGCCTCCTCCTAGGATCTGTCTTCCTTTTTGGAATGAACTGATCCTGCATCTTCTGCATTATACACAGGAATATCTGCCATTGTTCCTCCACTGTCATCCCTGCTAAGGTATTGCACCATTGAACTTTGGCCAGCTCCTCCCTCATAGCTCCATAGTTCCCTTTATTCAACAGAAATATTGTCACTTCCGATTGTACCCTCTCCTTCTCAAATTGCAGATTGAAGCTTATTGTATTATGGTCACTACTTCCCAATGGCTCCTTCACTTCGAGGTCCCTGATCAATTCTGGTTCATTGCACAGAACAAGTTACAGTGAAATCTTTAATTTGTGGGACAGCAACTGAGTGAATGAGTATATCCAGAATTTTAGTGGAAAGTGGGAATTCATTGCACTGTGGGGATGAAGTGCTTTAAGGTTTACCGGCAGTAAGTACAGGTGTGCTGAGTGAATGGTTAGGTGGGTTCTTGTTTTAAACTGCTCATTTCTTTCAGCCTCCAGCATTGTATTTCCACTGCTGTACATCAGAAGAAGTGAATCAGTCACTGTTATCATTAGAAACCTTACGGTTTTCAATACCTCATTGTTTCCTGAGCATTTTAAAGTTTACTGACAGCAGCGGGGTTTGGGTCGTATTCACTGGAAACGATTAAGCAAACAGACAACACACATACGAGAGGGCAGGGTGGGACTTGTCTTTTGATTTGGTGGAAGGTGGGAGGTTCTGCGCGCTGTGATCCGGGGCAAACACGACTGCAGTAAATCATTCAATCTCTACAGTGTGGAAGTAGGCCATTCAACCCCTCTGAAGAGCATGCCATCCCGACCCACGCCCACCAGCTCCCTGCCCTGTCTAGTAGTTCCTGCTGGGGGATGAGACTCGGCCATAAAATTAGGGGGAGTAGATTTAAGGTAGAGATGAGGAGGAGCTGTTTTTCCCGGAGAGTAGTTAATCTGTGAAGGGTGAGGGTGGATTGGCCATGCTAAATTGCCCCACATGGTCCAGGGATTTACAGATTAGGGTGGATTCGCCATGTTAAATTACCCATAGTGCCCAGGTATGGGCAGGTGAGGTCTATTCGGGGGGTAAATATCGGGCAGGAGGGGAAGGGGAATGGATGTGGGTGGGTTACCCTTCGGAGGGTCGGTGTGGTCTCATTGGGCCGGTGACCTGCTTCTACATTGTGCGGATTCTCTGAAGGGAAAAGATTTTTGCAAACTGCGCAGGGCAGTGCTGGCCGTCAATCCGGAGCAGGCGCAGTGCGGAGCCGCCGTCCGCCCCGCCCCTTCCGCTCGTCACGCCCCGTCTCGTAGGCCGTCGCTCGACACTTGCTCCTCCCACTGTCCCGGCCGCGCTCCGTCTCTGTACCCGCCTCTCGCTCCACCCAGTGGCCCCGCCCCTGACCCCGATCGTCGCTCCGCCCCTCCCCGCTGCTGGCTCCTCCCCTTCCTGTCTCACCCTCCGCCGCCTCGACCCATCGATGACGTCACAACGCGGAAGTGGCTCTGCTCGGTTCAGAGTAAAACCCTTTCGCTGGGCAACTCTTCAATCTGAGAGGGAGAAAATCTGTTCACTGGTAGCAACTGGAGTGACTCCAGGGAGGGCGCAGACTCTGCAAACTCAGGTATGTGTCTTAATTGCCCGGGTGATGAGGGACGGAAGGATAGGGTGGGGCTGTTTCCCCAGCCCGCGCCAGAATCTTAGGGGTAACCTTATAGACTTTTATAAAATCATAAGGAGCATGGATAGGGTAAATAGACATGGTCTTTTCCTTGGGGTGGGGGAGTCCAGAACGAGAGGGTGATTGGTTTAGGGTGAGGGCGGCGGGGGAGGGGGCGTGGAGATTTAAAAGAGACCTAAGGAGGCAACTATTTCACGAGGTTTGGACGGGTGTGAATGTGTGTACGGAATGACCTGCCAGAGAAAGTAGTGGAGGCTGGTACAATCACAGCATTTAAAAGGCATTTGGACGGGTGTATCAATACGAACGGTTCAGAGGGCCAGGGAACACGTGCTGGCAAATGTGACTGGATTAATTTAGGCTATCTGGTCAGTACAAGAGTTTGACTGAAGTGCCTGTGCCTGTTTCTGTGTGTATATGACTCTGGCTTTCCACTAACGTTTGCCACGTCTGTATGTTCAGTTTCTCTCTCTGGTGTCAGTGTTAATACCTTGGTGTCACATTATGCTCCCCTTCCCGGGGACATTAACCATTTCTTGAGGTTGTTCCTCAAGAAGGTGCATTGCAGGTTCATCCTGAATTGGCACAGTTTATTTTGTTTTCCAAATCAGACCTGCTCACTCTCAGCATTATGCCAATGACGTGAAAGATATTAACTTTCAGGTGGAGTTTCAGAGAGATAAGTCTTGACGTTTTTGCTTTTCTGCTCCTTTAAGATCCTGAATCAGCACCTTCAGGAGAATTAGTTAAAGTGGAATGAGAACAGAAGGGGAGAGAGAGAATGGGATGGCACTTTCAATTTTGTGGAATAATAAAAGAAAAGAGTGTTCTCCAGAAAGCAGAATTGCTTGTTCTGAATTTCTCCCCTGGACTGACAGTGATGACTTTTACATTCTCTCTTTTTACAGCGTTTGAAGATCTGAAGACAGAAGTTTCAAAATCAACTGTAACGTCAACTCTCCTGCTCCTCGATGCTACTTGATGTGCTGTGAATTTTCAAGTGCCGTGCTTTTTGACAGTGACTGTCCAGAGTCAGCAGTCCTCACTTTGATGTCAATGTCTGACGGTCACTCAATCCATCAGGACCACAACGATTTTTGACTGCAATTCTGTGAGAAGGAGCAAAGCTTTTTGGTTCCTGTTCGAGTACATTTCCAGTATCAGTGGGACTGGATGAGAGACCTACTGTTGCAGTGCACTGAGTGTGGAGCGTGTAACAGCTATATCGCCTGTTAAGAGGAAATCACGGTGCGAAGGGGCTCTACATGCGTTTGTGTGCGGCTGAAGCTTCGGCCATGGAAAAACCTGAGGAATCCCGCCCTGCGGAGAAACCATGGAAGTGTGGTGACTGAGGGAAAGGCTTCTATGTCCCATCTGCCCTGGAAACTCATCTGCGCAGTCACACCAGAGAGAGGCCCTTCAGCTGCCCTGAGTGTGGGAAGGGCTTTACCCAGGCCTCTGCCCTGCGGACTCACCAGCGGGTCCACACAGGGGAGAGGCTGTTCCCGTGTCCCGAGTGCGGGAAAGCCTTCAGCAATTCCTTCAACCTCCAGACACACAGGCGACTCCACACTGGTGAGAGGCCGTTTTCTTGCTCCGAGTGCAAGAAGGCATTCAGACATTCCTCTGACCTGCTGACCCACTGGCGGGTCCACACGGGGGAGAGGGCCTACAGCTGCCCCGAGTGTGGGAAGGCCTTCAGGAATTCCTCCCATCTGCTGACTCACCAGCGGGTCCACACGGGGGAGAGGCCATTCACCTGCCCCAAGTGCGGGAAGAGATTTAGTCAGGTGAGCAACTTGTGGAAGCACCAGCGTCTCCACACTGGGGAGAAGCTGTTCAGCTGCCCCGAGTGCAGGAAGGCCTTCAGCAGTTCCACCACTCTGCTGACCCACCAGCGGATCGATATGGGGGAGAGGCCATTCCCCTGCACAGAGTGCGGGAAGGCCTTCAGTAATTCCTCCATCCTGCTGAGACACCAGAGGGTTCACACAGGAGAGTGGCCCTTCAGCTGCCCTGAGTGCAGGAAGGGGTTCAGCGATTCCTCCAATCTCCAGACCCACCAGCGGATCCACACTGGGGAGAAGCCCTTCGGCTGCAAAGAGTGTGGGAAGGCCTTCATCCGATCCTCCCACCTGCGGAGGCACCAACGAGTTCATGTGCCATCGCAGGATGATTGAAGGAGTAACAACCGAGTGCCATTAGGGACTGGACTATCAACCCGGTTCCGGGGACTCCTGAGTTTGAATCCAGCCGCAGCAGATCACGGAATTGGAATTCGGTCAGAAATCTGGATTTCAGAATCTGATGATGAAACCGTTTTTAGGGTGGGGTGAAATTGCTGAGTGAGGCAATACTTCCTCCAGGTTACGGCCGTACCAAGGATCCAATTACAAAGGACAACTTGGTGATGACCAACAGTAAAGAAAGTGAGGTAGGATTGTGGGGTGGGGTGGGGGAGGGGTGAGAAGTATGTGCGCTTTGACCTTGAGCTGTTTAAAAAGCAGCTACTTTTTCTACACCTTTTTGCTGGGGGGATCTGAAGCTTTAACAAAGTTGGGTCACAATAAAGATTACCTGAACTTACCGTGGGCTCAGACTCTCATTGAAAGCTTTGAGCTCCAAGAGATTTTTTGTTTTAAAGCTGTTCATTTCTTTCAGCCTCCTGCACTAAGTTTTCAATGTTGTGTATCGGGTGGAGCAGTGAATGGGTAGCTAGTATCATTAGAAATTGTAAATTTTTCAGGAGTGCAGGTACTGTGTTTCATTGGCATTGTAAAGTTTACTGGCAGCACTGGGAGGTATGGACTGTGTTCACTAGAAACGATGTGGCGGTACCAGTATTGAACTGGGGTGGATAAAGTTAAAAATCACACAAGACCAGGTTATAGTCCAACAGATTTATTTGGAAGCACGAGCTTTCGGAGCACCGGTCCTTCCACGGGTAGCTGTGGAGCAGGATCATAAGAAACACATCTTATAGCAAAATTCATAGTGTCATGCAACTGATGCCTTTTAGAATGGGTTGCAGGTTTCGGTTCATTAATATGTAAATCCAAGGACAACATCTAAGTCATGTTCTTGAGATGACTTATGGTTTTATTTTATTTTTAAAAAGTGACATCTCAGCTCACACAATACATTAAAGTTGTGAGGTTCGAGTCTGTCAGTATCCCAATCTTGAATCAGACTAGTTCTGTTTTTAAAGTAGGAATATATAAAATATTACATGGATCGACTGCCTGTTGATTGTGTGCTTTGTGAGCAAAATTGAAAGTATCTGCAAATATAATTCTGCCAATACAAATTCACTCCATAGAGTTGTGTGTGTGTGCATGTGAGTTTGTGTGTGAGAGTGCATGTAAGAGTGTGTGCATGCTTGGTAAAGTGTGAGTGTGATGGAGTATAAGTCTGAGAGTGTGTGAGCATGTTCGGGTGTGCGTATATGAGAGAGGTATGAATAAAAGCAAGGGATTGCATTTTACTAAAACAAGGAAGGACAGGACTTGTATATTTAAAACAGAGACCTGGGAGGGTTCAGATACATAGTTATGCAACCTGCAAAGAACTGGTAGACTGGATGGTTAAGAAGGCATTTAGCACCATTGCCACCCAGACCCACCCCCTTACTTCATATTTCTCATAGCTAATCCACCCTACCTTGCATATCCTGAACAATAAGGGTAATTTAGCATGGCCAATCCAGCCTAACCTACACCCTAATCTAAAAACTACCTTCTCAAGAATGTAATTTAAATGCACAACATTTCTAAGAAAAATGTCCGTCTGACTCAACACTGGGACCCAGACAGAATTCACACCTATTGTTAGAAAAGCTGTGCATTTGAATGACTTTCTTGAGAAGGTAAATAAAAACAAGTTCTGGAATTAACATGCCAAAGAGCAGAAACCCATTCTAAAAGATGAAAGATTTAATCTAAAATTGTTTAATATATCACATCTCCATGACACTGGACTCCTTTGGCTATAAATGCCATGATCATTATCTCATTCTCCACAACCAACCTGATAAAAGAGCGGTGCTCCAAACGTTAGTGTTTCCAAATAAATCTGTTGATTTATAACCTGGTGTTGTGAGAATTTTAACTTTGTCCAAGGAAACACGTGTTGTGGGACTGGTAACAGTTGTTATTTTGTGATCTGTTCCTCCTGAAATTTCTCCTCTGCGCAGGCACGGGTGAACAGTCTGTTTTTGTGCTTTGTGCGAGATCAGGCTAGCAGCTTTGAAATCCTTAAAAGAAAACTGTAGGTCAGCAATCGTATTTTGAGAGTGGTACTTCCAGCTCTGGTAGTCCTGTTGGGTCACCAGAGAGGGACGGAGAGAAGATGTCACATCTAAAAAGCAAACCGAAAAGTTGTTTTGTTTGTTCCGTCAGTTGAGTTGGTTCTGCACTCCGATGAGACTGGATACTGATTTTAATGGATCAGAATTGAACACTACAATGGAACCCCTTAAATTTCACGAACGTTGAAAGGGCAAATCAAACTGTAACCTTGAAGAGATATGCTTCCATTTCTAACCTTGGGTGATCCAAATGAGACATTGTTCCTGATCACTCCATTTCAGAGTGCTGCTCTTTCATCAGGTGGTCGTGGACAGTAAGGTCATCATCACAGAATTTATAGCCAAAGGAGTCCACGGTCATGGAGATGTCCTTCACTAAACAATTTTAGATTAAATCTTTCATATTTTAGAATGGGCTTCTGTTCTTTGGTACGTTAATCCCAGAACTTGTTTCAAATTACCTTCCAGAATGTCATTTAAATGCAGAGCTTTTCGAACAACAATGTCAGTCTGACTCGATATTGGGACACACAGAATTCACACCTATTGTTAGAAAAGCTCTACGTTTAAATGACATTCTGAAATGGCTGATCTTTAACATTGAGAATCGTTACATTGATATATTCAGAAACATTGTCAAAGTCTGAAAGCATGTTCACTTTTTGAAAAGAGCTGCTGAAATCTTTCTGAAACTTGCATTGAAACGTGCGTAGTTAGGTCACAGCCCAAGACAGGCTGTAAAGGATGAATGGCCTAATCCTAGTTTTGTGAAATTGATTCTGACTATGTAGAAATAGAGTCATAGAGTTGTAGAGCACAGAATCAAACCCTTCAGTCCAGACAATCAAATATCCTAAATTAATCTAGTGACCCATTTGGTGCATAGCCCTCTGATTCTTTTCTATGCATGTCTACAACCAGATGCATTTTTTTCTTCTTCAGCTAATTGAAGCTGGAGAAGCCTGAAATCTTTAAAGGATTTCCTGAAAAAAACTTTTATTCAAGATTTGGCTCAGTGGAGGATTTCCTAAAGCTTTGCTATTGTAGTTTTCAATTTGTCAAAACAACTTTTCAGTTGTTGTTGTCCAAGGCAGAGTAAATATTCATTTAAGATATAATTGAGATATATACATTCTTTACAATGTTTTTCCATCATTACCAGTGATTGTCCATCATTTGGTACATTGAGCATCATCTTTTTGTGATTCAACAGATATGATTTGAAGTGAATTCTGCAAGATACTTTTGTAATTTATCTAACTTTGCTTTGTATTAAAGATTTCCTTTGTGACATTTTAATTAAAATATCTCAATGTATAATAATGAAACAGCTTACTTATTCTGAAATTATTTCAATTAGTTGGTCGATTGCCAAATAATAGCTGCATAACTGTTGTAAATATTGACACCCAGGAAAGCTATTTTGTTTAATATATTTCCTTTGTAAAGATTTTATAAAATGATTGCAAATTTTATTTCATATGAAAATAGTGTTTTATTAAATGGTTGAAAGTAACTTTGCACTTAATTGCTCCATTTGGGATTAAACAGATTATTTTTATCAAAATCATATTCACAATTTATGGTGAGTGTATTAACAAACAAATGTTGCCATTTGCCATTGAATTGCCTCAAACACAATTTGAAATTCTTGAATGAGTTGATTAAGGGGTACACAGTGAATATTTATTGCACATTTCTGAAATTCTCTGCACTGCCATTGCATTTGGTTAAACAAGATATTTAACCCTCCTCATAACTTTGTATTTCTTTGATATTTCATTTGCTATTGCTATTGCCCAAATAACTTCATCAAATGCCAAAACGTTTTTTAAGCTGTGAATTTTCGGTCTGGTAATGTCATTCAGTTGTGAACAATCTGAAGATTAATTTAAATACATATAAGAATGTCAAAGAGATTGTGATAATAGAAAGTCAACATGTAGAATTGCCAATGAAACGTAAACCAAGGCTGCTCTTAATTTGGTACAGACTAAATCGCAATCAAAATGATAAGAATAAGTAGAAATAACAGCATTGTGCACAAACTGTTTGTAGTGAGTTCAGAATTTTTCTGATCATTTAATTCTGACACATGTAGTGTGCAGCACTTATTTGTTCATCG
The DNA here is from genome assembly GCF_037043375.1 of Chiloscyllium plagiosum. Classification (NCBI taxonomy): domain Eukaryota; kingdom Metazoa; phylum Chordata; class Chondrichthyes; order Orectolobiformes; family Hemiscylliidae; genus Chiloscyllium; species Chiloscyllium plagiosum. The sequence goes on from NW_028270165.1 coordinate 9,068,066, forward strand.
AATGTGAGCATCACTGGCAGAGCTAGTATTTTTCATCATCCCCTCTTTCCCTTGAAAACTTGACTGCTAAGCACCCATATGAATATTAGGTGAGGACACAATGAGGTTGAGTTGCAAGGCCTACTGTGGCATAACAAATTGTACTGGCTTACACTGCACCCTGACAAGACAGATTTTTGGGAAGAGAACAAAAATTGGAATTCCTACTTAAATATTGATGCTCCCATTTATATCTCTCAAAAAGATATTGTTTGCTCCATAAATTTGTAATGGCTCTTTTGTTGAATTATTTTCCTGCATCCGCATATATCTGGAATCATTTTCTTTTCAAGAATTTTGTATTAACGTTTGCCACTTACTGCTGCCATCATCCCTTCAAGATCATTCCAAATCATAATAACTTGCTTATTTTCTTAAAAATTAAATCTTACTCCCCCCCCCCCCCCCCCGCCCGCGCCCCAGCCCAAATCCCTTTTCTGATAAAGTGGCTGCACTATTTCGAACATGGTCACGCGTTCTAAATATTACCATGTACTTTAAATTATGAGATTTCAATGTGTCTTTTTAAATATAAAAATGCCCCTTCAAATGTAGTTATGCCCTTTAAATGTGTTGTGTTCCTCTAAGCGCAATCTTGCCCCTCGATAATGTATACTTACCCCTTTACATATGACTGTCTCTTAAAGGGTCATTTCTATTTATAAATAGGGCAAAGTCTCTTCGAAATGTAGATTCAATTAGATATGACTGCGTCATTTTGCATATTAAGATATCCCTTTGAATGTAATTTTGTCCATTTCAATCTATTTGCAGAAATAGCCCATTAAATCTCCACGTCCCTTTTAAAATGCAGATTTCCCGCTTCAGGTAGCAGCAGTTGTAGCGCGAGGTGGCTGTTGCTTGGTGACGGTGAGGATCCCCGGCCCTGCCTACCCCCCCTGAGTTGACGTCACGCGAAGGCGGTTGGGAGGAGAAGGCGCTCGAGCGGCCGTTAGGAAAATGGCGCCGTGCGGCCGGGGCAGACACCCGTCACTGGGCACCGCCGCCTTCCTGGCGCAGCTGCTGTGTCACGGCCACACCGGCCGGCTGTACAGCAGGCAGGAGCCGGTGACCATTCTGGAGGCGGATGTTCCTCAGTCATTGAAGGGGTAGGACCTGTTGAGAATGGTTAGTGAAGTGTGTGGTGCACCGAGCCTTATTAACATGGATATAGTTTGTAATTTGTCACAGTATACATTTTATTATTTAGAATGGTAGAGATGTACAGCACGGAAGCAGACCCTTCGGTCCAACCCATCCATGCCAACCAGATATCCTAAATTAATCCGGTCCCACTTGCCAGCACTTGGCTCATGCCTCTAAGCCCTTCCTATACGTATACCCATCCAGAGACCTTTTAAGTGCTTTATTTGTAGCAGCCTCCACCACTTCTTCTGGCAGCTCATTCCATTCACACACCACCCTCTGCATGGAAACGTTGCCCCTTAGATACCTTTTATATCTTTCTGCTCTCACCCTGAACCTAGGCCCTCTAGTGCAGACCTTCACCCCCTACACTAGGGAAAAGACATAAGAAAGTTGAGCAGCCAGACAAGACGGAAAAGCCACAAAATATCGAACCAGATGGGGAAAAAAGTTGTGGTGCTACCTTTTTTTTCCTATTGGCATTTGGACACTTCAAAATCTGTCAATAATGCCAGCATCACCACTGAGCATATTGCATACATTCCTCTGTGTCAACAAGCATTGCACATGTTCCTTGCTTTGGGTGTCACCCTTGTTCAGGACTGGGGGTGGGTGTTGGAAGAGCTGCAGAACAAGGGTGTGCTGGGAGCAGGGTGGTGAATTGGGGATAGGTGGAGACAAGTAGAGGGTACAAACTGGTTGGTCACTGGGAGGAAGGAATCTGGTTGGGGGCAGGGAGGGGTGGGGAAGAGCCTGGGAAGGGATTCGAGGAGTGGGGAAGGAGGTTATTTGAAATTGGAGAACTCAGTGTTGAGTCCTCCAGGCTGTAGGCTGCCCAGGTGGAAGATGTTGTGGTGTTCCTCCAATTTGTGGTTTGGTTTGTTGTGGCAATGGAGGCGGCCTAAGATGGTCATGTCAGAAAGGGAGTGGGAAGGGGAATTAAAATGGGTGGTGATTGGGAGGTCCGGTCGGCCTATGCAGACCCAGCTGTGACGCTCGGCGAACCGTTCCCCACGTTTACCCTCTGTCTCCCGAAGACCACAATTGGCAAACACATGGCAAAGACAGTACCCCAATGTGAAGTTAGAGCCTTTGCTGTGTTTAAAAAACAAAGCAGAAAAGAGATGCATTGTTTAAATGGTAACATATTGGGATATGGAGAAAGTGAGGACAGCAGATGCTGGAGATCAGAGTCAAAGTGTGGTGCTGGAAATGCTCAGTCAACATTTGATGAGCAGGAGAGTTGACACTTCAGGCACGGCCCCTTCATCAGGAATGACGTGTGGATGTACAAAGGGGCCTCAGCGTCCTTCTACAACAGTCAATGCCAGTTGTCAGGTGCAGCGAGCAATGCAAGTGGTATATTAGCAAGTGGAAATGAGTTCAGAAGTGGGGATGCCTGCCTGCAGTTAGGGGATCATTGAATATATTCAAGGCTGAGTTCATTTGATTTTTGAACAAGAGGAGGATGTTTATGGGGGAAGGTGAGAAAATGGCTTTTAAGACCAGTACAGAACAGTTACAGAGTCATACAGCATAGAAACAGACCCTTCAGTCCAACTAATCCATGCTGACTGTTCTCAAACTGAACTAGTCACACCTGCCTGTGTTTGGCCCATATCCCTCTGAACCCTTCCTCTTCATGGACTTATCCAAATGTCTTTTAAATGTTGTTACTATACCTGCATCCACCACTGTGTCGGGATGTTCATTCCACACACAAACCAATCTTTTTTAAAAAAAATGCTGCCCCTCAAGTCTTTTTAAAATCTTTCTCCTCTCACCTTCAAAGTTTGCTCTCTAATCTTAAAATCCCCGCCCGTGGGGAATGACACCCACCATTCACCTCATCTCCCCCCCCCCCCCCCCCCCCCTCATGATTTTATAAATCTCTAAGGATACCTCTCAACCTCCTGTGCTCCAGTGAGAAAAGTCCCAGCCTATCCACCTAGATGTAGGTAGATTAATATCCAGTTATGTATGGGACTTTGGTGGAAAGTGGGAATTCACTGCACTGTAGGGATGAAACCCTACCCTATCCAGACATTTCTGCTGGTGGATGAGACTAGGCCACATAATTTGGAGGACTGGATTTCGGACAGAGATGAGGAGGAACTATTTTTCCTGGATAGTAGTCAATCTATGGAATTTTCTGCCCAAGGAAGCAGTAGAGACAGCCTCATTAAGTATATTGAAGACACAGTTGGTTAGGTTTTTGCATGGTAGGTTAATTAAGGATAGTTGGATAATGCAGGGAGGAGGAGCTGAGACGATAGACAGTTTTACCATTATTTTAATGAATGGTGGAGCAGGCTGGATGGGCCAAATGGCCTACTCCTGCTTCTATTACTATGAAACAATAACCCTGCATTTCCCATGGCTAACCCACCTAACCTGCATATCCCTGGACATGATGAGCAATTTTGCCTGGTCAATCCAAATCCAAATCAAGGCTGGTGAGCAATGTAGTGATGTGAGAAATGAACATCAGAGAATGATAGAAAGGGACAAGGAGAGTAAATATACCAGCAATCAAAACTGGATTCTGAAGATCACAAAAAATGGAAACAAAAAGTGGTGTTTCTGCATGTGTGCTGCACTGTAACAAAAGTAAATGAATTGTCTGCACACATTGAAGAGAATAATTATGATCTGAGACTCCTTACAGAAACATGGCTTCAGGATGACAAGGATTGGAAATAGAACAAGGTTTGGACTCTGACCTCACACATTTAATGCTTTGTCTGAGCTGAGATGTCATCTTTGTTACAAAACCTTAAGTTATGTTGAGAAGTGCCTTACAGGAAGTTGGAGATTTACATATTAATGATGTCTGCAACCCATTTGAAAAGATGAAAGACTTAACAATCCAGGTTTATTCAATATATAATTTCAGTGGCAGGACACTGCAATGTTTTTCCATAAATTCTGTCCCTTATGATCTTATTCTCCACAACCACCTGATGAAAGAGTTTCGTGCCGAAAGCCAGTGCTTCCAAATAGCTTGGTGTTATGTGATTTTTTTTTTACTCCTGTTTATTTTTTCTTACTCCGTTTTTTTTAAACCCCCACACTACCGCCTAACCGCGGTAGTGCTTTTTTTTTCCCCTAGCACCCATGGTGTGTGTGTGCAGGTGTGAGACACAGTGAGAGACACAAAGTGAATGAATCTTTATTCAATTTCCACCACCAGGAAGATAGGAAAACACCCGAGTGGCCAGTGACAGGCAGTGCCCTTCACATCAAAGGGCAGCGCTGTGTGATCAAAACAGTGAAGGGGAGGGTAGGGACTAAATCAAAATAGAGTTAGAGGGGGAAATAATGCGCCCACCTCTCCCTGAACAACTCCAGGGTGTTGGTGGACACCGCGTGCTCCTTTTCCAAGAACAACCGGGCTCTAACGTAACCGCGGAAGAGGGGCAGGCAGTCGGCCCTAACGACCCTCTCCACAGCCCGCTGCCTGGACCTGTTGATGGCCAGTTTGGCCAGGCCCAGGAGCAGACCCACGAGGAGGTCTTCAGACCTGCCCTCCCTCCTCCGTACCGGGTGCCCGAAGATCAGGAGCGTGGGACTGAAGTGCAACCAAAAGCAGAGGTGGAGGTTTTTAAGAAAATCAAAAAGGGAGTGCAAACGCCCACACCCAATATATTATGTGATTTTTAACTTTGTCCAGGTTAGGATGGATTGGCCATACTCAAATTACCCATAGTGCCCAGGGATGTCCAGGTTAGGTGCATTAGTCAGGGGTGAATGTAGAGAAATGGAGGTAGGGGGGTTACTTTCTGGAGGGTCAGGTGGACTTGTTGGGTCGAGTAACCTGCTTCCACACTGGGGATTCTCTGGAGAGAAGAGATTTCTGCAAACTATGCAGGGCAGCACAGGTGTCTCCATGTGAGTTTGTGCGTGAGTGTGTTTTTGCATGCGTGCTTGCTTGGTGAAGTGAGTGTTATGGAGTATCAGCCTGTGCGAGGGTGAGTATTGGGGATGTGTGTGTGTGTCAGAGAGTATGTGCATGTGTCAGAGAGTATGTGCATAAGAGAGGTGTGGATAAAAGCCAGGGGTTGCATTTTGCTAAAACAAGGAAGGGCAAGAGGGTCTTCAGAGGCTGACCAGATGTCCCAGTCACCACCTATTTTAATTCCTGTTCCCTCTCCCTTTCTGACATGACCAGCTTTGGCCTCCTTCATTGCCACAACGATCAAATCCACAAATTGGAGGAACAACACCTCATCTTCCACCTGGAGTTGTCTAATTTCTCCCCTCCCATCCCCAATTCCCTTCACGGCCTCTGCCCCTCCCATTCACTCTTCCCTGCCACCAACCAGATTCCTTTCTCCCATCGACCATCAGGTTGTACCCTCTGTCTTCACCAATCCCCACTTCAACACCTTGACCCCAGCACCCCTTTATCTGCGTCTTGTTCTACACCCATCCCCCATCCGGAAGAAGGATTACACCTGAAACGTCGACTTCTCCACCTGATGCTGCCTGGCTTGCTGTGTTCTTCCAGCCTCCTGAATGTCTATATTGTCAATCGAGACACAGACCTGGACCAACTGTTCCAGAGTCTGTTCCCTACCTGGATTCACTCCCTTTCCATTCAGTTGCTGCAAGTCAACAATTGAACGCCAGAATGAAAAAAATAAATTGAAAAAGTGGGTGAGAAAAGAGAGTATTGTACTCACAGATGTTGGACAGAGGATGAAAGTTGCAGTCTGGGGTGAAGCTCAATCTTAATTCAGAGAGAGGAGCAGCATCTGTAATCAAATAGACAGAGTCATAGATGTGCAGCATAGAAACAGACCCTTCACTCGAACCTGTCCATGCGGAGCAGATATCCTAACCCAATCTAGTCCCACTTGCCAGCACCTGGCCCATATCCCTCCAAACCCTTCCTATTCATAAACCCATCCAGATGCCTTTAAATGTTGCAATTGTACGAGTGTCCACCACTTCCTCTGGCAGCTAACTCCTTAAATGCACCACACTCTGCGTGGAAAAAATGCCCCTCAGAACTCATATCTTTCCCCTCTCACTGAAAACCTATGTCTCTAGTCTGCCCCCGCCCCCGCCCCCGCCCCGATTCACTCTCTTCCATTTCAGTTGGTGCAAGTGAACAACTGAAGCCCCGAATGAAAAATAAATGGAAAAAGAGGGTGAGAAAAGAGTGCCATACTCACAGATGTTGGACAAAGGAAGGAAGTTAGTCTGGGGTGAAGCTCAATCTTCATTTAGAGAGAGAGGAACAGCAGCAGCTTCAGAAGGACATGGTCCACCTTCCACATTCAGACAGTAGGGGTGCTCTGATTGCCAGGAGGATAAGTTTCCTTCCAGTCCGCCAAATGCTCTCCATTGGTCAATGAAGGTTGCGAACCGTTTCCGGGGACAGCGATAAGCATGCAGTTTTTGCTGACACCGGCTAACCCGCACAGACCTTGCTGACACCGAGGAGCATGTGCAGTATGCTCTGCAGATGCTGCTGTTACTGACAGATTTTAAGTGGTCAAATGCTAACAGGGGGAAAAAAAAAGAGTAGAGCCACAATTGTGTTCTCCTGTAGCTTGATGTAACCGTCCATGCTTGTCGCTATTTTTGCTATTTGTCTTACCGACACCACTCATGATTTTCTAAGTCTCAATAAGGTCACCCCTCAACCTCCTGCACTCCACTGAAAAAAGTCCCAGTCTCTCCTCATAACTCAATCCCTCCAGTCCTGGCAACATCCTGGAAAATGTTTTCCAAACCCCCTCCAATAGTATTCTTCCTATTACAGAGTGACCAGAACTGTACTCAGTACTCAAAGTGGCTTCACCAACATCCTGGACATCCTCAACATGATGTCCCAACTCCTATCTCAACGGTGTGAACAATGAAGGCAATGCTGCTAAATGCCGCCTTAACCATCCTGTGTCCCAGCAACGCACCTTTCAAGAACAATGTACCTGAAAGCCACCATGTCTCTCTGTTCTACAACACGACCCAGTGCCCTACCATTACCTGTACAAGTCCTGCCCTTATTTTAGCAAAATGCAACCCCTCCCTTTTATCCACAACTCTGTCATAAACATGCTGTCTCTCAGACACACACACATATGCACCACCCACCCCAACCAAAATACTCACCCTCTTACAGACTTCTACTCCAATCACACTCTCACTTTACCAAGCATGCACACACGCAAACACACACACACTCACACACAGATATTAGTCTATGGGGTGAATTTACATTTGCAGATACATTCAATTTTGCTCAAAAAGTGCACAATCTGCAGGCAGTTAATCCATGTAATATTTTATAAATTCCTATTTTGGAAATAGAACCAGTCTGATTCAAGCAAGAGTGGGATACAGACAGACTCGAACCTCACACCTTTCATGCATTATATGAGCTAAGATGTCACCTATTTTTATAAAACCTTTATAAAACATTTGAGAATGGGGACTTAAAAGTAGTTCTGGGGTTTACATATGAATGAACTGAAACCTGCAACCCATTCTAAAAGATGAAAGACTTACTATCGTTCTAGGTTTGTTCAATATATCCCATCAGTTGCATGACACTGTGATCTTTTGCTATAAATTGTGTCTTATGATCCTGTTCTACAGCGACCCGATGAAGGAGCATCGCTCTGAAAGCTAGTGCTTCCAAATAAACCTAGTGGACTATAACTGGTGTTGTGTTTTTAACTTTGTTTACCCCAGTCCAACACTGGCTCCTCCACATCATTTCTAGTGGAGACAGCCCATACCTCCCGGTGCTGTCTGTAAACATTACGATGCCGATGAAATGACGCAGTAACCGCACTCCTGAAAAATTTACAATTTCAAATGATATTAGCTCGTCATTCATTGCTCCATCTGATACATGACATTGGAAAATTAGTGCAGCCTCTCCCCGGTGTGAATGCGCCGATGAGTCTCCAACAGATGGGAAACAGAAGCCTTTTCCGCAGTTGCCACACTTCCACGGTTTCTCCACAGGGCAGGATTCTTCGGGTTTCTTCATGGCTAAAGCTTCAGCTGCACATAAAGTTGTGTACAGGCCCTCCCTGCTGTGAATTCCACTTTCCAGGCCCGTATATCTGTTTCAGGCTGCACACTCAGTGCGCTGCAACAGTAGGGTCTCTCATCCAGTCCCACTGATACTGAAAACGCACTCAAGCAGGAACCAAAAGCTTTGCTCCTTCTCATAGATCCATAGTTGAAAATTGTTGCGGTCTCAATGGATTGAATGACTGTCAGGCATTGACGTCAAAATAAGGACTGCAGACGCTGGAGACTCAGAGTTGAAAAGTGCGGCACTGGCAAAACACAGCAGGTCAGGCAGCATCTGAGGAGCAGCAAAGTCTGTTTCGGGCATAAGCCCTTCATCTGCTGATTTTGAAACTTCCGTCTTCAGATCTTCAAATACTCTGTTAAAAGAGATTACAAAAGTCGTCACTATCAGTCCAGGGTAGAAATTCAGAACAAGGAATTTTACTTGCTGTTGAACATTCTTTTCTTTTGTTATTTCATAAATTTGAAAGCACCATCCCACACTCTCGCCCCCTCTGTTCTCCCTCTGCTCTAACTAATTCTCCTGAAGGGGCTGATTCAGCATCTTACAGGGGCAGAAAAGCAAAAACGTCAGGACTGACATCACTGAATTTTGGATAACTCCACCTGAAAGTTAATATCTTTCACAACAACATTGGGATATTGCTGAGAGTGAGCAGGTCTGATTCTGGGGAGTAAAACAAGTGTAAATTCAGGTTGAACTTGCAATACAACTTCTGGAGAAAAAAACAGACACGAAATGGTTAACATCCCAGGAAGTGGGAGTGGAATGAGATATTAGGGCATTGACACGGACACCAGAAAGAGACTAAACATACAGACATGGCAAATATCTAGTGGAAAGCCAGAGTCAGAGATATACAGCACAGAAACTCTCAGTCCAACTTGTCCATGCCGACCAGATATCCCAAATTAATATCGCCCCGTTTGCTGGCACCTGGCTTCTATTCCTCTGTACCCTTCCAATTCATATACCCATCCAGATGCCTTTTAAATGCTGTCATTGTACCAGCCTCCACCACTTTCTCTGGGAGCTCATTCGTTGCAAGCACCACCCTCTGAATGAAAAAGATGCCCGAGGTCCCTTTTAAATCTGCGCCCCCATCCCACAGCCCTCACCCTGAACCTGTTACCCTCTAGCTCTGGACTCTCCCATCCCAAGGAAAAGGCCTTGTCTATTTACCCTATCCATGCCTCTCATGATTTTATAAACGTCTATAAGGTCACCTCTCAGCCTCTGGCGCGCAAGGGGAAATAGCCCCAGTCTGTTTGGCCTCTCGCTATCACTCAAACCCCCTGGCTACATCATTGTAAATCTTTTCTGAACCCTTTTCAGCTTCCTAACATCCTTCCAATAGGAGGGAGACCCGAATTGCACACAATCTCCCAAAAATTGCAATGGTTCTATTGGCCAATGGCAATTTAATTCCAAAATGTTAATTCCTTCATGAGAAGGGAATAATTGGCAATGTAGCTGTGAGAGGTCCCTTGCGGAAGAGTGAAGAACTGAGTGAGAACTTTCCATTACGATGGAGAGCAACAGAATTGATACTGAGACTGGGGACTTAAATCTAAAGCAAGGAAATTACAGGCACAAAAAGGCTGCAACAAACGAGGGCACATTATTGAAAGAAATGACAAACATTTAGATAGCACCTGGAGCAACTGCAATAGTTGTTCCATCCTGTCTGAAAAATAAAACACAAAAGGTGGCCCAGCCACCGCTAACAAGGGATATTATGGACAGGACTGGATCCAAAGAAGTGGCATACAAAATAGCTAAAAAAAAGCAGCTAATCTGAAGACTGGGAGCAGTTCAGGTTTCAACAAAAGGATTGATTAAAAGGGGAAAATGGGGTATGTGAAGAGGGAAAAAAGGATTGGTGAAAACAATTACAATTAGAAACAGGCAAAGTTCTCATGTGGAACAAAGATGGCAGACCAATTAACCACATATGTTGCTGATATAATCACAAAAGGAGGGCACAAGTAACGTCCCCAAAATGTTGGGGAACACATGGTCCATTGAGAGCAGAACTGAAGGAACTGAGTAGTCGTAGGGAAATGGTTTTGGAGAAATTGATGGGATTAAAAGTTTACAAATCCCCAACACCTGGTAATCCACACCCCAGACGATGTGCCGAGATGCATCATGCAGTTGTCAAATTTAGGCTAATCTTAGCAGCAACACATAATGATAAGGTCTTTGGGAGTATTGCTTAACAAAGAGACCGTGGAGTCTAGGTTCATAGCTTCTTAAAAATACATTAGGAAGTGCAGTGGAGATGGTGGATTCATTAGTTATAATATTCCAAAGTTCTCTAGACGTGAGAAAGATTCATTGAGTTTATTTAAGACTGAGATAGGTAGGTTGTTGATTGTCAAGGTGATCAAAGGTTATGGGGAGAAAGTGGGAGAATGGGGTTGAGAAACCAGTCAACCATGGTGGAGCAGACTCGATCGGCTGAATGGCCTCATTTCTACTCCTATATCTTATGGTCTTATGGTTCCAGTGGATTTGAAAAATACTAATGTAACACCTGTATTCAAAAAGGGAGGGAGGCAATATGTGGGAAATTGCAGACCAGTTAGTTTAACACCTGCTGGTAGAATCAATTATCAAGGAAGCAATATCAGAATGTCTGAAAGTCAAAACTCCATCCATCAGAGTCAGCATGGTTTTATGAAGGGCAAATCAGATTTGACTAAGTTCTTCAAAGATGTAACAAGCAAAGTGGATAATGGTGATCCTGTAGATGTAATATATCTGGCCTTTCAGAAGGCATTTGCTGAAGTGCCACACAAAAAGTTAATTCACAGGTGGGATCATATGGGATTAGGGGTAATTTATCAGCTTCAATAGGTGACTGGCTGATCGGCAGAAGACACACAGTCCGAATCTATGGCTTTTTTTCTGGACGGCAAGATGTAACTAGTGAGGTGCCACAGGGTTGGGTCCTTGGACCCCAGCTATTTACAATCCACATAAGCGACTTGGATACAGGGATAAAAGGCTCTTTTGCCAAATTTGTGAATGACACAAAAATAGGTGGGACAGTAAATTGCAATAGGAAATAAGAACCTTACAAATAGATATAGATAGGTTAGGAGAGTGGGCCCAAATGTGGCAGATGGGGTTAAGGTGGATAAGTGTGAGGTCATGCATTTTGGTCAAAAAAAGAAGGAAGGTGACCTACTGTCTAAACAGGGAGAGACTTTGGGGTGCTCTGGTGCAGAGGGATCTGGGTATCCTCATTAATGAGTCACAGAAAACTAGCATGCAGGTACAGTAGATCAGAAAGAAAGTGAATGCAATGTTGGCTTTGATAGCTAAAGGAATAGAATACAAAAGGTAAGAAAATGTTGCTGCAACTATATATGGCATTGCTAAGGCCGGACCTGGAGGATTGTGCCCAGTTTTAGACCCTTATTTCCAATTATATGGTTATGGTAGGGGATTTAACTGTCCAAACATAGACCGGGACTGCCATAGGTTTAAGGATTTCGTTGAAGAGGAATTTAAGTGTGTACAAGAAAATTTCTGATTCAGTATGTGGATGTACCTACTCGAGAAGGTGCAAAACCTGACTTACTCTTGGGAAATAAGGCAGGGCAGGTGACAGAGGTATCAGTGGGGGAGCACATTGGGTCAGCGTCCATAATTCTATTAGTTTTAAAATAGTGATGGAAAACCAGATCTAAAAGTTGAAGTTCTAAAGTGGAGGAATCCTAAGTCTGACAGCAAGACCTTTCAAAAGCTAATTGGGGGCAGATGTTCGCAGATAAAGGGACAGCTGGAAAATGGGAAGCCTGCATAAATGAGATAATGAGGAGACCAGAGATGGTATATTCCTGTTGGGGTGAAAGGAAAGTCTGATAGGTGTAGGGAATGCTGGATGACTAGAGAAATTGAGGGTTTGATTCAAAAAAAGAAGGAAGCATATGTCAGGTATAGACAGGATAGATCGAGTGAATTCTTAGAAGAGTATAAAAAAGGTACAAAGTATAAACAAGTATACTTAAGAGAGAAATCAGGAGGACAAAAAGGGGACATGAGATAGCTTTGGAAAATAGGGTGAAGGAGAATCAAAAGGGTTTTTACAAATACATGAAGGACAAGAGGGTAACTAGGAAGAGAATGGGGCACCTCAAAGATCAGCAAGGTGGATTGTGTGTGGAACCGCAGAAAATGGGGGAGATACTAAATGAGTATTTTGCATCAGTATTTCCTGTGGAAAAGGTTATGGAAGATATAGACTGTAGGGAAATAGATGGTGACATCTTGAAAAATATCCACATTACAGAGGTAGTGGTGCTGGATGTCTCGAAATACAAAGGTGGATAAATACCTGGGACCTTATCAGGTGCCCCTAGAACTCTGTGGGAAGCTAGGGAAATGATTGCTGGACCCCTTGCTGAGATATCTGTAAATCAATCACAGGAGAGGTACCAGAAGTCCAGAGGTTGGTTAACTTCTGAACTCAATTTTTCTTGCTAATGTACCATTGCCTTGCTGATTGCTTGTTGCTCCTGTCTGACAACTGGCATTGACTGGTGTAGGAGGACGCTGAGGCCCCTTTGTACGTCCATTCCTGATGAAAGACCCATGCCCAAAACGGCGACTCTCCTGCTCCTCCGTTGCTGTCTGACCTGCTGTTTTTCCAGCACCACATTTTTCGACTCTGATCTCCAGTTCTCACTTTATCCACATCCCAATATATCACCATTTAAATAATGCACCTCCTTTCTGCGTGTTCTTTGGCAGCAAATGCTATAACTTCACATTGTGGTACTGTATTTGTCATGTGTTTGTCAACTGTGGACTTCTCAACATCTGGGAGACCAAGAGTAAACTTGAGGAACGGTTCGCCGAGCATCGCAGCCGGGTCCGCAGAGACTGACGGGTCCTCCCAGTCACCACCCATTTTAATGCCCCATCTACAGTTCCCCCTACACTCTCCCCCACCGCCCACTCCGCCACGAAGAAGGTTTACACCCAAAACATCGCCTTGTCCACCTCCTTATGCTGCCTGGCTTAGTGTGTTCTTGCAGTCTCCTGCCGATGTATTTTGCCAATTGTCTCAATTGTCTCTGCCTGGATTCACTCCTTCTCCTTTTCCTTTTCCTTTCAGTTGCTGCAAGTCAACAACCGAACCCCAGAATGAAAAAAAGTGAAATGGAAAAAGTGGGTGAGAAAAGAGACGACCATACTCACAGATGTTGGACGGAGAAAGGAGGTTGAAGTCTGGGGTGAAGCTCAATCTACATTCCAAAGAGAGGAGCACGCGGCAGCTTCAGAGGCTCGTGGTCCAACTTCCGCATTCAGACAATGCGGTGGCTCTGATTGGCAGGAAGACCAATCTCCTGCTGGGCCTCCAGGGCTCCCGATTGGTCCATCAAAAGCAGGTCGCGCGCCTATCGTTTGGGCAGCGATGAGCATGCGCACTGCGTTGCTGACACCGGCAAATATTGGCAATATACTCTTGTGGGGTTCTAGTTTTACGGACAGATTTTAAGTGTCCAAATGCAAATAGGAAAACAAAGGTAGAGCAACAATTTTGTTCCCCCGTGGCTCGACATTTTATTGCTTTTGCATTTTGTCTGGCTGATCAACTTTTGTATGTCTTCTCCGCATGTTTTTGGGGGAGTCCAGAACTGGAGGGCATAGGTTGAGGATGAGAGGGGAAAGATTTCTGAGGATCTTAAGGGCCAACCTTTTTGCACAAAGAGTGGTAATGTGTATGCAATGAAGTGGTAGAGGCTGGTACAGTAACAATATTTAAAATGCATTCTGATAGGGCTTTGAATAGGAAGGATTCAGGGAAATGGGCCAAATGCTGGCAAATGGGTCACTAGATTAATTTAGGATATCTGGTCGGCGTGAACCGAAGGGTTTGTTTCTGTGCTATACAAATCTATGACTCTATTTTGACATAGTTAGAACCAAGGGTGGGGTTAGAGAAAGATTGGGGGGGCAGAGGTTGGTGGGGGGGGAAGAGAAAGACCTGCAGGGCAAAGGGTGGGGGGCAAAGAGAGAGAATGGGGCAGCAGAGAATGGTGGAGGGGGCCACAAGAGAATGGAGTACAGAGCATTGTGGGGAAGAGAAAGAGTGGAGTGCAGAGTGTGAGGGGAGAGAGAATAGATGGGAGTCAGTGGATGGCAGAAGAATGGACAGAGGGCAGAACGTGGGTGGAGAAAGAGAATAGATGGGGGAACAGAGGGATGGAGAGCAGAGGGTGTGGGGGAGAGAGAAAATGCATGGGGAGTCAGAAGATGGGAAGAAGGACTGGACAGGGATGCAGAGGGTGGGGGTGAGAGAAAGAAAGAGAGGATGGACAGTGTGCCGGGGGTGGCGAGGGAATGGATGGGGGTGCCGTGGGTGGTACGTGGGAATGGAGAGGGGGGAGCCATGAATGGCGGGGGAGAATGGATGGGGGTGCTGTGGGTGCCACAGGGGTGAGTGGGCAGATCGTGCCGTGGTTGGATGGGGAGAATGGTCAGGGGATGCTGTGGGTGGCGGGGAGAATGGACGGGGGGGGCGCTGTGGGTGGCGGGGAGAATGGACAGGGGATGCTGTGGGTGGCGGGGAGAATGGCCAGGGGCACTGTGGGTGGCGGGAAGAATGGACAGTGGCACTGTGGTTGGCAGGGGGTAAGGCCAGAGGCACTGTGGTGGTGGAGGAATGGACAGGTGGTGCTGTGGGGATGTTTGGGTCTTGGAGGGAGATGGTGGTGGTGAAAGCCTCCCACTCACTCCCAGCATCCCCTTCTCTGCACACATGCGGTGCACATTTTTGTGAGTCTGGATGGGATGCTGTTTGGAGGGTCAGTGTTGACTCGATGGGCCAAATGGCCTGCTCCCACACTGTAGGGAGTTGTCAAACCAACAACTTCTAATTGGTGAAGTAAAAGACCAGGAGCCAATCTTTAAGCAGTTTTCCATTTATTCACTCAAATTGCCCTTTCAATTGAATTCTTTGAATTTAATGTGTTCCGTTGTAGTTTAATTATGATCCATGAAAAGCAACATCCAGTCACATCTGTGGGCAGAACCAACTCAACTGACTGAACAAGTGTAACAACTCTTCTGTATGCACTTTAGATGTGACATCCTCTCCCTCTCTCTCTCTGTTGACCCAATGGGATTACCAGAGCTAGAATTACCACTCTCAAAATACAATTGCTGATCTACTGTTTGCTTCTGCTGCTTAACATAAGGATTTAAAAGCTGCTAGCCTGATCTCGCAGAAAGCACAAAAACAGACTGTTCACTTGTGCCTGCGCAGAGATAAAATTTCATTTGGAATAGATCACAAAATAACAACAGGTGCCAACCCCACAACTCTGTGTTACACATGGAGGGAGGGGAGGGGACGTAAAGTGTTTTACTCTCAGATGTTAGAGCGGAGGACAAAGTTTCAGCCAGTGGGAAGTTAAAATTAAACCCTGTGCTGTTTTCTGTTATAAAAACTCAAACCACATGGATTTGGTGGGATTAAAAAATGAAGGAAAGGGAGCTTGCAAAGTTTCCAAGCCCCCACACACACAATTCCCACTGCTCAGCTGGAGACAGTGCTACCCCCCCCCCCCTCTGTTCAGGAGTAAACTCAGGAAAGGTGGTGGTATTGATAGTGAGGAGGATGGTCTCCGGCTACACTTTGATACCAATCAGCTGGTAAATGGGGCAGAGAGATGGAATTTAATCTCCAGGCATTCTGGGAAATGTAATAATGGAAGAAAGTAATCAATAAATAGTAGGTCCCTCCAGAGTGCTGAGGAACAAAGGAACCTTGCTGTCCAAGTCCAGAGATCCCCAAAGATAAAACGAGGGAGTGAGGAAGGCATATATTTGTATTTTTTTCATACAGAGGGTAGTACGTGTGTGCAATGGGCTGCCAGAGGAAGTGATGGGAGCTGGTACCATTATAACACTTAAAAGGCATCTGGTTGGGTATATGTATGGGCGGCACGGTGGCACAGTGGTTAGCACTGCTGCCTCGCAGCGCCAGAGACCCGGGTTCAATTCCCGACTCAGGCGACTGACTGTGTGGAGTTTGCACGTTCTCCCCGTGTCTGCGTGGGTTTCCTCCGGGGGCTCCGGTTTCCTCCCACAGTCCAAAGATGTGCAAGTCAGGTGAATTGGCCATGCTAAATTGCCCGTAGTGTTAGGTAAAGGGGTAAATGTAGGGGTATGGGTGGGTTACGCTTCGGCGGGTCGGCGTGGACTTGTTGGGCCGAAGGGCCTGTTTCCACACTGTAAGTAATCTAATCTAATCTAAATGTATTGGAAGGGTTGAGAGAGAAATGGGTCAAATACTGGCAAATGGGTCATGAGATTAATTTAGGATATCCAGTCAGCATGGGTGAGCTGGACTGCAGAGTCTGTTTCTGTGCTGTATGACTCTACCCGCCGAGTTCAATGCAAGTTTCAGAAACATGTTTGCAGCTTTATGCAAACGATGTTTCTGAATATATAATTTCAGCTGTTCTCAATTTTAAAGATCAGCCATTTCTTGTGCACCCCTGTCTTCCAGGTTGAGACATCACCATCCATTCTCTCTCTTTCCCGAGAAGGGCTTGATACAGCATCAAAGAGGGTTCGAGGTACGAGAAAAGATGGGGGGAAGGTAGAAGGGAGAGAGAATGGACAGGGGTGCAGAGGGTGGGGGGGGGAAGAGGGAGAGAGAGAGAGTACGGATAGGGGAGCAGAGGGGAGGGGGAGAGAACGAGAAAATGGACAGGGGACAGAGGGTGGAGGGGAGGAGAAAGACTTGGGGACAGAGAATGGGGGGCAGAAAATGAGGGGGAGAGAGAGAGAATGGCTGGGCAGAGAGATTTGGTGAGTGCAGACTGTAAGGAGAGAGAGCATGCATGGGGACAGTGGGTTGGGGAAGTGACAGCTCAAATCCCACCTTACCCAGGAATGGTGTCAGTGTTCCATGAACTGGAACCCACTCCATCCACAGCAGACTTGGGGGCAATCGTTTCTCAATAGACACATGGCTAAGACGGTAGATTCATATAATCCCTACGGGCCATTCGGCCCATAAAATTCAGACTGACCTTCCAAACAGCATCCCACTGACTTTCCCTGCAGTTCCCCATAGTTAACCCACCCTAGGTTGCAGATCCCTGGACACTTCAGCATGGCCAATCCACCCTAAACTTCAGATGCTTAGACTGTCGGAGGAAACTGGAGCACCCAGAGTTCACCCACGCAGACACAAAGGTGAGAACATGCCAACGTCCACACAGAGCTACATGAGAGTGGAATTGAACCCAAGTCCGTGGTACTGTGAGGCAGTGGTGCTAACCACTGAGCCACTATGCCACCCAGAGCTTTGAAGTTCTGCTTTGTCTTTGTAGCTTCTGACTTCTCATGCGCCCTCAGCAGCGGCTCTCTCCTCCTGACATTGTTAGACCACGCCCGCTGCAACTTCCCTTTTCCATTTCTCCAGCCCTGAGCACACCGGTTCCCAAATCCTGGCGCCAGGCAGACACTGATGCAACCTGGTCTTCTGCTGCCAACTGCAGAGAATGGTGACAATCCCTGCCACTATTCTCTCCCTGACCACCACTGCCCCCTCCCCAACATTGTTCGTACTCCAACCACGCAGCCAGTTAGCTCCTCACTCGTGCAGACCTCTCTCAGATCCCCTTTATCTGTTTGACCTGTGCTGACGCCCTCCTGACCCTGTCCACTGACCCAGTCAGAAGGCTTTGTCCGTAGAGGAAAGACCATCTCCCAGAATAAAGTGTCCAGTTAACTTTCCCCTTTTCCCCCAACATGTCTGCAGCCCGGCTTCCAGCTGCATCTTTCTGAGCCGAAGGTCCTCCAGCCTGTGTTTGCCCTGGATGACAGCATCCAGAGCGTCTCAACTTCTGCAAATCGAAAGACAAGGCCCACCCTGCCCTCTCCAATGTGTGTTGTGTAACTGCTTAATCGTTTCTGGTGGCTGAGCAGAGGCTGATAGCCAAATTTGGAACCCCATGAGGGTGGCCTCAACTGGGACATTGGGTTCATGTCACACTACAGGTGACCCCACTACACTATACACTCTCTCTCTCTCACTCTCACACTCATGCTCGCACTCAGACACACACACACACATGCACACACCCTCTCACAGGCTTATACTCCATTACTCTCACACTTTACCAAGCACGCACATACACAGACACACACATCAGTCTATGGTGTGAATTTGCAATTGCAGGATTTTAATTGCAAGTACCTACTAATTTGCTCAAAAAATGCAATCTTCAGACAGTCTATCCATGTAATATGTTATAAATTCTACGATGGAAATAGAACCTGTCTGACTCAAAATTGGGATACAGACAGACTCTGACATGAGTGAATCTGATGGGATATTGTTTCCCCAGAAAATGGTTTCATCATTAGATTCTGAATTCCAATTCTGCCATCTGCCACAGTGTGATTCGAACCCAGGAGTCCCCAGAGCTGGGTTGATTGTCCAGTCGATAATGGCACTCGGCTGTCATTCCTTCAATCACCCTGCAATGGCCTCCACAGGTGGGAGGAGGGGGTAAAGCCCTTCCCACACTGACAGCAGGTGAGCAGGCTGTCTCTGGTGTGGACCCGCTGGTGTGTCTGCAGGCTGGAAGAATCAATGAATTTCTTCCTGCATTCGGAGCAGGTGATTGGCCGTTCCCTGTTGTGGACCCGCTGGTGAGCTTCTAAAATCTCAAAACAAATAATCAAGAAAGAACCCACTCTATTCACTACCGCAGACTTACAGCAAGGTTACACATTAAAAACTATGCACTTATCTGTTTCTGTGCTGTGAGCTCTCCCACACAGATTCCACCAAGACCAGTTGTGAATTTTGCTGTTTGTTAATTTTTCCTAGATGCACTCCAATGTCCAGAGATACATGATTTCAAACAACAAAGGCAGTAACTACATAGATTCACTGCTGTGTCAGCTAGCAGTGTAGGATTTTCTCTCTCTCTCTCTCTTTCAGACCATGTGCTCGCTGCCATTAGCTGTCTTTCTCTCTTTTAAAAGTGCTGTTGACTTGATTTTTTTACTCCAAAGTTTCAAAACAATGCAACAGCATATAAAACAGTAAGTGCTGCTCCTGGAATTCAAGGAAATCGCCTCCAACACTGAAAATATCTTTAAAAAAGAGCAGCTCTTACAGCCACAAATTTTCTCAGCCTCCATCTTGGATTAGTTCTTGGTGAACATTCCCATCTCCCAGGTTACAGTTATTGAAATAATCTGCTTTTCTATTTTTACTACCAAAGTGGATAACCTCACATTTATCCACACTAAACTGCACCTGCCATACATTTACCCACTCACTCAGCCTGTCCAAATAACATTGCATCCTCCTCACAGCTCACCCTTCAACCCAGCTTTGTGGCATCTGCAATTTGTGATATATTCCAATTAGTTTCTCATCTAAATCACTGACATATACTGTGAATGCCTGGGGTCCTAGTCCCAATCCCTGCAGTTCCCCAATCATGAATCATTATACAACATCGATCTGACTGATCCTCCCTGACTGACCATACAAAATAACAGATGTTAGCCTTATACATGTAATTAACAGGACTAAGACCATTTATAATGCTGCCTCCCAAGACCTACTTCACCTCAGAATGCAGCCTTTTGCCTGAAAAATGGGCGAGTTCTGAGAAATTTTACAAGGTAATAATCATACCCAGCCTGTAGTCCGGCACCCGGCAGAAACTATCAGATTGGATTATTACCTGTCTCCACCAAGCAGTGCATCGTGTAGTTGATGTGGGTAAAGTCTTAACATGTAAACCTAGCTCAGACGAAGAGGCTGAGGAGTTCCTTACCAGTTTTAAGGAATGCTATGGTGCTTCCTCTGGTGACGCTAACTACCTACAAGGGTGATCATCCCAATTTAATGCCCTATGTATGCTTCTCTTACCTGATTAGGTACAGAAAGCTATTAAAACCCACAATATCCACTGGCAAGATGCTGAGGTTGCACAATTCAGCCGAGAGGTTTGTTACTTCTGAGAATGAAAGGATCCCAAGAGTAAGACAGAACTTGCCCAAACTACAGTGGCTAAACTTAAACCCAGGATTCAAAGTAGACCTTTTCGTCTGCAAGGTCAGTCAAGCTAACAAATGAAACCCTCATACTATAGTCCAGTATGGCAGGACAGTAGAAATGGTACTGTGTATTCACAACATCCCAATGGACCTTGCGGTCCTCCTATGTATCCTTCCCCAACAGTCCATGATGCCCCTATACATCCTCTCATTACTCTTCACTGCTTCCCCCACCCCCTAGAGTCCCCCAACAGCTACACCTTTGTTTCAATTGCAGTGAACCAGGACATTGGTCCAAGAACTGTCCTTTCCATAGCAGTCCCTGGTTCATCACCGCAGTAAAAACAACAGACAATCTCCTGGTCTCCCTCCCCAGTGACCTCAGCAGGTTGCCCCTTTTACTGCACAAAACCCTTTTCAAAACTGACTCCCGGATATAGGGCAGCTTCCTGCTTTGAATTTTCCCATAATTACCGCTAGCCCAGAGGATGGACCTATGCTAATTCTTAACCGTATTGGCCATGATATTGAATTTATGTTTGACACAGGAGCCACTGTTTCATCACTTCCCGTCCATCTTGCTAATGCTTTTGACTTTCAAATCTTGGACGATGATGAAATCCTGCAGTGTTTTGATAGTTCCTCGAATAAACATGCATACGCTGTCCCTCTGACAGTGGTGTGGAAAAATTGTGTCACGCTCCCTTTTTGCTTTGTTATTACTAATGGATTACGTATCCCTCTACTCGCTAGAGATCTCCTCTCTCCTCTAAATATTACTATTGAATGTCATGATGATGGTATCCTGATTCAGGATCCACCTCATTTTGTTCAATGCATCAATACCAAACCAAAGCCTCCTCGATGGTGGTCATTTGATTTGGATCCTTATGCTTTTGATCCTATTTTACATAACGTCCCTCACCCCCACATTACTTTAGCTTATGATCTCAGGCTTGAACACACTATAATCCCTTACTTGGCACTACTCAGCACACTTGAGAGTGATTGGTGAGATCAGGTCACCAGCTGGTGGCATTCTTTTCGTGTCAGTTCCTCTTCATAGCTGGAAAACTGGCCCTCTCATTTTCCCCTGTGTCACCACTCACTTGAACCCAAAACACAAAGCCCAAGAAGTAGGTTTTGACGCTAAGACTCTTTTTGACCATGCTGATCAAACTTGCCGTGAAATTCAGCTGCTCACTCAAGGACCAATCCTATTTTATGCACAGCCTTCGTCAATTCAAGGCAGCCTTCATCATCATTATGCCCACCATCACCCGCAGGACGCAGTATACCCTGGAGTCTGGGTGGATCTAAAACACAAGTGGGCCTTGCTAAGGTCCCACCCATCATTGTTCTGATCAAACCTAATTCTGTCTTCCTGTCTATATCTCAATACCCCCTGAAACCAGAAGGTGAAGCTGGCATTCAACCTGTCATTGAGTCATTTCTACAGCAAGGCCTTCTAGTCCCATGCCATTCTTCTGTCAATACACCTATTTTTCCGATCCCTACACCGGGATGTCCTGAATGTCGTTCACGACCTTCGTGAAGTAAATAAAATCATTGAGGCTCATAATCCTCCAGTTGCTATTCCTGCTACTATCCTCAGCCAAGTTCCAGTTGATGCCAAGCTCTTCACTATCGTTGACCTCCAACATACATTCTTTTGTCTTCCTTTGCGTCCAGATAGCCCAATACATTTTTGCCTTCTTTTAAGGGCCACCAATATATATGGACTTGCCTACCTCAAGGGTTTATTCAGTCGCCGACACCCTTTTCAGAGACTCTTCACGCCCAGCTTGAATTATTTGAATTTCCTGGAGACGTTACCCTAGTTCAATACATCGATGACCTCCTCGCTAGCCCTGACAAAGTGTCCAATCACACTGACTCCACTACCTTTCTCAACTATCCACATCAATGTGGCTATATTGTACCCCCCAGCAAAGTTAAGACTAATCAGAAAGAAGTTAAGTTCCTAGGTACTCTCATTTCTGAATTCGATCGGTGCTTGACACCTGAACGTATTGATCCTATTCTTTGTATTGCCCCTCCAACCACTCCTAAACAGATACGGTAGTTTCTCGACCTCATCAATTATTGCCGACAATGGATTCCTAATTGTGCCCTTCTGATCAAAAATTATCTCCCTGTCCTCGACTAATGTGCCTTAATGGTATGAACTCACCTCATAACAACTACAAGTCTTTACGGAGCTTAAAACTACCCTCTCTTCAGCACCTACGCTCGGCCGACGTTTGTATGACTGCCACTTTCATCTTTATGTTGCCATCCTTGATACCTGTGCTTCAGCTGTTCTCACCCAGCAGCATGGCTCTTCTTGGCGCCCTATTGCCTATTTTTCTACTAAGCTTGACCCCATTGCTCAAGGTATGCCTTCCTGCACCCAGATTCTCTCTGCCATCCATACTATGGTAGTGGCTACCTCTAATATAACTTTACATCAAAATGTAGAAGTCTGTACCTCGCATTCTGCAGTATTCTTGCTGATTTCTAAACATAGAGGAGAAAATGAGGACTGCAGATGCTGGAGATCAGAGCTGAAAATGTGTTGCTGGAAAAGCGCAGCAGGACAGGCAGCATCCAAGGAGCAGGAGAATTGACGTTTCGGGCACGAGCCCTTCTTCAAGAATGAGGAAAGTGTCCCCAGCAGGCTAAGATAAAAGGTAGGGAGGAGGGACTTGGGGGAGGGGCGTTGGAAATGCGATAGGTGGAAGGAGGTTAAGGTGAGGGTGATAGGCCAGAGTAGGGGTGGGGGCGGAGAGGTCAGGAAGAAGATTGCAGATTAGGAAGGCGGTGCTGAGTTCGAGGGTTGGGACTGAGACAAGGTGGGGGGAGGGGAAATGAGGAAACTGGAGAAATCTGAGTTCATCCCTCCTGGTTGGAGGGTTCCTAGGAGGAAGATGAGGCGCTCTTCCTCCAACCGTCGTGTTGCTATGGTCTGGCGATGGAGGAGTCCAAGGACCTGCATGTCCTTGGTGGAGTGGGAGGTGGAGTTGAAGTGTTGAGCCACGTGGTGATTGGGTTGGTTGGTCCAGAAGTCCCAGAGGTGTTCGCTGAAACACTCCGCAAGTAGGCCGCCTGACCTCTCCGCCCCCATCCCCACTCCGGCCTATCACCCTCACCTTAACCTCCTTCCACCTAGCGGGTCAAGATGCAGGGAAGATTCCTGCCCAACTGTCGTCTGATTCATATGGATGGAAGTTCACTTGCTGGCTATGATCGCTGTGTGGATGGATCGTGTGGATTGTACTGACAGTCCTTGGTCTCATCCTAGGGATATACACTGTCATCCGCTTATGCATGAAATGGACTGTACATTGTTTTTCACCTCAGCCGAAAAGGAGTTTGGTTAATTGACCCTTGTCTACCCCTCTCCCTCCATGCCTGAACTTCCATGCTGAAATCCAGTATCTTTCAGACTCTGCTCCTCTGGACGATGACCTGGCAGAGGAGGCAGTTGACTTATTTGAAAATACAAATTGACTGAATGGACTAATTATAGTTACAAGCTAAGTCGTTGTCATGAAATAACAAAAGGAGGAAATAAGAAAGTCTATAGCCATAAAACCTGTCTTTAAACATTTAAACTAAAATATAACGTTGAATTATAGAGCACATTTGCTGCACACTAGAAAATAGACAGGCAGGGAGGCTTGGTAAAAGGGGAGAACTCAAGGTATGCAGAAGATAACCAAGTGATAACAGTACTAAGGCAATTAAGTACATTTGCCTTAACAGTGAATCTGTGTAAATAGGACACAGAGTGATAACATTCATGGCTGTTCTCTTGTGAAATTAATGACAGTGTTTGATTCTGACCCCGAAACGAAACTTGGGATTCCCTGAGCCGTCTCAAATCCCTACTTTAACATTCCAACTGATCCATGTTGACCAGTTAGCCTAAACAGTCTAGTCCCATTTGCTAGCACTCGGCCCATATCCCTCTAAACCCTTCCATCCAGATTCCATTCAAATGTTGTAATTATACAAGCTTTCACGACTTCCTCAAACAGCTAATTCCATACCCACACCACCCTTTGCGTTAAAAGGTTGTCCCTTAAGTCCCTTTTATTTCTTTGCCCTCTCACCCTAAATGTATGCCATCAAGTTCTAGACTCCTCCCAACTCAGGGAAAAGACCTTGTCTGTTTATCCTATCAATGTCCCTCATGATTTTATAAACCTCTAAAAGGTCGCCTCTCAGCCTCCGACACTCCAGGGAAAACAGCACCAACCTATTCAGCTTCTCCCAATAGCTCAAATCCTCCAACCCTGGCAACGTCCTTCTAAATCTTTTCTGAACCCGTTCAAGTTTCACAACAAACTTCTGACAGGAAGGAGACCAGAACTGCACACAATATTCCAAAAGTGGTCGAACCAATGCCCTGTACAGCTGCAACATCACCTCCCAACATCAATACATGATACTCTGACCAATAAAGGAAAGCATTCCAAACCCCGCCTTCGTTATCCGATCTACCTGTGACTCCACTTTCAAGGAGCTATGAACCTGCACTTCAAGGTCTCTTTGTTCAGCAACACTCCCTTGGATCTTACCATTAAGTGTATAAGTCCTCCTCTGATATGCTTTTCCAAAATGCAGTGCCGTATATGTATCTAAATTAAACTCCATCCTGTTATCCTCTGAGCTAAGCATCTTCACTGTCCACTACACCTCTAATTTTGGTGTCATCTGCAAACTTAGTAACAATACCTCGTATATTGACATCCACAGCATTTATATAAATGATGAAAAGTAGTGGACCCAGCACCCATCCTTGTGGTATACTACTGGTCACAGGCCTCCAGTCTGAAAAGCAACTCTCCACCACCACCCTCTGTCTTCCTACGTGTGAGCTGGTTCTGTATCCAAATGGCTAGTTCTCCCTGTATTCCATGATATCTAACCTTGTGGATCTGTCTCCCTTGGGGAATCTTGTCAAACGCCTTACTAAAGTCTATCTAGTACCCTGGCATGTAAGCCGTCAGGCCCAGGGGACTTGTCTGCCCTCAATCCTAATAGTTTGCTGTGTACCTTTTCCCTCTCAACGTTGATTGTTTAAGTTCTATCCTTTCTATCACCTCTGACTTGCCCGTTCCAATAGGCATGGTACTATTGTCCTCCAGCTTGAAAACTGAGGAAAAGGATTGACTTAGCATCTCTGCCATTTCAGTGTTCCTCCTATTAACTCACTGGTTTCATTTTCCAAGGGACCATAGCGACTCTGTTCCCTTTAGCATGCCAATAGAAGCTTTTGCTATTCTTTTTGATATTTTTCGCAAGGTTTCTTTCGTAATTTATCTTTATTTTTTTTTAGTATCCCTTCGTTTTATGTTTGCAAGTTTTCCAATGTTTCAGCCTTCGAGGTCTTGAATAACATTACGGAAAAGACTGAAAATTTTTTTAAAAAACGTTAAAACTTAAAGACAAACCCACCTTTCAGGTGGCTGGCGAGGAGAGCAGGGAACACATTCGCCCCGCCCCCATTGTCTCCGATTGGTTGGATGCCTCGTCGAACCGCGCCCACTACACGCGGGGTGACGTCACGGTCTGGTCACCCAGCCCCTGGTGAGTTGGCGCATGTGCAGTGTAGGTCATGTAGCGAGACAAAGGCAGTGTTACTGAGTGGGAGAGGAATGGCGCCGGTGGCTTAAGGAACAAGAACAGGACCCGCTGGGAAAACTGAGCAGCCCTGGCTGCATGTGTCAAGAGAATCCGAGGAAACGTCACGGGTCCAGTGATCCTCCTTCAGAACAGAAACAGGTTTCGGAAACATCCCGGAGAGGTCGCCAGGCCTGAGCGCCCGGGGAGAGGGGACAGTGAGTACCTCCCTCGACACTGTCCTATTCCCCCCGAGTCCAGGAACTCCCCACATACGTTCGAGACACCACCCACGCCCTCCACCTCCTCCAAGACTTCCGTTTCCCCAGCCCCCAACGCCTCATCTTCACCATGGATACCCAATCCCTCTACACCTCCATCCGCCATGACCAGGGCCTCCAATCCCTCCGTTTCTGCCTCTCCCGACGTCCCCAACAGTACCCTTCCACCGACACTCTCATTCATCTGGCTGAACTGGTCCTCACCCTTAACAATTTCTCCTTCGAATCCTCCCACTTCCTCCAGACCAAAGGGACAGCCATGAGCACCCGTATGAGCCCCAGCTATGCCTGTCTCTTTGTTAGCTACGTAGAACAGTCCATTTTCCGTAATTAAACCGGCACCACTCCCCACCTCTTTCTCTGCTACATTCCTGACTGCATTTGCGCCATCTCGTGCACCCGCGAGGAGGTTGAGCAAACTTCACTGACACATTCCACCCTGACCTTAAATTTACCTGCACCATCTGACACCTCACTCCCCTTCCTGGACCTCTCCATCTCCATTAATAACGACCGACTCGACACCGGCGTTTTATAAACCCACCGACTCCCACAGCTACCTGGATTACACCTCTTCCCACCCAACCTCCTACAAAAATGCCATCCCGTATTTCCTATTCCTTTGCCTCCACCGTATCTGCTCCCAGGAGGACCAGTTCCACCACAGAACACACCAGATGGCCTCCTCCTTAAGATACTGCAATTTACAATCCCACATGGTTAAAGTGCCCTCCAACGCATCTTGTCCACATCCCGCATCTCCGCCCTCAGACCCCACCCCTCCAACCGTAACAAGGATAGAACGCCCCTGGTGCTCACCTTCCACCCTACCAACCTTCGCATAAACCAAATCATCCTCCGACATTTCTGCCACCTCCAAACAAACCCCACCACCAAGGATATATTTCCCTCCCCATCCCTTTCCACCTTCCTCAAAGACCGTTCCCTCTGACTACCTGGTCAGGTCCATGCCCCCCTACGATCCACCCTCCCATCCTGGCACTTTCCCCTGCCACTGCAGGAATTGCAAAACCTGCGCCCATACCTCCTCCCTCACCTCCATCCAAGGCCCTAAAAGAGCCTTCCGCATCCGTCAAAGTTTTACCTGCACATTCACCAATATCATTGTATCCGTTGCTCCAGATGTGGAGACTGGACCCCTCCGAGCAGAGCGCTTTAGGGAACACCTCTGGGACACCTGCACCAATCAACCACACCGCCCCGTGGCCCAACATTTCAACTCCCCCTCCCACTCTGCCGAGGACATGGAGGTCCTGGGCCTCCTTTACCACTGCTCCTTCACCACCAGATGCCTGGAGGAAGAACGCCTCATCTTCCGCCTTGGAACACTTCAACCCCAGGGCATCAATGTGGACTTCAACAATTTCCTCATTTCCCCTTCCTCCACCTCACCCCACTTCCAAACTTCCAGCTCAGCACTGTCCCCATGACTTGTCCTACCTGCCTATCTTCTTTTCCACCTATCCACTCCACCACCCCCTCCCCCCATACCTATCACCTTCTTCCCACCCCCACTCACCTATTGTACTCTGTTACTTTCTCCCCACCCCCACCCTACTCTCATTTATCTCTCCACCCTTCAGGATCTCTGCCTGTAATCCTGATGAAGGGCTTTTGCCCGAAATGTTGATTTTACTGCTCCTCGGATGCAGCCTGAACTGCTGTACTTTTCCAGCACCATTCTAATCTAGACTCTGATTTCCAGCATCTGCAGTCATTGTTTTTACCGAGAGGAGACAGTGAGACAGGAGAGGATTGGAAACCGCAGGAGGAGAGAGACTGGGGTGTTTATAAACTCCTAGGGGAGGCCTGAGGCCGTGAACAAAAGCTCTACAGGCCCAGTGTTTACTTTGTTTGGGGAAGGACCTCTGGGGGCAACCGGTCGCCATATTCGTGAGGGTAAGATGCATGTTGTCTTGGGGCGGGGAGCGCGAGCATCCATCTTGTTGAGGGCACCATCAACTGTCATTTCTGGGAGAGAATTCCAACTTTGTGGCAGCCTTTGTGTCAACCAGAATTTTATCATTCTGGATGTAAGTTTGCTCGCTGAGCTGGAAGGTCATTTTCAGATGTTTCATCACCATACTGGGTAACAACATCAGTGAGTCGAGTGAAGCGCTGGTATTATGTCCTGCTTTCTATTTATGTCTTTTGGTTTTAGGATGGGTGATATAATTTCCGTTCTTTTTTCTCAGAGCATGGTAGATGGGGTCCAAATCAATAGATTTCCAGTTGGAATGACATGTTCCAAGGAAGTCTTGCGTGTGTTTCTGGTTGGCATATTGGATGGTAGCTTGTCATAGGATGGATGTGTGGTCCCAGTCAACATGGTGTCCTCCTTTGTCTGTATGTAAAGATACTAGTGATAGTGGATCATGTGTTTTTGTGGCTAGTTGATGTTCATATATCCTGGTGGCTAGTTTTATTCCTGTTTGTCAGATGTCATGTTTGTTACAGTCATAGAATCCCTATGTGTGGGAATATGCCCTTCGGCCCAACAGCTCCATACCGACCCTGTAGAGAGTATGCCAGCCAAGCCCATTCCTCTACAATTACCCCTGACTTATGTACCACTATGGGCAATTTTAGCATGTCCAATTCACTTAGCCTGCATATCTTTGGATTGTGGGAGGAAACTGGAGCATCCGGAGGAAACCACAGACACTGGGAGATTGTGCACACTCCACTCAGACAGTCGCCCCAGGATGGGATTGAACCCGGGTCCCTGGTGCTGTGAGGCAGCAGTGCTAACCACTTATATTTCAACAGTCTTTCAACTTTAAACACATTCATCACAGTCTTCCCAGAGGATTAGACTGTTCTCTCTCATTAGAGATGGCTGGTGGTGGTTTATCTTGAGGGTCACCACACCTCAGCTGAGGGGAAAGGCCGAGAAGGAGATCCTCACATTTCTCCAACTTGGGTGATACATAATGTGAAGCACCTTGGTATACTTTTGTTGAAATGTTATCATCAGTATTAGCTGCTGCTGTTGCTGTCATTTATTGGCAAGACTCATGTCAAGTGAAACAATTTCAGGAAGAAATTGGCAGCTGGCAGAGCTCCCCCACCCAATGCCAAAAAAGTGAATGCTTTTATTGTGAAAGAAAATTGGCAAAGAAAAGAAAATTAAAGTGTCATGTACCTTTAGAAAGAGTGGAAGGGTTGATTTTTCAAAATATATAAAAACAACATTTATGAATTGGAGCAACAAACTAAATTAACAACGCAGGTTTCTTTTCACATAACTGCACTACCGCAAATGTCTGTATTATGGGAAAATGTTATGTACTAAAATCTGTTCTTATTTTGTAAAGAGTCAGGTCAATAGGTTTAATTTTGTCAACAGTGATCAATAAGATCTTGATTGATACAGCATCTATGTGAGATACACTGGTAGTTAATATTTGATCGAGTAAGTCTCCAGTGACCACCACAAGAACAAAGTTTTTCCCTGTCTGAACTGTCAGAAAGATGTGCTTTCTTCACAAATTTTGACTTCTTGATGTGTTTGTACGTCTTGCAATATTTGTTTTTAAAATATGTAATTTACAGTGAAAATGAATTGTTTGTGCTTTTTAATGTTGATTTTAAGGTACACTGATAAGAAACGATGTATGCATTTAGGCCGTCTAAAAATAGAATGCTTTTCATACTCAAAGTTGCTGTGCAAACAAAACACAATTTGGGAGGTGATGGTTGTTCCCTATCTCAAAGCCAATATAAATAATACCTGTGGTGTCAACACAAGCAACCACTGCCTTTCACTCTTTTTTCTGAAAATCATTGGGAATTTAACACATCCCACTACTGCAGCAGTATCTGAGCACGTTACATCGGGCTTCCCATCAGGATGCTGTCACAAACCTCAACCCAATTTGGGATGTTGGGGAAAGTGCAAAATAAATGAATCACTGGTATATACCCTGTGGTTAAAGAGCGCTACAACAGTATTGTACGGACATGTCAGCTGTCTTGGTGAGACCTAACTTTACTCTGCGACACCTTGATTGGTTGTCGCTGACTGCATGTAAAAGGAAACATTATGGAGTAAAGACATTTTTGCGACTGAAAATGTTTTATTTGGCCTTCAGCAGTCACACCTACAGTTTTACCATATATTTTGCTGCTTATTTTGATTTAACTTGATGATGATATGTAACCTCAGTTGCTAAACAACCTCAGTGGAGCCTCCAGCGTTATTTGACATCCAACACAAAAGCCAACTTCTTCCAAATACAAAATGTTGCTGACTACAAAGAAAAATCATACAAAAGCATTTATCAACACCCAGATCGATTTACCGCAAGAAATAGCAGTATTGGCCATTCTGCTCCACCATTCAGTGAGATCATGTCTGATCTGATAACCCTCAATTCCAATTTCCTGCCTTTTCCCCAAAACCCTTGATTCCCCACTGATCTTCCTGTGACACCTTCAATTTTTCAGAAGCTTATCTTATCTAGAACTTTGAAGACTGAGACACTTGGACACACAGTACCAACATCAATCCTTGTTAATTGTCCTTGCTTCTGTGCCACAGAAAATTGTTTTCTGGATCCTTGTTTGAGTCTACAAACTGCTCAATAAGCTCAAACAACCCTCTTCTGTTCTTCTCATGAGCCAATATCTCTGACATCACATCCTTCTAATAATGTGACGACCAGATCCAGTACTCCAGCTGTGGCCTAACTAATGTCTTGTACGGTTCCATCATGATCTCCTGGCTCTCATGTTCAATGCCTTAACTATTTAGGGCAAGTATTTCATATGCCATCTTAACCATTTCATCCACATGTCCTATTGCCTTCAAGAATCTATGAACACATATACCTTTCTCTGATTTTCAGTATATTCTAAATTCTTGTGATTCATCATGTGCTCCCTTGCCTGTTGATCCTCCTGAAATGTATCATATCAATCTTTTCAGGATTGAACTCCATCTGTCATTGTTCTGCCCATCTGACCATAAGACCATAAGACATAGGAGTGGAAGTAAGGCCATTCGGCCCATCGAGTCCACTCCGCCATTCAATCATGGCTGATGCGCATTTCAGCTCCACTTACCAGCGTTCTCCCCGTAGCCCTTAATTCCTCGAGACAACAAGAATCTATCAATCTCGGCCTTGAAGACATTTAGCGTCCCGGCTTCCACTGCACTCCGTGGCAATGAATTCCACAGGCCCACCACTCTCTGGCTGAAGAAATGTCTCCGCATTTCTGTTCTGAAATGACCCCCTCTAATTCTAAGGCTGTGTCCACGGGTCCTAGTCTCCTCGTTTAACTGAAACAATTTCCTAGCATCCACCTTTTCCAAGCCATGTATTATTTTGTATGTCTCTATTAAGTCTCCCCTTAATCTTCTAAACTCCAACGAATACAATCCCAGTATCCTCAGCCGTTCCTCATATGTGAGACCTGTCATTCCAGGGATCATCCGTGTGAATCTCCGCTGGACACGTTCCAGTGCCAGTATGTCCTTCCTGAGGTGTGGGGACCAAAACTGGACACAGTACTCCAAATGGGGCCTAACCAGAGCTTTATAAAGTCTTAGTAGTACATCTCTGCTTTTATATTCCAACCCTCTTGAGATAAGAGACAACATTGCATTCGCTTTCTTAATCACGGACTCAACCTGCATGTTTACCTTTAGAGAATCCTCGACTAGCACTCCCAGATCCGTTTGTGCTTTGGCTTTATTAATTTTCTCACCATTTAGAAAGTAGTCTTTGCTTTTATTCTTTTTGCCAAAGTGCAAGACCTCGCACTTGCTCACGTTAAATTCCATCAGCCATTTCCTGGACCACTCTCCCAACCTGTCTAGATCCTTCTGTAGCCTCCCAACTTCCTCAGTACTACCTGCCTGTCCACCTAACTTCGTATCATCGGCAAACTTCGCTAGAATGCCCCCGGTTCCCTCATCCAAATCATTAATATATAATGCGAACAGCTGTGGCCCTAGCACCGAACCCTGCGGGACACCGCTCGTCACCGGCTGCCATTCTGAAAAAGAACCTTTTATCCCAACTCTCTGCCTTCTGTTAGACAGCCAATCCTCAATCCATCCCAGCAGCTCACCTCGAACACCATGGGCCCTCACCTTGCTCAGCAGCCTCCCGTGTGGCACCTTATCAAAGGCCTTTTGAAAGTCTAGATAGACCACATCCATTGGGTTTCCCTGGTCTAACCTACTTGTTACCTCTTCAAAAAATTCCAACAGGTTTGTCAGGCATGACCTCCCTTTACTAAATCCATGTTGACTTGTTCTAATCAGACTCTGCTCTTCCAAGAATTTAGAAACCTCATCCTTAATGATGGATTCTAGAATTTTACCAACAACCGAGGTTAAGCTGATTGGCCTATAATTTTCCATCTTTTGCCTTGATCCTTTCTTGAACAGGGGGGTTACAACAGCCATCTTCCAATCATCCGGGACCTTTCCTGACTCCAGTGACTCTTGAAAGATCTCAACCAATGCCTCTGCTATTTCCTCAGCCACCTCTCTCAGAACTCTAGGGTGTATCCCATCGGGGCCAGGAGATTTATCAATTTTAAGACTTTTTAACTTTTCTAGCACTATCTCTTTCGTAATGTCAACCATACTCAACTCAGCCCCGTGACACCCTTTAATTTTTGGGATATTACTCATGTCTTCCACTGTGAAGACTGACGCAAAGTACTTGTTAAGTTCTCCTGCTATTTCCTTATCTCCCATCACTAGGCTTCCTGCATCAGTTTGACCAACCCATCTTTATTGCCCTGTAGTCTAAAACTTTCCTCCTTGCCATATATTAGTGTGGGTTCTGAATTTGTTTTGGGCCTGATTTATTTAGGTTGCTATGTGTTTATTTTGTGGGATATTTTAAGAAGATTGGGAGGTTACTTGGATCCGGTATCTGTTTATACCCAAAGAAGAAACTCAAACCAGAAATTTTTTTTAATCCAATGTTTTCCTGGTAACATTTTCACAATGACTTCAATTCCTCCAACACCCTTAGCTTAACTTAAACTATGTTCAAATCAAGACATTACTGAATGGAGATCATAACTTCTTGTACTATTAAATCTGTCTCAAGCAATGCTGCAAATTGGGTAATCTTGCATTATTATTTTATAACTGTGCTCAAAACCTTTTCTAAAAAGTGGCCGGATGAAGATTGAAGTTGACTGAACTGCTTTCTCCATTTTATAATATTGCCAAAAAAAAGTAAATGTTCAAACATATGCAATCTTTTTCTTTCTCTAAAATAGGTAATGAGGTGAAAGGGAATAATGGACAAAGCAATGAAAACAATGCTGACTCTAATTCAGCAAGTATGTTCTTTTCAATAAGTTTAATTCAATATTTACACTAAAGTTATGTGAGTGATACAAATAACAATACTTTAAGGCTGTTACTTAAGTTTAGAAATTCAATCACACTCTGTGTAGATGGCTTAAAATCATTATATTAAAAGCTTAAAGCGCTTGCATAAAACACGAAACCTCAGTTATGTTTATAATTTCCCAAAATGGGTTATCAAGTAAAAGGGAAGTATTATTGGAGATTTGATGACAGCGGGCAAAATGGCAACTCTAATTTTGCACGTATGCAAGGTTTAAGCTTAAAATGCATGACAGGTTTATTTATCCAAGAAATAAGCACCTTTACTCTCTCTAATATTAGCTCCAATTATCAATATTTGATATGAAATTAGAAGATCTAGCTTGAGAAATCTACAACGTATTGCCACACGCTTGCCATAAATACGACAGGAGCACAGTAAAAGTAGTGAAAATTAAGTCAGATCTTTGTGGTTACTGATCCATAAGATACAGAAGCAGAATCAGTCCATTCGACTCGTTGGATCTGCTCCACCATTCGATCATGGCCAATGTTTCTCGATCCCATTTTCCTTCCTCTCCCCTGTAACCCTTGATTTCCTTACTAATCAAGAGCCTATCTGTATCTGTTTTAAAAGCACTCAGTTACTTGCCTCGTTTCAGTGGCAATGAGTTCCACAGAGTCAGCTCTTTCTGACTGAAAAAAATCTTCCTTATCTCATCCCAGCATTTCTTGCCACAGAGAACTATGGGAGCAGAGTCCATGTCTATATTTCCTTGCATGGTAATTTGTAAATAACATTTGTTTTTTCAGGTTCATTAGCTGCTGCTTAAGTGTGTTGGTAGGCTTGTGGGCTACCATGATGTGGAGAGGTTTGAGTTGTCTGGACATCATTTCACAGATGTCTTTGATTTAAGATAATGTGGCTCGGGTTTCTGCGCATGTGTCTGCTTTGAGTTTGTTGTTGAGAAATCAGCGGACAGGGTTTATTGGGTACCCTTTCTTCTTGAATATGTTGGATAAGTATTTATCTTCTGCTCTTCGTAGTTCCTGGGTGGTGCAGTGTGTAGTGGCTCGTTGAAATAATGTCCTGATGCAGATCTGTTTGGGATGATTTGCTTCTGCATTAGGTACTTGGGTCTGTGTATGTTGTTTTCCTGTAGACATTAGTCTGAAGTTCCCTATTGACTGTTCGCTCTGCTGACATCTCGCAATGCCACTTTGTTGTTGTTCTCCTCTTTTGTGAATTTTATGCCAGTAAGGATATTGTTGATGGTGTTGTAGGTTTCTTCTAATTTGTTTCATTTTGTGATGACAAAGGTGTCATCACTGTGGCGGACCCAAAATTTGGGTTGGAGCGGAGGGAGGGCTGTTTGTTCGAGTCTCTGCATTATTGCTTCTGCTAGGAACCTTCATATTGGTGGTCTCATGGGTGTTCTGTTGATTTATTTGTAGGGCTTGTTATTGAATGTGAAGTAGGTGATAAGATACGGGTCCACAAGCTTGACAATGTTATCTTTGCTGATGAAATTGGTGCTGTTTGGTGTTTGTGTCTTTGGTGTAGTCAGTGTTTCTTTGGCCACGTTGATGTTAATGGATGTAAACGGGGCTGTTATGTCAAAGGACAGCATTATTTCATCCTCTTCTATCTTGGTGTCTTTGGTGTTCAGGAATTTTTGGGTGGAGTGAATGGAGTGGTATGAATCTTCTACTCAGTGTTTTAGTCTTCACTGGAGGTCTTTGACTAGTCTGTATATTGGTGTTCCAGGTAGTGAGACTATGGGCCTGAGGGGGGGCTCCTGGTTTGAAGAGGAGAACAACAACAAAGTGCCATTCCTAGAAGTCACAGTAGAGCGAACAATCAATGGGGAACTTCACACTAGTGTCCACAAGAAACAATACACACGGACCAAATACCTAACTACAGAAACAATCATCCCAACACCCACAAACGAAGCTGCATCAGGTGATTATTTCAATGAGCCACCACACATTGCAGCCCAGAGGAACTGCGAAGAGCAGAAGAGAAATACGTATACGTATTCAAGAGGAACGGATACCCAATAAAACCAGTCCGCCGATTTCTCATTAATGCTTCCAAGCTGACCCTCAAATTTGGTTTGTCCCTGCATTCTTTCCTGGCTGTCTTTTGTGGGTTTTGAAAACTTTCCCAATCCTCTGACTGAGGATAGGAGTTGGGAGGTTGTGTTGTGGCTGATAGGACATTGGGTAGACCACGTTTGGAATATTGTGTGCAATTCTGGTCTTGCTCCTATCCGAATGATGTTGTGAAACTTGAAAGGGTACAGAACACATTTAAAAGGATGTTGCCAGGGTTTGAGCTGAATGGGCTGGGCTGTATTTCCTCGTGCATCAGAGGCTGAGGGGTTACTGAGAGTCATTAATAAAATCATGAGAGGCACGGATAGGGTAAATAGACAAGGACATTTCCCTGGGTGAGAGAGTCCAAAACTAGAGGGTAAAAGGTTTAGGGTGGAGGAGGGCAAGATTTAAAAGGGTCCTAAGGAGTAACCTTTTCATGCAGAGGGTGGTGTGTGTAAGGAATGAGCTGCCAGAGGAAGTGGTGGATGTTGATACAGCTATGACATTTAAAAGGCATCTGGATAGGGATATGAATAGGAAAGGTTTAGAGGGATATGGGCCAAGTGGGACTAGATTAGGCTAGGATATCTGGTTGGCCTGAAGGGGCTGTTTCTGTGCTGTAGATCTGACTCTGGCTTGCCACTAACATTTGCCATGTCTGTATGTTTAGTTTCTCTCGGGGTTGTCTGTGTCAATGCCTTGATGTCTCATTCCACCCACCACATACCACCACCACCACAGGGACGATAACCAATTCATGTCTGGTTCTTTATCAAGAAGCTGTATTGCAGGTTCAACCTGAATTTACACTTGTTTTGCTTCCCAAAATCAGACTTGCTCACTCTCAGCAATATCCCAATATCCTGAAAGATATTAACTTTCACATGGTGTTATCCAAAATTTGAAGATGTCAGTCCTGATGCTTTTGCTTTTTCTGTCCCTGTAAGATCCTGAATCAGCACCTTCAGGAGAATTAATTTGAGCGGAGTGAGAATAGAGGAAGAGAGAGAGTGAGGGATGCTTTCAATTTTGTGGAACCGCAAAAGAAAAAAATGTTCTGCAGAAAGTGGAGTAGCTTGTTCTGAATTTCTACCTTGGACTGACCGTGATGACTTTTGGAATCTCTTTTTCCAGAGTATTTGAAGATGTGAAGACTGAAGTTTAAAAATCAACAGATGAAGGGCCTATGCCTGAATCGTCGATTCTCCTGCTGTTTGGATGCTGCCTGACCTGCTGTGCTGTTCCAGCACCGCACTTTTCAACTCCTCTCCAGCGTCTACAGTCCCCACTTTCACATCAATGTCTGACAGTCACTTAATCCATCGGGACCTCAACGATTTTGAACTATGATTCTGTGAGAAGGAGCAAAACATTTTGGTTCCTGTTTCAGACCATTTTCAGCATTAGTGGGACTGAATGAGAGTCTCTACTGTTACAGCGCACTGTGTGTAAAGCCTGAAACAGTTATACAGCCAGGAAAGATGAACTTACTGTGGGCAGGGGCCGTACACAGGGCTGTAGCTGCAGCCATGGTGAAACCAGAGGAATCCCACACCGTGGAGAAACCGTGAAAGTGTTGCGACTGTGGGAGAGGCTTCCATGCCCCATCTGTCCTGGAGATTCATCAGCGAAGTCACACCGGAGAAAGGCCATTCTCCTGCCCCGAGTGCGGGAAAGGCTTTACTTGCTCCTCCCACCTGCTGGACCACCGCCGAGTCCACACTGGGGAGAAGCCATTCTCCTGCCCTGAGTGTGGGAAGGGCTTCACCTACTCCTCCCACCTGCTGGCCCACCAGCGCGTCCACGCTGGGGAGAGGCCCTTCCTTTGCTCTGAATGTGGGAAGGCCTTCAGCAAATCCTTGGACCTGCACGGTGGGCGGCACGGTGGCACAGTGGTTAGCACTGCTGCCTCACAGCGCCGGAGACCCGGGTTCAATTCCCGCCTCAGGCGACTGACTGTGTGGAGTTTGCACATTCTCCCCGTGTCTGCGTGGGTTTCCTCCGGGTGCTCCGGTTTCCTCCCACAATCCAAAGATGTGCAGCTCAGGTGAATTGGCCATGCTAAATTGCCTGTAGTGTTAGGTAAGGGGTAAATGTAGGGGTATGGGTGGGTTGCGCTTCGGCGGGTCGGTGTGGACTTGTTGGGCCGAAGGGCCTGTTTCCACACTGTAATCTAATCTAATCACCAGCGGGTCCACAGAGGGGAGAGGCCATTCAGCTGCCCTGAGTGCGGGAAGGCCTTCAGTGATTCCTCTACCCTGCTGAGGCACCAGTGGGTCCACACGGGGAAAAGACCGTACTCGTGCCCTGAGTGCAGGAAGGGCTTCACCCGCTCTTCTGCTCTGCTGACCCATCTGGGGGTCCACACGGGTGAGAAGCCCTTCAGCTGCCCAGAATGCAGGATGGCCTTCAGCAGGTCTTCCCACCTGCTGAGGCACCAGCGGGTCCACACTGGGGAGAGACCCTTCTCCTGCCTCCAGTGCGGAAAGTGCTTTACCCAGCCCTCCAACCTGCTGACCCACCAGCGGATCCACACCTCCGAGAGACCGTTCTCCTGCCTTGAGTGCGGGAAGGGTTTTGCTGTTTCCTCTCACCTCGTGGCCCACCGGCGGGTCCACACAGGGGAGAGGCCATTCAGTTGTCCCGAGTGCGGGAAGGCCTTCAGCAATTCCTCTGCCCTGCTTCGGCACCAGCGCGTCCACACCGGAGAGAAGCCGTTCTCCTGCCCCGAGTGCGGGAAGGGCTTTACCCGCTCCTCCACACTGCTGACCCACTGGCGGGTCCACACGGGGGAGAGGCCATTCAGCTGCCCCGAGTGCAGGAAGGCCTTCAGTGATTCCTCTGCCCTGCTGAAGCACCAGCGAGTCCACACCGGGGAGAGGCCCTTCAGCTGCCCTGAGTGCGGGAAGAGGTTTACATTTTCCCGCAACTTGCGGAAGCACCAGCGGGGGCACCAGCGCTCACAACAATCAGATTCCAACGCTGACACTGCTGTGAGTCCCCCCCAGGACTGATTCTCCTGACAGTGGGTGCAATGGACTGTAACCTCACGGCTCAGGGGTGGCATGGTGGCTCAGTGATTAGCACTGCCTCATGGCACCAGGAACCAAGGATCAATTCCACCCTTGGGGCGACTGTCGGTGTGGAGTTTGTGGAGGGTAGGACAATGGATGAGATAAGAAACAGCTGCCTTTCTTGAGACAAGTCTCCCGGAGAGAAGTTGCAGACTGATTGTCTGATCTGTTGATCCTCACAGTGCCCCATTGCCCTCAGTTAACAGGAGGAGGTCCACACAGATGTACCGAAGCCCCTCTTTGGACAGTAGAAGGAAACTGTGCAGACAGGGAAAACGTGCAAACTCCACACAGACAGTTACCTGAGGCTGGAATTGAACCTGGGTCCCTTATGCTGTGAGGTAGCAATGCTAAGCAGTGTGCCACCCCAAAATGTTATAAAATTTGAATAAACCTACTAAGTTGGAAATGTGTCCATACCAAGAACTTAGTGTAAATGTTTGGAAGCAAAAGTCCATCGGAATTGTCTTTGGGATGGATCCAAAACTTACTTCGTTAATACTTTGACCTCTGGAACTGTCTGCCAGAGAGTGTGTTGGA
This sequence comes from Chiloscyllium plagiosum, assembly GCF_037043375.1. Taxonomy (NCBI): domain Eukaryota; kingdom Metazoa; phylum Chordata; class Chondrichthyes; order Orectolobiformes; family Hemiscylliidae; genus Chiloscyllium; species Chiloscyllium plagiosum. The sequence goes on from NW_028270165.1 coordinate 9,107,345, forward strand.
GTCAGATTCAATTATGGATCATTAAACTGAAAAGGAAAGCAAGGTACTGTAGTGGATGTCAGAATATGAGTTTCCTGATTGGGACTGTTCACTTGCTCCTGTTACCATTTCAGGTTGCTAACTTTTCGTTAGCATCCTGCACATGTTGGGATTTTTTCTCCTTTCTAGTATCTACTTGAGTGACTCAGTGACAAATCTAGTTTATGAATTGTTCCTATGATATCTCATGAGAGGGTTTATGATATTCACAGTGTGTCCAAGTGAGGAAAAACAAACTGTTCATCTTAAATATTTGACTTTAAACAATGGAAATAAAATTAATGTTTGGAAAACACACAACTTGCTGTGTAGTAAGATAATCAGAAATAGGAATGAGAGTAAGTAATTGACCGTTGAGATGCTCTGTCTTTCATTTATCTAAATTCTCTTTCCTGCACTTGTTTTTTCATGACTTCATCTACTGAAGTGACTGCACTCCAAAAGCTTGTGATTTCAACATAAGAGCATAAGAACTAGGAGCAAGAGTCGGCCTTCCGGCCCGCTCCACCACTCAATAAGATCATGACGAATCTTTTCGTGGACTATGCTGCACTTACCTGCGTTTTCACCATATCCCTTACGTTTTTGAAAAATAAAAGAATTATCTACTGCTTCGAGTAATTGCTGAAGTAATGTTAAATACTTCCTGGGCAAGGAATTCCATAGATTAACAACCCTCTGGGTGAAGAAGTTTCTTCTCCGTTCAGTTTTCAACCTGCTTCGTCTAATCTTGAGGTCTCAGCTACCAATGCAACATCCTACTTTTATTTCTTTCATAATTTAATATATTTCTGTAAGATCCCTTCCAAACAAACCTGCTGGACTATAACCTGGTGTCATGTGACTTATGACCAAAAACTTATTATTACGCATCCTCATAGTGAAGAAGATAGGGACACTACCACTGCGCCATAAAAAAAAACCTCTGCAGCAAATAGGCCTTCTTCTATTGAATGAATGGGGAGAGGTTTCTTCTTAACATGGGATACAAATATTATACCCTCAGAGCCCATTACACTAAATTGAGCCCTCTTAGGATGCGGAGGTGCCAGAGTTGAATTGGTTGATAACGTTAAAAATCACATCTTCCCCCTGAATATGTGACACTACCGCTATCGCCCCAGAGCCCGTTGCAGTAAATTGGGTCATCTGCTGTTGAATGAATGAACGGGAATGAAAAGGGCGGATACACTGACATGATTGTGAAATTCTCCACCAATCCCAAAGCTTGTGGTCGGTACCGACTAATCGGAGAGAGAGTTTACAGAGGGTGGGACCAACACGACACGGAATGCCAGCTGCCATTGGTCAGGTGGAGTAAGGTGCGCTCTGATTGGAGGGGACGCGGATGACACGCGTCACTGAAGGAGGAGACGGAAAGAAGAAGAAAAACAAAGATGGCGGCGCGAGGCTGCGGTTTTCTCATCGACTCAGCGGGCGGTTTCTGACGGAGGGAGGGGGCAGACAGGCATCGTTTACCTCAGAAAATACCTTTAAAATACATTTCACATTAAAGTCGGAACTTTTCAAACAAAAGTTGTGAAGAAAAGGAGACAGTCCCCGGTGGGGTTTATTGTTTATTTGTGTATAATTCCCGGGGCCCGGGAAGGGGGAGGTGACGGTTACCGGGTGAACGAGAAAACAAATTAAAAATGTCGGCGGTGGAGGAGAGAGAGCCGGCGCCCGCGGCTTCTTCGGCGGCGGCCGGAGCCCAGGAGCTCAACAACCCCCCGGAGCTGGAGGAAGGTCCGAGCTCCAAGAAGCGGGGAGTCCGGCTGGAGGCTGGATTTGCTCAAGGCTTGTATCTATTAACTTATTTAAATGGTACCTACTGTATGGGGCTATGGTTTACATTAAAACCGGAGGATCATGTCAGAGTGTTTGTTTATATTGAGCAGTTGTAGTTGGTAAAATACACTCCCTGGAGGAGCACCTTCTATGATGCTGCATTTCTTGCCTTCTGCCCTTCCCCCATTTGTTATCTCCCATTTGATTTTACATTTTATTTGGTCAAATTTAATTTCATGTTAATGAGACTTGGTATTCACTGTGTTATTAATTTGTTTGTTGAATTATTGTAAGAAAAAATTAATGGTGTCATGTCATTTCTGATGTCAGAGTTTGACATTGAATGTGCAGATGTGAATACCAATAAGTTATGAAAATAAATCAAGAACTTGTGCTTCTAACAAAAAAAGCAGTTCACTGATATTAATGGCATTGTCTCATTTGAGTCTGACCAACAAACCGTTTCATGTAGTCACCCAATTTAATTAAAATTTTCTTTAACTTAATTAAAGAAAATAACTCTAGCAGGCTAAGATTTGTACAATTTGTTTATAAGATTTATTTATATGTCCCTTGCTCTCGATGTGGTCTCTGCCACATTGGGGAGACTGGACGCCAACTTGCAGAACATTTCAGGGAACAGCTCTGAGACGCCAAAACTAAACGACCCCACCGCCTTGTGGCTGAACACTTTAACTCCCCCCTCCCAATCCGTCAAGGACATGCAAGTCCTCGGCTGCCTCTCCCTCCAAGCTCTAGCTACCTGAAGCTTGTAGGAAGAACACCTCATCTTCTGCTTTGGGACCCACTAACTACATAGGATCAATGTAGATTTCACCAGTTTCTTTATTTCCCCTCCCCCCACCCCACCCACCCCCACACCACACACCTTGTCCCAGATCCAGAGTTGAAAAATGTGGTGCCGTAAAAATGCCTAGAGGCCATGCCTTTAGGAATTCCCTGGCTGTTCTCTGGCATGGCACTCATCCACAGATTCTATCAACAAACACATTGACCTGGACCCAATACACCGGCAAATGCAGCGGACAGTTGGAACTGACAACCGGAAGCGGCAGAGACAAACCACTATAAATGCTGGAGGAAACATCACAGAAGCGCTTCACAAGAGGATCCCTAGCACTAAGGATGTCACCTAGACAGGGGATGAAACGTCTGCAACAAAAATTCCCAGCTCGGCGAACAGAACCACAACGAGCACCCGAGCTACAAACCTTCTCACAAATTTTGAATTGAGCATAGGAGTTGGGACATCCTGTTGCAACTGTCACACATGCCACACAACACAAGGCGTGGCCCGTCTCTGACTTACCATCCCTTTGAATATCAGGGGAAAGACACCCCTTTAATTGTAACATTCAGGAAAGATGCCTTACTTCAACAAAAATGTGCTGTGCTCACAGATGTTTGGACAGAGGAAGGGAGTTGCAGTCTGGGGTGAAGCTCAATCTTCATTCAGAGAAAGAGAGGAGCAGCAGTAGCTTCAGAAGCTCATGGTCCAACTTGCGCATTCAGACAGTAGGGGGACTCTTCTGGGTAAAATCTGGGAATGAAGCAATGTCTCCCCCTTTCCATTCCTTATCCTGGGAGGGAGAGAGAAGGGGAGAAGCACTGTTCACTTGCAGCAACGGGAGGCAGAGAGTATGAATCCAAGCAGGGAGCAAACTCTGCAAAAGTCAGTTTCAGTCGGCTTCTTCTGGAATATTGTGTGCAATTCTGGTCTCCCTTCTCTAGGAACAATGTTGTGATACTTGAAAGGATTCAGAAAAGATTCACAAGGCTGTTGCCAGGGTAGGAGGGTTTGAACCACAAGGAGAGGCTGAATAGGATGGGGCTGTTTTCCCAAGAGCATCTCAGGCTGAGTGTGTGTTTTTTAAAGAGGTTCATAAAAACTTGAGGGGTGTGGATAGGGTGGATAGACAAGGTCTTTTCCCTGGGATAGGGGGAGTGCAGAACTAGAGGGCATAGGTTTCGGGCGAGAGGGGAAAAATTTAAAAGGGACCTTGCAGTCAACCATTTTTTGCAGAGGGTGATGCGTGTATGGAATGAGCTGCCAGAGGAAGTGGTGGAGGCAGCTGGATGGATATATGAAAAGGAAGGGTTTCGAGGGATATGGACCAAGTGATGACAAATGGAACGAGACTAATTTTGGATATCCGATTGGCATGGACAAGTTAGATTGAAGGATTGTTTCTGTGCTTTATGTCTCTGACTCTATGACTGGTGAAAAGCGTTGGCATTCGTCGAAACATTTATGTAACAGAAAATTATAAGAGGGTAAAGATTAGCCTCACGTCATTGATCCATGAATCCTGGTGTAGTATGGATGTATTTCCAGTAATAGAGTCAGTATGGCATGGAAGGAGTCCAAAATGACAGCTTCTTTTACAAAAAGTCACACTTAAAACTTACATTTCCAGAAGACTCAGATTTAAGACAACCGTGCGTTAATATAAGACAGATAAGTCTGGGGTATATGTTACATATTTGATGGAATGTTTATAGCTCTCAAAGCCTGATTTGCAGTTGTTGCTGGGCTCGTAATATTGTACAGCAGAATATTGTGTATCTTCAGTAAGAACGTCAATACCGCATGATAGATGTCCATTTTAGCAACTTGAGTGGACTCTTCATGGAGTATGCAATCCACCACATTACCCTGCTGTATACATTTACATAAAGATCAGCACAAAGATCTTGGGTATTAAGAGAGAAAAGAATGTTCCACAGAAACTAGAATTGTGTGTTTTGATTTTCTATTGTGGACTGACAGCGATGACCTTTGCAATCTCTTTCCACAGGAATATTACAAGAGGCAGAAATCTCAGACCAAACATCACATCGAAGTCTGACAGTCGCTTGATTCACCAGGACTTGGATATTGATGGCCTTGAAATCAAAGGGGAGAAGGTCTGTCTGCTTAGTTAGGTTTTAAACGTAAGTGTGACTGGAAACTCAGAGTCTCACATACCTACACACCAGAGTAGTGACTGGAACATGCTTTACAGACTGAATGAGAGTCCTCCAATTACCAGTTCACCAGTAACACCACACCTGTGCTGTAAGTGTGAGCAAGTTTCAACTGATTGTTGAACCTGGAGAAATACGAGTATACCTGCACTCGGAGAAATCATGAAAATGCAGGGAGTGTAGGAACGGTTTCCCTTCCCCGCCTGCCCGATATTCATCAGCATTTATATACTGGGCAGCGGCCAATCACCTGCATTCAGCACAGGAAAGGCTTCACTCAGTCGCATCACCTCCTAGTCCACATTGTGGAGAAACTGCTCATCTGCCCTGTCTGCTGAAGCAGATGAAGGACATTTTTGTTTTTATCCTGGATGGAGCATACTGCAGGTATACCTGAAATAGATACATTTGTCTCTGTCCCATTGAGTCTCCAGCACAGGGCCAGGCTCAATTGGTCTCTGTGTTTATTCTCCACCTGAGCCTCCATCCACCCCTCTTCATTGCTTCCCCCATCTCCCCTCCATCTGCATAAGGGTATCCCCCACTTTTCGAAAGTCACTTTACACTACTTCACTTTTACAAAAGACCTACATTAATACCTGTTCTCACAAACCGAAAGAAATCCGAAGAGGATTGTCACTTTTACAAAGAAAGGCATAATATAAATTAATTCATGGTAATTGCTTCTTCGCTTTAGGCCCATTTCGGCTTATGAAAGGAACACTCTACTTTCAAATAGTGGGGGAAAGCTGTATCAATACAATACAGCACAGTCACAGGCTCTTCTCACTTGGTTTAGGCACACACACACCCTCAAGCCTGTGCTAATTCTTAATCCTTACTTAGACCTGCTATTTATTGCCCATGTGTGGTTTCTGTTCCTCTGTTCACCTCCCCTTCATGTGTCTATCAAGATACACCTTAAACATTGTTAAGGTGCCTGCTTCCACTACCTCCACTGGCAGTGCGTTCCAGAACCCCACCACCCCTCTGTATAAATTCCTCACCCCCACCACTTCTCCCCCAAACAGTCCCCCTTTCACCTTGAACCTGTACCCTCTTTTAGTTGACCTTTCCACCCTGGAGGGAAAAAACGCCTCTGACTATCACAGAATCCCTCCAGCGTGGAAACAGACCATTCAGCCCAACAAGTCAACACCGGCCCTCCAAAGATTAACACATAGAGACCCGTTCCCTTACCCCTATTATCTACATTTACTCCTGACTAATGCACCGAACATACACATCCCTGAACATTGGGGCAATTTACACACAGACAATCCAACTTAACCTGCCTCTCCCTGGACGCTATGGGTAATTTAGCTTCGCTAATCCACCCTAACCTATGGATTGTAGGAGGAAGCCCGAGCACCCGGAGGAAGCCCACACAGACACGGGAGGTGGGGTGCAGGGACAATGTGCCAACTCCACACAGATAGTTGCCTGAGACTAAAATCGAACGCAGGGCTCTGGCACTGTGAGGCGTCAGTGCGAACCACTGAGCTACCCTGCCACCCCTGTCCAGCCAATCTGTGTGTCTCATCATTTTGTCGAGGTCTCCTCTCAGCCTCTGTTTTTCCAAAGAAAACAATCCAGGTTTATGCCTCCTCTGCTCATAACGAGAGCCCTCCAGACTAGACAATGTCCTGGTGAACCTTGTCTGTACCCTCTACCAGACCACCCACATCCTTCCAGTAGCACCGTGACCAGAACTGCACACAATATTCCGAATGTGGTCAGAATAAAGAGCTGTAACGTAACTCTTACACTCAAGGAAGCATGCTGTGTGCCTTCTTGACCACCATGCCCACCTGCATTACCACTTCCACGGATCTATATGCCCAGATCCCTCTGTATGCCAGTGCTCCTATGTGTTCTGCCATTTATCATACAATTCTTATATTTCCTTCATCTCTATCGAGCTTCACTTTAACTGTCTTTCTCTCTTCATCTCTTTTTTCCCCCCTCCTCACCCCTCCACACATCAGCATATCATAAGACAAGTGGAGCAGAAATTAGGCCATTCAGCCCATTGAATCTGCTTCGCCATTCAATCATGGCTGATACGTTTCTCAACCCCATTCTCCCCGTAACCCTTAATCCCCTTGATACTCAAGAACCTATCTATCTCAGTCTTAAATATACTCAGTAACTTGGCCTCCGCAGCCTTCTTTGGCGGTGAATTCCATAGATTCACCACACTCTGGTTTAAGAAGTTTCTCTCCCCTCTGTTCTAAAGGGTCTTCCCTTGACGCGAAAGCTGAGCCCTCAGTTTCTAGTCTTTCCTACCAATGGAAACATATTCCCAACATCCACGCCGTTCATTATTCTGTAGGTTTCAATTCGGTCCCCTCTCATCCTTCTGAACTCCATGAAGTATAAACCTAGAGTCCTCTAATGTTCTTCATATGTTAAATTTTTCATTCCTGGACCATTCTTGTGAACCTCCTCTGAACATGTTCCAGGGCCAGACATCCTTCCTGAGATATGAAGCCCAAATCTACATACTCCAATTGTGGCCTGACTGGAGCCTCACAGAGCCTCAGAAGTACATCCCTGCTTTTATATTCAAGTCTGATCAAAATAAATGCCTTCATTGCATTTGCCTTCCTAACCACTGACTCAACCTGTAAGTTTACCTTGAGAGAATCCTGGAGTAGAACTCCATAGTCTCTCCCCATAATCTTTCTGTTCCTGAGTAGCAGCAGAGATTTACAGATACCTCGATTGTTTTCAGGGATACCAAGGGATCTTGGGAATTGCCAGTATCTCGGGAGGAGGCAGAGAGGAATGTGGTGTGGTCCTGTAAACTCCAGAACTTTCCAAACTCCCTGAGTCAGCAGTAACTCTTTCTGGACCAAGAAACAAAAGGGCCACTGAGAAACTGCTACATCAGAAGACCTCAGAAGCAGAAATGAGGCCATTCAGCTCATTGAATGGTGGAGCAGACTCAATCATTCTTACGTATCAAGGGTTACGGGGAGAATTGAGTTGAGAAACATATCAGCCATGATTGAATAGTGGAGCAGACTCAATGGGCTGAATGGCCTAATTTCTGGTAGTTACCCATCCCTGGGAAGAAGGACGCAAAACAACAAGTTGTTTCCTGAGACCGATGAGCTAAGTGCTTAATAACCTCATGACAAAAGGACAATTAAGTTTGTCTGTGGAAGGAAGGCACTGACGTAAAGGGTTTTTTTGCAGGAAAGGCTGTATCAAACAAACCACTAACCCTCGAGGATAAGAAGGTAAGCTACAGACCGGAGATCTCCAGAAGTGTGGGGAGGTGGTGTTAGAATCTAAAGAAGCATCGCATCACAGATTTGAAAGCGAGGAATCTCCACCAGAATGCAACTCCAGAAAGATGCAGCAGCAGTACTTGGAAGAAGAATGCTGCACTGAATCCCTGGACACTTCCAGAGACAAACTGTTGGTGGAAACTCAGTTAAATTCTGCCATCAATTGGGTGATAGCCAAGTTGTGAGTGAGTTGGAACTTGGTTACTTGAGGAGTTTTATTTTTGGTTGCTACATACAATAAAGTGTAAATCATTGTTTCAGCAGTTAATTGTGTGCAGTTTCTGAGTTAAGAGCCAAATTATGGCGATTCACCCACAACCACAGAGAGAGGCTGGGATTCATGTTGACTCCATTGCATTCAGCAGTACATCACGTCAATACTCTTATAAAGCGAAGGCTGACAGCACCACCTTTCTCAAACAGAGGAGAGTGTCGCCCAATAATCTGTAAAATTAGCATGAAAAGTGGTGTAACCTGCTCTAGTGAGAAGAATAAATCCCCAACACTTTAAAATCAACAATCAGCAATTTATTTATCCAACTCTCACGGTGAACAAATGAACAAAAGTATTAACATACTGGATACAGGCCAGGAGTAGATGGGTGGCACTAGTTTAGTTGGGGATCATGGACTGGTTGGTCTGAAGGGTCTGTTTCCAGGCTGCATGACTCCATAGCACGGAATGAATGGGGATCCATCCCAAAGATGATAAAGGTTTCAAGCACCACCTTAGGCAAATGTGTGGACTCCCTCCAGATAACTGAGGGCAGTGGGGCACTGTGAGGGTCAGTAGATCAGTCAGCCAGCCAGTTCTCTCCAGGAGACTTCTCTCTTAAGAAAGGAAGTGGTTTCCTGTCCCATCAGCCAGATTATCCAGTTTGGATTAGGTCCTATATTTCCAACAAAACAGGTAGACAGGGCAGTGTCTATAACAAATATGTTATTAAACTTGGAAGAGTGCTGAAGACATATACAAGGATGTTGCCAGGACTAAAGGGTCTGTGTAAAAGGGAGAGGTTGGACAAGCTAAGATATTTTTATTTAGAGCATTAGAGACGGAGAGGGGCCCTTAGAGAAGTGAAGTGATCGTGAGAGGCATGGAGAGGGTGAATGCACTCAGACGTTTACCCCGGGGTTGGGGAAGTGAGAGCTAGAGGGCATCAGTTTAAGGTTAGAGGAAAAAGAATAAAAGGGAATGTGAAGGGCAACTTTTTTTTTATGCAGACGGTGGTACACATATGGAATGAAATGCCAGCGGAAGTGGTTGAGGTGGGTACATTAACAATATTTAAAAGGCATTTGGACAAATAAGTGGATAGGAAAGGTATGGAAGGAAATGGGCCAAGTGCAGGGAAATGGGCTTAGTGTTGATGGACAGTTTGGTCGGCATGGACCATGTTGGACCAAAGGGCCTGTCTCCTGCTGTGGGACTCTATGATTCGTGTCTCTTTGTCGGTCCGACAGTTTTGAGTTTCCAAATGAACATCTCACTAAATCAGGCCGAATAAACTCCAATCTCATTCATCAACTCTGATGTGGAGGTGCTGGTGTTGAATTGGGGTGGACAAGGTCAGAAGTCACATGGCACCAAATGAAATGATGAAGGAGCAGCACTCATGAAAGAGCAATGCTCCTAAAGTTTGTGATTTCAAATAAACTTGTTGCACTGTAACATGGTGTTGTGTGACTACGGACTTCTTCAACTCTGGGTTTGTCTCAAACTTGATGGGATACTTTGTCCAACTCGGCATATTTTATCAGTATTGCTTGGAGGAATTCTTTTTTTAAGATTAGATTAGATTACATTACAGTGTGGAAACAGGCCCTTCGGCCCAACAAGTCCACACCGACCCGCCGAAGCGAAACCCACCCATACCCCTACATTTACCCCTGACCTAACACTACGGGCAATTTAGCATGGCCAATTCACCTGCCCCTGCACATCTTTGGACTGTGGGAGGAAACCGGAGCACCCGGAGGAAACCCACGCAGACACGGGGAGAACGTGCAAACTCCACACAGTCAGTCGCCTGAGGCGGGAATTGAACCCGGGTCTCAGGCGCTGTGAGGCAGCAGTGCTAACCACTGTGCCTGCCACCGTGCCGCCCACAAATAGATTCCCAATAGTATGGAAACAGGTCCTTTAGCCCAACAAGTCCACACTGGCCCTCCGCAGAGTAACCCAGCCAGACCCATTCCCCTATTCCTATTCCTCTACATTTACCCCTGACTAATGCACCACACCTACATATCCCTGAACACTTTGGGACAATTTATATGGGCCAATCCATCCTAACCTGCACACCTTTAGACCAGGGGAAGGAAACCGGAGCACTCAGAAGTAACCCATAGAGACGTGGGGGGGGGGGGCATCGTGAAAGCTACACACAGACAGTCACCGAGGGTGGAATTGAACCCAGGTCAGCATCGTGAGGCAGTGGTACTAACCACTGAGTCACCATACCACCCAGGTGGTGGGCTTGGGTGGGGGGGGGTGGGGGGGGGGGGGGGGGGGTAGGGGATGGTGAGTCCAGCACAAAACAAAAAAAGCCCACTGCACCCACTGTCAGAATGGGCAAGAGGTTCAGCCCTGGGGGTGACCCACTGCAGCGTCACTGGTGGAATCTGATTGTTGGGTGCACTGGTGCCCCCGCTGGTGCCTCCGCAAGTTGCAGGACAATGTGAACCTCCGCCCGCAGTCGGGGCAGGCAAACGGCCTCTCCCCGGTGTGGACCCATTGGTGGGCCAGCAGTTTGGAGGAGCGGGTGAACCCCTTTCCACACTCGGGGCAGTTGAATGGCCTTTCCCTGGTGTGGACCCGCTGGTGGGACAACAGGTCAGAGGAATTGCTGAAGGCCTTACCACACTCAGAGCAGGCGAAAGGCCTCTCCCCCGTGTGGATTCGCCGGTGTCTCAGCAGGTCGGAGGAATTGCTGAAGGCCTTCCCGCACTCTGGGCAGCTGAAGGGCCTCTCCCCCGTGTGGACCCGCTGATGGGCCAGCAGGTTGGAGGATTTACTGAAGGCCTTCCCGCACTCTGGGCAGCTGAAGGGCCTCTCCCCCATGTGGACCCGCTGATGGGCCAGCAGGTTGGAGGAATTGCTGAAGGCCTTCCCACACTCTGGACAGCTGAAGGGCCTCTCCCCCGTGTGGACCCGTTGGTGCCTCAGCAGGTTGGAGGAGTCGCTGAAGGCCTTCCCGCACTCTGGGCAGCTGAATGGCCTCTCCCCCGTGTGGACTCGCTGGTGCTTCAGCAGGTCGGAGGAATTGCTAAAGGCTTTCCCGCACTCGTGGCAACTGAAAAGCCTCTCCCCTGCATGGATTCGCTGGTGGGTCTGGAGGTTGTCCACACAAGTGAACCCTTTCCCGCACACGGAGCAGTAAAACGTCCTCTCACCAGTCTGTATATGCTGGTGGGCCAGCAGGACACAGGAGCAAGTAAAGCCCTTCGCCCGCTCGGGGCAGGAGAACGGCCTCTTCCCAGTGTGATTGCACTGATGAGCCGCCACCACAGATGGGACACGGAACCCCTTCCCGCAGTTGCCACACTTCCATGGTTTCTCAACGGGGAGTGTTGCCTCGGGTTTCTCCATGGCCGAAGCTTCAGCTGCGCACACACACAGACACACACACACGTGTACAACCCCGCCGTGAATTCTTCTTTCCAGGCAGTAGAGTTGTTTCAGGCTCCACACTTAGTGCGCTGCAACAGTAGGGTCTTTCAACCAGTCTCCCTGTACTCAAACAGGAAGCAAAAAGAAAGCTTTGCTCCTTCTCACAGAATCATAGTTGAAAATTGTTGCGGTCCTGATGGATTGAGTGACTGTCAGACATTGACGTGAAAGTGAGGAATGGAGACGCTGGAGATTCAGAGTCAAAAAATGCGTCGCTGGAAAAGCGCAGCACAGCAAGCAGCATCAGATAAGCAGGAAAATCAACATTTTGGACTTGAGCCCTTTATCTGTTGACTTTGAAACTTCTGTCTTCAGATAGTCTGTAAGAAAAGATTACAAAAATCATCACTGCCAGTCCGGTTAAGAATGAGACATCAAGGCATTGACACTGACACCAGAGAGAAACTGTACATATAGATGTGGCAAATGTTAGTGGCAAGCCAGACTGATAAAGATATGTAGCACAGAAACAGACCCTTTGGTCTAATTCATCCGTGCCAACTAGATAACCTGACCTAATCTCGGCTGATTTGCCAGCATCTGGCCCATATCGTCTAAATCCTTCCTAATCGTATACCCATCCAGATGCCTTTTAATGTCATAATTGTACCAGCACCCACCACTTCCTCTGACAGCTCTTTCCTTAAACACGCCACTTTCTGCATGAAAGAATTATCCTTTAGGTTCCTTTGTTAAGTTATTTTGCTTGAGCTTCTTACACTGCAATACGCCAACTTCTGTGAACAACCAAACTTTATTAAGTACAGTACAAGTTGTGGAGAAACTCTTCACACTCTTCGCAATGCTGGTACACAACAGTACCAAAAAAAAACCCTTAAACAAAGTAAAACTGAAACAGAGGCTTACAGTTGAAGTTAGAAGGGCAGAAGGAGACAGTATTAGCAGCCTTTCTCCAGACAGCCCACTGCTTAACTCACCCAAACGAGACTTCAGCTTTCAGGACTGACCACTCCCCTTTCATTGTACAGGTCACTTCTAAAACATAAAAGCTTTGGCCTCAAGTCTCATCTGTTCACATATAACCAAAAATGCCTCCCAATACTGTTTTTCATCTCGGTACTAAACCAGTCACTTCGGAGCCCAGGTTATTTTACCACCCCTCTGAAAAAAAACCAAGGACACAGCATCCTTGAGAAGAATGACCAACTTTTAGTAAAAGGACCAGCTTTTAGTAAAAAGGACCAGCTTTGTGACTGAGGGATATAGGCCAAACACTGGCAGATGGGATTAGATTAGTTTGAGAACATAGCATGGAGTAGTTGGACTGAAGGGACTGTTTCTGTGCTGTTTGACTCGGTAATTGTTCTGCAATGGTCTGAAAACCATTTCCTTGCCTTCCCCCATAAACATCCACTTCTTTGTTGTTCCAAAATCAGATGAACTCAGCCTTGAATATATTCAATGATCCCATAACTGCAGGAAGACATCCCCACTTCTGGACTCAATTCCTCTTGCTAAGATAACACCTGCTTTGCTCATTGCTTGCTGCACCTACCTCACAACTGGCATTGACTGGTATGGAAGGACGCTGAGGCCCCTTTATACACATTCCTGATGAAGAGCTCGTGCCTGTAACGCTGACTCTCCTGCTCCTCGGATGCTGCCTCATCTGCTGTGCTTTTCGAGCACCACACTTTTTGACTCTGATCTCCAACATTTGCAGTCCTCACTTTCTCCACATCCTAATATATCACCATTTAAACAATGCATCTCCTTTCTGCTTCCCAGCCCACAGGGAATGCTATCACTTCACATCGTGGTACTGCATTTTCCATGAGTTTGCCAACTGAGACACAGACCTGGCCCAACCTTTCCAGAATCTCTCCCCTCCATAAATTGAGATTGAGAGAGAGAGACACACACAATAGGGGTGTCTCTGATTAGGAGGACCACGCTCCTTCCGGTCCTCCAGGGCTTCCTATTGGCCCAACAAAAGAAGATCACGCGCAGTTTCCGCGGACAACCAGGAGCACGCGCAGGTTTTGCTGACACCGGCGAACATGCGTAGTGTGTTGTCACCGAGGAGCATGCGCAAGATGCTCTGTGACGTTGCTGGTGTTACCGACAGGTTTTGTGCCCAAATGACACTCGGAGACAAGAAAGGCTGGAGCGACATTTTATATTTATCCTGCGGCTCCACATTTTATTTGACGACTCATCTTTTCCTCAGGGTAGGGGACTCCCAAACTGGAGGGCATAGGTTGAGGGTGAGAGGGGAAAGATTTAAAAGGGACCTAAGGAGTAGAAAAAAAGTGTGAAAGTTAATTCCCCACAAGTGCCCTCTCCAAACCTGCACATCTTTGGATTGTGGGGAGAAACCGGAGCACCAAAGGAATCCCATGCAGACATGGGGAGAAGGTGCAAACTCCACTCAGACAGTTGCCCGAGACTGGGATCAAACCTGGGTCCCCAGCGCTATAAGGCAGCAGTGCTAACCACTGAGCCTGTTCAGAAAAAGCAGCAATTGATTTATATGAGGGTGAGGGGGGGAAAGGACTAAAAGGGACCTAAAGGGCAACTATTTTACACAGCGGGTGGTGCATGGATTGAATGAGCTCCCAGAGGAAGTGGTGGAGGCTGGTACAATTACAATATTCAAAAGGCATCTGGATGGGTATATGAACAGGAAGGTTTGGAGGGATATGGGCCAGGAGCTGGCAAATGGGCCTAGATTAATTTAGGATATCCGATTGGCACGGAACAAACAGTTTGTTTCCACACTCCACTACTGTTTCTATATAGTCAGAATTGTTATGACACGGACTGCATCCCGCCCCCCCCCCCCCCAACTAATTTAAACCCAAAAAAGATTTACCCCATGTGGTAATGTGAAAATTCAAGAGGTAAGGAACTGTTTCTAAAAGTCACTATTTAAAGTTTTATTTAATGATCTAGGACACTAACTTGCAAGTGTTTAAATCTGCTGGGATTTTTCGTACCGCCAAATCTATTCAAATCTGTCTAAACCAGTTCAAATCTCGGACAAAAGCCCTCAAATTTTAAAACATTGTGTGCAACCTCCCCCACCTAATTTAAACCAGCAACATAGAGAAGGTTTAACCCATGCAGTAATCTGTGAAAATTCAAGAACCAAGAAACTATTCCCAAAGGTCAGTATTTAAAGTAAAAATTAACAACTTTATTTATTAAAGTCTAACGGAGAATAATTAATTAACAACTATTTACAAATCCTGTCTCTAACCTATCTTCTACCTTCCCCTATACGATACCAGTCCAATAAAAACCCCTAATTAAGATTTACCGAAAGATTCAAACTTCAAAACCAGCCAGCTGTTAAATCTTCTCTTTGTAGCTTCCTCTGTAGATTTGCTCTCCAGGTCGGTGTCGATGTTTTTTCTCTGTGCAGACTCCTCTGGACAGGTACCTCTCAGGAGTTCTCACTAGCAGCCTACATTTGTTGGTCTTTTGGCAGTTCTCCTGTAACTGTTCAACTTTTTGTTTTGATTTTGTACTCCAAAGCATCAAATCGTTTCATTGGTGTTAATATTAGATTGGATTAAATTCCCTACAGTGCGGAACCAGGCCCTTCGGTCCAACTAGTCCACACTGACACTCCAAACAGTAACCCACCCAGATCCATTTCCCTCTGACGAATGCACCTAACACTACGGGCAATATAGCATAGCCACTTCACCTGACCTGCACATCTTTGGACTGTGGGAGGAAACTGGAGCACCCAGAGCAAACCCACGCAGACACGGGGAGAATGTGCAAACTCCACACAGTCAGTCACCCAAGGCTGGAATCGACCCTGGTGGTGTGAGGCAGCAGTGCTAACCAATATTCTCAAAATACTAAATTCAAACTTGATTGGAATTCAGTATTTTGGGGCAAGATTTAAATCGATTGGCCAAAATTGAGTATGTTTTTGTCTCCAGGCAACCCAGCTACTGAGCTGTTCGACCAAATGTTAAATTGTTACCTTGTTCAGAACGTTTGGTGCTATGTCAGGTGGTTCTGCTCGCTTTTCAACTCTCTTGAAGGTAGAATACACCTCTACACCTTCTAACAGAACCAATTTTTCAAGACTAGGGTTCGGCCATTCACCCCTAACAGGAGAAAGTGAGTACTGCAGATGCTGGAGATTAGAGTCAAGAATGTGGTGCTGGAAAAGCACAGCAGATCAGGCAACATCCGAGGAGCAGGAAAATTGACATTTCGGGAAAACTGACATTTCGAGCAAAAGCCTCATTCACCCCGAACGGCCTGTCCTCAACTGCACATAGTTCAAAGCAAGTTTTAGAAAGATGGCTGCAGCTTTGTCTTCATATAAAATTGAACATGCGTTCAAACTTTAATGCTGTTTCAGAATATATTATTTTAGCTATTCTCAGTTTGAAAGATCAGCCATTTCTTGTGCACCCCGATCTCCCAGGCAGTTTCATCACCAACCATTCTCTCTCTCTCTCTCTCTTCTAAGAGCTTGATACAGCGATCAAAGAGAGCTTGAGGCATGAGAACGTTCAGTGGGAGTTGGAAGAGAGACAGAATGGACAGGGTGACAGAGTGTGGGGGCCATTGAGAGACTGGGGGGAACAGAGGGTGGTGGGGGCTGAAAGGAAAGACTCGGGGGTCAAAGGGTGGAGGAAGAGAATGAGGGGGAGAGAGAGAAAATGGGGGGCAGAGACTTGCAGGGTGAGAGAGAATGGATGGGGGCGGTGGGTGGGGAGAGAGACAGCACAATTCAGACCTTCCCCAGGACTGGGGCAGTGTCCCATGAACTGGAACCTACTCCTCCCACAGCAGTCATTTCTCAATCCACATATGGCTAAAGGAGAAGAATTATATAATCCCTGCAGGCCATTTCACCTATCAAATTCACACTGACCTTCTGCACAGCATCCCACCTAGACTCATCCACTTACCCTACAGCTCTGCAGTTCCCCATGGCTAACCCACTCTAACCTGCACATTCCTGGACACTTTAGCATAGCCGATCCATCCGAAACTGCAGATCCTTGGACTATGGAAGGAAACCAGAGCACCCAGAAGTAACCCGCGCAGACAGAAGGGGGAGAACATCCCAAAGTTCACACTGCCAGTCATGAGAAGGTGGAATCAAATCGCTTTTAACAATTCTCCCACACCTGTAAAACCCTGAGCACCATGGGTAATTTAGCAGGGCCAATCCACCCTAACCTGGGCAAAGATAAAAATCACATGACGCCAGTCCAACAGGTTTATTTGGAAGCAGTAGCTTTCAGAGCACTGCTCCTTCATCAGGTGGTTGTGGAGTATAAGATCATAAGACACTGAGTTTACAGCAAAACATTACAGAGTCATGCCACTGAAATGATACATTGAAGAAACCTGGATTGTAAAGTCTTTCATCTTTAGAATGAGTTGCTGGTGTCATTAATATGTAAACCCCAGAACTTCTTATAAGACACCTACTCGAGATAACTTAAGGTTTTATAAGAAAAGATGACAACTCAGCTCAGACAATGCTTTAAAGGTGTGAGGCCAGAGTCTGTCTGTATCCCAGTTTTTGAGTCAGACTGGTTCTATTTCCAAAGTGGAATTTACAAAATATTCCATGTATTGTCTGCCTGCAGACTGCATTTTTTGAGCAAAATAGATGGTATCTGCAAATACAAATTCACCCCATAGACCTCGGTGTGTGTGTGTGCACGTGCGCACACACGAGAGAGAGAGTAAAAGTCTAGTTCCATACTGTATATCTCTGTCTATTGCATAACAGATGCTTTATTTCTGTTGATGTAAAAATTGTTATAAAACATAGCTGGGTACTAATACTTAGATGTAAGGGAGAGACAATTCTTCAATTAGGGCACTATAAGAATCCTGGCAGACCCCTAATTCTAGTTTACTTGCCAATGAACAGACACAAGCACCTATTTAATTCTAACTTTTCGCCTGTTTTGTTATATTTTCTGGTATGATACTCTGTGTCTGGATGGTTGACAGGCTGGGAGATTGTGGGTTGGACTTTGATTGACTTTTATTGTTCCGGAAGGTGTCAAAGGAGGTTAAAGCTTCAGCAGAAATGAAGCAGAGCTGTGAACGGACAACAACTGTGTGGGAACAGGGAGATCAATAGAGGACAAAGAAACCAGGACCTGAAATCCGAGCTGACACCAGACTACCCTGTGATCAGTGCTTTGATTAGCAGCGTCAACCCGCTACCTTTACCTAGCTTCCCATTCGACTTGAATGCCTCATCTCCCCTCAATATTTAGGATCCAATCCTTGTCATCCTGAAGCTATGTCTCTGTAAGGAGTCTCAGATCATAATTATTCTCTTCAATGTGTGCAGTCAATTCATTCACTTTTGTTACGTTGCAGTGCTATTACGACACAGAGTAACCCCCTCTGATAAATTAAACCAGAATCACAGAAATGATTCACCCCATGCAGTAATATGTAAAAGTTTGAGGTAAATATTTAAAGTAAGAATTAACAACTTTACTCTTTATGTCCAACACGCGAATCCTATGCCCTCTAGGTTTGAAGTTGCCTACCATGGGGAAAGGATTTTGGCTGTCCAACCTCTCCATACCCCTTATAAACTTCTGTAAGGTCACCCATCAGCCTCTAATGCTACAGGGAAATTATCCCTGGCGTATTCAGCATCTTCCTATCGCTCAAACCCTCCAACTCTGTCTACATCTTTGTAAATCTTTTCTGAACCCTTTTAAGTTTCACAACGTTCTTCCAGATGAGGGCAACGGGAATTGCACACAGTTTTCCAAAAGTGGCCTAACATGACCTCCCAACCCCTGTACTCAATGCTCTGACCAATAAAGGAAAGCGTACCAAATGCCTTCTTCACTATCCTGTCTCCCTGCAATTCCACTTTCAAGGAATTATGAACCTGCAAGGACACTGTTTAGCAACACTCCCCATTAACTATGTAAGTCATGCCCTGATTTGCCTTACAAAATGTAACACCTCACATTTATCTAAATTAAACTCATGTTGCCATTCCTCCGCCCATCAGATCAATTCTAATTTGTATTGAACTTTATTTCCTCTCTCATCCCCTAAAAGCTGAGAATCTCCATCCCACACACACTCCCCCCGTTCTGACTTTGCTGAACCTAATTCCTGCTGTAACTCATCCTGAAGGGTGTGGTTCATGCTGATTAACAGGCCCACACTCGGGGGAGGTGGAGATCTAATTGAAACAGACAGAATTCTGAATGGCCTGGACAAAGTGCACATGGGGAAGATGTTCCTAATGGTAGGAGAGTCTAGGACCCGAGAGCACAGTATCAGAGTAAAAGGAATATCTTTTAGAACAAAGATAAGGCGAAACATTTTCAGCCGGTGAGTGGTGAATATGTGGAATTCATTGCTACAGAAGGCTGTGGAGGCCAGATCACTGAGTAGATTTAAGATGGAGATAGATAGGTTCTTGAGTATCAATGGGATGGAGGATTACAGGGAGAAAGTGGGAGAATGGGATTGAGAAACTTATCAGCCAGAACTTAAGAGTACAGCAGCCCTGATGGGTTGAGGGGCCTAATTTCTGCTCCTGTGTTTTATGGTCTCTTGTTGTTCTGGACTAGGAGTGTGCAAATTGGGAGCAGGAATAGGCCATTTAGCCTGTCGAACTTGCACCAGCATTGAACAGATCATAAGTAGATCTGAGTATACCGACGTAAAAGGTAAAAACAAGGACTGCAGATGCTGGAAACCAGAGTCTAGACTAGAGTGGTGCTGGAAAAGCACAGCAGGTCAGGTAACTCCTCGGATGCTGCCTGATCTGCCATGAATATACCTACATTCAGGTTAATAAGCTGGAAATTTTTTCACTGGAGCAGAGGAAGATTATAACATCGTGAGGGGTTTAGATGAGGTGAACGGCCAAAATCCTCTCTCTAAGCTGGGGGTTCAAGATTACGGAGCAAATTTTGAAAGAGAGAGAGGAGAAAGATTTTAAAAGGATATGAGGGTTGCCATTTTCTTCCCCCCAGAGAGTGGTTTGTGTGTGGAATGAATTTCCAGACAAAGGGGTGGATGCAGATACATTTAGAACATTTAAAAGACATTTGGATTAGTATATGAATGATGAAGTTTAACTTAAATAAATGTGAAGCGCTGGATTTTGGAAAAGCAAATCAAAGCAGGACTGAGCATAAAAAGTGTATAAGGTCCTGGGGAGTGTTGCTGAATAAAGAGACCTTGGAGTGCAGGTTCATAGCTCCTTGAAGGTCAAGTCCCAGGTAGATATGATAGTGAAGGCAGCATTTGGTATGCTTTCCTTTATCGGTTACAGCACTGAGTAAAGGAGTTGGGAGGTAGGTGATGTGCAGCTCTACAGGACATTGGTGAGACCACATTTGGAATTTGGGTGCAACTCTGGTCTCCTGCCCATCAGAAGGATGGTGTGAAACTTGAAAGGGTTCAGAAAAGATTTACCAGCATGTTGCCAAATTTGAAAAAATTAGCTCTCGGGAAAGGCTGAATAGGCTGCGGCTGTTTTCCCTGGAGCGTCGGAGGCTGAGGGATGACCTTAGAGGTTTATAAAGTCATGAGAGGCATGGATAGGGTAAATAGACAAAGTCTTCTCCCTGGGGTGGGGGAGTGCAGAACTAAAGGTTTTGGGCGAACGGGGAAAGACATAAAAGAGCTCTAAGGGGAGCCTTTTCACAGAGTAGTGGGTATATGAAGTGACCAGCCAGAGGAAGTGGTGGAGACTGGTATAATTACAGAATTTAAAAGGCATTTGGATTGGTCTATAATAGAAGGGGTTCAAGGGATATGGGCCCAGGGCTGGCAAACAGACTAGATTAGGATAACTGATAGGCATGGAAAAATTGGACCGAATGGTCTGTTTCTGTGCTGTACATCTCTACGACTCCAATATAAAAGGTTCAGAGGGATATAGGTTAAACACACGCAGGTGGGTCCAGTTTAGTTTGAGAACATAGTCAGCATGGACTAGTTGGACTGAAGGGTCTGTTTCTGTAACTGACCTGTACTGGTCTTGCCTCCCCCATAACCATCACTTCTTTGTTGTTCAAAAATCAGATGACCTCAGCCTTGGATGTATTCAATTACGCCCAAACTGCAGGAAGGCATCCCCACTTCTGAACTCAATTCCTCTTGCTAATATACCACTTGCCTTGCTCACTACTTGCTGCACCTGTCTGACAACTTGCATTGACTGGATTAGAAGGACGCAGAGGCCCCTTTGTTCATCCACACATCATTGCTAATGAAAGGCTCGAGCCTGAAATGTCAATTCTCCTGTATTTGCCATTAAAAAAAAGATCTGGACTAACTTTCCCAGAGTCTGTCCCCTCCCTGGATTCACTCCGTTTCCCTTCAGTTCCTGCAAGTCAACAGTTCAACCCCGGAACGGAAAAGGGGGTGAGAAAAAAGTGTGCTGTACTCACAGATGTTGGAGAGAGGAAGGAAGTTGCAGTTGGGGTGAAGCTCAATCTTCATTCAGAGAGGAGCAGCAGCAGCAACTTCAGAAGCACATGGTCCTACTTCCGCATCCAGACGATGGGTTTGCTGTGATTGGCAGGAGGACCAATCTACATCCGGTCCTTCCTTGCTTCTCATTGGTCCATCAAAACAAAGTCACAGAGTGTTTCCGCTTGATGCGTGAGCATGCGTAATATTTTGTTGACACCTTGGAACATGCGCAATGCGTTGCTGACACCGAGTAGCATGCGCAGTATGGAGGTGTTGGCGTTACTGACAGATTTTCAAAGTTAAAAATCACACAATGCCAGGTTATAGCCCAACAGGTTTATTTGGAATCACTTGTTTTCGAAGCGCTGCTCCTTCTTCGGTTGGTTGTGGAGCAGAATCATAACACACAGTCTTCATAGCAACAGGATTGCAGTGGCATGGGATGGAATATTAAACAACTTTAGCTTACCTCTACCATTTTTTAAAATGACCATGTTAGTTTTGATTCCTTCACGTGGAAATCCCAGAACTTTTCAAAAGTTACGTTGTCAAGCTAGCTTTTAACAATACGTGTCATCTCAATCAGATAATGCATTGAAGGTGTTAAGTTAAAGTTTGTCTGTGTCCCAATGTTAGGTCAGACGGATTCTATTTCTATCGTTGTATTACAGAATCTTACGTGTATGAGTTTGTGAGCAAAATAAAATGCGATTCTGCAAGTACAAATTCAACCCACAAACTTTTATATGTGTGTGTGTGTGCAGGAGAAACCAAGTGATCATGTGTGTGTGAGAGAGTGTAATGGAGTATAAGTCTGCGAGAGGGTGTGTGTGAATGCGTGCGCGCGCGCGTGTGTGTGTGTATGAGAGAGAGAGAGAATGTATAGTGTAGCGTGACATGAACCCAAGGTCCCAGTTGAGGCCGTCTCAAAGGGTATTGAACTTGGCTATCAGCCTCTGCCCAGCCACTTTCCGTTGTTGCCTATCCTGAAGTCTACCTTGAAGGATAGTCACCCGAAGGTCCAAGGCTGAATGTCCCAGACCGCTGTACTGTTCCCCGACTGGGAGGGAACACTCCTGGCTGCTGATTGTTGTACAGTGTCCATTCATCTATTGCTGTAGCCTCTGCTCGGTCTCACCAATATACCAAGACTCAGGGCATCATTGCCTGCAGCGTATGAGATAAACAATGTTGGCTGAGTCACATGAGTACCTGCTGCACTCATGGTGGGTGGTGTCCCCACGTGTAATGGTGGTAATCGTGTCAACATCATGATACGTCTTTCATCATCTGCCGTGACAGAGTTGTATCGTGTTGTCCTGAAGGCCAGGCAGTTTTCTGAGAACAATTATCTGTTTAAAGTTTGGCGGTTGTTTGAAGGCGGGAAGTGGAGGCGTGGAGAAGGTCTTGGTGAGGTGCTCATCCTCATCAATAATGTGTTGCAGTCTGTGAAGAACATGGCGTAGTGTTTCGGCTCCTGAGAAGTACTGGACAACAAAGGATACAGTTTTGGTTGCAGCTCGTGTCTGTCTCCCAAAGGAAGTCATTACAGTTTCTTGCTGTGACACATTGGAACTGGCAGTTGATGAGTTGAACATTGTACCCCGTTCTTATGAGAGCATGCTTGTATACTTCCAAGTGTCTGTCATGTTCCTCCTCACCTGAACAGATCCTATGTATGCGAAGGGCTTGTCCAGAGGGGGTGGATGTTTTAATATGTTACACGAGAGAAGTATAGCACTGTCAGGTTATCCATGGGTTTGCGGTACAGAGAAGTGCTGAGATATCCATCCTTGATAGAGCTGCATGTGTTCAAAAATGAGACAGATACTAAAGAGTGTGGTGAATGTGATAGTGGGATGAAACTTGTTAATATCACAGTATCGTTGTTTCAGTGACTCCTCACCATGGGTCCACAGGAAGAAATGTCATCAATATATCTGATGTATAGTGTTGGTTGGAGGTCCTGTGCAGAAAAGAAGCCTTGTTCGAACCTCTGCGTGAAAATGTTGGCATACTGGGGTGCACATGTGGTCCCCATGGCTGTTCCATGTGTCTGGATGAAGAACTGGTTGACAAAGGTGAAAATGTTGTGGTCAAGGATGAAGTGGATGAGTTGTAGGACAGTGCTCAGAGATTGGCAGCTGTTGGTATTGAGTACTGAGGCTGTTACCGTGATGCCATCATCATGAGGAATGCTGGTGTAGAGTACTGACATGTCCACGGATTCAACTAGTCTGTGGGTGCTGAGCTTCTGGAAGGATTGGATCAGAAGTCTTGATGAATGCTGTCAGTTCACGTTTGTGCTCTTTGGTCAGATCAGCTGGTAGTTGCCTGTCGTGTTCCTGGTCAGTTGTTTGTGCACTTCCTTGCAGAAGCCCATTCTATTCCGAATTACTCAAAAACTGCATAAATCCATGTAAGATTCTGTAGCTCCCACTTTAGAAATAGAATCAGTCTGACCTAACATTGGGACACAGGCAGACTTTAATGTCTCACCTTCAATGCATTATCTGAGCTGAGATGACACCTATTGTTAAAAGCTATCTTGAGAATGTAAATTTTAAAAAGTTCTGGGATTTACAAATGAAGGACGCGAAACTAGCATGGTCATCCTAAAAGATGCAAGCTCACCTGCACACTTTAGCACAGCTGATCCACCCTAAAGTGCAGATCTTTGGACTGTGGGAGGAAGCCAGAACACCCAGAGATAACCAACACAGACACAAGGGGGAGAACATGCCAAACTTCACACAGACAGTCACCCAAGGGTGGAATCAAACCCAGACTCCTGGCGTTATTAAGCAGCATTGCAAACCACTGAGCCACCATCCCACCCAGTGCTTTGAGGTTCTGCTTTGTGTTTGCAGCTTTTAACTTCTCATGCGCCCTCAGCAGAGGCTGTCTCCTGCTGACATCGTTGGGCCACACCCATTGCACCTCCCTTTCCCACTTCTCCAGCCCTGAACGCATCGGTTCCTGAATCCTGGCACCAGATTCTGATGCCATCTGTGCTCCTGCTGCCAACTGCAGAGAACGAAGGCAATCCCCATCACTATTCTGTCTCTTACCTCCTACTCCGTAACGTTGTTCTTACTCCCACCACCCCACAGTTAGCTCCTCCCCCCTGCAGCCCTCTCTCAGATCCCCTTTACCTGCCTGACCCGGGCTCACACCCTCCTGACCCTGTCCAATGAATCCATCGGAAGTCTCTCTACGGAGGGAAAGACCATCTCCCAGAATAAAAAAACATCTGATTAACTTTCCGCCTTGCCTTCCCAGTGTGTTTGCAGCCCGGCCTCCAGCTCCACCTCTGAGCCGAAGGTCCTCCAAGTTGTGTTTGCCCTCGATCACATCATCCAGAACCTTCCACCTTTTGCAAATCGAAAGACAAGTCTCACCCTGCCCTCTCCCGTGTCTATTGTGTAACTGCTCAATCATTTCTCGTGGCCGAGCAGAGACTGATAGCCAAGTTTGGAACCCATGAGGATGGCCTCCACCAGGACCTTCGGTTCATGTTACATTACAGGTGACCCCACTACACTGTACACATTCTGCCTCTCTGACTCTCACACACAGCCATACATTCTCACATACTAAGGCAGACACTCTCTCAGATATACGCGCTCTCTCCAATGCACACACATGTACCCACCCACACTCTCACCCACACACACATCCTCTCACAGACTTATACTCCTGCACACTCTCACTTTACCAAGCATGCACACACGAAAACACACACTCTCTCAGCCAGACTCACGCATATGCACACACTCACTCACTCTCATGCATTCACACATAGATAAGACCACGGGCTGAATTTGCATTTGCAGAATTATGTTTGTAGATACCTTCTATTTTGCTCAAAAAGTGCACAATCTGCAGACAGTCAATCCATGTAATATTTTATAAATTCCTACTTTGGAAACAGAATCAGTCTGACTCAAGACAGACTCGAACCTCACATCTTTCATGCATTGTCTGAGCTGAGATGGCACCTCTTTGTAAAACCTTAATTTATCTCGAGACTGTGACTTAAAAGAAGTTTTGGGATTTACAAACTAATGTACTGAAACCTGCAACCCATTCTAAAGATGAAACACTTAAAAACAGTCGAAGTTTGTTCAATATATCATTTTGCTACAAATTCTGTGTCTTATGATCCTGCTGTACAGTTACCTGACGAAAGAGCAACACTCCGAAAGCTAAATAAACCTGTTGGACTGTAACTGGATTTTAACTTTGTTTCCAGTGAAAACAGCCCACCCCTCCCATTGCTGCCAGTAAACTTTACAATGCTGAGAAAACAATGAACCATCAGTCCTGAAAAATGTACAATTCTAATAATACGAGCTACACATTGACTGCTCCTTCTGATATAAGACATTGGAAACCTCGCGCCGGAGATTGAAAGAAATTAGCAGTTTTAAAAGAAAAACCTGTTGGATCTCATAGCCTTCAACGTCTGAGTCCGACGGTAAGTTCAGGTAACTTTTGTTGGGACCCAACTTTGTTGCAGCTTCAGATCGTCCCAGCAAAAAGGTGCACAAAAAGTAGCTTTTTATTGAAACACACACACACACACACACACTCTCTCCTGCATCCCACTTTCTTCTCTATTGGTCAGCTGAGTTGTCTCTTTGTAATTCGAACCTTGGTGCAGTCTTAGCCTGGAGGAAGTATTGCTTCACTCAGCAATTGTAACCCATAGCCTGTATGCAAGTAAGATTCCCCCCGCGCATTTGCAGATGGACTGTCAAGAATCAACCACACTGCTGTGGTCTAGAGTCACATATAGGCCAGACCAGGGAAAGGATGCAGCTGGGACGACTGAGCGAATCCTTTCCCACAATGGCAGGTTCCTCCCCTAAAGCATGAGTGAATCAGATTGGGGTGTTTGTTCCCCGAAAATGGTTTCATAATGAGATTCTGAACTCCAGATTTCTGAATGAACTCCAAATCCGCCATCTGCTATGGTGAGATTCAAACCCGGGAGTCCCCAGAACTGGGTTATTAATGCAGTCGATAATGGCACTCGGCCGAAGCTCCTTCAATCCCCCTGTGATGGGAGGTGAACTCACTGATGTCTCTGCAGGTGGGAGGAGCGGGTGAAGCCCTTCCCGCACAGAGAGCAAGTGAACGGTCTCTTTGATCCTCCAAGCTGAGTAAATGGTGTGAAGTCCTGTACTTTTCACAGTCACCGCACTGAATCTCCCTCATTCAGGTGTATCAGTATTCTTCCTGCCACACCAGTGTCCAAGCAGACAGAAGCAAACATTTCTTCTCGACTGGAATGGCTGCTGATATTCAAGTCCCAATGAATCAAGTGGCTCTGTCAGAAGGTGATGTATCTTTTGGTTTCAGATTTCTTTCCCCATGTCTCCCTGCAAATAAAATCACGAAATAAGTCACGGTCAGTACAGTCAAATGAACATAACATCGGTGACAATTCCTTAGATTGCCAGATACCTGCTGATCATATATTATCCATGACACAGAAACCTGAAAACCCTCATTCAGCCAGATAGCATTAAGTATATAAAGAGGAAAACTTCATTTAGGTGACAATGACCTGGAACAACCTTCCCACAAAGGTGCTGGAAATGGAGCTGAATCAAGGATATGAAAATGAAATGTCAAGGCTGCTTTAGGAAAGAAAGCCAGTAAAGTTGCTGAAAGATTTCCTGCTGACCTGTTAAATAAAAATGAATACAAGAAATACAGGATGTAATTCCATTAGTATATTAGAAGGTGAAAAATCATAGCCATGCAGCTTGTACAACAGTGAATATCAGATATACACCATATGAAGCAATCATAAAATCCCTGCAGTGCAGAAAGAGGCCATTTTGCCCATCGAGCCTACTCCGGCATTCTTTAAGATCATGGCTGATCTATCCATCATCTCAGCTCCTCTTACCTGCATTATCCTGACTACCCTAAATTCACCTACCATCCAAAATCCCATCGAACTGTGTCTTGAATATGCTTGTTTCTATTGCTTCCTTGGGCAAAGAATTCCATAGATTCACCACTCTCCAGGAAACGTAGTCCCTCCTCCTCTGCCTGAAACCTACCCCTAATCTTGTTATCTAGTCGAACCCACCAGCAGAAACAACGAGATAGGGTGAGTCTGGGTGGGAAGCTGTTCGATGGGTCAGTGTGGACTTGATGGGTTGAATGGCCTCCTTCCACACTGTAGGGCTTCTATGATTTACTGCAGTTGTGTTTGCCCAGAACCTCCCAACTTTTGCAAATTGAAAGACAAGTCCCACCCTGCCCTCTCATATGTGTGTTATCAAACTGCTTCATCGCTTCCAGTGAATACAGCCCACACCTCCCACTGCTGCCAGTAACCTTTACAATGCTGATGCAACAATGCAATACCTGCAGTACTGAAAACCGTAAGGCTTCTGATGATACCAGTTACTGATTCACCGCTCCTTCTGCTGCACAACATTGGAATACATTGTTGGGGGCTGAAAGAAATGAGCAGTTTAAAACAAAAACCCACCGAAACCCTTCACTAGGCTTCCCACTCAGGACACTTTACTTCAAACACTTCAACCCCACATTGCAACAAATTCCCACATTCCGTCAAAATCCTGGATATCCTCACTTACTCAGTTGCCGTCTCTCAAATGAAAGATTTCATTGTAGCTCTACTCCCAGTAAGGACAAAATATCTTTGGAAGCTGCTCTGAAAGTCCAGTCTTCACAACAATACTTCTGCTTTCCTTCAGTCCAAATTGTCTGTGCTGACCAGATATCCCAAATTAACATAGTCACATTTGTCAGCACTTAGCCTATATCCCTCTCAATTCACCCTGTTACCAGATGCCATTTAAAATGCTGTAATTATACCAGCCTCCACCACGTCCTCTGGCATCTCATTCCATGCTTGCATCACTCTCTGTGTGAGAAAGTTGTCCATATGGTTCCATTTAAATCTTTCCCCTCTCACCTCAAATCTATGCCCTCTAGTTTTGGACTTCCCTACTATGTGGAAATGTTTTTGGCTATTCACCCTATCCATGTTCCATATGAACTTCTATAAAGTCACCCCTCAGCCTTCAATGCTCCAGGGAAAACAGCCCCGGCCTATTCAGCCTCTCCCTATAGCTCAAACCTCCAACCTTGTAAATCTTTGCCAAACCCTGTCAAAGGTTCACAACACTTTTCCTGTAGCAGGGTAACCAGAACTGAACGCAGTATTCCAAAAGTGGCTGAATCAATGTCCAGTACAGGGGCAACATGACCTCCCAAAATCTGTATTGAAAGACACTGACCTATAAAGGCAAGCATACCAAACAGCTCCTTCCCAATCCTGTCTACCTGTGACTCCACTTTCAAGAAACTATGAACCGGCACTCCAAGGTATCTTTGGTCAACAACACTCCCCATTAACTTCGCAGATCCTGCCCTGATCTGCCTTTCCAAAATCAAAATTTCAAAATGGGGTTGAGAAACGTATCAGTTGTCATTGAATGGTGGAGTAGATCTGATGGGCTGAATGGCCTAATTTCTGCACCTTTGTCATATGGTCTCTTGCTGTCCTGGACACAGGGTGAGAGAATTTGGATCAGGAATAGGTCATTTGGTCTTTCAGTCGGCACCAGCATTGAACAGTTCATTTCTGGATATAAATATACTGGCATCTAGGTGGTCAGGGTGGGATTTTTTTCACTGCAGCATCGGAGGTTGAGAGATGACCTTAGAGAGGATTATAAAATCTTCAGGGGTATCAAAGATGGGAACAGAAGGTATTCTTTCCCTGGGATGGGTGTTTCAAGGTTAGGGAGCAAACTTTGAAGATGAGAGGAGAAATATTTTAAAAAGACATGAGGGGCACCTTTTTATTTTAAGACAGAGAATAGTTCTCATGTGGTATTAATGTCCAGAGGAGGTGATGGATGCAGGTACAGTTACAGTGTTTAAAAGACATTTGGATAAGTACATAGAGATGTACAGCATGGAAACAGACCCTTCGGTCCAACCCGTCCATGCTGACCAGATATCCCAAACCAATCTCGTCCCACCTGCCAGCATATCCCTCCAAACCCTTCCTATTCATATACCCATCCAAATGCCTCTTATATGTTGCAATTGTAATAGGAAAGGTTCAGAGAGTCTGGGCTAAACACTGGCAGGTGGGACTAGTTTAGTTTCAGAACACAGTCAGCATGGACTAGTTGGATTTAACGGTCTGTTTCTGTGCTGTATGACTGTAACTGTTCTATACTGGTCTTAAAACCATTTTCTTATCTTCCCCCACTTCGTTGTTCTTCAAAGTCAAATGAACTCAGCCTTGAATACATTCAGTGATTGACCTAACTGCAGGAAGACATCCCCACTTCTGAACTCAACTTCTCTTGCTAGTAGGATAAAAACAATGACTGCAGATGCTGGAAACCAGATTCTGGATCAGTGGTGCTGGAAGAGCACAGCAATTCAGGCAGCACCCGAGGAGCTTCGAAATCGACATTTCGGGCAAAAGCCCTTCATCAGGAATAAAGGCAGAGAGCCTGAAGCGTGGAGAGATAAGCGAGGGGAGGGTGGGGGTGGGGATAGAGTAGCATAGAGTACAATAGGTCAGTGGGGGAGGAGATGAAGGGGATAGGTCAGGGAGGAGAGGGTGGAGTGGATAGGTGGAAAAGGAGCTAGGCAGGTCGGACAAGTCAAGGGGACAGTATTGCTGGAGGTTAGAAACTAGCATAAGGTGGAGGAAGGGGAAATGAGGATTTCGAAGCTTCTCTTGCTAATATACCACTTGCCTTGCTGATTCTCTCTGACAACTGGCAGTGACTGGTGTAGAAGGACGCTGAGGCCCCTTTGTCCATCCACACATCATTCCTGATGAAGGGCTCGTGCCCAAAACATTGACTCTCCTCCTCCTCAGTTGCTGCCTAACCTGCTGTGCTTTTTCAGCGCCACAATATTCAACTCTGATCTCCATCATCTCACTTTCATCACATCTCAACATATCACTATTTAAACAATGCGCCTCCTCTCTGCGTTTTTTTTAAACATCAAAGACTATAGATTGTGTCACTGCATTTGCCATGTGTTTGCAAACTGAGACACAGACCTGGATCAACTTTTCCAGAATTTATTCCCCCGATTCACTCTTTCCTTTCAGTTGCTGCAAGTTAACAAGTGAACCCCAGAATGAAACAAAAAATGGAAAAAGTGGTGAGAAACAGACTGTTGTACTCACAAAAGTTAGACAGAGGAAGGAAGTTACAATCTGGGGTGAAGTTCACAGAGAAAGGAGCAGCAGCAGCTTCAGAGCTCACGGTCCAACCTCCACATTTCGACAATGGCCGGCTCTGGTTGGCAGGAGGACCAGTCTCCTTCCGGTCCTCCAAGGTTCTCCATTGGTCCATGGAAAGGAGCTGACGCGCAGTTTCTGCGGGCACCAAGGAATATGCACAGTGCTTTGCTGACACTGGCGGTCATGCGCAGTGCTTGCTGACACCGCGGAGCATGCTCAGTGTGCAGGAATTTGTTACAAATTTTAAAGTTAAAAATCACAAAACACCTGGTTATAGTCCAACAGACTTATTTAGAAGCACTAGCTTTCACAGCGCTGCTCCTCCATCAGGTGGTTGTGGAGTATAAGATCGTAAGACACAGAATTTATGATCTTATACTCCACAACCGCCTGATGAAGGAGCGGCGCTCCGAAAGCTAAGTGTTTCTAAACAAGCCGATTGGACTGTAACCTGGTGTCGTGTGATTTTTAACTTCGTACACCCCAGTCCAACACGGGCACCTCCACATCATGACAAATTTTAAGTGTTCAAATAGGGGAGAAAAATACCAAAGCAATTTTTTTGTCGAAATGTTTTTTCCCTGTGCCTAGACATGTTATTCCTTTGGCATTTGGTCTGGCTGCTCAACGTTTCTGTCGTTTCCCCAGGGTAGAGGTATTCCAAAACTACAGGGTATAGGTTTAGGGTGAGGGGAAAAGATTTTAAAGGATTTAAAAGACTAGGAATATAGCATTCACCCCTTACAGGGCAAAAGTGAGGACTGCAGATGCTGGAAATTAGGGTCGAGAGTGTGGAGCTGGAAAAGCACAGCAGGTCAGGCAGCATCTGAGGAGCAGGAGAATCAACGTTTTCGGCAAAATCCTTCATCAGGAAATAGCCATGGGACCCTAGTTCCAAACTTCCAGCTCAGCACTGTACCCATGACTTGTCCGGACTTGTCCTACCTGCCTATCTTCTTTTCCACCTACCACTCCATCCTCTCCTCCCTGACCTATCACCTTCATCCCCTCACCTATTGTACTCAAGGCTGTAGCGTAATCGAGTGGGTCTGGGTGGGATGCTGTTGGGAAGGTCGGTGTGAATGGCCTGCAGGGATGATCTGCCTTAGCCATGCTTATATTGAGAAATGATTGCCCCAAATCTGCTGTGGGATGAGTGGGTTCCAGTTCGTGGGACACTGATATCAGTCCGGGGAAGGTGGGATTCGTGCTGTCTCTCGCTTCACATGCTGCCCCTTGTCCATTTTCTCCCCATCCACTGCCCCCTGCCCTTTCTCCCATTTTCACACTGCACCCCGATTCTCCCCCCAACCCTCTAAACCCCAGTCATTCTCTACTCCCCAACCTCTGTCCCCTCTCCATTTCTCTCCCTTCTCCACCACCACCAGTGCCCTCGCCCGTCCTTTCTCGTGCCTCAGTCCTCTTTGTTCTAGTGGCTGAGCAGAGGCTGATAGCCAGGTTTAGAACACATGAGGATGACCTCAGCCGAGACCCTGGGTTCATGTCACACTACAGGAGACCCAGCTACACAATACACTCTCTCACACACAAGCACACTCTCTTACATACTCACACGCTCGTGCAGACCCTCTCTGATAGACATGCTCTCTTTCAGACACACAGTAATACATCCCCACACTCAAACCTACGCACACACCATCTCACATGCTTATACTCCATCACACACACACAGTATCCAGCATGCACACACACACACACGCTCTCTCTCATGCATGCACTCACATATAGAAGTCTTTGGGGTGAACCTGCGTTTGCAGGATTATATATTTGGAAATAGAACCAGTCTCACTCAAGATTAGGATACAGATAGACCCTACCCTCACAGCTTTCATGCATTGGCTGACCTCAGGTGTCACCTCCTTTTATAGACCTTTAAGTTACCTGGAGAATGTGACTTTTACAAAGTTCTGGGATTTACAGATTAATGAACCGAAATCTACAATCCGTTTTAAAAGATGAAAGACTCAACAGCAATCTAGGTTTCTTCAATATATCATTTATGTTACATGACACTATGATCTTTTATTCTATATTCTGTGTCTTATGATCCTCCTCCACAGCAACTACAGGTCCAAGGAGAACTGTCCCAACTTTCCAATCGACCTTCAGAACTGACACTCCTCAGGCACGGCACCATTCACGTCAACCTGTTCATACCCTGAGACCAACGAGCCACATACCATGGACGCAGCCAGCTCCAGAAACAGCTGAGACTTGCTCAGTATGAAATACATTGTACATTGCTCCCAGAATTTCAAGCCGCAACGAGTTTCAAGAACAAATGCTTCTCAGTCTGTCTCCTGCTCCCAGAACACTGCTGTTTGTCCCGTCCCCAGGGACCGGGCTCGCTCCACTAGCGGATAATTGAACCATTTTGTTTCTACTTGCAAGCTGTGCTGGTGGAAGGCAGAGCCCATTCGCTCTTCTGCTCTCTCTCACTATCACTTGGGGTAGGAGACGTCATTAACACGAATACATCAAATGGCAACTTTGAACTTGTTCCAAAGGTCTGTTATCGGAGAAATGGCAAGGTGATGTGCTATCGGGACAGACAGAAATGGACACCGGTGACTCTTCCCTCAGGTAAATTGATATGAGTGCCTGCTTGTGCAGCCTGCTTGGTGTTCAGAATTTGCCTTGACACAGCAATCCTGCAGAAAGTCTTTTGTTACACGGGCGTCTGTGTCTTTACCGCAGGAAATGGACAAAAAACAGCAAGTCATGTGTTTCAACTTCACCAGTTCATTACCATCTGAGGGAAGAGGTTTCACACTTGAGATCAGAACACAGCGACAGAACAGGACGAGACAACTCAGAGCTCCACAATGGTGCCGGCGCAACTGTGTAAATCTGATCCTAACCACTCTCTGCACGAAAACGTTCTTCATAATGTTATTTTTCCTTCCTTTCCTCAAGACTCTGCCTAATTGTGAGCGATCCTTTCAGGCGTGGTACCATTTTCACTATATTATTTTCTCTGTCCAGACCCCTCGTGTCTTGGAAAACGTCAACTGGGCCAGATTTCAAACTTCTGTTCTCCAAGGAGAGCTGTCCCAACTTTCCAATCTGCCTTCATTATTGACATTCCTCATACACGGCACAATTCACGACAACCTGTTCAGCGCTGTCTCCATTCACAGCAATTCCCCGCTTCCTGAAATTTCACTCTCAGATTTGAGCAATAACGCAGCTGGAGGATTCATTCAGACTCGGATTGTGTGGGCGAACAATCTGCAATACTTGTTCTAACTTTGAACAAGTGTTTCCCTTCGCTGTGTTCGCTGCAATGGTAGCTCAGCCCCATCCCCTACTTCTGGCAGTCCGACCTCGTTTAAAGAAGATGCTTTTGTGGAAAAGTGATCTAGCACTTTTGCTCTTCTGCTGTCTCCATCTCTCTGAATCCCTTGGGTGAGAGGTGTCAGTTTCACTGAGAAAGGCCCTGACCTTGCGGTTGCCTGCCACTTTAACACATCACCCTGTTCCCTGACCAACATCTCTGTCTCAGGCTTGCAGCAGTGTTCCAGCTCCAGATGAAAGAACAACACCTCATCTTCCACTTGCCGAATCGTTGTGGATCCTTTCAGGTGTGGGAGCATTTTCACAACATTATTTCCTGTTTCTAGATCCCTCATGACTTGGAAAAGTTCGGTTCTCCGAGGAGAGCTGTCCCAATTTTCCAATCTCCCTTGATTGTTGACATTCCTCAAACACCGCACCACTCACGTCAACCTGTTGAACACTATCTCCAACCATTTTACTTCCCTGTTTTCTGCCTCATTCGTACTCCAGACAGCCCAACCTCGTTTCACGAAGGCGTTTTTTGAGAAAATTAAACAGGCAGTTTTGCACAAGTCAAGTTAAAAAACGCGGGCTTGTCCGGGATTTGAACCCGGGACCTCTCGCAACTCGGTATAGTAAAGGACCCTAAGCGAGAAATCATACGTCTCGACCAACGAGCCAGAGAGCCGGCGCGCTACCAACCCCCCACATCGCTTGCGCGACCTGAGACTTGCTCAGTATGAAATACATTTGAGATTGCTCTGAGAATTGCAAGCGGCAAAGAGTTTCCCGAACAGCTGCTTCTCATTCAGTCTCCCTGCAGCTGTTTGTCCCGTCCCCGGGAACCGGGCTCTCTCCACTGGCAGATAATTCAACCATTTTGTTTCGAAACTTTTCTCTGACACCCGAGTGGCCAGTGACAAGCATTGCCCTCCTCAACATAGGATACAGAGAACAGGAGAAGTCCACGCAGACCTCCACGAGTGTATCAACGCGACTGTGCACATTGGGCCAGTATATCACTGGGAAATATTTATGTCCAAGCTTTTTTCGGCAGCAGATGAGAAGGCGAGGTGCAGAACAGAGCGCTGTTATACCGGAAAGCTGCTAAAGACGACATTGAGTGAATAGGAGAGAATGCTTTCTCAGCTGGGTTATGGTCCCAACACGCACCCGTTGTGCCAGGGGTTCCACCTCGGTTCCACTCTTCCTTCACTCGCAACACCCCACACCCACCTCCCATAGTGCCAAGGCACTTTCCCCTGCAACCGCCGAATGTGTAACACCTGCCCATTTACCTGCTCCCTCCTGAATATCCAAGGGCTCAAACATACCTGCCAGGTGAAGCAGCACTTTTGCCACAACCTAGTCCACTGCATTCGCTGCTCACAGTGTCATTTCCCCAATGTAGAATGAAGCATAAACTGGGTGACTGCTTCGCAGAACATCCCGGTTCTGCCCGCGGAAAAAAAGGCCCTGACCTTGCGGTTGCCTGCCACTTTAACACATCACCCTGTGCCCTGGCCAACATCTCTGTCTCAGGCTTGCAGCAGTGTTCTCGCTCCAGATGAAAGAAAAACACCTCATTTTCCACTTGGAGACCTGACAGCCCTCCGGTCTTCAATATCGAGTTCCATAACTTTAGGGCCTGAACTCCCCCATGTCCTTGACCCCTACCACACAAACGACTCCTTGTTATCACCTCGTCTGCTATGACACACTACGTATTGTTAGCCGCTAACAGTCTCCATTAACAGTTATTCGCCCTCTCACGCGGATCGTTATTCACTCCTACGTCCTTCCTATTGTTCTCTCTCTGAGCTGGCGGCAAACACAGCAATGTACATCGGAGACTCTGAGCCAGCTGAAACTTGCTCAGTGTGAAGTACATTCCACATTGCTCCAACAATTGCAAGCAGCAAAGCGTTTCCAGAACATCTGCTTGTCATTCTGTCCCCGGGGCGCTGCTATTTGTCTCATCCCCAGGAACTGGACTACCTCCACTGGTGGATAATTAAACCATTTCATTTCTACTTGCACGTTGTTCTGCGGGGTGGGACGGGGTGTAGGATGGGGTGCGGGTAGAGTCCATTCGCTCTTCTGCTCTCTCTCTCTCTCTCTCTCTGAAACCCTTGGGGTGAGAGGTGTCAGTTACATTAATGCGGGGAACATGAACAACTTTGATTGTGAACTTTCTCCAAGGGTCTGTTATCGGAGAGATAGAAAGATGCTGTGCTGGCAGGACAGAAAGAAATGGACACCGAGGACTCTTCGCTCAGGTAAATTCACATTGTTGTGCAGCCTTCTTGGTGTTCAGAAATCGTCTTCACGCAGCAATCTTACGGAAAGTCTATTGCAAAGTGGGCATTGCTTTCTTTGCTGCGACCGCGCAGCAGTTAACATCTGAGCCCCAAGTGTCCCAGATGAAGAGAATCCGAGTGAAACCTTCACTCACTGAGAGTCATCCCCACGGCCCTGAGCTGAGGGACTGCAGGCAGTCCAACACGGAAGGGACGGTTAAAAATGAACCAGTTTTGCCCCCTCAGCCTCTCTGTCCCAGAGACAGGCAGTGGGACGGCATAAACACGTAGCATCATTCTCGCGCAGACAGAAGCCGTTCAGCCCATCGCGTCCACGGCGACTGTCTGTCACTTGTCTCTCTCTCTCTCTCTCTCTGAGGTTATTCACAATCGGTGGTATCCGTCCTAATAGGAGGGGACGATGTCTGAGTCGTGATGCGGTTTCTGACATGCTTGTCATTCTCGTCTGAACCAGGGTGGCGAATTACTGCAAGGAATGGACGAAACCACAAGGCATGTGTTTCAACTTTACCAGCAGATTGGCATCGCAGAGAACTGGGTTTGCGATTCGGTTCAAGAGGAAACCGGCGAAGACCAGAACACCACTGAGACCTCTAAAACCATGCCACCTGATTTGGCGAGTGCATCGATATCCGACATTTTGGTAAATCGATGCAAAGACAGCTTGCAGAAGAGAGCACCGATTTTTAGGAAAGCAGCTCGACGTGACGTAGAGCAATAGCAGAGGATGGTTTCGATCCATCGATCTCTGGGTTATGGGCCCAGCACGCTCCCGCTGCGCCACTCTGCTGCCACACGCGGCACCCCTTCCACAGAACACTTCAGGTTTCCGTCTGGCACGCGGCAGGCACGTTCGAGCCTGATGTCAAAGACCTCCACTGCTGTCGTGTAATATGCTGTTTCGCGGACGTATGGAGGCTGTGTAAATATAAACTTATTTCTAAATTCCCACATTCTGTTGGTCGAACTGTGATTTCACACTGAATCACAACATGTGTCACAGCGCAGACGGTGGCCATGCGGCCCACCTTCGCTCTGCTGGTTCTACACTTAAGTAAACGTGTGTCTCTATTCGTTTCATTCTCTCGCCTTCTCAGCGTAAATCTGCACATCTGAACGTGACCACCGAATTCCCTTTTGTGTCCATTGAATCTTCCTCTTTGTCAGTGTCAGACAGGGACTTACTAACCCTAACCACTCCCTGTACGTAAACGTTCTTCCTAATGTCACTTTTACTTCTTTTCCTCGTGACTTTAAAATTCTGCCGAATCGTTGAGGATCCTTTCAGGTGTGGGAGCATTTTCACAACATTATTTCCTGTTTCTAGGTCCCTCATGACTTGGAAAAGTTCGGTTCTCCGAGGAGAGCTGTTCCAATTTTCCAATCTCCCTTGATTGTTGACATTCCTCAAACACAGCACCACTCACGTCAACCTGTTGAACACTATCTCCAACCATTTCACTTCCCTGTTTTCTGCCTCATTCGTACTCCAAACAGCCCAACCTCGTTTCACGAAGGCGTTTTTTGAGAAAATTAATCAGGCAGTTTTGCACAAGTCAAGTTAAAAAACGCGGGCTCGTCCGGGATTTGAACCCGGGACCTCTCGCAACTCGGTACAGTAAAGGACCCAAAGCGAGAATCATACGCCGAGACCAACGAGCCAGAGGGCCGGAATGCTACTAACCCCCCACACCGCTTGCGCGACCTGAGACTTGCTCAGTATGAAATACATTTGAGATTGCTCTGAGAATTGCAAACGGCAAAGAGTTTCCCGAACAGCTGCTTCTCATTCAGTCTCCCTGCTGCTGTTTGTCCCGTCCCCGGGAACCGGGCTCTCTCCACTGGCAGATAATTCAACCATTTTGTTTCGAAACTTTTCTCTGACGCCCGAGTGGCCAGTGACAAGCATTGCCCTCATCAACATAGGATACAGAGAACAGGAGAAGTCCACGCAGACCTCTACGAGTGTATCAACGCGACTGTGCACATTGGGCCAGTATATCACTGGGAAATATTTATGTCCAAGCTTTTTTCGGCACCAGATGAGAAGGCGAGGTGCAGAACAGAGCGCTGTTATACCGGAAAGCTGCTAAAGACGACATTGAGTGAATAGGAGAGAATGCTTTCTCAGCTGGGTTATGGTCCCAACACGCACCCGTTGTGCCAGGGGTTCCACCTCGGTTCCACTCTTCCTTCACTCGCAACACCCCACACCCACCTCCCAAAGTGCCAAGGCACTTTCCCCTGCAACCGCCGAATGTGTAACACCTGCCCATTTACCTGCTCCCTCCTGAATATCCAAGGGCTCTAACATACCTGCCAGGTGAAGCAGCACTTTTGCCACAACCTAGTCCACTGCATTCGCTGCTCACAGTCTCATTTCCCCAATGTAGAATGAAGCATAAACTGGGTGACTGCTTCGCAGAACATCCCGGTTCTGCCCGCGGAAAAAAAGGCCCTGACCTTGCGGTTGCCTGCCACTTTAACACATCACCCTGTTCCCTGGCCAACATCTCTGTCTCAGGCTTGCAGCAGTGTTCTCGCTCCAGATGAAAGAACAACACCTCATTTTCCACTTGGAGACCTTACAGCCCTCCGGTCTTCAATATCGAGTTCCATAACTTTAGGGCCTGAACTCCCCCATGTCCTTGACCCCTACCACACAAACGACTCCTTGTTATCACCTCGTCTGCTATGACACACTACGTATTGTTAGCCGCTAACAGTCTCCATTAACAGTTATTCGCCCTCTCACGCGGATCGTTATTCACTCCTACGTCCTTCCTATTGTTCTCTCTCTGAGCTGGCGGCAAACACAGCAATGTACATCGGAGACTCTGAGCCAGCTGAAACTTGCTCAGTGTGAAGTATATTCCACATTGCTCCAACAATTGCAAGCAGCAAAGCGTTTCCAGAACATCTGCTTGTCATTCTGTCCCCGGGGCGCTGATATTTGTCTCATCCCCAGGAACTGGACTACCTCCACTAGTGGATAATTAAACCATTTCATTTCTACTTGCACGTTGTTCTGGGGGGTGGGACGGGGTGTAGGGTGGGGTGCGGGTAGAGTCCATTCGCTCTTCTGCTCTCTCTCTCTCTCTCTCTGAAACCCTTGGGGTGAGAGGTGTCAGTTACATTAATGCGGGGAACATGAACAACTTTGATTGTGAACTTTCTCCAAGGGTCTGTTATCGGAGAGATAGAAAGATGCTGTGCTGGCAGGACAGAAAGAAATGGACACCGAGGACTCTTCGCTCAGGTAAATTCACATTGTTGTGCAGCCTTCTTGGTGTTCAGAAATCGTCTTCACGCAGCAATCTTACGGAAAGTCTATTGCAAAGTGGGCATTGCTTTCTTTGCTGCGACCGCGCAGCAGTTAACATCTGAGCCCCAAGTGTCCCAGATGAAGAGAATCCGAGTGAAACCTTCACTCACTGAGAGTCATCCCCACGGCCCTGAGCTGAGGGACTGCAGGCAGTCCAACACGGAAGGGACGGTTAAAAATGAACCAGTTTTGCCCCCTCAGCCTCTCTGTCCCAGAGACAGGCAGTGGGACGGCATAAACACGTAGCATCATTCTCGCGCAGACAGAAGCCGTTCAGCCCATCGCGTCCACGGCGACTGTCTGTCACTTGTCTCTCTCTCTCTCTCTCTCTGAGGTTATTCACAATCGGTGGTATCCGTCCTAATAGGAGGGGACGATGTCTGAGTCGTGATGCGGTTTCTGACATGCTTGTCATTCTCGTCTGAACCAGGGTGGCGAATTACTGCAAGGAATGGACGAAACCACAAGGCATGTGTTTCAACTTTACCAGCAGATTGGCATCGCAGAGAACTGGGTTTGCGATTCGGTTCAAGAGGAAACCGGCGAAGACCAGAACACCACTGAGACCTCTAAAACCATGCCACCTGATTTGGCGAGTGCATCGATATCCGACATTTTGGTAAATCGATGCAAAGACAGCTTGCAGAAGAGAGCACCGATTTTTAGGAAAGCAGCTCGACGTGACGTAGAGCAATAGCAGAGGATGGTTTCGATCCATCGATCTCTGGGTTATGGGCCCAGCACGCTCCCGCTGCGCCACTCTGCTGCCACACGCGGCACCCCTTCCACAGAACACTTCAGGTTTCCGTCTGGCACGCGGCAGGCACGTTCGAGCCTGATGTCAAAGACCTCCACTGCTGTCGTGTAATATGCTGTTTCGCAGACGTATGGAGGCTGTGTAAATATAAACTTATTTCTAAATTCCCACATTCTGTTGGTCGAACTGTGATTTCACACTGAATCACAACATGTGTCACAGCGCAGACGGTGGCCATGCGGCCCACCTTCGCTCTGCTGGTTCTACACTTAAGTAAACGTGTGTCTCTATTCGTTTCATTCTCTCGCCTTCTCAGCGTAAATCTGCACATCTGAACGTGACCACCGAATTCCCTTTTGTGTCCATTGAATCTTCCTCTTTGTCAGTGTCAGACAGGGACTTACTAACCCTAACCACTCCCTGTACGTAAACGTTCTTCCTAATGTCACTTTTACTTCTTTTCCTCGTGACTTTAAAATTCTGCCGAATCGTTGAGGATCCTTTCAGGTGTGGGAGCATTTTCACAACATTATTTCCTGTTTCTAGGTCCCTCATGACTTGGAAAAGTTCGGTTCTCCGAGGAGAGCTGTTCCAATTTTCCAATCTCCCTTGATTGTTGACATTCCTCAAACACAGCACCACTCACGTCAACCTGTTGAACACTATCTCCAACCATTTCACTTCCCTGTTTTCTGCCTCATTCGTACTCCAAACGGCCCAACCTCGTTTCACGAAGGCGTTTTTTGAGAAAATTAATCAGGCAGTTTTGCACAAGTCAAGTTAAAAAACGTGGGCTCGTCCGGGATTTGAACCCGGGACCTCTCGCAACTCGGTACAGTAAAGGACCCAAAGCGAGAATCATACGCCTAGACCAACGAGCCAGAGGGCCGGAATGCTACTAACCCCCCACACCGCTTGCGCGACCTGAGACTTGCTCAGTATGAAATACATTTGAGATTGCTCTGAGAATTGCAAACGGCAAAGAGTTTCCCGAACAGCTGCTTCTCATTCACTCTCCCTGCTGCTGTTTGTCCCGTCCCCGGGAACCGGGCTCTCTCCACTGGCAGATAATTCAACCATTTTGTTTCGAAACTTTTCTCTGACGCCCGAGTGGCCAGTGACAAGCATTGCCCTCCTCAACATAGGATACAGAGAACAGGAGAAGTCCACGCAGACCTCCACGAGTGTATCAACGCGACTGTGCACATTGGGCCAGTATATCACTGGGAAATATTTATGTCCAAGCTTTTTTCGGCAGCAGATGAGAAGGCGAGGTGCAGAACAGAGCGCTGTTATACCGGAAAGCTGCTAAAGACGAAATTGAGTGAATAGGAGAGAATGCTTTCTCAGCTGGGTTATGGTCCCAACACGCACCCGTTGTGCCAGGGGTTCCACCTCGGTTCCACTCTTCCTTCACTCGCAACACCCCACACCCACCTCCCATAGTGCCAAGGCACTTTCCCCTGCAACCGCCGAATGTGTAACACCTGCCCATTTACCTGCCCCCTCCTGAATATCCAAGGGCTCTAACATACCTGCCAGGTGAAGCAGCACTTTTGCCACAACCTAGTCCACTGCAGCGTCGTTTTCCCAATTTAGCATGAAACATAAACCCGAAAAATAACGAATTTCAAATTAAGCGAACCCGAAAATAAACGAATTTAAGGCAATCGGAGTTTTTTTTAAACCGAAAAGTAACGAAGTTAACACAACCCAAACCGAAAATAAATGAATTTTGAGCGATCGAATTTTTTTCTATTAAAAAGATAACACCAGAAAATAACCAATCTCTGGAGATTGATATTGTTTTATTTTTGAAAGCAACGAAGCTCGGGAGAAAGAATTTTTTTTAAAAAACAAAAGTTAATAAAGCTTGGGAATTCAGAATTCAACCCTCCCCTCAGAGTTCAGCAATTTTCGAAGACCACTGTCCGCAAGTACCAAAGCACCCTCAACTTCAATTAATCTCTCCCCTTTTTAAACATTTAACAAGTCCCCCAGACTCAACCATTGCTAAGAGGATATGGAGGTGCTGGGCCTCCTCCACCGCCGCTCCCTCACCACCAGACGCCTGGAGGAAGAACGCCTCATCTTCCGCCTCGGAACACTTCAACCCCAGGGCATCAATGTGGATTTCAACAGTTTCCTCATTTCCCCTTCCCCCACTTCATCCTCGCTTCTCACCTCCAGCAACTCGATCCCCTGACCTGTCCGGACTTGTCCGACCTGCCCAGCTCCTTTTCCACCGATCCACTCCACCCTCTCCTCCCTGACCTATCACCTTCATCTCCTTCCCCACTGACCTATTGTACTCTATGCCACTCTCTCCCCACCCCCACCCTCCTCTAGCTTATCTCTCCACGCTTCAGGCTCTCTGCCTTTATTCCTGATGAAGGGCTTTTGCCCGAAACGTCGATTTTGCCTGTCCTCGGATGCTGCCTGAATTGCTGTGCTCTTCCAGCACCACTGATCCAGAATCTGGTTTCCAGCATCTGCAGTCATTGTTTTTACCTCAACCATTGCTGAGACCGATCCTTTCGGGCTGGACTGGTCACGTCAGACACCACTTGACTGACAGGAAACCAAACGTTCTCTAAATAATCACGTCTGGCAGGCCGAATTCCTCAACACTCAATCGTGAAGGACATTTAACTCGTACACTGCTGTTCACAATCTGTCCGAGCCGAAACGTGCCAGGGCACCAAAATGAAGATCTGCGTCTCCTCAAGAGGGGCCTCTTGGTTCGAGATCGGTCAAAGGAATCGACAAATGCGATCTATTCGAAAAGCAAGGTTCATTAGTTTATTGAATTAAGGTATCTTAACACAATTCTATCCAGCAACACAGAGATTGAAGCTTCTGTGTTCCGTGATGAAGTTGCGCAATTACACTTAAAAATTATACATTATTTACATGTTT
The DNA here is from genome assembly GCF_037043375.1 of Chiloscyllium plagiosum. NCBI lineage: Eukaryota > Metazoa > Chordata > Chondrichthyes > Orectolobiformes > Hemiscylliidae > Chiloscyllium > Chiloscyllium plagiosum. The sequence continues at coordinate 9,150,463 of NW_028270165.1, forward strand.
TTTAAGAAATAGTAGTCTTAATTACGAGAAAGACCAATCACATATAATAAGGTGACATGATTTACAGCAAGTTAATCCAATGATATTTTCTTTAAGAAGGATATCTAATTTACATAAATTGTCATGCCATGTATTAGTTCAAGGTTAGTTCAAATGGTCAAATAATGTGTCAGTATTCATCTTATGAAAATTCTATTGTCCTCTTATCTTTGAACTGCAAGTTAATTCTGCAAATCAGCAGTTTGTTCAGCAGTATGGTTCACAGGCCATTTTGTAGTATTCTTTTAAATCGAGAAGCCATTTTGTTGAAATAAAAATGTACATATTTTGTTGCCTAAATTCCAACTTTAGATCCTCACACCCACCTCCCAATTCAATCTATCACGACCAGATTAGGCAACAGTTTCTTCCCCCAAGCCATCAGGCTCCTTACCACGACATGATTGGACTCTTTTCCATCTGACTATTTTTGCACATTTTCGATTTTCTGCTGGAAAAATGTCTATTATTCAGCATTCTTTATTATGCTGTAACTTGCGTGTTTTGCACTCTGGTCCCTCGAAGTAGAGGAGATGACAGAAATATTGGAAGCTGGTGAGAGAGCGTTCACAAAATTAATCCCGGGAATTGACGTGTTTGCTAATGAGGAAATGTTGAGTAGCTTAGCTGAGCATTCGTTCGAGTTTGGAAGAATGAGAGGAGATCTGAATGAATAAGTATCAGAATTTTAGTGGGCCTGATAGGTTAGTTGCCAAAAAGGTAGTGTTCATTTGTGGGAGAGTTTCAGACCAGAAGGAATTGCCTCTAATCTTAAATGTTTGCATATTTATGATGGAGATGAGGTGGATATCTTCTCTCAGAGGGTAATGAATGACAGGGCTATTGAAGTTCAATCACTAAGTACAGTCAAGGAAGATGTTGGGCAGAATTTTAATCAATAGGGGAATCAATAATAAGGCATGAATGTGGATTTTTGAATTATAATATTAATCATTATGGTAATAAATGGTGGAGCAGATTTGATGGGGTGAATGGATTATTTTGGTCGAAGGGCTTATAAACATCCTGTGGGACCTTGACAGGATAAAATGCTTCAACTTCTGCATGATATTCAGACCTAGGGTTCCACAAGATCTGTCAGTCAACATTTTTCAGCATTTTTAGGAGAACGGAAATGAGGGTGATAATAGCCACAGTAGAGTAAGAATGGAGGGAGACTGTAGCATTACGATTCACATTTTTGAGGGAAGGAGAAAAGAAAGAATGTTCCTCAGAAACCAGAATTGTCTGTATTGAATTTCTATACAGTGTAGACAGCAATGTCTTCTGTAATCTCCTTTTACAGTATACGAGAAAGGGAGGATTTACAGCCAGAAATCTCAAAACAAGATCTGATAGAGACAATCAATTCATTGGCACGGGAATATCATCGGCCTTTGAATCTAGTAGAATTTTTTAATTTCCCTCCTGTCCTGTCTGCTTCACAAGGTTTCAAACATCAGTGAGACTGAGGTATGCATACCTGAGTGAGAGTGTTCCAATTAACTGACCGTGGGAAGAGCTTTAAGCGGGTACACAGCCTAAAATAGCAACACCCCATTCGCAGCAGCAATAGATGGAACACGTTCCATACATGAGTGGTCTTTCAACCGATTGTCAAAGCTGGAGAGAGACAAGGATTCCCACATCATGGAGAAATTGTGGAAGCAAAGCAATATCTTCGCCCTTTCCATTTCTCATCCTTGGAGGGAGAAAGAGAGGGAGGAAACACTATTCACATGTAGCAACTGAAGTGAATCCAGGGAGGGAGCAGACTCTGCAAAGGTATCAGATGCTCTCTGTCCTTCTTAACGGTATACTAAATTTTTCCCCTCAGTTTGAAACGTTTATTTAAATACAATTTGCATTGCGGAAAAAGATCGCTTCTTTCCTCATGTTCAGAATTAAAATGGTAGGTACTCATGGGACGGAGCAGAATCTAAGGGATTGGCACGTTGATATAAAATGTAGACATATGTTGCTTCATATGGTGTATATCTGATATTATTCGCTGTTATAAAAGCCTTGTGGCTATTATTTTTCACATTCTAATCTAGCACTGAAGTTATATTCTGTATTTCTTGTCATCTTTTTTATTGAATAGGACAGCAGAAAGTCATTCAGCAACTTTACTGGTTTGTTTTTCTCAAGTAGCCTTGACATTTCATTTTCATTGTCCTTGATTCAGCTCCATTTCCAGTGCCTTTGTCGGCAGCTTGTTCTAGGTTATTGTCACCGAAATGAAGATTTCCTCCATACACACTTAAGGCTATCTGGTTGCATGAGGGTTTTCAGGTTTCTGTGTCCTGGATAAGATGTGATCAGGCATCTGACAAACTACAGGAATTGTCACCTATGTTGTGTTCATTTAACAGTATTGACTGTGATCACGTATTTTGTGAATTTAATTTTGCAGGAAGACATGTAGAAAGAAATCTGAAAGCAAATGATACATCAACTTCTGACAGAGCCACTTGATTCATTGGGACTTGAATATCAGCAACCATTCCAATTGAGAAGAAATGTTTGCTTTTGTCTGCTTGAGAGATTTTGGACACTTTGGCAGGAAGAATACAGAGACATCCAAGTGAGGGAGATTCAGTGCACTGACTGTGAAAAGTGCTTGAAACCAGTTACTCAGTTTGGGGAATCAAAGTTTCATCCCTCACGGTGGAGAGAGACTGTGTACCCATTCTGTTGGTAATTTCAAACCCAGAGCGACACAAGGAAAGCTCTCCCCATGGGGAAACTGTGGAAATGTGGGGACTGTGGGAAAGGGTTCCCTTCCCCGTCAGTGCTGGAGACTCATAGAAGCATTCACACAGGGGAGAGGCCATTCTCCTGCTCTGTGTGTGGGAAGGGATTCAGTTGGCTGTGCAACCAGCTGATGCACTGGCATGTTCACACCGGGGAGAAGCCATTCACTTGCTCCAAGTACAGGAATACATTCGTCAATTCTCCTGGCCTGCTGAAACATCCTTGGGTCCGCACTGGGTAGAGGCCGTTCACCTACTGTCACTGCAGGAAGGGGTTCATGAGTTCATCCACCCTGCAGACATACCAGTGGGTCCACACTGGGAGAGGCTGTTCTCCTGCTGAGTGCAGGAAGGGATTTGGTTGGGTGGACAACTTCCGGAGGCACGAGTGAGTTCATGTGCCATCACTGGGATCGAAGAAGCAATGGCCGAGTGGTATTATCAACTGCATTACTACATCAACTCTGGGAACTCCCCCGGGTTTGAATCCCGCCATGGCAGATTGGAATTTGGTCAGAAATCTGGAGTTCAGAATCTAATGGTGAAACCATTTTCAGGGGGAAAACATCCTCATCTAATTCACTCATGATTTTTTTAGGGAAGGAAACTGCTGTTGTGGGAAAGGATTCACTCAGTCGTCCCAGATGCATCCTTTACCCGGTCTGGCCTACACATGACTCCAGACTCTCAGCAATATGGTCGACTTTAAGCCCCTGTCCCCACCCCTGCCCCCGGAAAATGAGTGGGGAGAAACTTACTTGGATACAGTATATGGGCTGAAATTGCTGAGTGAGGCATTACTTCCTCCGGGTTAAGACTGTATCAAGGATTCAGTTACAAAGGGACACCTCAGTGCTTACCAATAATAAAGCAACTGGGGTGGCAGGGGAGGTCAGGGGTGTATGTGCATGCTTTGAGCTTCAGCTGTTGAAGAAAAAGAAAGCTACTTTTTGTAATTTTTTTGCTGGGGAGATCATGAAGCTGTAACAAAGTTGGGTCGCAATAAAGGTTACCTAAATTCAGACTCAGACATTGAAAGATTTAAAATCCAACAAGTTTCTGTTTTAAAGCTGCTCACTCAGCTTCCAGCACTATGTTACCAAAGTCGTGTATCAGAAGAAGCAGTGAATCAGTAGCAAGTATCCTTAGAAACTGTTAAGATTTTCATCTCTGCAGGTACTGCATCGTTTCATCAGCATTGTAATGTTTCCTGGCAGCAGCAGGAAGTGTTGTGGCTGTGTTCATGAGAAACAACGTTAAAAATCACATAACACCAGGATATAGTCCAACAGGTTTATTTGGGAGCACTAGCTTTCGGCGCGCTGCTCCTTCATCAGGTAGCTGTGGAGCAGGATCATAAGACACAGAATTTATAGCAAAAGATCAGTGTCATGCAACTGAAATGATATATTGAACAAACCAAGATTGCTGTTAAGTCTTTCATCTTTTAGAATGGGTTGCAGGTTTCAGTTCATTAATATGCAAATCCTAGAACTTCTTTTAAGTCATATGCTCGAGATAACTTAAGGTAGATAGGATAGTGAAGAAGGCATTTGGTATGCTTTCCTTTATTGGTCAGAGCATTGAGTACAGGAATTGGGAGATCATGCTGCAGCTGTTCAAAACATTGGTTACGCCACTGTTGGAATATTGCATGCAATTGTGGTCTCCTTCCTATCGGAAAGATTACAGATTACATTACAGTGTGGAAACAGGCCCTTCGGCCCAACAAATTCACACCGACCCGCTGAAGCACAACCCACCCATACCCCTACATTTACCCCTTACCTAACACTAGGGGCAATTTAGCATGACCAATTCACCTGACCTGCACATCTTTGTGACTGTGGGAGGAAACCGGAGCACCCGGAGGAAACCCACGCAGACACGGGGAGAACGTGCAAACTCCACACAGTCAGTCGCCGGAGGCGGGAATTGAACCCAGGTCTCTAGCGCTGTGAGGCAGCAGTGCTTACCACTGCGCCACCCATCAGATGTTGCGAAACTTGAAAGGGTTCAGAAAAGATTTACAAGGATGTTGCCAGGGCTGGAGGATTTGAGTTATAGGGAGAGGCTGAACAGGCTGGGGCTGTTTTCCCTGGAGCGTCGGAGGCTGAGGGATGACCTTATAGAGGTTTACAAAATTATGAGGGGCATGGATACGATAAATAGACAAAGTATTTTCCCTGGGATCGGGGAGTCTATAACTAGACGGCATTCCTTTTGGTGAGAGGGGAAAGATATAAAAGAGACCTAAGGGGCAAGTTTTTCACGCAGAGGGTGGTACGTGTATGGAATGAGCTGCCAGAGGATGTCGTGGAGGCTGGTACAATTGTAACATTTAAGAGGCATTTGGATGGGTATATGAATAGGAAGGGTTTGGAGGGATATGGGCTGGGTGCTGGCAGGTGGGATTAGATTGGGTTGGGATGTCTGGTCGGTGTAGACGGATTGGACCGAAGGGTCTGTTTCCATGCTGTACATCTCTTTGACTCTATGACTCTATTTTATAAAAAGAAGTGACAGCTCAGACAATGCATGGAAGGTGTGAGGTTCAAGTCTGTCAGTATCCCAATCTTGAGTCAGACTGGTTCTATTTCCAAAGTAGGAATTTATAAAATTATTACATGCATTGACTGCCTGCAGATTGCGAACTTTTTGAGCAAAATACAATGTATTTGGAAATATAATTCCGCAAATTCACCCTATTGACTTACATGCATGTGTGTGTGTATGAGAGTGTGTGTGTCTGTGTATGTGTGAGAGAGAGAGAGAGACTGTATAGTGTAGTGGAGTCACATGTAGTGTGACATCAACCCAAGGTCCATTTGAAGCCATTCTCATGGCTATTGATACCCACGTTTGGAATCCAAGTTGAACTTAGCCTCTGCTCGGCCACCAGAAATGATTAAGCAGTTACACAACACACATTGGAGAGTGTAGGGTGGGACTTGTCTTCTGATTTGCAGAAGGTGGGAGGCTCTGGATGCTGTGATCCAGGGCAAACACATGCTGGTGGACATTCAGCTCAGAGAGATGGAGCTGAAAGCCAGGCTGCAGACCTTTGATGTAAAAGATAACCAGACATTTTATTCCAGGAGTTAGTCATTCCTCTCCGGACAGACCCTTCTGATTGAGTCAGTGGACAGGGTCAGGAGGTGTGAGCGTGGATCAGGCAGGTAAAGGGAATCTGAGAGAGGGCTGCAAGGGAGTGGAGGAGCGAACTGGCTGGGTGCTGGGAATACGAACAACATTGGGGAGGTGGTGGTAAGAGACAGAATAGTGACGGATTGTCTCCGGTCTCCGCAATTGTAAGCAGGAGGCCAGATGACATCGGTGTCTATCTGGTGCCAGGATTCGGGAACCATTGTGCTCAGGGCTGAAGATGTGGGAAAGGGAGGTTACAGCAGGTGTGGTCCACAAATGTCGGGAGAGAGCCTCTGCTGAGGGTACGTGAAAAGTTAGAAGATAACTTTGGACGGCACAGTGGCTCAGTGGTTAGTACCACAGCCTCACAGTGCCAGGGGTCCATGTTTGATTCCATCCTTGGGCAACTGTCTGTGTGGACCTTGGCACGTCCTCCTCTTTGTATCTGTGTAGGTTACCTGCGAGTGCTCTGGTTTTCTCCCACAGTCCAAAGATCTGCAGTTTAAGGTGGATTGGCCATGCTGAAGCGTGCAGATTAGAGTGGGTTATCCATGAGGAACTGCAGGGCTGTAGGGTCAGCAGATGGGTCTGGATGGGATGCTATTTGGAATGTCAGTGTGAATTCGATGGGCCGAATGGCCTGTCAGAATTATGATTCTACTGCTTTTGCCACGTATATATTGAGAAATGATTGACACAAGTCTGCTGTGGGAGGAGTGGGTTCCAGTTCGTGAGATATCAACACCAGTCCTGGGGAAGGTGGGATTTGGGCAGTCTCTCACCCCCACCCTCTGCCCCCCTGTCCAATCTCTCCCCACCCACTGTCCCCGTCCATTCTCTCTCAACCCCCACACTCTGCCCTGCATTCTCTTCCTCCCCACTTCTGCCCACCAGTCTTTCTCTTTCCCTAACCATCGGTACCCACAATCTTCTCCATTCCCATCACCCTCTGTTCCCCCCAGTGTTCTCATCCTCCCACCCTCTGTCCCCCTGTCAATTATCTCTCTCACCCCCTGACACTCTGCCCATCCGTCCATTCTCTCTCCTTCTCTTCCACCCACTCCCTCTCCTTGCAGATGCCTCAAACCCTCTTCGATCGCTGTATCAAACCCTTCTAGGAAGAGAGAAAGAGAATGGATGTTGATGACTATACCTGGTAGACACGGCTTCACGAGAAATGACTGATCTTTAAAATTGAGAATAGCTAAAATGATATATTCAGAAATATCATGAAAGCATGTTCAACTTTATAGAAAAGCTGCAGACATCTTTCTGAAACTTGCATTCAAATATGTCCAGTTAGTCCACAGTTGAGGACAGGGTGTAATTTGTGGATGGCCCATTCCTAGTCTTGTGAAATTGATTCTGACTATGCAGAAATAGAACCATAGAGTTGTACAAACCCGTCGGTCCATGCTGACCAGGTATCCTAAATTAATCTTGGCCCTTATACCCATCCAAATGTCTTTTAAATTTTGTAATTGTACCAGCCTCCACCACTTCTTCTGGCAGCTAATTCAATACATGCACCGCCCTTTGCGTGAAAAATGTGCCCCTAAGGTCATTTTTATATCTTTCCCCTCTCACCCAAAATGAATGCCCTCTAGTTCTGGACTCTCCCACCCCAGCGAAAAGACCTTGTTTATTTAACCTATCAATGCCCCTCATGATTTTATAAATCTCTATAAGGTTTTATAAACCCTCAGCATCCAACGCTGTATGAAAATCAGCCCCAGTCTATTCAGCTTCTCCCTGCAGCTGAACCTCTCCAACCTTTGCAACATATTTGTAAATCGTTTTTGAACCCTTCTAAGTTTCACAACATCATTGCTACTCATGATTAATAGGCTGTGAACAATCTATCTTGTTCAGGGCATAAGAGGGGGCATTTGTTGAGGGGAATTAACTTTCAAACTGTTTTTTTCTGACCCTGAGGTCCCTTTAAATCTTTTCCCTCTCAATCCCTCTAGTTTGGGACTCCCCTACCCTGAGGAAAAGACATTCAAAAGTTGAGGAGTCACACAAAATGCAAACGCAATAAAATGTCGAGCTACAGATTTTAAAAAAATGTGGCTTCAGCTTTTTTTTAAACTCCTGTTGACATTTGACATTTGGGTACAAAATCTTGTCAGCAACACCAGCATCGCCACAGACCACACTGCGCATACTCCTCGGTGTCAGTAAGTACTGCGCATGTTCAGCGGCGTTAACAAGAACTGCGCATGCCCCACGCTGTCCGCAATTACGGACGCGACTTTCTTTGATGGACCAATGGGGAGCTCGGGATGACCGGAAGGAGCCTGGTTCCTTTGTCAATCAGAGCCTTGCTTTTGTCTGAATACGGAAGTTTGACCATGAGCTTCTGAAGCTGGTACTGCTGTTGTTCCTCTCTGAATGAAGATTGAGCTTCACCCCAGACTGCAACTTCCTTCCTCTGTCCAACATCTGTGAGTACGGCACTTTCTTTTCTCACCCCCTTTTCCATTTGTTTTCATTCTGGGGTTCAATTTTTGTTTTGCAGCAATTGAAAGGAAAAGGAGTGAATCCCGGCGAGGGGAGAGAGTCTGGAAAAGTTGGTCCAAGATTGTGTCTTAGTTAGCAAACATACGGCAAATGTAGTAGCACAATGTGAAGTTATCGCATTTGCTGTTTTAAAAAAATGCAGAAAGGAGACGCATTCCTTAAATAGTGATATATTGGGATGTGAAGAAAGTGAGGACTGCATATGCTGGAGATCAGAGTCGAAAAGTGTAGGGCTGGTAAAGCATAGCAGGTTCAGGCAGCATCTGAGAAGCAGGAGATTCGACATTTCAGGCACGAGCCCTTCATCAGGAATGATGTGTTGATGTACAAACAGGCCTCAGCGTCCTTCTATATCAGCAAGCAATGAGCAAGGCAAATGGTACATTAGCAAGAGGAATTGAGTTCCTAGGTGGTGATGTCTTCCTGCAGTTGGGGGTGGGGTTCATTGAATATATTCAAGGCTGAGTTCATTTGAATGTTCGACAACAAGGAAGTGGATGGTTATGGGGGGGAGGCAAGAAAATGGGTTTAAGACCAGTATAGAACAGTTAGACAGTCAGACAGTGCAGAAACAGACTGTTCTGTCCAACTAGTCCATGCTGACTATGTTCTCAAACTAAACTAGTTGCACCTACCAGTGTTTGGCCCATATCCCTCTGAACATTTCCTATTCATGTGCTGATCCAAATGCTTTTTAACCCTTTTAACTGGACTACATCCACCACTTGAACTGAATTGAATTTATTTATTGTCACATGTACTGAGGCACAGTGAAAATCGTTGTCTTGTGATCACATAGTTAAGTCGCATAGTAAATAATAGGTAAACAGCGGCAAAGACAAAAATAAAGGTTCAGGCAAATCCTGAGAGTTTGAGAGTCCATTCAGTGTTCTAACAATAGTAGGGTAGAAACTGTTACAAAACTGGCTGGTGCGTTTGTTCAGGCTTCTGTACCTTGTCCCCGATGGTAGAGGTTGTAGACAAACATTGCCAGAGTGGGATGGATCTTTAAGAATGCTGGCAGTTTCCCTTGACAGCAGGCCTGGTAGATGGATTTTATAGATGGGAGGTAGGCCTTTGTGATTGTCCGGGCTGAGTTCACCACTCTCTGTAACCGTCTCCAATCTTGAATGGTACAGTTGCCATACCAGGTAGTGATACATCCAAGACAGCTTGTTGTGGATGACCACTCCCAGGAGCTTGACACCCTCCTCTCATTCCACCACTGTGCTGTTAATGTGTATGGGGGCATGAGTAACATCCCGCCAAAAGTCAATAACGAGTTTCTTGGTTTTGCTAGCATTGAGATCTGGTTTGTTTTCAGTGCATCATTTTTCCATGTCTTCCATCTCCCGTCTGCAGTCTGTTTTGTTGCCATCTGAGATTTGACTGACTATAGTGGTGCCAGTGAACTTGTAAATGGCATTAGTCTTGTATTTGGTGACGCAGTCATGGGTATACAGTGAGTACAGTTGGGGGCTGAGTATGCACCCCTGGAGGGCTCCAGTGTTGAGTGTTTGTGAGGATCAAATGTTGTCCCCAGTCTTCACTGATTGTGGCCTGTGGGTCAGGAAACTGAGGATCCAGTTACAGAGAGTGGGGCTTAGTCCGAGATCACTAAGTTTAGTAATCAGTCTCGAGGGGATAACAGTGTTGAAGGCTGAACTGCAGTCAAGTAGGATTCTTACGTACCTGTTTTTGGTGTCAAGATGTTCTAGGGAGGAGGGAAGGGCAAATGATATGGCATCTGACGTGGATCCCAATTTGCCGATAGGCAAATTGGAGTGGGGCAAGAGTAGTGGGAAGGCTGGAGTTGATTAATGCCATGACCAGATTTTCAAAGCAATTCATGACCACCAAAGTTAGGGCAACTGGGTGGTAGTCATCGACACGTGCTGCATGAGTCTTCTGAGGCACAGGGATGATGTTGGCCCTCGTGAAACAGGCAGGGAGAATGGCCTGCTGCAGGAAGAGGTTGAAGATGTGCGAGAAGACCTCTGTCAGTTGATCTGCCCATGCTTTGAGTGCACGGCCTGGTCCTACGTCTGATCCCATCGCTTTCCTTGGATTCACATGAAGGAAAACTGATCTGACCTCTGGGCTTTCTCTGGACATTCATTCCACACACAAACTACTCTCTTAAAAAAGGGTGCTTCTGATGTCTTTTTAAAATCTTTCTCCTCTCGCCTTAAAAATGTGCTCCCTAATCTTGATGCTCACATCTGAGCGAAAGGACATCGCTATCCTTCGTGATTTTATAATCCTCTGTGAGGTCACCTCTGTGCTCCAGTGAAAAAAAATCCCAGTGTATCCACCTAGATGTAGGTAGATTAATATCCAGTCATGATCTGTTGAATGCTGGTGCAGGCTTGAAAGACCAAATGGCCTATTCCTGTTCCCAAGTTTCTCTCACTGTGTCCAGAACAGCAAGAGACCATAAGACACAGGAGCGGGAATTTGGCCAATCAGCCCACTGGGTCTGCTCCACCATTCAATCATGGCTGATAAGTTTCTCAACCCCATTCTCCAGCTTCCTCCCCTTGATACTCAAGAACCTATCATCTGTTTCAGTCTTAAATATACTCAGTGACTTGGCTACGGCAGCTTTCTGTGGCAGTAAATTTCATAGATTCGCCACTGTCTGGCTGATGAAGTTTCTCCTTATCTCTGTTCGAAAAGATCTTCCGTTTACTCGAAAGCTGTGCCCTCGAGTCCCCATCTCTCCTACCACTGGAAACATCTCCCCCAACATGCACTCTGTCCAAGCCATTCAGCATTCTTATGTTTCAATTAAATCCCCCCTGAGTGTAGGCCTGTTAATCAGCATGAACCAGACTTTTCAGGATGAGGCATAGCAGGGAATACGTTCAGTAAAATGAGAATGAAAGGAGAGTGTGTGGGATGGAGATTTTCAGCTTTTAGGGAATAAGGGAGGAAAGAGAGTTTGCTATAAATTATAATCGATCGGATGGAATAATGGACCGAGGATTGGCAGATGGAGTTTAATTTAGACGAACGTGAGGTGTTGCATTTTCGGAAAGCAATCCAGGACTTAACCAGTTAATGGGGAATGTTGCTAGTGAGGGTGAGAATAAGTGGACAGGGCAGATGAATCAGTGGCTGAGGAACTGGTGCATGGGAGAAAGGATCCAAAATGTGAATATTGGAATCTCTTCTGGGGTAGAAAAGACCTGGACAAGAAGGATGGATCGCACCCGAATTGGAAGGGGACTAATATATTGCTGGGAGATTTGCGAGAGCTGCTCAGGAGGATTTAACTAGTAAGGTAGGGGTGGGTGGGGGGCAGGGATTGCTGGGACCCAGATAAATAGTGAGGAAAGAGATCAGTCTGTGACTGGTCCAGTTGGGAAAGGGACTGAGTTAAACAATCAGAGCAGGAAGTAACAAAGCAGAGAACAAGGTAGGACTGGTAAATTAAACTGCATTTATTTCAATTGCAAGAGGCCGAACAGGGAAGGCAGGTGATGGTTAGGAACTTGGGACTGAGATATCATGGCAGTTACAGAAACATGGACAGCACTGGCAGCTTAATGTTCAAGAACACACATGGTATTGGAAGGATAGAAAGAGGGGCAGGAGAGGAGGGAGAGTGGCTTTTTTGATAAGGGATATATTACTGTGCTTAGGGAGGATATTCCTGGGAATACATGCAGGAAGCTTATTTGGGTGGAACTGAGAAATAAGAAAAGGGATGATCACCTTATTGGGATTTTATTACAGACTCCCTAATAGTCAGAGGGAAATTGAGAAAAAAATTATAAGGAGATTTCAGTTATCTTTAATATTAATAGGGTGGTTATGGTCAGGGATTTTAACTTTCCAAACATAGACTGGGATTGCCATAGTGTTTAAAGGCAGTACAAAGGCAGTTGGAGTATACTTAAGAGTAAACTCAGGAGGGCAAAAAGGGAACATGAGATAGCTTCGACAAGTAGAGTTAAGGAGGAATTTAAATGTGTACAAGAAAATTTTCTGATTCAGTAAGTGGATGTTCTGACTAGTGAAGGTGCAAACCGTGACCTACTCTTGGGAAATAAGGCAGGGCAGGTGACTGAGCTGTCAGTGGAGGAGCACTTTGGGGCTAGTGACCATAATTCTATGAGCTATAAAAGAGTGAAGATAAAGTATAGACCAGATCTAAATTGTAGGATGGCTAACTTGGTATTAGGCAAGATGTTTCAAAAGCTAACTGGGAGCAGATTTTCGCAGGTAAAGGGATGGCTAGAAAATGGGAAGCCTTCAAAAATAAGAAACTGAGAGTCCAGAGACAGTATATTCCTGTTAGGGTGAAAGGGGAAAAACTAGGTAAAAACAAGGACTGCAGATGCTGGAAACCAGATTCTAGATTAGATGAAGGGCTTTTGCCCAAAACATCGATTTTCCTGCTCCTCGGATGCTGCCTGAACTGCTGTGTTTTTCCAGCACCACTCTCATCTAGAACCCAGGGTGAAAGGGGAGGTTGGTAGGTGTACTGAATGCTGAATGACTAGAGGAATTGAGCTTTTGGTTCAGAAAAAGAAGGAAGCATATGACAAGTATAGACAGGAGAGATCGAGTGAATCCTGACAGTACAAAGGCAGTTGGAGTATACTTAAGAGTAAACTCAGGAGGGCAAAAAGGGAACATGAGATAGCTTCGACAAGTAGAGTTAAGGAGAATCCAAAGGATTTTTATAAATATATTAAGGAGAAAAGGGTAACTAGGGAGAGAACAGGGCTCCTCAAAGATCAGCAAGACGGCCTATGTGTGGAGCTGCAGGAGTTGGGGGAGATAATAAACAAGTATTTTACATCAGTGTTTACTGTAGGGAAGGACATGGAAGAAATAGAATGTGTGGAAACAGATGATGATATCTTGAAAAATGTAAAAATGTCCATACTACAAAGGAGGTGGTGCTGGATGTCTTGAAATGCATGCAAGTGGATAAATCCCCAGAACCTGAACAGTTGTACCCTAGAACTCTGTGGGAAGCTAGAGAAGTGATTGCTGGGTCCCTTGCTGAGGTATTTGTACCATCGATAGTCACAAGTGAGGTGATGAAAGACTGGAGGTTGTCTAACGTGGTACCAATATTTAAGAAAGATTGCAAGGAAAAGCCAGGGAACTATCAACCAGTGAGCCTGACATTGCCGGAGGGCAAGTGGTTGGAGGTAATCCTGAGGGACAGGATTTACATGTCATTGGAAAGGCAAGGATTGATTAGGGATAGTCAGCATGGCTTTGTGCGTGAGAAATCATGCCTCACGAACTTGATCGAATTTTTTGAAGAAGCAACAAGGGATTGACGAGAGCAGAGCAGTCGACATGATCTCCATGGACTTCAGAAAGGCATTCAACAAGGTTCCTCATAAGAGACTGGTTAGCAAGGTTAGATCTCGAGAAATACAGGGAGAATTAGCCATTTGGATACAGATCTGGCTTGAAGGTAGTAGACGGAGAGTGGTGGTGAAGGGTTGATTTTCAGCCTGGAGGCCTGTGACCAGTGTTGTGCCACATGGATTGGTGCTGGTCCCACTACTTTTCATCATTCATATGAATGATTTGGATGTGAGCATAAGAGGTATAGTTAGTAAGTTTGCAGATGACACCAAAATTGGAGATGTAGTGGACAGCAAATAAGGTTACCTCAGATGACAATGGGATCTTGATCCGATGGGCCAATGGGCTAAGGAATGGCAGATGGAGTTTAATTTAGATAAATGTGAGGTACTACATTTGGTAAAGCAAATCAGGAAAGGTCCGAGGGAGTGTTGCTGATCAAAGAAACCTTGGAGTGCAGATTCATAGCTTCTTGACAGTAGAGTCGCAGGTAGATAGAACAGTGAGGAAGGCATTTGGTATGCCTTCCTTTATCGGTCAGAACATTGGGTAGGAAAGTTGAGAGGTCACGTTGCAGCTGTATAGGACACTGGTTAGGCCTTTTCGGAATATTGTGTGCAATTCTGGTCTCCTTCCTAACAGGAGGATGCTGTGAAACTTGAAAGGGTTCAGAAAAGATTTACAAGAATGTTGCCAGGTTTGGAGGATTTTAGCTATCTGGAGAGGCAGAATAGACTCGGGCTGTTTTCCTGGAGCGTCAGAAGCTTTTGTGGGGGAGGGTGGGGGGTGGGGGTGACCTTCGACACGTTTATTCTATCCATAATCCTCATGATTTTATAAACAGACAAGGTCTTTTCCCTGGGTTGTGGAGTCCAGAACTAGAGGGCATAGGTTTAGAGTGAGAGGGGAAAGATTTTAAAAGGGACCTCAGGGACAAGTGTTTCATGCAGAGGGTGGTGCATGTATAGAATGAGTGTTAGAGTAAGTGATGGAGGATGGTACAATTACGGCATTTAAAAGGCATCTGGATGGGTATATGAATAGGAAAGGTTTAGAGCGATAGTGGCCAAGTCCTGGCAAATGGGACGAGATTAGGTTGGGATAACTGGTCGGCATGGATGAGTTGGACTAAAAGGTCTGTTTCTGTGCTGTACACCTCTACGACTTTAATTCAGGACTCTGAAATTGTTCATGAAAACCACTTCAGTAATCTGCCCAGTTTTAAGACTACAATATACAGGAGCAGAATGAGGCCATTTGGCCCATTGAGTCTGCTCCACCAGTCGATCATGGCCGATATGTTTCTCAACCCCATTCTGTTGCCTTCTCCTCGTAACCCTTGATCCCCTTACTTATCAAAGACCTATCTATCCCTGTCTTAAATGCCCTCAATGACTTGGCCTCCACAGTGCTCTGCAGCAATGAGATCCACAGATTCACCATCCTCTGGCTGCAGAATTTCCTCCTCATCTCAGTTCTGAAGGGCATTCCTTCACCATGAGCCTGTATCCTCTGGTCCTCGTTTCTCCTACTGGTGGAAACATCTTCCCCACATCCACTGTATCCAGTCAGAGTCACGCAGCACGGAAACAGATCCTTCGGTCCAACCAGTCCATGTTGACTATAATCCCAAACTAAACTAGTCCCACCTACATGTGCTTGGCCCAATATCCCTCTGAATATTTTTTATTCATGTACTTATCCAAATGCCATTTAAATGTTGTGACTGTAAGCGCATCCATCACTTTCTCTGGAAATTCATTCCACACGTGAAGCACTCTGTGTAAAAATGTTGCCCCTTATTTTGTGTTTATATCTTTCTGTTCTCACCTTAAAAATATGTCTGCTCGTCTTGAAATCCCTCATTCCAGGGAAATGACTCCTGGCATTCATCTTCTCTGTATCCAGCAAGATTTTATAAATCTCAAAGAAGACCTGAAATGTTAGCTTGCTCTCTATGTGGACACTGTCTGACCAGCTGTGATCTACAGCATTTGTTGTTTTCAGGACGGATTCCAGCATCTGTCGCAATGCTCTCCTAAATGTTAGCTACCTCTTTCCAGATCCTTCGAGACTCAACCTTACTCAAGAATCCACTGTGCGGTACAGTCAATAAAGTTCCACATTGTATCTCTTTCAGCACGTGGCTCAGTGGTTACATTGCTGCCTCACAGCACCAGGGACAAGGATTTGACTCCAGCTTCAGGTGACTGTCTGTCTGTGTGGAGT
Source organism: Chiloscyllium plagiosum (assembly GCF_037043375.1). Lineage (NCBI taxonomy): Eukaryota > Metazoa > Chordata > Chondrichthyes > Orectolobiformes > Hemiscylliidae > Chiloscyllium > Chiloscyllium plagiosum. The sequence continues at coordinate 9,166,497 of NW_028270165.1, forward strand.
TTGCACATTGTCTCTCCCCCCCCCCCCGTAGCTGTGTGGGTTTCATCGAGATGCTCCGGTTTCCTCCCACAGTCCAAAGATGTACAGGTTAGGATGAATTGGCTATGCTAAATTGCCCCATAGAGTTCAGGGATGTGTGGGTTAGGTATATTAGTTGGAGGTAAATGGAGAGTTGTTGGGCCAAATGGCCTCATTCCGCACTGTAGGGATTCGATGTGGCAACCCCCCAGCTGTTTGCATTTCCTGTAGGGGAAGTGGGGACGGGCCGAAAGTTCAGTGTGTGTGAAGTGAAAATTAAACGTAGTGCTTTGCTTGAGCTCAAGCTGAGTGACTTGGTGGCGGGACTGGAAAAGGAAGGTACAGTGTCTGTGGTTAGTGATGCTGTCTCGCGGCACCAGAGAGCCAGATACAATTCCAGCCTCGGGGCCGTTGTCTGTGTGGATATTGCACATTCTCCGTCTGGTGTTTGCGGCGGATTTCTTCCAGTGCACCTGTTTCTTCCCACTATCCAAAGATGTGCAGGTTTGGGTGAATTAGCCATGTTAAATTGTCCATAATGTCCAGGATGTGTAGGTTAGATGCATTAATCAGGTGTAAATGTAGAGCAATCAGAGTAGGGTTATGGTGCTTTCAATTTCATGGAATTACAAAAGAAAAGAATGTTCCGCATAAAGGAGAATTGCTTGTTCTGAATTTCTACCATGACTGACAGTGATGAATTTCATAATCTGTTTTTTCCAGTGCATTTGAAGATTTGAAGACTGAAGTTTCAAATTCAGTAGTTGAAGGGCTTATGCCCGAAACAGCAACTTTCCTGCTCCCTGGATGCTGCCTGACCTGCTGTGTATTTCCAGCACCACACATTTTGACTGACTCTCCAGCATCTGCAGTCGTCATTTTCATGTCAATGACAGACAGTCGATCAATCCATTGGGACTGTAACGATTTTTGACTATGATTCTGCGAGAAGGAGCAAAATTCTTTGGTTTCTGTTTCAGTACGCTTTCAGCATCAGTGGAGCTGGATGAGAGACGCTACTGTGGCAGCGCATTGAATGTGCAGCCAGTAACAATTATACAGCCTGGAAAGAGGAATTCACGGCAGGGAGGGTTTGTACATGCGTTTGTGTGCAGCTGAAGCTTTGGCCATGGAGAAACCAGAGGGATCTCGCCCCATGGAGAAACCGTGGAAGTGTGGTGGCTGCGGGAAAGGCTTCAGTGTCCCATCTGCCCTGGAAATTCATCAGCGCAGTCACACCAGGGAGAGGCCGTTCTCCTGCCCAGAGTGTGGGAAGGGATTTATCCGCTCTTGCCACCTGCTGGACCACTGCCGAGTCCACACTGGGGAGAGACCATTCACCTGCTCTGAGTGCGGGAACAGCTTCACCCACTCCTCCCACTTGCTGGCGCACCAGCTTGTCCACACCAGGGAGAGGCCCTTCCCCTGCTCTGATTGTGGGAAGGCCTTCAGCAAATCCTCTGACCTGCTGAAGCACCAGCGGGTCCACATGGGGGAGAGGCCATTCAGTTGCCCCGAGTGCGGGAAGGCCTTTAGCGATTCCTCTGCCCTGCTGAGGCACCAGTGGTCCACACAGGCAAGAAGCCGTTTACCTGCCCTGAATGTGGGAAGGGCTTCAGCAGTTCCTCCTCCCTGCTGACACACCAGCGGGTCCACACTGGGGAGAGGCCATTTGCCTGCCCTGAGTGTGGGAAGAATTTTCCCCAGCCCTCCCAACTGCTGACCCACCGGCGGGTCCATACCGGGGAGAAGCCATTCTCCTGCTCAGTGTGCGGGAAGGGCTTTGCGGTCTCCTCCAACGTCGTGGCCCACCAGCAGTTCCACACGGGGGAAAGGCCCTTCAGCTGTCGCGAGTGCGGGAAGGCTTTCAGCAATTCCTCCCACCTGCTGAGGCATCAGCGGGTCCACACAGGGGAGAAGCCGTTCTCCTGCCCAGAGTGCGAGAAACGCTTTAACCACTCCTCCCACCTTCTGACCCACCAGCGGGTCCACATGGGAGAGTGGCCGTTCTACTGTCCTGAGTGCAGGAAGGGCTTCAGCAATTCTTCTGCTCTGCTGACCCACCAGCGGATCCATAGAGGGGAGAGGCCATTCAGCTGCCCTGAGTGTGGCAAGAGGTTCACATTTTCCAGGAACTTGCGAAGACACCAGCGGGGGCACCAGTGCTCCCAACAATCGGATACTGCAAGTGACGCTACTGTGGATTAAACCTTGTGCCCCACTCTGACAATGGGTGCAGTGGGAAAGTTGGTGGGCTTTTAAAAAAATGTCTGGACTGCACACTGCCTCACACCCCCAAGTGCAACTCTAAAGTGGCTCGGGGCGACATGGTGGCTCAGTGGTTAGCACAACTGCCTCACAGAGCCATGGATTCGCGTATGAATCTACTGTTTGATTCTTCCGTGTCTGCATGGGTTTCCTCCGGATGTTCCGCTTTTGCTCCCACAATACAATGATGTACAAGTTAGGGTGAGTTAGCCGAGCTAAATTGTCCATAGTGTTCAGGGATGTGTAAGTGTGGTGCAGTAGTCTGGGGTAAATGTAGACTGGTGAAAAGTGTGGTGCTGGAAAAGCATAGCCTGTCAGGCAGCATCTGAGGCGCAGGAGGATCGACGTTTTGGGCATAAGTCCTTCATCAGGATTCTCCTGGTCTTCGGATGCTGCCTGATCTGCTGTGCTTTTCCAGCACCACATTCTTGACTCTGATCTCCAGCATCTGCAGTCCTCACTTTCTCCAAGTAAATGTAAAGTAACAGGGTTAAGAGAATAGGTCTGGGTGGGTAACTGTACGGAGGGTTGGTGTTGCCTTTTTGGTCCCAAAGGTCTGTTTACATTCTGTAGGGATTCTGTGATTCCATAAACTTTGCTTCCAGTGGGCGACATTACTCGGAGTCTGGGACTGCACGTTGCTAAGAATCCGCAGAAACCTTAGACCACAAGAGCACTGGAGCAGACATGAGGCCATTCAGCCCATTGAGTCTGCTCCACCATTTGTTAGAAACAAAAATTAATTGCGGTTGCTGGAATCCAAAGTTGGCAAGCAGGAGGCTGGGAGAACGCAGCAAGCCAGGTAGCATTAGGAGGTGAAGTTAGCATTTCGGGTATTAACCCTCCTTCAGGACTGAAGAAGGGTTCTTCCGAAAACATTGACTTCTGTATCAGAAACAATTTACCAGGATGTTGCCGGGGGTTGGAGGGTTTGAGCTGCAGGGAGAGGCTATTTGGCTGGGTGAGAGATTTAAAAGGGACGTAAGGGGCAATGTTTTCACGCAGAGGGTAGTGCATGTATGGAATGAGTTTCCAGAGAAAGTGGAGGCTGGTACAATTATACCACTGAGAGGGCATCTGGTTTCGGACATGAACAGGAAGGGTTCAGAAAGATAATGGGCCAAATACTGACAAATGGAATCAAATTAATTTAGGATGTCTTGTCAGCGTTGATGAGTTGGACTGAAGGGTCTGTTTCCGTGCTGTACATCTATGTCTACCGGTCCTGATGTAAGTTTTAAAATTGAGTCCAAGTAACTTTGAATAGTTCAGTCTTGTTGAACTCACTTCTTGAAAGGTTTCAAGTGAATCCCTCCAAGTGATACTGTTTAAAAATGCCGAGTTGGACAAAATATCCCATTAAGTTCGACACAAACCCACAGCTGAAGATATCAGAAATCACACAACACCAGCTTAGAGACCAACAGGTTTATTTGAAATTACAAGCTTTAGGAGCATTGCTCCTTCTTCAATGCTGCTGCTTCATCACTTCACCGACAAAGGAGCAGTGCTCTGAAATCTTGAGTTCAAATAAACCTGTTGGACTCTAACCTGGTGCCATTTGACTTCTGACCTTGTCCAGCCCAATCCAACACCAGCACTTCCACATCACAGTTGACTCGTGAGATCGGATTTTATTCAGTGTGATTAAGTGAGATGCTCATCTGAAAACTCAAAACTGTTGGAGAGACAAAGAGACACGAGTCAGTGCTACAGCACGGAGACAGGCCCATCGGCCCAAACTGGTCCATGCCGACCAAAATGTCCATCAACAGTAACCCCATTTCCCTGCACTTGGCCACTATCCTTCTCAGCCTTGCCTCTCCATGTGTTTGACCAAATGTCTTTTAAATGTTGTTAATGTACCTACCTCAACCACTTCCACGGGCAGCTCATTCCATACACAAGCCACACTAAAATTTTTGCCCCACATATTTTTTCAATCACTCCCCTCTGACCAGGTTTGTATTATCTGTTTGGAGATGTAGGAGTAAAACTTCACAATAAAAGATTAATACAGCCTTTATTCATGACTCATGATTAAACACACTTTCTCTATTTACAGCTGTAATTGAGAGGCTTCTCTGAATTAGTTGACATGTTTGTAACAAGTTGTGAAACATGAAAGGGTTCTGAAAAGATTTACAAAGATACTGCCAGGGTTGGAGGGTTTGAGCTGTTGCAAGAGGCTGAAATAGACGGGGGCTATTTTCCCTGGAGTGTCAGAGGCTGGGGGGTGACCTTACAGACTGTTTCGCTGTAGAAGTGTTTCAGAAAAAAAAATCTCAAACCTTTTTCCGATTGTTGCCTTTGCCAACATCTGGCCATGAGTGAAGTCCCTTAGCCCAGTCGAATCGGACCCTCTGCTTTTTACAACCCCTCTTGGGAAAAAAAATCAAGATGACATCTTCTTAAAGGAGTAACATCATCACAACAGAGAGCACACAAACAGAAACATTTCTATCACAAGGTTGTACAGTTAACAGGCCAAGATAACGACTTTTCAATTTAGCCAATCAATTTAAATCCGGTCCTTTGGCGACCAATATCTATTAAATTTAAATGTGATGGTTTTGACAACAGAGGACCAATCCTATTGTAAAAACTCAATATGGCATCAAGGGTATAAAAGAAGGGGACAGTTGGACAGAACCCCAGAGCTAACCCCCCATTGCTAGAGCTAAGAGTCCTCAGCACTAGAGAGAGACATCAGCTCTGACAGTCAGCTGTGAATGAGACAGCATCATTTACAAAAAAACCAGAAGAGCAGGAATTGCAGGAGGCATTCCTGACAAAAGATTCAATAGAAGGATGCTTAGAATATTCTGGAAGATGTAATCTGAGAGACTAAATTCTATTTCTTGTTGTTTTAGTGGGTCTTGTATTTATTGGAACAGCATATGACAAAAATCCTGTTTCATGCTAGAATCGTCAGTAGTTCGAAGGGATTTATTAGGTTTGTTAATAGTTTAGTTCAGTTGTTCACCATTCAAGTTGGATATGTAAATTGCTTTTTGTTGATTTTTAAAGTGTCAGGGATTTATTTTTGTTTAAGACTAGAGCAGATGACACTACTTTTCACACTAATTTTCCGATTATAGGGCAATGCACTCCTCTTTTGGTGTTTCGGTTTGAGATCTCAGAGAGGGGAGGGGATTCAGCATTCGCTTTATAACAGTATTGACGTGCCGTCCTGCTGAATGCAAAGGAGTCATTATTAATCCTAGCCTCTCACTCTGATTGTGGGTGAATCGCTTTAATTTGAATACTGACTCAGAAACTGCACAGACAACCAACTGTTGAATCATAATTTACACTTTATTGTAGGTAGCAACCAAAATATAAAACCCCTCAAGTAAGCAAGTTCACCCTCACCCCCCAAATCTTGGCTATCACCCAAATGATGGCGGAATTTAACATTGTTTCTACCAACAGTGCCCATCTCTGGAAGTTTACAGGGGTCTGATGCAGTGTTGTTCTTCCAAGCACTGCAGGTGAAACGTTCTGGAGTTGAATTCTGGTGGAGTTCCGTCACTTTCAGATTTGTGGTGTAACGTTTCTTTAGATTCTAACACCATCTCCCCACACTTCTGGAGACCTCAGGTCTGTAGCTTACCTTCTTATCCTTGAGGGTTTTCCACCTGTTTGAAACAGCCTGTCCTACAATTAACCCCTTTACGCCAAGGTAAAAACAATGACTGCAGATGCTGGAAACCAGAGTCGAGATTAGAGTGGTGCTGGTAAAGCACAGCAGTTCAGACAGCATTCAAGGAGCAGGAAAAATTGACGTTTCAGGCAAAAGCCCTTCATCAGGAATACAGGATTCCTGATGAAGGGCTTTTGCCCGAAATGTTGATTTTCCTGCTTCTTGTATGCCCTTTACACCAAGGCCTTCCTTCTACAAGCAGAATTAATTGTCCTTTTGTCACAGTTATTAAACACCATTATCTCATCTGTCCAAAGAAACAGCTCATTGTTTTGCCTCCTCCTTCCCAGCGATAGTTAATGTATGTTATTTGTTAACTCCCTTGTAGCAGTTTCTCATTGGCCCTTTCGTTTCTTGGTCCAGAAAGCGTTATTGCTGACTCATGAAGTTATCAAAGTTCTGGAATTTACAGGACCACACCACATTCCTGTCTGCCTCTTCCAGGAATAACGACTGTTCCTGAGATACTCGCAATTCCTGACATTCCTTGGTATCCCCAAATACAATCCACATGTCAGGAAATCACTGGTGCTGCCCTGACACCAGACAGTCACTGTTGGAACAGAAGGATTATGGGAAGAAAATACAGAAATCCGAAGGGCAAAGAGACTTGGGAGTTCAAGTCCAGGATTTTCTCAAAGTAAACTTGCAGGTTGAGTCAGGAGTTAGGAAGGCAAATGCAATAATCACATTTATTTTGACAGGACTTGAATACAAAAGCAGGGATGTACTTCTGAGACTCTAAACGGCTCTGGTCAGGCCACATTTGCAGCATTGTGAGCAGTTTTGGGCCTCCTATTAGCAAGGATGTATTGGCCCAGGAGGGTGTTCAGAGGAGGTTCACGAGAATGGTCCCAGGAATGAAACATTTAACATATGAGGAACTTTTGAGGACTCTGGGACTATATGAAGTTTAGAAGGATGAGGGGGGTTACAATTGAAACCTACAGGATATTGAATGGCCTGGACAGAGTGGATGTTGGGAAGATGTTTCCATTGTTAGGACAAAGTAGGACCCGAGAGTACAGCCTTAAGAAGAAAAGGAAGACCCTTTAGTTGGGAGATAAGGAAAACCTTCTTCAGCCAGAGAGTGGTGTATCTATGGAATTCACAGCCACATAAGGCTGTGGAGGCCAGGTCATTGAGCAGATTTAAGATGAAGACAGAAATGTTCTTGAGTATCAAGGGGATCAAGGGTTCCGGGACAAATGGGCTTGAGAAGGTTAACAGCCACGACTGAATGGTGGAGTCGACTCAATGGGATGAATGGCCTAATTTCAGCTCCTATGGTCTTATGAAATGCTGATGTGTGGAGGGGTGATGAGTGGGCAAAGAGATGAAGGGGGAGTAGAATTAAGGGGAAGCTGGATACAGCCACAAGGGAGAAAGAAATACAAGAACTGTACAATAAATGACAGAACTCTTAGGAGCACTGGCATGCAGAGGGATCTGGAAGTGGAAACAGAGGTGGGTATGGTGGTCAAGAAGGCACATAGGACGCTTGCCTTTCCTGGGTGTGAGAGTTGGCAAGTTACATTACAGCTATTTATTTCAACCACATTCGGAATATTGTATGCAGTTCTGGTCACCACGCTATCAGAAGGACGTGGATGCTCTGGGAGAGGGTGCTTTAGTCAAGGGCTAATGTTGCATAATAGGAGTAGATGAATAAGTCTGTGTCAGTTACTCTTCAGAGGGTCAGTGTGCACATGTTGCGCCGAATGGTCTTTTCCACACTAGGGATTCTATGTTACTCAGAGGTTTTTTTATTCCCCAGGGTGAAAAGAACAACAAAAGGGCACAGGTTCAAGGCAAGAGGAGGGCAGTCTACGGGAGAAGTGGAGGGGAAGGTTTTTCACATAGAGGGGTGATGGGTGGTGGAAGGAGGCACCTTAGCAACGTTTAAGGTGTATCTTGATAGACACATGAACGCGAGATGAACAGAAGGATAGAAACCGCACATGGGCAATAAATAGCAGGTCCAAGTGAGGATTAAGAATTGGCACAGGCTTGACGGGGGTGCCTAAACCAAATAAGAATGGCTTGTGACTGTGTTGTACTGATACAGGTTTTCCCCACTATTCAAAAGTGGAGCGTTCCTATGAAACCTTTCATAAGGCAAAATAGCATAAAGCGAAGAAGCAATGAACATTAATTCATTTATATCGTATATACTCAAGTAATAGTCAAATTTTTGACTACTTTTTAAGGTTAAATTTAGGGGGTCGACTGTTACTTGGATACTACTTGAGGGGCTGAAATTCATGCCTGTCAAGATTCATACCGTATCATAAGCAGAAGCTCAACTGATGAATAATGCAAAAAAAATTATGGTAATTCTGAAAACTGAGTGGAACATACAGACAACGGACTGGAAGACAGGAACAGAGCCGAACAACCGACAGACTGCAGAGCTGGAGTGGAACATGACGGCCATCATACTGACTCACAAACATGGGTCTGTTGTCTATGAAGATCTAGGGTCGACTTTTACATGATCAGACTACTTTTCACAACACTTGCAAGAAAAAGAAATCAAACACGTCCAATTCGCCATGCATGGAGAACAGGAAATAAAGTAAAGATTTTTTTTAAAAAAAGAGATTTCCAGCATTCATACACAACTATACATGTGCACATGTCCATTTAAAATTTGGGTAGGTTGATTCTTTGGAAGATGACAATCGCAAAGAAATGAAGCTCTTCAACAAAATGCTGGATTTGGTAGAAAGATTAATTAGTACCCTCACTCCCCTCCCTCCACAGCCAAATCATCACTGGGCAAGACAAAACCCCAGGATCTAAATAACATACCTACATACACACACACACACAATCCTACCCATTTTACGTGCAATTACCTCAAATCACATTTATAAAACATAACCATAGAGGTTTACACAGGCTCTCGTACACAATATTGCCTGTGACCTTCTACAGCGCTGTAAAGTGCTGCAAATCCCATGATGACAGTATTTCATATCCAATGTGTTAAATAACATTGTATATTTTATAAAAAAAGATATCTATACATTATACACAATTTAACATCGGAACAGTTCAGTCAGATGTTACAGCCTGCCCTCCTACATGGATTATAGGTGTATGGAGGATTAGATAGTGATTCGAATAGAAATTATGTTTGTTTTAGGAATGGGAGTGATTGTGGCTCCAGGCTAATGGCGATCCGCCTTATCCCCCGGGTTCCCCCTCAGCCCAGCCCGGTACCTGGTAGAGTGAAGCCGCGGGTAGCTCCAGGCTCACGGTCCAGCACAGCACCGAGTGCAGCCTCTCCTCCAGCTTGTGTTCCGCCGGACTTTACCCCCCGCCGCCGCTCCTCCACCTCCCGCCGCCGAAGAAGCCGCGGGCGCCGGCTCTCTCTCCTCCACCGCTGACATTTTTAATTTGTTTTCTCGTTCACCCGGTAACCGTCACCTCCCCCTTCCCGGGCCCCAGGAATTATACACAAATAAACAATAAACCCCACCGGGGACTGTCTCCTTTTCTTCACAACTTTTGTTTGAAAAGTTCCGGCTTTAATTCGAAATGTATTTTAAAGGTATTTTCTGAGGTAAACGGTGCCTGTCTGCCCCCTCCCTCCGTCAGAAACCGCCCGCTGAGTCGGTGAGAAAACCGCAGCCTCGCGCCGCCATCTTTGTTTTTCTTCTTTCCGTCTCCTCCTTCAGTGACGCGCATAATCCACGCTCCGCCCAATCAGAGCGCACCTTACTCCACCTGACCAATGGCGGTCGGCGCTGGTTGTTATTGACAGAGTTTGTGTCCAATTGCCAATTTGGGATAAAAAGACGGGAGTCACAATTTCTTTTCCCTGTGGTTGCACTTCTCATTCTCCTTGCTTTTCTCCTCCCCAGGGGAGGGGAATCCCAAACTAGAGGGCACAGGTTTCGGGTGAGAGGGGAAAAATTTAAAAGGGTCCCATGGATTAGAAAAAAAAGTGTGAAAGTTAGTTCACCTCAAGAAAAGCCCCCTCTTACGACCTAAACAAATTAGATTGTTCACAGCCTATTACTCACTAAACAAGAAGGATGTTGTGAAACTTAAAAGAGTTCAGAAATTATTTATAAGAATGTTGCTCGGGTTGTAGGGTTTGAGCTACAGGGAGAGGCTGAATTGGCTGGGGCCGTTTTCACTGGAGCACCGGAAGCTGAGGGGTGATCTTATGGAGGATTATAAGATCACGATAGGCATGGATAGGTCAAAAAGATAAGGTTTTTTTCCTGGGGTGGAGGAGTCCAGTACAAGTGGGCATTAGTTTTTGGGTCAGAGGGGAAAGATTTAAAAGGGCCCCAAGGGGCAACTTTTTCACATATAGGTTGGTGTGTGAACTGAATGAGCTGCCAGAGAAAATGGTGAAGACTGGTACAAATACAACATTTAAAAGAAATCTGGATAAGTATATGAATAGGAAGTTTTAGAGGGATATGGACAAAGTCCTAGCAAACAGGACTAGATTAATTTGGCTATCTGGTCAGCACATACTGAAGGATTGTTTTTGTGCTGTACAACTCAATGGTTCTATTTCTACAGAGCCAGAACCAATTTCACAAGACTAGGAATAGACCATTCGCCCCTTACACACTGTCCTCAACTGTGGCCTAACTGAGCATATTTCAATTCGTAGTGCTATGTAATGAGCCAGACTTTATAAAAATATCTTAAAGCAAAGGAACACTTAGGAGTTATAATGTGGTAGAGTTCAGTGTGCAGTTTGAAAGAGAGAAGGCAAAATTGGATGTTACACTTCAATAAAGGTAATTACAAGGGCAATGAGAGAGGAACGGACAAAAATTTATTGGAAGTAGAGCCTAGTGGGGAAGACAGTAGAGTAACAATGGCAGGAATTTCTGGGTGTAATTGAGGACACAGTACAGAGGTTCATCCTCCCCAAAAAAGAAAGATTATCGGGGGGAGGGCAGTGAAGAAGATAGCTATGGCTGACAAAGGAAGTCAGGAAATGTATCAATGAAAAAAAGAGAACCTACAAAGTGGCCAAGACCACTGGGAAATCAGATGCCTGGGAAGACTACAAAAACAAACAGAAGATAACAGAGAGAAATAAGGAATGAGAGGATCAAATGTGAAGGTAAGCGGACCAGTAATGTTAGAAATGATAGTAAAAGTTTTTTTGCAATACATAAGAAACAAACCAGAGGCAAAAGTAGAAATTGGGCTGCTCCAAATTGATGCAGGAAGATAGTGATGGGCAATAAGGAAATAGCTGAAGAACTTAATAAATACTTTGTATCAGTTTTCACAGTGGAAGACATGAGTAATATCCTAACAATTAAGGAGAGTTAAGGGCAGAGTTGAGTATGGTAGCCATTTCAAAAGAGAAAGTGCTAGAAAAGCTAAAAGGTCTAAAGATTGAGAAATCTCCTGGTTCTGATGGCTACATCCTGGCGTTCTGCGGGAGGTGGCTGAAGAATTCGCAGAGGCGTTGGTTGTAATCTTTCAAAAGTCACTGGAGTCAGGGAAAGTCCCAGGCAATTGAAAAATCACAGTTGTAAGTCCTTTGTTCAAGAAAGGATCAAGACAAAAGATGGAAAATGATACACCGATTAGCCTAACCTCAGTTGTAGATAAAATTCTAGAATCCATCGTAAAGGATGAAATTTCTAAATTCTTGGAATTGCATGGTTGGATTAAAATAAGTCAGCATGGATTTAGTCAGTGGAGGTCGTGCCTGACAAACCTGTTAGAATTCTTTGAAGAACATAGAACATAGAAGAATACAGCGCAGTACAGGCCCTTCGTCCCTCGATGTTGCGCCGATCCAAGCCCACCTAACCTACACGAGCCCACTATCCTCCATATGCCTATCCAATGCCCGCTTAAATGCCCATAATGAGGGAGTCCACCACTGCTACTGGCAGGGCATGCCATGAACTCACGACTCGCTGAGTAAAGAACCTACCCCTAACATCTGTCCTATACCTACCACCCCTTAATTTAAAGCTATGCCCCCTTGTAATAGCTGACTCCATACGTGGAAAAGGATTCTCACTGTCGACCCTATCTAAACCCCTAATCATCTTGTACACCTCTATCAAGTCACCCCTAAACCTTCTTTTCTCCAATGAAAACAACCCCAAGTGCCTCAGCCTTTCCTCATACGATCTTTCTACCATACCAGGCAACATCCTGGTAAACCTCCTCTGCACCTGTTCCAGTGCCTCCACATCCTTCCTATAGTATGGCGACCAAAACTGCACACGATACTCCAGATGCAGCCGCACCAGAGTCTTATACAACTGCAACATGACCTCAGGACTCCAGAACTCAATTCCTCTACCAATAAAAGCCAGTACGCCATATGCCTTCTTCACCGCACTATTTACCTGGGTGGCAACTTTCAAAGATTTGTGTACATGGACACCAAGATCCCTCTGCTCATCCACACTACCAAGTATCCGACCGTTAGCCCAGTACTCCATCTTTTTATTACTCTTACCAAAGTGAATCACCTCACACTTAGCTACATTGAACTCCATTTGCCACCTTTCTGCCCAGTTCTGCAGCTTATCTATATCCCGCTGTAACCTGCCACATCCTTCCTCACTGTCTACAACTCCTCCGACTTTCGTATCATCCGCAAACTTGCTCACCCAACCTTCTAACCCCTCCTCCAGGTCATTTATAAAAATGACAAACAGCAATGGTCCCAAAACAGATCCTTGCGGAACACCGCTAGTGACGGCACTCCAAGATGAACCTTTGCCTTCAACTACTACCCTCTGTCTTCTTCCAGCCAGCCAACTCCTAATCCAAACCTCCAACTCACCCTCAATGCCATACCTCCGTATTTTTTGCAGTAGTCTACCATGGGGAACCTTATCAAACGCCTTACTAAAATCCATATACACCACATCTACTGCTTTCCCCTCGTCCACCTCCTTAGTCACCTTCTCAAAGAATTCAATAAGGTTTGTGAGGCACGACCTGCCCTTCACAAAACCATGCTGACTATCCTTGATCACATTATTCCTATCCAGATGTTCATAAATCCTATCCCTTACAATTCTCTCTAAGATTTTGCCCACAACAGAAGTGAGACTCACCGGCCTATAGTTACTAGGGTTATCCCTACTCCCCTTCTTGAACAAGGGAACCACATTTGCTAGCCTCCAATCTTCTGGCACTACTCCTGTAGACAACGAGGACATAAAAATCAAGGCCAATGGCTCTGCAATCTCCTCCCTTGCTTCCCAGAGAATCCTAGGATAAATGCCATCAGGCCCAGGGGACTTATCTATTTTCACTCTTTCCAGAATTTCCAACACCTCTTCTCTACATACCTCAAAGCCATCCATTCTACTTAATTGTGACTCAGTACTCACATTGACAACAATGTCCTGTTCCTGATTGAATACTGACGAAAAGTATTCATTCAGTGTCTCCCAAATCTCTTCAGCCTCCACACGCAACTTCCCACTACTATCCTTGACTGGACCTATTCCTACCCTAGTCATTCTTTTATTCCTGACATACCTATAGAAAGCCTTAGGGTTTTCCCTAATCCTACCAACTAAGGACCTTTCATGTCCCCTCCTTGCTGCTCTTGGCTCTCTCTTCAGGTCCTTCCTGGCTACCTTATAACTCTCAATCGCCCCAATTGAACCTTCACGCCTCATCTTTACATAGGCCGCCCTCTTCCATTTAACAAGGGATTCCAATTCCTTATTAAACCACGGCTCCCTCACACGACCCTTTCCTCCCTGCCTGACGGGTACATACTTATCAAGGACACTCAATAGTTGCTCCTTGAACAAGCTCCACATATCAATTACACCCTTGCCTTGAAGCTTACTTTTCCAGGCCACACATCCTAAGTCATGCCTCACAGCATCATAATTTCCCTGCCCCCAGCTATAACTCTTGCCCTGTAGTGCACACTTATCCCTCTCCATCACTAGAGTAAAAGTCACCGAATTGTGGTCACTGTCCCCAAAGTGCTCACCTACCTATAATTCTAACACCTGGCCTGGTTCATTACCCAGAACCAAATACAGTATGGCCTCACCTCTTGTTGGCCTATCTACATATTGTGTCAGGAAACCCTCCTGCACACATTGGACAAACACTGACCCATCTAACGAACTTGAGCTATAGCTTTCCCAATCAATATCAGGAAAGTTAAAGTCCCCCATAACAACCACCCTATTACTTTCACTCTTCTCTTGAATCATCCTCGCAATCCTTTCTTCTACGTTTCTAGGACTATTAGGAGGCCTGTAAAAAACTCCTAACAGGGTGAGCTCACCTTTCCAATTCCTAACCTCAGCCCAAACTACCTCAGATGGCGAGTCTTCATCCATCGTCCTTTCCACAGCTGTAATACTATCTTTGACAAGCAATGCCACACCTCCCCCTCTTTTACCCCCACCTCTGACCCTACTAAAACATTTAAACCCTGGAACCTGCAACAGCCAATCCTGTCCCTGTTCTACCCATGTCTCCGTAATAGCCACAACATCGAAGTCCCAGGTACCAACCCACGCTGCAAGTTCACCTACCTTATTTCGTATACTTCTTGCATTGAAGTATACACACTTCAATCCACTTTCCTGTTTACAGGCACCCTCCTTTGAAATTGATGCCATGTTCCTAACCTCCCTACACTCCAGGTCCTGCACCCTAAAGCTACAGTCTGGGTTCCCATGCCCCTGCAGAGTTAGTTTAAACCCCCCCAAGAGCACTAGCAAACCTCCCACCAAGGATACTGGTGCCCCTCAGGTTCAGGTGCAGACCATCCTGTTTATAGAGGACCCACCTTCCCCTGAAAGAACCCCAGTTATCCAAATACCGGAATCCCTCCCTCCTGCACCATCCCTGTAGCCACGCATTTAACTGTTCTCTCTCCCTATTCCTCAACTCTCTATCACGTGGCACGGGTAACAAACCAAAGACAACAACTCTATTCGTTCTAACTCTGACCTTCCAACCTAGCTCCTGCGCGCTTTTAAAGGGAAAAAAACCTACCCGGCTGCCCCTCCGGTCTTCGTCACTTCCCCCTGCTGCTCCCGCTCTTTCTGTAAAGAGAGAAAAAAACACCGCTGCCCGCTACCGGTAAGTAATTTTAAAACAAACTGTCTTACCTTAGCTGCTGCTCGCACTCAAAGTGACCGTTGGCGTCGAAGGGTGAGTATTTATACTCACTGCTTTCCTTCCCGGCTGCCCCTCCGATCTTCGTCACTTCCCCCTGCTGCTCCCGTTCTTTCTGTAAAGAGAGAAAAAAACACTGCTGCCCGCTACCGGTAAGTAATTTTAAAACAAACTGTCTTACCTTAGCTGCTGCTCGCACTCAAAGAGTTAACAAGTAGGTTAGACTTGGAAAACCCAGTGGATGTCACCTACCTAGATTTCCAAAAGGCCTTTGATAAGGTGCCTCATGGGAAGCTGCTGAGTAAGGTGAGGGCCCATGGTGTTAGAGGTGAGCTACTGGCATGGATTGAGCATTGGCTGCCTGACAGAAGGCAGAGAGTTGGGATAAAAGGTTCTTTTACAGAATGGCAGCCGGTGACAAGTGGTGTCCCGCAGGGCTCAGTGTTGGGGCTGAAGCTGTTCACTTTATATATTAATGATCTGGATAAAGGGACTGGGGGCATTCCCACGAAGTTCGCTGATGATACAAAGTTAGGCAGACAGGCATGTAGTTCTGAGGAGGTTGGGAGGCTGCAGAAAGATTTGGACAGTTTAGGAGAGTGGTCCAGGAAATGGCTGATGAAATTCAATGTATGCAAATGTGAGGTCTTGCACTTTGAAAAAAAGAAACAGGCATGGACTATTTTCTAAACAGTGAGAAAATTCATAAAGCCAAAGTACAAAGGGATCTGGGACTGTTAGTCTAAAGGTTGACTTGCAGATTGAGTCAGTGGTTAAGAAAGCAATGTAATGTTGTCATTTATCTCAAGAGGGTTGGAATGTAAAAGCAGCGATGTGCTACTGAGACTTTATAAAGCTCTGGTTCGGCCCCATTTCGAATACTGTGTCCAATTTTGGGCTCCACACCTGAGGAAGGACACAGTGGCACTGGAGCATGTCCAGCAGAGATTCACACGATGATCCCTGATATCGTAGGCCTAACATACAATGAACAGCTGAGGATCCTGGAATTATATTCATTAGAGTTTAGAAGGTCAAGGGGAGATCTATTAGAAACTTACAAGATAGTGCATGGCTTAGAAAGAGTGGATGCTGGTAAGTTTTTTCCATTAGGTGGGGAGACTTGCACCCATGGACACAGCCTGATAATTAGAGGGGGTCAATTTAGAATGCAAGTGATGAACATTTCTTCAGACTGAGTGGTGGGCCTGTGGAATTCATTGCCGTGGAGTGCAGTGGAGACCAGGACATTAAATGTCTTCAAGGCAGAGATTGATAAATTCTTGGTATCGCAAGGAATCTTGGTATCTCTATGGGGAGAGTATGGTAAGTGGAGTTGAAATGCCCGTCAGGCATGATTAAATGGCGGAGTGGACTTATGGCCTTACTTCCACTCCTGTGTCTTATGGTCTTAAGGAAGAGCTCTTTGCTATTCACCTTCCCGCCACTCCTAATGATTTTATAGATCTTAGTAAGGTCACCCCTCAACCCCCTACACTCCAATGAACCCCAACCTTTCCTTATACCTCAAACCCTCCAGTCCTGGCAAAATCCTGGTAAATCTTTACGGAACCGTCTCTAATAGTATTCTTCCAATTACAGAGCCACCAGAACTGTACTCAGTACCCAGAAAGTGGCCTCACCAACATCCTGTACAACCTCAACATGATATCCGAACTCCTACACTCAATGATGTGAGCAGTGAAGGCAATGGTGCTAAATGCCTTCTTTACCATCCATGAGGTGAGGGAAGGAAGAAGAGTGTGCTGGAGCCAAGGTGGAGGAGGAACAGAAGATGCAAATCTGGGTTGGAGCTACAATGAGGAGTATTGCATGTGCTGTACTTGTACTGGTTGCATTTATTTGTGGGACTCAGGAGCATTTTAAAAATAAAAACAGAAACGATTTCAACCACTGCCCCATCCCAATCTATCCTACCGTCACTCCTCATTCGGGTAATTCAGACACAATAGTGTCCAGGGATGTGCAGGTTAGGTGCATTAGTCAGGGGTAAATGTAGAGCAATAGGGAAATGAGTGTGGGTGGATTACCCTTGGGAGAGTTGATGTGGAGTCTTTGGGCTGAGTGGCCTATTCCACACTGTGGGTATTCTCTGATAGGTTGGTAATTTTGCAAACTGTGCAGGGAAGTGCAGGCCAGCCGTCCGTAGCAGGTGCGGTGGGGGTTTCTGTTGCCTGCCTCGCCCCGCCCACTGTCTAGGCCCAAACCCTTTGTCTCGCTCCATCTCCCAAACCTTCGGCCTGCCTCTGCCTGCCGATCCATTGATGACATCACAACGCAGACCCTCCCTCTAGCTAACTCTTCATCCTGCGAAAAGAGACGGGGGAAAATCTGTTCACTTGTAGCAACTGGATTTAATCCAGCGGGGGATGGGGGGGCGGAGGGAAATTTGTTCAGTTGCAGCAACAGGACTGAATCCGGGGATGGGGGGGGTGGGGGGGGGAGAGAAGAGATCTGTTCACTTGTCGCAACTGGATTGAATTCAGGAAGGGACCAAACTCTGGTACGTCTCTTAATTACCTGGGTGAGGAGAGACGGAAGAATAGTGTCTGAGGGGTGACCTTGTAGACTTACATAAGATTAATTTATAAGACTAATCCGCAATCTAGTTTTGATCAATACGCCGTATCAGTTGCATGACACTGTGATAATTTGCTATAAAATCTGTGTCTGATGATTCTGCTCCGCAGCTACCTGATGAAGGAGCAGCGCTTCAAAAGCTAGTGCTTCCAAATAAACCTGTTGGACTTTAACATGGTGTTGTGTGATTTTTAACTTTATCCACCCCAGTCCAACACCAGCTCCTCCACATCATTTCTAGTGAACCCAGCCCAGACTTCCTGGTGCTGCCAGTAAACGTTACAATGGCATGATGCAATGCCTGCGCTCTTGAAAAATTTACCATTTCTAACGATACCAGCTACTCATTCACTGCTCCTTCTGATACACGACATTGGAAACTTAGTGCAGGAGGCTGAAAGAAATGAGCAGCTTTAAAACAAAAACCTCTTGGAGCTCAAAGCTTTCAATGAGAACCTGAACCCAGCTGTAAGTTCAGGTGACCTCTATTGTGACCCAACTTTGTTACAGCTTCAGATCCCCTCCAGGAAAATCGCGTACAAAAAATAGTTATTTAAAAAAAAAGCTCAAGGTCAAAGCGCACACACTCCACTACGTACTCACCCCACCTTTCTTTAATATTGCTCACCACTGAGTTGTCCCTTTGTAATTGGATCCTTAGTACAGCCTCAACCTATAGGAAGTATTTCCTCACACAGCAATTTCAACCCATATCCTGTATCCAAGTAAGTTTCTCCCTGCTCATTTGCCAGGTTGGGGCAGTGTAGAGTCAACCACAATACTTTGGGTTGGAGTCACGTGTAGACCAGATGAGTAAAGGATGCAGCTGGGACAACTGAGTGAATCCATTCCCACAACGGCAGCATCCTTCCCCAAAAATGATGTAAGTGAATCAGATAGGAGTTTCTCTAGGCCCATCCCCCTGAAAATTGTTTCATCGTTAGATTCGGAACTCCAGATTTCTAACCGAATTCTAATTCCGCCATCTGCAGCGGCAGGATTTGATCCTTGGAATCCCCAGAACTTGGTTAATGACACTCAGCCGTCGCTCCTTCAATCACCCTGCGACAGCATGTGAACTCGCTGGTGCCTCCGCAGGTGGGAGGAACGGGTGAAGCCCTTCCTGCACTCAGGGCAACTGAAGGGCGTCTCCCTGGTATGGACCTGCTGGTGCCTCTGCACATTGCCCACCTGAATGAATTCCTTCCCGCACTCAGGGCAGCAGAAGGGCCTCTCCTCCTCGTGGACCCACTTTTGCTTCAGCTCGTCAGAGGAATTGCTGAAGGCCTTCCCGCACTCGGGGCAGCTTAAGGGTCTCTCCCCCGAGTGGACCCGCCTGTGCCTCAGTAGGGAGGAAGAATTACTGAAGGCTTTCCGACATACAGGGCAGCTGAAGGGCCTTTCCCCTGTTTGGACCCGCCAGCGGGTCAGCAAGTGGGAGGTATTGTTAAAGGCCTTCCCACACTCGGGGCAGCTGAAGGGCCTCTCCCCCAAGGGTGGTCCAGCTAGTGTCTCAGCAGGTCGGAGTAATGGCTGAAGGCTTTCCTGCACTCACTGCCGGGGAACGGCCTCTCCCCTGTGTCACTGCGCCGATGCGTCTCCAGGGCAAGATGGGAAACAGAAACCTTTCGCACAATCACCACACTTCCATCGTTTCTCCAATGGGCAGGATTCCTCGGGATTCTCCATAGCCAAAGCTCCTACCGCACACAAACATGTGTGGAGCCTCTCCCCACCGTGAATTCCTCTATCTAGGCCGTTTGACTGTTTCAGACTCCACACAATGTGCTGCAACAATAGGGTCTCATCCAGTCCTAGTGATGCTGAAAACATACTCCACAGGAAGCAGGAAGCTTTACACCTCACAAAATTACAGTCAAAAATCATTGCAGTCCTGATGGATTGAATGAATGTCAGACTTTGATGTCAAAGTGAGGACTGCAGACACTGGAGAGTCAAAACGTGTGGCTCTGGAAAAGCACAGCAGGTCAGGCAACATCCGAGCAGCAGGGCAGTCAACGCTTCAGGCATAAGCCCTTCACTGCTGATTTTGAATATTGCATCTTCAACTCTTCAGATGCTTTGTAAAGAGAGATTACAAAAGTCATCACTGTCAGTACAGGGTAGAAATTCAGATTTGTTATTCTACAAAAATCTCTCTCTCTCTCTCTCTCTCTCTCTCTCTCTTCCCCCCTGCTGTTCTCACTCCACTCTAACTAATTCTCCTGAGGGTACTGATCCAGGATCTTACAGAAAAGCAAAAACATCAAGACGGACATCTCTCTGAATTTTGGATAACTCCACCTGAAAGTTAATATCTTCCACAACATTGGGATACTGCTGAGAGTGAGCAGGTCTGATTTTGGGAAGCAAAAAAATGAGTTTGTCAAAATCCCTTCCCTTCAGAGAACCCCCATGAGTTCTCACTGGCCCTGCGAAGGGTAACCCACTCACACCCATTCTCCTCCCCACAGTTGCTCTATATTTACCTCTGACTCAAGCACCTAACCTGCACATCTCTGGGCACTATAGCTAATTTAGCATGGCCAATCCACCCTAACTTGGACAAAGTTAAAAATCACACAACACCAGGTTAGAGTCCAATAGGATTTTTTTGGAAGGACTAGCATTTGGAGCGCTGCTCCTTCATCAGGTGGTTGCGGAGAATAAGATCAGAAGACAGAATTTATGGAAAATCATTACAGTGACCTGCCACTGAAATGATATATTGAACAAATCTGAATTGTTAAGTCTTTCAACTTTTAGAATGGGTTGCAGGTATCATTAAATCCCATAACTTCTTGTGTGTCACCTTCTCAAGAGCACTTAAGGTTTTATAGCAAAAGGTGACATCTCAGCTCAGACAATGTATTTAAGGTGTGAGGTCAGAATCGGCCTGTATCTCAATCTTGAGTCAGACTGATTCTATTTTAAAAGTGGAATTTACGAAATAGTACATGGATCAACTGCCTGCAGGCTGTACATTTTTATTGCGCAAAATAGAATGGATCTGCAAATACCATTCTGCAAGTACAAATTCTCCCCCATGGACTTATACATGTGTACGCACATGATAGAGAAAAAAGGTCTATTTCTGTGCTGTATAGTTCTATGTCTGTTTGATAACAGATGCCTTATTTCTGTTGGTGTCAATATTGTAAATCACAGCTGGGTACTAATAGTTAGATGTAAGGGAGACAGAATTCCTTAAGTCGGGCACCAGAAGAATCCTGAGAGAGCCCTATTTCAGGTTTACTTCCTCATGAACAAAGCATTAAGCATGATCACCTATTAATTTGTAATTTTGTTTCATTTTTCTTGTTTTATTCCCTGCTATGACTACACTCTGTGTCTGGATGGTTGACAGGCTGGGAGATTGTGGGTTGGGTCTTGTTTTACTGTTCCAAAAGGTGTAAAAGGGGGGTCAAAGCTTGAGCAGAAATCTAGCAAAGCTGAGAACAGATAGACATCCAGATGCCTTTAAATGTTGTAATTGTACCAGTCTCCACACTTCCTCTGCCAGTTCGTTCCATACATGCAACACCCTCTGAGTGAAAAGGTTGCCCCTCAGGTCCCTTTTAAATCATTGTCCTCTTATCTCAAACGTATGCCTTCTAGTTTTGGGCTTCTCTACCCTGGGGAAAACACCTTGGATATTCACCTTATTCATGCCCCTGACAAACATCTGTAAGATCACCCCTCAGCCTCCGATGCTCCAGGGAAAATATCCCTGGCCTATTCAGTCTCTCCCAGTAGTTCAAACTCTCCAAATCTAGCAAAAGCCTTGTAAATCTTTTCTGACGCCATTCAAAGTTTCACAACATCTTTCCTGTAGCAGGGAGACCAGAAGAGAACGCAGTATTCCAAAAGTGGCCTACCCAATGTCCTGTACAGCTGCAATATGCATTGGGTGGCAGGTGGGACTGCACAGGGGATGCTGTGGAATGTGGGGGTCAATGGACGGAGAGCGCTGGGTGTTGTTGGGGAAACAGACAGGGGGCACTGAGGTGACGGGAAATTGACAGGTGCTGCTATAGGTCACGTGGATGAATGGACGGGGCACTGTGGGTGGCGGGGCAGAAAGGACAGGGGATGCTATTTGTGGCGGAGCAGAATAGATAGGAGGCGCTGCAGGTGGTGTGAGGGGCAATGGACCGGGAGAGCTTTGGGTGCCGTGGGCGATTGACGGGGGGGATCTAGACAGAAGGTGCTTTGGGTGGCATAGGGAATGGATGGGGGCGCTCTAGGTGGCAAGAGGAATGGACGGGGCTGCAGTGGGTGCCAGAGGGAATGGCCGGCAGCGCTGTGTGTGGCGTTAGGGAATGGACAGGGGATGCTGTGTGTGGCGGGGGGGAAGAGACAGGCGGCACTGCGGGTGACAGTCTTCAATGGACAGGTGGTGCTGTCACAGAGTGGCAGGGATGTGGATTAAGGGACTTAAAGGGCAAGCTTTTCATGCAGACGGTTGTGTAGGTGTAGAACAGGCTGCCAGGGGAAGTTGTGGAATAGGGTACAATTACAACATTTAAAAGGTGCCTGGATGAATAAATTGGGTTGAGAAGGATCTGGGCCAAATACTGGAAATTCGGATTGGGTCAGATCTTGGACAATTGGTCAGCGTGGATGTGTTGAACTGAAGGGTCTGTTTCCATGCAGTGTCACTCTATAAATTGATTATTTTTATGATCAAAACCAGACCTTTTTTTTACTGAAAATCGTCCTGCTGGATTTTTTTTAGTGCATCAAGTTTCAGGAGATTTGTGGTGGGTAAAAGTGGTGCAAGTCCCCAATCCTGGAAATTCTGGAAAATATAAAGGGGTTATTAAAAATACTTTAACTTTGGGAATACTAGGTCTTGTGGAAATAGTCTATTGTCAAATATTTTCATCTGTCCATCTTCTACAAGGCACAAGTCAGCAATGTAATGGAATACTCTCCCATCAGCTTGGATGGCTGCAGCTTCAATAGTTTTCAAGCAAAGACTTGATACCATCCAGGACAAAATAACCTGCTCGATTGGCGCGATGTCCACATACATTCACTTCCTCTGCTCCACTGTTCAGAAGCAGTAGTGTGTATTATCTATAAGATGCACTGCAGAAATTCACCAAAGATCCTTAGAAAATAGCTTCCAAACCCAGACCCTCCCTCTAGCTAACTCTTCATCCTGCGAGAAGAGAAGGGGGAAAATCTGTTCACTTGTAGCAACTGGATTGAATCCAGCGGGGGATGGGGGGGGCGGCGGAGGGAAATTTGTTCAGTTGTAGCAACTGGACTGAATCCGGGGGGTGGGGGGGGGGGAGGGGGGAGAGAAGAGATCTGTTCACTTGTCGCAACTGGATTGAATTCAGGAAGGGACCAAACTCTGGTATGTCTCTTAATTACCTGGGTGAGGAGAGACGGAAGAATAGCGTCTGAGGGGTGACCTTGTAGACTTACATAAGATTAATTTATAAGACTAATCCGCAATCTAGTTTTGATCAATACGCCGTATCAGTTGCATGACACTGTGATCTTTTTGCTATAAAATCTGTGCCTGATGATCCTGCTCCGCAGCTACCTGATGAAGGAGCAGCGCTTCAAAAGTAGTGCTTCCAAATAAACCTGTTGGACTTTAACCTGGTGTTGTGTGATTTTTAACTTTATCCACCCCAGTCCAACACCAGCTCCTCCACATCATTTCTAGTGAACCCAGCCCAGACTTCCTGGTGCTGCCAGTAAACGTTACAATGGCATGATGCAGTGCCTGCGCTCTTGAAAAATTTACCATTTCTAACGATACTAGCTACTCATTCACTGCTCCTTCTGATACACGACATTGGAAACTTAGTGCAGGAGGCTGAAAGAAATGAGCAGCTTTAAAACAAAAACCTCTTGGAGCTCAAAGCTTTCAATGAGAACCTGAACCCAGCTGTAAGTTCAGGTGACCTCTATTGTGACCCAACTTTGTTACAGCTTCAGATCCCCCCCAGGAAAATCGTGTACAAAAAGTACTTATATTAAAAAAATCAGCTCAAGGTCAAAGCACACACACTCCACTACGTACTCACCGCACCTTTCTTTAATATTGCTCACCACTGAGTTGTCCCTTTGTAATTGGATCCTTAGTACAGCCTCAACCTATAGGAAGTATTTCCTCACACAGCAATTTTAACCCATATCCTGTATCCAAGTAAGTTTCTCCCTGCTCATTTGCCAGGTTGGGGCAGTGTAGAGTCAACCACATAACTTTGGGTTGGAGTCACGTGTAGGCCAGATGAGTAAAGGATGCAGCTGGGACAACTGAGTGAATCCATTCCCACAACGGCAGCATCCTTCCCCAAAAATGATGTAAGTGAATCAGATAGGAGTTTCTCTAGGCCCATCCCCCTGAAAATTGTTTCATTGTTAGATTCGGAACTCCAGATTTCTAACCGAATTCTAATTCCGCCATCTGCAGCGGCAGGATTTGAACCTGGGAATCCCCGGAACTTGGTTAATGACACTCAGCCGTCGCTCCTTCAATCACCCTGCGACAGCATGTGAACTCGCTGGTGCCTCCGCAGGTGGGAGGAACGGGTGAAGCCCTTCCTGCACTCAGGGCAACTGAAGGGCGTCTCCCTGGTATGGACCTGCTGGTGCCTCTGCACATTGCCCACCTGAATGAATTCCTTCCCGCACTCAGGGCAGCAGAAGGGCCTCTCCTCCTCGTGGACCCACTTTTGCTTCAGCTCGTCAGAGGAATTGCTGAAGGCCTTCCCGCACTCGGGGCAGCTTAAGGGTCTCTCCCCCGAGTGGACCCGCCTGTGCCTCAGCAGGGAGGAAGAATTACTGAAGGCTTTCCGACATACAGGACAGCTGAAGGGCCTCTCCCCTGTTTGGACCCGCCAGCGGGTCAGCAAGTGGGAGGTATTGTTAAAGGCCTTCCCATACTCGGGGCAGCTGAAGGGCCTCTCCCCCAGGGTGGTCCAGCTGGTGTCTCAGCAGGTCGGAGTAATGGCTGAAGGCTTTCCTGCACTCACTGCCGGGGAACGGCCTCTCCCCTGTGTCACTGCGCCGATGCGTCTCCAGGGCAAGATGGGAAACGGAAACCTTTCGCACAGTCACCACACTTCCATTGTTTCTCCAATGGGCAGGATTCCTCAGGATTCTCCATAGCCAAAGCTCCTACCGCACACAAACATGTGTGGAGCCTCTCCCCACCGTGAATTCCTCTATCTAGGCCGTTTGACTGTTTCAGACTCCACACAATGTGCTGCAACAGTAGGGTCTCATCCAGTCCTAGTGATGCTGAAAACATACTCCACAGGAACCAAAACGTTTTGCTCCTCACAAAATCACAGTCAAAAATCATTGCAGTCCTGATGGATTGAATGAATGTCAGACTTTGATGTCAAAGTGAGGACTGCAGACACTGGAGAGTCAAACGTGTGGCTCTGGAAAAGCACAGCAGGTCAGGCAACATCCGAGCAGCAGGGCAGTCAATGCTTCAGGCATAAGCCCTTCACTGCTGATTTTGAATATTGCATCTTCAGCTCTTCAGATGCTTTGTAAAGAGAGATTACAAAAGTCATCACTGTCAGTACAGGGTAGAAATTCAGATTTGTTATTCTACAAAAATCTCTCTCTCTCTCTCTCTCTCTTCCCCCCTGCTGTTCTCACTCCACTCTAACTAATTCTCCTGAGGGTACTGATCCAGGATCTTACAGAAAAGCAAAAACATCAAGACGGACATCTCTCTGAATTTTGGATAACTCCACCTGAAGGTTAATGTCTTCCACAACATTGGGATACTGCTGAGTGAGCAGGTCTGATTTTGGGAAGCAAAAAAATGAGTTTGTCAAAATCCCTTCCCTTCAGAGAACCCCCATGAGTTCTCACTGGCCCTGCGAAGGGTAACCCACTCACACCCATTCTCCTCCCCACAGTTGCTCTATATTTACCCCTGACTCAAGCACCTAACCTGCACATCTCTGGGCACTATAGCTAATTTAGCATGGCCAATCCACCCTAACTTGGACAAAGTTAAAAATCACACAACACCAGGTTAGAGTCCAATAGGATTTTTTGGAAGGACTAGCATTTGGAGCGCTGCTCCTTCATCAGGTGGTTGTGGAGAATAAGATCATAAGAAAGAATTTATGGAAAATCATTACAGTGTCCTGCCACTGAAATGATATATTGAACAAACCTGAATTGTTAAGTCTTTCAACTTTTAGAATGGGTTGCAGGTATCATTACTATGTAAATCCCATAACTTCTTGTGTGTCACCTTCTCAAGAGCACTTAAGGTTTTATAGCAAAAGGTGACATCTCAGCTCAGACAATGTATTTAAGGTGTGAGGTCAGAATCGGCCTGTATCTCAATCTTGAGTCAGACTGATTCTATTTTAAAAGTGGAATTTACGAAATAGTACATGGATCAACTGCCTGCAGGCTGTACATTTTTTTTGAGCAAAATAGAATGGATCTGCAAATACCATTCTGCAAGTACAAATTCTCCCCCATGGACTTATACATGTGTACGCACATGATAGAGAAAAAAGGTCTATTTCTGTGCTGTATATTTCTATGTCTGTCTGATAACAGATGCCTTATTTCTGTTGGTGTCAATATTGTAAATCACAGCTGGGTACTAATAGTTAGATGTAAGGGAGACAGAATTCCTTAAGTCGGGCACCAGAAGAATCCTGAGAGAGCCCTATTTCTGGTTTACTTCCTCATGAACAAAGCATTAAGCATGATCACCTATTAATTTGTAATTTTGTTTCATTTTTCTTGTTTTATTCCCTGCTATGACTACACTCTGTGTCTGGATGGTTGACAGGCTGGGAGATTGTGGGTTGGGTCTTGTTTTACTGTTCCAAAAGGTGTAAAAGGGGGGTCAAAGCTTGAGCAGAAATCTAGCAAAGCTGAGAACAGATAGACATCCAGATGCCTTTAAATGTTGTAATTGTACCAGTCTCCACACTTCCTCTGCCAGTTCGTTCCATACATGCAACACCCTCTGAGTGAAAAGGTTGCCCCTCAGGTCCCTTTTAAATCATTGTCCTCTTACCTCAAACGTATGCCTTCTAGTTTTGGGCTTCTCTACCCTGGGGAAAACACCTTGGATATTCACCTTATTCATGCCCCTGACAAACATCTGTAAGATCACCCCTCAGCCTCCGATGCTCCAGGGAAAATATCCCTGGCCTATTCAGCCTCTCCCAGTAGTTCAAACTCTCCAAATCTAGCAAAAGCCTTGTAAATCTTTTCTGACGCCATTAAAGTTTCGCAACATCTTTCCTGTAGCAGGGAGACCAGAAGAGAATGCAGTATTCCAAAAGTGGCCTAACCAATGTCCTGTACAGCTGCAATATGACCTCCCAACTCCTATACTCAATGCTCTGACCAATAAAGGAAAGCACATGAAATGCCCTCTTCACTATCCTGTCTGCCTGAGACTCCACTTTCAAGGAAATATGAACCTGCACTCTACGGTTTCTTTGTTCTACAACACTCCCCTTAACTGTGTCTGTCCTGCCTGGATTGACTAATTTCTCCAAATTAAACTCCATCTGCCAATCCATGATCCATCGATCAATTATAATTCATAGGGAACTCTTTTTCCTCTCTTATTCCCTCAAAGCTGAAAATGTCCATCCCACCCACTCTCCCTCCATTCTCACTTCGCGAAATCTAATCCCTGCTGCACCTCATCTTGAAGGGCCTGGTTCATGCTGATTAACAGGCCTACACTCAGGGGCGATCTAATTGAAAGATAAAGAATACTGAATGGCCTGGACAGAGTGGATGTTGGGAAAATGTTTCCATTGGGAGGACAGACTAGGACCTGAGGGCACAGCTTTAGAGTAAAGGGAAGACCTTTTAGAATGGAGATAAGAAGAAACTCCTTCAGCCAGAGACCGGTGAATCTATGGAATTCTTTGCCACAGAAGGCTGTGGAGGCCACGTCACTGAGGATATTTAAGACGGGGATAGATAGGTTCTTGAGTATCAAGGGGACTGAGGGTTACGGGGAGAAAGTGGGAGAATGGGGTTGAGAAACCCCATCAGTCATGGTTGAATGGTATGTGCAGACCTGATGGGCTGAATAGCCTAATTTCTGCTCCTAAGTCTTATGGTCTATTTCTGTCCTGGACACAGAATTGGGAGCAGTTGTCGGCCATTTGGTCTTTGAAGCCTGCACCAGCATTGAACAGATCATAACTGGATATGAATATCCCTACATTTAGTTTAATAGGCTGGGACTTTTTCACTGGAGCACAGGAGAGGTTTTTAAAATCATGAGGGTGATAGAGGAGGTGAACAGCAGGTATCCTTTCCGACAGGTGGGGCTTCAAGATTCATGAGCAAATTATGAAGGTGAGACAAGAAAAATGTTAAAAAGACTTGAGTTGCACCTTTTTTCTTTTAAGAGAGAGATATGTGTGTGGAATGAATGTCCAGAGGAAGTGGTGGATGCAGGTACAGTTACAATGTTTAAAAGACATTTGGATAGGTACATGAATAGGAAAGGTTCAGAGAGATATGGGGCAAACACAGGCAGGTGGGATTCCTTTAGTTTGAGAACACAGTCAGCATGGTCTATTTGGACTGAAGGATCTGTTTCTATGCTGTATGACTCTGTAACTGTTCTGTACTGGTCTGTACTGGTCTTAAAAGGATTTTCTTGCCTTCCCCGATAAACATCCCTTCTTTCTTGTTCAAAAATCAGATTAACTCAGCCTTGAATATATTCAATGACACCCCAACTGCAGGAAGACATCCCCACTTCTGAACTCAATTCCTCTTGGTAATATACCACTTGCCTTGCTGATGGTTTGCTGCACCTGATTGACAACTGGCAGTGACTGGTGTAGAAGGATGCTGAGGCCCTTTTGTAAATCCACACATCATTCCTGATGAAGGGCTCTTGTTCCTCGGATTCTACCTGACCTGCTGTGCTTTTCCAGTGCCACACTTTCCGACGATGATCTCCAGCATCTGCAGTTCTCACTTTCACCACATCCCAATAGATCACCACTTAAACAATACACCTCCTTTCTACTTTTTTCACAGCAAAGGCTATAACTTCACATTGTGGTACTGTATTTGCCATGTGTTTGCCAATTGTGGCCTTCTCTACAATCGGGGAGACCAAGTGTAAACTTGGGGAACACTTCACAGTGCATCGCAGCTGGGTCCGCAGAGGCCGGCCGGACCTCCCATTTTAATTCCCCTTCCCATTTCCTTTCTGACATGATCATCTTTGGCCTCCTCCATTGCCACAACAAACAAAACTGCAAAATGGAGGAACAACACCTCAACATTGAGTTCTCCAATTTCAAGTAACCTCCTTTCCCATCCCGATCCCCTCTCCCACCCTGCCACCAACCAGATTCCTTCCTCCCATTGACCAACCAGGTGTTCACCTGTCCCCATTTCCCCACCCTGCCCCCAGCACCCACTTGTTCTGCAGCTCCCACGCTCAGTCCTGAAGAAGGTTTACACCCAAAACATCAACTTGTCCACCTCCTGACGCTGCCTGGCTTGCTGTGTTCTTCCAGCATCCTGCCTGTGTATTTTGCCAATTCAGACATTGATCTGGACCAATATTTCCCGAGTCTGCCCCCTCCTTACCTTTCAGTTGCTACAAGTCAACAATTTATAGAATCCCTGCAGGTGTGGAAAGAGGCCTTTCAGCCCAACAAGTCCACACCAAACCTCCAAAGAGCAACCCATCCAGATCCATTGCCTTACTCTATTACTCTCAATTTACCCTGACTAATGCACCTAACCGACACATCCCTGATTACTATGGGCAATTTAGCATGGCCAATTCACCTAATCTCTCCGTCTTTGGATTGTGGGATGACTACGGAGCACTTGGAGGAAACCCACGCCCCTTAATTTAAGAAATAAAAATAAATGGAAAAACGGAGTCGGAAAAGAGAATTATGTGCTCACAGAAGTTGGACAGAGGAAGGAAGTTGCAGTCCAGAGTGAAGCACAATCTTCATTGAGAGGAGCAGCAGCAACTTCAGAAGCTCATGGTCCAACTTTCGCATTTAGACAATGGGGGCTCTGATTGACGGGAGGACCAGTCATCTTCCGGTCCTCTTGGTTTCCTATTGGTTCATCAAAAGTAGGTCGCGCGCCTTTTCCGCGGACAGCAAGGAACATGCGCAGTGATTTGTTGACACTGATAAACATGCGTAGTGCCTTACTGACACCGTAAAGCATGCGCAGTATGCTCCGTAGAGATGCTGCTGTTACTGACAGTTGTGTCCAAATGTCAATAGGAGAAAAAGAGGGTCGATCCACAATTTTTTTCCTTTTGCATTCTGTCTGGCTGCTCAACATTATTATGCCTTTTCCTCAGGGTAGTAGAAGGGGCGAATCCAGAATTAGAAGCATAGGTTTAGGGTGAGGGGTGGAAGATTTATGAGGGACCGAAGGGGCGACTTTTCACAGAGGGTGGTGTGTGTTTGGAATGAGCTGCCGGAGGAAGTCGTGGTAGCTGGTACAATTACAACATTCAAAAGGCATCTGGATGGAAGGGTTTAGAGGGATATCGGCCAAATTAGGATATCTGGTCGGCCTGCACTGAAGGTTTTGTTTCCGTGCTTTACAACTCTAATTCACAAGGGGGACCAATTTCACGTGACTAGGTGTAGGCCATTCACCCCTTACAGCCTGTCCTGAGCTGTAGCTTAACTGCGCATATTTCACTGCAAGTTTCAGAACGATTTCAGGAGCTCTTTTTTAAAAAATGTACGTGCTTTCAGACTTTAACGATGTTTCTAACTATAACATTTTAGCTATTCTCACTTTTAAAGATTAACCATTTCTCGTCCCTCCGGTCTCCCAGGTAGAGTCATCACATATATTTTGTCTCTCTCTCTCACTCTCTTCTTAGAAGGGCTTGATACAGCGACCAAAGAGGGCTCAAGGCACGAGAAAGGACGGGGGGTGGGTTTGTGGGCTGGGGAGAAAAGAGGCAGAATGTACAGGGGAGCAGAGGGTGGGGGTAGAGAAATACGGTGAGGGGGTGGGACAGAGGATGGCAGAACAGAGAATGTGAGAGGGGCCACAGAGGGAGAATGGGGGAGGCAGAGTGTTGGGAAGGAATGAGAGAGAATAGTGTGGGGTGCAGAGTGTGAGGAGAGAGCGAATGGTTGGGGGTGCAGAGCGTGGGGAGAGAGAGAATGGATGGGGTGCACTGAGTGGGGAGAGAAAGGACAGGGGCAGAAGATGGGGAGATAGAATGGACCGGGTGTTCGGAGTAGAGAGGGATAATGGACAAGAAGCTGGGGATAGAGACAGAATGGACTTGGAGTGCATTGGGTGGCAGGTGGGACTGGACAGGGGATGCTGTGGATTGTGGGGGTCAATGGACAGAGAGCGCTGGTGGTTGTTGGGGAAATAGACAGGGGGCACTGAGGTGACGTGGCAGAAAGGACAGGGGATGCTGTTTGTGGCAGAGCAGAATAGATAGGAGGTGCTGTAGGTGGCATGGGGTGCAATGGACCGGGAGAACTTTGGGTGCCGTGGGTGATTGACGGGGGGAACTAGACAGAGGGTGCTTTGGGTGGCATAGGGAATGGATGGGGGCGCTGTAGGTGGCATGGGGAATGGACAGGGCTGCAGTGGGTGCCAGAGGGAATGGCCGGCGGCGCTGTGTGTGGCGGGATGGAAGGGACAGGAGGTGTTGTGGGTGGCGTTGTGGAATGGACAGGGGACGCTGTGTGTGGCGGGGGGGAAGAGACAGGCGGCACTGCGGGTGACAGTCTTGAATAGACAGGTGGTGCTGTCACAGAGTGGCAGGGATGTGGATTGAGGGACTTAAAGGGCAAGCTTTTCATGCAGACGGTTGTGTAGGTGTAGAACAAGCTGCCAGGGGAAGTTGTGGAGTTGGGTACAATTACAACATTTAAAAGGTGCCTGGATGAATAATTTGGGTTGAAAAGGATCTGGGCCAAATATTGGAAATTCGGATTGGGTCAGATCTTGGACAATTGGTCAGCGTGGATGTGTTGAACTGAAGGGTCTGTTTCCATGCAGTGTCACTCTATGAATTGATTCTTTTTATGATCAAAACCAGACCTTTTTTGTTTTACTGAAAATCGTCCTGCTGGATTTTTTTTTAGTGCACCAAGTTTCAGGAGATTTGTGGTGGGTAAAAGTGGTGCAAGTCCCCAATCCTGGAAATTCTGGAAAATATAAATGGTTATTAAAAATAGTTTAACTTTGGGAATACTAGGTCTTGTGGAAATAGTCTATTTGTCAAATATTTTCATCTGTCCATCTTCTACAAGGCACAAGTCAGCAATGTAATGGAATACTCTCCCATCAACTTGGATGGCTGCAGCTTCAACAGTTTTCAAGCAAAGACTTGATACCATCCAGGACAAAATAACCTGCTCGATTGGCGCGATGTCCACTTACATTCATTTCCTCTGCCCCACTGTTCAGAAGCAGTAGTGTGTACTATCTACAAGATGCACTGCAGAAATTCACCAAAGGTCCTTCGAAAATAGCTTCCAAACCAACAACTACTTCCATCTAGAAGGACTAGGACAACAGATACTTGGGAACACAACCTCTTGCAAATACCCCTCCAAGCCACTCACCATCTTGACTTGGAAACGTACCGCTATTCTTTCAGTGTTGCTAGGTGTAAATCCTGGAATTCCCTCCCTAAGGGCATTGTGGGTCATCATACAACATATAGACCTCAGCAGTTGAAGAAGGCAGCCCACCACCACCACAAGGGGAATAAAATGCTGGCCAGCCAGCAACGCCCATTTACCACGAGTAACTTTTAATAAATCGTTGAAACAGAGCGTTGAATTGTGCAAACTAAAGAAAAATTAACGTTAAGGAGGGACAGATGGAGGGCATTGATTCGGTCCTTATTTGAGGACAGATAAGGAACAATATACTGGCACTGAATTGGAAATAGAGTTTAGAGTATTTCATTCAGTGTATCATTTAAAATCGATTAAATGTTGGCTCCTAACGTGTACTTCAATATCACGTGAATAGTATGATTAAGACGGCATGTGGGACACTTCATTTCACCTCGTTACTGGCGGCTATATCTCCCACAATCCCATGCGCTATAGAACCCGCTCTGTCGGTCGCAGGCAGTGCGCATGTGTGAAATCGGAATGGGGCCCGCCCACATTGTTCTGATGGACGGCAGACCAACCTTTGATCCTGATGAAGGGCTTCTGCTCAAAATGTCGATTTTCCTCCTCCTCGGAAGCTGCCTGATCTGCTGTGCTTTTCAAGCACCATTCTAATCTAGACTCTGATCTCCAGCATCTACTGTCCTCACTTTCGCCTTCGCCAACCTTTGGGAAACCCTGGAGGACCGGAAAGAGTCTGGTCCTCCTGCCAATCAGAGTCTGGTCCTCCTGCCAATCAGAGTCTGGTCCTCCTGCCAATCAAAGAGTGTTCTAGCTAGGAGGATAAAGAACTGGTTGAGCAACAAGAGACAGACAGTAGTAGTTGAAGGGAGTTTCTTGAAATGGAGAAAGGTGACCAGTTCCACAGGGATCAGGGCTCTGGAAGAGAGCACTGCTGGTATGATTAGCACATTTGCAGATGACACAACGATTGGTGGAGTAGCGGAAAGCATAAGGGATTGTCAAAGAATACAGGAGAATATAGATAGACTAGAGAGTTAGGCAGAGAAGTGACAGATGGAGTTCAATCCAGGCAAATATGAGGTGATGCATTTTGGCTAGTCTAATTCTTGAGCAAATTATACAGTGAACAGAAGAGCCTAGGGAAAAGTTGATGAGCAGAGAGATCTGGGAGTGCAGGTCCATTGTCCCCTGAAGGTTGCTGCACAGGTGGATAGAGTGGTCAAGAAGGCATATGATATGCTTGCCTTCATCAGACAGGGTGTTGAATATAAGAGCTGGCAGGTCATGTTAAAAGTTTAAATGATGTTGGTTCGACTGCTTTGAGAATATTGTGTACAGTTCTGGTCGCCACATTATCAAAATGATGTGGACAATTTGGAGAGGGTGCAGAGAAGGTTTATGAGGATGTTGCCTTGTATGGAAGGTGCTAGCTATGAAGAAAGGTTGAGTAGGTTAGGTTTATTTTCATTAGAAAAAAGGAGATTGAGGGGGGACCTGATTGAGGTTTACAAAATGATGAAGGATATAGACAGGGTAGATAGAGATGAACTTTCTTTCCCAGGATGAAAGATTCAATAACGAGAGGTGAAAAGTTTTTAAGGGTGGTGGGTGTCTGGAATGCATTGCCAGCAGAGGTAGTAGAGGCAGGCACGGTAAATTCATTTAAAATGCACCTGGACAGATGCATGAGTAGGTGGGGAACAGAGTAATACAGATGCTTAGGAATTGGGCAACAGGTTTAGACAGACAGAAGATTTGGATTTGCTCAGGCTTGGACAGCTGAAGGGCATATTCCTGGACTATAAAATTTCTTTGTTTTATCTGTGAGCACAACACCCTCTTTTCTCACCCTCCCCTCCTTTTCTATTTGTCATCCTCGAGTTCAACTGTTGGTTTGTTGCAGCTGGAGGGAAAGCAAGTCAATCCAGGGGAGGGGACAGTCTCTGGAAAATGTTGGTCTCGATCTGTGTCTATTAAAGACATTGAGAGGCTTTGTTTCCTCAACTTGACACATTTATTTGTCTCGTAAAAAGGATGGCCTCTTGATCTGCAGTCAGAAAAGATACAAGAATGTAGGTAAAAACTATGACTGCAGATGCTGGAAACCAGAGTCCAGATTAGAGTGGTGCTGGAAAAGCACAGCAGGTCAGGCAGCATCCGAGGAGCAGGAAAATCAACGTTATTCCTGATCAAGAGCTTTTGCCCAAAACGTCGATTTACCTGCTCCTCGGATGCTGCCTGACCTGCTTTGCTTTTCCGGCACCACTCTAACATAGATACAAGAATATTGGATCTACATGAGAAACGGCACTGGTCAGGGGTGAGATTCCCTCTGAGAGTTCTTTGTGAGAGCTTTTTGACTTGATTTATTGCCATATGTCCCACATTGAGTTGGTGGAGTTGTGGGTAGTGTGGAGGGCTGATCTAGTTTGCAATTAGACATTGACAAGATGCAGAACTGGGCTGATAAATGGCAGATGGAGTTCAACGTGGGAAAATGTGAAGTTATTCACTTTGGAAGGTCGTATTTGAATGCAGAATACAGGGTTAAAGGCAAGATTCTTGGCAGTGTAGAGGAACAGAGAGATCTTGGGGTCCATGTCCACTGATCCCTCAAAGTTGCCATGCAGATTGATAGGGCTGTTATGAAGGCGTATTTTATGTTGGCTTTCATTAGCAGGAGGACTTCGTGTAAATGCTATGAGGCTATTCTGCAGCTCCGTAGAATCTTGCAGCTCCGTAGACCACACTTGCAATATTGTGTTCAGTTCTGGTTGGCTCATTGTCGGAAAGATGTGGATGTTTAGAGAGGATGCAGAGGAGATTTACCAGGATGCTGACTGCACTGGAGGACATGTCTTATGAAAAAAGGTTGAGGGAGCTAACGCTTTTCTCATTGGAGCGAAAAAGGATGGAGGTGACTTGATAGAGGTGTACAAGATGTTGAGAGGCATAGATAGAGTGGATAGCCTTGGCAGAAATGCCCTTACAAGAGGGAATAAGTTTCAGGTTATTGGAGGAAGGTTCAGGGGAGATGTTAGAGAATGGTGGATGCATGGAATACACTGCCAGCGGTTATAGTACAATCAGATACATTAGGGACATTTAACCAACTCTTGTATAGGCACGTGGAAGTTAGTACAATGAAGGATATGTAGGTTAGTTTGATCTAAGAGTAGGATAAAGGGTCGGCACTACGTCGAGGGCCAAAGGGCCTATACTGTGTTGTATTGTTCTATGTACCTAAGTGCAGTCAAAAGTTTTGATTTGTGAGCAGTACAGTCAGATCCTAGCAAACAAGGACATGCAGGTCATACTGTGCTTAGACAGAGCGAGGCGTGTAGGATTATGGCTGCACAGAAGGTGCACAAAAGCAAGGTCAACATCAGATTTCAAATTCATGAGTTACATTCAACAGTCTAATAATGGCAGGGAAGAAGTTATTCTCAAACTTTTGGTTCGTATGTTCAAGCTTCTGTATCTTCTGCCTGACAGAAGAGGGTGTAGGAGATCATTCCTGGGTGCCAGGGCGGGGGTGGCTGCGGGAATAATGTTGGCAGCCTTTCCACGACAATGAGAAGTGAAGATGAATTCCATGGATGGAAGGTTAGCTTCCAGGATGGACTGTACTGTGCACACAACCTTCTGTAGTTTCTTCTGGTCCTGGGCAGAGCAGTTGCTGTTGCAGGCCGTGATGCACCCAAACACAATGCTTTCTATGGTGTATCTGTAAATGTTGGTGAGGATCCTTATGGACATGCTGAATTTTTAAGCCTCATGTGGAAGAAAATGCATTGTTGTGCCTTCTTGAATGTTACATGGGTAGGTTTGGATATTCAGCCGCTCCTTTCTCATTCTTATTAACTCCTTCACTTGAAGTAGTCACACAGTCAGTTTCATACCTGGTGCTAATATTTTTTGAAGGATTTCTTCAGGAGGATGAAATATTACAAGCGGCAAAGATAGTGTACATACATAATATGAAGTCTTTAAACTTATAGAGTCATAGAGATGTATAGCATGGAAACAGACCCTTCGGTCCAACCCATCTATGCCGACCAAATATCCCAACCCAATCTAGCACCACCTGCTAGCACCAGGCCCATATCCCTCCAAACCCTTTCTATTCATATAGCCATCCAAAAGGCGCTTAAATGTTGCAATTGTACCAGCTTCCACCACTTCCTCTGGCAGCTCATTCCATACACGTACCACCCTCTGTGTGAAAAGGTTGCCCCTTAGGTCTCTTTTATATCTTTCCCCTCTCACCCTAAGCCTATGCCCTCTAGTTTTGGACTCCCCGCCGGAGGATTGTTCCATTCCTGGTCGGGGTGGTGGTGCGGGGCGGCGAATGGGGATGAAAAGGATGCTGTCACTCATGGGGGTGGGGGTGGAGGTGAGGAAGAATCATCCCATGGACATGGGAAAAGGAGAATTGTACAGTTCAGACGGGGAGGGTTGTTTCATTCATGGCGGATGTGGGTAGGGGAGAACTTTACCATTGACAGTTGGAAGGATTGTACCATTCGGAGACGGGAGAATTGCACCCTACATGGGTGAGGGAGGAAAGGATTGTACCATTGAGAGGGAAGGATTGCATCATTCATGGGGAGGGGTAGAAAGGATAGGATGATTGTACCATTCGGGGTGGGGGGGGGGGTGAGGTGCAGAGGGGAAGGAGAGGATTGTACCATTCTCGTCGGGGGATGTGGATTGTACCGTTCACAGAGAATTATTTATTTTTATTTTCCAGAATTTCTAGGATACAGGACATGTGCCTACTTCACTCACCACAAATCTCCTGAAACTGAGTGCACTAAAAAAATCCAACAGGAAGATTATCAGCAAAAAGGCCTGCTTTCAGTCATAGAGTGAGAGACATAGAGTCACACTGCACAGAAACAGACCCTTTGGATCAACTCATTCATGCTGACCAGATGTCCCAAACTGACCCAGTCCCAAGTTACTGCATTTGGCCAAAATCGCTCTACACCCAAACTATTCATCCATTCGCCTTTTAAATATTGTAATTGGACCAACCACCATCACTTCGTCTGGCAGCTCATCCCAAACAAGCACCACCCTCTGTGTCCAAACATTGCCCTTTCGGTCCTTTTTTAATCTTTCGCCCTCTCACCTTCAACCTATGCCTTCTAGTTTTTGACTCCCTCATCCTGGGAAATAAGACCTTGGCTATTCGTCCTATCTGTGACGCTCATGATTTTAGAAACCTTTAATAATGTTACTACTCAGACTATGACGCTCCAGGTTTTAAAAAGCCCCAGCCTCTCCCTACAACTCAAAACCACCAGTCCCAGCAACATCCCTGTAAATCTTACTGCTTCACCATTCAATAATGGCCGGTACGCTCCTCACCCCCATTTTCCTGCATTCTCCCCATAACTCTTCAACCCATCACCAATTAAAAACCTATTTCACACCTCTTCAAATTTATTCACTGTCCCAGCTTCGACCACTTTGGGGGAGCGAATTCCACAGATTCACAACCCTTTGGGAGAAGTAGTTTCATGCAACTCTGTTTTAAATTTGCTCCCTCTTGTCCTAGTCTGTGACCTCTCCTAGAATGCCCCATAAGAGGGTGCGTCCATTCCATGTCTACTTTATCCATACCTTTTATCATCTTGAGTACCTCAATTTGATCTTCTCTCATTCTTCTAAATTCTCAAAAGTATCGGTCTAAACTTTTCAATTTCTCTTCATTGGACAACCTTTGTGGGTGGCACGGTGCGCCAGAGACCTGGGTTCAATTCCCGCCTCAGGCGACTGACTGTGTGGAGTTTGCATGTTCTCCCCGTGTCTGCGTGGGTTTCCTCCGGGTGCTCCGGTTTCCTCCCACAGTCCAAAGATGTGCAGGTCAGGTGAATTGGCCATAATAAATTGCCCGTAGTGTTAGGTTAGGGGTATGGGTGGGTTACGCTTCGGCGGGTCGGTGTGGACTTGTTGGGCCGAAGGGCCTATTTCCACACTGTAATGTAATCTAATCTATATTTAAAAAATCTGTGGGATCAATCTAGTGGACCTCCTGTGAACTGCATCTTTTCTGAAATAAGGGTTTTAGAACTAGCCAAATCCTTCAGGTGTGGTTTCAGCAATACCATGTACAGTTGCAGCAACACTTCCTTAACCTTATATCCTATTCCTTTACCTGTAAAACCCAACATTCCATTCGCTATCTTTATTATCTGCTGTACCTGCATGCTAGTTTTCTGTGACACATGAACGAGGATACCCAGATCCCTGTGCATCAGATCACGCCAAAGCCTCTCACCACTTAGATAATAGGTCTCTTTCCTGTTTTTGTGACCAAAATGCATGACCTTGCACTTATCTACCGAACTCCATCTGCCAAATTTTGGCTCACTCACCTAACCTATCTATATCTAGTTGTAAGGTTCTTATTTCCTCAATGCAATTTACCATCATGCCTATTTTGTGTCATCTGCAAATTAGGCTATAATGCCTTTCATCCCTGTATATAGATTGTAAATAGTTGGGCTCCAAGGACCCAACCCTGTGGCACGTCAACAGTTACATCTTGCCATCCAGAATAAAAACGCCATCGATTCAGACTGTCTGTCTCCTCCCCATCAGCTTGTCACCTATTCAAGCAGATAAATCACCCCTAATCTCATATGATCCCACCTGTGAATTGACCTTTTGAGTGGCACTTTCACAAATGCCTTCTGGAAGGCCAGATATATTACATCTACAGGATCCCCATTATCCAATTCGCTTGTTATATCTTCAAAGAACTTAGTCAAACCTGATTTGCCCTTCATTAAACCATGCTGACTCTGCTGGATGGAGTTTTGAATTTCCAAACGTCCTGATATTGCTTCCTTTATAATTGATACGAATACCTTCCCAACATCAGATACTATACTAACTGGTCTGCAATTTCCTATATATTGCCTCCCTCCCTTTTTAAATACCGATGTTTCATTAACATTTTTCCAATCAACTGGAAACATAACATCATAAGATATAGGAGCAGAAATCAGGCCATTCAGCCTATCGAGTCTGCTCCACCATTCAGCCATGGCTGATAAGTTTCTCAACTCCATTCTCCCGCTTTCTCTCCGTAACCTTTGTTCACATTGTCAACCAAGAATCGACCTATCTCAGTCTTAAATACACTCAATTAGTCTTTCTCCTGTCCAGAATTTTGGAATATTGTAACTACTGTTTCCACTATTTCCGCCATTACTTCCTTTAGTACCCTAAAATGTAGGCCATCAGGCCCAGTGAACTTGTCTACCCTTAATCCTCATAGTGCACCTATCGACGTTGATTGTTTAAGTGCTACGCTTTCTATGGCTTCTGCCTTGGCTGTTCCAATAAGTACTGCTGTCATCCAAGATGAAAACTGAGGAAAAGTATTAATTTAGAAGCTCTACCATTTCAGTATTCCCCCGATTAACTCACCGGTTTCATCTTCCAAGGGACCAACATTTACTCTGTTCCCTTTAGCATACGAC
The DNA here is from genome assembly GCF_037043375.1 of Chiloscyllium plagiosum. Taxonomy (NCBI): domain Eukaryota; kingdom Metazoa; phylum Chordata; class Chondrichthyes; order Orectolobiformes; family Hemiscylliidae; genus Chiloscyllium; species Chiloscyllium plagiosum. The sequence continues at coordinate 9,206,333 of NW_028270165.1, forward strand.
TAGAAGCGTTTGCTTTTCTTTTTGATATTTTGTGCTAGGTTTCTTTGGTTACTTTACCTACTTTTATTCATTTTATTAGTATCCCATTGTTTATGTCTGAAAGTTTCCCAATGTTTCAGCTTTCCAGACGTCTGGAATACCATTTCTGTACAGGCTGAAAATTGAAAACATACTTTTGTTCAAACTGAAAATAAACCCATCTATCAGGTGGCTGGGGGCGGGCAAACCTATCGCCCCGCTCCCATTGTTTTCAAATTCTTGGAAGACTCGTCCAATCACGTCCCTTCAGCTGGTGATGACATCACCCTTATTCTCAACCCCCCGCCCAAACGCGTCTCGTGTCCGGTGATCCTCCTTCAGAACAGGACCAGGTTTCAGGAACATCCCGGGGAGGTCGCCAGGCCCGAGCGCCAAGACCTGGCTCCTGCCCCCGGGGAGGGGAGACAGTGAGACAGGGTAGGATTGGGAACCGCGGGAGGAGGGAGACTGGGGAGTTTATAAACTCCGAGGGGGAGGTCTCAGGCCGCGAATAAAAGCCCCACAGGTCAAGTATTTATTGGAGAAGGAGATCTCGGGTTGCCCGGGTAACCGGCCGCCATCTTTGTGAGGGTAAGGCGCATGTTGTCTTGGGGTGGGCGGCCATCTTGGTGAAGGCACCATCCACGGTCATTTCCGGGAGAGAACTCCAACCTCGTGACAGCCTTTGTGTCAACTAGAATTTCCTCATTTCACTTTGAGAGACCTGGCGCTGAGGGTATATCTGCCCTTAACACAGGAAAAGGGAGTGAGAGAGAGATCCTGAATTTGAGTTGAATGTGATAATTTGTGGCGCTGGACAAGAAAGTGGTGATCGCAGTGACCTGGAGAGTATTGACGTGTTGATGTTTTCAGTTTGTAGACTGGAGAAAAGAGAATACACCAGGAGTGGAAGAAAGACATGAGGAAGTGGATGTGAATTTCAATGCAGGAGGAGAGACAATGTGTAGGATTGAAATTTTTAATACTTCCAGCTAGTAGAGAAGAAAAGTGTTCTGTGGAAAGTAGAACTGTCCCCTGAGCTTTTAATCTTGTACTCAGTGACATCTTTTGTAGATTTAGTTTAGTGGATGTCACAAGTTTCAGATGGGAAACTCAAGACAAACATCATAGAGTCATAGAGATGTACAGCACAGAAACAGACCATTCAATCCAACCAGTCCATGCCAACCAGATATTCCAACCTAATCTTGTCCCACTTGCCAGCACCCAGCCCATATATCTCCAAACCCTTCGTATTCATATACCTATCCAGATGCCTTTTAAGTGTTGCAATTTCACCAGCCACCACTATTTCCTCTGGAAGCTCATTCCATACATGCAACACCCTCTGTGTGAAAAAGCTACCCCTTGGGACTCTTTTATATCTTTTCCCGCTTACTCTAAACGTATGCCTTCACCTCAGGGAAAAGACTTTATCTATTTATCCTATCCATGACTCTCATGATTTTATAAACTTCTATAAGGTCACTGCTCAGACTCCGACTCTCCAAGAAAACAGCACCAGTCTGTTTGACTTCTCCCTGTGGCTTAAATCCTCCAACCCTAGCAACATCCTTCTGATAGGAAAGAGACTAGAATTGCATGCAATATTCCAAAAGTGGCCTAACCAATGTCCTGAACAGCTGCAAAATGACTTCCCAACTCCTGTACTCAATGCTCTGACCAATAAAGGAAACAATACCAAATGCCACCTTCACTATCCTAAATACCTGCGACTTTACTTCCAAGGAGCTATGAACCTGCACTCCATGGTCTGGTTGTTCAGTAACACTCCCCAGGACCTTCCTGTTAAGTGTGTAAGCCCTGCTAAGATCAGCCCAAGGTTTGACAATTGGATGACTTATCTCAGTCCATACCCTGGAGTTTGGATTATCAGGTGCTGGGGCTTTGTAAACTTTTAATCCCATCAATTTCCCCAACATCTACTCAGTTCTGCTCTCGATGGACCATGTGTTCGCCAAAAGTTTGGGGATGTTACTTGTGTCCTGCTTTGATGATACAAGCAACATGTGTGGTTAATTGGTCTGCCATCTCTTTGATCCACATGAGAACTTTGCCTGTTCTCATTTGTAATTATTTTCACTAATCCTTTTTTGTTTGTCTTTACATACCCCATTTTCCCCTTTTTAATCAATCTTTTTGCTGAAAGCAGAAGTGCTCCCAGTCTTCAGATCTGCTTTTCCTTGGCCAATTTGTACGCCATTTCTTTGGATCCAGTACGATCCATGATGTCCCTTGTTAGCCGTGGCTGGACCACCTTTTGTATTTTATTTTGCCAGACAGGAAGGGACAACTATTGCAGTTCCTCCAGGAGCTATTTAAATGTTTGTCATTTTTTTTTAATAATGTTCCCTCATTTGTTGTGGCCTGTTTGTGCCTTTGCCATTGTAATTTTCTCGCTTTAGATTTAAGTCCCCAATCACAGAATCAACTCTGTTCCTCTCCACCTTAATGGAAAGTTCTCTCTCTGTTTTTCACTCTTCCGTAAGGGGCCTCTCTCAGCTACGTTGCAAATTATTTCCTTCTCGGTGAAGGAATTAGCATTTTGGAACTAAATTACCATTGCCCAACAGCCACTTTTGGAATGTTGCATGCAATTCTGGTCTCCCTCCTATTGGAAAGATGTTGTGAAACTTGAAAGGGTTCAGAAAAGATTTACAAGAATATTGCCAGGGTTGAGAGATTTGAGCTATAGGGAGAGGTTGAATAGGTTAGGGCTGTTTTCCTTGGAGTGTGAGAGGCTGAGGGGTGGCCTTATAGATGTTTACAAAATCATGAGGGGCATGGATAAGGTAAATAGACCATCTCTTTTCCTGGGGATAGGGGAGTCCGAAGTGAGAGGGTCATCGGTTCACCATTGGGGGATGTGGAGGGGGATGGTGGGTGGGGGGGGGGGGGGGGGGTAGCGAGATTAAAAGGGAGCAGAAGGGCAACTTTTTCATTCAGAGGGTGGTGCATGAAAGGAATGAGCTGTCAGAGGAAGTGATGCAGGCTGGTACAATTACAATATTGAAAAGGCATCTGAATGAGGAAAACGAATAAGAAGGGCTTAAAGGGTTATCGGCTAAGGTGCTGGCAAATGGGACTAATTGATTTAGGATATATTTTCTGTACGGATGAGTTGGTCTGAAGGGTCTGTTTCTGTGCTGTATATCTCCATGACCCTGGCTTTCCAACAATGCTCGTCATGTCTGTATGTTTAGTTTCTCTCGAGTGTTGGTGTTATTGCCTTGATGTCTCACCTCCTCCACACCCACCCTTTTTTTTTACTGGGGATGTTAACAATTTAATGTCTGGTTCTTCATCAAGAAGCTGCATTGCTGGTTCACCCCGAATTGACACACCCTTTTGTGTTTGCTTCCCAAAATCAGACCTGATCATTCTCAGCAGTACCATGGTGTTGTGAAATATATTAACTGTTGGATGGGGTTATCCAAATTCAGAGATGCCAGTTTTGACGTTTTTTGCTTTTTCTGTCTGTGAGATCCTGAATCAGCATCTTCAGGAGAATTAGTTCAAGCAGAGTGAGAACACAGGGAGTGGGAGAGTGGGATCGTGCTTTCAATTTTGTGGAATAACAAAAGCAAAAAATGTTCCTCAAAGTAGAATTGCATATTCTGAATTTCTACCCTGGACTGACAATGCTCTGACCTTGTGCTGTATAAAAAGCAGCTACGTTTTCTATGCCTTTTTGCTGGGAGGATCTGAAGCTGTAGTAAAGTTGGGTTGCAATAAAGATTACCTGAACTTACCACCAGTCTCAGACTCATGGAAGCTTTGAGCTGCAACAGGTTTTTTGTTTTAAAACTGCTCATTTCTTTCAGCCTCCTGCACTAAGTTTCCAATGTTGTGTATCAGTTGCAGCAGTGAATGAGTAGCCAGTATGGTTAGAAATTTTCCAGGAGTGCAGGTACTGCGTTATGTCGTCAGCATTGTAAGGTTTATAGACCGCACCAGGTGTGGGCTGTGTTCACTGGAAACAATGTGGAGGAGTCGATGTTGGACTGGGGTGGATACAGTTAAAAATCACACAAAACCAGGTTATAGTCTAACAGGTTTATTGGGAAGCACTAGCTTTTGGAGTGCTGCTCCTTCAGGTAGCTGTGGAGCAGGATCATAAGACACAGATTTTATAGAAAAGATCAGTGTCGTACAACCGGGCTATATTGAACAACCTTAGATTGCGGTTTAGTCTTTAATCTTTTAGAATGGGTTTTGGTTCATTAATATGTAAAGCCCAGAAGTACTTTGAAGTCAGGTTCTCGAGATGACTTAAGGTTTTATAAAAATCGGTGACATCACAGCTCAGTACATGAACGGTGTGAGGTTAGAGTCTGAAGATTGTCTGTATCCCAATCAGACTGGTTCCATTTCCAAAGTAGGAAGTTTTAAAATATTACAATTTTAAAAATTATTAAAATATTGACTACCTACAGATTGTGCTTTTTGATCAAAATTGAATGTATCAGCAAATGCAAATTTATCCCATAGACGAGTGTGTGTGTGTGTCTGAGAGTTTGCATAAGAGCGTTTGCCTGTGTGCATGTTTGGTAATGCAAGAGTGTGATGGAGTATAAGCTTGTGAAGGTGTGAATATTGGGTGGTGGGAGTGTGTCTCTGAGTGAGATCATGCGTATGAGAGAGGTAGAGATAAAAGCGAGGAGTGCATTTTGCTACAAAAACAAAGGGCAGGACTTGTACAGTTACTGGTAGGGCCCTGGATCATGTTGTAGAACAGAGACATGGGGCGTGGTTTAAGTACATAGTTCTTTGAAAGTTGCATCACTGGTAGACAGGGTGGTTAAGGCATTTAGCACACTTGCCTTCACTGTTCACACCATTGAATATTGGAGTTGGGATATCACGTTGAGGTTGTATAGGATATTGGTGAGGCAACTTTTAGAATGCTGAGTCCAGTTCTGTTCGCCCTGTTATAGGAAGAACACTGTTAGATAGGGTTTGGAAAAGATGTACCAGGACGTTGTCAGGACTGGATGGTTTGAGTTAGGAGAGCCAGGGACGTTTTTCACTGGAGCATAGGAGGTTGAGGGGTGACCTTATTGAAACTTGTAAAATCATGAGGGGTATAGGTACGGTAACTAGCAAAAATAGTGAGGAGCCACGGAGGAAAATAAATTGTGGGTCTACCCTTTTTTTTTATCTATTGGCATTTGGACCCTTAAAATTTGTCAGTAATAGCAGCATTTCCACAGAGCATACTGCACAGGCTCCTCGGTGTCAGCAAGAACGGCGCTTGTTATTTTTGTCAGCTAAAAAATGCTCATGCTCCTAGTTTCCGCTGAAATGGGGCGCGACCTTTAGCCATTGGGGCATTCCTGGAGCACCAGAAGTTTGGTAGTCATCCTGCCAATCAGAACATCCCCTATTGTCTGAATGTGGAAGTTGTCCTGCACCTCTCTCTCTGAATGAAGATTAAGTTTCACCCCAGACTGCAACTTCCTTCCTCTGTCCACTTTTCTCATGCCCTTTTCTTCATTGTGGGCTTAAATTGCTGACTTGTAGCAAATGAAAGGAAACGGATTGAATCCAGGAAGGAGCAGACTCAGGAAATGTTGGTCCAGGACTGTCTGAATTGGCAAACACATGGCAAATCCAATACTTCAATGTGAAGTTATATCCTTTGCTGTGGGGGAAGAAAAAAAACAAAGAAGGGGCATTGTTTAAATGGTGATATTGGGATGTGGATGAAGGTGAGGACTGCAGGTGTTGAAGATCAGAGTCAAAAAGTGTGACACTGGAAAAGCACAGCAGGCCAGGCAGCTTCCAAGGAGCAGGAGAGTCGATTTTATGGGTACGAGACTTTCGTCAGGAATGATGTGTGGATGTACAAAGGGGCATCAGCATCCTTCTATGCCAGTCAATGCCAGTTGTCAGACAGGTGTAGTAAGCAATCAGCAAGGCAAGTGGTATATCAGCAAGAGGAATTGAGTTCAGAAGTGGGGATGTCTTTGTGCAGATAGGAGGTCATTAAATATATTCAAAGCTGAGTTTATCTGACTTTTGAACAACAAAGAAGTGGATGGTTGTGGGGGAAGGAAATAAAATGGTTTAAGACCAGTACAGAACAGTTAGAGTCAAACAGCACAGAAACAGACCCTTGAGCCAATGAGTCCATGCTGACTATATTCACAAACTAAACTAGTCCCACCTGGTTTCATCCATATTCCTCCAAACTTTTCCTATTCATGTACTTATCAAAATGTCTTTTAAATGTTGTTACTCTACCTGCATCCACCATTTCTTCATTCCACACACAAACCACTCTCTTAAAAGAAAAAGGTTTTCCTCATGTCTTTTTAAAATCTTTCTCCACTCACCTTAATTTGCTCCTCATTTTGAAACGACACTTGCCATTCAACTCATGATTGCTATACCCCTCATGATTTTATAATCCTTTAAAAAGGTCACCTCTCAACCTCCTGTGCTCCAGTGAAAAATTCCCAACTTATCCACCGAGATGTAGGTAGATCCATATCCAGTTATGATCTGTTCGATGCTGGTGCAGGTTTGAAAGACCAAATGGCATACTCCTGCCCCCAATTCTGTGTCCAGGACAGTAAGAAACCGGAAGACAGGAGCAGAAATTAGGTCAGTCAGCCCATCAGGTCTGCTGTTACCATTCAAATGTGTCTGATAAGTTTGTTAACCCTATTCTCCCACTTTCTCCCAGGACCCCTCGATACTCCAGAATCTATTTGTCTCAGTCTTAAATATCCTCATTGACTTGGCCTCCACAGCCTTGTGTGTCAAGGAATTCCATAGATTCACTGCTCTCTGGCTGAAGATGTTTCTCCTTGAATCCGTTCTAAAAGGTCTTCTCTTTTCTTTAAGACTGTGCCCTCTGGACCCAGTCTCTCCTGCCATTGGAAACAGCTTCCCAACATCCACTCTGTCGAGGCCGTTCAGTATTCTGTATGTTTCAATTGGATCCCCTCTGAGTGTGGGCCTGTTAATCAGCATGAATCAGACCCTTTAGGATGAGATATAGCAGGGATTAGATTCAGCAAAGTGGGAATGGAGGGAGAGTGTGTGGATTGGAGATTTTCAGCTTGTCTGGAATAAGAGGAAATAAATATAAACTAGAATTGATCAGATGTGCTGAGGAATGGCAGATGGTGTTTAATTTCGAGAAATGTGTGGCTTGCATTTTGGTCAAGCAATCGATGCAGGACTGGCACAGTTAAGGGGAGTGTTGCAGAACAAAGAGACCATGGTATGCTTTCCTTTATTGATCAGATCATTGAGTATAGCAGTTGGGAGGTCCTTTTGCAGCTGTGCAGTTCATTTGGTTTGGCCACTTTTGGAATACTGCATTCAGTTCTGGTTTCCCTGCTGTAGGAAAGATGTTGTGAAACTTTGAAAGGGGTGGAAAAGATTTATAAGGCTGATGTCAGAGTTGGAGGGTTTGAGCTACAGGGAGAGGCTGAATACCTCCGGTATATTTTCCCTGGAGTATCAGAGGCTGAAGGCTGACTTCATAGAAGTTTATAAGGATAGGGTGAATACCCAAGGTCTTTTCCCCATGGTGGGGGGGGGGGGGGGGGGTCTAGAACTAGAGGAGCTTAGGTTTAAGGTGAATGGAGAAAGGGACGTGAGGTGAAACTTTTTCACGAAGAGGTTGGCGGATGTTTGGAACCTGCTGTCAGAGGAAAAATGACACAATTTAAAAGACATCTGGGTACATGAATAGCATGGGTTTAGAGGGATATGGGCCAAATGCTGGCAAGTGGAACTACATTAATTTAGGATCTCTGGCCGGCATCTGTCTAGGTTAGGGTGGATTAGCCATATTAAATTGTTCCGTCAGGTTCAGGGATGTGCAGGTTAGGGTGGATTAGCCATGGTGTTTAGGGATGGGCAGGTTAAGTGCATTAATAAGGGTTAAATGTAAAGCAATAGGGTTTGGGAAATGGGTGTGGGTGGGTTACCATTCGCAGGGTCGGTGTGGACTCCTTGGGCCGAATGACCTGCTTCCACACTCTGGGTATTCTCTGAAAGGAAGGAATTTTGCAAACTGCGTAGGGCAGTGCGGTCCAGGCGGCCGCCACCGGAGCAAGCGCAGTGCGGCACTGGTGACGTCACAACACGGAAGTGGCCATGTCCGTTTCAGAGTGAAACTCACTTCCTCCCTCTAAGCAACTCTTCATCCTGGGGGGATCTGTTCACTTGTAGCAACTGGAGTGAACCCAGGGAGGGAGCAGATACTGCAAATTCAAGGTGAGGAGAGCCGGATGGAGGGTGGGAGGTGCTGTTTTCCCCAGCGTGCCAGAGACTGGGGGGCGGGTCAACCAGAAAGATTACTTATAAAATCGAGGGGCGGGGATAGAGTAAATAGACAAGGTGGTTTCCTTGGGATGGGGGAGTCCAGAACTGGAGGTTAATAAGTTTAGGCTGAGGACGGGGATGGGAGTGGTGAAGATTTAAGAGACCTAAGGGGTATTGTTTTCACGCAGAGGGTGGTGCGTGTATGGAATGAGGTGCCAGAGGAAGTGACGCAGGCTGGTACAATTGTAACATTGAAAAGGCATTTGGATGGTATATGAATAGGAAGGGTTCAGATGGATATGGGCCAAGTGCTGGCAAATGTGACTACCTTAATTTAGAATGTCTGATCAGCACGGAAGAGTTTGCTCTAAGTATCTGTTTCTGTGCTATATATCTCTGTGAATCTGACTTTCCACAAACATTTGCCACGTCTTTGTTTGGTTTCTCTCTGGTGTTGGTCTTAATACCTTGATGCCTCACTTTCTCCCCCGTTCCTGGGTACGTTAACCATTTTGTGTCTGGCTGTTCCTCAAGAAGCTGCTTTGCAGGTTCACCCTGAATTGAGGCACTTTTTAAAAAAAATTCTTCCCAAAATCAGACCTGCTCACTCTCGGCACTATCCCAATATTGTGATAGATATTAACTCAGGTGGAGGTATCCAAAATTCAGAGGGATGTCAGTCCTGACGTTTTTGCTTTTCTGCCCTGTGAGATCCTGAATCAGCACCTTCAGGAGAATTAGAGTGGAGTGAGAACAGAGGGGGAGAGAGAGTGGGATAGTGCTTTCAATTTTGTGGAATAACAACAGAAAAGAATATTCCACAGAGTAGAAATTCAGAACACTCAATTCTACCCTGGACTGACATTGATGTTTGTGATCTCTTTTTAGAATATTGGAGATCTGAAGACGGAAGTTTCAAAATCAACAGATGAAGGGCTCGTGCCTGAAATATTGACTCTCCTGCTCCTCAGATGCTGCCTGACCTGTGCTTTTCCAGCGCTGCACTTTTCGACTCTGACTCTCCAGTTTCTGCAGTCCTCACTTTGACGTCAATGTCTGACAGTCACTCAATCCATCTGGACCACAATGATTTTCAACTATGATTCTGTGAAAAGGAGCAAAGTATTTTCATTGTTGTTTCAGTACGTTTTCAGCAGCAGTGGGACTGGATGAGCCACTGTACTGTTGCAGTGGACTGTGGAGCCTGAAACAATAATACGGCTTGGAAAGAGGATATCACGGCGGGTAGAAGCTCTACACACATTTGTGTGCGGCTGAAGCTTCGGCCATGGAGAAACCCGGGGAATCCTGCCCTGTGGAGAAACTGTGGAGGTGTGGCGACTGCGGGAAAGGTTTCTGTGTCCCCTCTGCCTTGGAGACCCATCGGTGCATCCACACAGGCCTCCACCCTTCAGATCCACCAACAAGTCCACACGGGGGAGAGGCCCTTTAGCTGTCCTGAGTGTGGGAAGGGCTTCAGCCATTCCTCCAATCTGACACACTGGTGGGTCCACTTGGGGAGAGGCCCTTCCCCTGCCCCGAGTGCAGGAAGGCCTTCAGCAATTCTTCCCATCTGCTGAGGCACTGGCGGATCCACAATGTTGAGAGGCCATTTGCCAGCCCCTAGTGTGGGTGGAGGTTTTTGTTGACCTGCAACTTGTGGGGGCACCAGTGCTCCCAACAATCGGATTACACCGGTGAAGCTGTTGTGGGTCACCCCCAGGACTGAAACTCCCGCCTGTTCTGGCAGTGGAGAGTCAGTGAGCTATTTTTGTTTCCTGCTGGACTTCCCTCCGTCCAACTTTGCTTCCAGTGGGAGCTGCAGCATGTTGAGCCCAGAAGCTACTCTTTTTTTTTTTCTGTCCAGTTAAAGAATTGTTGGCTTTTTCTGGGAATGAGTCGCAGTCTGTAAGAAGTAGTTGAATGCATCGGGACAACCATTCACATTCAGCAGTGACTTTGAAATTAGATATACGGTTATGTGTGTGTGAACTACTCATCATCCAAAAATTGCACAAAAGCTTGGAAATCAATTGTTGGAAACTGGTTGAATTGGTAATTTCTTTATTTTCTTTTTTAATTTACCCCTTAAGTCTCTGTCTGAGATGGTGGGGGCATGATCATTGCTATTAATTAAATTATCTTGTTTAACTTTGCCTGAGTAAAGTTGCAGTATTTATAATTGTTAATTTTTATTTAAATTATAGTTTTGGTGTGCAAAATCTGTTCTTCAAGTCTGACTAGGAAGAGCTGAGAAATTCTGAGGGACATTGTGTGTTTTAATTTAATTGTGCTGTGAATCTGGTGATAATGACAATCGTTTGTATTGGCTTGCTTACCCTTGCCTTCACCCTAACTACTCACTGTAGTAGTGAGTTCCACAGTCTCACCACAATCTTGAAGTTTCTCATGAAATCCTCAGTACAGACTTGGAAAGGAAAATGTAGACGAGCAGAATATAAGGTGCTATCTGCAAAAAGCCAGGAAGAATTCGGCAAAGTAAAACTTTGACAATGAAGAAACAAATAAGGAACTTTGACAACAATGCAGAGATCACAAGTCAGTGTTCAAGGTAACAGTCATGACAAAAAAATGTACTCTATAGACATTGGATATTGTAATTAGGCAAATGTCGAGATGCTGTCGTTGGTTAAATCCAATAAGGTAAGACAAATAAAATAACCAGAACTACTAATCGTAATTGGATGTGGATTTCCCTACGGAGAAAGTGAGGACTGCAGATGCTGGAGTACCAGAGTTGAAAAATGTCATGCTGGAAAAACACAGCAGACCAGGCAGCATCCGAGGAGCAGGAGAAGGGCTTAAGCCCTTCCTGAAGAAGGGCTTATGCCTGAAACGTCGATTCTCCTGCTCCTTGGATGCTGCCTGGCCTGCTGTGTTTTTCCAGCACGACATTTATCGACTGTGGATTTCCCTAAGACAAGTGTATACTGTTGATTTGGTATAGGTAAGCTGCTCTTAAAAATAATTGAACAGTATATCAAACAGATGTACTTGATCATCTGGGGGGTTTGTTGCCAACTTATGGAAGTGGCTCTGCAGGCTTGAATAAAAGCAGTGTACGAAAAGTGTCCACGTATCATCTGGTAAGTTACAGGCTCCAGGCAGTTCTAGAATCCCGACCAGCGTGCAATAGGTCATTCAGCCCATCAAGTTGACACTGACCATCCATTCCAACTACCCTATTCTGGTAACCCTTCATTTCCCATGGCCAATCCACCCTAATCCGGATATCATTTGGACTGTGGGAGGAAGCCCACACAGACACAGGGAGAATGTGCAAACACCACACAAACAGTTGGCTGAGGGTGGAATCAAACCTGGGGCCCTGATGCTGTGAGGCAGCAGTGCTAACCATTGAGCCACCACCCTGTGCAGCTCTGAGGGAGTGAATTTCAAAGACTCGTAACCTTTGAGAGAAAAGCAAAACTTTTCCATCTTAAATGAGAGGCCACTTATTTGTTAACTGTGTCCACTCATTTCTAGTCTCTGCCACAAAGGGATTCATACATTCACATTAAGTCCTCTCAGGATGTTATACATCTCCATCAGATCATCTAATTCTTCGAAGCTCAAACTGATACAAGCCGAGCCCAATATCCCCTTGACCCCGATAAGCTAAGTAATGCAGCGACCCTTGACCTCACTGACATGACACAGGATGCCTTCAATCTAAGTTGACCTTTACCCTCTAACATCTTGACCCCAGGCCAGCATGTGGTCAGCTACAACTCAGTTCTGACGGGAACAGATGAACTGATCAGACAGCGGTAAGGTGGACACTACATCCCCAGAGAAACCTATTCGAGTGTGAAAGTTGTTCAGCTCCCATTCGGATTGTTGCAGGGACAATATCTCCTGTCATTTAAAAGTCTTTGATCCCAATAAAGTTCTGGTTCTGTTGCACGTTGTGTGTTTTATCAATCTGTGTTTCACTCGATTTTCTGTTCCTGCCATTCCCATTAGGAACTGTGAATTCAGTACCAGGTAATAGTCTCACTTCTGAATTATCATTGAGAATTGGTGTACAACATACCAAGTGTCAGTCAGAATGGAAGGAGCTGTACTCTTTATTTAACCCTCTGCTGTCTCTGTCCTGGGATTGTTTGAATGGGAACGTTAGAGGGAGTTTTACTCTGTATCTAACCCAATGATGTGTCTTTCTTGGCACTGTTTGTTTGGGACAGTGTCATGGTAGCTTCACTTTCAACTGAAAAGAGTAGAGGAGGCTGTATTCTGATTGTATTCCCATGCTGTCCCTGTCCTGGGAGTTTTAGATGGGACAGAGTGCTGATGGAGAGAGCTGTCCTATCTGTCATGAAGACCTCTGTAATTGCAGCGAATGCAGACTTGGCTGTGGGAGTGGAGGGTACTTTTACTTGAACACACCCGTCTTGGGCTTTGCTCTGCTGATCAAGACCATCTCAGACACCTTCATTCTCTTTTCCAACCAACCACAGGATGGTTAAGGATGGGTAAAAATGCTGGCATTGCCAGCGGTGCCTACACCCCAAGAACGAATAAATACTTTTTGTTTAAAAGTTACACTTATATTCCAAACCCTCTGATTACTTACATCTGAAAATTCATATTTGATTGCAATATCATTTTAAAACATAGGAATGTGGCAACCGTAGAAATATAACGAGCAACAAATTGAGCAGGTCACAGGTAATGAGCAGGATGGTAATTTGGACCAGAATGCTGAGTCAGCCTGACCCATGGCTGAGAGAGTTCACCCAGATGTTGCAGTTACAACTTCCCCAAAAATATGTCCCTGATGTAAGATCATTCAATGACTTGAAGAGCTAACTGTTTCTATCTCCATAGCTGCTGCCAGACTTGCTGAGTAATTCCAGCCCTTCTGCTTTACCCTTTTATGGGATTTGAGCTTCCCTAAGTCAGTGTAATGAAGAACTGCAGATACTGGAGATCTGAAATACACAAAGGCAGAAATTGCTGGAGAAACTCAGCAGGATTAGTAGCACATATTGAGAAAGAATCAGAGTTAGCATTTTGAGTGCATTTTGACCCTTCTTCACAGCTGTTCTGGACTTAGGACAGGATATTGACTCAGTTTCTTTCTCACTCTCCACCAGTGTTGCCTGACTGGCTGGCTGAGTTTCTCCAGCAATTTCTGTTTTTGACTCTTTCACAACGTTGATGTTTGTTGCCCATCCTTAATTGCAAGGTGTCTTGCTTGTGCCATTTCAGAGAGCAGTTTAAGAGTCATCCACATTGCTGTGGGTCTGCAATCACATGTAAGCCAGACCAGGTAAAGATGGCAGTTTCCTTCCTGAAAGGACATGGTTTTTTATGACGATTGACATCAGTGCCATCGACACCATGCTGAGACTAACTTTGTGTTCCACATTTATTAGTTGGTTTATTCAAATTTCACCACTTGCTGTGATGGGATTTGATCCGATGTCCCTGGATTACTCACCCAGTGACATTACGACTACGCTGTTGTTTCCTGTACTTTACTATTTTGCGTTTACTGTTTCTGTCTTTGGCCTCTGATATTTGGGAAATGAACCTGTTTAAAGAGCTGCCCTGAACCTGCCCCTTTGACCAAGTCTTTCGTCACCTGTCGTTATCTGTGCTCCGGTATTGTAATTTTAGAAAATAATTCTTCTTATTTTCACATGAAGCACTTTGAGGCAGTTGACTATACCACAGATGTTATTTGAATGCAGCTTGTATCCCTATCTTAACATCTGGAACTAGGGAGTCATATGTTAAAAGTGTGAGGTTGCACATTTAAGACAGAAATGAGATTTCTTTTCTCTCTGAGGGTTGTGTGTCTTCCACAAAAGGCAGTGGATTCAGTATCTTTAAGGCAGAGATAGATAGGTTCTTGCTAACCAAGTGGGTGACAGATTGTCGGGGATGTGGAGGAATGTAGAGCTGAGGTTGTATTCAGATCAGCCATGATCATATTGAATGTTGCAGCAGGCTCGAAGGGCCGAGTGGCCTACTCCTGTCCCTTTGTCTGTCTGTGTCTCCCCTCTTATATCCTTGAACTGGGTCCTTCCTTTCCAATATTGCCTCTTGTAGACAGTTAATTGCTGTGTTTCTTATATCAATTTTGTTCCTTCTCGCTCAGTGTTGCTGAAAATCTTCTAACTAAAATAAAAGTTCCTGTTACTATCGCATCAAGGGAAGTGTTGGTTTGGATGTAACGTTGAAATAGCCATTCCCATCTTTTCCAGACTTCCACATTTAAAGCCCTCGAGTCTGGTTTCTGCCCCTGAAACAGTTCTTGTCAAGGTCATGTTTGACATTCTTTGCAATGGTGACAGAGGTAAACATTCCCTGGGTTCAAAACCTACTAAGACAGATGGTGGAATGTAAATTCAATATAAATCTGGAATGAAGAGTCTAATTACAAAACTGTTGTGTATTGTTGTAAAAATGGGCGGCACGGTGGCTCAGTGTTTAACCTTGGGCGACTGTGTGGAGTTTGCACATTCTCCCTGTGTCTGCGTGGGTTACCTCCAGGTGCTTCGGTTTCCTCCCACAGTCCAAAGATGTGCAGGTTAGGTGAATTAGCCATGGTAAATTGCCCATAATGTTAGGTGCATTAGTCAGAGGGAATTGGAGGAGAAAGTGAGGTCTGCAGATGCTGAAGATCAAAGTTGAAACTTTATTGCTGGAACAGCACAGCAGGTCAGGCAACATCCAGGGAACAGGAGATTCGACGTTTCGGGCACAGGCCCTTCTTCAGGAATGAGCAGAGAGTGTTCAGCAGGAGAAGATAAAAGGTAGGGAGGAGGGACTTGGAGGAGGGCGTTGGAAATGTGATCGGTGGAAAGAGGTCAAGGTGAGGGTGATAGGTCGGAGTAGGATGGAGGCGGAGAGGTCAAGAAGAAGACTGCAGGTCAGGAAGGCGGTGCCGGGCTGGAGGGATTCGGCTGAGACAAGGTGGGGGGAGGGGGGATGAAGAAACTGGTGAAGTCCAAGTTCATTTTCAGCAGGAGAAGATAAAAGGTAGGGATTTCAGCAGGAGAAGACCTCAAATTCACCTGGACAGTCTCGGACTCCTCCCTCCCCTTCCCAGACCTTTCTGTTTCTATCTCAGGCGACCGAATCAACACGGACATCTACTACAAACCAACCGCCTCCCACAGCTACCTGGACTACACCTCCCATCCTGCCCCCTGTAAAAACGCCATCCCATTCTCCCAATTCCTTCGTCTCCGCCGCATCTGCTCCCAGGAGGACCAGTTCAAAATACGTACAACACAGATGGCCTCCTTCTTCAAGGACCGCAATTTCCCCCCCGACGTGGTCGACGGTGCCCTCCACCGCATCTCCTCCACTTCCCGCTCCTCCGCCCTTGAGCCCCGCCCCTCCAACCGCCACCAGGACAGAACCCCACTGGTCCTCACCTACCACCCCACCAATCTCCATGTACAGCGCATCATCCGCCGTCACTTCCGCCACCTCCAAACAGACCCCAGCACCAAGGATATATTTCCCTCCCCTCCCCTATCAGCTTTCCGTAGAGACCACTCCCTCCGCGACTCCCTTGTCAGATCCACACCCCCCACCGACCCAACCTCCACTCCCGGCACCTTCCCTTGCAACCGCAGGAGGTGCAACACTTGCGCCCACACCTCCCCCCTCACTTCTCTCCAAGGCCCCAAAGGAAACTTCCATATCCGCCACAGATTCACCTGCACCTCCACCCACATCATCTACTGCATCCGCTGCAGCCGGTGTGGCCTCCTCTATATTGGGGAGACAGGCCGCCTACTTGCGGAGCGATTCAGAGAGCACCTCTGGGCCACCCGGACGAACCAACCCAACCACCCTGTAGCACAGCATTTCAACTCCCCCTCCCACTCCACCGAGGATATGCAGGTCATTGGACTCATCCACCGCCAAACCACAACAACGCGACGGTCGGAGGAGGAGCGTCTTATCTTCCGACTCGGAACTCTCCAACCACAGGGGATGAACTTGGACTTCACTAGTTTCTTCATCCCCCCTCCCCCCACCTTGTCTCAGCCGAATCCCTCCAGCCCGGCACCGCCTTCCTGACCTGCAGTCGTCTTCTTGACCTCTCCGCCTCCATCCTACACCGACCTATCACCCTCACCTTGACCTCTTTCCACCTATCACATTTCCAACGCCCCTCCTCCAAGTCCCTCCTCCCTACCTTTTATCTTCTCCTGCTGAACACTCTCTGCTCATTCCTGAAGAAGGGCCTATGCCCGAAACGTCGAATCTCCTGTTCCCTGGATGCTGCCTGACCTGCTGTGCTGTTCCAGCAATAAAGTTTCAACTCAGAGGGAATTGGGTTTGGTGGGTTACTTTTCGGAGGGTTGGTGTGGACTGGTTGGGCCGAAGGCCCGGTTTCCACACTGTAGAGAATCTGTAAGGAATCTAATCTAATCTTTTTTAAAAAAAACTCATCTGGTTTTCCGCTGTCTGAACCTGGTCTGGCCTACATGTGATTCCAAACCCACTGTAAGCTGGTTGAGTCTTCATTGCCCTTATGGTCAATTGTTAAAACTCACCCTTTTTGACCAGGATGTTGCTGGAATGATTTATAGACTGGATAGGCTGGGATGTCTTTTCACTGGAGTGTAGGAGATAGAGGGGCCACCTTATGGAGGTTTATAAAGTCATGAGGGGCAAAGATAAGGTGAATAGCAAATGTCTTTTCTCTAAGGGTAGGGGAGTTCAAAACTAGGGCATATATTTTTAAAGTGAGAGGAAAAAGACTGAAAAAGGACTAGAGGGGCAACTGTTTTTACACAGGGAGGTTTGTGTGTGAAGTGAACTGTTAGAGGAAGTGCTGAATGTTTAAAAGTCATAGAGCCAAAGCGCTGAACAGCACAGAAACAGACCCAACTCTCCATGCTGACCAGATATCCCAACCCAATCTAGTTCCACCTGCCAGCACCCAGCTCATATCCCTCCAAACTCTTCCTATTCATGTACCCACCCAGATGGCTTTTAATGGTTGCAATTGTACTATCCTCCACCACTCCCTCTGGCAACTCAACACGTACCACCCTCTATGTGAAAAAGTTGCCCCTTCGGTCTCCTCTAAATATCACCCCCCACCCCCCCTTAACCCTAAACATATGCCCTATAGTTCTGGACTCCCCCAACCCATGGTGCGATCTGGGTACGACATCTGTTACCCCATTGATTTTCAGGGTTGATTTGGCTGATCTGGCTGGGTAGGTGGTTGTCCCTCTTCTCTCTCAGTTCCATGTGCGTCCCTCCTGAAGCTCAACGCTCGGTCGTGGAGGATGCCCCCCTAGAAGAGAATTGCTCCGCCGGTCTAGGGTATATGATGTAGCTACACTCCCCTGCTTGGCCAAATCTCCATTTGGATAGGTACATGAATAGGAAAGGTTTGAAGGGATATGAGCCAAACACAGGCAGGGGGACTAGTTTAGTTTGGGAACAGGGTCAGCATGGACTAGTTGGACCGAAGGGTCTGTTTCCATGCTGTATGATTCTATGACCAAGATAGTGATCTTATGTTTTATGGTGCTCCTTAGGATTGTTTGTTCTATGAAAGGTGATATTGTGTATAGATAGAAATGCTCCAAGCAGGCACCACCCCCTCACCTCAATCCAGAGTCCCAAGTAGTCCTTCCAGCTGAGACAGAGGTTAACCTGCACATTTTCCAACCTAATTTACAATATCAGATGCGCCTGATGTGGTCCTTTTTACATCGGGGAGACAAAACATAAACTGAGGGAAAGTTCACCAACCATCTCAGCCGGGCCGACAGGACATCCTAGATCCGCCAATTTTAATTCCCTTTCCGACATGACCATCCTCGGCCTCCTCTATTGCCATGACAAACCACACCTCAACTTCCGCTTGGGCAGCCTTCAGCCTGGAGGACTCACCATTGAGTTCTCCAATTTCAAATACCGTCCCTCTCCTCCCCTCCCTCCGACCCCCAACCGGATTCGTTTCTCCAATTGGCCAACCACGTCAAACCCTCACCTGTCTACACCAATCCCCACTCCGCCACCCTGCCCCCACAACCCCCTTTATCTGTAGCTCCCCCGACACCCACCCCCAAACCTGAGGAAGAGTTACACCAGAAACGTCGACTTCTTCCCCTCCTGCTGCTGCCTGGCTCGCTGTGTTCTTTCAGCCTCCTGTCGGTCTACTTTGAGTCAGAAGCTGGAATGAAGTCGAGGTCGGTCCGAGTTTTGTTATCGGCAGATTCCGGGGCAGCGTTGTCGGAGACCGAGGTTGCGGGTGAGTACTGGGGCGGTCGCGATGGCCTGGATACCGACCCGGAACTCACATTGGACTGGAGAGGCCCGGTGCTGGATAGAGTCTCCACGGGGAGAAAGTGAGGGCTGCAGATGCTGGAGATCAGAGCTGAAAATGTGTTGCTGGAAAAGCGCAGCAGGTCGGGCAGCATCCAGGGAACAGGAGAATCGACGTTTCGGGGATGAGCCCTGAAGAAGCCACATTTTCAGCTCAAGTCTCCACGTGGGCGACACGGCAGTGTGGGCGGGGCCTGGGAGACGGTGGCAGCGTGGGGGCGGCGCCTGATATAGAAGGCAGCGTGGGGGCGGGGCCTGGAGGAGGAGGCGGCAACATGAAGGTGGCTGAAAATGTGTTCCTGGAAAAGCGCAGCAGGTCAGGCAGCATCCAAGGAGCAGGAGAACCAACCCTTTGGGCATGCGCCCTTTTTCAGCAATGAGGAAAGTGTGTCCAGCAGGCTAAGATAAAACGTAGGGACTTGGGGGAGGGGGGTTGGAAATGCGATAGGTGGAAGGCGGTCAAGGTGAGGGTGATAGGCCGGAGTGGGGGTGGGGGCGGAGAGGTCAGGAAGAAGATTGCAGGTTAGGAAGGCGGTGCTGAGTTCGATGGATTTGACTGAGTCAAGGTGGGTGGACGGGAAATGAGGAAACTGGAGAAATCTGAGTTCATCCCTTGTGGTTGGAGGGTTCCTAGGCGGAAGATGAGGCACTCTTCCTCCAACCGTCATGTTGCTATGGTCTGGCGATGGAGGAGTCCAAGGATCTGCATGTCCTTGGTGGAGTGGGAGGGGGAGTTGAAGTGTTGAGCCACGGGGTGGTTGGTCCGGGTGTCCCAGAGGTGTTCTCTGAAACGCTCCGCAAGTAGGCGGCCTGTCTCCCCAATATAGAGGAGGCCACATTGGGTGCAGCGGATGCAATAAATGATGTGTGTGGAAGTGCAGGTGAATTTGTGGCGGATATGGAAGGATGCCTTGGAGGGAAGTAAGGGGGGAGGTGTGGGTGCAAGTTTTGCATTTCTTGCGGTTTCAGGGGAAGGTGTCGGGAGTGGAGGTTGGGTTGGTGGGGTGTGTGGACCTGACGAGTGAGTCACGGAGGGAGTAGTCTTTTCGGAATGCTGAAAGGGGAGGGAAATATATCCCTGATGGTCTTTGAAGAAGACATGGAGGTGGCACCTGGTATGGAATACAGCGTGGGGGCGGGGCCTGGAGGAGGTGGCGACGGCACCTGGTATGGAATACAGCGTGGGGACGGGGCCTGGAGGAGGTGGCAACGGCACCTGGTATGGAATACAGCGTGGGGACGGGGCCTGGAGGAGGAGGCAACATGGAGGTGGCGCCTGGTATGGAATACAGCGTGGGGGTGAGGGTGTATGTGCAGGTTAGGTGCATTGGTCAGGGGGTAAATGTTGGGTAATATGTCTAGGTGAGTTACTCTTCCGGACTTGGTGTGGACTTGTTGGGCTGCAGGGCCTGTTTCCATACGGTACTGACTTTATGAGCTTCTTTTCTGCTAATCCTAGGGAAAAGACACCTTATCTATACTCTTACGATTTTCTAAACCTCTACAACGTCACCTCTCAACTTTCTAGGCTCCAGCGGAAAAACATCCTAGCCTATCCCGCCTCTCCTTATAATTCAAACCCTCCATTCCTGATAATGTTCTGGTAAAGTAAGGAATAGGGAATTGTATCGAATCATGTAAATGTACTGTCTGAAAAAAATTGGTTGTATTCTTGCCTGAGATGATGACAATATCTGATATAAGTAATTACAAATCCAATTATTTTGGTCACAAAATTGAACAATCATTGTGTAACAAAAGGATCTTTGCCCTGAGGCATTGGTGCTTCCAAGCTGACCATCAAAAGTTCAGTTTGTCCCTGCATTCTTTCCTGGTCGTGTTTTTGTGCATTTTGAAAATATTCCCAATCCTCTGAGCAAAGGAGTTGGGCAGTTATGTTGTGGATGTATAGGACATTGGTTAGGCCACTTTTGGAATATTGTGTGCAATTCTGGTCTCCCTCCTATCGGAAGGATGTTGTGAAACCTGAAAGGGTTCAGAAAATATTTACAAGAATGTTGCCAGGGTTTGAGCTGAATCGGCTGGGGTTGTTTACCCAAGGGTAAGGTTTACCCAAGGGAGGCTGAGGTGTGACCTTATACACATTTATAAAATCATGAGGGGCATAGATAGGGTATGATAGATGACAAGGTAGGGAATTGGGGGAGTCCAGAATTAGAGGATAATAGGGTTAGAGTGAGGAGGGGGGAGATTTAAAGGGGACCTATCGTGCAACTTTTTCATGCAGAAGGTGGTGCGTGCAAGGAATGAGCTGCCAGAGGAAGTGGTGGAGGCTGGTATGATTACATTTTAAAAGGCATCTGGATGGTTATATGAATAGGACGGGTTTAGAGGGATATGAGTCAAGTGCTATCAAATGGGACTAGATTAATTTAGGATATCTGGTCAGCATGGACGAGTTGGACCAAAGGACCTGTTTCTGTGCTGTATATCTCTATGACTCTGGCTTGCCACTAATATTTACTACGTCTGTATGTTCAGTTTTTCTCTGGTGTTGGTGCCAATGCCTTGATGTCTCATTTCTTCCTCACCACCTCCCCGGACATTAACCATTTTGTGTCTGGTTATTTCTCCAGAAGCTGTAGGTTCATCCTGAATTGACACTTTTTTGCTTCCCAAATCAGACCTGCTCACTCTCAGCAGTATCCCAACATCGTGAAAGATAATAACTTTCAGATGGAGGTATCCAAAACTCAAGAAAAAAAGAGAGAGAGAGAGATGGTGCTTTCAATTTTGTGGAAAAAGAAAAGAATGTTCTGCAGAGAGTAGAGTTGCTTGTTCTGAATTTCTACCCTGGACTGACAGTGATGATTTTTGTAATTTTTTTTAAGAGTATTTGAAGATCTGAAGACAGAAGTTTCAAAATCAACAGTTCGGGCTTATGCCTGAAACATCAACTCTACTGCTCCTCGGATGCTGCCTGACCTGCTGTGCTTTTTCAGCATCGCACTTTTCAACTCTGACTCTTCAGCATTTGCAGTCCTCACTTTCATGTCAATGACTGACAGTCACTCAATTCATCAGGACTGCAACAACTTTCGACTATGATTCTGTGAGAAGGAACCAAGCTTTTTCGTTCCTGTTTCAATACGTTTTCAGCATCAGTGGGACTAGATGAGAGACCCTATTATTGCATCGCTCTGAGTGTGGAGCCTGAAAAAGTTATACGGCCTTGGAAGAGGAATTCACGCCGAGGAAGAGCTGTACGTGCTTTTGTGTGCGGATGAAGCTTCGGTCATGGAGAAACCCAAGGAATCCCACCCTGTGGAGAAACGGTGCAAGTGTGACAACTGTGGGAAAGGCTTCCATTTCCCGTCTGACCTAGACACTCATCGGCGCAGTCACACCGGGGAGAGGCCGTTCTCCTGTCATGAGTGTGGAAAAGGCTTTAGCAATTCCTCCCACCTGCTGAGGCACCGGCAGGTCCACACAGGGGAGAGACCCTACAGCTGCCCCGACTGTGGGAAGACCTTTAGCAGTTCCTCCCACCTGCAAAGGCACCAGCTGGTCCACACAGCTGATAAGCCATTCACTTGCCCTGAGTGCAGGAAGGCCTTCAGCTATTCCTCTGCCCTCCTGACCCACCACCGGGTCCACACGGGGGAGAAACCCTTCAGCTGCCCTGAATGTGGGAAGACATTCAGCAATTCCTCCAACCAGCTGAGGCACCTGCGGGTCCACACGGGGGAGAAACCCTTCAGCTGCCCTGAATGCGGGAAGACATTCAGCAATTCCTCCGCCCGGCTGAGGCACCACCGGGTCCACACAGGGGAGAGGCCCTTCAGCTGCCCCGAGTGCGGGAAGGGCTTCAGCAATTCCTCTGCCCGGCTGATGCACCAGCGGATCCACACCGGGGAGAGGCCTTTCAGCTGCCCCGAGTGCGGGAATACCTTCAGTAATAGCTCCCACCTGCAGAGGCACCAGCGAGTCCACACTGGAGATAAGCCGTTTGCCTGCCCAGAGTGCGGGAAGACTTTCAGCAGTTCCTCCCACCTGAAGAGGCACCAGGGGGTCCACACAGGGGAGAAGCCCTTCACTTGCCCCAAGTGCAGGAAGACCTTCAAGGATACCTCTGCCTGGCTGAGGCACCAGCAGGTCCACACCGGGGAGAGGGCATTTTCCTGCGCCGAGTGTGGGAAGGGCTTTACCCAGACATCCCACCTACTGGCCCATCAGCGGGTCCACACGGGGGAGAGGCCCTTCCCCTGCCCCAAGTGCGGGAAAGCCTTCAGCAATTCCTCCAACCTGCTGAGGCACCAGCGGATCCACACTGGGGACAGGCTGTTGTCCTGTCCCTAGTGTGGGCAGAGGTTCTCATCATCCTGCAACTTGCGGAAGCACCAGTGCTCTCAACAATCTGATTCTGCCGGTGACACTGCTGTGGGTCACTCCCAGGACTGAACCCTTCCCATTCTGACAGTGAGTGCAGTGGGAGAGTCAGCATGCCCCCCCCCCCCCCACCCACCCCCAACTTTGCTTCCAGTGGGCATTGCTGCTCATTGTGCCCGGGAGTGTTCTTTCTAGTTTTTTCTGCCCACATAAAGAGTTGTTGGCTCTTTCTGGGAACGAGTCTACAATAAATAGCTAAATACTTTGGGGTGTCCATTCGTATTCAGCAGTGACTTTGAATTTAGATTTACAGTTACGTGCCTGTGAACAATCCATTGTCTAAGGATTGCACAAATGCTTGGCAATCCATTTTTGAATTGGTAATTTTAAAATTTTCTTTCTTCAGTCTCTGTTTCTGAGATGGTGGGGAAATGATCATTGCTATTAATTAGATTATCGTGTTTAACTTTGCCCTAGCAAAGTTTCAGTATTTATAATTGTTGGTTTGTGTTTAAATTATAATTTTGGTGTGCAAGATCTGTTCATCAAGTCTGGTTAGGAACAGTTGAGAAATTTTGAGGGACTTTGCATGTCTTAATTTCATTGTGTTGTGAATCTGGTGACAGTGACACTCATTTGTATTGGCTGGCTTACCCTTGGTTGTAATGCTTTTCATGCCAACCTGTTGCGATGGTAGTGAGTTCCACAGTCTCACCACATTCTGAGGTTTCTCATGAAATCCTCAGTATAGACCTGGAAAGGGAAAACGTTGACCAGAGCAGAAGATCGGGTGCTAACTGCAAAAAGCCAGGAACACATTCGACTAAAGTAAAACCTTGACAATGTATGGACAAATGAGGAACTTTGAGAGCAATAAGGAGGTCACAAGTCAAAAGACAAAAAGAAAAATACTGTGCGAACATTGGATTTTGTAATTCGGCAAGTGCCAAGATGCTGTAGTTGGTTGAATACAATAAGGTAAGGCAGATGAAATAACCAGAACCACTAATTGTAACTGGATAACGATAACCATAAAACAACTGTATACTATTGATTTGGTATATGTAAACTACTCTTAAAATAACACAACAGTATATAAAATGGATGTATTTTAGTATTTGGGGAGTTTGTTGCCATCTTGTGGAAATGGCTCTGCAGGCTTGAATAAAAGCAGTGTAAGAAAAGTGTCCACGTGTCATCTGGTCAGTTACAGGCTCCAGGCGGTTCTAGAATCCTTAGTGTGCAAGCAGGCCATTCATCCCATCGAATCAGCACTAACTATCGCACCCAGACCCACTCTGCTATCCTATCCCCGGAACTGTGCATTTCCCATGGCCAATCCACCCTCACTTTCACATCTTGTGGGAGGAGGCCAGAGCACCAGAGGAAACCCAGGCAGACACAGGGGCAGAATGTGCAAACTCCACGCAGACAGTTGGTCCGAGGGTAGAACCACACTAGGGTCACTGATGCCGTGAGGCAGCAGTGCTAACCACTGTACCACCACTCCATGTTTCCCTAAAAAAGTGAATTTCAAAGATTCGGGAATCTTTGAGAGAAAAACAAAACTCTCTTATCTTAAATGAGAGGCTAGTGTCTGGCTAGAAATGAGTGGACATAACAATGTGAATGTAAAGTCCTCTTCAGATGTCATACACCTCCATCAGATCATCTGGTTCTTCTAAGCTTGAACTGATACAAGCCCAGTCTGACATTCCCTTGTCCCTGATTATTATAAGTTGAGTAAATCAGCAACACGCAACCTCACTAGCATGACACAAGATCCCCTCTATCCAAGTTGACCTTTACCCTCTAACCTCTTGACCCCAGGCCACCATGTGGTCAGCCACAACTCACTCTGAATGAGAACAGATGAACTGACCAGACAGCAGTGAGGTGGACTCTGCATCCCCAGAGAAACTGATGAGAGTGAGAAAATTGTCCAGCTCACATTTGGATTGTTGCAAGGACCGTGTCTCCTCTCATTTCAAAGTCTTTGATCCCAATAAAATTCTGGTTCTGTTGTGCATTGTGTGTGCTTTATCTATGTTTCACTAGGTGATTTTCTGGACCTGGTCATTTCCCATTAGGAAGTGTGAATTCAGTGCCAGATAATAGTCTCACTTCTGAATTATCCTTGAGGATTGGTGTAGAACATACCAAGTGTCAGTCAGAATGGAAGACGTTCTACTGTTTATTTAATCCTCTGCTGTCATTGTCCTGGGAGTGTTTAAATAGGAAAGCGTAGAGGGAGTTTTACTCTGTATCCAAGCCAATGCTGTGCCTGTCATGGCAGTATTTGTTTGGGACAGTGTCGCGGTAGCTTCACTTTCAATTTAAGAGTAGAGGAAGCTTTATTCCGATTGTAATCCCATGCTGTTCTCCCTCCTGGAAGAAGGAAGCTGAAGCACCCAGAGGAGATCCAAACAGACACCGGGGGAGAATGTGCAAACTCAGCCCAGACAGTCGTCCAAGGGTGGAATCAAACTCAGTTCCCTGATGCTGTGAGGTAGCGGTGCTAACCTCTGTTCTATCTCATTCTGCTCTCTAAAGAAGTGAATTTTAAAGACTCAGGAAGCCTTCAGAGAAAAACATAACTCTCCTCTCTTAAATGAGTGGCCACCTATTTGTTAACTGGTCCACTCATTTCTAGTCTCTGGCACAATGGCATTCATCCATTCACATTGTTAAGTCCTCACAGGATGTTATACATCTCCATCAGATCATCTGATTTTTATAAGCTCTAACTGATAACATCGCAACCCGACAACCCCTTGACTCTGATTATAAGTTGAGTAAATTCAGTTATGAACTGCTTTGAATGTATTTACTAAGTAAAGAAACCAAATATGGTGGTCTTCCCAATACCCACCGACAAATGGAGCAAAACACCCTGACTTTATATTCTACCCCCTTACCAGAAATGAGAACATTTCATTTAAGTTGGACAGGTTTTCCTGCATTAAACGCCAATCTTGCCTGGTCCCAACCTGTCAACCACACTTTACAGTTGTCTTATTCCCTGTTTGTACATGAGTTTGCTACCTAGGTTTGGTCCATCACCAAACTGAACACCTTTGCAGATACTTCCATCATCAAAGCTGTGAAAAGACTGTGAAAAAAATGGAAGCCCTTGCACTGTGTTCCACTCATCACCCCTTGACAACCCGAAACATTTTGATGACTGTTGCCTGTTCACTCACCAATGCTCTATCCACGCTGTTAAATGACCTGGACAAGATGAGCTCTTATTTTGAATAATGACTTTCGATGTGGCACCATACCAAAAGACTTCTGGAATATCAGTACATCCATGGGTTCCTCTACTTCATAAGAACTAGGAGCAGGAGTCGGCCAACTGGCCCTTCGAGTCCACTTCAACATTCAGTAACATCATGGCTGATCTTTTCGTGGCCTCAGCTCCAAGTACCCACCCTCTCACCGTATCCCTTAATTCCTTCACTGCTCAAAACATTATTTATCTTAGCTTTAAAAACATTTACTGAAGTAGCCTCAACTACTTCACTGGGCAGGGAATTCCACAAGTTCACAGCCACTTCTGTGTGAAGAAAGTGCTGCTCAACTCAGTCCTAAATCGGCTCCCCCCTAATTCTGCGGCTCTGCCTTCTTATCCTGGTTTCACCTGCCAGTGGAAACATCCTCTCTAAGTCTGTCTTATCTATTCCTTTCATAATTTTACGTGTTTCTATAAAATTCCACCTTATTTGTCTAAATTCCAATAACATAATCCCAGCTTACTCAGTTTTTCCTCATAAGCCAATATCCTTACCTCTGGAATTAACCTAGTGAATCTCCTGTGCACACACTCCAGTGCCAGTACATCCTTTCTTAAATGAGGAGCATATTACTGCACACAGTACTCCAGGTGTAGCCTCACCAGCACCCGAAACAGCTGCAACATAACCTTCCTGCTTTTAAATTCGATCCCTTTAGTGATGAAAGACAAAATTCCATTTGCCTTCTTAAATACCTACTGTACCTGCAGACCAACCTTCTGTAATTCATGCACAAGGACGTCCAGGTCCCTCTGCCCAGCAGCATATTGCAATTATTTTAAGCATTCAAGTAATAATCCTTTTTACTGTTATGCCAACCAAAATGGATGACTTCACATTTATTAACATTTTACTCCAATTGCCAAACTTTTGTGCACTCACTTAACATATATCAGTACATCCATGGGTTCCTCTACTTCATAAGAACTAGGAGGGCATTGGATAGGTATATGGAGGATAGTGGGTTAGTATAGGTTAGGTGGGCTTGGATCGGCGCAACATCGAGGGCCAAAGGGCCTGTACTGCGCTGTATTCTTCTATATCAGGAAGCTAAGGCAATTCAGCATATCTGTAAAGACTCTTAGCGATGTTTATGGCTGCACCATTGAAAGCATTCTTTCTGGATGCATTGCGGCTTGGTACGGCAACTGCTGTGCCTACGACCGAAAGAAACTACATACAGTTGCAAACATAGCCCAGTCCATCACACAAGACAACCTTCCAACCATTGACTCCATGTGTACTTCCTGCTGCCTCAGGAACTCAGCCAACATCAAAGACCCCTCCGACCCTGGATTAGACCTTTGACTGGACACTTCAAATTTCAAATTTAATGTTGATGTCACTCTTTGTGCACCTTCTCTGTAGCCGTTGCATTGCATTCCTTGCTTTGTTCTATTACTCTGATGCACCTTGTGTGGTATAATCTGCACACAAAACAAAACCTTTCACTGTACTTAGGTACATGCGACAATAATAAAGCAATGCAAATCAAATTGAATGATCCACATTGCTTGTTACTTTCTTAAAATAGATTTCCCAATGAGTGAGTCCCTTTCACAATCCTTTGTTAACTCTGCCTGATTGCAACAAGATTATAAATGTCACAATTTATTTTCCTTATTAACTGATTGCAGCATTTCTCCCTGTGACTTATGTTAAACCAAGCAGCCTCTACATTCATAGAGTCACAGAGATGTACAGCATGGAAACAGACCCTTCGGTCCAACCCGCCCATGCCGACCAGATATCCCAACCCAATCTAGTCCCACCTGCCAACACCCGGCCCATATCCCTCCAAACTCTACCTATTCATATACCCATCCAAATGCCTCTTAAATATTGCAATTGTACCAGCCTCCACCACTTCCTCTGGCAACTCATTCCATACCCGTACCACCCTCTGTGTGAAAAAGTTGCCCGTTCGGTCTCTTTTATATCTTTCTCCTCTCACTCTAAACCTATGCCCTCTAGTTCTGGACTCCCAACCCCAGGGAAAAGACTTTGCCTATTTACCCTAACCATGCCCCTCATAATTTTGTAAACCTCTATAAGGTCACCTCTCAGCCTCCAACATTCCAGGGAAAACAGTCCCAGCCTGCTCAGCCTTACCCTATATCTCAAATCCTCCAACCCTTACAACATCCTTGTAAATCTTTTCTGAACCCTTTCAAGTTTCACAACATCATTCCGATAGGAAGGAGACCAGAATTGCACGCAATATTCCAACAGTGGTCTAACCAATGTCCTGTACAGTCGCAATAAAGGAAAGCATACCAAACGCCTTTTTCACTATCCTATCTACCTGCGACTCAACTTTCAAGGAGCTATGAACCTGCACTCCAAGGTCTCTTTGTTCAGCAGCACTCTCTAGGACCTTACCATTAAGTGTATAAGTCATGCTAAGATTTGTTTTCCCAAAATGCAGCACCTCACATTTATCTAAATTAAACTCCATCTGCCACTTCTCAGCCCATTGGCCCATCTAGTCAAGATCCTATTGTTTAGGTCCCTAGTAGTTTTCTGACTCTGCTAAAATCAAACCCTCTTTGCTGTCCACTACACCTCCAATTTTGGTGTCATCTGCAAACTTACTAACTGTACCTCTTATGTTCACATCCATTTCATTTATGTAAAAGACAAAAAGTAGAGGACCCAGCACCAATCCTTGTGGCACTCCACTGGTCATAGGCCTCCAGTCTGAAAAACAACCCTCCACCACCACCCTCTGTCTTCTACCTTTGAGCCAGTTCTATATCCAAATGGCTAGTTCTCGCTGTATTCCTTGAGACCTAACCTTGCTAATCAGTCTCCCATGGGGAACCTTGTCGAATACCTTACTGAAGTCCATGTAGATCGCATCTACCGCTCCGCCCTCATCAATCCTTTGTTACTTCTGTAAAAAACTCAAGTTTGTGAGACATGATTTCCCAAGCACAAAGCCACGTTGACTATCCCTAATCAGTCCTTATCTTTCCAAATACACATATATCCTGTCTTTCAGGATTCCCTCCGACAACTTACCCACCACCGAGGTCAGGCTCACTGGTCTATGGCTCCCTGGCTTGTCCTTGCCACCCTTCCTAAACAGTGGCACCACGTTTGCCAACCTCCAGTATCCAGCACCTCACCTGTGACTCTCAATGATACAAATATCACAGCAAGAGACCCAGCAATCACTTCTTTAGCTTCCCACAGAGTTCTCGGGTACACCTGATTAGGTCCTGGGGATTTTTTATCCCTGCTTCCACGAAGAGAGAAATATCCTGCAGTCTGCAGTGGCCATTTTAGAACCTAGGATTAAAACTGAAGTTCCGGCATCTTCCTTTTTGAAGATGAGAGGATGACGTCTCGTGTAGCTTTGCATGGATTGCAGAAAGACCATGTACATTACACGCAGTTAGATCACCTCACAATGTGGCATTCCACAACAAAGTCTGTTCCCTCACCTCAGTAGTCACAATGCAATATGTGGTCACTCAGTCGCCACAAGTCGTGTTCTAGTCATGTGGTGCATCAATGAGCCCAGGACCCAGTCTGTGTCTCAGCTTGAGATCTTGTAATGGTGCAAATAATGAGTGTTTTTAATAAACTTCAAGACATCTGCCTCCACAAGAACCCATATTACATGGTGATGGGACGATTCTGCCCCTTAAACAAGGTTATACTGTCCTTGGTTTTGTTCAAGAAGGGTTGTAAAAGCAGTGGTGTGGAAAAGGCTAACAGACACTGCCTGAATCAACAACCAGAGGAAGCCTTTAGAGATTTTTTAAACACAGTTGCACAATGAAAGGGGAGTGGCCAGTTCTCCCAGCTCAGTTTTTTTTTTCCCAGTTTGGTTTGGTTTTAGCAGAGTCAGAAAATTACTGGGGACCTAGACAAGCAGCTACAATGAAACTTGCTTTAATAGACATTATTTTGCCTGACTCCACTCTCTGAAATCTCTCCTACCTGTAAGAACCTGTGTTCAAATTTACCTTTTGCCAAGAGGTGTGTTCACAGGATGTTGCGAAATTGGAACAGCTTTGTTAAGTTGCAATAGTCAGTTGAGTTTTCATATAAGTTATTCTCAATTCTATTTTCTTTTGTTTGTGTTTCATCTGTAGTGTGCAAATAAATTGTTTTGTCTGAAACTGAGAGGTTTGACCAGCTGCATCAGTCCTGGAATATCCACTTCACTAAATAAATTTTGTGAAATTGCCTAAAAAAATAAATTAACAAGTTAGGGTGTGGCCTACATTCTTCACATTTTTTGAGGGGTTCTTGTCTGATCCGTAAAGGTCTGTGTTGCAGGGAAGTATTCAGACCATATCCTACTCTGTGGTGTTTGAGCCAAGAAACCACATCAATGTGGCCATAATTGGCAGCTATTGGGTACTATAAGCTGATGGCAATGCTGGTGGGTAACAAGTTAGTGACAGCTGTTATGGACCAGACCAGACCCATGCCCAGCCCCTTCTAAAGATTTTGAGAAAGGACCCTAAACCCTCTCTTTCTTAATTTAATAGCAGATTTGAAATGTCATCTTCCAGAAGTGATGTGTTGTGAAGTTGGATAGAGTACAGAGGAAACTTAATTATCTGAATATTGGATTATCCGAAGAAGATCTCAAGGTCCCGATAGAAACATTACATCAAAGAGGTGTTTCAACATTGATTGCGCCTTTTGTTTATAATGATTAAAAATGCACTCAGCTTACTGAAATGCTGTCAACAATCCTGGATATCTATGGGAGCCCAGGCACCATCTCCCAATGACTGACTGCTTGGCTTCTCTCTCTCCCACACTTCCCTGAAGTTCTATACAGGCGAGTACCCTCAACTTCCCTTTCCCAGATAATCTCTCCAATATTATTGTTAGCGCGAATGAAATGATATTAGTCCGAGCCCAGAGTGCAGTTCAACAATCGGTAACGTTTATTGCTACAGTAACGCCGGCGGAGACCAACCGAGGTCCGAATCTCAGCCGCTCTCCTGTTCCTGCACGCTGCTACATATTATATACTTTTAGTTGTCAGGATGTGTGGAATTTGAGGATGAATGGGATGATAGTTCCCCATCATCACTGGAGTAGGTGTAAATAGAATGTTTCCTGCCATCCCAGGAGAGTTGCAGGGCACGCACAATATGGTGCTAATTGGTTTATGTAAAACGGGTCTGGGTATTATCTGCTTGTCTCTCTCTGTGAGGGCAGGGGCTAGCAGCCCCCTTTGTTCCCTTGGGGTGTTGGTGTGTATTGGTCTGTCCGTTCCTGTGTGGTGGATGCCTGTCCTTTGTGTCAGGGTGGGTCCGTATCAATGGGTATGGGTGTGTTTCAGTCAGTCTCTTGATGTGATTAGGAGATGGGTTTCCATATTAATTAATTCCGGAGTTTTGGTCTATGAGTCATGGGTAGTGTTGGTATAGTGTGGATTTTATCTGTCATCTGTCTCCCAACTCCCGGTCACGTGGGTGGACCGGCAGCTGCTGAGTTCTGTGGGTTTAAAGCTGCGACTGCTGTTTAAAACACAAAATGAATTCTTATAGTTTCCTGATGTAGGCATAGTCCCGTGGCAAAAGCAGGGCGGCTCTGATGCCCGCTTGCATTATCCTGTACAGGGCAAAGGTGGAACCTGTTGCGAATAAAAGTAGTGTGTGCACTATTTGAGAATTAACCCCACCCCACCACCAACGGCAGCAGCATTCTTACTGTTGGTGTCCAGTCCGGCTGCTCCAGAGAGGGGATAGGGGGCCGGCGGGATACTCATGGGAGCTGATGGGGGCGGGAGAATGGGGGGGCGCCTGGGGCTTCAGAAATGCTGCAAGTCCCTTACACATAAAAGTGTGTGTCTGCTCAGAAACAAACCCTGAGACAGACAGAGGGAGCAAGGCAGGCAGAGCGAGGAAGAAGGAAACTTCAGAAAACTGAGCCCCACAGGACAGGCATTGAATCAATTAACTAAACAATCAGTTATCTGAATGAAATAGTGCCCGCCCATCTCGTTTGGATAATCGCGGTTCCTCTGTAATTGTAGGTTGGGTGGCAAGAATTTCGAATTTGGTGGTATGTGTAAAATTGCAAAATGGGGAAAGCATTGCGTGATCCCTTTAAAAGACCATGTGTTTTTTTCTGCAGATGTAGTTTACTTAAGTGTTGCATTTTGGGAAAGCCAAATCAGGGCAGGACTTATACACTTAATGGTAAGATCCTGGGGAGTATTGCTGAACAAAGATCTTGGGGCGCAGGTTCATAGTTCTTTGAAAATGGAGTTGTAGGTAGAATAGTGAAGAAGGTGTTTGGCACGCTCTCCTTTATTGGTCAGAGCATCGAGTATTGGACTTAGGAGGTCATGTTGCAACTGTACAGGACATTATACACACAGTATTCCAAAAGTGGTCTAACCAATCTCCTTGCTCTAGAAGGGATGTTGTAGATCTTTTCTGAACTGTTTCAAGATTCACAAGGAGGTTGCCAGGGTTTGAGCTACAGGGAGGGTCTGAATAGGCTGGGGCTGTTTTTCCTGGAACATTGGAGACTGAGGGGTGACCTTATAGAGGTTTATCAAATCATGTGGGACGTTGAAAGGATAAAGAGACAAGGTCTTTTCCCTGGGTTGGGAGAGTCCAGAACTAGAGGGCAAAGGCTTAGGGGGAGGTGGGGGAGGAAGCAGTTAGACTCCTAATTGCTTTTGGAAATAAAGGATTAAGAGGAGTGAATTCCTTTGGTATTTGTAATGATTTGGATTATTCACCTCACCCTAAGCTATTACCCTTTAGTTCTGGACTCCCGCTAACCCAGGGAAAAGACCTTGTCTATTTAACCAATCCATGCCTTACATGATTTTATAAATGTGTACAAATGCCTTCGGCACACTCGTGAAAACAGCACCAACCAATTAAGCTCAAACGCTCCAATTCTGGCAGCATCCTTTCATCTTTTTTCACAACATCCTTCCGATAGGAGGGTGACCAGAACTGCACACAATATTCCAAAAGCGGCCTAACCAGTCTCAATGTAACCTCCCATCTCCAATGCTCAGAAGATTGGGAAAGTTGTCTTTTGTGGGTTTTGAAAATTGAGAAAGAATGGAGGGACAACCCGAACTTATGAGTGTCAGCTTGGAAGCACCAATGTCTCGGGTCCAGGGTGGGAATGGGGGAAGGAAGCCGAAATGCAGGAGCCAAGACAGAGGAAGAACAGAGGATGTAAAACTATTGCAGCTGGCTTGAAGCTGCAATGTGGATTATTGCATGCGCTGTACTTGTACCCGATGCATTTATTTGCGGGAATCGCTATCATCCGTCCCTCCTCGCCCGGGTATTTAAGCCAGATACCCGAGTTTGCAGAGGCTGCTCCCTCCCTAGATTCACTCCAGTTGATTCCCCCTTCCCTCTCTCCCTCCCAGGATGAGGAGTTGCCCAGAGGAGGGTGTTTCACATTGAAACTGATAGGGCCACTTCCGTGTTGTGATGTCATAATGGGCGGAGCTAGTCCGACAGCGGAACCCTACAACAGATGGAAAGAACTGAAAAAGTGTTGCTGGAAAAGCGCAGCAGGTTAGGCAGCATCCGAGGAGCAGGAGAATCGACGTTTCGGGCAGGAGCCCTTCATCAGGGTAGGTTAGTATGGCCGATAAACACTAACCAGAACTTCCTTGGGCATTAGCAGTAATTTAGCACGGCCGATCCACCCTAACCTGCACATCGCTGGACAGTGTGGGGAATTAAGCTCAGCCAAGGCCGGGGCTGCCACAACGGTGGAAGTCTTTCCCAGAAATAACAGTTGATGGTGCCCTCACCAAGATGGCCGCCCGCGCTCCCCGCCCCAAAACATGTCTGACCCTCACAAAGATGGCGGCCGTTGCCCCGGCAACCCGCGAGGTCCTTCCCTAGTGAAGTAAACACTGGGCCTGTGAGGATTTTATTCGAGGCCTCAGGCCTCCCCCTAGGAGTTTATAAACGCCCCAGTCTCCCTCCTCCCGCGGTTCCCAATCCTACCCTGTCTCACTGTCTCCTCTCCCCGGGGGCAGGAGCCAGGTCATGGCGCTCGGGCCTGGCGACCTCCCCGGGATGTTCCTGAAACCCGGTCCTGTTCTGGAGGAGGATCACCGGACCCGAAACGGCTCCTCGGATTTCTCCCCACACATGCAGCCAGGGATGCTCAGCTTTTCCAGCGGCTCCTGTTCTTGTTCCTTCAGCCGCCAGCGCCATTCCTCTCCCACAAACAGTAACACTGCCTTTGTCCCGCTGTAGGACCTACACTGCACATGCGCCAGCTCTCAAGGGGCGGAGTTCCGGTGCATGACGTCTTCACCGGAGGGGGCGTGGTTGGAGGAGACGATGGGGGCGGGGCGATCGTTTTGCCGGCCCCCAGCCACATGAAGGGGTTTGAAAAACGTTTTGACATTTTAAAAATCGTTTCAGCCTGCTCAGAAGTAGTATTCCAGACCTCTGGATGGGTGAAACATTGAACTTTCAAACATAAACAAAGGGATACTAAAAAAAATTAATTAAAATAGATGAGATAAATTACAAAAGAAACCTTGCACTAAAAATCAAAGAGAACAGCAAAAGCTTCTGTTGGTACGGTAAAGGGAACAGAGTCGCTAAGGTAAGTATTGATACCTTGGAAAATGAAAACGGTGAGTTAATGGGTGGAACACTGAAATGGCAGAGATGCTAAATTAATACTTGTCCTCAGTTTTCATGTTGGAGGACAACAGAACAATTCCTATTGAAATGGACAAGTCAGAGGCTATAGAAAGGGGAGAACTTAAACAACCAACATAGATCGGGAAAAGGTACACAGCAAACTATTAGGATTGAGGACAGACAGGTCCCCTGGGCCTGATGGCCTACATCCTCGGGTCCTGAAGGAAGTGGCAGCAGAGATAGTGAATTCATTAGTTACAATATTCTGAAGATCTCTGAACATGGAAAAGATTCACTGAGTTTATTTAAGACTGTTACTACTATTATAGGACAAGCCAAAACAGAGAACAGCCAGGGAATTCCTAAAGGCATGGCACTCATCCACAGATTCAATCAATAAACACATCAACCTGGACCCAATATACTGACCACTGCAACGGACAGCTGGAACTGACAACCGGAAGCGGCAGATTCAAACCACTACAAATGCTGGAGGAAAGATCACAGAAGCGCTTCACAGGAGGCTCCCAAGCACTGAGGATGTCACCTAGACAGGGGACGAAACATCTGCAACACAAATTCCCAGCTCGGCGAACAGAATCACAACAACGAGCACCTGAGCTACAAATCTTCTCACAGACTTTGAACACCTTTTGTGTTTATCCTATCCATGCCCCTCATTTTTTTATAAACCTTCATACAGTCACCCCTTACCCTCTGAAGTTCCAGGGAAAACAGTCCTGGACCATTAAGCCTCTCCCAAATTCTCCAACCCTGGAAACATCCATGTAAATCTTTTCTGAACCCTTTCAAGGGTTTGCGGAAAAAGCAGGAAAAGGGGGTGATGAGCAGTCTTGATTGAATGGCGGAGCAGACTTGATGGGCTAAATGACCTAATTCTGCTCTTATATTTGTGAACTTTTGAACTCTGGAGCAGCCAGGACTTGAACCCGATCTAGAGTTAGGGTCACTACCTCTGCGCTACAAGACATCCATAAAAATATCAAATCCTCCAGTCTCCTGAGTCACAGGTGGGGATAATAACCACTATACTACCGAGGATGCTGGACAGTTGCAAGATGGTGGAGATAGAGATGGAGAGTGGGTGGGTGTTTCAGGAACTATTATTGACATCATAGTCTGAATGGCCTCCTTATGTATTGTAACATTCTAAAACATTCTAAGCCAGCCAATGATCTGACCTGTGCCACACAAGCACAGTCCCCTGGGAAGTTACCAGAGGTATGTACGGGCTGTAGGAAGAGATCCAATTCCCTGCTTAATCTGGAATGTAATGCTCTCATGCATACCAGGGAGCGGTGATCCACTTGCTCCACATGTCATTCAAACCCAAATACATCATTGACTTCCTACTGGACAGAAAGGATTAAACTTCTCAGCAACAACTGCCTTAAAAAAAAATTCAATCTTTGCAGACGTAGCGAAAATCAGTTTTCCAAACTGTGGGCCAATATTACCGACCAGGTAACAATGGTTGCTGTGGGGCTCACAGTGATGACTGAGGAGCCGTCCTTTTAGATGCTCGGTTGTTTCTGTATTGTTTTATTAGATTAGATTCCCTACAGTGTAGAAACAGGCCCTTCAGCCCAACAAGTCCACACTGACTCTCTGAAGAGTAACCCATCCAGACCCATTGCCCTCTGACTAAGCCACCTAGCACAATGGGCATTTTAACATGGCCAATTCACCTGACCTGCACATCTTTGGACTGTGGGAGGAAACCGGAGCACCTGGAGGAAACCCTCGCAGACACGGGGAGAATGTGCAAACTCCACACAGACAGTCGCCCGAGGCTGGAATTGTTGATGGGCTTGGCCTCATGGACTGTTCTATGAAGCCAGATTTAAAAGAAGTTTTGAAAATCATGACGAAAATCATACCCAGAAAAGATAGTGAAAAACTGTTCACCATGATAAAAGCATTGAGAATAAGAACGCAAATTTGAAGTTGATGACAAGAAAGAAAATGTGATGTGAGAAAGAAATTTCACACAGTAAGTAAATAGATCTGGAAGACATTGCATGGAGAAGTGGTTGAAGCAGGTTCAATTAAGGGCATTGGACAATTATTTGATGACAAGCAATGTACCAGTTTCCAAGGAAATGTCAGGAAAATGGCACAAGGTCAGAAAGCTCATTTAGAGAATTGCATGGACACAATGGGCTGAATGGCCTGCTTCTGTGATTTAGTATTTCAGTGGATCATAATTGCTTATCAGGTCTCCGTCAGTTATGAACATCAGGCTAACATCTGCTATTTTGTACGGTCAGTCAGGGAGGATCCGTCAGATTGATGTTGTATAATGATTCATGATTGGGGAACTGCAGGGATTGGGACTAGGACCCCAGGTATTCACAGTATATGTCAGTGATTTAGATGAGAAAACTAATTGGAATGTATCACAAATTACAGATGACACAAAGCTGGGTGGAAGGGTGAGCTGTGAGGAGGATGCAGCGTTATTTGCACAGGCTGAGTGAGTGGGTAAATGTATGGCAGGTGCAGTTTAGTGTGGATAAATGTGAGGTTATCCACTTTGGTAGCAAAAATAGAAAAGCAGATTATTTCAATAACTGTAACCTGGGAGATGGGAATGTTCACCAAGTACTAATCCAAGATGGAGGACCGGAAAATTTGTGGCTGTAAGAGCTGCTCTTTTTTAAAGATATTTTCAGTGTTGGACGCGATTTCCTTGAATTCCAGGAGCAGCACTTACTGTTTTATATACTGTTGCATTGTTTTGGAACTTTGGAGTAAAAAAATCAAGTCAACAGCACTTTTAAAAGAGAGAAAGACAGCTAAAGGCAGCGAGCACATGGTCTGAAAGAGAGAGAGATAGAGAAAATCCTACACTGCTAGCTGACACAGCAGTGAATCTATGTAGTTACTGCCTTTGTTGTTTGAAATCATGTATCTCTGAACATTGGAGTGCGTCTAGGAAAAATTAACAAACACAAAATTCACAACTGGCCTTGGTGGAATCTGTGTGGGAGAGCTCACAGCACAGGAACAGATAAGTGCATAGTTTTTAATGTGTAACCTTGCTGTAAGTCTGCGGTAGTGAATAGAGTGGGTTCTTTCTTGATTATTTGTTTTGAGATTTTAGAAGCTCACCAGCGGGTCCACAACAGGGAGCGGCCAATCACCTGCTCCGAATGCAGGAAGAAATTCATTGATTCTTCCAGCCTGCAGACGCACCAGCGGGTCCACACTGGAGACAGCCTGCTCACCTGCTGTCAGTGTGGGAAGGGCTTTACCCCCTCCTCCCACCTGTGGAGGCCATTGCAGGGTGATTGAAGGAATGACAGCCGAGTGCCATTATCGACTGAACTATCAACCCAGCTTTGGGGACTCCTGGGTTCGAATCACACTGTGGCAGATGGCAGAATTCGAATTCAGTCAGAAATCTGGAGTTCAGAATCTAATGATGAAACCATTTTCTGGGGAAAAAATATCCCATGAGATTCACTGATGTCAGAGTCTATCTGTATCCCAATTTTGAGTCAGACTGGTTCTATTTCCATCGTAGAATTTATAACATATTACATGGATAGACTGTCTGAAGATTGTGCGTTTTTTGAGCAAAATAGAATGTACTTGCAAATTAAAATCCTGCAATTGCAAATTCACACCATAGACTGATGTGTGTGTCTGCATGAGAGAGTGTGTGTCTGTGTATGTGCGTGCTTGGTAAAGTGTGTGAGTAATGGAGTATAAGCCTGTGAGAGGGTGTGTGCATGTGTGTGTGTCTGAGTGCGAGCATGAGTGTGAGAGTGAGAGAGAGAGAGTGTATAGTGTAGTGGGGTCACCTGTAGTGTGACATGAACCCAAAATCCCAGTTGAGACCACCCTCATGGGGTTCCAAATTTGGCTATCAGCCTCTGCTCGGCCACCAGAAACGATTAAGCAGTTACACAACACACATTGGAGAGGGCAGGGTGGGCCTTGTCTTTCGATTTGCGGAAGTTGAGACGCTCTGGATACTGTGATCCAGGGCAAACACAGGCTGGTGGACCTTCGGCTCAGAAAGATGCATCTGGAAGCCGGGCTGCAGACACGTTGGGGGAAAAAGGGAAAGTTCTGGGAGATGGTCTTTCCTCTACGGACAAAGCCTTCTGACTGGGTCAGTGGACAGGGTCAGACAGAACGGGCAGCACGTGGCACAAGTCAGACAGAACGGGCAGCACGTGGCACAGTGGTTAGCACTGCTGCCTCACAGCACCAGAGACCCGGGTTCAATTCCCACCTCAGGCGACTGACTGTATGGAGTTTGCACATTCTCCCCGTGTCTGTGTGGGTTTCCTCCGGGTGCTCTGGTTTCCTCCCACAGTCTAAAGATGTGCAGGTCAGGTGTATTAGCCATGCTAAATTGCCCGTAGTGTTAGGTAAGGGGTAGATGTATGGGTGGGTTGCGCTTCGGCGGGGCGGTGTGGACTTGTTGGGCCGAAGGGCCTGTTTACACACTGTAAGTAATCTAATCTCATAAAGGGGATCTGAGAGAGGTCTGCACGAACGAGGAGCTAACTGGCTGTGTGGTTGGAGTACGAACAATGTTGAGGAGGGGGCAGTGGTGGTCAGGGAGAGAATAGTGGCAGGGATTGTCACCATTCTCTGCAGTTGGCAGCAGAAGACCAGATTGCATCAGTGTCTGCCTGGCGCCAGGATTTGGGAACCGGTGTGCTCAGGGCTGGAGAAATGGAAAAGGGAAGTTGCAGCGGGCGTGGTCTAACAATGTCAGGAGGAGAGAGCCGCTGCTGAAGGCTCATGAGAAGTCAGAAGCTACAAAGACAAAGCAGAACTTCAAAGCTCTGGGTGGCACGGTGGCTCAGTGGTTAGCACCACTGCCTCACAGTACCACGGACTTGGGTTCAATTCCACTCTCATGTAGCTCTCTGTGTGGACTTTGGCATGTTCTCACCTTTGTGTCTGCGTGGGTGAACTCTGGGTGCTCCAGTTTCCTCCGACAGTCTAACCATCTGAAGTTTAGGGTGGATTAGCTATGCTGAAGTGTCCAGGGATCTGCAACCTAGGGTGGGTTAACTATGGGGAACTGCAGGGAAAATGGGTGGGGATGCTGTTTGGAAGGTCGGTCTGAATTTTACGGGCCGAATGGCCCGTAGG
Source organism: Chiloscyllium plagiosum (assembly GCF_037043375.1). NCBI lineage: Eukaryota > Metazoa > Chordata > Chondrichthyes > Orectolobiformes > Hemiscylliidae > Chiloscyllium > Chiloscyllium plagiosum. Next base: position 9,246,417 of record NW_028270165.1, read on the forward strand.
GATTATATAAATCTACCGTCTTAGCCATGTGTCTATTGAGAAACGACTGCTCCCAAGTCTGCTGTGGATGGAGTGGGTTCCAGTTCATGGAACACTGACACCATTCCTGGGTAAGGTGGGATTTGAGCTGTTACTTCCCCAGCCCACTGTCCCCATGCATTCTCTCTCTCCTTACAGTCTGCACTCACCAAATCTCTGTGCCCAGCCATTCTCTCTCTCTCTTCCCCTCATTTTCTGCCCCCCATTCTCAGTCCCCAAGTCTTTCTCCTCCCCTCCACCCTCTGTCTCCTGTCCATTTTCTTGCTCTCTCCCCCTACCCTCTGCTCCCCTATCCATTCTCTCTCTCTCTCTCTCTCTCTCTCCCCCTCTTCCCCCCCACCCTCTGCACCCCTGTCCATTCTCTCTCCCTTCTACCTTCCCCCCATCTTTTCTCGTACGTCAAGCCCTCTTTGATTGCTGTATCAAGCCCTTCTCGGGAAAGAGAGAGAATGAATGGTGATGTCTCAACCTGGAAGACAGGGGTGCACAAGAAATGGCTGATCTTTAAAATTGAGAACAGCTGAAATTATATATTCAGAAACATTGTTAATGTCTAAAGGCATAAAGCTGCAGACATGTTTCTGAAACTTGCATTGAACTCGGCGGGTAGAGTCATAAAGCACAGAAACAGACTCTGCAGTCCAGCTCACCCATGCTGACTGGATATCCTAAATTAATCTCGTGACCCATTTGCCAGTATTTGACCCATATCTCTCTCAACCCTTCCAATACATATATCCAACCAGATGCCTTTTAAATGTTATAATGGTACCAGCTTCCAAAACTTCCTCTGGCAGCCCATTCCACAGACGTACCACCCTCTGTATGAAAAAAATACAAATCTATGCCTTCCTCACTCCCTCGTTTTATCTGTACTGATACCTTCGGGATCTCTGGACATGGACAGCAAGGTTCCTTTGTTCCTCAGCACTCTGTAGGGACCTTCTATTTATTGATTACTTTCTTCCATTATTACATTTCCCAGAATGCCTGGAGATTAAATTCCATCTCTCTGCCCCATTTACAAGCTGATTGGTATCAAAGTGTAGCCGGAGACCATCCTCCTCACTATCAATACCACCACCTTTCCAGAGTTTACTCCTAAACAGAGGGGGGGGGAGGAGCAGCACTGTCTCCGGCTGAGCAGTGGGAATTGTGTGTGTGTGTTGTGGGGGCTTGGAAACTTTGCAAGCTCCCTTTCCTTCGTTCTTTATTACCCCCAAATCCATGTGATTTGAGTTTTTATAACAGAAAACAGCACAGGGGAAACTTTGTCCTCCCCTCTAACGTCTGAGAGTAAAACACTTTACTTCCCCTCCCCTCCCTCCATGTGTAACACAGAGTTGTGGGATTGGCACCTGTTGTTATTTTGTGATCTATTCCAAATGAAATTTTATCTCTGCGCAGGCACAAGTGAACAGTCTGTTTTTGTGCTTTCTGCGAGATCAGGCTAGCAGCTTTTAAATCCTTATGTTAAGCAGCAGAAGCAAACAGCAATTGTATTTTGAGAGTGGTAATTCTAGCTCTGGTAATCCCGTTGGGTCAACAGAGAGAGAGGGAGAGGATGTCACATCTAAAGTGCATACAGAAGAGTTGTTACACTTGTTCAGTCAGTTGAGTTGGTTCTGCCCACAGATGTGACTGGATGTTGCTTTTCATGGATCATAATTAAACTACAACGGAACACATTAAATTCAAGGAATTCAATTGAAAGGGCAGTTTGAGTGAATAAATGGAAAACTGCTTAAAGATTGGTTCCTGGTCTTTTACTTCACCAATTAGAAGTTGTTGGTTTGACAGCTCTCCTAATCATAGAATCCCTACAGTTGGGAGCAGGCCATTTGGCCCATCGAGTCAACACTGACCCTCCAAACAGCATCCCATCCAGACTAACAAAAATGTGCACCGCATGTGTGCAGAGAAGAGGAGTGAGTGGGATGCTTTCACCACCACCATCTCCCTCCAAGACCCAAACATCCCCACAGCACCACCTGTCCATTCCTCCACCACCACAGTGCCTCCGGCCTTACCCCCTGCCAACCACAGTGCCACTGTCCATTCTCCCTGCCACCCACAGCACCCTGTCCATTCTCCCCCAGCAACTATGGCACGACCTGCCCATTCTCCCCTGTGGCACCCACAGCACCCCCATCCATTCTCCCCCGCCATTCATGGCTCCCCCCTCTCCATTCCCCCGTGCCACCCACGGCACCCCTGTCTATTCCCTCGCCACTCCCGGCACACCGTCCATTCTCTCTCTCTTTCTTTCTCTCACCCCCACCCTCTGCACACCTGTCCAGTCCCCCTTCCCATCTTCTGACTCCCCATGCCTTTTCTCTCTCCCCCAAATCCTCTGCTCTCCATCCCTCTGTTCCCCCATATATTCTCTTTCTCCACCCACGTTCTGCCCTCTGTCCATTCTCCTGCCATCCACTGACTCCCATCTATTCTCTCTCCCCTCACACTCTGCACTCCACTCTTTCTCTCTCCCACAATGCTCTGTACCCCATTCTCTCTTGTCCCCCTCCACCATTTATTGCTGCCCCATTCTCTCACCTTGCCCCCTACTCTTTGCCCTGCAGGTCTTTCTCTCCCCCCCACACCCCCACCCACTAACCTCTGCCCCCCAATCTTTCCCTAGACCCCACCCTCTGTTCCTGTCCATTTTCTGTTTCTCTACACACCACCCTCTGCCCTCTCATCCATTCTCTCTCTTTTCTCCCCATCCTTTCTCATGCCTCAAGCCCTCTTTGATCACTGTATCAAGGCCTTTTCAGAAGAGAGAGAGAATAGATGGTGATGACTCAACTGGGAGTCAGGACGGGTGACAAATGGCTGATCTTTAAAACTGAGAATAGCTAAAATGATACATTCAGAAACATCATTAAAGTCTGAAAGCATGTTCAATTTTTAAGAGCTGCTAAAATCTTCTGAAACTTGCATTGAAATAAGCGCAGTTAGGCCACAGCTCAGGACAGGCTGTAAGGGGTGAATGGCCTATTCTTAGTCTCATGAAATTGGTTCTGCCTATGTCAAAATAGAGTTATAGATTTGTATAGCACAGAAACAAACTAAATTAATCTCGTGACCCATTTGCCAGCATTTGGCCCATTTCCCTCTGAATCCTTCCTATTCATAGCCCTATGAGAATGCATTTTAAATATTGTAACTGTACCAGCATCCACCACTTCATTGCATACACATACCACCCTTTGTGCAAAAAGGTTGGCCCTTAAGATCCTCAGAAATCTTTCCCCTCTCATCCTCAACCTATGCCATCCAGTTCTGGGCTCCCCTCCCCCCCCCCAAACATGCGGAAAAGACATACAAAAGTTGATCAGCCAGACAAAATGCAAAAGCAATAAAATGTCGAGCCACGGGGGAACAAAATTGTTGCTCTACCTTTGTTTTCCTATTTGCATTTGGACACTTAAAATCTGTCCGTAAAACTAGCATCCATACAAGAGTTTCTTGCTGATATTTGCCGGTGTCAGCAACGCAGTGCGCATGCTCATCGCTGCCCAAACGAAAGGCGCGCGACCCTGTTTTTGATGGACCAATCGGAAGCCCTGGAGGACCAGAAGGAGATTGGTCTTCCTGCCAATCAGAGCCACCGCATTGTCTGAATGCGGAAGTTGGACCACGAGCTTCTGAAGATGCTGCTCGTGCTCCTCTCTTTGGAATGTAGATTGAGCTTCACCCCAGACTCCAACCTCCTTTCTCCGTCCAACATCTGTGAGTATGGTAGTCTCTTTTCTCACCCACTTTTTCCATTTCACTTTTTTTCAATTTGGGGTTCGGTTGTTGGCTTGCGGCAACTGAAAGGAAAAGGAGTGAATCCAGGCAGAGACATACACTGGAAAAATTGGTCCAGGTCTGTGTCTCAATTGGCAAAATACATCGGCAGGAGACTGCAAGAACACACTAAGCCAGGCAGCTTAAGGGGGTGGACAAGTCGATGTTTTGGGTGTAAACCTTCTTCGTGGCGGAGTGGGCGGTGGGAGAGAGTGTAGGGGGAACTGTAGATGGGGCATTAAAATGGGTGGTGACTGGGAGGACCGGTCAGTCTCTGCTTACCCGCCTGCGATGCTCGGCGAACCGTTCCTCAAGTTTACTCTTGGTCTCCCCGATGTAGAGAAGTCCACAGTTGACAAACACATGGCAAATACAGTACCACAATGTGAAGTTATAGCATTTGCTGCCAAAAAAAAGCAGAAAGGAGGTGCATTATTTAAAAGGTGATATATTGGGATGTGGATAAAGTGAGACCTGGAGATCAGAGTCGAAAAATGTGGTGCTGGAAAAACACAGCAGGTCAGACAGCAATGGAGGAGCAGGAGAGTCACCGTTTTTGGGCATGGGTCTTTCATCAGAAATGGACGTACAAAGGGGCCTCAGCGTCCTTCTACACCAATCACTGCCAGTTGTCAGACAGGAGCAACAAGCAATCAGCAAGGCAATGGGACATTAGCAAGAAAAATTGAGTTCAGAAGTTAACCAACCTCTGGACCTCTGGCACCTCTCCTGTGATTGATTTACAGATATCTCAGCAAGGGGCCCAGCAATCACTTCCCTAGATTCCCACAGAGTTTAGGGGCACCTGATAAGGTCCTAGGTATTTATCCACCTTTGTGTTTCGAGACATCCAGCACCACCACCTCTGTAATATGGACATTTTTCAAGATGTCACCACCTACAGTCTATATCTTCCATAACCTTTTCCACAGTAAATACTGATGCAAAATACTCATTTAGTATCTCCCCCATTTTCTGCGGTTCCACACACAATCCGCCTTGCTGATCTTTGAGGTGCCCCATTCTCTCCCTAGTTATCCTCTTGTCCTTAATGTATTTGTAAAAACCCTTTTGATTCTCCTTCACCCTATTTTCCAAAGTTATCTCATGTCCCATTTTTGCCCTCCTGATTTCCCTCTTAAGTATACTTGTTTATACTTTGTACCTTTATACTCTTCTAAGAATTCACTCGATCTATCCTGTCTATACCTGACATATGCTTCCTTCATTTTTTGAATCAAACCCTCAATTTCTCTAGTCATCCAGCATTCCCTACACCTATCAGACTTTGCTTTCACCCCAACAGGAATATACCATCTCTGGTCTCCTCATTATCTCATTTCTGAAGGCTTCCCATTTTCCAGCCGTCCCTTTACCTGCTAACATCTGCCCCAATTAGCTTTTGAAAGTTCTTGCCTAATACTGTCAGAATTAGGCTTCCTCCAATTTAGAACTTCAACTTTTAGATCTGGTCTATCCTTTTGCCCTCCTGATTTCCCTCTTAAGTATACTTGTTTATACTTTGTACCTTTATACTCTTCTAAGAGTATCCTTTTCCATCACTATTTTAAAACCTACAGAATTATGGTTGCTGACCCAAAGTGCTCCCCCACTGATACCTCTGTCACCTGCCTGCCTTATTTCCCAAGAGTAAGTCAAGTTTTCTAGTAGGTACATCCACATACTGAATCAGAAATTTTCTTGTACACACTTAAATTCCTCTCCAACGAAATCCTTAAACCTATGGCAGTCCTGGTCTATGTTTGGACAGTTAAATCCCCTACCATAACCATATAAGGGGAAATTAGGGTCTAAAACTGGGCACAATACTCCAGGTCCGGCCTCAGCAATGCCATTTATAGTTGCAGCAACATTGCCTTACCTTTTGTATTCTATTCCTTTAGCTATCAAAGCAAACATTGCATTCACTTTCTTTCTGATCTCCTGTACCTGCATGCTAGTTTTCTGTGACTCATTCATGAGGATACCCAGATCCCTCTGCACCAGAGCACCCCAAAGTCTTTCCCCATTTAGACAGTAGGTCACCTCCTTTTTTTTTGACCAAAATGCATGACCTCACACTTATCCACCTTAAACTCCATCTGCCACATTTGGGCCCACTCTCCTAACCTATCTATATCCATTTGTAAGGTTCTTATTTCCTCATTGCAATTTACCGTCCCACCTATTTTTGTGTCATTCACAAATCTGGCAAAAGAGCCTTTTATCCCTGTATCCAAGTCACTAATGTGGATTGTAAATAGCTGAGGTCCAAGGACCCAACCCTGTGGCACCTCACTAGTTACATCTTGCCATCCAGAAAAAAAGCCATAGATTCAGACTGACTGTCTTCTGCCGATCAGCCAGTCACCTATTGAAGCTGATAAATTACCCCTAATCCCATATGATCCCACCTGTGAATTAACCTTTTGTGTGGCACTTCAGCAAATGCCTTCTGAAAGGCCAGATATATTACATCTACAGGATCACCATTATCCACTTTGCTTGTTACATCTTTGAAGAACTTAGTCAAATCTGATTTGCCCTTCATAAAACCATGCTGACTCTGATGGATGGAGTTTTGACTTTCAAAACGTTCTGATATTGCTTCCTTGATAATTGATTCTAACAACAGGTGTTAAACTAACTGGTCTGCAATTTCCCACATACGGCCTCCCTCCCTTTTTGAATACAGGTGTTACATTAGCATTTTTTAAATCCATTGGAATCATAAGACCATAAGATATAGGAGTAGAAATGAGGCCATTCAGCCCATCGAGTCTGCTCCACCATGGTTGACTGGTTTCTCAACCCCATTCTCCCACTTTCTCCCCATAACCTTTGATCACCTTGACAATCAACAACCTACCTATCTCAGTCTTAAATAAACTCAATGAATCTTTCTCACGTCGAGAAAACTTTGGAATGTTATAACTAATGAATCCACCATCTCCACCACACTTCCTAATGTATTTTTAAGAAGCTATGAACCTAGACTCCAAGGTCTTTTTGTTAAGCAATACTCCCAAAGACCTTATCATTATGTGTTGAAGTCCTGCTAAGATTAGCCTAAATTCGACAACTGCATGATGCATCTCGGGCCATAGTCTGGGGTGTGGATTACCAGGTGCTGGGGATTTGTAAACTTTTAATCCCATCAACTTCTCCAACACCATTTCCCTACGACTACTCAGTTCTGCTCTCAATGGACCATGTGTTCCCCAACATTTTGGGGACGTTACTTGTGCCCTCCTTTTGTGATTATATCAGCAACATATGTGGTTAATTGGTCTGCCATCTTTGTTCCACATGAGAACTTTGCCGGTTTCTAATTGTAATTGTTTTCACCAATCCTTTTATTTTCCCTCTTCACATACCCCATTTTCCCCTTTTTAATCAATCCTTTTGTTGAAACCTGAACTGCTCCCAGTCTTCAGATTAGCTGCTTTTTTTTAGCTAATTTGTATGCCACTTCTTTGGATCCAGTCCTGCCCATAATATCCCTTGTTCGCTGTGGCTGGGCCACCTTTTGTGTTTTATTTTTCAGACAGGATGGAACAACTATTGCAGTTACTCCAGGTGCTATCTAAATGTTTGCCATTTCTTTCAATAATGTTCCCTCATTTTTTGCTGCCTTTTTGTGCCTGTAATTTCCTTGCTTTAGATTTAAGTCCCCAGTCTCAGTATCAACTCTGTTGCTCTCCATCGTAATGGAAAGTTCTCACTCAGTTCTTCACTCTTCCGCAAGGGACCTCTCACAGCTACATTGCTAATTATTCCCTTCTCATGAAGGAATTAACATTTTGGAATTAAATTGCCATTGGCCAACAGAACCATTGCAATTATTGGGAGATTGTGTGCAATTCGGGTCTCCCTCCTATTGGAAAGATGTTGTGAAGCTGAAAAGGGTTCAGAAAAGATTTACAATGATGTAGCCAGGGGGTGTGAGTGATAGCGAGAGGCCAAACAGACTGGGGCTATTTCCCCTTGCGCACCAGAGGCTGAGAGGTGACCTTATAGACGTTTATAAAATCATGAGAGGCATGGATAGGGTAAATAGATAAGGCCTTTTCCTTGGGATGGGAGAGTCTAGAGCTAGAGGGTAACAGGTTCAGGGTGAGGGCTGTGGGATGGGGGTGCAGATTTAAAAGGGACCTCGGGCATCTTTTTCATTCAGAGGGTGGTGCTTGCAACGAATGAGCTACCAGAGAAAGTGGTGGAGGCTGGTACAATTACAGCATTTAAAAGGCATCTAGATGGGTATATGAATTGGAAGGGTACAGAGGAATAGAAGCCAGGTGCCAGCAAACAGGGCGATATTAATTTGGGATATCTGGTCGGCATGGACAAGTTGGACTGAGAGTTTCTGTCCTGTATATCTCTGACTCTGGCTTTCCACTAGACACTTGCCACATCTGTATGTTCAGTCTTTCTCTGGTGTCGGTGTCAAAGCCTTAATATCTCATTCCACTCCCACTTCCCAGGGATGTTAACCATTTTGTGTCTGTTTTTTTTCTCAAGAAGCTGTATTGCAAGTTCAACCTGAATTTACACTTGTTTTACTCCCCAGAATCAGACCTGCTCACTCTCGGCAATATCCCAGTGTTGTTGTGAAAGATATTAACTTTCAGGTGGAGTTATCCAAAATTCAGTGATGTCAGTCCTGACGTTTTTGCTTTTCTGCCCCTGTAAGATGCTGAATCAGCACCTTCAGGGGAATTAGTTAGAGCAGAGTGAGAACAGAAGGGGAGAGAGAGAGTGGGATGGTGCTTTCAAATTTATGAAATAACAAAAGAAAAGAATGTTCAACGGCAAGTAAAATTCCTTGTTCTGAATTTCTACCCTGGACTGACAGTGACGACTTTTGTAATCTCTTTTAACAGAGTATTTGAAGATCTGAAGACAGAAGTTTCAACATCAGCAGATGAAGGGCTTATGCCTGAAACAGACTTTGCTGCTCCTCAGATGCTGCCTGACCTGCTGTGTTTTGCCAGTGCCGCACTTTCCGACTCTGACCATCCAGTGTCTTCAATCATCACTTTGATGTCAATGTCTGACAGTCATTCAATCCATTGAGACCGCAACTATTTTCAACTATGGATCTATGAGAATGAGCAAAGCTTTTGGTTCCTGCTTGAGTGCGTTTTCAGTATCAGTGGGACTGGATGAGAGACCCTACTGTTGCAGCGCACTGAGTGTACAGCCTGAAACAGATATACGGGCCTGGAAAATGGAATTCACAGCAGGAAGGGCCTGTACACAACTTTGTGTGCAGCTGAAGCTTTAGCCATGAAGAAACCCGAGGAATCCTGCCCTGTGGAGAAACCGTGGAAGTGTGGCAACTGCGGAAAAGGCTTTTGTTTCCTGTCTGTGTTGGAGACTCATCGGCGCAGTCACACCGGGGAGAGGCCGTTCTCCTGCCCTGAGTGTGAGAAGGGCTTCGTCAATTCCTCCAACCTACTGACCCACCAGCGGGTCCACACGGGGGAGAGGCCGTTCACCTGCCCCGAGTGCAGAAAGGGCTTTACCCAGGCCTCTGCCCTGCTGAGGCACCAGTGGGTCCACACGGGAGAGGCCCTTCAGTTGCCCCATGTGTAGGAAGGGCTTTATCTGGGCTTCCAACCTACTGACCCACCAGCGGGTCCACACAGGGGAGAGGCCCTTCCCCTGCACCAAGTGCGGGAAGGTCTTCAGCCATTCCTCAGACAGGCTAAAACACAAGCGAGTCCACACTGGGGAGAGAACCCACACCTTCAGAGTGTGGGAAGGCCTTCAGTGATTCCTTCAACCTGCTGAGACACCGGTGGGTCTACACCGGGGAGAGGCCGTTCAACTGCTCTCACTTTGGGAAGTGCTTCTTCCGCTCCTCCCACCTGCAGAGGCACCAGAGAGTTCATGTGCCATCGCAAGGGGATTGAAGGAGTGATGACAGAGTACCGTTATTGACTGGATTATCAACTCAGTTCTTGAGACTCCCGGGTTCGAATCCCGCTGAGTCAGATGGCGGAATTGGAATTTGGTCAGAAATCTGGGTTCAGAATCTAATGACGAAACTGTTTTCATGGGTGGGGGGAGCTGGAGAAAACCCCCATCTGATTCACTCATGTCCTTTTTAGGGAAGGAAACTGCCGTTGTGGGAAAGGATTCACTCCGTCAGGGCAGGAGAACGGCCTCTCCCCGGTGTGACTGCGCCGATGAGTCTCCAACACAGGCGGCAAACAGAAGCCTTTCCCGCAGTTGCCACACTTCCACGGTTTCACCACAGGGCGGGATTCCTCGGGTTTCTTCATGGCTAAAGCTTCAGCTGCACACAAAATTGAGTCCAGGCCCTCCCTGCTGTGAATTCCTCTTTCCAGGCCCGTATATCTGTTTCAGGCTCCACACTCAGTGTGCTGCAACAGTAGGGTCTCTCATCCAGTCCCACTGATACTGAAAACCAGCTGCATCCTTTACCCGGTCTGGCCTTTGTGTGACTCCAGACCCACAGAAGTGTGGTTGACTCTACACTGCCACCCCCAGCAAATGAGTGGGGAGAAATGTACTTGGATACAGAGTGTGGGTTGAAATTGCTGAGTGAGGCAATACAGGTTAAGGCTGTACCAAGGATCCAATTACAAAGGGACAGCTTGGTGCTGACCAATAGTAAAGAAAGTGGGGGGTGGGAGGAGTGTGAGCACTTGGGCCTTGAGCTGTTTAAAAGAAAAAGCTACATTATCAACACCTTTTTGCTGGGGGGATCTGCAGTTGTAACAAAGTTGGGTCGCAGTAAAGGTTACCTGAATTTACTGAAGGGTTCAGACTCTCATTGAATTGATTTATTGTCACGTGCGCCGTGATACAGTGAAAAGCTTTGTCTTGTGAGCAGTACAGGCAGATCAGAGTTAAGCAGCAAAGATATGTAAATAATAAATAAACAGCTGCAAAAACAAAAACACAGGTCCAGGTGAATGTTAAGAGTTTGAGAGTCCATTCAGTATTCTAACGACAGTGTGGTAGGAACTGTTTCAAAACCGGCTGGTGCATGTGTTCAGGTTTCTGTACTATCCACCCCGATGGTAGAGGTTGAAGAAAAACATTGCCAGGCTGTGATGGGTCTTTGAGAATGCTGGCGGCCTTTCCTTGACAGTGGGCCTGATAGATGGATTATATAGATGGGAGGTTGACCTTTGTGATTGTCTGGGCTAAGTTCACCACTGTGTAATTGTCTCTGATTTTGAATGGTACAGTTGAAAGCTTTGACCTCCAAGAGGTTTTTGTGCTAAAGCTGCTCATTTCTTTCAGCCTCCTGCACTAAGTTTCCAATGTCATGTATCAGATAGAGCAGTGAATGACTAGCTCATATCATTTGAAATTGTCAATTTTTCAGGAGTGCGGTTACTGCGTCATTTCATCGGCATCGTAATGTTCACAGACAGCCCATACCTCCCGGTGCTATCTCCACTAGAAATTATGTGGAGGAGCCAGTGTTGGATTGGGGTAGACAAAGTTAAAAACACAACACCAATTATAGTCCAATAGATTTAGTTGGAAGCACTAGCTTTCATACCGCTGCTCTTCATCGGGTAGCTGTAGAACAGGATCATAAGACACAATTTATAGCAAAAGATCACAGTGATGGGACTGATGGGAGAAATTGAACAAACCTAGAATGATAGTAAGTCTTTCATCTTTTAGAATGGGTTGCAGGTTTCAGTTCATTCATATATAAACCCCAGGACTACTTTTAAGTCCCCATTCTCAAATGTTTTATAAAGGTTTTATAAAAATAGGTGACATCTCAGCTCATATAATGCATAAAAGGTGTGAGGTTCAAGTCTGTCTGTATCCCACTCTTGCCTGAATCAGACTGGTTCTATTTCCAAAGTAGGAATTTATAAAATATTATATGGATTAACTGCCTGCAGATTGTGCACTTTTTGAGCAAAATTGAATGTATCTGCAAATGCAAATTCACCCCATAGACTATTATCTGTGTGTGAGTGCTTGTGTTTGCGTGTGTGCATGCTTGGTAAAGTGTGAGTGTGATTGGAGTTTAAGTCTGTAAGAGGGTGAGTATTTTGGTTGGGGTGAGTGGTGCATATGTGTGTGTGTTTGAGAGACAGCATGTTTATGACAGAGTTGTGGATAAAAGCGAGGGGTTGCATTTTGCTAAAACAAGGGCAGGACTTGTACAGGTAATGGTAGGGCACTGGTGTTGTAGAACAGAGAGACATGGTGGCTTTCAGGTACATTGTTCTTGAAAGGTGCATTGCTGGGACACAGGATGGTTAAGAAGGCATTGAGCAGCATTGCCTTCATTGTTCACACCGTTGAGATAGGATTTGGGACATCATGTTGAGGATGTCCAGGATATTGGTGAAGCCACTTTGAGTACTGAGTACAGTTCGGGTCGCCCTGTAATAGGAAGAATACTATTGGAGGGGGTTTGGAAAACATTTTCCAGGATGTTGCCAGGACTGGAGGGATTGAGTTATAAGGAGAGACTGGGACTTTTTTCAGTGGAGTGCAGGAGGTTGAGGGGTGACCTTATTGAGACTCAGAAAATCATGAGTGGTGTTGGTAAGACAAATAGCAAAAATAGCGACGAGCGTGTACGGTTATGTCAAGCTACAGGAGAACACAATTGTGGCTCTACTCTTTTTTCCCTATTAGCATTTGACCAATTAAAATCTGTCAGTAACAGCAGCATCTCCAGAGCATACTGCACATGCTCCTCGGTGTCAGCAAGGTCTGTGCGGGTTAGCTGGTGTCAGCAAAAACTGCATGCTCATCTCTGTCCCCAGAAACGGCTCGCGACCTTCATGGACCAATGGAGAGCATTGGCGGACTGGAAGGAAACTTATCCTTCTGCCAATCAGAACCCCTCTACTGTCTGAATGTGGAAGGTGGGCCATGTCCTTCTGAAGCTGCTGCTGTTCCTCTCTCTCTAAATGAAGATTGAGCTTCACCCCAGACTAACTTCCTTCCTTTGTCCAACATCTGAGAGTATGGCACTCTTTTTTCACCCTCTTTTTCCATTTATTTTTCATTCGGGGCTTCAGTTGTTGACTTGCACCAACTGAAATGGAAGAGAGTGAATCGGGTGGGGGGGGGGGGCGAGGGGCAGACTCTGGAAATGTTGCTGAAATGACTCCTGCAGATGCTGAAGATCAGAGTAGAGAGTGTGGTGTTGGAAAAGCACAACAGGTCAGGCAGCATCAAGGGAGGGTATGAAGGAATGGAGACTTTCAGGTTCTGCAGAATGAGAGAAAAAGAGTTCACTATAAATTAGAATTGATCAGATAGGCCAATGGGAGATGGAGTTTAATTTAGAGAAATACATTTTGGTCAAGCAATCCAGGCAGGACTGACTGGGGAGTGTTGCAGAATAAAGAGACCTTGGAGAGCAGGTTCATACTTCATTGAAAATGGAGTCTCGGGTTGACAGAATAGTGAAGGCAGTGTTTGGTATGCTTTCTGTTATTGGTCACAGCATTGAGTATGGGAGGTCACGTTGTGGCTGTGCTGGACATTGGTTAAGCCACATTTGGAATGCTACATCCATTTCTTGTCTCCTTTCTATCGGAAAGATGTTGTGAAACTTTGAAAAGGATCAGAAAAGATTTACAAGGCTGTTGCCAGAGTTGGAGGGTTTCAGCTACAAGGAGAGGCTGAGTAAGCCAGGGATATTTTCTCTGGAGGGTCAGAGGCTGAGGATAAATAGACAAGGTCGTTTCCCTGGAGTCAGTGGCGGGGGGAGGGGGGACTAGAGACATAGGTTTTCAGTGAGAGGGGAAAGATATGAGTTCTGAGGGGCATTTTTTCCACGCAGAGTGTGGTGCATTTAAGGAGTAAGCTGCCAGAGAAAGTGGTGGACACTCGTACAATTGCAACATTTAAAAGGCATCTGGATGGGTTTATGAATAGGAAGGGTTTGGAGGGATATGGGTCAGGTGCTGGCAAGTGGGACTAGATTGGGTTAGGATATCTGCTCCACATGGACAGGTTCGAGTGAAGGGTCTGTTTCTATGCTGTACATCTATGACTCTGTCTATTTGATTACAGATGCTGCTCCTCTCTCTGAATGAAGATTGAGCTTCACCCCAGACTGCAACTTTCTTCCTCTGTCCAACATCTGTGAGTACAATACTCTCTTTTCTCACCCACTTTTTCAATTTATTTTTTCATTCTGGGGTTCAATTGTTGACTTGCAGCAACTGAATGGAAAGGGAGTGAATCCAGGGAGGGAACAGACTCTGGAACAGTTGGTCCAGGTCTGTGTCTCTATTGACAATATAGACATTCAGGAGGCTGGAAGAACACAGCAAGCCAGGCAGCATCAGGTGGTGGAGAGGTCGACGTTTCAGGTGTAATCCTTCTTCCGGATGCGGGATGGGTGTAGAACAAGATGCAGATAAAGGAGTGCTGGGGTCAAGGTGTTGAAGTGGGGATTGGTGAACAGAGGGTACAACCTGATGGTCGATGGGAGAAAGGAATCTGGTTGGTGGCAGGGAAGAATGAATGGGAGGGGCAGAGGCCGTGAAGGGAGTTGGGGATGGGAGGGGAGAAATTAGACAACTCCAGGTGGAAGATGAGGTGTTGTTTCTCCAATTTGTGGATTGGATCGTTGTGGTAATGAAGGAGGCCAAAGCTGGTCATGTCAGAAAGGGAGAGGGAACAGGAATTAAAATAGGTGGTGACTGGGACATCTGGTCAGCCTCTGCAGACCCTCTTGCCCTTCCTTGTTTTAGCAAAATGCAACCTCTGGCTTTTATCCACACCTCTCTTATGCACATACTCTCTGACACATACACATATTCTCTGACACATGCACACATCCCCAATACTCACCCTCGCACAGGCTGATACTCCATAACACTCACTTCACCAAGCAAGCACGCATGCAAAAACACACTCACGCACAAACTCACATGGAGACACCTGTGCTGCCCTGCATAGTTTGCAGAAATCTCTTCTCTCCAGAGAATCCCCACAGTGTGGAAGCAGGTTACTCGACCCAACAAGTCCACCTGACCCTCCAGAAAGTAACCCACCTACCTCCATTTCTCTACATTCACCCCTGACTGATGCACCTAACCTGGACATCCCTGGGCACTATGGGTAATTTGAGTATGGCCAATCCATCCTAACCTGGACAAAGTTAAAAATCACATAATATATTGGGTGTGGGCGTTTGCACTCCCTTTTTGATTTTCTTAAAAACCTCCTCCTCTGCTTTTGGTGGCACTTCAGTCCCACGCTCCTGATCTTCGGGCACCCGGTACGGAGGAGGGAGGGCAGGTCTGAAGACCTCCTCGTGGGTCTGCTCCTGGGCCTGGCCAAACTGGCCATCAACAGGTCCAGGCAGCGGGCCGTGGTGGGGGTCGTTAGGGCCGACTGCCTGCCCCTCTTCCGCGGTTACGTTAGAGCCCGGTTGTTCTTGGAAAAGGAGCACGCGGTGTCCACCAACACCCTGGAGTTGTTCAGGGAGAGGTGGGCGCATTATTTCCCCCTCTAACTCTGTTTTGATTTAGTCCCTACCCTCCCCTTCACTGTTTTGATCACACAGCGCTGCCCTTTGATGTGAAGGGC
Source organism: Chiloscyllium plagiosum (assembly GCF_037043375.1). Classification (NCBI taxonomy): domain Eukaryota; kingdom Metazoa; phylum Chordata; class Chondrichthyes; order Orectolobiformes; family Hemiscylliidae; genus Chiloscyllium; species Chiloscyllium plagiosum. The sequence continues at coordinate 9,261,822 of NW_028270165.1, forward strand.
AGTGCTTGTCACTGGCCACTTGGGTGTTTTCCTATCTTCCTGGTGGTGGAAATTGAATAAAGATTCATTCACTTTGTGTCTCTCACTGTGTCTCACACCTGCACACACACACCATGGGTGGTAGGGAAAAAAAAAGCACTACCGCGGTTAGGCGGCAGTGGGGGGGTTTAAAAAAAACGGAGTAAGAAAAAATAAACAGGAGTAAAAAAAAAATCACATAACACCAAACTATTTGGAAGCACTGGCTTTCGGCACGAAACTCTTTCATCAGGTGGTTGTGGAGAATAAGATCATAAGGGACAGAATTTATGGAAAAACATTGCAGTGTCCTGCCACTGAAATTATTGTTTGAATAAACCTGGATTGTTAAGTCTTCCATCTTTTCAAATGGGTTGCAGGCATCATTAATATGTAAATGTAAATCTCCAACTTCCTGTAAGGCACTTCTCAACATAACTTAAGGTTTTGTAACAAAGATGACATCTCAGCTCAGACAAAGCATTAAATGTATGAGGTCAGAGTCCAAACCTTGTTCTATTTCCAAAGTCAAATTTACAAAATATTATATGTATTGACTGTCTGCAGATTGTGCATCTTTAAGCAAAATAGAATGTATCTGCAAATAAAAATTCACCCCCATGGACTTGTGTGTACGCGCGCGTGAGAGAGAGAAAGTCTACTTCCGTGCTGTACGTGTCTATCTCTATTTGATAAGATGCTTCATTTCTGGTGTAAATATTGTAAATCATAGCTGGGTACTAACAGTTCGATGTAAGGGTGAGAGGATCCTCAAGTTGGGCACAATCAGAATCCTGGGAGAGTCCTACTTCTGGTTTGCTTCCGAATGAACAGACATTAAGCACGAGCACCTATTTATTTCTCATGTTGTTTCATTTTTCTTGTTTGATTCTCTGCTATGATTCCACTTTTGTGTCTGGTTGGTTGGGAGACTGGGAGATTGTGCATTGGGCTTTGATTGACTGACTGAATATTTTATTGTTCCAGAAGGTGTAAAAAGAGGGGGTGGGCATCAAAGCTTCAGCAGAAATCCAGTAGAGCTAAGAACAGACTGACATCTTATTCTCTGGGAACAGGGAGATCAGAGGACAGAGAAATGAGGACCTGAAATCAGAGCAGATACCAGACTACCCTGTGGTCAGTGCTTTGATTAGCAGTGGCAACCCTCTACCTTTACCTAGCTTCCCATTTGACTACCCCCTCGATATTCAGGATCCAATCCTTGTCATCCTGAAGCCATGTTTCTGTAAGGAGTCTCAGATCATAATTATTCTCGTCAATGTGTGCAGACAATTCATTTACTTTTGTTACAGTGCAGCACACATGCAGAAACACCACTTTTTGTTTCCATTTTTGTGATCTTCAGAATCCAGTTTTGATTGCTGGTATATTTACTCTCCTTTTCCCTTTCTATCATTCTCTGATGTTCATTTCCCACATCACTACATTGCTCACCAGCCTTGATTTGGATTGACCAGGCAAAATTGCTCATCATGTCCAGGGATGTGCAGGTTAGGTGGGATAGCCATGGGAAATGCAGGGTTATTGTTTCATAGTAATAGAAGCAGGAATAGGCCATTTGGTCCATCCAGCCTGCTCCGCCATTCATTAAAATAATGGTAAAACTGTCTATCGTCTCAGATCCTCCTCCCTGCATTATCCAAACTATCCTTAATTAACCTACCTGCAAAAACCTAACCAACTGTGTCTTCAATATACTTAATGAGGCTGTCGCTACTGCTTCCTTGGGCAGAGAATTCCATAGATTGACTACTATCCAGGAAAAATAGTTCCTCCTCATCTCTGTCCGAAATCCAGTCCTCCAAATTATGTGGCTTAGTCTCATCCACCAGCAGAAATATCTGGATAGGGTAGGGTTTCATCCCTACAGTGCAGTGAATTCCCACTTTCCACCAAAGTCCCATACATAACTGAATATTAATCTACCTACATCTAGGTGGATAGGCTGGGACTTTTCTCACTGGAGCACAGGAGGTTGAGAGGTAACCTTAGAGATTTATAAAATCATGAGGGGGGTAGATGAGTTGAATGGTAGGTGTCATTCCCCACGGGCGGGGATTTTAAGATTCGAGAGCAAACTTTGAAGGTGAGAGGAGAAAGATTTTAAAAAGACTTCAGGGGCAGCATTTTTTTTTAAAAAGATTGGTTTGTGTGTGGAATGAACATCCCAACACAGTGGTGGATGCAGGTACAGTAACAACATTTAAAAGACATTTGGATAAGTACATGAATAGGAAAGGTTCAGAGGGATATGGGCCAAACACAGGCAGGTGTGACTAGTTCAGTTTGAGAACACAGTCAGCATGGATTAGTCGGACTGAAGGGTCTGTTTCTATGCTGTATGACTCTAACTGTTCTGTACTGGACTTAAAAGCCATTTTCTCATCTTCTCCCATAAACATCCTCCTCTTGTTCAAAAATCAAATGAACTCCGCCTTGAATATATTCAATGATCCCCTAACTGCAGACAGGCATCCCCACTTCTGAACTCATTTCCACTTGCTAATATGCCACTTGCATTGCTCGCTGCACCTGACAACTGGCATTGACTGTTGTAGAAGGACGCTGAGGCCCCTTTGTACATCCACACGTCATTCCTGATGAAGGGCCCGTGCCTGAAGTGTCAACTCTCCTGCTCATCGAATGTTGACTGAGCATTTCCAGCACCACACTTTGACTCTGATCTCCAGCATCTGCTGTCCTCACTTTCTCCATATCCCAATATGTCACCATTTAAACAATGCATCTCTTTTCTGCTTTTTTTTTTAAACACAGCAAAGGCTCTAACTTCACATTGGGGTACTGTATTTGCCATGTGTTTGCCAATTGTGGTCTTCGGGAGACAGAGGGTAAACGTGGGGAACGGTTCGCCGAGCATCACAGCTGGGTCTGCATAGGCCGACCGGACCTCCCAATCACCACCCATTTTAATTCCCCTTCCCACTCCATTTCTGACATGACCATCTTAGGCCGCCTCCATTGCCACAACAAACCAAACTACAAATTGGAGGAACACCACAACATCTTCCACCTGGGCAGCCTACAGCCTGGAGGACTCAACATTGAGTTCTCCAATTTCAAATAACCTCCTTTCCCACTCCTCAAATCCCTTCCCAGGGTCCTCCCCATCCCTCCCTGCCCCCAACCAGATTCCTTCCTCCCAGTGACCAATCAGTTTGTAGCCTCTACTTGTCTCCACCTATCCCCAATTCACCACCCTGCTCCCAGCACACCCTTGTTCTGCAGCTCTTCCAACACCCACCCCCAGTCCTGAACAAGGGTGACACCCAAAGCAAGGAACATGCGCAATGCTTGTTGACACAGAGGAACGTATGCAATATGCTCAGTGGTGATGCTGGCATTATTGACAGATTGTGAAGTGTCCAAATGCCAATAGGAGGAAAAAAAAGGTAGAACCACAACTTTTTTCCCCATCTGGCTCGATATTTTGTGGCTTTTCCGTCTTGTCTGGCTGCTCAACTTTCTTATGTCTTTTCCCTAGTGTAGGGGGTGAAGGTCTGCACTAGAGGGCCTAGGTTCAGGGTGAGAGCAGAAAGATATAAAAGGTATTTAAGGGGCAACGTTTCCATGCAGAGGGTGGTGCGTGAATGGAATGAGCTGCCAGAGGAAGTGGTGGAGGCTGCTACAATTAAAGCACTTAAAAGGTCTCTGGATGGGTATACGTATAGGAAGGGCTTAGAGGCATGAGCCAAGTGCTGGCAAGTGGGACTGGATTAATTTAGGATATCTGGTTGGCATGGACGGGTTGGACCGAAGGGTCTGTTTCCGTGCTGTACATCTCTACCATTCTAAATAATAAAAATGTATACTTTGACAAATTATAAACTATATCCATGTTAATGAGGCTCGGTACACCACACACTTCACTAACCATTCTCAACAGGTCCTGCCCCTTCAATGACGGAGGAACATCCGCCTCCAGAATGCTCACCGGCTCCTGCCTGCTGTACAGCCGGCCGGTGTGGCCGTGACACAGCAGCTGCGCCAGGAAGGCGGCGGTGCCCAGTGACGGGTGTCTGCCCCGGGCCGCACGGCGCCATTTTCCTAACGGCCGCCCTCCCGCCGCTTCCCCGCTCGAGCGCCTTCTCCTCCCAACCGCCTTCGCCCCCGCGTGACGTCTGCTTGCATATGGGCGGGGCCGGGCCGGGGGATGGGCGGGGCCGGGGGAGCCTCACCGTCACCAAGCCACAGCCACCTCGCGCTACAACTGCTACCTGAAGCAGGAAATCTGCATTTTAAAAGGGACATGGACATTTAATGGACTATTTCTGCAAATAAATCGAAATGGACAAAATTACATTCAAAGGGATGTAGGCACATTCAAAGGGATATCTTAATATGCAAAATGACGCAGTCATATCTAAATTAATCTACATTTCGAAGAGACGTTGCCCTATTTATAAGTAGAAATGATGCTTTAAGAGACAGTCATATCTAAAGGGGTAAAGATACATTATCGAGGGACAAGATTGCGCTTAGAGGAACATAACACATTTAAAGGGCATAACTATATTTGAAGGGGCATTTTTATATTTAAAAAGACACATTGAATTCTCATAATTAAAAGTACATGGTAATATTTAGAAAGCGTGACCATGTTCGAAATAGTGCAGCCACTTTATAAGAAAAGGGATTTGGGCTGGGGCGCGGGGGAGAAGGGGCGGGGGGATAAGATTTAATTTTTAAGAAAATAAGCAAGTTATTACGATTTGGAATGATCTTGAAGGGATGATGGCAGCAGTAAGTGGCAAACGTTAATACAAAATTCTTGAAAAGAAAATGATTCCAGATATATGCGGATGCAGGAAAATAATTCAACAAAAGAGCCATTACAAATTTATGGAGCAAACAATATCTTTTTGAGAGATATAAATGGGAGCATCAATATTTAAGTAGGAATTCCAATTTTTGTTCTCCTCCCAAAAATCTGTCTTGTCAGGATGCAGTGTAAGCCAGTACAATTTGTTATGCCACAGTAGGCCTTGCAACTCAACCTCATTGTGTCTTCACCCAATATTCACATCTGTGTGCTTAGTCGTCAAGCTTTCAAGGGAAAGAAGGGATGATGGAAAATACTGGCTCTGCCAGTGCTGCTCACATTTCATGAACAAATAAAACAGATCATGGTGCTGCCACCACTGCAGGTGTCAGAATTAAATGATCAGAAAAATTCTGAACTCACTACAAACAGTTTGTGCACAATGCCGTTATTTCTACTTATTCTTATTATTTTGACTGCGATTTAGTCTGTACCAAATTAAAAGCAGCCTTGGTTTACGTTTCATTGGCAATTCTACATGTTGACTTTCTATTATCACAATCTCTTTGACATTCTCATATGTATTGAAATTAATCTTCAGATTGTTCACAACTGAATGACATTACCAGACCGAAAATTCAGAGCTTAAAAACGTTTTGGCATTTGATGAAGTTATTTGGGCAATAGCAATAGCAAATGAAATATCAAAGAAATACAAAAGTTATGAGGAGGGTTACATATCTTGTTTAACCAAATGCAATGGCAGTGCAGAGAATTTCAGAAATGCGCAATAAATATTCACAGTGTACCCCTTATTCAACTCATTCAAGAATTTCAAATTGTGTTTGAGGCAATTCAATGGCAAATGGCAACATTTGTTTGTTAATACACTCACCATAAATTGTGAATATGATTTTGATAAAAATAATCTGTTTAATCCCAAATGGAGCAATTAAGTGCAAAGTTACTTTCAACCATTTAATAAAACACTGCAAATTTTATTTCATATGAAAATACATTCATTTTATAAAATCTTTACAAAGGAAATATATTAAACAAAATAGCTTTCCTGGGTGTCAATATTTACAACAGTTATGCAGCTATTATTTGGCAATCGACCAACTAATTGAAATAATTTCAGAATAAATTAGCTGTTTCATTATTATTCATTGAGATATTTTAATTAAAATGTCACAAAGGAAATCTTTAACACAAAGCAAAGTTAGATAAAATACAAAAGTATCTTGCAGAATTCACTTCAACAGATATGATTTGAATCACAAAAAGATGATGCTCAATGTACTAAATGATGGACAATCACTGGTAATGATGGAAAAATATTGTAAAGAATGTATATATCTCAATTATATCTTAAATGAATATTTACTCTGCCTTGGACAACAACAACTGAAAAGTTGTTTTGACAAATTGAAAACTACAATAGCAAAGCTTTAGAAAATCCTCCACTGAGCCAAATCTTGAATAAAAGCTTTTTTCAGGAAATCCTTTAAAGATTTCAGGCTTCTCCAGCTTCAATTAGCTGAAGAAGAAAAAAATGCATCTGGTTGGAGACATGAATAGAAAAGAATCAGAGGGCTATGCACCAAATGCTGGCAAATGGGTCACTAGATTAATTTAGGATATTTGGTTGTCTGGACTGAAGGGTTTGCTTCTGTGCTCTACAACTCTACGACTCTATTTCTACATCGTCAGAATCAATTTCTCAAAACTAGGATTAGGCCATTCATCCTTTACAGCCTGTCTTGGGCTGTGGCCTAACTACGCACGTTTCAATGCAAGTTTCAGAAAGATTTCAGCAGCTCTTTTCAAAAAGTGAACATGCTTTCAGACTTTAACAAAGTTTCTGAATATATCAATGTAACTATTCTCAATGTTAAAGATCAGCCATTTCAGAATGTCATTTAAACGTAGAGCTTTTCTAACAATAGGTGTGAATTCTGTCTGTGTCCCAATATCGAGTCAGACTGACATTGTTATTCGAAAAGCTCTGCATTTAAATGACATTCTTGAAGGTAATTTGAAACAAATTCTGGGATTAACGTACCAAAGAACAGAAGCCCATTCTAAAATATGAAAGATTTAATCTAAAATTGTTTAGTGAAGGACATCTCCATGACCGTGGACTCCTTTGGCTATAAATTCTGTGATCATGACCTTACTGTCCACGACCAGCTGATGAAAGAGCAGCACTCTGAAATGGAGTGATCAGTAACAATGTCTCATTTGGATCACCCAAGGTTAGAAATGGAAGCATCTCTCTTCAAGGTTACAGTTTGATTTGCCCTTTCACCATTCTTGAAATTTAAGGTGTTCCATTGTAGTGTTCAATTCTGATCCATTAAAATCAGTTTCCAGTCTCATCGGAGTGCAGAACCAACTCAACTGACGGAACAAACAAAACAACTTTTCGGTTTGCTTTTTAGATGTGACATCTTCTCTCCCTCCCTCTCTGGTGACCCAACAGGACTACCAGAGCTGGAAGTACCATTCTCGAAATACGATTGCTGACCTACAGTTTTCTTTTGCTGCTAAACATAAGGATTTAAAAGCTGCCAGCCTGATCTCGCACAAAGCACAAAAACAGACTGTTCACCCGTGCCTGCGCAGAGGAGAAATTTCAGGAGGAACAGATCACAAAATAACAACTGTTACCAATCCCACAACATGTGTTTCCTTATCAAAGTTAAAAATCTCACAACACCAGGTTATAAACCAACAGATTTATTGAAACTTTAACGTTTGGAGCACCGCTCTTTTATCAGGTTGGTTGTGGAGAATGAGATCATGATCATGGCATTTATAGCCAAAGGAGTCCAGTGTCATGGAGATGTGATATATTAAACAATTTTAGATTAAATCTTTCATCTTTTAGAATAGGTTTCTGCTCTTTGGCATGTTAATTCCAGAACTTGTTTTTAATTACCTTCTCAAGAAAATCATTCAAATGCACAGCTTTTCTAACAATAGGTGTGAATTCTGTCTGGGTCCCAGTGTTGAGTCAGGTGGACATTTTTCTTAGAAATGTTGTGCATTTAAATTACATTCTTGAGAAGGTATTGTTTTTAGATTAGAGTGCCGGTTAGGCTGGATTGGCCATGCTAATTTACCCTTATTGTTCAGGATATGCAAGGTAGGGTGGATTAGCTATGAGAAATATGAAGTAAGGGGGTGGGTCTGGGTAGCAATGGTGCTAAATGCCTTCTTAACCATCCAGTCTACCAGTTCTTTGCAGGTTGCATAACTATGTATCTGAACCCTCCCAGGTCTCTGTTTTAACTATACAAGTCCTGTCCTTCCTCGTTTTAGTAAAATACAATCCCTTGCTTTTATTCATACCTCTCTCATATACGCACACCCGAACATGCTCACAGGATCAGTCCTCAGCAGTGGCCTCACCTTCATTCCCCGACGCTCTCGGATTAATGAGTTCAACACACGGCGTGACATCGAACAATTCTTCCGCCGCCTTCGCCTCCGCGCCTACTTCTTCAACCAAGACTCTCGCCCACCCTCTGACGACCCCTTCTCACGCCTCCAACACACCCCATCCACCTGGACACCCCGTGCTGGCCTCCTACCTGCCCTCGACCTCTTCATAGCCAACTGCCGCCGCGATATTAACCGCCACCTGAACTCCCCCACCCCTCTCACCCTCGGAACGCGCAGCCCTCCACTCCCTCCGTTGCAACCCCAACCTCACTATCAAACCAGCAGACAAGGGAGGCGCGGTAGTAGTTTGGCGCACCGACCTTTACACCGCTGAGGCCCAATGCCAGCTCGCAGACACCTCCTCCTACTGCCCCCTTGACCATGACCCCACCCCCCACCACCAAACCATCATCTCCCAGACCATCCATAACCTCATCACCTCGGGGGATCTCCCATCCACCGCCTCCAACCTCATAGTCCCACAACCCCGCACCGCCCGCTTCTACCTCCTGCCCAAAATCCACAAACCTGACTGCCCCGACCGACCCATTGTGTCTGCCTGCTCCTGCCCCTCCGAACTCATCTCCGCATACCTTGACACGGTCCTGTCCCCCTTAGTCCAAGAACTCCCCACCTACGTTCGGGACACCACCCATGCCCTCCACCTCCTCCATGATTTGCGCTTCCCCGGTCCACAAGGCCTTATCTTCACCATGGACATCCAGTCCCTGTACACCTCCATCTCCCTTCATGAAGGATTCAAAGCCCTCGCTTCTTCCTTTCCCGCTGTACCAACCAGTACCCTTCCACTGACACCCTCCTTCGACTGACTGAACTGGTCTTCACCCTGAACAACTTCACTTTCCAATCCTCCCACTTCCTCCAAACAAAAGGAGTAGCCATGGGCACCCGCATGGGCCCCAGCTATGCCTGCCTCTTCATAGGATATGTGGAACAATCCATCTTCCGCAACTACACTGGCCCCACCCCCCACCTTTTCCTCCGCTACATCGATGACTGTATCGGCGCCGCCTCATGCTCCCACGAGGAGGTTGAACAGTTCATCCACTTCACCAACACCTTCCACCCCGACCTCAAATTCACCTGGACAGTCTCAGATTCCTCCCTCCCCTTCCTCGACCTTTCTATTTCTATCTCAGGCGACCGAATCAACACGGACATCTACTACAAACCGACCGACTCCCACAGCTACCTGGACTACACCACCTCCCACCCTGCCCCCTGTAAAACACCATCCCATTCTCCCAATTCCTTCGTCTCCGCCGCATCTGCTCCCAGGAGGACCAGTTCCAGAAACGTACAACCCAGATGGCCTCCTTCTTCAAGAACCGCAATTCCCCCCCCCCCCCCCTCCCCGACGTGGTCGACGATGCCCTCCACCACATCTCTTCCACTTCCCGCTCCTCCGCCCTTGAGCCCCGCCCCTCCAACCGCCACCAGGACAGAACCTCACTGGTCCTCACCTACCACCCCACCAATCTCCATGTACAGCGCATCCGCCGTCATTTCTGCCACCTCCAAACGGACCCCACCACCAAGAATATATTTCCCTCCGCTCCCCTATCAGCATTCCGTAAAGATCACTCCCTCCGTGACTCCCTCGTCAGATCCACACACCCCCACCAACCCAACCTCCACTCCTGGCACCTTCCCCTGCAACCGCAGGAGGTGCAAGACTTGCGCCCTCACCTCCCTCCAAGGCCCCAAAGGAAACTTCCATATTCGCCACAGATTCACCTGCACCTCCACACACATCATCTATTGCATCCTCTGCACCCGATGTGGCCTCCTCTATATTGGGGAGACAGGCAGCCTACTTGCGGAGCGTTTCAGAGAACACCTCTGGGACACCCGGACCAACCAACCCAACCACCCTGTGGCTCAACACTTCAACTCCCTCTCCCACTCCACCAAGGATATGCAGGTCTTTGGACTCCTCCATTGCCAGACCACAACAACACGACGGTTGGAGGAAGAGCGCCTCATCTTCCGCCTAGGAACCCTCCAACCACAAGGGATGAACTCGGATTTCACCAGTTTCCTCATTTCCCCTCCCCCCACCTTGTCTCAGTCAAATCCATCAAACTCAGCACCGCCTTCCTAACCGGTAATCTTCTTCCTGACCTCTCCACCCCCACCCCAGTCTAACCTATCACCCTCACCTTGACCTCTTTCCACCTATCGCATTTCCGACGCCCCTCCCCCAAGTCCCTCCTCCCTACCTTTTATCTTAGCCTACTGGACAAACTTTCCTCATTCCTGAAGAAGGGCTTATGCCCGAAACGTCGATTCTCCTGTTCCCTGGATGCTGCCTGACCTGCTGCACTTTTCCAGCAGCACATTTTCAGCTCTAACATGCTCACACACTCACAGACTTATACTCCATCACACTCACACTTTACCAAGCATGCACACACTCTTACATGCACACTCACACACAAACTCACATGCACACACACACAACTCTATGGAGTAAATTTGTATTGGCAGAATTATATTTGCAGATACTTTCAATTTTCCTCACAAAGCACACAATCTACAGGCAGTCAATCCATGTAATATTTTATATATTCCTACTTTAAAAACAGAACTAGTCTGATTCAAGATTGGGATACTGATAGACTCGAACCTCACAACTTTAATGTATTGTGTGAGCTGAGATGTCACTTTTTAAAAAAAATATAAAACCATAAGTCATCTCAAGAACATGACTTAGATGTTGTTCTTGGATTTACATATTAATGAACCGAAACCTGCAACCCATTCTAAAAGGCATCAGTTGCATGACACTATGAATTTTGCTATAAGATTTGTGTCTTACGATCCTGCTCCACAGCTACCTGTGGAAGGACCGGCACTCCGAAAGCTTGTGCTTCCGAATAAATCTGTTGGACTATAACCTCGTCTTGTGTAATTTTTAACTTTATCCACCCCAGTCCAATACTGGCACCTCCCCATCGTTTCCAGTGAACACAGCCCATACCTCCCAGTGCTGCCAGTAAACTTTACAATGCCAATGAAACAACACAGTACCTGCACTCCTGAAAAATTTACAATATCTAATGATACTAGCTACCCATTCACTGCTCCACCCGATACACAACATTGAAAACTTAGTGCAGGAGGCTGAAAGAAATAAGCAGCTTTAAAACAAAAACCTCTTGGAGCTCAAAGCTTTCAATGAGAGTCTGAGCCCGCGGTAAGTTCAGGTAATCTTTATTGTGACCCAACTTTGTTAAAGCTTCAGATCCCCCCAGCAAAAAGGTGTAGAAAAAGTAGCTGCTTTTTAAACAGCTCAAGGTCAAAGCGTGCATACTTCTCACACCCGCTATCCTACCTCACTTTCTTTACTGTTGGTCATCACCAAGTTGTCCTTTGTAATTGGATCCTTGGTACAGCCGTAACCTGGAGGAAGTATTGCCTCACTCAGCAATTTCACCCCACCCTAAAAACGGTTTCATCATCAGATTCTGAACTCCAGATTTCTGACCGAATTCCAATTCCGTGATCTGCTGCGGCTGGATTCAAACTCAGGAGTCCCAGGAACTGGGTTGATAGTCCAGTCCCTAATGGCACTCGGTTGTTGCTCCTTCAATCATCCTGCGTTGGCACGTGAACTCGTTGGTGCCTCCGCAGGTGGGAGGAGCGGATGAAGGCCTTCCCACACTCTGTGCAGCCGAAGGGCTTCTCCCCAGTGTGGATCCGCTGGTGGGTCTGGAGATTGGAGGAATCGCTGAACCCCTTCCTGCACTCAGGGCAGCTGAAGGGCCACTCCCCTGTGTGAACCCTCTGGTGTCTCAGCAGGATGGAGGAATTGCTGAAGGCCTTCCCGCACTCTGTGCAGGGGAATGGCCTCTCCCCCATATGGATCCGCCGGTGGGTCAGCAGAGTGGTGGAACTGCTGAAGGCCTTCCTGCACTCGGGGCAGCTGAAGGGCTTCTCCCCAGTGTGGAGACGCTGGTGCTTCCACAAGTTGCTCACCTGATTAAATCTCTTCCCGCAGTTGGGGCAGGTGAACGGCCTCTCCCCTGTGTGGACCCGCTGGTGAGTCAGCAGGTGGGAGGAATTGCTGAAGGCCTTCCCACACTCGGGGCAGCTGTAGGGCTTTTCCCCCGTGTGGACCCGCCAGTGGGTCAGCAGGTCAGAGGAATGTCTGAATGCCTTCTTGCACTCGGAGCAAGAAAACGGCCTCTCACCAGTGTGGAGTCGCCTGTGTGTCTGGAGGTTGAAGGAATTGCTGAAGGCTTTCCCGCACTCGGGACATGGGAACGGCCTCTCCCCTGTGTGGACCCGCTGGTGAGTCCGCAGGGCAGAGGCCTGGGTAAAGCCCTTCCCACACTCAGGGCAGCTGAAGGGCCTCTCTCTGGTGTGACTGCGCCGATGAGTTTCCAGGGCAGATGGGACATAGAAGCCTTTCCCACAGTCACCACACTTCCATGGTTTCTCCACAGGGCAGGATTCCTCAGGTTTTTCCATGGCCGAAGCTTCAGCCGCACACAAACGCATGTAGAGCCCCTTCGCACCGTGATTTCCTCTTAACAGGCGGTATAGCTGTTACACGCTCCACACTCAGTGCACTGCAACAGTAGGTCTCTCATCCAGTCCCACTGATACTGGAAATGTACTCGAACAGGAACCAAAAAGCTTTGTTCCTTCTCACAGAATCGCAGTCAAACATCGTTGTGGTCCTGATGGATTGAGTGACCGTGAGACATTGACAGCAAAGTGAGGACTGCTGACTCACTGTCAAAAAGCACGGCACTTGAAAATTCACAGCACATCAAGTAGCATCCGAGGAGCAGGAGAGTTGATGTTACAGTTGATTTTGAAACTTCTGACTTCAGATCTTCAAACGCTGTAAAAAGAGAAATAAAAGCCATCACTGTCAGTCCAGGGTAGAAATTCAGAACAAGCGATTCTACTTTCTGGAGAACATTCTTTTCTTTTATTATTCCACAAAATTGAAAGCGCCATCCCATTCTCTCTCTCCCCCTCTGTTCTCACTCCACTTTAACTAATTCTCCTGAAGGTGCCGATTCAGGATCTTACAGGAGCAGAAAAGCAAAAACGTCAAGACTTATGGGCGGCATGGTGGCACAGTGGTTAGCACTGCTGCCTCACAGCGCCAGAGACCCGGGTTCAATTCCCGCCTCAGGCGACTGACTGTGTGGAGTTTGCACGTTCTCCCCGTGTCTGCGTGGGTTTCCTCCGGGTGCTCCGGTTTACTCCCACAGTCCAAAGATGTGCAGGGTCAGGTGAATTGGCTATGCTAAATTGCCCGTAGTGTTAGGTAAGGGGTAAATGTAGGGGTATGGGTAGGTTGCGCTTCGGCGGGGCGGTGTGGACTTGTTGGGCCGAAGGGCCTGTTTCCACACTGTAAGCAATCTAATCTAATCTAATCTTATCTCTCTGAAACTCCACCTGAAAGTTACTATCTTTCACGTCATTGGCATAATGCTGAGAGTGAGCAGGTCTGATTTGGAAAGCAAAATAAAGTGTGCCAATTCAAGATGAACCTGCAATGCAGCTTCTTGAGGAACAACCTCAAGAAATGGTTAATGTCCCCGGGAAGGGGAGCATAATGAGACACCAAGGTATTAACACCGACACCAGAGAGAGAAACTGAACATACAGACGTGGCAAACGTTAGTGGAAAGCCAGAGTCATATACACACAGAAACAGGCACAGGCACTTCAGTCAAACTCTTCTGTGCTGTCCAGATATCCTAAATTAATCTAGTCACATTGGCCAGCACGTGTTCCCTGGCCCTCTGAACCGTCCGTATTGATACACCCGTCCAAATGCCTTTTAAATGCTGTAATTGTCCCAGCCTCCACTACTTTCTCTGGCAGGTCATTCCGTACACACATTCACACCCGCCCAAACCTCGTGAAATAGTTGTCTCATTCGATCTCTTTTAAATCTCCACGGCCCCTCCCCCGCCGCCCTCACCCTAAACCCTCTAGTTCTGGACTCCCCCACCCCAAGGAAAAGACCATGTCTATTTAATATATCCATGCTCCTTTTGATTTTATAAAAGTCTATAAGGTTACCCCTAAGATTCTGGCGCGGGCTGGGGAAACAGCCCCACCCTATCCTTCTGTCCCTCCTCACCCGGGCAATTAAGACACATACCTGAGTTTGCAGAGTCTGCTCCCTCCCTGGATTCACTCCAGTTGCTGCCAGTGAACAGATTTTCTCCCTCTCAGATTGAAGAGTTGCCCAGCGAAAGGGTTTTACTCTGAACCGAGCAGAGCCACTTCCGCGTTGTGACGTCATCGATGGGTCGAGGCGGCGGAGGGAGACACAGGAAGGGGAGGAGCGAGCAGCGGAGAGGGGCGGGGCGACGATCGGGGTCAGGGGCGGAGCGACTGGGTGGAGCGAGAGGCGGGTACAGAGGCGGAGTGCGGCCGGGACAGTGGGAGGAGCAAGTGTCGAGTGACGGCGTGCGAGACGGGGCGTGACGAGACGAAGGGGCGGGGCGAACGGCGGCTCCGCAGTGCGCCTGCTCCGGATTGATGGCCCGCACTGCCCTGCACAGTTTGCAAAAATCCTTTCCCTTCAGAGAATCCGCACAATGTAGAAGCAGGTCACCCGGCCCAATGAGACCACCCCGACCCTCCGAAGGGTAACCCACCCACATCCATTCCCCTTCCCCTCCTGCCCGATATTTACCCCCCGAATAGACCTCACCTGCACATACCTGGGCACTATGGGTAATTTAACATGGCGAATCCACCCTAATCTGCACATCCCTGGACCATGTGGGGCAATGTAGCATGGCCAATCCACCCTCACCCTTCACAGATTAACTACTCTCCGGGAAAAACAGCTCCTCCTCATCTCTACCTTGAATCTACTCCCCCTAATTTTATGGCCGAGTCTCATCCCCCAGCAAGAACTACTGGACAGGGCAGGGAGCTGGTGGGCGTGGGTCGGGATGGCATGCTCTTCAGAGGGGTTGAATGGCCTACTTACACACTGTAGAGATTGAATGATTTACTGCAGTCGTGTTTGCTCCGGATCACAGCGCGCAGAACCTCCCACCTTCCACCAAATCAAAAGACAAGTTCCACCCTGCCCTCTCGTATGTGTGTTATTTGTCTGCTTAATCGTTTACAGTGAACACGGCCTAAACCCCGCTGCTGTCAGTAAACTTTAAAATGCTCAGGAAACAATGAGGTATTGAAACCGTAAGGTTTCTAATGATAACAGTGACTGATTCACTCCTTCTGATGGACAGCAGTGGAAATACAATGCTGGAGGCTGAAAGAAATGAGCAGTTTAAAACAAGAACCCACCTAACCCTTCACTCAGCTCCCCACTCAGCACACTGTACTTACTGCGGTAAACCTTAAAGCACTTCATCCCCACAGTGCAATGAATTCCCACTTTCCACTAAAATTCTGGATATACTCATTCACTCAGTTGCTGTCCCACAAATTACAGATTTCACTGTAACTTGTTCTGTGCAATGAACCAGAATTGATCAGGGACCTCGAAGTGAAGGAGCCATTGGGAAGTAGTGACCATAATACAATAAGCTTCAATCTGCAATTTGAGAAGGAGAGGGTACAATCGGAAGTGACAATATTTCTGTTGAATAAAGGGAACTATGGAGCTATAAGGGAGGAGCTGGCCAAAGTTCAATGGTGCAATACCTTAGCAGGGATGACAGTGGAGGAACAATGGCAGATATTTCTGTGTATAATGCAGAAGATGCAGGATCAGTTCATTCCAAAAAGGAAGACAGATCCGAGGAGGAGGCATAGGTGGTCATGGCTGACGAGGGAAGTTAAGAAACTTAACTTGTGGGCGGCACGGTGGCACAGTGGTTAGCACTGCTGCCTCACAGCGCTGGAGACCCGGGTTCAATTCCCGCCTCAAGCGACTGACTGTGTGGAGTTTGCACGTTCTCCCCGTGTCTGCGTGGGTTTCCTCCGGGTGCTCCGGTTTCCTCCCACAGTCCAAAGATGTGCAGGTCAGGTGAATTGGCCATGATAAATTGCCCGTAGTGTTAGGTAAGGGGTAAATGTAGGGGTATGGGTGGGTTGCGCTTCGGCGGGTCGGTGTGGACTTGTTGGGCCGAAGGGCCTGTTTCCACACTGTAATGTAATCTAATGTAATCTAATCTAATGTAATCTAATCTAAAAAAAACATATAAAGTTAAAAGAGAAAAAGTATAACATAGCAAAGATAAGTGGGAAAATGGAGGACTGGGAAGCTTTTAAAGAACAACAGAGGATAACTAAGAAGGAAATACACAGAGAAAAAATGAGGTACGAAGGTAAACTTGCCAAAAACATAAAGGAGGATCTAAAAGCTTTTTTAGATAAGTGAAAGGCAAAAATATGGTTAAGATTAAAATTGGGCCCTTGAAGACAGAAACAGGGGAATATATTATGGGGAACAAAAAAATGGCAGAAGAATTGAATTGGTACTTCAGATCTGTGTTCACTGGGGAAGACACAAGCAGTCTCCCTGAGGTAACAGTGGCTGAAGGACCTGAACTTAAGGGAATTTATATTTGCCATAATTTGGTGTTGGAGAGACTGTTAGGTCTGAAGATTGATAAGTCCCCGGGGCCTGATGGTCTACATCCCAGGGTACTGAAGGAGGTGGCTCGAGAAATCGTGGATGCGTTGGTGATTATTTTCCAGAGTTCGATAGATTCGGGATCAGTTCCTGCAGATTGGAGGGTGGCTAATGTTGTACCACTTTTTAAGAAAGGTGGGAGAGAGAAAGCAGTAAATTATAGACCAGTTAGTCTGACCTCAGTGGTGGAAAAGATTAGATTAGATTAGATTAGATTACTTACAGTGTGGAAACAGGCCCCTCGGCCCCACAAGTCCACACCGACCCGCCGAAGCGCAACCCACCCACACCCCCACATTCACCCCCGACCTAACACTACGGACAATTCAGCATGGCCAATTCACCTGACCTGCACATCTTTGGACTGTGGGAGGAAACCGGAGCACCCGAAGGAAACCCACGCAGACACGGGGAGAACGTGCAAACTCCACACAGTCAGTCGCCTGAGGCGGGAATTGAACCCGGGTCTCTAGCGCTGTGAGGCAGCAGTGCTAACCACTGTGCCACCGTGCCGCCCACGGTGTCTATTATAAAGGATGAAATTACGACACATCTGGATAGTAGTAACAGGATAGGTCAGAGTCAGCATGGATTTATGAAGGGGAAATCATGCTTGACTAATCTTCTGGAATTTTTTGAGGATGTAACTCTGAAGATGGACGAGGGAGATCCAGTAGATGTAGTGTACCTGGACTTTCAAAAAGCTTTTGATAAAGTCCTACATAGGAGGTTAATGAGCAAAATTAGGGCGCATGGTATTGGGGGCAAAGTACTAACTTGGATTGAAAGTTGGTTGGCTGATAGGAAACAAAGAGTAGTGATAAACGGCTCTATTTTGGAATGGCAGGCAGTGACCAGTGGGGTACCGCAGGGATCAGTGCTGGGACCGCAGCTTTTTACAATATATATTAATGATATAGAAGATGGTATTAGTAATAACATTAGCAAATTTGTTGATGATACTAAGCTGGGTGGCAGGGTGAAATGTGAGGAGGATGTTAGGAGATTACAGGTGACCTGAACAGGTGAGGTGAGTGGTCAGATGCATGGCAGATGCAGTTTAATGTGGATAAATATATGGTTATCCACTTTGGTGGCAAGAACAGGAAGGCATATTACTACTTAAATGGAATCAATTTAGGTAAAGGGACAGTATAAAGAGATCTGGGTGTTCTTGTACACCAGTCAATGAAGGTAAGCATGCAGGTACAGCAGGTAGTGAAGAAGGCTAATAGCATGCAGGACTTCATAACAAGAGGGATTGAGTATAGAAGCAAAGAGGTTCTTCTGCAGCTGTACAGGGCCCTGGTGAGACCATACCTGGAGTATTGTGTGCAGTTCTGGTCTCCAAATTTGAGGACAGACATTCGGGCTATTGAGGGAGTGCTGCGTAGGTTCACGAGGTCAATTCCTGGAATGGCGGGACTACCTTACGCTGAAAGACTGGAGCGACTGGGTTTGTATACCCTTGAGTTTAGAAGACTGAGAGGGGACCTGATTGAGACATATAAGATTATTAAAGGATTGGACACTCTGGAGGCAGGAAACATGTTTCCGCTGATGGGTGAGTGCCGAACCAGAGGACACAGCTTAAAAATACGGGGTAGACCATTTAGGACAGAGATGAGGAGAAACTTCTTCACCCAGAGAGTGGTGGCTGTGTGGAATGCTCTGCCCCAGAGGGCAGTGGAGGCCCAGTCTCTGGATTCATTTAAGAAAGAGTTGGATAGAGCTCTCAAGGATAGTGGAATCAAGGGTTATGGAGATAAGGCAGGAACAGGATACTGATTAAAGATGATCAGCCATGATCATATTGAATGGTGGTGCAGGCTCGAAGGGCAGAATGGCCTACTCCTGCACCTATTGCCTATTGCTCCCAGTAAGGGCAAAACATCTTTGAAAGCTGCTCTGAAAGTGCTCTGACTCTTCTGCTTTCAACAAAGCTGATTAGAGTTATAAAGCATGGAAACAGACCCTTCGGCCTAGCTTGTCATGCCAACCAAATATCCTAAATTAACCTAGTCGCATTTGGCCCATATCCCTCTAAATCCTTCCTATTCATGTACCTATCCAGATGCCTTTTAAATGTTAAATGTCATTATCTGGTAGTTTGTTACACACATGCACCATCCTCTGCATGAAAACCTTGCCGGTCACGTCCCTTTTAAATCATTCCCCTCTCACCTCAAACATATGCCCTCTAGTTTTGGACTCCCCTACCCTGGCAAAAAGTGCTTGGGTATTTACCCTATCCATGCCCCTCATAAACATCTATAAGATCACGCCATAGCCTCCAATTCTCCAGGGAAAATATCCCTGGCCACTTCAGCCTCTCACTGTAGGTCACAAGCATGGCAACAGCCTTGTAAATCTTCTCCAACCACTTCCAAAGTTTCACAACCTCTTTGCTATAGCAGGGAGACCAGAACTGAACACAGTATTCCAAAAGTGGCCTAAACAATGTCTTATACAGTTGCAAAATGCAACACCTCTCATTTCTCTAAATTATCTCCATCTGCCACTCCTTGGCCCATTGGCCCACCTGAACAATTCTAATTTATAATGAACTCTCTTTCCTCTCTTATTCCCTAGAAGCTGAAAATCTCCATCCCACATACTCTCTTTCCATTTGCCAAACCTAATCCCTGTTGTACCTCATCCTGAAGGTTCTGCTTCATGCTGACTAACAGGCCCACACTCAGGAGAGATCTAATTGAAACACACAGAATACTGAATGGCCTGGACACAGCGGACGTTGGGAAGATGTTTCCGTTGGTAGGAGAGACTCCGACCCGAGGACACAGCCTCAGAGTAAAGAGAAGGCCTTTTAGAACATAGATAAACATCAACCTCTTCAGCCAGATAGTGATGAATCTATGGAATTCATTGCCACAGAAGGTTGCAGAGCCTAGGTCACTGAGTATATTTAAGACTGAGACACATGTTCTTGAGTACCAAGGGGATCGAGGGTTATGGAGAGAAAGCAAGACAATGGGATTGAGAAACCTATGAGTCACAATTGAATGGTATGAGCAGACTTGATGGGCTGAATGGCCTACTTTCTGCTCCTATGTCTTATAGTCTTTTGCTGTCCTGGACACAGTAAGAGAACTGGGAACAGAAGTCAGCCATTTGGTCTTTGGAGCCTGCACCAGCATTGAACAGATCATAACTGGATATGAATCTAACTACATCTAAGTGGATAGGCTGGGACTTTTTCACTGGAGCACAGCAGGTTGCGAGGTGACCATATAGAGGTTTATAAAATCATGAAAGATATAGATGAAGTGAACGGCGGGTCTTCTTTCTCTGGGGTGGTTTCAAGATTGGGAGCAAAATTTGACGGTGAGTGGAGAAAGATTTTAAAAAGACATGAGGGGCACCAGTTTTTTAAAAAAAACACAGAGTGTGGTTTGTGTGTGGAATAGATGTCCAGAGGAAGGATGCAGGAAACGTAACAACGTTTGAAAGAAATTTGGACAAGTACATGAATAGGAAATGTTTGGAGGGATATGGGCCAAACACAGGCAGCTGGGACTAATTTAGTTTGAGAACATAGTCAGCATGGACTAGTTGGACTGAAACTGTTCTAAAACCATTTCCTTGCCTTCCCCCATAAAC
This sequence comes from Chiloscyllium plagiosum, assembly GCF_037043375.1. Taxonomy (NCBI): domain Eukaryota; kingdom Metazoa; phylum Chordata; class Chondrichthyes; order Orectolobiformes; family Hemiscylliidae; genus Chiloscyllium; species Chiloscyllium plagiosum. The sequence goes on from NW_028270165.1 coordinate 9,282,329, forward strand.
ATCCACTTCTTTGTTGTTCAAAAATCAGACGAACTCAGCCTTGAATACATTCAATGACACCCTAACTGCAGGAAGAAATCCCCACTTCTGAACTCAATTCCTCTTGTTAACAAACCACTTGCCTTGCTGATTGCTTGCTGCACCTGTCTGACAACTGGTACTGACTGGTGTGGAATGATGCTGAGCCCCCTTTGTACATTCACACATCATTCCTGATGAAGGGCTCATGCCCAAAACGTCAACTCTCCTACTCCTTGGATGCTGTCTGACCTGCTGTGCTTTTCCAGTGCCACACTTTTCGACTCTGATCTCCAGCATCTGCAGTCCTCACTTGCTCCACATCCCAATACATCACCATTTAAACAATACACCTCCTTTCTGCTTTTGTTTTCACAGCAGAAGCTATAATTTTACATTGTGGTACTGCATTTGCCAATTGTGAACTTCTCTACATCGGGGAGACTTGGGGAACAGTTCACCGAGCATCGTACCTGGGCCCGCAGAGGCTGACCGGACCTCCCAGTCACCAACCATTTTAATTCCCCTTCCCACTCCCTTTTTGACATAACTATCTTTGGCCTCCTCCCTTTCCACAATGAATCAAACTGCAAATTGGAGGAACAACATCCCATCTTCCGCCCGGGCTGCGTAGAGTTGGGAGGACTCAACATTGGGGAACTCAATTTCAAATAAGCTCCCAATCTTTCTAGCTCCTCCTCCTCCCTGCCACCTTCCTCTCATTGATGGGGGCTCTAGGGTGGGGCTTGGAAGAACAGAAAGAGAATGGACGGAGGCTGGGGAGAATAGAGAGAGAATGGACGGGGGCTGGGTGGAGCTGTGGAGAACAGAGAGAGAGAGAGAATGGACAGGGTAGCAGAGGGTGAGGGAGAGGAGAAGGACTTGGGGGGGAGAGAAAGGCCTGCGGGGCTGAGCGTGGGGGACCCAGAGAATGGGGGGGAAGGGTCTGAGAGGGAGAATGTGGGAGTAGAGTGTTGGGGGGGGGGGGCAGAAGAGAGAATGGTGTGGGGTGCAGAATGTGAGGGGAGACAGAGAATGGACGGGGACAGAGGGTGGGTGGAGAGAGAGAATGAGTGGCAAGGAGAGGGTGGGGGCAGTGGAAGAATGGGCAGCAGAGAATTGGTGGAGAGAGAGAATAGACAGGGAACAGAGAGATGGAGAGTGGAGGGTGGGGGGAGAGAGGGAGGATGGATGGGTGGGCAGAGGGTGGGGAGAGGGAAATGGACATGGGGCACTGTGGGTGGCAAGGTGGGAATGGACAGGAGGCGCTGTGGATGGACAGGGGATGCTGAGGGTGGTGGGGAACAGAGAAGAGGTGCTGTGGGTAGCAAGAAAGGAATAAGTGACCTCAAGGACAATTTTTTTTATGCAGAGGGTGGTGTGTGTGTGTGTGTGTGGAACAAGCTGCCAGGGAAGTGGTGGAGATGGGTACAATTACAATATTTAAAAGGCATCTGGGAGGGATATGGGCCAAAGGCTGGAACTTGGGACTGGATCAGCTTGGGACATCTGGTCAGCATGGATGAGTTGAACCAAAGGATCAGTTTCCGTGCAGTGTGTCTCCAGATGTCTATAACTCTGTGATTGAAACCAGACCTTTTTACTGATAATCTTCCTGCTTGACTTTTGTAGCGCACCCAGTTTCAGGAGATTTGTGGTGGGTACAAGTGGCACATGTCTCCTATCATGGGAATTCTGGAAAATATAAAGGGGCTGTTAAAAGTACTTCAACTTTGGGAACACTGGGTCTTGTGGAAGCAGGGCATTTGACAAACCTTTTCAGAGAAATTTTCTCCAACTGGTGGACTATAGACAGTTTTCCCACGGAATATTACACAGATATTAAGAATGTTACCTTCTGTAAAACATTTTCCTGAAAAATGCAGAAGAATTCAACTTGCTAACGTGAAACAAATGTTGGAGAGAAAGGAAACTACCAAGATCAAAAGGCTGATGAATGTCAACATTTATCAGATTGTTTCGAGAACAGAAAAACCTGCACTGGAGACACCCTGAAGAGGGTTGTCTCATACCTATTCCTTCAATTAGTTTATAAGTCTTAATTGTTAAGTCATACCTAGCACATGGAAAGATGGCTATGAATTGTGGAGGTCAGTCATCTCGACTTCAGGACAACTCTGCAGGAGTTCATAGGCCGAACCATCTTCATCAATGACCTTCCTCCATCATAAGTTCAGAAGTGGAGATGTCGCAATAATTGCAGCTGTTCAGCACTATAAACAACTCCCCACAAACTGAAGCAGTTCAGTTTGAAATGCTTCAAGATCTTAACCATATCCAATGGGCTGATGAGTGGCAAGTAACATGAATGCCATGCAAATGTCACAGAATGACTCATCCCCAAAAGAGATAATCTGACCACTGACCTGTGATATCAACAATGTTACTGTCACTAAATACCCCACGATCAACATCCTTGGGGTTTACCATTGAACAGAAACTCAACTAGATGAACCATATATACACAGTGGCTACAAAAGCAGGTCAGAGGCCAGAAATACTGTAGTGAGTAACTCACCTCCTGACTCTCCAAAACCTGTTCCAACTTCTACATGCCACAAGTCAGCAGTGTAATGGAATACTCCCCACTAGCTTGGATGGGGTTGCAGCTTCAACTGTATTTGAAACGCTTCATACCATCCAGGTCAATGTTGCCTGCTTGATTGGTACCATATCCACTGTTCAGAAGCAGTAGTGTGTAGTACCTACAAGATGCACTGCAAAGATTTACCAAAGCACCTTACAAATTGCCTTTCAAACTAACAACCACTTCCATCTGGAAGGACCAGGAAAACAGATACCTGGGAACACAACCTCTTGCAAGTACCCCTCCAAGCCACTCACCATCTTCACTTGGAAATGTTTCTTCAGTGTCACTGGTCCAAATCCTGGAATTCCTTCCCTCAAGATGCTGTGGGTCACCGTACAGGGTTTGGACTGCAACGGTTCAAGAAGGCAGCTCACCACCACATTCTCAAGGAGAACCAAATGCTGGCCAACCAATGACGCCCATGTACCAGAAGTAGATTTTAATAAATTATTGAAGCAGTGTTGGAATCTGCAAACTAAAGAAAATCAACGTTAAGAAGGGTCAGATGGAGAGCATTGATTCGATGCTTATTTTAGAGCAGATAAAAAGCGATTATACTGACACTGAATTGGAACTAGAGTTTAGAGTTAAACACCTGTAGTGTTCCACTCAATGTATAAATCTAAAATCGATGAATGATTTACCCCTGACGTGTACTTCATTAAGGAGGAGAAAATGAGGACTGCAGATGCTGGAGATCAGAGCTGAAAATGTGTTGCTGGAAAAGCGCAGCAGGTCAGGCAGCATCGAAGGAGCAGGAGAATCGACGTTTCGGGTATGAGCCCTTCTTCATTAACTTCATTAACACGTGAATAGGACAGTTAAGAAGGCATATGGGATACTGGATTTCATGACATTAATGGCGCCTTCAGTTCCCACGATCCCATGCGATCGAGAAACCTCTCTATAGGGCCCTCGCTGTGCGCATGCGTGCGGTGAGGCAAAGTTACTGAGTGTGGGAGAGGAATGGCGCCGGCGGCTGAAGGAGCAAGAACAGGAGCCGCTGGAAAAGCTGAGCAGGTCCGGCAGCTCGTGTCGGGAGGAATGTGAGGAGGTGTTTCAGGTCCGGGGATCCTCCTTCAGAACAGGACCAGGTTTCAGGAACATCCCGGGGAGAGGAGACAGTGAGACAGGGTAGGATTGGGAACCGCGGGAGGAGGGAGACTGGGGAGTTTATAAACTCCTAGGGGGAGGCCTGAGGCCGTGAATAAAACCTCCCCAGGCCCACTTCACCACCGAAGGAGCTCTCGTGTTGCCCGGGTAACAGGGCGCCATCATTGTAAGGATAAGGCGCATGTTGACTTGGGGCGGGGAGCGCGGGCGGCCATCTTGGTGAGGGCACCATCAACTGTCATTTCCGGGAGAGAAGTGACAGTTGGTGTCATTCAACTAGAATTTCCTCATTTCACTCTGAGAGACCTGGCCCTGAGCTTGGTTTGTGTGGCCTTAAAACAGGAAAAGGGAGTGGGAGGGAGAGAGAGAGAGATCTAGAATGACACGAAGGCGGACTGTGAATTTGAGGTGAATGAATCTGATCATTTGTGGAGCTGGAACAGAAACTGGGTACTTCCAAGATCGCAGTGACCAGGAGAGCATTGATGTGTTGATGTTGTTTTCAGTTTGTAGACAGGAGAAAAGAGAACGCCAGGAGTGGAGGAAAGACATGATGAAGATGGATTTGAAATTCAATGCAGGAGGAGGGATAACTTGAGCCAGCACCCAGCCCATATCCCTCTGAACCCTTCCTGTTCACATACCCATCCAGATGCCTTTTAAATGTTGCAATTGCACTAGCCTCCTCCACTTCCTCCAGCAGCTCTTTCCATACACTTACCACTCTCTGCATGAAAAATTGCTGCTTACATCTCCTTTAAATCTTTCCCCTCTCACCCTAAACCTATGTTCTAGAGTTATCAACTACCCCAATCCAGCAAGAAGACTTTGTCTATTTATTCTATCCGTGCATCTCATCATTTTATAAACCTTTATAAGGTCACCCCTCAGCGTCCGACTCTCCACGGAAAACCGCCAGCATGTTTAACTTCTCCCTATAGCTCAAATCTCTCAACCCTGGCATCATCTTTGTAAATCTTTTCTGAATCCTTTCAAGGTTCATACATCCTTCTGATAGGAAGGAGACCAGAATTGCATACAGTATTCCAAAAGTGACCTAACCAATGTCCTGTACAGCTGCAACATGACCTCCCAACTCCTGTACTCAATACTCTGACCGATGAAGGAAAGCATACCAAACACCTTCTTCACTATCCTATCTATCTATGACTCTACTTTCAAGGAGCGATGAACCTGCACTCCAAGGTCACTTTGTTCAGTAACACTCCATAGGACCTTACCATTAAACAGTTCTGCTAAGATCAGCCCAAGATTTTCCAATTGCATGACCTCAGACCATAGTTTGGGGTGTGGGTTACCAGCACAGGGATTTGTAAACTTTTAATCCCATCAGTTTCCCCAACACCACTTCCCCACAACTGCTCATTTCCTTCAGTTCTGCTCTCATTGGACCATGTGTTCCCCAACATGGGATGTTACCTGTGTTTTGATAGAAGCAACATATGTGGTTAATTGGTCTGCCATCTCTTTGTTCCACATGAGAACTTTGCCTGTTCTCATTGTTATTGTTTTCTCTAATTTTATTTTCCTCTTCACATACCCCATTTTCCCCTTTTGACCAATCCTTTTGTTGAAACCTGAACTGCTCCCAGTCTTCAGATCTGCTACTTTATTTTGAGCCAATTTGTACGCCACTCCTTTGGATCTAGTCCTATCCATCATGTCCCTTGTTAGCCGTGGCTGTGTCACCTTCTGTGTTTTATTTTTTCAGACAGGAATGGACAACTGTTGCAGTTCCTCCAGGTGCTCTTTAAATGTTTGTCATTTCTTTCAAAAATGTTCCTTCATTTGTTGTGGCCTGTTTGTGCCGCTGCCATTGTAATTTCCTTGCTTTAGATTTAAGTCCCCAGTCTCAGAATCACTCTGTTCCTCTCCATTTTAATGGAAAGTTCTCTCACTCAGTTCTTCACTCTTCCGCAAGAGGCCTCTTACAGCTACATTGCCAATTATTCCCTTCTCATGAAGAAATTAATATTTTGGAATTAAATTGCCATTGTTCAGCAGAACCATAGCCACTTTTGGAAGGTTGTGTGCAGTTCTGGTCTCCCTCCTATCAGAAGGATGTTGTGAAACTTGAAAGGGTTCAGAAAAGATTTACAAGGATGTTGCCAGGGTTGGAGGGTTTGAGTGATAGGGAGAGGCCAAACAGACTGGGGCTGTTTCCCCTTGCGCGCTGGAGGCTGAAGTTGATAAAATCATGAGGGGCATGGATGGGGTAAACAGTCAAGGTCTTTTCCTTGAGATGGGATACTCCAGAATGTAAGGGTAATAGGTTCATGGTGGGCAGGTGGGGTGGGGAAGGGAAGGTTTAAAAGGGACGTAAGGGGCAACGTTTTCATTCAGAAGGCGGTGTGTGTAAGGAATGAGCTGCCAGAGGAAATGGTGGAGGCTGGTGCAATCACAACATTGAAAAGGTATCCGGATGGGTATATGAATAGGAAGGGGTTAAAGGAAAATGGGCCAAGTGCTGGCAAACGGGCCTAGATTGTTTCTGGATACCTGATCGGCATGTTAACTTTCTCTCTGGTGTCGGTGTCAATACCTTGATGTCTCCTTTTCTCCCCCTTCCTGGGGATGTTAACCATTTCATGTCTCATTATTCGTCAAGAAGCTGCATTGCAGGTTCACCCTGAATTGACACAGTATTTGTTTCCCAAAATCAGACCTGTTCAGTCTCAGCAGTATTCCAATATTGGGAAAGATATCAACTTTCAGGTGGAGTTATCCAAAATTCAGAGAGATGTCAGACTTGACATTTTTGCTTTTCTGCCCCTGTAAGATCCTGAATCAGCACCTTCAGGAGAATTAGCGCAGAGTGAGAACAGAGGGGGAGAGAGAGAGAGAGAGTGGGATGATGCTTTCAATTTTGTGGAGTAACAAAAGAAAAAAACGTTTTGCAGAAAGTAGAGTTGCTTGTTCTGAATTTCTACTCTGCACTGACAGTGATGATTTTTGTAATCTCTTTTTACAGATTATTTGAAGATCTGAATTTGGAAGTTTCAAAATCAACAGATGAAGGGCTTATGCTTGAAACATCGACTCTCCTGCTCCTCGGATGCTGCCTGACCTGCTGCGCTTTTCCAGCGCCGCACTTTTCGACACTGAGTGTCCAGTGTCTGCAGTCCTCACTTTGATGTCAATGTCGGACAGTCACTCAATCCATTGGGAACGCAACAATTTTCAACTGTGATTCTGTGAGAAGGAGCAAAGCTTTTTGGTTCCTGTTTCTGTATGTTTTCAGAATCAGTGGGACTGGATGAGAGACCGTACTGTTGCAGTGCACTGAGTGTGGAGCCAGAAATAGTTATACAGCCTGGAAAGAGGGATTCATGGCAGGGAGGGGCTCTACACATTTTTGTGCGTAGTTTTGGCCATGGAAAAACCTGAGGGATCCCACCCCGTAGAGAAACCATGTAAGTGTGGTGACTGTGGGAAAAGTTTCCATTTCCCATCTGCCCTGGAGACTCATTGGCGCACTCACACCGGGGAGAGGCCGTTCCCCTGCACAGAGTGTGGGAAGGCCTTCAGCAATTCCTCTGACCTGCTGAAGCACCAACGAGTCCACACGGGGGAGAGACCTTTCAGCTGTCCCGAATGCAGGAAGGGCTTTACCCAGGCCTCCAGTCTGCTGACCCACCGGCAGGTCCACACCGGGGAGAGGCCGTTCCTTTGCACCGAGTGCAGGAAGGCCTTCAGCAATTCCTCAGCCCTGCTGAGGCATCAGCGGGGCCACACTGGGGAGAGGCCCTTCAGCTGCCCTGAGTGTGGGAAGGTATTTAGCAATTCCTCCGCCCTGCTGAGGCACCAGCGGGTCCACACGGGGGAGAGGCCCTATAGCTGCCCCGAGTGCGGGAAGGCCTTCAGTAATTCCTCCGACAGACTGAAGCACCAGCGGGTCCACACAGGGGAGAGACCCTTCAGCTGCCCCAAATGCGGGAAGGGCTTTACCCATGCCTCCACCTTGCTGACCCACCGGCGGGTCCACACCGGGGAGAGGCCCTTCACTTGCCCCGAGTGCGGGAAAGCCTTCAGCAATTCATCTGACAGACTGAAGCACCAGCGGGTCCACACTGGGGAGAGACCCTTCAGCTGCCCTGAGTGTGGGAAGGGCTTTACACAGGCCTCCACCCTGCTGGCCCACCAGCGGGTCCACACTGGGGAGTGGCCATTCACCTGCTCTCAGTGTGGGAAGGGATTCACCCGCTCTTCCCACCTGCAGAGGCACCAGCCAGTTCACGTGCCATGGCAGGGGGATTGAAGGAGCAATGGCAGAGTCCCATTATCGACTGGACCCCTGGGTTTGGATCCCGTCGTGGCAGATGGCGGAATTGGAATTCGGTCAGAAGTCTGGAGTTCGGAATCTAACGATGAAACCATTTTTGGGGGCGGGGGCGTGAGATCCCCCATCTGAATCACTCATGTCCTTTTTAGGAAAGGAAACTGCCTTTGCAGGAAAGGATTCACTCAGTTGTCCCAGCTGCATCCTTTACCCGGGTGGTCTACATGTGACTCCAGACCCAGAGCAGTGTGGTTGACTCCCCCACCTGCAGAAATGAACAGGGAGAAACTCACTTGGATACAGGGTCTGGGTTGAAATTGCTGAGTGAGGCAATACTTCCTACGGGTTAAGGCTGTACCAAGGATCCAATTACAAAGGGACAACTTGGTGCTGACTAATAGTAAAGAAAGTGGGGGGTGGGGAGACTGTGTACTCTTTGACCATGAACTGTTTTTTAAAAAAAAGCTACTTTTTCTACACCTTTTTGCTGGGGGAATCTGAAGCTGTAGTAAAGTTGGGTCTTGATAAAGGTTACCTGAACTTACTGCTGGGCTCAGACTCTCATTGAAAGCTTTGAGGTCCAAGAGGTTTTTTGTTTTAAAGCTGCTCATTTCTTCCAGCCTCCTGCACTAAGTTTCTAATGTCGTGTATCAGATGGAGCAGTGAATGAGTAGCTAGTATCATTAGAAATTGTAAATTTTTAAGGAGTACAGGTACTGCATCGTTTCATCAGCATTGTAAAGTTTACTGGCAGCACCGGGAGGGGTGGGCTGCCTTCACGAGAAATGATGTGGAGGAGCCAGAGATGGACTGGGTTGGATCAAGTTAAAAAATCACACATCAGGTTATAGTGGTTTATTTGGAACCACTAGCTTTCGGAGCGTTGCTCCTTCATTAGGAAGCTGTGGAGCAGGATCATAAGACAGAATTTATAGCAAAAGATCACAGTATAGTGCAACTGATCGGATATATTGAACAAACCTAGATTGTTGTGAAGTCTTTTGTCTTTTAGAATAGATTGCAAGTTTTAGTTCATTAATGTGTAAATCCCAGAAAGTCTTTGAAGTCAGATTCTCGAGATGACTTAAGGTTTTATATAAATAGGTTTCATCTCAGTTCAGACAATAATGAAATGTGTGAGGTTTGAGTCTGTCTGTATCCCAATCTTGAATCAGACTGGTTCTATTTCCAAAGTAGGAATTTACAAATATTACATGTATCAACTGCCTGCAGGTTGTGTGCTTTTTGATCAAAATTGAATATATCTGCAAATGCAAATTCACCCCATAGACCTGTGCATGCATGAGAGAGTGTGTGTGCATGAGAGTGCGTGTGTCTGTTTGCGTGTGTGCATGCTTGAAGCGTGAGTGTGATGGAGGAGAAGCCTGTGAGAGGGTGTGAGTGTCTCAGAGAGAGCATGTGTATGAGAGAGGTATGAATAAAAGCGAGGGGTTTCATTTTGCTAAAACAAGGAAGGGCAGGGTTTGTATAGTTAATGATAGGGCCCTGGGTTGCGTTGTAGAACAGAGACATGGTGGGTTTCAGGTACATTGTTCTATGAAAGTTGCATCATTGGTAGACAGGGTGGTTAAGAGGCGTTCATTACACTTGCCTTCATTGTTCACAACGTTGTGTATAGGAGTTGGGACATCATGTTGGTAAGACCACTTTCAGAGTACTGAGTACAGTTTTTTTTGCCCTGTTATAGCATGTCGGAGAAATTTGCCCAATAAGTTAGAGATCACAAAGTGAAATTGACAAACACTTTATTACAAGCAATGTCACTGGAAGAGAAACTGACTAGACTGACACAGAATTGACAGTCTGTACAGGTAGATCAGAATTTCTCTTCTAAGAGCTGAGGATGAGACCAGTTTTTATAATAATGCTGTACGATAAGGCTGATTAAGAAATGGGGAATATACAATGTATCTGGAAATGGAGTAATCTAGTTACAAGGATGCTAATTGGAAACAGTTATCGGATGAATGTCCTGTTCCTTCACACAGCGTAACATCCTGACTATCGATGGTTCCATTCCTCTTCACAGGTAGGTGTTAACTTCTCCTCTGAAGTGGTGAGGTGCTTCCATTTCTTGTTCTGGAAGCAAGTCCTTGCTGGTGCCTCTCTGTCTGACCTGCTCTTTGTGTGGCTTTGGTATTGTTGGGTTGTGAAACTGTCCTTGGGGCTTTGAGATACCTGTGGTGCTCTGTCATTGTAGTGAGGTTGAAGTGTATTCCTTTGTCCGTGTGTGCTGTCAGGTTTGGCTTGCGAGCCTGTATGGGCATTCTGGGTGTTTTAGGTACAGTTTGGCCAATTTTGCTTTTGTGGGCCTATTGTGGGTTGGCAGAGTGGCAGATCTTTTTCCACAATTTCCCCCCCTTTTCTTTTTGTTTTGCTCAGGGGAGGGACGAGAAGGGGCAATGAAGCCGGAGCCAGGGGGATTGTCGGGTGGGGGTCTCGGTATCAGACAGATAGCTCTCTGTGTCCGAGTCTGGTCCAGGAGAGGCTATTTTAGGGGCAGGGATGTTCTCCCAGTGGATCTGTGCTAGCTGAGTGGTGAGGGGGACAGAGGGTAACAGAATTGTACGTAGGCATGAACAGCACAGTCGGATAGCCATGGCTAGCACTCTAAGCCTGGCAATGATAGTGATGAGGGCTATCAGTCCCTGCAGTCAGGCTCTGCGCGTGCCCTCTTTCACAGCGAGTAGGTAGTCCAGGGCTATCGTGTTCTGCAGAGTCACAGTACAGATGGCAACAGCCTCCACATTCAGCTGGGCGAATACGTCTGCTGTGGAGTTTGCCACCTCCTGTACTGTGACAGCGAGTTTGTGGGCTTCTACCTGTAACTGTAAGGTTGCAGAGTGGGGTGACATCAGGTAGAGAGCTGCTTCAATGGCAGCGAGGGGTCGTCTGCTGCCTGGCATGGGCTTTGGGAAGGGAGGGGACTGGGAGTGATAAATTAATGGTACCGCATACCCAACATTGTAGCTCCCAGTCCAGGACAGCAGTAGGCTTTGTGGCCACAGATAAAATAGGTGCCATTGTCGGTCTGGAGATGGAGTGTCTGGGTCCCTGTCCAGCTGGTGAGGAAGGTGGTATTCTGGGTGATCTTGTTGAGGACCTGTCGGTTTAAAATGCTGCCTTCTGCAGTGGATCGGCGTGCTGCAGGAGTTAGGAGCAGGGAGTCAGTGCACCGGCTCTAGTCAGCCTCCCATCCAGATGGCTGTGTGTGTTTCAAACAGATGGAACCTGCAGGTGGCCCGTGTGTGTTAGTGTCAGCAATGGTCAGGGCTGGGGGCTCATGGGAGAGGTTGTAGGCCGGGTAAAAGCACCCTTTATATTTTTCCACGTGGTAACCTGCAGACCTCCAGCGGGCTGGGCTGTTGTCCCCATATTTGGTCATTGATGGTGGTATTTTGAGTGTGGTAACTTCAGGGGACCTGTCTGGCTCCAGGCACCATTCCACCATGTCAGAGATATTTAAGGGGATTGAGGCTAAGGAAATACCCCCCGTGAGAGTGGACAGGGACCTAGTGCAGACCCAGCAGCGGGTTTGATTAAATCGCATACCCATGAGCCATTTTGAGGAAGGTGTTGGCCTGCAAATCACAGTGGATTATGAAATGTGCTGCCCCTTGGGCCTGTTTACCAGCAAGCCACAGTGTGATGGTCAGACAGATCAGATGGTGATGGCTGCCGCGAGCAGCTGGATTCATCCTCTGTGTTCGGAGTGGTGCCTTCCTCTGTGTGGTCCCTGTTCAGAGGTTGTGGAGCCCTCTTGCAGCGGGTGGTATGTGTCCATTCGGGCCATCCTTCCGGTTTCACAGAAGTCCGGATTGTCATCAGGATCAGGTACAGACCTTTCCACCGAGAGGGGAGAGAGAATCTTTTTCTAGTGATTTGATCATGACATAGTCCCCAGGTCAGAACAGATGAATGGGCAATGATTGGGGTGTGGGCAATGCAGCCCTGACCTAGTTGTGTGAGCACTAATGCTCCTGCTTCGGGCCTGGACATACTCTAGTGGGGCCTCTTGTGTCAGAAGCAGGGCTGTGTCTGTGGTGAGTGTCAGGGGTCTGGTGGCAGTGGGCATAGGCTGCCCCATAAGTACTTGAAAAGCGGTGAGCACAGCTGTTCAGTTTGGCTGCGTATGTGTAGCATAGAGGGCAAGTGGCAAGGTGTCTGACCAGGTCAGTCCTGTTTTCTGGGTGGTTTCAGTCAGTGTGGTCTTCAGGATGCCATTCATCCGCTCAACCATGCCTGACAACGGGTTGGTTGGGGATGGGGTGTCGCTGTGGTATCCCTTGTGCCTCGCTAATGCCGGTCACGAGCTAAGCCGTGAGTGAGTCCCCCTCTCCGTCGTTATGCTACTGGGAACTCCAAATCTGGGGATGACATCCTTGAGGAGCATTTTACTACCATACATGCATCATCCTTTCTTGTGGGAAATGCTTCCATCCATTCGGAGAACATGTCTCTGATGACCAGGATGTACTTGTAACCCTGTATTTGTGTGTGAAGTCAATCTGTAAGAGGCTGAAAGGCCCCTCAGGAACTGGCAGGTACTTGACAACTGGCTTCCCTGCATTGTTCTGCAGGCAGATGAGGCACTGTGACAGCAGGACTTGGGCAGCGGCAGTGAATCCTGGTCCATACCAGGACTGCGTTACAGTGTGTATCATGCCCCTCTTGCCTGTATGGCCAATGCTGTGGGCTGCTAGGGCCAGTGTGTGTAGGTGGGCACTTGGGCAAATGATGTGGCCATCAGGGTGTATTAGCAGGTTGAGGGAAGGAGATTGTGTGGCCCCAGTGCAGGCCCAACTGTCCTTTTCCTGCTGTGGAGCAGTTTCTTGGGTAGCTTGCACAGCCTCCATGGGGTCAGGGAATATGGAAGCCTGCAGGATGTAGATGGTGGGGTGCAGTGCAACTTCCGGGCTGCTGTGTCAGCTGAGGCATTCTCGAGGGTGACCGGGTCAGTGGCTGAGGTATGGGTACGGGATTTGATAATTGCTGGGGCTGAGGGTAACAGGGCTGCTTCCAGGAGATTAGAAATCAGCGTAGCGTGTTGTAGTGGCCTCCCTGCTGACGTGATGAAGCCTCTCTGTTTCCAGAATGTGCCAAAATCGTGGATGACTCCGAAGGCATATCTGGAGTCAGGATAAATGTTTGCTGTGTGTCCTTTAGCAATGACACAAGCCCTAGTGAGTGCAAACAGCTCTGCAGCTTGTGCAGATGTGCCATTTGGCAGTGCAGCTGACTCTAGAACTGTGAAAGGAGTGCAGAGGGCACATCCTGCCAGTGTGCAGTGGTCTGAGGGCCTGAAGGATGAGCCATATGTGTAGAATATGAGGTCAGAGTTGTCTAGAGGTGTTTCAGAGAGGTCAGGGCATGGGGCAACGACCTGCTGGACAAGGTCTAAACAGTTGTGTTCATCCGTAATAGTGGTCAGAGTGAGTGGAAGCAGGGTGGTGGGGTTTAGGGCAGGGGCACATTGTAGGGACATGATGGCTTTGGATAGTAAAGCAACCTCATAGCCAATTCTCTGGGTGGCAGTGAAATGTTGCTGCTGGAAATGGAGTAATCTAGTTACAATGATGCGAATCGCAAAACAGTTATCAGAGGAATGTCCTAATTCTCTACACAAAGCAACATTCTGACAGTATCGATGGATCAGGAGCTTCCATTCGTCTTCGCAGGTAGGTGCTAATGTCTCCTCTGAAGCGGTGAGGTGCTTCCATTGTCCTGTCCTGGGAGCAATGCTCTTGCTGGTGCCTCTCTGTCTGACCTGTCCTTTGTGTGGCTTTGGTATTGCTGTGTTGTGAAACTGCCCTCAGGGCCTTGTGATAGCTGTGGTACTCTGTCATTGTTAGTGGGTACTTGAGCTGTACAGGTATTCCCTTGTCTGCAAGTGCTGTCTAGTTTCACTTGTCAGCCTGCTTGGTCCCTGCTAAGACATTCTGGGTGTTTTGGTACAGTTTGGCCAATTTTGCTTTTGTGGGCCTATTGTGGGTTGCCAGGGTGGCAGATCTTTTCCCACATACAATTACCAGGAATACTTGGAATCCTGAGAAGGATTCAAGTGAATCCTAGAGAGATGTTGCATCCCTTGGACTATTCCCAGAAAGTGAATAAACTATCAAGACTCCAATTAATTGGTAATTTTTATTTGTTTAAAAATGTGAAAACTTAATGAAGAGTTCTCCCAGTTAATCATTGGGTATTCAAATTTCTCTTCAGAATTAAAGATCATAACAAAACTGGGTGTCATTGTGGGATGTTGAATCTGTAGTATGTGCTTGGTAAAATTTGGATGAACAATATTTCAAAGTGAATTTTATCATGTTAAGTACTAAGACTTTCTGGAGAGGAAAGATTTGCCCATGTGTGTTTTGCATTACGTAATCAAGGTCAGTTCAATAAAATATGCAGACAAGTTGATGCTAGAGTTGGGAGCTGTGGCAAAATATCAGAAATAATGCAGGCAGTAGCACGGCAATTAAGGTTAGAAAGTTAGCTAAAAAAATTATAAAAACAGGTGGAAAGTTTTGTCAGCTTTTCTTAAAAAAAAAGTTAACAAAAATGAGTCTGGGGATTCAGTAACGGAGGATAAAGAGATGGCACATGAATTGAAAAGAGTTTGAATCTGACTTCACTAGAGAGGATACAAGTAACACCCTGGAACTAGCTGTAAATCAGGAATTGAAAGGGAGGGAGGAACTGAAGAAAATTACAATCACCAAGAATTAGTACTGAGTAAACTGTTGGAACTACGAGCTGATAAGTCCCGGGTATTTGAAGGAATTCATCCTAGACTCTTAAAGAGAAATTAGCGAGTGAAATAAGACCATAAGACATAGGAGTGGAAGTAAGGCCATTCAGCCCATCGAGTCCACTCTGCCATTCAATCATGGCTGATGGGCATTTCAACTCTACTTACCCGCATTCTCCCCGTAATAGTTAATGTATTGGTTTTAATTTTCCAAACCTCATTAGTTTCAGGGATGGTTTCTTTAGATTGGAAAAATCCTTTCTTCAAAAAGGGAGACCGAGAACAGGAAACTGCAGACCATTTAACTTAACATATGTAATGGGGAAAATGTTCAAAGCTATTATAAAAGATATTATGACAGGGCGCTTGTATAAGTTCAAGGTAATCAGGCAGCGTGAATGTGTTTTTGTCAATGGGAAATAATGTTGTAATAATTTTTTGAAGAACGGCCTCTCCGTACTGCAACTGAGCTGATGAATCTCCAGTGCCCACAGGGAATGGAATCCCTTCCCTCAGTCCCCACATTTCCACAACTTCTCCGCAGTTCTGGTGACTTTTTGGCTCTGTGTTTCCGATGAACAATTGAAAGTGTGATCACACTCAGGAAACGTGTACAGTCACTCCCTCCTGCGAATAGTGTAATGTTTCTTCAGTCTGTGTAACTGGTTAAAGCGCTGCCCACAGTCAGCTCACGGGGAGACTCTCTCAACAAGGGTAAAAGACGTACAAAGGTTGAGCAGCGAGACAAAATGCAAAAGCAATAAAATGTCGAGCCACGGGGAAAACGTATTGTGGCTCGACCCCTTTTTTTCCTATTGGCATTTGAACACTTAAAATCTGTCAGGAACACCAGCATCCGATAGAGCATACAGCGCGTGTTTGCCGGTGTCAGCAAGCCGTGCGCATGCTCGCCGGGTGTCAGCAAAAACACTGGGTATGATCATCGCAGTCCGCACAAAAAGGCGCGCGATCTTCTTTTGATTGACCAATAGGGAGTACAGGAGGACCAGAAGGAGTCTAGTCCTCCTGCCAATCAGAGCCACCCCATTGTCTGAATGCGGAAGTTGGACCCTGAGTTTCTGAAGCTGCTTCTCCTGCTCCTGTTTCTCTGAATGAAGATTGAGCTTCACCCCAGACTGCAATCTCCTTCCTCTGTCCAACATCTGTGAGTACGGCACTCTCTTCTCTCACCACCTTTTCCATTTCTTTTTTTTTCATTCAGGGCTTCAGTTGTTGACTTGCAGCAACTGAAAGGAAAGGTAGTGAATCGGAGTGGACAGACTCTAGAAACGTTGCTCCACGTCTGTGTCGCAATTGGCAAAATAGACATGCAGGAGGCTGGAAGAACAAGCCAGGTCGCATCAGGAGGTGGAGAAGTCGATGTTTCAGGTGTAACCCTTCTTCAGGATTGGGGATAGGTGCAGATAAAGAGTGTCCTTGGGGCAGGGTGGTGAATTGGGGATAGGTGAAAGGTCTGACCTGGTTGGTGAATGGGAGGAATAAATCTGGTTCATGAGTGATGAGGGGGAGGAGCTGAGAAGGGAGTCGTTTGGGGGGGGGGGGAGAATGGGAAGTGAGGTTATTTGAGACTGGAGAACTCAATGTTGAGTCCTCTAGGCTATAGGCTGCCCAGGCGGAAGATGAGGTGTTGTTCCTCCAATTTGCTGTTTGGTTCATTGTGGTAATGGAGAAGGCCTAAGATAATCTTTTCAGAAAGGGAGGGGGAAGGGGAATTAAAGTGGGTAGTGACTGGGAGGTCCAGTCAACCTCTGTGGACCTGCCTGCGATGCTCAGCAAACCGTTCCCAAGTTTATGCTCAGTCTCCCCAATGTAGAGAAGACCACAATTGGAAAACATGAGAAAAAGAGTACAACAATGTGAAGTTGTGAAAAAGAGCAGAAAGGAAGTGTATTATTTAAATGGTGATATACTGAGATGTGGAGAAAGTGAGATCTGCAGATACTGGTGATTAGAGTCAGTAAGTGTGGCGCTGGAAAAGCACAGCAGGTCAGACAGCATCTGAGGGGCAGGACAGTCGATGTTTCAGGCACAAGGGAATAGGGAATGATATGTGGATATAGAAAGGGGGCTCAGTGTCTTTCTACACCAGTCACTGCCAGTTGTCAGACAGGTGCAGCAAGCAATCAGCAAAGCAAGTGGTATATTAACAAGAGGAATTGTGTTCAGAATTGTGGATGCCTTCCTGCAGTTAGTGGTCATTGAATATATTCAAGGCTGAGTTCATCTGAGTTTTGAGCAACAATAAAGTGGATGTTTATGGGAGAAAGCAAGAAAATGTTTTTAAGACAAGTACAGAACAGTTACAGTCATACAGCAAAAAAAACAGACCATTCAGTCCAACTAGACCACGTTGAATATATTCACAAACTAATCTAGTCCCACCTACCTGTGTTTGGCCCATATCCCTCCGAACCTTTCCTATTCATGTAATTAACCAAATGTCTTTTGAAAGTAACATCACTTCCTCTGGACATTCATTCCACACGTGAACTACTGTATTTAAAAAAAAAAAGCTGCCTCAAGTCTTTTCAACCCCCACCTGAGGGAAATGACACCTGCCATTCACCTCATGTATACTTCTCATGATTTTATAAACCTCTATAAGGTCACTTCTCAACCTCCTGTGCTCCAGTGAAGAAAGTCCCAGCCTATCCACCGAGATGTAGGAAGATTCATATCCAGTTATGGTCTGTTCAATGCTGGTTCAGGCTCCAAAGACCAAATGACCAACTCCTGCTCCCAATTCTCACGCTCTGTGTCCAAAGTTAAAAATCAAAAACACAGGATTATGGTCCAACAGGTTTATTTGGAAGCACTAGCTTTCAGATTGCTGCTCCTTCATCGGGTGGTTGTGAAGAATACCATTGTAAGACACTGAATTTATAGCAAAAGTTTACAGTGGGATGTAACTGAAATTATATATTGAAAAAGACCTGGATTGTTGTTAAGTCTCTCCTCTTTTAGAATAACCATGTTGGTTTTAGTTCTTTCATATGTAAATAGCAAAACCTTTTTTAAAAGTTACATTCCCAATTGGTATCATGTTGTCCCAGATAACGTATTGAAGGTGTGAGTTTCCCTGTGTGAGGCTGTCTGTACCACAACGGTTAGACTGATTCTAATCTTAAAAAATGGATTAACAGAATCTTACTTGGATTCATACAGTTTGTGTCCAGGACAGCAAGAGACCATCAGATATAGGAACAGCAATTAGGCCATTCAGCCCATTGGGTTTGCTCATACCATTCAATTGTGGCTGTTAAGTTTCTTATCCGCGTTCTCCTGCTTTTTCCCCGTAACCCTCGATCCCCTTGATACTCAAGAACCTATCTATCTCAGTCTTACATATCCTCAGTGACCTGGCCTCCACAGCCTTCTGTGGCAGTTAATTCCATAGATTCATTACTCTCTGGCTGAAGACGTTTCTCCTTACCTCCAATGTAAAGGGTCTTCCCTTTACTCTAAGACTGTGCCTCGAGCCCGAGTCTCTCCTCCCAATGGAAAGATCTTTCCAACGTCCACTCTGTCCAGGCCGTTCAGTATTCTGAATGTTTCAATTAGATCTCCCCTGAGTGTGGGCCTGTTAAACAGCATGAACCAGACCCTTCAGGATGAGATACAGCAGGGATTAGGTTCTACAAAGTGAGAAGGGAGGGACAGTGTGTGGGATGGAGATTTTCAGCTTCTCGAGAATGAGAGGAAGCAGAATTCACTATAAATTAGAATTGATCGGATGGACCAATGGGCCAAGGAGTGGCAGATGGAGTTTAATTTAGAGAAATGAGGTTTTGCATTTTGGTCAAGCAATCCAGGCAGGACTGGCACAGTGAAGGGGAGTGTTGCTGAACAAAGAGACCTTGGAGTGCAGGGTCATAGCTCCTTGAAAGTGGAGTCGCAGGTAGACAGGATAGTGAAGAATGTGTTTGGTATGCTTTCCTTTATTGGTCAGCATATTGAGTAGAGGCATTGGGAGATCATGTTGTGGCTGTACATTGGTAAGGTGACTTTTGGAATAGTGCGTCCAGTTCTGGTCTCCCTGCTTTCGGAAAGAACTTGTGAAACTTTGAGAGGGGTCGGAAAAGATTTGCGAGGATGTTGCTAGACTTGGAGGGTTTGGACCACACGGAAAGGCTGAGTAGATCCAGGATATTTTCGCTGGAGCATCGGAGGCTGAGGGGCAGCCTTATAGAGGTTTATAACGAGCATGGATAGGGTGAATATCCAAGGTCTTTTCCCCAAGGTAGGAGAGTCCAAAACTAGAGGGTTTTGAGGTGAGAGGGGAATGATTTAAAAGGGCCCTGAGGGGCAACTTTTTCACGCAGAGGGTTGTGGATGTATGGAACGAGCTGCCAGAGGAAGTGGTGAGGCTGGTACAATTATCTTTTAAATGCATCTGGCTGGGTACATGAATAGGAATGGTATAGAACCATAAGAGCCACATGCTGGCAAATGGGACCAGATTAATTTTGGATATCTGTTTGGCACAGACGAGTTTGACCAAAGGGTCTGTTTCCGTGCTGTATGACTAATTGGCTTCGGTGAAAGCAGGAGTCTGGTTGTGAAGACTGGACTTTCAGAGCAACTTTCAAAGATTTTTTGCCCTTACTGGGAGCAGAAGAAATTACAATGAAATATTTGATTTGTGAGAGAGCAACTGAGTGAGTGTGGACATTTGGGATTTTGGTGGAAAGTGGGAATTCATTGCCCTGTGGGGATCAAACCCTCCCTATCCAGTCATTTCAGCTGGTGGATGAGACTCGGCAGTTCATGCAGGCAGTCAATCCAGATAATATTTTATAAATTCCGGCTTTGAAAATAAAACCAGTCTGACTCATGACTGAGATACAGGCAAACTCTGACCTCATACCTTTAATGCATTGTCTGAGCTGAGCTGCCACCGTTTGTTGTAAAGCCTTATGTTATCTTGAGAGGGTGCCTTACAGGAAGTTCTGGGATTTACATATTAATGATACCTGCAATCCATTCTAAAAGATGAAAGACTTAACAATCCAGATTTGACCGATATATCATTTCAGTGGCAGGCCACAAATGTCTTTCCATAAATTCTGTGCCTTATGGTCTTATTCTCCACAACCACCTGATGAAGGAGCAGTGCTCTGAACGGGTCCTTCCAAATAAACCTGTTGGACTATAACCCGGGTTTGTGTGATTTTTAACCTTTACCCAGGTTAGGGTGGATTGACCATGCTAAATTATGCATAGTGCCCAGGGATGTGCAGGTGAGGGTGGATTGCACATGTTAAAGTACCCATCATGCCCAAGGAGGTGCAGGTTTGTGTGGGTTAGCCATGCTAACTTACACATAGTGTCCAGGGATGTGCAACGTAGGGTGGATTGGCCAAGGGGTATGGGCCAAGTGCTGGCAAATGGGACTAAATTGATTTACAATATCTGGTCAGCATCGTCGAATTGGACCAAAAGGTCTGTTACTGTGCGGTATATCTTAATGACTCTGGCTTTCTGCTAACGTTTGCCACGTCTCTTCTGTTCAGTTTCTCTCTGGTGTCTGTGTTAATACCTTGACGTGTCTGGTTATTCCTCAAGCTGCATTCCCGATTCATCCTGAATTGACACATTTTGTTTTGCTTCCCAACATCAGACCTGCTCACTCTCGGCAGTATCCCAATGTTGTGAAAGATATTAACTTTCAGGTGGAGTTATCCAATATGTAAATCTTGACGTTTTTGCTGTTCTGATCCTGAATCAGCACCTTCAGGAGAATTACTTAGAGCGGAGTGAGAACAGAGAGGGGGAGAGGGAGAGAAGGATGTTGCTTTCAATTTTGTGGAATAACAAAAAAGAATGCTCCACAGAAAGTAGAATAGCTTGTTCTGAATTTCTACCCTGCACTGACAGTGATGACTTTTGTAATCTCTTTTTCCAGAGTATTTGAAGATCTGAAGACAAAAGTTTCAAAATGAACAGATGAAGGCCTTATGCCTGAAATGTTGACTCTTCTGCTCCTCGGATGCTGCCTGACCTGCTGTGCTTTTCCAGCGCCGCACTGTTCAACACTGACTCTCCCCCATCTGCGGTCCTCACTTTCACATCAATATCTGACAGTCACTCAATCGACTGGGACAGCCACGATTTTTGATTACAATTCTGTGAGAAGGAGCAAAGCTTTTTAGTTCCTATTTCAGTACATTTTCATTATCAGTGGGACTGGATGAGAGACCCTACTGTTGCTGCGTACTAGAGTGGAGCCTGAAACAGTTATACGCCCTGGAAAGAGGAACTCACAGCAGTGAGGGGCAGGACATGCGTTTGCTTGTGGCTGAAGCTTTGGACATGGAGAAACCGTGGAAGTGTGGTAACTGTGGGAAAGGCTTCCGTACTCCGTCTGACCTGGAGATTCATTGGCGCATCCACACCGGGGAGAGGCCGTTTTCCTGTCCCAAGTGCGGGAAGGGCTTTACCCAGGTCTCTACCCTGCTTCGGCACCAGCGGATCCACACGGGGGAGAGGCCTTTCAGCTGTCCCGAGTGTGGGAAGGCCTTCAGCGATTCATCCTCCCTACTGACCCACCGGCGAGTCCATACGGGGGAGAGGCCCTTCAGCTGTCCCGAGTGTGGGAAGGCCTTCAGCGATTCCTCCACCCTGCTGAGGCACCAGCGGGTCCACACGGGGGAGACCCCCCTTCAGCTGCCCCGAGTGCGGGAAGGCCTTCAGCCGTTCCTCCAATTTGTTGACCCACCAGCAGGTCCACACAGGGGAGAGGCCCTTCAGCTGTCCTGATTGCGGGAAGGTCTTCAGCTATTCCTACTCCCTGCTGAGGCACCAGCGGGTCCACACGGGGGAGAAGCCCTTCAAATGTTCCGAGTGTGGGAAGGCCTTCAGCTATTCCTCCTCCCTGCTGACCCACCGGCGAGTCCATACGGGGGAAAGGCCCTTCTGCTGTCCCGAGTGCGGGAAGGCCTTCAGCGATTCCTCCTCCCTGCTGACCCACCGGCGAGTCCACACAGGGGAGAGGCCCTTCAGCTTCCCTGAGTGTGGGAAGGCTTTCACCCGCTCCTCCCACCTCCGGAGCCACCAGCGACTTCACGTGCCATCGCAGGGGGACTGACAAAGCGACTGCCGAGTGCCGTTATCGACTGGACTATTAACCCAGTTCTGGGATCTGTTGGGTTTGAATACCACTGCAGCAGATGGCGGAATTGGAATACGGTCAGAATCTAACGATGAAACCATTTTCTGTGGGTGGGGGGGAAGGGGAGAGAAAACCCCAATCTGATTCACGCCCTTTTTAGGGAAGGGCACTGCCGTTGTGGGAAAGGATTAACTCAGTCGTCCCAGCTGCATCCTTTATCTGGTTTGGCCTACACGTGACTCCAGACCCACAGCAGTCTGTTTCACTCCACACTGCCCCCGTTCCCGGCCCCACGGGTTAAGGCTGTACCAAGGATCCAATTAAAAAGGGACAACTCTGTGCTGACCGATAGTAAAGAAAGTGAGGTGGGGTGGGGGGGCGGGGGAGTGTGTGCGCTTTGACCTTGAGCTATTTAAAAAGCAGCTACTTTCTCTACATCTTTTTGCTGGGGGAGATCTGAAGCTGTAACAAAGTTGGGTCACAATAAAGGTTACCTGAACTTAGTGCTGGGCTCAGACTCTCATTGAAAGCTTTGAGCTCCAGATGGTTTTTTGTTTTAAAGCTGCTCATTTCTTCCAGCCTCCTGCACCAAGTTTCTAATGTCGTGTATCAGGTGGAGCAGTGAATGAGTAGCTAGTATCGTTAGAAATTGTAAATGTTTAAGGAGTACAGGTACTGCATCGTTTCATCAGCATTGTAAAGGTTACTGGCTGCACTGGGAGGTGTGGGCTGTGTTCACTCGAAACTCTTATCTTTAAAATTGAGAATAGCTAAAATGATATATTCAGAAACATCATTGAAGTCTAAACGCATTTCAATTTTTTAAAAGAGCTGCTGAAATCTTTCTGAAACTTGCACTGGAATATGTGCAGTTAGGCCACAGCTCAGGACAGGCTGTAAGGGGTGAATGACCTATTCCTCATTTTGTGAAATTGGTTTCAACTATGTAGACATAGTTATAGAGTTGTAGAGCCTGAAACAAACCCTTCAGTCCATATCTTAAATGAATCTAGTGACCCATTTGCCAGCATTTGGTCTATGTTCATCTGTACCCCTCCTATTCATATCCCCATCCAGATGCCTTTTAAATTAGATTTTTTTTTTAGATTAGATTAGATTACTTACAGTGTGGAAACAGGCCCTTCGGCCCAACAAGTCCACACCGACCCGCCGAAGCGCACCCACCCAGACCCATTCCCCGACATTTACCCCTGCACCTAACACTACAGGCAATTTAGCGTGGCCAATTCACCTAACCTGCACATTTTTGGAGTGTGGGAGGAAACCGGAGCACCCGGAGGAAACCCACGCAGACACGGGGAGAATGTGCAAACTCCACACAGTCGGTCGCCTGAGGCGGGAATTGAACTCGGGTCTCTGGCGCTGTGAGGCAGCAGTGCTAACCACTGTGCCACCGTGCCGCCCACAAAATGTTGTAATTGTACCAGCCTCCACCACTTCTGGCAGTTCATTCCATACACGCACCACCCTCTGCGTGAAAATGTTGCCCCTCCGATCCCTTTCCCCACTCACCTTCAACCTCTGCCCCTTTAGTACTGGACTCCCCTACCTGGGGAAAGACCTTGGGTATTCACCCTATCCATGCCCCTTACAAATGTCTATAATTTTAAGGAGGAGAAAATGAGGACTGCAGATGCTAGACATCATTTTCCACCCTCCCCCCCCCCCCCCCCCACTTTATGCCAGTCCCGTGCCTTCAACTCAGCACGCCCTCTTGACCTGTCCATCAACTTTTCAATCTATCAGCTCCACCCACTTCTCCAACCTATCCATCGCCAAACCGTTACTACCTGATGCCTGGAGGAGGAACACCTCATACTCTGCCTTGCAACCCTGCAACCCCACAGGACAAATGTGGATTTCAACAGTTTCCTCACCTCCCCCACTTTATCCCAGTCCCAAGCCTCCAACTTGGCGCTGCCCCTTCTGACCTGTCCATCATTTTTTCCTATCTATCTGCACCATAACCCCCTCCGAACTATCATCTTGCCACCCCAACCCCCACCTCTCTCTCTCTCACACACACACACACACACACACACACACACACACATCCATACACCTACCTTCATCTACCTATGGCATTCTCAGCTACCTTGTCCCCAACCCCACCCTCTTCCCATTTATCTCTCAGCACCCCCGGCCCACAAGCCTCGTTCCTGATGAAGGGCTTATGCCCAAAACATCAATTCTCCTGCTCCTTGGCTGCTGCCTGACCTGCTATGGTTTTCCAGCACCACACTCCCGGCATAATTTTAAGGTAATTGGAGGAAGGTTTCGGGGAGATGTCAGAGTAGTTTCTCTACTCAGATAGTGGTGGCTGTGTGAAATGCACTGTCAACAGTGGTAGTGGAGTCAGATACATTAGGGACATTTAATCGACTCTTGGATAGGTACATGAAAGTTAGTACAATAAATGGTATGTAGGTCAGTCTGATCTTAGAGTAGGATAAAGGGCCGGTACTGCATTGAGTGCCGAAGGGCCTGTACTGTGCTATGTACCTAAGTAGAGTTAAAAGTTTTGTTTTATCAGCAGTACAGTCAGATCCGAGCAAACCAAGGACATGCAGGTCATACTGCGCTTAGACAGAGTGAGGCATACAGGGTTACAGCTGCACAAGAGGTGCGCAGAAGCAACATTAGATTTCAAATTGGAGAGCACCATTCAGCAGTCTAATAATGGCAGGGAAGAAGCTATTCTTGAACCTGTTGGTACATGTGTTCAAGCTTCTGTATCTTCTGCCTGACAGAAGATGGTGCAGGAGATCAATCCCGGGGTGGGAGGGGTCTTTGAGGTTGGTAGCCTTTCCACGACAACGAGAAGTGTAGATGGATGACATGAGTGGGAGGTTGGCTTCCGTGATGGACTGTGCTGTGCACACCACCTTCTGTAGTTTCTTCCGGTCCTCGGCAGAACAGTTGCCGTAGCAGGACGTGATGCACCCAGATTCAATGCTTTCTGTGGTGCATCTGTAAATGTTGGTGAGTGTCATTATGGACATGCCGAATTTCTTGAGCATCCTGAGGAAGAAAAGGCGTTGTTGTGCCTTCTTGACCGTTGCATGGGTACGTTTAGATATTTAGCCACTCCTTTCTCACTATTACTAACTCCTTTACTTGATGCAGTCAGTCAGTTTCATACCTTGTGCTAAATATTATGAAGGGCAAAGGTAGTGTACATACATAATATGAAATCTTTAAACTTGAATTCATTTTAAAGAGCAGAACAACGTATTTATGGTAAAAATGGGTAAACTTAACAGGTTTTATGAAGGGTGAGAGTGGGAAGTATGTGGAGGTGCATGTTAAAACAGGACAGAGTCTGCATGGCTTTGACAACAGGAGGTCATGTCTGACAAATCTATTCGGATTCTTTGTGCAGGTAGTGAGTAAGTTAGACAAAGGGAGAGCCAGTGGATGTGAGCGATTTGGATTTCCAGAAGGCCTTTGACAAGGTGCCGTGCAGGAGGCTGCTAAGTAAGATAAGAGTCCCTGGTGTAGGAGCAAGGTACTGGCACGGATAGAGGATTGGCTGACTGGCAGAAGGCAGGGAGTTGGCATAAAGGGGTCTTTGGAGTTCCAAAGGGGTCCATGCTGAGAATGCTTGGACAGCCCAGGAGAATGGTCAGAGAAGGGGCAGATGGAATACAATGTGGTAAAGTCTGAGGTTATGCACTTTGGTGGGAAGACCAGAAACAGAGACTGTTCTCAAAATGGGAAAGGCTTCGGAAATGTGAAACAGAAAGGGATTGGGGAATCCCAGCTCGGGGAGGATGGTACCATTCATTCGGGGTGGTGTGGAAAGGATCGTACCATTGAGATTTGGGAGGATTGTACCCTTAATGGCTGTGGGGGAGTAAAGGATTATACCATTCAGAGGGGAACGATTGCATCATTCAAAGGTGGAGGGTTGTGGAGGAGAGGATTGTACCATTCACATCATTGGGTGTGGATTGTACCATTCACAGAGAGAATTATTTATTTTTATTTTTCAGAATTTCCAGGATACAGGACATATGCCAATTTTCCCCACCAGAAATCGACTGAAACTGGGTGCACTAAAAAAATCCAGCAGGAAGATTATCAGTAAAAAAGGTCTAGTTTCAGTCATAGCAGTTAAAGACTTATAGAGTCACATGGACAGAAACAGACACTTCATTCAACTCATCCATGCCGACGAGATGTTCCAATCTGGCCCAGTTCCAAGTTCCAGCATTTGCTCCATATTCCTCTAAATATGAACTATTCATCTAGACACCTTTTTAAATGTTGTAATTGTACCCACCACTACCTCTGGCTGCTCATTCCATAACACTCTACCTTCTGCATGAAAACATTGCCCCTTAGTTCCTTTTTAAATCTTTCCCCCTCTCATCTTAAACTTATACCTTCTAGTTTTGGACTCCTCCATCTTGGGGGAAAAGACCTTGGCTATTCGCCCTATCCATGATTTTCATGATTTTATAAAACTTCTAAGGTCAC
The DNA here is from genome assembly GCF_037043375.1 of Chiloscyllium plagiosum. Lineage (NCBI taxonomy): Eukaryota > Metazoa > Chordata > Chondrichthyes > Orectolobiformes > Hemiscylliidae > Chiloscyllium > Chiloscyllium plagiosum. The sequence goes on from NW_028270165.1 coordinate 9,308,778, forward strand.
CCCTCAGCCGCCTCCACTCCAGGGAGAACAGCCTCAGCCTAGTCAACTTCTCCCTATAGCTCAAATCCTCCAACCCTGGCAACATCCTTGTCAATCTTTTCTGAACCCTTTCAAGTTTCACAACATCCTTCCAAGAGGAAGGATGCTGGAATTGTACACTTATTCCAAAAGGGGCCTAAACATTCTCCTGTACAGCCACAACATGACCTCTCAAATCCTATACTCAATACTCTGACCAATAAAGGAAAGTATACCAAACACCACCTTCACTATCCTATCTACCTGCAACTCCACTTTCAAGGAACTGTGAACTTGCACTCCAAAGTCTCTTTGTTCAACAACACTCCCTAGAACCTTCCCATTAAGTGTAGATGTGCTGCTCTGATTTGTTTTTCCAAAATGCAGCACCTCGCATTCATCTAAATTAAACTCCATCTGCCACTCTTCAGCCCATTGGCACATCTGATCAAGATCCCATTGTAATCTGAGGTAACATTCCTCATTGTTCACTACACCTCCAATTTTGGTGTCATCAGTAAACCTACTAACTATACATCTATGTTCACATCCAAGTCATTTGCATAAAAAACACAGAAAGGAGTGGACCTAGCACCGATCCTTGTGGCACTTCAGTGGTCACAAGCCTCCAGTCTGAAAAGCAACTCTCCACCACCACCTTCTACCTTTGAGCCAGTTCTGTATACAAAGGGCTAGTTCTCTCTGTATTCCAAAAGATCTAACCTTGCTAACCAGTCTCCCTTGGGGAACCTTGTCAAACACCTTACTGAAGTCCATATAGATCGTGTCCATTGCTCTGCCCTCATCAATCTTCTTTGTTACTTCTTCAAAGCACTCAATCAAATTTGTGAGACCTGATTTCCCATGCACAAAGCCATGCCGACGATCCCTAATCAGTCCTTGCTTTTCCAATTATGTATAAACCCTGTCTCTCAGGTTTCACTCCGACAACCTGCCCACCACCGATTTCAGGTTCTCTGGCTTTTCCTTATCACCTTTCTTAACTAGTGGTACCACGTTAACCAACCTCCAGTTTTCTGGCACCTCTCCTGTGACTATCAATGATACAAATATTTCAGCAAGGGGCCCAACAATCACTTCCCGAAGCCTCCCACAGAGTTCTCTGGTACACCTGACCAGGTCCTGGAGATTTATCCACCTTCGTGTTTCAAGACATCCAGCACCACCACCTCTGTAATATGGACATTTTTAAAGATGTTATAATCTATTTCCCTACAATCAATATTTTTCATGTCCTTCTCCAGAGTAAACATTGATGCAAAATACTTGTTTAGTATCTCCCCCACCTCCTGTAGTTCCACACATTGGCTACCTTGCTCATCTTTGATGTGCCCTATTTTCTCCCCAGTGACCCTTTTGTCCTTAATGTATTTGTAAAAACACTTTGGCAAATAGGGTTAAGGAGAATCCAAAGTTATCTCATGTCCAGTTTTTGCCCTCCTGGTTTCCCTTTTAAGTATACTCCTACTACCTTTATACTCTAAGGATTCACTCAATCTATCCTGTCTATACCTGACATATGCTTCCTTCTTTTTCTGAACCAAACAATCAATTTCTCCAGTCATCCAACATTCCCTACACCTACCAGACATTCCTTTCACCCTAACAGGAATATACTGTCTCTGGATTCACGTTATCTCATTTCTGAAGGCTTCCCATTTTCCAGCTGTCTCTTTACCTGCAAACATCTGCCCCCAAACAGCTTTTGAAAGTTCTTGCCTATTACTGTCAAAATGAGACATTCTCCAATTTAGAATTTCAACTTTTAGATCTGGTCTATCCTTTTCCATCACTATTTTAAAATTAAGAGAATTATGGTCGCTGGCCCCAAAGTGCACCCCCACTGACACCTCAGTCAGCTGTCCTGCCTTATTTCCCAAGAGTAGGTCAAGTTTTGCACCTTCTCCATAGATATATCCACATACTAAGTCAGAAATCTTTCTTGAACACGCTCAATAAATTCCTCTCCATTTAAACCCTTAAACCTATGGCAGTCCTGGTCTATGGTTGGAAAGTTAAATCCCCTACCATAACCATATAAGGGGAAATGAGTTTAAAACTGGGCACAATCCTCCAGGTGCAGTTTCAGCAATGCTATGTTTGGTTGCAGCAACACTTCCTTCCCTTTATGTTCTATTCCTTTAGCGATAAAAGCGAATGCTGCATTCACTTTCTTACTTATCTACTGTACCTGCATGCTAGTTTTCTGTGACTCATTAATGAGGATACCCAGATCCCTCTGCACCAGATCACCCCAAACCCTCTCTTAGATAATAGGTTGCTTTGCTGGTTTTGTTTTTGATCAAAATGCATGACCTCACATTTATCCACCTTAAACTCCATCTGCCACATTTTGGCCCACTCTCCTAACCTATCCAGATCCATTTGTAAGGTTCATATATCCTCATTGCAATCTACCATCACGCCTATTTATGTGTCATCCACAAATTTGGCAAATGAGCCTTTTATACATATATCCAAGTCACTAATGTAGATTGTAAATAGCTGGGGTCCAAGGACCCAACCCTGTGGCACCTGACTAGTTACTTCTTGCCATCCAGAAAAAAAAGCCATCAATTTGGACTGTCTGTCTTCTGCCCATCAGCCAGCCACCTATCCAAGCTGATAAATCAGCTCATATCGCATATGATCTAACCTTGCGAGTTAACGCTTTCTTGGCACTTTAGCAAATGCCTTCTGAAAAGCCAGATATATTACATCTACAGGACCCCTATTATCCACTTGTTACATCTATGAAGAACTTAGTCAAATCTGATTTGCCCATCATAAAACCATGCTGACTCTGATGGATAGAGTTTTGACTTTTCAAACGTCCTGATATTGCTTCCTTGATAATTGACCCTAACACCTTCCCAACAACAGATGTTAAACTAACTGGTCTGCAATTTCCCACATATTGCCTGCCTCCCTTTCTGAATACAGGCATTACATTAGCATTTTTCCAATCCACTGGAACCATAAGATCCTAAGATATAGGAGCAGAAACTAAGCCATTCAATCATGGCTGAAACGTTTCTCAAATCCATTCTCCCGCTTTCTTTGATCACCTTGACAATCAAGAACCTACCTATCTCTGTATTAAATAAACTCAATGAATCTTTCTCATGTCCAGGGAATTTTGGAATATTGTAACTGATGAATCCACAATCTCCACTGCCACTTCCTTTAGTACCCTAGGATGTAGGCCATCAGGCCCAGGGGAGTTGTTTGCCCTCAATCCTAACAGTGTACCTAACGTTGATTGTTTAAGTTCTACCTTTTGTATAGCCTTTGAATTGCTCGTTTCAATACGAATCGTACTGCTGTCCTCCAACGTGAAAACTGAGGAAAAGTATTGATTTAGCAGCTCTGTCATTTCAGTGTTCCCCTTATTAACTCACCTGTTTCACCTTCCAAGGAACCAACATTTACTTTAGCGACACTGTTCCCTTTGGCAGACCGATAGAAGCTTTTGATATTTTATGCTATGTTTCTTTCGTAATTTACCTGACCTATTTCTATTCATCTTCGAAAATCCCTTTGTTTGTGTCTGGAAGTTTCCCGATGTTTCAGCTTTCCAAAGGTCTGGAGTAACATTCCTGAACAGGCTGGGGGCGGGGAAAACCAACCCCCATTGTCCCCTATTGGTTGGAGGGCTCCCCCAGCCACGCCCCCTCAGATGGTGACGACGCCGTCTGGACCACGCCCCCTGTAAGTTGGCGCATGTGCAATGGGACAAAGACAGTGTTACTGAGTGTGGGAGAGGAATGGCGCCGGCGGCTGAAGGAACAAGAACAGGAGCCGCTGGAAAAGCTGAGCAGGTCCGGCAGCTCGTGTCGGGAGGAAGGTGAGGAGGTGTTTCGGGTCCGGGGATCCTCCTTCAGAACAGGACCAGGTTTCAGGAACATCCCGGGGAGGTCGCCAGGCCCGAGCGCCATGACCTGGCTCCTGCCCCCGGGGAGAGGAGACAGTGAGACAGGGTAGGATTGGGACCCGCGGGAGGAGGGAGACTGGGGAGTTTATAAACTCCTAGGGGGAGGCCTCAGGCCTCCAATAGAAGCCCCACAGGCTCAGTGTTTACTTCACCGGCGAAGGAGCTCTCGGGTTGCCCGGGCAACCGGCCGCCAGCTTTGTGAGGGTCAGGCGCCTGTTGTCTTGGGACGGGGTTGTTAGATTGTTGTATAATATTGATCTCCTCTGTACTTTTAATCTTGAATATTTTAAAAATGTACACTGGCTTCAATTTGTGAATTCTAAGTACAGAAGCAAAATATAAACATCTCCTTACATGCCTCCCAACATGTGCATAGGAGCCAAGACTGCCTCAGGATTTACTGAGGTGCTGAATCAATAGCTCTTTCTCTTTTGATTAATGAAGGTGGTGCCCAGCAGACTCCTGCACACAGCCTGTTCTGTCAGCCTTTATGGGAAAAATAGGATTGCAAAACCGAGACACCAATGTAGCCAAGTAATCTGAAGTCACACTTTGGTGCTTTAATCGCCTCAAACGCATGCCATTCAGAATAATGTCAAGGCTATAGGGGTACCAGGCTCCCCAAGATAGCCAGGATGGATAACATACAGGAGAGCTGAAGTGTTATCCTTATCAAGCCTGTAATGTCTTCACAAATCTCTAACAAGTTAGTTAAATGCAGTGTCCCCGTCAGAAATCCCATGCAGACTCTTCCTACTCAATCCACCTTTCTCCATGTGACTACTAATTTTGACCAGAATAAGTATTACTGGAAGCTTCTCCACCAAATTTAAACTGGCAGGTGGGACTAGATTGGGTTGGGATATCTGGTCGGCATGGACGGGTTGGACGGAAGGGTCTGTTTCCATGCTGTACATCTCTATGACTCTATAATTGCTGAGATTAACTTTACAACCTTTCTTAAACCAGGCTGCAATGTTTGCAATTCTCCAGTCTTCTGGCACCTCCTCCAAGTCCCTTCCTTCAAGATTGTTGGATGCATTTCATCAGTGCCTTGTCAAACTTTAAGTACCAAATGCTTATCGAAGACTTCTTTCATGTAAATTTTGAACTCTTGGGAGGTCATGTTGTGGCTGTACAGAACATTGGTTAGGACACTGTTAGAATATTGCGTGCAATTCTGGTTTCCTTCCAATGAAAAGATGTTGTGAAACTTGAAAGGGTTCAGAAACGATTTACAAGGATGTCGCCAGGGTTGGAGGATTTGAGCTATAGGGAGAGGCTGAACAGACTGAAGCTGTTTTCCCTGGAGTTTTGGAGTCTGAGAGGTAACCTTATAGAGATTTACAAATTTATGAGGGGCATGTATAGGATAAATAGACAGTCTTTTCCCTGGGTTCAGGTCTGTTTCCATGCTGTACATCTCTATGACTCTATGTTGGTTGCATCTGTAAGATCCTGAATCAGCACCTTGAGAATTAGAGCGGAGTGAGAACAGAGGGGGAGAGAGAGTGGGATGGTGCGTTCAATTTTGTGGAATAACAAAAGAAAAGTATAATCTGCAGAAAGTAGAATTGCTTGTTCAGAATTGTTACACTGCACTAATTGTAATGACTTTTGTAATCTCTTTTTACAGAGTATTTGAAGATCTGAGGACGGAAATTTCAAAATCGCCTTATGCCCGAAGCATTGACTCTTCTGCTCCTTGGATGCTGCCTGACCTACAGTGCTTTTCCAGCGTCGTACTTTTGAACTCTTGACTCTCCAGCATCTGCAGTCCTCACTTTCACATCAATGTCTGACAGTGACACTGGGACATCGGGACTGCAACGATTTTTGACTGTGATTCTGTGAGAAGGAGCAAAGCGTTTGCTTCCGGCTTGAATACATTTTCAGAATCAGTGGGACTGGATGAGAGACCCTACGTTGCAGCGCAGTTAGTATGGAGCCTGAAACAGTTATACGGCCTGGAAAGAGGAATTCACGGCAGGGTGGGGCTGTACCCACATTTGTGTGCGGCTGAAGCTTTTTGGCCATGGAGAAACCCGAGGAATCCCGCCTTGTGAAGAAACCGTGGAAGTGTGGCGACTGTGGGAAAGGCTTCTGTGCCCCGTCTGCTCTGGAGACTCATCGGCGCAGTCACACCGGTGAGAGGCCCTTCAGCTGTCCCGAGTGCAGGAAGGGCTTTACCCAGGCATCTGTCCTGCTGACCCACAGGCGAGTCCACACGGGGGAGAGGCCTTTCAGCTGCCACGAGTGTGGGAAGGTCTTCAGCAATTCCTTCACCCTGCTGAGGCACCAGCGAATCCACAAGGGGGAGAGGCCACTCTCCTGCCCCGAGTGCGGGAAGGCCTTCAGTGATTCCTCCCACCTGCTGACCCACCGGCGGGTCCACACAGGGGAGAGGCCCTTCAGCTGCTCCGAGTGCAGGAAGGCCTTTACCCAGGCCTCTGCCCTGCTGATCCACCAGCGGCTCCACACAGGGGAGCGGCCCTTCAGCTGCCCAGAGTGCGGTAAAGGCTTCAGCGATTCCTCCACCCTGCAGACCCACCAGCGGGTCCACACAGGGGAGAGGCCCTTCAGTTGCTGTGAATGCGGGAAGTGCTTTACCCAGGCCTCTGCCCGGCTGAGACACCAGCAGTCCCACACCAGCGGATCCACACGGGGGAGAGGCCCTTTAGTTGTCCCGAGTGCGGAAAGTGCTTTACCCAGGGCATCACACTTCAGAAACACCAGCAGGTCCACATAGGGGAGAGGCCCTTCAGTTGCCCCAGGTGCAGTAAGGTGTTCACCTGCTCCTCCCACCTGCAGAGGCACCAGCAAGTTCACGTGCCGTAGCAGGGGCATTGAAGGAGTGACGGCTGAGTGCCATTATCGACTGGAGTATTAACCCAGTTCCGGGGCCTCCCGGGTTCGATGGTGAAATTGGAATTCAGTCAGTAATCTGGAGTTCCAAGTCTAATAGTGAAGCCACTTTTGGGGGGGAGGGGGAAGAAAACCCCCATCTGATTCACTCACGTCATTTTCCGGGAAGGAAACTGCCGTTGTGGGAAAGAATTCACTCAGTCGTCCCAGCTGCACCCTTTACCCTGTCTGGCCTATGGTTGACTCTACACTGCCTCCCCCCCCACCCCCACTCCGTTCTCTTCCCCATTGGGCCCCTCCCTCTCCCCAGCAAATGAACAGGGAGAAACCTACTTGGATACAGAGTATACGTTGAAATTGCTGAATGAGGCAATACTTCCTACAGGTTAAGAAAGGGAGTGTGTGCGCTTTGACTTTGAGCTGTTTTTAAATAAAAAGCTACTTTTTCCACGCCTTTTTGCTGGGGGGAATCTGAAGCTGTAACAAAGTTGGGTCACAATAAAGGGTTACCTGAACTTACCGCCAGGCTCAGACTCTCATTGAAGGCTTTGAGCTTCAAATGGTTTTTGTTTTAAACCTGTTGATTTCTTTCAGCCTCCTGCACTAAGTTTCCAATGTCGTGTATCAGATGGAGCAGTGAATGAGTAGCTAGTATCGTTGGAAATTGCAAATATTTCAGGAGTGCAGGTACTGTGTCGTTTTATCGGCATTGTAAAGTTTACTGGCAGCACAAGGAGGTGTGGGCTGTTAATTAGAAATGATGTGGAGTTGCTGGTGTTGGACTGAGGTGGATAAAGTTAAAATCTACACAACTCCAGGTTATAGACCCAACAGATTTATTTGGAAGTGCTAGCTTTTGGAGCGCTGCTCCTTCATCGGGTAGCTGTTGAGCAGGATCATAAGACATAGAATTTATTGGCAAAACATTACTGTGTCATGCAGTTGATAAGATTTCCTGAACCAGTCCAGTTGCAATTCAGTCTTTCATCTTTTAGAATGGGTTGTAGGTTTCGGTTCATTAACATGTATATCCCAGAACTACTTTTAAGTCACATTCTCCCGATGACTTAAATCAGGTGACATCTCAGCTCAAACAATGCAAGAAAGGTGTGAGGTTCAAGTCTGTCTGTATCCCAGTCCTGAGTCACACATGTTCTATTTCCCAAGTAGGAATTTATAAAATATTACATAGATTGACTGCCTGCAGATTGTGTTTTGCTCAAATAGCACAATGTATCTGCAAATGCAAATTCACTGCATAGGTTTGTGTGTGTGTGTGCGCATGAGAGAGACAGTGTGTGTGTTTGCATGTGCATGCTTGATAAAGTGTGTCGATGCAATGGAGTATAAGTCTGTGAGAAGGTGTGTGCATGGATTTGTGTGGGAGGTGTATGTGTGTGAGAGAGGGTCTGCGTGACTGGGTGTGTATGTGTGCGTGTGGGAGTGAGAGACAGTGTTAAGTGTCGTGAAAATCCCGGTTGAGACCGTCCTCATGGGTTCCAAACTTGCCTATCGGCCTCTGCTTGGCCAGTAGAAACAATTAATCAGTTACTGGGTGGCATGCTGGCTCAGTGGTTAGCAGTGCTGCCTCGCAGCATCAGGGATCCAGATTCGATTCCTACCTTGGGCAACTGTCTATGTGGAGTTGGCACATTCTCCCCATGTCTGCATGGGTTTCCTCCGGGTGCTCCAGTTTCCTCTCACAATCCAAAATATATGCAGGTCAGGTGAATTGGCCATGCTAAATTCCACAGTGTTAGGTGCATTACTCAGGGGTAAATATAGGGAGGGGAATGGGTCTGGGTGGGTTACTCTTTGGAGGGTCAGTGTGGACATTTTGGGCCAAACGGCCTGTTTCCATACTGTAGGGAATCAAATCTAATCTACACACTCACACATTGGAGAGGGCAGAGTGAGACTTGTCTTTCACTTTGCAGAAGGTGGGAGGTTCTGGATGCTGTGATTCAGGGTATAAACACGCTGGAAGACCTTTGGCTCAGAGAGATGGAGTTGGAAGCCAGGCTGCAGACATGTCACGGGGAAAGTTAACCGGACACTTTATTCCAGGAGATGGTCATTCTCCTCTGGACAGAGCCTTCTGATTAGGTCATTGGACAGGGTCAGAAGGGTGAGAGTGTGAATCACAGAGGTAAAGGGGATCTGAGATTGGGCAGCGGGGAGGAGCTACCTGGCTGAGTGGTGGGAGGGGAGGGGGCGTTGGGGGTAAGGGGCAGAATATTGACAGGTGATTGTCGTCTTTCTCTGCAGTTAGCAGCAGGAGGCCAGATGGCATCAGTGTCTGTCTGGCACCTGGTTCAGGAACCGACGTGCTCAGGACAGGAGAAGTGGGAATGGGAGGCTGCAGTGGGTGTGGTCCACAAATCTCAGGAGGGCAGAGCTTCTGCTGAGGGCGCATGAGAAGTCAGAAGCTTTGAAAACAAAGCAGAACATCAAAGCTCTGGGTGGCATGGTGGCTCAGTGGTTAGTACTGCTGCCTCACAGTGCTGGGTTTGATTCCAGCCTCAGGCGACTTCAGCACATTGTCCCCCTTGTGTCTGCGTGGGTTTCCTCCAGGTGCTCCAGTTTCCTCCCACAGTCCAAAGATCTGCAGTTTAGGGTGGATCATCTGTGCTGAAGTGTCCAGGGATATGCATTTTCGGGTGTGTAAGCCATGGGGAACTGCAGGGTTGTATGGTAAGTGGGTTGGTCTGGTGGGATGCTGTTTGGAAGGTCAGTGTGAGGTGAATGGGCTGAATGGCCTGCAGGGATTATGTGATTCTACTGCTTTAGCCATTTGTATATTGAAAAATGATTACTGTGGTCCTGGGAAAGGTGGGATTTGTAGTGTCACTGTCCTCTGTCCATTCTCTTTCTGTCCCCCTGTCCATTTTCTCTCTCTTGACACCCACCCTCAGCTCCTCCCCCCCCCCCCCAACTATTCTCTTTCCCACCACCTATTATTTCTCATGCCTCCATCCCTCTTTGTTCGCTGTATCAAGCCCTTCTAAGGAGAGAGAGACAGATGGTGATAACTCTACCTGGGAGATGGGGGTGCACAAGAAATGGCTGATCTTTAACATTGAGAATAGCTACTCAGAAACAACATTACGGCATATTCAATTCTATTTTTAAAAAAGCTGCAGGCATCTTTCTGAAACTTGCGTTGAAAAATGTGTAGTCTGGCCACAGTTGAGGACAGGCTGTAAGGGGTGAGTTGCCCATTCTAATATTGTCAAATTGGTTCAGACGATGAAGAAATAGAGTCATGGAGCATGGAATGAAACAGTTTGGTCTGTGCCGACCAGATATCCTAAATTAATCTACTCCTATTTGCCAACACTTGGCTCAAACCCCTTTAAACTTTCCTATTCGTACACCCATCCAGATGCCTTTTAAAAGTTGTAATTGTACCAGCCTCCACTCTGGCAGCTCATTCAATACATTTACCATCCTCTGTGTGAAACAAGTTACCCCTTAGGTCCCTTTTAAACCTTTCCCCGATCACCCAAAACTAATGTCCTCTAGTTCTGGCATTTCTTGAGGCAAATTAAATGTCTCACGTTTTTTTCTCATCCTTTGGTCCCTAAACCTATGCCCTCCAGTTTGTGACTCCCCTGACCGAGGGAAAAGATATACAAAATATATACAAAAGATATACAAATGTCGAGCCACAGGGGGGAAAAAATTGTGGTTCAACTTTTTTTTCCTCTGATTGGCATTTGGACACTTCAAATCTGTGAAGAGCATAATGCGCATGCCCCTCGGTGTCAGCAAGCACTGCGCATGTCCGCTGGTGTCAGCAAAAGACTGTGCATGCTTCTGGTTGTACACACAAACGACTCATGACCTACTTTTGATGTACCAATAGAGAACTCGGGAGGACCGGAAGTTGTCTTGTCCTCCTGCCAATCAGAACACCGCTATTGTCTGAATGCGGAAGTTGGATAATGAGCTTCTGAAGACCCTGCTGCTGCTCCTGTCTCTCTGAATGAAGATTGAGCTTTACCCCAAACTGCAACTTTCTTCCTCTGTCCAACAACTGTGAGTACAGCACTCTCTTTTCTCGACATCTGTTCCACTTTTTTTTCATTCTGGCGTTCAATTGTTGACTTGCAACAACTGAAAGGAAAGGGAGTGAATTCAGGGAGGGGACAGAGTGTAGAAATATTGATCGACAGTGTGGTGCTGGAAAAGCATAGCAGGTCAGGCAGCATCCGAGGAGCAGGAAAATCGACGTTTCGGGCAAAAGTCCTTCATCAGGAATTTTCCTGCTCCTCAGATGCTGCCTGACCTGCGTGCTTTTCCAGCACCAAACTCTCGACTCTAATCTCCGGCATCTGCAGTACTCACTTTTTTGTCTAGAAATGTTGGTCCAGATCTGTGTCTCAATTGGCAAATATATGGCAAATGCATTACCACAATGTGATAATATAGCTTTTGCTGTGGAAAGCAGAAAGGAGGTGCATTGTTTTAATGGTGACATGTTGGGATATGGAGAAAGTGAGGAGTGCAGATGCTGGAGATCAGAGTTGACAAGTGTTGCCCTGGAAAAGAACAGCGGATCAGACAGCATCCGAGGACCAGGAGAACCGTTCATCAGGAATGTTATGTGGATGTACAAAGAGGTTTCAGTGTCTTTCTACACCACTCAATACCCGTTGTCAGACAGGTGCACTAAGCAGTCAGCAGGGCAAGTGGTGTATTAGCAAGAGGAGCGAAAATGTGTTGCTGGAAAAGCGCAGCAGGTCAGGCAGCATCCAAGGAACAGGAGAATCGAAGTTTCGGGCATAAGACCTTCTTCAGGAATTGAGTTCAGAAGTGGGGTGGGGCCTTCCTGCAGTTAGGGGGACATTGAATATATTCAAGGCTGAGTTCATCTGATTTTTGAACAACAATGAAGTGGATGGTTATGAGGGAACAGAAAAAATGGTTTTAAGAACAGTTACAGAATCATACAGCACAGAAACAGATACTTGCTTTCATGCTGACTATATTCACAAACTAAACTAGTCCTACCTTGTTTGGCCTATATATCTCTGAACCTTTCCTATTCATAAGAGCAGAAATTAAGCCATTCACCCCACTGGGTCTGCCCATACCATTCAATCGCGGCTGATAAGTGTCTCAGCCCCATTCTCCTGTTTTCTCCCTGTAACCCTCGATCCCCTTGATACTCAAGAACTGTTTCTGTCTCAGTGTTAACTATCCTCAGTTACCTGGCCTCCACAGCCTTCTGTGGCAATGAATTCCATCAGTTCACCACTCTCTGGTTAAAGAAATTTCTCCTAATCCCAGTTCTGAAAGGTCTTCCCCTACTCTAAGGCTGTGCCCTCGGCTGCTAGTCTCTCCTTCCAATGGAAACATCTTCCCAACATCAACTCGTCCAGGCCATTGAGTATTCTGTTTGTTTCAGTTAGATTCCCCTGAGTGTGACCCTGTTAATCAGCATGAACCAGACCCTTCAGGATGCGGTATAGCAGGGATTAGGTTCAATAAAGTGAGAATGGAGGGAGTGTGTGGGATAGTGATTTTGTACTTCCAGGGAATAAGAATTACAGAAAGTTTGCTATAAATTAGAATTGATTGGATGGGGCAATGGGCCAGGGAGTGGCAGATGGAGATTAATTTAGGGAAATGTGATGTTTGCATTTTGGTAAGGCAATCCAGGCAGCACAGTTAAGGGAGTGTTTCAGAACAAAGAGACCTTGGTGTGCAAGTTCATTGTTCCTTGAAAGTGCAGTCTCGGGTAGCCAGAGCAGTGAAGAAGGCATTTTGTATGCTTTCCTTTATTAGTCAGAGCACTGAGTATCGGAGTTGGGAGGTCATGTTGTGGCTGTACAGGACATTGGTTAGGCCAGTTTTAAAATACTGCATTCAGTTCTGGTCTCCCTGCTACAGGAAGGATGGTGTGAAACTTGGAAAGGGGTCAGAAAAGACTTGAAAAGCTGTTGCCAGAGTTGAGGGTTTGATCTACAGAGAGAGGCTGAATCGGTCAGGGATATTTTCCTGGAGCATTGGACATTCAGGGGTGACCTTATAAATATTTATAAGGGGCATGGATAGTGTGAATGCAAAACTAGAGAGCATATGTTTGAGGGGAGAGGGGAATGATTTAAAAGGGACATGAAGGGCAACTTGTTTCACGCAGAAGGTGGTGCATGTATTGAATGAGCTGTCATAGGAAGGGGTGGAGCCTGATACAATTACAGCATTTAAAAGGCATCTGGATGGGTACAAGAATAGGAAGCATTTAGAGGGATATGGGCCAAATGCTGGTAAATGGGACGAGATTAAGTTAGGATATCTGGGCGGCACATATGAGTTGGACTGAAGGGTCTGTTTCTGTGCTGTATGACTCTCTGGGTCTTTGGTGAAACCAGAAAAGTCATTGTGAAGACTGGACTTTCAGAGCAGCCTTCAAAGATGTTTTGTCCTTACTGGGAGTAGAAGAAGTTACAATAAAATCTTTCATTTATGAGACTGCACCTGAGTGAGTGAGTACATCTGAGATTTTGGTGGAAAGTGGGATTTCATTGCACTGTGGGGATGAAACCCTACCCTATCCAGTCATTTCTGCTGGTGGGTGAGACCAGACCTCAAGATTAGTTGGAGTAGATTTAGGACAGAGATGAGGAACTGCTTTTCCCAGAGAATCGTGAATCTATGTAATTCTCTGCCCAGGGAAGCAGTAGAGGCAGCTTAATTAAGTATATTCAGGACACAGTTAGATGGGTTTTTGCATGGTAAAGGTATTAAAGGTAGTTGGGACAATGCAGGGAGGAGAAGCTGAGACAATGGAGAGATCAATCATGATCTAAATGAATGGTGAAGCAGGCTCGATGGGCCAAATGACCTACTCCTGCTTCTATTACTATGAAACTCTAACCCTGCATTTCCCATGGCTAACCCACCTAACCTGCACATCTCTGGGCACTATGGACAATTTAGCATGGCCAATCCAAATCCAGGCCAGTGAGCAATACAGTGATGTGAAAAATGAACATCCGAGAACGACAGAAAGACATGGAGAGTAAATGTCCCAGCAATCAAAACTGGATTCTAAAGATCACAAAAACTGAAACTAAAAATGGTATGTCTGAATGTGTGCTGCATTGCAGCAAAAGCAAATGAATTGACTGCACACGTTGAAGGGAACTCCTTCAATTAAAATATGGGACTCCTTACAGAGATATGGCTCCAGGATGACAAGGATTGGATCCTCAATATTGAGGAGGTGATCAAATGGAAAGCAAGATAAAGGTAGAGGGTGCACAGGTAATCAAAGGACTGATCACAGGGTAACCTGGTGTCAGCTCAGATTTCAGGTCCTGATTTCTCACCTCTCCTGGATTTCTGCTGATGATTTCACCCCCCTTTTTTTAACACCTTCCGGAACAATAAGTCAATCCAGACCCACAATCTCCCAGCCTGTTAACCATCCAGACATCGAGTGTAATCATTAGCAGGGAATAAAACAAGAAATGTGAACCAAAATTAGAAATAAGTCGGTGCTTGTGCTTTATATTGTTCAATAGGAAGTAAACCAGAAATACTATTCTCCCTGGATTCCTACAGTGCCTTATTTGAGGAATTCTCTCACCCTTACATCGAGCTATTAGTACCCACTATGATTTACAACAATATTTATACCAATAGAAAAAAAAGTATCTGTTGTCAAATTGATATAGAGATATACAGCATGGAAACAGACTTTTTCTCTCTCACATGCACAAGTCCATGGGGGTGAATTTGTGTTTGCAGAATGATATTTGCATATGCATTCTATTTTCCTCAAAAAATGCACAATCTGCAGGCAGTTAATATATGTAATATTTTGTAAATTTCACATTGGAAATAGAACCAGTCTGACACTAGACTGGGATACAGACAAATTCTGACCTCACATCTTTAATGCATTGTTTGAGCTGAAGTGTCTCCTTTTGTTACAAAGCCTTAAAGTTATCCTGGGAAGGTGCCTTACAGGAAGTTCTGGGATTTACATATTAATGATATCTGCAATCCATTGTAAAAGATGAAAGACTTAACGATCCAGATTTGTTCAATATATCATTTCAATGCCAGGACACTGTAATGCTTTTCCAGAAATTCTGTGTCTTATGATCTTACACTCCACAACCACCTGATGAAGGAGCAGCGCTCAAAAAGCTAGTGCTTCCAAATAAACCCATTGGACGATAACCTGGTGTTGTGCGATTTTTAACTTTGTCCAGGTAAGGTTTGATTGGCCAGGCCAAATTACCCATAGTGCCCAGGGATGTGCAGGTTAGATGTATTAGTCAAGGGGTAAATGTAGAGCAATAGTAGTAGGGGAATGAGTGTGGTGAGGTTGCCATTTGGAGGTTGGTGTGGACTTGTTGGAACAGTGAGGGTTCTGTGAAGAGAAGGGATTTTTGTTAACTGTTCGGGGCGGGGGGGAGTTGGGAAGCGGTGGGTGGAGTGCGGGGTAGGAAATTTGTTCACTTGTAGCAACTGGAGTGAACCCAGGGAGGGAGCAGACTCTGCAAACTCAGATATGTGTCTTAATTACCCGGGTAAGGAGGGTTGGAAGGATAGGGTGTTGCTGTTTTCTCTAGTGCGTCAGAGTGTGAGGGGTAACCTGATAAGACTTTTTTAAAATCATGAGGGGCATGGGTAAATAGACAAGGTCTTTTCCTTGGGATGGGGAGTCCAGAACTTGAGGGTAATAGATTTAAGGTGAGGGCAGGGGGAGGGAGACTGCAAAGAGACCTAAGGGGCAACATTTTCACGCAGAGGATGGTGCATGTATGGAATGAGCTGCCAAAGGAAGTGGTGAAGGCTGGTACAATGACAATATTTAAAAGTCATCAGCATGAGTGTATGAAAAGGAAGGGTTCAAAGAGATATGGACAAAGCGCAGGCAAATGAGACGAGATTAATTTTGGATATCTGGTTGGGCACAGAAGAATTTGACCGAAGTGTCTGTTTCTGTGTTGTACATCTCGATGACTGTGGCTTTCCACAAATGTTTGTCATGTCTGTATGTTCAGTTTCTCTCTGGTGGCGGTGTCAATGCCTTGATGTCTCATTTTGCTTTCCTCCCCAATTCCTGGGAATGTTAACCATTTTGTCTGGTTGTTCTTCAAGAACCTGCATTGCAGGTTCACCCTGAATTGACATTTTTTTGCTTCCCAAAATCCGACCTGCACACTCTCAGCAATATCCCAGTGTTGTGAAAGATATTAAATTTCAGGTGGAGTTATCCAAAACTCAGAGATGTCAGTCTTGACGTTTTTGCTTTTCTGCCCCTATAAGATCCTGAATCAACACCTTCAGGAGAATGAGTTAGAGCGGAGGGTGGGGGGGGGGGGGGGGGGGTGAGAGAGTGGGATAATGCTTTCAATTTTGTGGAATAACAACACAAACAAAATGCTTGTTCTGAATTTTTATTCTGGACTGACAGTAATGAATTTTGTAATCTCTTTTGACAGAGTATTTGAAGATCTGAAGACGGAAGTTTCAAATTCAACAGATGAAGGACTTATGCCCAAAATGTCGATGCTCCTGCTCCTCAGGTGCTGCCTGACTTGCTGTGCTTTTCCAGTGCCGCACTTTTCGATACTGACTCTCCAGTATCTGCAGTCCTCACTTTGACGTCAATGTCTGACAGTCACTCAATCCATCGGGACCACAACCATTTTTGACTGATTCTGTGAGAAGGAGCAAAACGTTTTGGTTCCTGTTTCAGTCCGTTCTCAGCATTAGTGGGACTGGATGAGAGACCCTACTGTTGGAGTGCACTGAGTGTGGAGCCTGAAACAGTTATAAGGCCTGGGAAGAGGAATTCACGGAGGGGAGGAGCTCGACATGTGTTGTGTGCAGCTGAAACTTTGGCCATGGAGAAACCTGAGGAATCCTGCCCCATGGAGAAACCGTGGAAGTGTGGCGACTGTGGGAAAGGCTTCCATTTCCCATCTACTCTGGCGATTCATCGTCTCAGTCACGGGAAGGCCTTCAGCAATTCCTCCGACCTGGTGAGGCACCGGCGGGTCCACACCAGGGAGAGGCTCTTCAGCTGCTCCAAGTGTGGGAAGGCCTTCAGCAATTGCTCTGACCTGTTGAGGCACCGGCGGGTCCACATAGGGGAGCGGCCCTGCAGGTGCTCCACATGCGGGAAGGGCTTTACCCAGACCTCCACCCTGTTGGCCCACCGTCAGGTCCACACTGGGGAGAGGCTGTTCCTCTGCACCGAGTGCGGGAAGGGCTTCAGCAATTCCTTCGCCCTGCTGACCCACCAGCGGGTCCACACTGGGGAGAGGCCATTCCCCTTGCACAGAGTGCAGAAAGGCCTTCAACAGTTCCTCCGACAGGCTGAAGCACCAGCGGGTCCACACGGGGGAGAGGCCCTTCAGCTGCCCAGAGTGCGAGAAGGGCTTTACCCAGGCCTCTGACCTGCTGAGGCACCAGCGGGTCCACACAGGGGAGAGGCCGTTCACCTGCTATCAGTGCGGGAAGAGCTTTAGCCGCTCCTCCCACCTGCAGAGACACCAGAGAGTTCACATGCCATCGCAGGGGGTTTAAAACAGCGACGGCTGAGTGCCTTTATTGACTGGACTATCAACCCAGTTCCGGGAGCTGCCAAGGCAGATGGCGGAATTGGAATTTGGTTAGAAATCGAGTTCAGAATCTAACAACGAAACAATTGTCAGGGAGGGGAGGGGGAACCCCCATCTGATTCACTCACAACCTTTTAAGGGAAGGAAACTGCTGATGTGGGAACGGATTCACTCACTCGTCCCAGTGCATCCTTTACCTGGACTGGCTTACACGTGACTTCAGACCCACAGCAGTCTGGTTGACTATTCTGCACTCCTTTTCCCCCCCCCCCCCCCAACTCCAGCCGATGAGGGGGGAGAAATCTACTTGGAGACAAGGTATGGGTTTAAATTGGTGTATGAGGTAATACTTCTTCTAGTTTATGGCTATACCAAGGATCCAATTACAAAAGGAGAAAGTGAGGTCTGCAGACGCTGGAGATCAAAGCTGAAACTTTATTGCTGGAACAGCACAGCAGGTCAGGCAGCATCTAGGGAACAGAAGATTCAACGTTTCGGGCACATGCCCTTCTTCAATTACAAAAGGGCAACTCTGTGCTGACAAATAGTAAAGAAAGTGGGGGTGAGGGGGCAGGGGGAGAAGTGTGTGCGCTTTGACCTTGAGCTGTTTTTAAAAAAAAGATACTTTTTCTACACCTTTTTGCTGGGGGGATCCGAAGCTGTAACAAGGTTGGGACGCAATAAAGGTTACCTGAACTTACTGCCGGGCTCAGACTCTCATTGAAAGCTTTGAGCTCCAAGAGGTTTTTGTTTAAAAGCTGCTCATTTCTTTCAGCTTCCTGCGCTAAATTTCCAATGTCATGTATCAGATGGAGCAGTGAATGAGTAGCTAGTATCATTAGAAATTGTAAATTTTTTAGGAATGCAGGCACTGCAATGTTTTATCAGCAGTGTAAAGTTTCCTGGCGGAAGTGTGGGCTGTGTTCACCAGAAATGTTGTGGAGGTGTCAGTGTTGGACTGGTGTGCACAAAGTTAAAATCTCACAACACCTGGTTATAGTCCAACAGGTTTATTTGGAAGCACTAGCTTTCAGAGCATTGCTCTTTCATCAGGTAGCTGTGGAGCAGGATCAGAAGACACAGATTTTATAGCAAAAGATCACAGTGTCATGCAACTGATAGGATATATTGAACAAACCTTGATTGCTGTTAAGTCTTCCATCTTTTAGAATGGTTTGCAGGTTTCTGTTCATTAATATGTAAATCCCAGAACCACTTTTAATTCATGTTCTCAAGATGACTTAAGGTTTTATAAAAATAGGTAACACCTCAGCTCAGACAATGCATGAAAGGTGAGAGGTTCAGTCTGTCTGTATCCCAAACTTGAATCAGACTGGTTCTATTTCCAAAGTATGAGTTGATAAAATATTACATGGATTGATTGCTTTCATTAACTGCCTGCCGATTTTTCCACAAAAAGCACACGTTGAATCTATCTGCAAATATAATACTGCAAACGCAAATTCATCCCATGGACATGTATGTATCTGCGTGCATGAGAGTAGTGTGAGTGTGTGTGTGTTTTTGTATGATGGAGTATGAGCCTGTGAGAGGGTGTGTGCATTGGTGGATTTGTGTGTGTCTGAGAGAGACCATGTGTATGAGAGAGGGTCTGTGTGAGGGTGAGAGAGTGTAGGGTGGAGTGGGGTCACCCAAGGTTATCCTCATGGGTTATGAACTTGGCCATCAACCTCTGCTCAGCCACTGGAAACAGTTAAGCAGTGACATAACACACATTGGAGAGGATAGAGTGGCACTTGTCTCACAGAAGGTGGGAGGCTCTGGATGCTATCATCCAGGGTAAACACACGCTGGAGGACCTTCGGCTCAGATCGATTCAGCTGGAAGCCAAGCTGCAGACGTGGTGGTGGTGGGTGGGGGGGATCTTAACCGGACACTTTATTCTGGGAGACAGTCATTCCCCTCAGGACAGCCTTCTGATTGGGTCAGGGATTGTCTCCGTTCTCTGCAGTTGTCAGCTGGAGGCCAGATTACATTGGTGTCTGCCTGGTGCCAGGATTCAGGAACCGATAAGAAGAGGGAGAGAGAATGGATGGTGGTGACTCTACCTGGGAAATGGCTTATTTTTAAAATTAAGAATAGCTAAAATGATATATTCAGAAACATTATTAAAGCATGTTCAATTTCATAAAAAAAGCTGCAGACATCTTTTGAAACTCACATTGAAATATGAGCAGTTAGGCCACAGGTGAGGACAGGCTATAATGGGTGAATGGCCTATTCCTAGTCTTGTGAAATTGGCTCAGACTATGTCAAAAAAGAATCATAGAATTGTAGAGCACAGAAACAAAGCCTTCGGTTCCGACCGACCAGATATCCTAAATTAACCTAGTCTCTTTTGCCAGCACTTTGCCCATATCCCTGTAAACCTTCCTATTCATGTCCCTATCCAGATACCTTATAAATGTTGTAATTGTATCACTTCCTCTGGCAGCTCATTCAATTTACGCACCACTCTCTGCGTGAAACAAGTTGCCCCATAGGACACTTTTAAGTTTTCTCCCCCTCACCCTAAACTACTTCTACTTCTGGACCTCCCCACCCCAGGGGAAATACCTTGTGTATTTACATTATCTATGCCCCTCATGATTTTATAAACCTCTATAAGGTTACCCCCTCAGCCTCCAGGGAAAACAGTCCCAGCCTTTTCAGCCTCTCCCTGTAGCTCCAAACCTAACAACATCCTTACAAGTCGTTTCTCAACCCTTTCAAGTTTCACAACATTCTTCCCACTGAGTGATCCAATAGGCTGTGAACAATGTATTTTTGTTGGGGTGTAAGAGAGGGCAATTCTTAAGGCCAATTAACTTTCACACTCTTTTTCTCTCAAATCTTTCCCCACTTACCCTAAACCTATGCCCTCTCGTTTAGGACCCCGACCCCGGGGAAAAGATATACAAAAGTTGAGCAGCCAAACAAATGCAAAAGGACTAAGAAGTCGAGCCACAGATGGGGAAAAGAAAGTGGCTCCAGCCTTTTTTCTCCTATTGGCAATTGGACACTTCAAATCTGTCACTAATACCACCTCCCAGGGTCTCCAGTGTCTCTGTGGCAGCAAGCACTGCGCATGCTCCTCGGAGTCAGCAAGAAAACTGCGCCAGCTGCTCGGTATCCGCGCACGGGGCTCGCGCCCTTCTTTTGATGGACCAATAGGAAGCACTGGAGGAACGGAAAGAGACTGGTCCTCCTGCCAATCAGAGCGCCCCTATTGTCTGAATGCGGAAGTTGGAGCATGAGTTTAGGAAGTTGCTGTTGTTGCTCCTCTCTCTCTGAATAAAGATTGAACTTCACCCTCGATTGCAACCTCCTTCCTCTGTCCAACATCTGTGAGTACGGCACTCTCTTTTCTAAATTCTGAGCTTCAGTTATTGACTTGCAGCAACTGAAAGGAAATGGGGTGAATCGGGGGTTGGGGGAACAGACTCTGCAAGTGTT
Organism: Chiloscyllium plagiosum; assembly: GCF_037043375.1. NCBI lineage: Eukaryota > Metazoa > Chordata > Chondrichthyes > Orectolobiformes > Hemiscylliidae > Chiloscyllium > Chiloscyllium plagiosum. Next base: position 9,329,667 of record NW_028270165.1, read on the forward strand.
GGTTCAGGTCTGTGTCCTCATTGGCAAACGCATTACCACAATGTGATGATTTTTGCCTTTGCTGTGGAAGAAAATGCAGAAAAAAGGTGCATTGTTTAAATGGTGATATAGTGGGATGTGGACAAAGTGAGGACTGCACATGCTGGAGATTAGAGTCGAAAAGTGTGGTGCTGGAAAAGCACAGCAGGTCAAGCAGTATCTGAGGACCAGGATTGTTGGTGATTTGGACACGAGCCCTTCGTCAGGAATGATGTGTGGATGTACAAAGGGGCGTCAACATCCTTCCACACCAGTCACTGCCAGTTGTCAGACTGGCAATCAGCAAGGCAAGTGGTTTATTAGCAAGAGTTCAGAAGTTGGGATTGCTTTCTGTGATCAGGCAGCCATTGAATATATTCAAGCCTGCGTTCATCTGATTTCTGAACAAGAAAAAAGTGGATGGTGATGGGGGAAGGCAAAAATAATGGTTTTAAGACCAGTACAGAACAGTTACAGAGTCATACAGCACAGAAACAGACACTTCAGTCCAACTAGTCCATGCTGAATATATTCACAAACTAAACTAGTCTCATGTAGTTTGGCCCATATCCCTCTGAACCTTTCCTACTCATGTACTTATCCAAATGTATTTTAAATGTTGTTACTGTACCTATATCCACCACTTCCTTAGGACATTGATTTCACACACAAACTACTCTCTTTCAAAAAAAGGTGTTCCTCATGTCTTTTTAAAATCTTTCTCCTCTCTCCTTAAAAGTTTGCTCCCTAATCTTGAAACCCCGATCTGAAGGAAACAGCACCAGCCACTCACCTCATTGACAACCCTCTTGGTTTTATAAACTTCTCAACTTCCTGTGCTCCTGTGAAAAAAGTCCCAGCCTATACTTAGATGTAGGTATATTCATTTCCAGTTATGATCTGTTCAGTGCTGGTGCATGCTCAAAAGACCAAATGGCCTACTCCTGCTCCCAATTCTCTCACACTGTGTCCAAGACAGCAAGAGACCATAAAACATAGGAGCAGAAATTAGGCCATTCAGCCCATCAAGTCTGCTCATACCACACAACCGTGGTTGATAGGTTTCTCAACCTCATTCTCCCACTTCCTCCCCGTAACCCTTGATCCCCTTGATACTCAAGAACCTATCTATCTCAGTTTAAAATACCCTCAGTGACCTAGCCTCCACAGCCTCATGTTGCAATAAATTCCACAGATTCACCACTCTCTGGCTGAAAAGTTTATCCTTTATCTCCCTTCTAAAAGGTCTTCCCTTTTCTAGTCTCTGGTCTCTCCCACCAATGGAAACATCTTCCCAATGCCCACTTTGTTTAGGCCTTTCAATGTTCTGTATGTTTCAATTATATCTCCCCTGAGTGAGAGTGTGGGCCTGTGTTATAGACTAAGCCAGACCACTCAAAACATTCTTAAGCAGGCAGCCCCAGACCTTAACTTTGCAATTTGATTTGGTAAGTGCACAGTGAAAATTACCTGGAGTAAGTTGGCTCGGTTGACTACTAGATTTTAAAACAGACAAAAATTTATTCACAAAATTACACAATGAAACACAAAGATCAGAATAAATAACCCCTACAGAACTCAGCCTATCCAACTAGACTCAGTTATGCTGTTCTGAATATGCACAACAGTCCCAATAAGCCAACTCCCTTTGAAAACCAGTATAAATGGAACACATGCTTATAGGTTGAAGTTGAGAGGCGGAAAAGAGAGAGAGTTTCCACATAGCTCCCTGTTGAACTGCCAACCAGTTCAACACTGAACTAAAACTGCTCAGCTCACTCCCCTTTCTTTATACAGGTCACTTCTAAAACATGACCAATTTGGCCTGAAGTCACACCTGTTTACATAAAAACAAAAGGCCTTTCAAAATCCGTTTCATCCACATTCAAACCAGACTGATCAGAACTCGGCCGGTTTATTACCTCTCTGAAAAAGTCATGGACAGAATCTCCTTGAGCCAGGGAAAAGCTTTTAGTCAAAAAAGGAACTAGCTTTGTGACACCTGTTAATCAGCATGAACCAGACCCTTCAGGATGAGGTACAGCAGGGATTAGGGTCAGCAAAGTGAGATTGGAGGGAGAGTGTGTGAGATGGAGATTTTCAGCTTCCAGGGAATAAGAGAGGAAAAAGAGTTTGCTGTAAATTAGAATTGATCGGATGGGCCAATGGACCGAGGAGTGGCAGATGGAGTTTAATTTAGAGAAATATGAGGTGTTGCATTTTGGTCAAGCAATCCAGGCAGGACTGGCACAGTGAAGGGGAGTGTCACAAAAAAGAGATCTTGGAGTGGAGGTTCATGGTTCCTTGAAAGTGAGTCTTAGGAGGTCATGGAGTGGCTGTACAGGACATTGGTTAGGCCACTTTTAGAATACTGTATTCAGTTCTGGGCTTCCTGCTACAGGAAAGATGTTGTGAAACCTTGAAAGGTTCAGAAAGGTTTTCAAGGCTGTTGCCAGAGTTGGAGAGTTTAAGACACAGAAAGAGGTTAAATAGGCCGGTGAAAATTTTCCGTGGAGCACTGGAGGTTGAGGGGTGACCTTATAGATGTTTATAAGGGGCAGGATAGGATGAGTACCCAGGGTAGGGGAGTCCAAAACTAGACGGCATATGTTTGAGGTGAGAGGGAATGATTTAAAAGGGACCAGAGGAGCAACGTTTTCAAAGAGGGTGATGGAGTCTGATACAATTACTACAAAATTTCAAAGGCATCTGGATGGGAATATGAAGTGGAAGAGTTTAGGGGGATATGGGCCAAATGCTGGCAAATGATTTAGATTAATTTAGGATTTCTTGTTGGCACAGATGAGTTGGGTTGAAGGGTCTGTTTCTGTGCTTATGACTCTAATCATCTTCGGTGAAAGCAGACGTGTGGTTGTGAAGACTGGACTTTCAGAGCAGCTTTCAAAGATGTTTTGCCGTGTCTGGGAACAGAAGAAGTTGCAATTAAATCTTTTATTTGTGAGACAGCAACTGAATGAGTGAATACATCTTGGAAAGTGAGAATTCATTGAACTGTGGGGATGAAGCCCTACCCTATCCAGTCATTTCTGCTGGTAGATGAGACTCAGACTCAATAGGGGGAATAGATTTAGGACAGTGATGAGGAGGAACTGCTTTACCTGGAGAGTAGTGAATCTATGGAATTTTCTGCCAAGGAATCAGGAGAGGCAGCTTCATTAAGTATATTCAAGACACAGTTGGATGGGTTTTTGTAATGGTAGGGGAATTAAGGGTAGTTGGGACAATGGAGGTAGGAGTAGCTGAGACGATGGATAGGTCAGTCATGAGCTTAATGAATGGCTGAGGAGGCTCGATGAGCCAATGGCCTACTCCTGCTTCTATTACTATGGAACTATAACCCTGCATTTCTCATGGCTAACCCACCGAACCTGCACATCCCTGGACACTTTGGGCAATTTAGCCTGGCCAATCCAAATCAAGGCTGGTGAGCAATGTCGTGATGTGGAAATGAACATCAGAGAATGCGAGAAAGGGACAAGGAGAGTAAATATACCAGCAATCAAAACTGGATTCTAAAGATCACAAAAATGGAAACTAAAAACGGTGTGTCTGAATGTGTGCTGCATTGTAACAAAAGCGAATGAATTGACTGCACACATTGAAGAGAATAATTATGATCTGTGACTCCTAATGGAGACATGGCTTCAGAATGACAAGGATTGGATCCTGAAAATTGAGGGGGGTCGTCAAATGGAAAGCAAGACAATGGGAGAGGTGCTAATGAAAGCTCTGATCACAGGGTAATCTGGTGTCAGCTCGGATTTCAGGTCCTGGTTTCTCTGTCCTCTGTTGATTTTCCTGTTCCAACAGAGTAAAATGTGGGTCTGCTTTCAGCTCTGCTGGATTTCTGCTGAAGCTTTGACCCCACCCCCACCCCTTTACACCTTCTGGAACAATAAAACATTCAGTGAATTGAGACCCAACCCACAATCTCCCAGTCTCTCAAACCAATCAGACACAAGAGTGTAGTCATAGCATGGAATCAAACAAGAAAAATGAAACAAAGTTAAATATATAGGTGCTCGTGCTTAATTAGATTAGATTCCTATAGTATGGAAACAAGCCCTTCCACCCAAAAAGTCCACACTGACCCTCCGAAGAGTAACCCACCCAGACCCATTCCCCTATATTTACCCTTATCTAATGCACCTAACATTATGGGCAATTTAGCATGACGAATTCACCTGACCTGCGCAACTTTGGACTGTGGGAGGAAACAGGAGCACTTGGTGGAAACCCACTCAGACCCGGGGAGAATGTGCAAACTCCACACAGAATCAAACCCAGGTCCCTAGTGCTGTGAGGTAGCAGTCCTAACCACTGAGCCACCATGCTACCCCCAAATGTTTGTTCATTAGGAACTAAACCAGAAATAGAGATTTCCCAGGATTCTTATACTGCCCTACTTGAGGAATACTCTCTCCCTTACATCTAACTATTAGTACCCAGCTATGATTTACAACAATATTTACACCAACGTAAATAAAGCATTTGTTATCGTACAGACATAGAGATATACAGCACGGAAAGAGACTTTTTCTCTCCCTCATGCATGCACACACATAACTGACAGGAAGTTCTAGGATTTACATATTATTGATACCTGCAACCCATTCTAAACGCTGAAAGACTTAATCCAGGTCTGTTCAATATATCATTTCAGTGGCAGGACACTGTAATGTTTTTCCATGAATTCTGTGCCTTATGATCTTATTCTCCACAACCACCTGATGAAGGAGCAGCGCTGTTAACACCAGTCCTTCCAAATCAACCTGTCGGGTGTTTGATTTTTAACTTTGTCCAGGTTAGGTTGGATTGGCCAAGCTAAATTACTCATAGTGCTCAGGGATGTGCATTAGTCAGAGCACTAGGGGAATGGGTGTAGGTGGGTTACCCTTCGGAGGGTCGGTATGGACTCCTTGGGCCGAGTGGCCTACTTCCACACTCTGGGAATTCTCTGAAAGGAAGGGATTACCCAATTGCAAACTGCAGGGCAGCGCAGGCGCAGTGGGCGGAGCTGTTTTTAGATTAGATTAGATTACATTACAGTGTGGAAACAGGCCCTTCGGCCCAACAAGTCCACACCGACCCGCCGAAGCGCAACCCACCCATACCCCTACATTTACCCCTTACCTAACACTACGGGCAATTTAGCGTGGCCAATTCACCTGACCTGCACATCTTTGGACTGTGGGAGGAAACCGGAGCACCCGGAGGAAACCCACGCAGACACGGGGAGAATGTGCAAACTCCACACAGTCAGTCGCCTGTTGTCGGCCTTTCCCCGCTTCCTCGCATCATCTATGACGTCATAACGCGGAAGTGGCCCTGTCCGTTTCAGAGTGAAACTCCCTCCCTCTGGGCAACTCTTCTTCCTGGGAGGGAGTGGGGGTAAAATCTGTTCAGTTCGAGCAACTGGAGTGATTCCAGGGAGGGGGCAGACTCTGCAAACTCAGGAATGTGTCTTAATTACCCGGGTGAGGAGGGATGGGATGGGGCTGTTTTCCCTCCCGCGCCAGAGACTTAGGGGTGACCTTATAGACTTTTTATAAACGCATGAGGGGCATAGATAGTGTAAATATACAAGGTCTTTACCTTGGGATGGGGGAGTCCAGAACCAGAAGATAATAGGTTTAAGGTGGGGGGAAGATTTAAAAGGGACCTAAGGGGCAACGTTTTCATGCAGAATGTCATGTGTGTAAGGAATGAGCTGCCAGAGGAAATGGTGGATGCTGGCATCTGGATGGGTGTTTGAATAGGAAGGGTTCAGAGGGATATGGGCCAAGTACTGACAAATGGGACTAGATTGATTTTGGGTATCAGGTTGGCACGGAAGAGATTGACCGAAGGGTCTGTTTCTGTGCTGTGTATCTCTATGACTCTGGCTTTCTACTAATATATGTACAGTTTCTCTCTGGTGTCGGTGTTAATGCTTTGATGTCTCCTTTCCCCCCACTTCCCAGAGACGTTAATGTGAGAACCGAGAGAGAGAGAGTGAGATGGTGCTTTCAATTTTGTGGAATAACTAAAGAAAAGAAAGTAGAAATGCTTATTCTGAATTTCTACCCTGGACTGACACTGATGACTTTTGTAATCTCTTTTTACAGAGTATTTGGCGATCTGAGGACGGAAGTTTCAAAATTAACAGATGAAGGGCTTATGCCTGAAACGTCGACGCTCCTGCTCCTCAGATGCTGTCTGACCAGCTGTGCTTTTCCAGCACTGACTGTCCAGTAACTACAGTCCTCACTTTGTTGTCAATGTCTGACTGCAACAATGTTTGACTGTGATTCTGTGAGAAGGAGCAAAGCTTTTTGGTTCTTGTTTGAGTACATTTTCAGCATCGGTGGGTCTGGGTGAGTGTCCCTACTGTTGGCAGCGCACTGAGTGTGGAGCCAGAAACAGTTGTACAGCCTGGAAAGAGGAATTCACGGTGAGGAGGGGCTCTACACGCAATTGTGTACAGCTGAAGCTTCGGCCATGGAGAAACCTGAGGAATCCCACCCCGTGGAGGAATCGTGGAAGTGTGGCGACTGCGGGAAAGGCTTCCGTGCTCCATCTGCCCTGGAGATTCATTGGCGCAGTCACACCGGAGAAAGGCCATTCATCTGCCCCAGGTGTGGGAAGGCCTTCAGCAATTCCTCCGCCCTACTGAGGCACCGATGGGTCCACACCGGGGAGAGGCCCTTCAGCTGCCCCGATTCCGGAAAGGACTTCAGCTATTCTTCTGACCTGCAGACCCACCGACGGGTCCACACGGGGGAGAGGCCGTTCTCCTGCACTGTGTGTGGGAAGGCCTTCAGCACCTCCTCCATCCTACTGACCCATTGGCGGGTCCACACTGGGGAGAGGCCATTCCCTTGTTCCGAGTGCAGGAAGGGATTCACTCAGGAGGGCAAGTTGCGGACGCACCAGCGGGTCCACACTGGGGAGAAGCCTTTCAGCTGCCCCGAGTGTGGGAAGGCCTTCAACGATTCCTCTGCCCTTCAGACCCACAAGTGGGTCCACACACAGGAGAGGCCTTTCCCCTGCACAGAGTGCGGCAAGATCTTCAGCAATTCCTCCTCCCTGCTGAAGCACCAGCGGGTCCACACAGGAGAGAGGCCCTTCAGCTACCTCGAGTGTGGGAAGGGCTTTACCCAGGCGTCGGTCCTGCTGATCCACCAGCGGATCCACACAGGTGAGAAGCCTTTCTGCTGCCCTGAGTGTGGGAAGGGATTCACTCAGATGGGCAACTTGCGCACGCACCAGCGGGTCCACACGGGGGAGAAGCCCTTCATCTGTCCCAAGTGCGGGAATGCCTTCAGCGATTCCTCCACCCTGCTGAAACACCAGCGAGTCCACACGGGGAAGAGGCCATTCCCCTGCCCCGAGTGCGGGAAGGCCTTTAGCAATTCCTCTGACCTGCTGAAGCACCAGCGGGTCCACACGGGGGAGAGGCCATTCCCCTGCCCCGAGTGTGGGAAGGCCTTCAGCGATTCCTCCGCTCTGGTGAAGCATCGGCGGGTCCACACGGGGGAGAGGCCCTTCAGCTGTCCCGAATGTGGGAAGGGCTTTACCCGGGCAGCCACCCCGCGGAGGCACCAAGGAGATCACGTGCCATCGCAGGGGGATTGAAGGAGCGACTGAGTGCCATTATGGACTGGGCTATCAACCCAGTTCTGGAACTCCCAGGTTTGAATCCCACCGCAGCAGATAGTGGATTTGGAATTCGGTCAGAATCTAACAATGAAACCATCGGGCGGGGTGGGGGGGAAAGCCCCATTCTGATTCAGTCACGTCCTTTTTAGGGAAGGAAACTGCTGTTGTGGCAAAGGATTCACTCCGTCGTCCCGGCTGCATCCTTTACCTGGTCTGGCCTACACGTGGCTGCAGACCGACAGCAGTGTGGTTGACTCCACCTGCTTCCCCCGACTTCTTTCCCTCCCGGCAGTTGGGCGGGGAGAAACTTACTTGGAGACAGGGTATGGGTTGAAATCGCTGAGTGTGTCAATACTTCCTCCGGGTTAAGGCTGTGCCAAGGATCCAATTACAAAGGGACAAGTCAGTGGTGACCAATAGTAAAGAAAGTGGTTAGGGGGGGGGGTGTGCTTTGATCTTGAGCTGTTTAAAAAGTAGCTACTTTTTCAACACCTGGGGGAATCTGGAGCTGTAACAAAGTTGTGTCACAATAAAGGTAACCTGAACTTACTGCTGGGCTCAGACTTTGAAAGCTTTGAGCTCCAACAGGTTTTTGTTTTAAAGTTGCTCATTTCTTTCAGCCTCCTGCACTAAGTTTCCAATGTCGTGTATCAGATGGAGCAGTGAATGAGTATCGTTAGAAATTGTAAATCTTTCAGGAGTGTAGAGTGCTTCGTTTCATCGTCATTGTAAAGTTTACTGGCAGCACCAAGGTGTGGGCTGTGTTCGCGAGATATGATGTGGAGATGCCAGCATTGGACTGGGGGGGATAAAGTTATAAATCACACAACACCAGGTTATAGTCCAACTGGTTTCTTTGGAAGCACTAACTTTCGGAGCGCTGCTCCTTCATCAGGTAGCTGTGGAGCAGGATCATAAGACACATATTTTATTGCAAAAATCACAGTGTCATGCAACTAATAGGATATATTGAACAAACCTCGAGTGCTGTTAAGCCATTCATCTTTTAGAATGGGTTGCAGGTTTTAGTTCATTAATACGTAAATCCCAGAACTACTTTTAAGTCATAGTCTTGAGATGACTTATGGTTTTTTTTAAAAAGTGATATCTTAGCTCAGACAATGCATTACAGGTGTGAGCTTCGAGTCTATCAGTATCCCAATCTTGAATCAGACTGGTTCTATTTCCAAAATAGGAATTTATAAGATTCTGTGCTTTTTGAGCAAAATTGAATGTATCTGCAAATATAATTCTGCCAAATTCACCCCATAGCGTTGTGCATATGTGTGCATGAGAGTGTGATTGTGTGCATGTCAGTTTGTGCATGCGAGTGTGCGTAAGACTGTGTGAACATTTGGTAGAGTGTGAGTGTGATGGAGTATAAGCCTGAGAGAGTGTTCGAGGGGGTGGGGTGTGTGTACATGTATGTGACTGAGAGAGGGAGCGTGTGTATGAGAGAGGTATGAATAAAAGCGAGCAGTTGCGTTTTGCTAAAACAAGGAAGGGCAGGACTTGTACAGTTAATGGTAGGGCCCTGGGTCATGTTGTAAAACAGAGACATTGGGGGAGTTAGGGTACATAGTTCGTTGAAAGTTGCATCATTGCTAGACAGGGAGGTTAAGAAGGCATTCAGCAGCATTGCCTCCACTGTTCACACCATTGAGTTGGGATATCTTGTTGAGGTACAGAATGTTGGTGAGGCCACTTTCCGGGTACTGAGTACAGCTCTGGGTGACCCTGTCAGAGGAAGAATACTATTAGAGAGGGTTTGGTAAAGATTTACCAGGACTGGAGGGTTTCAGTTGCAAGGAGAGGCTGGGACTTTTTTCATGAGAACACAGGAGTTTGAGGGGTGCGCTCACTGAGATTTATAAAATCATGGAGTGGAGGTAAGGTGAATAGAAAGGGTCTTCTTAGTGTCGGGGAGCTCAAAGGTAGGAGGAATTTTTTTAAGGTGAAAAGAGAGGTGTAAAAGGAACTGGGGAGCAACGTTTTGACAGAGGGTGGTTTACATGAGGAATGAACTTGCTGAGGAAGTGGGAGATGCAGGGACAGTTACAGCGTTTAAATTACATTTCGATGGGTACATGAAAAGAAAGGTTTAGAGGATTATGGGCCAAATACAGGCAAGTGGGACGAGTTCACTTTGAGAATCCATGGATGATTTGGACCAAAGGGTCTGCTTCTGTGCTGTATATCTCTCTGAATCAGAAGTGAAACCAGTAGAATTCTGAAAGGGGTTTGAAAGGATAGATGCAGATAAAATGTGCCTTTGTTGGGGAGGGTCACAGAATCCTGACAATGTGAAAGCAGGCCATTCGGCCCATCTATTCCACATTGGCCCTCCATACTGCATCCCATCCATACACACCCCCTTACTCCCTATTTTCCATGGCTAATCCACCCGAACCTGCACATCTCTGGACATTGTGGGTAATTTAGCACTGCCAATCCACCCTAATCTATAATTTACCTTCTCAAGAATGTAATCTAAGTACAGAGCTTTTCTAAGAAAAATGTCAGTCTGACTGGACATTGGGACACAAACAGAATTCACACCTCTCTTCGAAAAGCTCTGCATTTCAATGGCATTCTTGAGAAGGTAATTAAAACCAAACTCTGGGATTAACATACCAAAGAGCAGAAACCCATTCTAAAAGATGAAAGATTTAATCTAAAATTGTTTAATGTATCACATTTCCATAATACTTGACTCCTTTGACTATAAATTCCGTGACCATGATCTCATTCTCCACAACCACCTGATGAAGGAGCAGTGCTCCAAAAGCTAGTGCTTCCAAACAAATCTGTTGGATTATAACCTGGTGTTGTGTGATTTTTAACTTTGTCCATGGAAACTCATGAGTTGTGGGACTGGTAACAGTTGTCATTTTGTGATCTGTTCCAAGTGAAATTTATCCTCTGCGCAGGCACAGGTGAACAGTCTGTTCTTTGACTTTGGGGATGACCAGGCTGGCAGTTATTAAATGCTTATGTTAACCAGCAGAAGCAAACTGTAGATCAGCAATCGTTACTCTTTAGCCCTGGTCATCCTGTTGGGTCAACAGAGAGAGAGAGGGAAAGGATGTCACATCTAAAGTGCATATAGAAAAGTTGTTTTGCTTGTTCAGTCAGTTGAGTTGGTTCTGCACTCAGATGAGAGTAGATACTGCTTTTAATAGATCATAATTAAACACTATGATGGAACACCTTAATTTCAAGGAACGCTGAAAGGGCAAATTGAACTGTAATCTTGAAGAGAGATGTTTTTCCATTTCTAACCTTGGATACCCCAACTGAGACATTTTTACTGATAGCTCCATAATCATTTTACTGCTGGATTTTTTTCAGGGCAAATAATTTCTGGGAGAAAATTTCTATCCTGGGAAGGCAGGGAAATTTAAAGAAAAGGCTGTTAAAAGCATTTTAACTATGGCCCCACGAGCTCTCGTGGGACAGTGCATTTGCTATAAACATTTCAGAGAAATTCTGTCTAACTGTTGGACTGAAAATAGTTTCCCCATTGAATGTTAAACAGCTATTGAGAACATTGCACATTATAAAGTGCATTCCTGAGGAACGGAGGAGGATTGAACTTGCCAACGTGAACCACATTTTGCAGAGAGAGGACATTTCTCAGGATCGAAGAGGTTGATAGAAGTCAACAATTGTCAAATTATTTCATGAAAAGTACAGCTGGTATGGGGAGATGACTGGGGATCACAGAAGAGGAGTATCTGTAATGAGCACATAGAAACAAACCCTTCAGTCCAGGCCAACCAGATATCCTAAAGTAACCTAGTGACCTATTTGCCAGCATTTGGCCCATATCCCTCTGATTCCTTCCTTATTCATGTCCCCATCCAGATGCATTTTTTTTTTCTTCGGAGAATACTTGGGTGAGAGCCAAGATATTGCTATTGCTCATCCTTTCTCTTCGTGCTAATTGTAGCTGGAGAAGCCTGAAATCTGAAAAGGATTTCCTGAAAAAAACATTGATTTGAGGTTGGGCTCAGTGATGGATTTTCTAAAGCTTTGCTATTGTAGTTTTCAATTTGACAAAAAAACTTTCAGTCATTGTTGTCCAAGACAAAGTAGATATTCATTTAAGATATAATTGAGATATATATGTTCTTCACAATGTTTTTCCTTCATTACCAGTGATTGTCTGTCATTGGTACATTGAGCATCATCTTTTTGTGATTCAACAGATGTGATTTGAATTGAATTCTGTAAGATGGTTTTGTATTTTATTTAACTTTGTGTGAAAGATTTACTTTTCATGACTTTATTAAAATATCTTAATGTATTATAATGAAGCAGCTAATTTATTCTGAAATTATTTCAATTAGTCGGTCAATTGCCGAATAATAGCTGCATAACTGTTGTAAATATTAACACCCAGGAAAGCTATTTTGTTTAATATATTTGTAAAGATCTTATCAAAACTATAAAATTGTTTTTCATAGGAAATAAAATTTGCAATGTTTTATTAAATGGTTGAAAGTAACTTTGCACTTAATTGCTCTGTTTGGGATTCAACATTGTGATTTTGATAAAAATAGTCTTTCAGAGTTAATGGTGAGTGTATTAACAAACGAATGTTGCCATTTGCTCTTGAATTACCTCCAGCTCAATTTGAAATTCTTGAATGAGTTGAATAAGGGGTACAAAGTGAATATGTATTGCACTTTGCTGAAATTCTCTGCACTGCCAATTTATTTGGTTAAACAAGATATGTATCTCTCTTGTTAACTTTGTATTTCTTTGATATTTTATTTGTCAGTGCTAGTGCCCAAACATCCTAAATAAAAACGTTTTGGCATTTGGTGAAGTTGTGAATTTTCAGTCTGTTTCACAATTAAAGACACAACCAATCTAAAGATTAAATACATATAACAACGTCAAAGAGATTGTGATAATAGAAAGTCAACATGTAGAATTGCCAATGAAACATAAACCGTGGCTGCTCTGAATTTGGTACAGACTGAATATCAATTGAAATGATCAGAATTAGTAGACATGATGGTATTGTGCGCAAACTGTGTGTAATGTGAGTTCAGAATTTTTCTGATCACTTAATTCTGACACATGCAGTGATGGCAGCACCCTAATCTGTTTTATTTGTTCATGGACTGTGAGCATCACTGGCAAAGCCAGTATTTTTCATCATCCCTTATTTTCCTTAAATATTGGGTGAGGACAAGATGAGGTTGAGTTGCAAGGTCTACTAGCTTACCCTGTCCCTGACAAAACAGAGACTTTGGGAGGAGAACAAAAATTGGAAGTTTACTTAAATATTGATGCTCCTATTTATCTCTCTCAAAAGGCAATTGTTTTGTCCATCAAATTTGTAATGGCTCTTTTTTATAGAGTCATAGAGATGTACAGCACAGTATTCTTCCAGTAACTGAGTGACCAGAACTGTACTCAGTACTCTAGAAGTGGCCTCACCAACATCCTGTACAACCTCAACATGATGTGCCAACTCCTATACGCAGTGGGGGGAACAATAAAGGCAATGGTGCTAAATGCCTTCTTAACCACCCTGTCCACTAATGATGCAACTTTCAAAGAACTATGTATCTAAATGCCCCTCCACCCCAATGTTTCTCTGTTTCACAACATGGTCCAGGGCTCTACCCTTAACTGTACAAGTCCTGCCCTTCCTTGTTTTAGGAAAATGCAAGCCCTCACCTTTATTCATACCTCTCTCACAGCTAACCGATGAAGGAGCAGTGTTCCGAAAGCAAGTGCTTCCAAATAAAGCACTGTTGGATTATAACCTGGTGTTGTGTGAATTTTAACTTTGTACACCCCAGTCCAACACTGGCTCCTCCACATCGTTTCTAGTGAATACAGCCCATACCTCCCAGTGTTACCAGTAAACTTTACACTGCTGATGTAACAACACAGTACTTGCACTCCTGAAAAGTTTACAATTTCTAACAATACTAGCTGCTCATTCACTGCTCCATCTGATACACGACATTGGAAACTTAGTGCAGGAGGCTGAAAGAAATTAGCAGCTTTAAAACAAAAACCTCTTGGAGCTCAAAGCTTTCAATGAAAGTCTGAGCCCGGCGGTAAGTTCAGGTAACCTTTATTGTGACCCAACTTTGTTACAGCTTCAGATCCCCCAGTAAAAAGGCATGGAAAACGTAGCTGCTTTTTAAACAACTGTAGGTCAAAGCGCGCAAACACCACCCCACCTCACTTCCTTTACTATTGGTAACTACCAAGTTGTCCCTTTGTAATTGGATCCTTGGTACAACCTTAATCCAGAGCAAGTATTGCCTCCCTCAGCAACCCATACCTTGTCTCCCTGTAAGATTCTCCCAGCCCATCTGCTGGGGGAGGGTGATTGGAGAGTTGGGGCAGTGTAGAGTCAACAGACTGCTGTGGGTCTGGAGTCACCTGTTGGTGAGACCAGGTAAAGGATACAGCTAGGGTGACTGAGTGAAATCCTTTCCTCAAAAGGATGTGAGTGAATGAGATGGGATTCCCCCCCACCATGAAAATGGTTTCATTTATAGATTCTGAACTCCAAGACTTCCAACAGAATTCCAATTCCACCAAATGCCACAGCGGAATTCATACCCGGGAGTCCCCGGAACTGGGTTGATAGTCCAGTCAATAATGGCACTCGGCCACCACTCCTTCAATCCCCCTACAATGGCACGTGAACTCGCTGGTGCCTCTGCAGGTGGGAGGAGTGGGTGAAACCCTTCCCACACTCTGAGCAGCTGAAGGGCCTCTCCCCAGTGAGGACTCGCTGGTGGGTCAGCAGGGAGGAGGAATCACTGAAGGCCTTCCCACAGATGGGGGCAGGAGAATGGCCTCTCCCCGGTATGGCTGTGCCAATGAGTCTACAGGGCAGACGGGGCACGAAAGCCTTTCCCACAGTTGCTACACTTCCACGGTTTCTCTATGGGGCGGGATTCCTCAGGTTTCTCCATGGCCGTAGCTTCAGCTGCAAACAATCGTGTGTACAGCTCCTCCCTGGTGTGAATTCCTCTTTCCAGGCCGTATAGCTGTTTCAGGCTCCACACACAGTGCGCTGCAACAGTAGGGTCTCTCATCCAGTCCCACTGATGCTGAAAATGTACTGAAACAGGAACCAAAAAGCTTTGCTCCTTCTCACAGAATCATGGTTGAAAATTGTTGCGGTCCCGATGGATTGAGTGACTGTCAGACATTGACGTCAAAGTGAGGACTGCAGACGCTAGACAGTGAGTGTCGAGAAGTGCAGCACTGGAAGAACACAGCAGGTCAGGCAACATCAGAGCAGCAGGAGTGTCTGTTTTGGACATAGGGCCAAAAGGCCGTCCCCTCCAAAATGAGACATCAAGGCTGTTCATTTTGAAACTTCAGATCTCAAATACTCTGTAAAAAGAGATTACAAAAGTCATCACTGTCAGTCCAGGGTAGAAATTCAGAACAGTTAATTCTACTTTCTGCAGAATGTTATTTTCTTTTGTTTCTAGATTAGGTTCCCGACAGTGTGGAAACAGGCCCTTCAGCCCAACAAGTTCATACTGACCCTCCAAGGAGTAACCCACCAAGAACCGTTTCCCTCTGACAAATGGACCTAACAATACGGGCAATTTAGCATGGCCAATTCGCCTAACCTGCACATCTTTGGACTGTGGGAGGAAACCGGAGCATCCAGAGAAAACCCACGCAGTCACTGGGAGAATGTGCAAACACCACACGGACAGTCGCCCAAGACTGGAATCGAACCCAGGTTCCTGGCGCTGGGAGGCAGCAGTGCTAATCACTGAGCTACAGTGCCGTCCCCTCCACAAATTTGCAAACACCATTCCACTTACTCTCTTCCCCCTCTGTGCTAACTAATTCTCCTGAAGGTGCTGATTCAGGATCTTACAGGGGCAGAAAAGCAAAAATGTCAAGACTGACATCTCTCTGAGTTTTGGATAACTCCACCTGAAAGTTAATATCTTTCACAACACTGGGATCCTGCTGAGAGTGAGCAGGTCTGATTTTGGGAAGCAAAAGAAAGTGTATCAATTCAGGGTGAACCTGCCATGCAGCTTCTTGAGGAACAACCAGACGTGAAATAGTTAACATCCCCAGGAAGGTGGGAGCAAAATGAGACCATCAAAGCATTAACACAGACACACTTCAGCCAAACTCTTCTGCTCCCAGTCAGGGCAAAACATACTTGAAAGCTGCTCTGAAAGTCCAGTCTTCACAACCACACTTTTGCTTTCACCGAAGACAATTAGCATCAGACAGCACCGAAACAGACCCTTTGGCCCACCTCATTTGAGTTGACCAGATATCCTAAATTAATCAAGTCACATTTGCCATTATTTGGCCCCGATATTGGCCGGATGTTGGCAGGTGGGACTAAATTGGATTGGCTATCTTGTCGGCATGGACGAATTGGACTGAAGAGTCCGTTTCCATGCTGTACACCTCTATGACACCAGTCGCATTTGCTATCACTTGGCCCCTATCTGTCTGAACCATTTGTATTCATGCACCCATCCAGATGCCTTTTAACTGTTGTAATTGTACCAGCCCCCACCACTTCCTCCAGCAGCTCCTTCCATACATGCACCATCCTCTCCATGAAAAAGCTGCCCCTGAGATCTCTTTTACATCTCCTCCGCCCTCACCTGAAACCTATTACCCTTGAATTCTGGACTTCCCCATCCCAAAGAAAAAGCCTTGTCTACTTCCCCTATCCATGTCCCTCATCATTTTATAAAAGTCCATAATGTCACCTATCAGACTCTGGCGCGATGGGGAAAACAGCCCTACCCCATCCTTCTGTCCCTCCTCACCCGGGTAATTAAGACACATACCTGAGTTTACAGAGTCTGCTCCCTCCCTGGATTCACTCTAGTTGCTACAAGTGAATAGATTTCCCCCCTCCCCTCTCTCTCACACACAGGAGGAAGAGTTGCCCAGCGGGAAGGAGCTTCACTCTGAAACTGACAGGGCCACTTCTGTGTTGTGACGCCATCAATAGGTTGGGGTGGGGTAGGGTACGGGAGAAGGGGCAAGAGAAAGGGGAGGGGCGAGATCCAGGGCTCAGCCAGCAGTGGGACCCAACGCTGCACCTGCGCTGCCTTGCACAGTTTGCAGAAATTCCCTTCCCTCCAGAGAATCCCCACAGCGTGGAAGCAGGCCACTCGGCCCAACAAGGCCACACCGAACCTCCCAAGGGTAACCCACCCACACTCATTCCCCTACCCCTAGTGCTCTACATTTAGCCCCTGACTAATACACCTAACCTGCACATTCCTGGGCATATGGGTAATTTAGCACCGCCAATCCACCCTAACCTGCACATCCCTGGGCACTATGGGTAATTTAGCGTAACAAATCCCCCCCTAACCTGGACAAAGTTAAAAATCACAACACCAGGTTATGGTCCAACAGGCTTATTTGGAAGCACTAGAATGTGGAGCGCTGCTTCTTCATTAGGTGGGTATGGAGAATAAGTCACAGAATGTACAGAAAAACATTATAATGACCTGCCGTTGAAATGATATATTGAACAAACCTGTATTGTTAAGTCTTTCATCTTTTCGAATGGGTTGCAGGCATCATTAATATGTAAATCTTGAACTTCCTGTAAGGCACCTTCTTGAAATAACTTAAGGCTTTATAACGAAAAGTGACACTTCAGCTCAGCTGTGCAAAAATATACATTCACTCCCATGGACTTATGTTTGTGTGTGCATGTGAGAGAGAAAATGTCTATTTCCATCCTGAATGTCTTTATATCTATTCGAGAACAGATGCCTCACTTCTGTTGGTGTAAATATTGTTGTAAATCATAGCTGGGTACTAATAGTTAGATGTAAGGGAGAGAGAATTCGTCAGGTTGGGCACTATAAGAATCCTGGGAGACCCCCTTTCGGGTTTACTTCCTAATGAACAAACATTAAGCATGAGCACCTATTTCTTTCAAATTTGGTTTCTTTTTTTTTGTGTGATTCCCTGCTGTGACTACACTGTGCCTGGATGGTTGACAGGCTGGGAGATTTTGGTTGGGAGTTGATTGGCTGAATGTTTTATTGTTCCAGAAGGTGTAAAGGGGGGGGGGGGGTCAAAGCTTCAGCAGAAATCCCACAGAGCTGAGAACAGACCGACATCTTACTCCGTGGGAACAGGGAGATCAACACAGGACAGAGAAATCAGGACCTGAAACCCGACCTGACACCAGCTGACCCTGTGATCAGTGCTTTGGTGAGCAGTGCCAACCCTCTACCTTTACCTCGCTTCCCATTTGACTACCCCCTTGATATTCAGGATCCAATCCTTGTCATCCTGAAGCCATGTCTCTGTAAGGAGTCTCAGACCATAATTATTCTCTTCAATGTGTGCAGTCAATTCATTCACTTTTGTTACAATGCAGCACACATTCAGACACTGTTTTTAGTTTCAATTTTTGTGATCTTTAGAATCCAGTTCTGATTGCTGGTATATTTACTCTCCTTGTCCCTTTCTGTCATTCTCTGATGTTCATTTCCCACATGACTACATTGCTCACGGGCCTTGATTTGGATTGGCCATGCTAAATTGCCCAGAGTGTCCAGGGATGTGCAGGTTAGGTGGGTTAGCCATGGGAAATAGTAATAGAAGCAGGAGTAGGCCCATTTGTCCCGCCTATCCTGCTCAGCCATTCATTAAGATCATGGCTGATCTATCCATTGTCTCAGCTCCTCCTCCCTGCATTGTCCCAACTACCCGTTATTCCCTTACCATTGCAAAACCCCATCCAACTGTGTCTTAAATATACTTAATGAAGCTGCCTCTACTGCTTCCTTCGGCAGAAAATTCCATAGATTCACTACTCTCCAGGAACCGCAATTCCTCCTCATCTCTGTCCAAAATCTACTCCTCCTAATATTGAGGCCTGGTTTCATTCACCAGAAGAAATGACTGGATAGGGTAGGGCTTCATCCTACCGTGCAATGAAATCCCACTTTCCACCAAAACCTCGGATGTACTCACTCACTCAGTTGCTGTGTCACAAATGCAAGATTTCACTGCAACTTCTTCTGCTCCCATTAAGGGCAAAACATCTTTGAAAGCTGCTCTGAAACTCCAGCCTTCACAATCACACTTCTGCTTTCACCGAAGGAGATTAGAGTCATACAGAACGGAAACAGACCCTTTGGTCCAACTTGTCCGGCCAAACAGATATCCTAAATTAATCTAGTCCAATTTGCCTACATGTGGCCCATATCCCTTCCTATTCATGTACCAATTCAGATGCCTTTTAAAATTTCCCCTCACCTCAAATATATGCCTTCTAGTTATGGACTCTCCTACCTTGGGGAAAAGACCTTGGGTATTCACTCTATCCATGCCTCTGATGAATGTCTATAAGGTCACCCCTCAGCCTCCAATGCTCTAGGCAAAATATCCCCAGCCTATTGAGCCTCTCCCTGTAGCCTGAACCCTCGAACTCTGACAGCAGCCTCGTAAATCTTTTCTGACCCCTTTCAAATGTTCACAACCGGGTTCTCCGGTTTCCTCCCATAGTGTTAGGTGAAGGGGTGAATGTAGGGGAATGGCTCTGGGTGGGTTGTGCTTCGGCGGGTCAGTGTGGACTTGTTGGGCCGAAGGGCCTGTTTCCACATTGTAAGTGATCTGATCTAATCTAATCTAATCTAATCTAATCTAATCTAATCTAATCTAATCTAATCTAATCTTTTTTATAACAGGGAGACCAGTAATGAATGCAGTCTTGCAAATGTGGACTAACCAATGGTCTATACAGCCACAACATGACCTCCCAATTCCTGTACTCTCTACTCTGACTAATACAGGAAAGCATACCAAACACCTCCTTCACTATCCTGTCTACTGGTGATTCCATTTTCAAGGAACTATGAACCTGCACTCCAAGGTCTCTTTGTTCTGCAACACTCCCCTTAACTGTGTCAGTCCTGTCTAGATTACTTGTCCAAGATGCAAACCATACATTTCTCTAAAGTAAACTGTCACTCCTTGGCCCATCAGCCCATCCGATCAATTCTAATTCATAGTGAACTCTCTTTCCTCTCTTACTCCCTCGAAGTTGAAAATCTCCATCCCATACGCTCTCCCTGTATTCTCAGTTTGCTCACCTAATCCCTGCCTTACATTATCCTGAAGGGTCTGGTTCATGCTGATTAACAGGCCCACACTAAGGGGGATTCTAATTGAAACATAATGAATACTGAATGGCCTGGACAGAGTGGAAGTTGGGAAGATGTTTCCATTGGTTGGAGGGACTAGAACCAGTGGGTACAGCCTGAAAGTAAAGGAGAAACCTTTTAGAATGGAGATAAGGAGAAACTTCTTCAGCCAGAGAGTGATGAATCTGTGGAATTCATTGCCACAGAAGGCTGTGGAGGCCAGGTCACTGAGGATATTTAAGACTGAGATAGACACGTTCTTGAATATCAAGATGATGGAGGGTTATAGAGACAAAGTGTGAGAATGTGGTTGAGAAACCTATCAGCCATGATTGAATAGCAGAGCAGACTTTGGATGGCCTAATTTCTGCTCCGATGTCTTATGTTCTCTTGCTGTCCTGGACACAGCGTGAGAGAATTGGAAGCAGCAGTAGGCCATTTGGTCTTTCAAGCCTGCACCAACATTCAACAGATTGGTTGTGAATCTGCCGACATCAAGCTGAATAGGCTGGGACTTGCTCACTGAACCACATGAGGTTGAGAGGTGACCTTACAGAGGTTTATAAAATCATGAGGGGGATAGATGAGGTGACCGCTGGGTATCCTTTCCCTAGGGTGGGGTTTCAAGATTAGGCAGTAAATTTGAAAGTGAGAGGAGAAAGATTTTAAAAAGGCAGGAGGGGCACCTTTTCTTTTACAGAGTGGTTTGTGTGTGGAATGAATGTCCAGAGGAAGTGGTGAATGCAGGTACAGTAACAACATTTAAAAACCATTTGAATAAGTACATGAATAAGGAAGGTTCGGATGGATATGGGTCAAACATAGGCAGATGGGACTAGTTTAGTTTGTGAATATAGTTGGCTTGGACTGAAGGGTCTGTTTCTATATTGGTCTTAAAATCATTTTCTTGCCTTCCCCCATTAACATCCACTTTTTTGTTGTTCCAAAATCAGATGAACTCAGCCTTGAATAATAGTCAATGACCCCCTAACTGCAGGAAGATATCCCCACTTCTGAACTCTATTCCTGTTGCTAATATACCACTTGCCTTGCTGATTGCTTGCTGCACCTGTCTGACAACTGGCAGTGACTGGTGTAGGAGGACATTGATCATTTGTACATCCATACATCATTCTTGATGAAGGGATCGTGCCCGAACCGTCAACTCTCCTGCTCCTTGGATGCTGCCTGACCTTCTGTGTTTTCCAGTGCCACACTTTGACTCGGATCTCCAGCATCTGCAATTCTCACTTTCTCCAAATCCCAATATATCACCATTTAAACAATACACCTCCTTTCTGCTTTTTTCACAGCAATGGCTATTACTTCACAATGTGGTACTGCATTTGCTGTGTGTTTGTCAGTTGTGGTCTTCTCTACATCGGGGATACAGAACGTAAACTTGCGGAATAGTTCGCTGGTCATCCCAGCCAGATGCACAGAGGCCAACCAGACCTCCCAGTCACCACCCATTTTAATTCCCCTTCCCACTCCTTTTCTGACAAGAACATTTTAGTCTTCCTCTATTGCCACAATGAACCAAACCACAAATTGGGTGAACAACACCTCATTTTCCACCCGGGCAGCCTATGGCCTGCAGAACTCAACATTGAGTTCTCCAATTTCAAATAACCTCCCTTTCCATCCCCTGACTCCCTTCTCAGCCCGTTGCCCCTCATTTCCACTCCTTCCTGCCACCAACCTGATTTCTTCCTCCCATTGAATAATCAGGTCGTATCCCCTCCCTATCTTCATTTATCCCCACTTTAGCCCCCGGCCCCGACACTCATCCCCAATCCTGAAGAAGGGTTACATCTGAAACATCGACTTCTCCACCTCCTGAAGCTGCCTGGCTTGCTGTGTTCTTCCAGCCTGCTGCCTGTCTATTTTGCCAATTGAGACACAGACCTGGACCATGTTTCCAGAGTCTGTCACCTCCCGGATTCACTCCCTTTCCTTTCAGTTGCTGCAAGTCAACAATTGAACCCCAGAATGAAAAAGAAATGGAAAAGGGGGCGAGGAAAGAGAGTGCCGTCCTCACAGATCTTGGACAGAGGAAAGATTTTGCAGTCCGGGTGAAGCTCAATGTTGGTTCAGAAAGAGAGAAGTGGAAACAGACCCTTCAGAAGCTTCAGAAACTCATGGTCGATCTTCCGCATTCAGACAATGGGCTGGCTCTGATTGGCAGGAGGACCAGTCTCCTTCCGGTCCTCCCTGGTTCCCTATTTGGCCATCAGAGGAAGGTCGCGCGCTTTTTTCCGGAAAGCGATGAGCATGCCCACAGTTTTGCTGACACCGGAAAACATGCGCAGTCCGTTCACTGCGGGCGCTGGTGTTTTCAGAGTCCAAATGCCAATAGGGAAAAAAGGGGTAGAGCCACTGTTTGTTTTTCCCTGTGATTCGACATTTTATTGCTTTTGCAATCAGTCTGGCTGCTCAACCTGTATGCGTCTTTTCCCCAGGGTAGGGGCGCGAGTCCAGAACTGGACGGCAGAGGTTGAGGGTGAGAGGGGAAAGATTTCTGATGGGCAACCTTTTTGCACAGAGGGCGGTGCGTGTATGGAATGAGCTGCCAGAGGAAGTGGTGGAGGCTAGTACAATGATAATGTTTAAAATGCACCTGCATGGGAACATGAATAGGAAAGATTCAGAGGGATAAGAGGCCAAATGCTGGTAAATGGGTCACTGGATTAATTTAGGATATCTGGTCGGCGTGGACCGAAGGGTATGTTTCTGTGCTCTGTGACTCTATTTTTAGATAGTCGGAATCTACTTCACAAGACTTGGACTAGGCCATTCACCCCTTTACAGTCAAGATTAGAGTTCACCTGGAAATGCAAAGCAGGCCAGACAGTAACCGAGGCGCAGGAGCCCTTCATTAGGTAAAAACAATGACTGCTGATGCTGCAAAACCAGATTTTGGATTCGTGGTGCTGGAAGAGCACAGCAGTTCAGGCAGCATCCGAGGAGCAGCAAAATCGACTTTTCGGGCAAAAGCCCTTCATCAGGGGCAGAGGGTGGGGGTAGAGAGAGACTGGGGGGTACCGAGGGTGGGACAGAGAGACAGAGAGAATGAGTACGCTTGATAGAGAGAATGGCCAGGGATAGAAGTGGGAGCTGGCACGGGGCAGGGTGACACTAGGCACACGGATACACAAGATGGCCGTTGAGCCATCCGTTGGCCAACTTGACACACAAAAAGGCCCCCGGATCACAATAGGGAGGGAAACAGCAGAGCAGATACAGATACTGCCTGGGCCCACCACAATGGATCGCAACCCAGTTGATTAGTTTAAGGCGGGTGGGGTAGAAAATACACATGAGTAATGAACACTGCCCGCCGAAGTGTCTGAGTCCAGCCAACAGCTTGATACAGACTCAATACGAAATGCTAATGGCCAGGGCTGCAGGAATCGTCCTTCTCAGGAAGAGCAATTAGCGCCCATTACCACAACAAAAGATTTCCATGCAGACATTGAAATTGACAATGTCTGCACTGAAATTGAAAAGACTGTGCGGAAATTAACAGAGGTTGTGCTGGAACTGACAAAGACTGTATCGAAACTATAAACGATTCTGCAATGATTACCATAAGCAAATCATATGAGGGGCATGGATAGGATAAATAGACAAAGTCTTTTCCCTAGGGTTGGGGAGTCCAGAGCTAGAGGGCATAGGTTTAGGGTGAGAGGGGAAAGATACAAAAGAGACCTAAAGGGCAACTTTTTCACGCAGTGGGTGGTGCGTGTATGGAATGAGCTGCCAAATGATGTGGTAGAGGCTGGTACAATTACAACATTTAAGAGGCATTTGGGTGGGTATATGAATAGGAAGGGTTTGGAGGGATATGGGCCGGGTGCTGGCAGGTGGGACGAGATTGGGTTGGGATATCTGGTCGGCATGGACGGGTTGGACCGAAGGGTCTGTTTCCATGCTGTACATCTCTATGACTCTATTTTACAAAGACAATAATCTCATCACTGATCGATTGTATCACAAGATGCATAAACGTTTCTTGACATGTGCTCCAGGTCGAGAGAAGACCCGCAGCTGACACTGTGTTGTTGGTGTCTTTCTCTCCCCGGAGCTCCAGTATTTCATTATCCAATAAACTCTGTCATTGAACCCCAATTCTGACTCTGAGCCAAGTGTTTTTCCCACAACAGGGGAGAGAGAATGGGCGGGGGTGGCAGATGGTGGGGGTGGGGTGGGAGGGAGAAAGAGAGAATGGGTGGTGGGGGGCTGGAAGAATGGACATGGGATAGAAGGTTTGATGAGAAAGAATAGATGGGGGCACAGGGTGGGTAGGAGGACTGGAAAGGAGCAGAGGGTGGGGATAAAAACAACAGGGGTGCAGAGGGTTGCGTGAGAGACAATGAACAGGGTGGTCGGAGAAAAGAGGGAGAATGGACAAGATGCTGGGGATGGAGAGAGAATGCACAGGGGGCGCAGTGAGTGGCAAAGATCAAAAAGGTTGATGAAAGTCAACGCTTATCAGATTGTTTCTCGAACAGAAAAGCTTGCACTGGAGACTCCCAAAAGAGGGGTGTCTTGTATGTATTCCTTCAATTAGTTTTGAAATATTATTTGTGTGTCTTAATTGTTAAGCCATACCAGGCACATAGAAAAATGGCTATGATTGTTGAAGGTCAGTCATCTCAGCTCCAGGACGTCTCCGCAGGAATTCATAGGGTAGTGTCCTAGGCTCAACCATCTTCATCAAAGACCTTCCTCCATCATAAGGTCAGAGGTGGAAATATTCGGCAATAATTGTACAATGTTCAGCACCATTCACATCTCCTCACAAACTTCAGTTTGAAATGCAACAAGACCTTAACAATACCCAATGGGCTGACGAGTGGGAAGTAACATGTATGCCATGCCAATGCCAAACAATGACTCATCCCCAAAAGAAATAGTCTGACCACTGCCCCGTGATATTCAATAGTGTTACTGTCACTAAACACCCCACTATCAACATCCTTGGGGTTTACCATTGACCAGAAACTCAACTAGACTAACCACAGCCACAATGGCAACAAGAACAGGTTATAGGTGGCTCAGTGGTTAGCACTGCTGCCTCATAGCAACAGGGGCCCAGGTTCAATTGCTGCCTCGGGTAACTGTCTGTGTGGAGTTTGCACATTCTCCCCATGTTTGTGTGGGTTTCCTCCGGGTGCCCCGGTTTCATCCCACAGTCCAAAGATGTGCAGGTTAGGTGAATTGGCCATGCTAAATTGCCCATAGTGTTGGGTGTATTCATCAGGAGTAAATACAGGGTAGGGGAATGTGTGTGGGTGGGTTGCTCTTCGGAGGGTTGGTGTGGATTTGTTGGGCTGAAGGGCCTGTTTTCATAATGGTAGGTAATCTAATCAGGTCAGGAATACTGCGGCAAGTAACTCACATCCTGACTCCCCAAAACCTGTCCATCTTCTACAAGGCACAAGTCAGCAGTGTAATGGAATACTCTCCCACCAGTTTGGATGGGTGCAGCTTCAACAACATTCAAACAGCTTGATACCATCCAGTACAAAGTCGCCTGCTTGATTGGAACCATCTCCACATACATCCACTCCCTCTGCCCCACTGTTGAGAAGCAGTAGTGTGTCCGATCTACAAGCTGCACCACAGAAATTCACTAAAGATACTGAGAAAATACCTTCCACACCACAAACCACTTCCATTTAGAAGGACTAGGACAACAAATACTTGGGAACAGAACCTCTTGCAAGTACCCCTCCAAGCCACTCACCATCTTGACTTGAAGCAACTTGCTGTTCCTTTAGTGTCGCTGGAGCTAAATCCTGGAATTCCCTCCATAAGGGCATTGCAGGTCACCGTATAGCATGTGGACCACAGCAGCTGAAGGCGGCAGGTCACCACCACCTTCTCAAGGGGAAATAAATGCTGGCCAGCCACGAATAACGTTTAATAAATGGTTGAAACAGAGGGTTGGAACCCGCAAGTTTAAAAAAAAATCGACGTTCAGGTGGGACAGATGTCGGGCTTTGATTCAGTCCTTATTTGGGGACAGATAAAGAGCGATGTGTTGACACTGACTTGGAAATAGTGTTTAGAGTTGAACACCTGTAGCGTTTCACTCAGTGTATCAATTTAAAATAGAATAAAGATTGGTTCACGACGTGTACGTTACCAACACATGGAAAAGGACGATTAACAAGGCATGTGGGACTCTTGATTTCATCTCTGTAATGGCGGCTGTAGCCCCCACAATCCCAGACGATCCAGAAACCACTCTATCGGCCGTGAGCAGTGTTCATGGTGCGCATGTGTGAGATGTGTGGGGTCCCACCCCTCATCGTTCTGATGGACGAGGAGACCAACCTTTGGGAATCCCTGGATGACCGGAAGGAGACTGGTCCTCCAGCCAATCAGAGCCCCCCCCCCATTGTCTGAATGCGGAAGTTGGACCACGAGCTGCTGAAGTTGCTGTTGCTTCTCTCTCTCTGAACGAAGATTGAGCTTCACCCCAGACTGCAACTTCCTTCCTCTGTTTAACATCTGTGAGGACGGCTCTCTTTTTTCTCATCCCCCTTTTCCATTCCATTTCTTTTCTCATCCTTGGGTTCAGTTGTTGGTCTGTAGGAGCTTAGGGAACATAGAACAATACAGCACAGAACAGGCCCTTCGGCCCACGATGTGGTGCCGAACATTTGTCCTAGCTTAAGCACCCATCCATGTACCTATCCAATTGCCGCTTAAAGGTCTCCAAAGATTCTGACTCTGCCACTCCCACAGGCAGCATATTCCATGCCCCCACATTCTCTGGGTAAAGAACCTACCCCTGACATCTCCCCTTTATCTTCCACCCTTCACCTTGAATTTATGTCCCCTTATAACACTCTGTTGACCCAGGGAAAAAGTCTCTGACTGTCTACTCTATCTATTCCCCTGACCATCTTATAAACCTCTATCAAGTCACCCCTTATCCTTCGCCGTTCCAATGAAAAAAGGCCTAGCACTCTCAACCTATCCTCATACAACCTATTCCCCATTCCAGGCAACATCCTGGTAAATTTCCTCTGCACCCTCTCCAAAGCTTCCACATCTTTCCTAAAGTGAGGCGACCAGAGCTGCACACAGTACTCCAAATGTGGCCTTACCAAGGTCCTGCACAGCTGCAACATCACCTCATGACTCTTGAATTCAATCCCTCTGCTAATAAACGCTAATACACCATAGGCCTTCTTACAAGCTCTATCCACCTGAGTGGCAAATTTCAAAGAGCTATGAACATAGACCCCAAGATCCCTCTGCTCCTCCACCTTACTAAGAACCCTACCGTTAACCCTGTATTCCGCATTCTTATTTGTCCTTCCAAAATGGACAACCTCACACTTGACAGGATTGAGCTCCATCTGCCACTCCTCAGCCCAGCTCTGCATCATATCTAAGTCCCTTTGCAGCTGACAACAGCCCTCCTCACTATCCACAACTCCACCAATCTTCGTATCGTCTGCAAATTTACTGACCCACCCTTTGACTCTCCCTTCCAAGTCATTAATAAAAATTACAAACAGCAGAGGACCCAGAACTGATCCCTGCGGAACTCCACTTGTAACTGGGCTCCAGGCTGAATATTTACCATCTACCACCACGCTCTTACTTTGACCGGTTAGCCAGTTCTCTATCCAACTGGCCAAATTTCCCAATATCCCATGCCTCCTGACTTTCCACATAAGCCTACCATGGGGAACCGTATCAAATGCCTTACTAAAATCCATGTACACTACATCCGCTGCTCTACCCTTATCCACATGCTTGGTCACCTCCTCAAAGAATTCAATAAGACTTGTAAGGCAAGACCTACCCCTCACAAATCCGTGCTGGCTGTCCATAATCAAAGCAGTGTCTTTACAGATACTCATAAATCCTATCCCTCAGTACCCTTTCCATTACTTTGCCTACCACCAAAGTAAGACTGACTGGCCTGTAATTCCCGGGGTTATCCCTATGCCCTTTTTTGAACAGGGGCACAGTGTTCGCCACTCTCCAGTCCCCTGGTACCACCCCAGTTGACAGTGAAGATGAAAATATCATTGCCAACGGCTCTGCAATTTCCTCCCTTGCTTCCCACATAATCCCACAAGGGATGAACTCGGATTTCACCAGTTTCCTCATTTCCCCTCCCCCCACCTTGTCTCAGTCAAATCCATCGAATTCAGCACCGCCTTCCTAACCTGCAATCTTCTTCCTGACCTCTCCGCCCCCACCCCAGTCTGACCTATCACCCTCACCTTGACCTCTTTCCACCTATCACATTTCCGACGCCCCTCCCCCAAGTCCCACCTCCCTACCTTTTATCTTAGCCTGCTGGACAAACCTTCCTCATTCCTGAAGAAGGGCTTATGCCCGAAACGTCGATTCTCCTGTTCCCTGGATGCTGCCTGACCTGCTGCGCTTTTCCAGCAACACATTTTCAGCTCTGATCTCCAACATCTGCAGTCCTCACTTTCTCCTCCCACATAATCCCGTCAGGCCCGGGGGACTTGTCAGCAGAATGCAGGTGAGTGGCGCTGGTGGGGTCGGAAGTGGTGGCAGACACGGCAGTAGGGGTGGCGGAAGTCACTGAGCGTGTGGCATCGGCGATGATGTGAGGGCCGGAAGTGGCTGTGGGAGTGGCCATGATGGGGGCAGAAGTGACATCATCAATCAGCGTGGGGGAGGTAGCTGCATCAGCCGCATGGCTAATGGTGTTTCCGAGGCCAGGGAAATCTTCTGGAATGTTTGAGGAGCGCTGGTTATGGAGCTGGGTAGATAAAAGTTTGTTGTACTTACAGTTTTTGATGTTTGAGATGGAATTGAAATACTGTTTGTTGAATGTATGAATTCTCCTGAGGATGTAGTACAGAGTGGGTCCTTTGCAATTCTGAGAGAGTGTGGCCCTCAGCTGAGGCAGGGCAGACTGCAGAGAGGTTAGGTACCGGCGCATTGCTGCAAGCGTGGAGCGGAGGATCTTGATGGAGAACCGTTGCTGGTGTTTTTGAATCTGTAGTCTGTACTGTTTGTCCTGTTCGGGTCCGAACTCTGCTGGTTTAAAGGTGGTCCGGAGTCCCTGTGGGGTGAGTTGGTTACGGAGACAGGCACTGAGGAAGCAAATGTGGCTGTGATAGCGAGTTTGTTTCAGGACATGGTTGAAGAGCTTCAGGGCTGAGGAAATGACCTGGGAGTTGCAGTGAGAGAGAGAGACTCCCTGAGATTCTTGTAGAGAGAGGAGGAAAACGTCTTCAAGGCAGGCATCCTTGCAAGAGGATTCGCAGTAGGGTTAAAATCAACGAGGTAAAAACAATGACTGCAGATGCTGGAAACCAGATTCTGGATCAGTGGTGCTGGAAGAGCACAGCAATTCAGGCAGCATCCGAGGACAGGCAAAATCGACGTTTCGGGCAAAAGCCCTTCATCAGGAATAAAGGCAGAGAGCCTGAAGCGTGGAGAAATAAGCTAGAGGAGGGTGGGGGTGGGGAGAGAGTGGCATAGAGTACAATAGGTCAGTGGGGAAGGAGATGAAGGTGATAGGTCAGGGAGGAGAGGGTGGAGTGGATAGGTGGAAAAGGAGCTGGGCAGGTCGGACAAGTCCGGACAGGTCAGGGGATCGAGTTGCTGGAGGTTAGAAGCTAGGATGAGGTGGGGGAAGGGGAAATGAGGAAACTGTTGAAATCCACATTGATGCCCTGGGGTTGAAGTGTTCCGAGGCGGAAGATGAGGCGTTCTTCCTCCAGGCGTCTGGTGGTGAGGGAGCGGCGGTGGAGGAGGCCCAGCACCTCCATATCCTCGGCAGAGTGGGAGGGGGAGTTGAAATGTTGAGCCACTGGGCGATTTGGTTGATTGGTGCGGGTGTCTCGGAGATGTTCCCTAAAGCGCTCTGCTAGGAGGCGCCCAGTCTCCCCAATGTAGAGGAGACCGCATCGGGAGCAACGGATACAATAGATGATATTAGTGGATGTGCAGGTAAAACCACATCCATCAAAGTTTTACCTGCACATCCACTAATATCATCTATTGTATCCGTTGCTCCCGATGCGGTCTCCTCTACATTGGGGAGACTGGGCGCCTCCTAGCAGAGCGCTTTAGGGAACATCTCCGAGACACCCGCACCAATCAACCAAAGCGCCCCGTGGCTCAACATTTCAACTCCCCCTCCCACTCTGCCGAGGATATGGAGGTGCTGGGCCTCCTCCACCGCCGCTCCCTCACCACCAGACGCCTGGAGGAAGAACGCCTCATCTTCCGCCTCGGAACACTTCAACCCCAGGGCATCAATGTGGATTTCAACAGTTTCCTCATTTCCCCTTCCCCCACCTCATCCTAGCTTCTAACCTCCAGCAACTCGATCCCCTGACCTGTCCGGACTTGTCCGACCTGCCCAGCTCCTTTTCCACCTATCCACTCCACCCTCTCCTCCCTGACCTATCACCTTCATCTCCTTCCCCACTGACCTATTGTACTCTATGCCATTCTCTCCACACCCCCACCCTCCTCTAGCTTATCTCTCCACGCTTCAGGCTCTCTGCCTTTATTCCTGATGAAGAGCTTTTGCCCGAAACGTCGATTTTGCCTGTCCTCGGATGCTGCCTGAATTGCTGTGCTCTTCCAGCACCACTGATCCAGAATCTGGTTTCCAGCATCTGCAGTCATTGTTTTTACCGGGGGACTTGTCTATCCTCAAGTTTTTCAAAATGCCCAACACATCTTGCTTCCTAACAAGTATCTCCCCAAGCTTACCAGTCCGTTTCATACTCTCCTCTTCAACAATACGGTCCCTCTCATTCCATATACGTACCACCCTCTGCGTGAAAACGTTGCCACTGAGGTCTCTTTTATATCTTTCCCCCCTCAACCTAAACTTATTCCCTCTAGTTATGGACTCCCCGACCCCAGGGAAAAAACTTTGCCTATTTGTCCTATCCATGCCCCTCATAATTTTGTAAACCTCTAATAAGGTCACCCCTCAGCCTCCGACGCTCCAGGGAAAACAGCCCCAGCCTGTTCAGCCTCAGATCCTCCAACCCTGGCAACATCCTTGTAAATCTTTTCTGAACCCTTTTAAATTTCACAACATCTTTCCGATAGGAAGGAGACCAGAACTGCACGCAATATTCCAACAGTGGCCTAACCAATGTCCTGTACAGCCACAGCATGACCTCCCAACTCCTGTACTCAATGCTCTGACCAATAAAGGAAAGCATACCAAGCGCCTTGTTCACTATCCTATCTACCTGCAACTCCACTTTCAACGAGCTATGAACCTGCACTCCAAGGTCCCTTTGCTCAGCAACACTCCCTAGGACTTTATCGTTAAGTGTATAAGTCCTGCTAAGATTTGCTTTCCTAAAATGCAGTACCTCGCATTTATCTGAATTAAACTCCATCTGCCACTTCTCAGCCCATTGGCCCATCTGGTCCAGATCCTGTTGTAATCTGAGGTAACCCTCTTCGCTGTTCACTACACCTCCAATTTTGGTGTCATCTGCAAACTTACTAACTGTACCTCGTATGCTCACATCCAAATCATTTATGTAAATGACAAAAAGTAGAGGGCCCAGCACCGATCCTTGTGGCACTCCACAGGTCACAGGCCTCCAGTCTGAAAAACAACCCTCCAACACCACCCTCTGTCTTCTACCTTTGAGCCAGTTCTGTATCCAAATGGCTAGTTCTCCCTGTATTCCATGAGATCTAACCTTGCTAATCAGTCTCCCATGGGGAACCTTGTCGAATGCCTTACTGAAGTCCATATAGATCACATCTACTGTCTGCCCTCATCAATCTTCTTTGTTACTTCATCAAAAAACTCAATCAAGTTTGTGAGACATGATTTCCCACGCATAAAGCCATGTTGACTATCCCGAATCAGTCCTTGCCTTTCCAAATACATGTACATCCTGTCCCTCAGGATTCCCTCCAACAACTTGCCCACCACCGAGGTCAGGCTCACTGGTCTATCGTTCCCTGGCTTGTCCTTACCACCCTTCTTAAATAGTGGCACCACATTTGCCAACCTCCAGTCTTCCGGCACCTCACCTGTGACTATCGATGATACAAATATCTCAGCAAGAGGCCTAACAATCACTTCTCTAGCTTCCCACAGAGTTCTCGGTACACCTGATCAGGTCCTGGGGATTTATCCACCTTTAACCGTTTCAAGACATCCAGCACTTCCTCCTCTGTAATCTGGACATTTTGCAAGATGTCACCATCTATTTCCTTACAGTCTATATCTTCCATATCCTTTTCCACAGTAAATACTGATGGTAATAACTTTTTTGAAGAACGGCCTCTCCCCACTGCGACTGAGCTGATGAATCTCCAGTGCCCACAGGGAATGGAATCCCTTCCCTCAGTCCCCACATTTCCACAATTTCTCCGCAGTTCTGGTGACTTTTTGGCTCTGTGTTTCCGATGAACAATTGAAACTGGGATCACACTCGGGAAACATGTACAGTCCCCCCGCTGCTGCGAATAGTGTAATGTTTATTTAGTCTGTGTAACTGGTTATAGCTCCTTCCCACAGTCAGCTCACTGGGGCACACTCTCTCTCAACAAGGGGAAAAAACATATAAAAGTTGAGCAACGAGACAAAATGCAAAAGCAATGAAATGTCGAACCACATCGGGAAAATAATTGTGGCTCTGCCTTTTTTTTTTCCTTTTGGCGTTTGGATACTTAAAGTCTGTCAATAACACCAGCACCCGCGTAGCGCATAC
Organism: Chiloscyllium plagiosum; assembly: GCF_037043375.1. Classification (NCBI taxonomy): domain Eukaryota; kingdom Metazoa; phylum Chordata; class Chondrichthyes; order Orectolobiformes; family Hemiscylliidae; genus Chiloscyllium; species Chiloscyllium plagiosum. The sequence goes on from NW_028270165.1 coordinate 9,362,239, forward strand.
CGCGCATGTTTGCCAGTGTCAGCAAAGCAGTACGCATGTCCACCAGTGTCAGCAAAACACTGAGCATGCTCATTGCTGACCACAGAAAAAGGCGCGCGACCTTTTCTTGATGGACCAATAGAGAGCCCTGGAGGACCGGAAGGAGTCTGGTCCTCCTGCCATTCAGAGTCACCCCATCGTCTGAATGCGGACGTTGGACCATGAGCTTCTCCTGCTCCTGTCTGTGAGTGAAGATTAAGCTTCACCCAGACTGTAAATTCTTTCCTCTGTCCAACTTCTGTGAGTACGGCACTCTGTTTTCTCACCCCTTTTGCCATTTCTTTTTCATTGTGTAGTGCAATTGTTGACTTGCAGCAATCGAAAGGAAAGGGAGTGAATCCGGGAGGGACAGACTCTGGAAACGTTGGTGCAGATGTGTCTCAATTGGCAAAATAGACAGGCAGGAGGCTGGAAGAACACAGCGAACCAGGCAGCTTCAGGAGATAGAGAAGTTGACGTTTCGGGTGTAACCCTTCTTCGGGACTGGGGACGGGTGTAGGGGGAGAAGCAGATAAAGGGGGTGCAAAGGGCAGGGGGGTGAAGGGGGATAGGTGAAGACAGGCTGAGGATGTGATCTGGTTGGTCAGTAGGAAGAAGGAATCTGGTTGGTGGCAGGGAGCAGTGGAAATGAAGGGTTGGTGCTGAGAAGGGAGGTTATTTGAAACTGGATAACTCAATATTGAGTCCTCTGGGTTGTAAGCTGTCCAGGCGGAAGGTGAGGTGGTGTTCCTCTAACTTGTGGTTTGGTTCGTTGTGGCAATGGAGGTGGCAAAGATGGTCACGTCAGAAAGGGAGTGGGAAGGGGAATTAAAATAGGTGGTGACTGGGAGGTTCGGTCAGCCTCTGTGGACCTAGCTGCGATGCTCGGCGAGCTGTTCCCCAAGTTTATGCTCGGTCTACCCAATGTAGACAAGACCACAATTGGCAACATGTGGCAAATGCGCTACCACAATGTGAAGTTATAGCCTTTGCTGTGGAAAAAAAAAGCAGAAAGGAGGTGTATTGTTTAAATAGTGATACATTGGGATGTGGAGAAAGTGAGAATTGCAGATAATGGAGATCAGCATCAAAAAGTGTGGCCCTGGAAACTCTCAGTAGGTCAAGTAGCATCCAAGGAGCAGGAGAGTCGATGCTTCAGACACGGGCCCTTCATCAGGAATGAGAAAATGGGTTCAGAAATGTCTTCCTGTAGTTAGGGGCTCATTGAATATATTCAAGGCTGAGTTCATCTGATCTTTGAACAACAAAGAAGTGGAAGTTTATGGGGGAAGGCATGATTTTTTAAAACCAGTATAGAACACTTTCAGAATCATACAGCACAGAAACAGACCCTTCAGTCCAACTGGTCCATGCTGACTATATTCACGAACCTAACAAGTCCTGCCTGCCAGTGCTTGGCCCATGTCCCTCTCAACCTTGCCTGTTCATGTACTTATCCAAATGTCTTTTCAGTCAATCGAAAGCCTACCCACAATCTCCCAGCCTGTCAACCATCCAGACACATAGTGTAGCCATAGCAGGGAATCAAAGAAGAAAAATGAAACAAAATTAGAATAAAATAAATGCTTAATGTTTGTTCATTAGGAAGTAAACCAGAAATAGGGGTCTCCCAGGATTCTGATGTCCCCTACATGAGGAATTCTGTCTCCCTTAGATGTAACTGTTAGTACTGTTGGGGCAAAGTAACTCGTGTGCCAAATCATTTAAAGCAAAGTAGTCAGGAGAGGAGACTTTGAGCAATTAACTAGCTGTATTCATTGCCATGGGGAAGACCTATTTGGAATACGTTGACTTTGTGTTGAACAATGAAATACAGAATGTTACAAGTTTTATGGTAAAACACAAGCCTACTGTCCATTAATTATGCAACGGAGGGGCAATTGTAAGGTTCACATTTCTTAATGTCTGCAAAACTGAATGTTATCTTCTACTGCAGGTTTAGCTCGGCTCGAATTACCGATAAGGAACAGAGAGAACCAATCCATCATTCTATGAAGCAGCACAGTCTAATGGCCTGAGGAGCAGAGACAGCCTGCAGTTGCAAGGTCAGTCTATCAAAACAGAATTCCTTAGCCAGGGCTCAGACAGCATTATGTTAACAGGCTACATTTTACTGCAAACATTGCTTTGTGACAAAATGACTTCCACGCAGTTTTGTGTCAATTTTGGTCAAATTCTCCCACAATCCCTCTTTTAATTATTAAAAAGAAGAGATTGGAGGTGTCAACAAAAAGGGAATTATACCCAGAGCCAGGGGGATTGTCAGGGGGTGGTGGTTGGAGATCAGACAGATAGTCCTCTGGTTCAGTAAGGACAGGGGCAGAAGGATCCAGGGGTTGGGAATCATCATCAGGAAGGGGGAAATCTCGGCATCTGAGAGATCGCTGGAGAGGAGGGCCACAACAGTGAACTGAGCCGTCCACAGGATTGTCTGCGGGGTGACGTTGATTTTCAGTCGAGCAGTTCCAAAGGCTGGGGAAAAGAAAGCTGCAAGTCTGTCAAATTCTATAAGGGCTCGCTTGGTGCGAGTTTGGGATGAATGGGGATATCGGCACATACCCAGCAGCTAGAGTGGTTGACCTTCTGTGTAGAAAGAAAAATATTAAACTGTAATTCCCGTTTACTAGAGGTTATCAGGTCCAATCAAACATAGTTCATGAAAGAAAGGTAAGAAAGAGTGCAGTGAAAGGCAGAGTGATCAGGCTGAGCCATTCACGGATGAAGGCTGAAGATCTGTCTCTGACGGGGGTCTTCTGTGTTCCTCCAGGAGGTGGCGCTCTTTTGCATCTTGTTGTGTGTGTCCATGCGGCCTCCCTTGACCTTGACTGCTGAATGGGTGACCAGCAGGACTGGGAATGGGCCTTTCCATCTCGGCTCCAATATGCCCGGTACTAATTCTTTGGCTTGGCGTACCTGTGAATGCAAACTTTGAAGAGTTTTGGTTAACTGATGCAAATATTTCGCATTTGTCCAACACTAGAGTGGCAGCTGTTTCAATCATTGGGATGGTTTTGATTCATCTACCAAATACATCTACTCTTATTAGACAATATTCATAACAACATACGCAACGTAATTCTATAAGAGCAAGTTGTAGACAGGTAAAAAGGCCCACTAGGCAAGGAAGTGGTGAACAAATTCAGGGCAGCCCTCTTACAGCATGCATATTGTTTATTTACAAATTAAACACTCTTCAGCTCTTTTCCTCGCTGCTTTCTGAAAATCCAGGTGCCACCAAGTTTGTAACAGAGTATTAACCATTCCCTCCCTGCCCAAGTGTGTACAATATTGCGTCTCGTCAAATTAAATAGGCAGCAGCAAAGAAGGAACACAAACCAGTCCAGCAGGGGTCACCCACATTTTGGTTTGGGTGTGGAGGGAGTACTCTATTTGAGACCATAGTTTGTGCTCTTCTTCAGGGGCGCCCCCTGTGATTTCAGCACCATACCCAGGCAAATGTGCATTCAAACCAGATTACAAAGTGTTAATCTTTATGCAACCTGGAAGGTGTCGGCACGGAGTTGAAAAATGTGGTGCTGGAGAAACACAGCAAGCCAGGCAGCATCCGAGAAGCAGGAGAATTGACGTTTTGGGCATAAGCCCTTCTTCAGGCCCGAAACGTCGATTCTCCTGCTCTTGGGATGCTGCCTGGCCTGCTGTGTTTTTCCAGCACTACATTTTTCAACTCTGGTCTCCAGCATCTGCAGTCCTCACTTTCTCCTCGGTGTCGGCACTGAGTCAGTCTCTCCCTGTCTGTCTCTCTCTATGCCTTGCGATGTGCCTCTCTCTTTTTGTGCTTGTCTGCGTCTCTCTGTCTCTCTCTCTCTCTCTCTCTCTGCCTGCGCCCCTCTTTCTCTCCCTGCCTGCGCATCTCTCTCTCTCTGCCTGCCTGTTCCTCTCTCTCTGCCTACATATCTCTCTCTGCAATATTTTCCAACTTTCTTCGAATTTCAGTTTGTCAGTTTTTGTTTATTCCTTCCTTCCAAGGGTAATGAGGCACTCACATTCCAGAACAGTCCAAGTTCGGGAGTTGAGCCTCATAAATCCTGGCTGTGACACATAGCTGCCTAACCAAGTGTTCAAACTCTAAATACCTGTCAGCTGTTCCATTTGCAAATCGAACACTGTTTTCAAGGCAAGTTGTTCGTGTCTCTGCATTTGTCCACAACCCAGGGGAAATACAACAGAGTCTTTAATAGTTGCCCACCGCATCCTGTATGCCAAATTTATTCAAGTCTGAACGTCCTGAAGCAAGCAATTATACTTATTGCAGAATTTTACAAGCCAATTAAAACTAATGTGGGGCACTTGAATGGATCGGCGGTATTTTGAAACCTGCCGCAGACCTCAGTGTGGGTCCAGGTCTTATCAAAAAGGTTTTCACCGGCCATAACCCTGGGGCAAGCAAATTCTTTATTACTAATTTTTTAAAGCATAAGCTGCTCTTAGCAGCATTACATCAGGACACTCTCATTAGTATCTTGTGGCTGAGTAGCGAGAATTGTATCATCATTTTTGTCCCTGGCCAGCTTTCCTTTTTATTTGGACACAACAAAGCAGCAACCACCCTCTATATTTCATCTCTCAAAGGGTATCAGCCAGTGACCTGGCAGGACCAGGGTATCTCCTGGCTGACTCGCCAACTGTGGGGGATGGAAATAAAACCCCATGCAAAGAACGAATTTGTTTATCAGGAAGCAGTACAGCTGCAAGGCCAACCGTCTCTGCTGAGCCTGGGAAACACGAGCTTTAGCAAGCAGGCACTAAGATGAGATTCAAAATGGTTTCCAGGCTTTAATATGTGACAAAATGGCTGACCCAAATCTAACAATTCTCCCACATCATCGCAAGGAATAAAACAATGAAAATGCAACAAAATTAGAAATAAATAGATGATCGAGCGTAATGTTTGTTCATTAGGAATAAACAAGAAATAGGGGTCTCCCAGGAATCTTATCATGCTCTCCTTGAAGAATTCTCTCTCTCTTACATCTGACTATTGGTACCCAGCTAAGATTTACTACAATATTTACACCAATAGAAATAAAGCATCTGTTATCAAATAGACATAAAGGCATCCAACACTGATGTAGACTTTTCTCTCTCTCATGCACATACGCGCACACATAAGTCCATGGGAGTAAATGTGCATTTGCAGAATTATATTTGCAGAGTTAAAAATCACACACACCATGTTATAGTCCAACAGGTTTAATTGGAAGCACTAGCTTTCGGAGTGCAGCTCTTTCATCAGATGTTTATGGAGTATAAGATTGTAAGACACAGAGTTTATAGCAACAGTTTACAGTGTGATGTAACTGAAATTATATATTGAATAAGACCAGGATTTGTTAAGTCTCTCATCTGTTAGGATGACCATGTTGGTTTCAGTTCTTTCATATGTAAATCACAATGTTTTTTAAAAGTTAAATTCTCATGTGAACTTTAGCAATTGGTGTCGTGTCAGCCCAGATAATGCATTGAAGGTGTGAGCTCCCCTGTGTGATACTGTCTGTGCTACAATGGTTAAACTGATTTACAGAATCTTACATGGATACATGCAGTTTTGAGTAAAGATGCAATTCTGCAAGTACAAATTCACCCAACAAACTTGTGCGTGTTTGGGGAGGTATATTTGCAGATACATTCCATTTTGTTTAAAAAATGCACAATCTGCAGGCAGTCCAATACATGTAATAGTTTGTAAATTCCACTTTGGAAATAGAACCAGTCTGACTCAAGATTGGGATACAGGCAGACTCTGACCTCACACCTTTAATGCATTGTCTGAGCTGAGATGTCACCTTTTGCTATAAAACCTTGTTATCTCGAGAAGGTGACAACAAGAAATTCTGTGGTTTACATTGGAATGATACCTGCAACCCATTCTAAAAGGTGAAAGACTTAACAATCCAGGTTTGTTCAATTTACCATTTCATTGGCAGGATGCCTTAATGTTTTGCTATGAATTCTGTGTTTTATGATCTTATTCTCCACAACCACCTGATGAAGAAGCAGCACTCCAAACGTTACTGCTTCCAAAGAAGCCTGTTGGGCTACAGCCTGGAGTTCAGATTTAAACTTTGTCCAGATTAAAGTGGATTGGCCATGCTAAATTACCCATAGTGCCCAGGGAGTGCAGGTTAGGGTGGATTGGCCATGCTAAATCATGCATAATGTCCAGCGATATGCAGCTAAGATGCGTTACTCAGGGTTAAATGTAGAGCAGTGGGGGTAGGGGAATGGATGTGGATGCGTTACCCTTGGGAGGGTCGGTGTGGACACGTCAGACAGAGTGGCCTGCTTCCCACACTGTGGGGATTCTTTGAAGTTTATTTATCTCAAGAGGGTTGGAATGTAAAAGCAGCGATGTGCTACTGAGCCTTTATAAAGCTCTGGTTAGACCCCATTTGGAGTACTGTGTCCAGTTTTGGGCCCCACGCCTCAGGAGGGACATCTCCACTGGAGCATGTCCAGCGGAGATTCACGCAGATGATCCCTGGAATGGCAGGTCTAACATATGAGGAACGGCTGAGGATCCTGGGATTGTATTCATTGGAGTTTAGAAGGTTAAGGGGAGATCTAATAGAAACTTACAAGATAATACGTGGCTTGGAAAGGGTGGACGCGAAGAAATTGTTTCCGTTAGACGAGAAGACTAGGATCCATGGACACAGCCTTAGAATTAGAGGGGGTAAATTCAGAACAGAAATGCGGAGACATTTCTTCAGCCAGAGAGTGGTGTGCCTGTGGAATTCATTGCCACAGAGTGCAGTGGAGGCTGGGACGCTAAATGTCTTCAAGGCAGAAATTGATAAATTCTTGATGTCACAAGGAATTAAGGGCTACGGGGAGAATGCGGGTAAGTGGAGTTGAAATGCCCATCAGCCATGATTAAATGGCGGAGTGGACTCGATGGGCCGAATGGCCTTACTTCCGCTCCTATGTCTTATGGGGTATTCCCCTCCCCTTGTGCTGCCGGGCACCGCATGCGCAGTGCGTGGGCCGCTCTCGGTCTCGTCCCGCCGCCTTTACCGTCATTTTGCTCCACTTTTCGCCCCGCCCCTCGTTCTATTATTGACGTCACAACGCGGAAGTGGCCCTGTCAGTTTCATAATGAATCCCCCTCCCTCTGGGCAGCTCTTCATCCTGGGAGGGAGCCAGAGATGGCAGGAGGGGAAATTGGTCACTTGTAGCAACTGGAGTGAATCCAGGGAGGGAGCAGACTCCGCAAACTCAGGTATGTGTCTTAGTTATCCTGGTGAGGTGGAAGAGAAGGATCGACGTTGGGAAGGCGGAGGGTAGATGGCTTTTCTGTTTTTATTTTTAAAATGCACCCGATTCCCACAACTAACTGCAGCAGGTACAAGTACAGCACATGCAATATTCCTCATTGCAGCTTCACGCGGTTTTGTATCCTCTTCTTCCTGCGCCTTGGCTCCAGCACATTCAGCTTCCTTCCCTCATTCCCATCCCTCGCCCTGATGTCCAAGCTGACCCGCAAAAGTTCGGTTTGTCCCTCCTTTCTTTCCCGTTTGTCTTTTGTGAGTTTTGAAAACTTTCCCAATCCTCTGATTATACGAGTTGGGAAGTTATGTTGTAGCTGCACCAGACATTGGTTAGGCCACTTTTGGAATGCTGTGTGTACTTCTCGTCTCTCTGCGAGAGGAAGGATGTTGCAAAACTTGAAAGGGTTCTGAAAAGATTGACAAAGATGCTGTCAGGGTTTGAGCAGAACAGGGTGGGGTTGTTTTCTCTCGAGCGCCAGAGGCCGAGGGGTGACCCTACAAACTTATAAAATCATGAGGGGCACGGAAAGGGTAAATAGACAAGATCTTTTCTCTGCACGGGTCATAGGTTCAGGGTGAGGGTGAGATTTAAAAGGAACCTAAGGGGCAACACCTATATTCAGAGGGTAGTGCGTGCAAGGAATGAGCTGCTAGAGGAAGTGGTGGCGGCTGGTACAATTACAGCATTTAAAAGGTATCTGGATGGGTATATGGATGGGAAGGGTTTAGAGGGACATGGGCCAAGCGCTGGCAAATGGGACGAGATAGATTTAGGATATCTGGTCGGCATAGATGAGTTGGACGGAAGGGACTGTTCCTCTGCTGTAACTCTCTAACATTTGCCATGTCTGTTTGTTCAGTTTCTCTCTGGTGTTGGTTTCTCATTTTGCTCCCCACATCCTGGGTACATTAACCATTTCCTGTCTGGTTGTTCTGATGATCTGGACTGCTGTCTGGGTCTTCGGGTTTCTGGGATTGGTCAATAAATGCACCTGGAAATGACGCTTTGTTAATCACACAAGCAATTGATTATTCTTTGGTATGGCCGGGTCGGTAGACTCTGATCAGCCCAGAAGGATGAGTATTTCTAGACCACCAAAATAATCCGCTGACTTTACCAGAGTTTGTATAGAGCTTATATACATTGTTTATAGTCAGACACTGAGCATGATGACATAGTAACAACTGTCGTGGGAATTAAATTGACTCGATTCAAATGTTTATTTCAGACCTTTGCAAAAGGACCCAATACATTGGCAAGACGCCTCATGTAAGGGGCACTGATAGCTTTCACATACTCCCTTTATACTATAATTCGCTTTTCCTTATCAGCTCCTGCATGGCTAGAGGCCTGGAACATTCAAGTTCCTTTCCGTATATGGAGTTGATTTTCTCATTTCTTGGCTGCTGACATGGTAGTTTAACTGGCCTTGTAAGTCTGCTGTTAGGTCGGTTTGCCTTTACATTTTTGTTTGTTTGCAATACCCTTAGTTCCAGTCAGATCCTTACTTCTCTGTTCCCCATGCCTTTATAGATTTCACAATGGATGTTAATTTTCCATTTCATGACGGCAATGACATGAAAATATACCGAGCCAGATAGCTATACATCAGACTGCTTAGGGAGCACCAGGCCTTTCCTCCAACATCATCTACCTGTAACACAGCTTTCTGGTGTTATCGCCACTTGCTCTGGTGTGCCCTGTACATGGGAGAAAGTGAGGACTGTAGATGCTGGAGAAGGGCTCATGTCCGAAACGTCGATTTTCCTGCTCCTTGGATGCTGCCTGACCTGCTGCCCTGTACATAGCTCATTTTCACACGTCACACACTTCAGCGTTACTGTGTGGTGGGATCCACGCAATCAGGTCTTCCTGCGGTGGAATCTCTGGTCGTTTTACCACTTGGTATCCTGCTGCACTCCTAAGCAAACGCCATAGGCAGGTACACAAGCAGGGTCCTTATACAAAGCACTATCAGTTAGACCAGCCCTACAACTAGTAGAGCATGTAGGATCCAATACCCCCAAGCTCCCCAAAGGGCGGTAAGCTGTTGGAACCAAGAGTCATATGCTGGGGGAGGCGGTCTTACTGCCGCCTTCATATGATTTATCACACTAGTGATATTCTGGGACTCATCAGGAATATTAAAACAGCAGGAGGTACATAACAATTTGCAGACGCCCCCCTCTCTGCCATCAGTATGATTAGTACTAATCGATTTTGCATCGCTGCTTCCCTTACTGCTGTAAATTCAGTAATGGTGAGTGCTAGACCTTCCTCCGTCTCATTTGCTAACAGTAATATACTATATGCCAGGCCATTAATCTTGTTTATTGCCAATGTTGTCCCAGCTCCCAAGAGAATAGACCACCCAATGTTCGCTCCTGGTGTAGTCCAGGGGTCTGCGAGTGTGTTCCCCTTCCAATTCTGTGGCACGTCCCTTCGGGTTTGCCCATTACTAGCTTTTGGGACGAACACTGTTGTGCCAGTGGACAGTACCATGGGGTAGCAGCACCCTTTCCATCCTGGAGGAAGGTGGTGGTACCCTCTCTCTCCACAGGCCCATATTAAACCCGCCATCATGGTCTGATTACTGATTAAAGGAACAAGTAATGTTGATCGTACCATTTGCGTAGGTTGCTGAGCAAGAATCGTTGTTCAAGTACAATGTCGTAATACATTGGGAGATCCCTAAATGGAGTCTCCCCTGATTTGTGCAAATACACGTTTCTCCCCTGCCTTCCACTATATGGAAGGCTGTGGTCGGGAGCGAGTCAGCCTTTGCACTGCAGTTAGCCTTGCGTTCGGGTCTGGCGCGAGTTTTGTCCTTATTGCTCCCCCAATCAGGGTCAGGATAGTCGCTGCCCGCAGAAGCAGGCAGCTAGCATTTCTTGCCGGGTTCTGTGATTGGTTCGGCAGTCCACCACTGGGCTGTGTGCAAACATATCCAACAAGGGTGGCCAACCTCTAATCTCCGGTGTATTTGGGCCAAGGCACAAGCTCTGTTCCCTTCACATCTAGTGATGGCCCTTCGCACCTCCCAACCTACTGGCGTTGCATTTACACCATTTATCTCATGGAGGACCAATTCCACGACCGAGTTAGGCTCGCTCCTGAGCCCCGGCTGACTTCCTCAAGGTTCTGGTGTGACATTAATGCCCTTTGCCCTGCTTGGGGTTATGTCCATGATTTGGTTTGTTTGGTTGTCGTGCCCTGGTGCTACTATCTTCTGTAGGACCTTCTGCCGGGTGGGTGTGTGTGTGTGTGTGTGGGGGTGGGGTGGGGGGGGGGGGGGTGGGGAGGACTGTACCACTATCTTCACCTTTCTATAAATGTTGGAGAAGGGTCTATCTATTCCACACCACCAGACACCCTCATCATTCTTCTGAGTCTTGGTATTATTACCCGTGCCCTGGGACCTCCTTCGTTGATAATAGAATACCTATTTCCTGTGTCAGGTGTTCCTGTAGCCGTGTTGGCCACTATTAGGTGCCAGTCACTGGGACACAAGGATTCCTGCATAAATATTTATCATCCCATTTATAGTCATCCTGGTTACTAAACAGCCATGGGTCACATTTAAAGGTCCCCTTAGCACCCTCGGTTATGATTACTGTCTGCGGCTGTATCTCAGATGCCCCTGCCCTTGGGAATAGTCCTGCCAGGGCGCTGACTGACAGTGTGAGCTGGGGCAGCCCCAAATTTATATGAAGCATCTAGCAACCTTACAATCCCCATGTATATAAGTCCAATCTGGTTATCGGAGTTTCACTGCTTGCACTTATTTGGTTCCGGTGCTGTCCGATGTCTCCTCAGGTCCAGCTACACATTTGCAATGGCTGGCATGTATCCACGTGGTTCTTTCAGTGATCTTAACAGCTGTCTGTGTTGTAAGGAGCACTTGAAACGGCCCCAGCCACCTCTTCGCCTTCCAGCTTGTCCTCTTGAAGCCTTTCATCACTATCCAGTCTCCAGGTTCTAGATCGTGCAGCTTCCCTTCTGCTGGTTGGGGTAGTGCTGCCTTCACTTGATTCTGTATTTGAGACAAAAGTCTAGAGTTTTATACAGTAACACAACATCTCATCCTCACTGTGGTCTGTTATTTGTCTTGCTTTAGGTCTTGGGCCAACTCCTGTATTAGGCGGCCTACCAAACAAAATCTCAAACGGGCTAAGATTGGGTCTTCCTCTCCTTTTAGATCTCATATACATTAGCACAATTGGAAGTGCCTTTGTCCATGTCACCCCGAGTTCCTCACAGCATTTTGTCAATTTATTTTTTAGGGTAGCATTCTCTCGTTCCACTGCCCCATCGCTCGCTGGGTGGTAGGCACAGTGTTGTCTCATGTTTATTCCCAAGTAATCACTGATCTGCTGTAAGGCATTATTGACAAATGGTGTCCCATTGTCACTACTAAGCCTTTCAGTGATGCCCCATCTTGGAATTATTTCAGTTAGCAAAGCCTTGGCTACGGCACTGGCATCCTGTTTAGATGTGGGGAATGCTTCCACCCATTTGGAAAACATACCAACTATTACCAGGCAATATTTTTTCCCTCAGTTGTGTGTTAGTTCAATAAAATCCATCCGTAAATATTCCAAGGGTCTTTGAGGTTGGGGGTGTGCTGCCTGACTCATCTGTATTCCACTCCCCACACTAATAGGGGCACAGATAACACATCATTCACAATATTTCTAGGAGTAATGAGAAAATCCCTTAGTGTACCAGTGTGCTGCAATACTGTTGTACATCTCCCCCCCCCCCCCCCCCCCCACCCCCGCCCCTTTTTGACACCCGTGTGTCAGTTTGGCATAGAATGGGAATAATGATCGCGGCAGACAGGGTTTACCATTGGGGCCACACCACACCCCTTCCATCATGCTGCACCCTGCCCTTGTCCACTCACGCTTCTCCTCCGGCGTGGCCTGTGACTGTAACTCCCATATGTCTCTTGTTGGGGTACAAAGTTTTGTCATACACATGTCAAACTGATCACTTGGCGGCTGCTGGGCTGCTGTCCTTGCTGCTGAGTCTGCCTTCGCATTGCCTTGAGAAATGGAACCGTTATTTTTTGTGTGGGCTTCACACCTACACACAGCGAGTGATTTGGGCAATCGGACAGCTTCCAGGAGGTCAGACATCAGGCCAGGGTGTGTGATGGGCTTTCCAGAGGAGGTCAAGAAGCCCCTGTGTTTCCATAGGGTTCCAAAATCATGTACAACCCCAAATGCATATCTGCTGTCTGTGTAAATATTCACTGTCCTTCCCTTTGCCTTGACTGAGACATGTAATTTGGCTATCAGCTCTGCTACTTGCGCTGACAGATGAGAAGGGAGTGATCCCGCTTTGACTACCTTGTGGGTAGCAGTAAAGATACTGCATGTGGGGCCAGTAGGGTTAATACACTATAGCCGACTATGTCCCTGGATGTTACAACACCCCTTTTAGCTGCAGCCACAGCTCGCAGGCATTTAGGCAATCCTCCACTATGGGGTTTAGTTTTGCCGAAAAATAAGCTACCGGTCTCAATTTTGCCCCATGTCCTGCAACAGCAGAGATGTCATGCAGCCATGCTTCACATCTACCGTTTGTACAAAAGGCTTGTTTGGATTCGGAATCCCCGGTGTCTGTGTAGTTTGGAGCGCCTTTTTCAATTCAGCAAAGGCACTCTTGGCCTCTGGGGTCCACTGCAACGGACTCTGGCTCAGCAACCCTTTGCCATGGGCTATGTCACTTAGGGATGTCTCAAGGGTTGTGTAATGTGGATAAACATTCTACAGGAGGAGCACATGCCCAAAAAAGACAGCAATTGTTTCTTCGTGTGAGGCTTTGGAATTTGCTGGATTGCTTGAACTCTGTCTTGACCAATGGCCTTCCCTTGTTCAGATATTAAGTGACCTAAGAACTTCACCAGTTGTTGCACAAATTGTAGCTTTGCGAGACTAGCTTTGTGCCCTTCCCTCGCTGGATGGCAGAGCAACGCAAGGGTATCTTTCTCAAATTGTTCCTCGGTTGGTGCTGCTATTAAGCAATCATCTACATCCAGCAGAAGCGCTGACCCTGGGGTTAAAACAAGAATCTCCAGACTCCTGCGTAGAGCCTCATTATATATGGTGGGGGGACTCACAGTAACCTTGACCAAGTCACGTGAAGGTATACGATTTTCCTTTGAATGAAAAAGTGAACCAGATTGACTATCTGGGTGTACCAGTACACTAAAGAAGGCTTTTGCTAAATCCACAACAGAGAACCATTTACTGTCCGGTGAAATGTCAGCCAACATAGTATAGGGGTTGGGAACATTTGGGGCGTGTGGAACAACAGCGTTACTGACTGCCTGCAGGTCTTGAACAAACCTCCATTCCTCTGGTTCACCTGGAATATTTGCGTTTTTGTCTGGAAAAATGGGGGTTCTCGCCAGTGAGTTTTCACAGGGGATTATCACTCCAGCCTTTAGGAGGGATTCAAAGACTGGAGTAATTCCTTCGATAGCCTCAGGTTTTAACGGGTGTTGTGCTCTGCAAGGCCGATACTCAGCCTTGGGGGTTATTTGTATGGGTTCACAGCCTCGTATGAGCCCCACGTCATGTTTGCCTTTTGCCCACAACTCAGTAGGGACCTTTCGCAATCTTGGGTCCGAGATTTCTATTTTAGCAAAATGCCAATATAGTATAAGGCTACCTTCCTAGGCTCTCCAGGGCTAGCCGGGGTTACCTGGACTGCCCTATCTGCCTGAGTTAGCCAATTTAGTTTTTTCCTCTATGTCCGCATATCTTCACTGAACCAGATACCCACATCGTCCCTCAAGACCCAATCTTTAGGTTTTTTGTGCCTTTCGTACCCATGGTCCCAAATCCTGCCACCTGTTGCCGGACGCCTTCCCCAATGACACGTGAGGAAAAGAGCCTTCCACGTCAAAAAGATAGGTTCTCCTTGCCGTCACAGAGACCTTGGATCAGTTCACACTGACTGCACATCTGTAGTCATTCCAATAAAATTCGCACAATGACAATTGATCTGGTTTAACCCGTCTCCTGAACCAATCCTTCCCATATGATTTGTCAGGGCTATCGTGGTGTATGTGTGCTGTGCAGTGCAGCATATCCCCAGTGAGAAAATCAGTGTTAATAGGATGAACATGGTTACTTGCTTCCAGGGCGAGTGAATTGCTCACTGAACTTATCGCTGTCTGGCTTAATCGCCATTCATAGACATATATCAGGGGTCGTGAGTTGTATTTTACAGCCTGCACTGGTAAATCATCTTTTCGTATTACCGGCAAGCCTGTCGGTCCACTCCAGGCATTATGAATTAGAGTGAGGCACGGAAGGTACTGGGACACTGTCTCACCTTCGTGTTGTTTACACATTGCAATTTTGGTCATGTCCATTCATACTGGGAATGTCTCTGTCTCTCTGTCTGTCTCTCTCTCTTTCTGTGTCTGTCTGTGTGTGTCTCTCTCTCTCTCTGTCTCTCTTTTTTTTTGCGAATATGACTTTTATCTCCAGAGGTTCCCTCATTCGGCGCATCCGGGCAAGTCCAACTCAGCCAGTGGTGGTTCCAAGGCTAAAACCACCCTTAAACCTGCTCTCTCTTAAACACTCTAGAGACAGCAATCCTTTCCCTTGAGTTTTACTCTAATACCGCGCGAGAGTTCACTGGACCCGCCTCCTGATTTATTTATTCTCTTAGAACGAGTCTCTATGTAGGATTACTTAAGCCACGACTCTGACCCGGAACCTATTCGATTCGGAACCCGGCGCCAGGATGATCCACAGATTCCCAACCCTCTCGCGAAAGGGGCCAATTTAGCGCTCGAGATGAAGTGAAAGTCCTTCAAGGCGCTGGCGCCTACACCTCCTGGGAATCTTCAGAATCTTCCCCAGTTGCGGGGTCCTGGGCGAGCCCCCAAGTTTACTGTCATGCAAATTAAATCGACTCGACTATTAGCAAGAGCAAAGAAAAAGTTTATTTTTAACCTCTGCAAAGGGACCCGATACATTGGCAAGACGCCACATGTAAGGGGTGCCTGATAGCTTTCCCATATTCCCTTTATAATATAATTCACTTTTCCTTATCAACACCTCAAGGCCAGGAGCCTGGAACATTAGAGTTCCTTTCCATATATGGAATTGTTTTTCTCATTACTTGACTGTTGATATAGTAGTTTACTGGCCTTGAAAGTCTACTGTTAGGTCGGTTTAACTTTACATTTTTCTGTCTGTCTGCAATGCTTGCCCTCTGCAAAGTCAGGCCCTTACTTCTTTGTTCCCCTATGCTTTTATAGATTTCACAATAAATGTTAACTTTCCAATACACTTCCCAATGAACAAACATTAAACACAAGCACCTATTTATTTCTAGTTTTGTTTCATTTTATTTGCTTGTTAACCATGCTATGACTACACTCCACGTCTGGATGGTTGACAGGCTGGTCAATTATGGGTTGGGTCTCAATGGCTGAATGTTTTATTGTTCCGGAAGGTGTAGCAGGGGGTCAGAGCTTCAGCAGAGAACCAGCAGAGCTGGGAACAGACACACATCTTACTCTGTGAGAACAGGGAGATCAACAGGGGACAGAGAAATCAGGACCTGAAATCCGAGCTGACACCAGACTACCCTGTGATCAGTGCTTTGATTAGCAGTGCCAACCATCTACCTTTACCTAGCTTCCCATTTGACCAAATCCTGTATATTCAGGACCTAATTTCTGCCATCCTGAAGGCGGGTCTCTGTAAGGAGTCTCTGATCATAATTATTCTCTTCAATGTGTGCAGTCAATTCATTTACTTTTGTTACAATGCAGCACACTTTCAGACACACCGTTTTTAGTTTCAGTTTTTGTGATCCTTAGAATCCAGTTTTGATCGCTGATATATTTTCTCTCTTTGTCCCTTTCTTTAGTTCTCTGATCGTTTTCCACATCACTCACCGGCCTTGATTTGGATTGGCCATGCTAAATTGCCCAGAGTGTCCAGGGATGTGCAGGTTAGGTGGGTTAGCCAATGGGAAATGCAGGGTTATAGTTTCATAGTAAGAGAAGCAGGAGTAGGCCATTTGGCCCGTCCAGCTTGTTCCACCATCGTTAAGATCATGGCTGATCTTTACATCATCTCGGCTTCTCCTCCCTGCATTATCCCAACTACCCTTTATTCCCCTACCGTGCAAAAACCCATCCAACTGTGTCTTGAATATTTTTAATGAAGCTTCCTCTACTGCTTTCTTGGGCAGATAATTCCATAGATTCACTATTCTCTGGGAAAAGTAGTTCCTCCTCATCTGTGTTCTAAATCCCGTCCTCCAAATCTTTTGGCCTAGTCTAATCCACCAGCAGAAATAACTGGATAGGGTATGGCTTCATCCCCACAGCGCAACGAATTCCCACTTTCCACCAAAATCCTGGATGTACTAATTTAGTTGCTTGCTGTCTCAGAAATGAAAGATTTCATTGTAACCTCTTCCGGTCCCAGTAAGGGCAAAACATCTATGAAAGCTGCTCTGAAAGTCCAGTCTTCACACTATACTTCTGCTTTCACCAAAAGTGATTAGAGTCCTCCACCATGGAAACAGACAGTTCGACCCAACTCGTCCGTGCCAACCAGATATCTGAAATCAATCGATTCCCATTTGCCAGCATGTGGCCCATGTCCTTTTCAACCCTTCCAATTTATGTACGCACTCAGATGCTTTTTAAATGTTGTAATTGTACCAGCCTCCACCACTTCCCCTGGCAGCTCATTCTATACATGCACTACCCTCTGCATCAAAACGTTGTCCCTTAGGTCCCTTTTAAATCTTTCCCCTCTCACCTCTAACATATGCCCTCGAGTTTGGACTCCCCTGCCCTGGGGAGAAGACCTTGGGTTTTCACCCTATCCATGCCCCTTATAAACATCTACAAGTTTACCCCTCGGCCTCCGATGCTTCAAGGAAAATGTTCCTGGCTTACTCGGCCTCTCCAACTCCGGTCACAGTCTTGTAAATCTTTCCAACCCCTTTCAAAGTTTCACAAGTTCTTTCCTATATCCAGGAGACCAGAACTGAACGCAGTATTCCAAAATAGGCCAAAATAATGTATAGCCACAACATGATGTCCCAACGCCTATATTCAATGCTCTGACCAATAAAGGAAAGCATACCAAATGCCGCCTTCACTATCCTATCTACCTGTGACTCCACTTTCAAGGAACAATGAACCTGCACTCCAAGGTCTCTTTATTCTGCAACATCCCCCTTGACTGTGTCAGTCCTGCCTGGATTGCTTGACCAAAATTCAAACCTGACATTTCTCTAAATTAAATTGCATCTGCCACTGCTCGGCCAATCCAATCAATTTTAATTTATAGTGAACTCTCTTTCCTCTCTTATTCCCTAGAAGCTAAATATCTCCATCCCACACACTCCCTCGGTTTTCACTTTTCTGAAATTGGGAGAATAGGGTTGAGAAACGTATCGGCTTGAATGGTATGAGCAGACCTGATGGGCTGAATGGCCTAATTTCTGCTCCTATGTCCTATGGTCTCTTGCAGTCCAGGACACAGAGAGAGAGAGAGAGAATGGGAGCAGGAGTCGGCCATTTGGTCTTTTGACCCTGCACCAGTATTGAACACATCATAACTGGATATGGATCTATCTACATCGAGGTGGATAGGCTGGGACTTTTTCACTGAAGCGCAGACGGTTGAGAGGTGACCTTATCGAGGTTTATAAAATCATGGGGGGGCGGGGGATAGATGAGCTGAATGGCAGGTGTCATTTCCTTCGGTTGGTGGTTTCAAGATTAGAAAGCAAATTTTGAGCGTGAGTGGAGAAAGATTTTAAAAAGTCTTCAGGGGCGCCATGTTTTTTAAGAGTGGTTCATGTGTGGGATGA